>NW_027457652.1:1635318-3018136 GCF_050624435.1 Tenrec ecaudatus
TGCCCGCTAGGCAACCTACATAGTCCAAGAGCCCGTTCGTTAACCTAGATAGACCAAGTGCCCACTAGGTAACCTACATAATCCAAGTGCCCGCTAGGTGACCTATATAGTCCAAGTGCCCGCTAGGTAACCTAGAAAGTCCACGGGCCCGCTAGTTAACCTACATAGTCCAAGTGCCCGCTAGGTAACCTAGATAGTGCAAGTACCCGCTAGTTAAACTAGATAGTTGAAGTACCCGCTAGGTAACCTAGATCGTCCAAGGGCCCCCTAGTTAGCCTACATAGTCCAAGTGCCCGCTAGGTAACCTAGATAGTCCAAGTGCCCGTTCGGTAACCTAGATAGTCTAAGTGCCCTTTAGGGAACCTAGATAGTCCAAGGGCCCGCTAGTAAACCTACATAGTCCATGGGCCCGCTAGTTAACCTACATAGTGCAAGTGTCCGCTAGTTAACCTACATATTCCAAGTGCCCGCTTTTTAACCTACATAATCTAAGTGCCAGCTAGGTAACCTAGATCGTACAAGTGCCTGCTAAGGAATCTAGATAGTCCAAGTGCCTGTTAGCTAACCTAGATAGTCCAAGTGGCGGCTAGGTAACCTATATAGTCCAAGTGCCCGTTCATTACCCTAGATCATCCAAGTGCCCGCTAGGTAACCTAGACAGTCCAAGTGCCCGCTAATTAACCTACATAGTCCAAGTGCCCGATAGGGAACCTACATAATCCAAGTGCCCGCTCGGCAACCTACATACTCCAGGTGCCCGTTAGTTAACCTAGATAGTCAAAGTGCCGGCTAGGTAAACTAGATAGTCCAAGTGCCCGCTAGGTAACCTACATAGTGCAAGTTCCCGATGGTAACCTAAATAGTCCAAATGCCCGCTAGGGAAACTACATAGTCCAAGTGCCTGCTAGTTACCCTAGATAGTCCAAGTGCCTGCTAGTAAACCTACATAATCCATGGCCCGCTAGTTAACCTACATAGTGCAAGGGCCCGCTAGTTAACCTAGATTGTGCAAGTGTCCGCTAGTTAGACTATATAGTCCACGTGCCCGCTAGTTAACCTATATACCAAGTGCCCGCTACGTAACCTAGATAGTCCAAGGGCACGCTAGTTAACCTACATAGTGCAAGTGCCCGCTAGGCAACCTAGATAGTCAAAGTGCCCGCCAAGGAACCTACATAGTCCAAGTGCCCGATAGGGAACCTACATAATCCAAGTGCCCGATAGAGAACCTACATAATCCAAGTGCCCGCTAGGGAACCTACATATTCCAAGTGCCCGCTAGGCAACCTACATAGTCCAAATGCCCGTTAGTTAACCTAGATAGTCCAAGTGCCCACTAGGGGACGTACATAGTCCACGTGCCCGCTAGTTAACCAACATAGTCCAAGTCCCCGCTAGGTAACCTAGACAGTCATAGTGACCATTAGGTTACCTACATAGTTCAAGTGCCCGTTCGTTAACCTACATAGTCAAAGTGCCCGCTAGGTAACGTAGATAGCCCAAGTGCCCGCTAGGAAACGCACATAGTCCAAGTGCCCTCTAGTTAACCTAGACAGCCCAAGTACCCGATAGGGAACCGACATAGTCCAACTGCCCGCTGGGAACCTACATAGTCCAAGTGCTCGCTAGGCACCCTACATAGTCCAAGTGCCCGTTAGTTAACCTAGATAGTCAAAGTGCCTGCTAGGTAACCTAAATAGTCCGAGTGCCCTGTAGGGAACCTACATAGTCCAAGTGCCCGCTGGGTAACCTAAGTAGTCCAAATGTCCGATAGGGATCCTACATAGTCCAAGTGCCCAGTAGGGAACCTACATAGTCCAAGTGCCTGCTAGGTAACCTAAGTAGTCCAAATGTCCGATAGGGATCCTACATAGTCCAAGTGCCCGCTAGATTACCTACATAATCCAAGTGCACGTTCGTTAACCTAGATAGTCCAAGTGCCCGCTGGTAACCTACATAGTCCAAGGGCCCGCTAGGTAACCTAGATAGTCCAAGTGCCTTCTAGTTAACCTACATAGTCCAAGTGCCCACTAGGTAACCTAAATAATCCAAATGCCCGCTAGGGAAAGTACATAGTCCAAGTGCCCGTTAGTTAACCTAGATAGTCCAAGTGCCCACTAGGGGACGTACATAGTCCAAGTGCCCGCTAGGTAACCTAGATAGTCCAAGTACGCGCTAGGGTATGTACATAGTCCGAGTTCCGGCTAGGAAACCTAGATAGTCCAATTGCCCGCTAGTTAACCTACATAGTCCAAGGGCCCGCTAGTTAACTTAAGTAGTCCAATTGTCCGTTAGGGATCCTACATAGTCCAAGTGCCCGCTAGGTAACCTACATAGTCCAAGTGCCCGTTCGTTAACCTAGATAGTCAGAGTGCCCGCTAGGTAACCTAGACAGTCCAAGTGCCCGCTATGTTACCTACAAAGTCCAAGTGCCCGTTCGTTAACCTAGATAGTCCAAGTGCCCGCTAGGTTACCTAGACAGTCCAAGTGCCCGCTATTTAACCTACATAGTCCAAGTGCACGATAGGGAACCTACATAGTCCAATTGCCCGCTAGGGTACCTACATAGTCCAAGTGCCCGCTAGGCAACGTACATAGTCCAAGTGCCCGTTAGTTAACCTAGATAGTCCAAGTGCCCACTAGGGGACGTACATAGTCCAAGTGCCCGTTAGTTAACCTACATAGTCCAAGTTCCCGATGGTAACCTAAAGAGTCCAAATGCCCGCTAGGAAAACTACATAGTCCAAGTGCCTGCTAGTTAACCTAGATAGTCCAAGTGCCTGCTAGTAAACCTACATAATCCATGGGCCCGCTAGTTAACCTACATAGTGCAATGGCCTGCTAGTTAACCTAGTTCGTGCAAGCGTCCGCTAGTTAACCTACATAGTCCAAGTGCCCGCTAGGTAACGTAGATAGCCCAAGTGCCCGCTAGGAAACGTACATAGTCCAAGTGCCCTCTAGTTAACCTAGACAGTCCAAGTACCCGATAGGTAACCTACATAATCCAACTGCCCGCTGGGAACCTACATAGTCCAAGTGCTCGCTAGGCAACCTACGTAGTCCAAGTGCCCGTTAGTTAACCTAGATAGTCAAAGGGCCTGCTAGGTAACCTAAATAGTCCGAGTGCCCGGTAGGGAACCTACATAGTCCAAGTGCCCGCTAGGTAACCTAAGTAGTCCAAATGTCCGATAGGGATCCTACATAGTCCAAGTGCCCGGTAGGGAACCTACATAGTCCAAGTGCCCGCTAGGTAACCTAAGTAGTTCAAATGTCCGATAGGGATCCTACATAGTCCAAGTGCCCGCTAGGTTACATACATAGTCCAAGTGCATGTTCGTTAACCTAGATATTCCAAGTGCCCGCTAGTAACCTACATAGTCCAAGGGCCCGCTAGGTAACCTAGATAGTCCAAGTGCCTTCTAGTTAACCTACATAGTCCAAGTGCCCACTAGGTAACCTAAATAATCCAAATGCCCGCTAGGGAAATTACATAGTCCAAGTGCCCGTTAGTTAACCTAGATAGTCCAAGTGCCTACTAGGGGACGTACATAGTCCAAGTGCCCGCTAGGTAACCTACATAGTCCAAGTTCCCGATGGTAACCTAAATAGTCCAAATGCCCGCTAGGGAAACTACATAGTCCAAGTGCCTGCTAGTTAACCTAGATAGTCCAGTACCTGCTAGTAAACCTACATAATCCATGGGCCCGCTAGTTAACCTACATAGTGCAATGGCCTACTAGTTAACCTAGATCGTGCAAGTGCGCGCTAGGGTATGTACATAGTCCGAGTTCCGGCTAGGAAACCTAGATAGTCCAAGTGCCCGCTAGTTAACCTACATAGTCCAAGGGCCCGCTAGTTAACCTAGATAGTCCACGTGCCCGCTAGTTAACCTAGATAGTCCAAGTGCCCGCTAGTTAACTTAAGTAGTCCAATTGTCCGTTAGGGATCCTACATAGTCCAAGTGCCCAGTAGGTAACCTACATAGTCCAAGTGCCCGTTCGTTAACCTAGATAGTCAGAGTGCCCGCTAGGTAACCTAGACAGTCCAAGTGCCCGCTATGTTACCTACAAAGTCCAAGTGCCCGTTCGTTAACCTAGATAGTCCAATTGCCCGCTAGGTTACCTAGACAGTCCAAGTGCCCGCTATTTAACCTACATAGTCCAAGTGCACGATAGGGAACCTACATAGTCCAATTGCCCGCTAGGGTACCTACATAGTCCAAGTGCCCGCTAGGCAACGTACATAGTCCAAGTGCCCGTTAGTTAACCTAGATAGTCCAAGTGCCCACTAGGGGACGTACATAGTCCAAGTGCCCGTTAGTTAACCTACATAGTCCAAGTTCCCGATGGTAACCTAAAGAGTCCAAATGCCCGCTAGGAAAACTACATAGTCCAAGTGCCTGCTAGGTAACCTAGATAGTCCAAGTGCCTGCTAGTAAACCTACATAATCCATGGGCCCGCTAGTTAACCTACATAGTGCAATGGCCTGCTAGTTAACCTAGTTCGTGCAAGCGTCCGCTAGTTAACCTACATAGTCCAAGTGCCCGCTAGGTAACGTAGATAGCCCAAGTGCCCGCTAGGAAACGTACATAGTCCAAGTGCCCTCTAGTTAACCTAGACAGTCCAAGTACCCGATAGGTAACCTATATAATCCAACTGCCCGCTGGGAACCTACATAGTCCAAGTGCTCGCTAGGCAACCTACGTAGTCCAAGTGCCCGTTAGTTAACCTAGATAGTCCAAGTGCCTGCTAGGTAACCTACATAGTGCAAGTGTCCGCTAGTAAACCTTCATAGTCCAAGTGCCCGCTAGTTAACCTAGATAGTTCAAGTACCCGCTAGGTAACCTAGATAGTCCAAGGGCCCCCTAGTTGGCCTACATAGTCCAAGTGCCCGCTAGGTAACCTAGATAGTCCAAGTGCCTTTTCGGTAACCTAGATAGTCCAAGTGCCCTTTAGGGAACCTAGACTGTCCAAGTGCCCGCAAGGTTACCTATATAGTCCAAGTGCCCGTTCGTTAACCTAGATAGTCCAAGTGCCCTCTAGTTAACCTACATAGTCCAATGCCCGATAGGGAACCTACATAGTTCAAGTGCCCGCTGAGGAACCTACATTGTCCAAGTGCCCGATAGGGAACCTATATATTCCAAGTGCCCGTTAGGGAACCTAGATAGTCCAAGTGCCCATAGGGAACCTAGATAGTCCAAGTGCCCGCTAGGGAACCTACATAGTCAAAGTGCCCGCTAGGGAACCTGCATTGTGCAAGTGCCCGCTAGTTAACCTAGAAAGTCCAAGTACCCGATAGGGAACCGACATAGTCCAACTGCCCGCTGGGAACCTACATAGTCCAAGTGCTCGCTAGGCACCCTACATAGTCCAAGTGCCCGTTAGTTAACCTAGATAGTCAAAGTGCCTGCTAGGTAACCTAAATAGTCCGAGTGCCCTGTAGGGAACCTACATAGTCCAAGTGCCCGCTGGGTAACCTAAGTAGTCCAAATGTCCGATAGGGATCCTACATAGTCCAAGTGCCCGCTAGATTACCTACATAATCCAAGTGCACGTTCGTTAACCTAGATAGTCCAAGTGCCCGCTGGTAACCTACATAGTCCAAGGGCCCGCTAGGTAACCTAGATAGTCCAAGTGCCTTCTAGTTAACCTACATAGTCCAAGTGCCCACTAGGTAACCTAAATAATCCAAATGCCCGCTAGGGAAAGTACATAGTCCAAGTGCCCGTTAGTTAACCTAGATAGTCCAAGTGCCCACTAGGGGACGTACATAGTTCAAGTGCCCGCTAGGTAACCTAGATAGTCCAAGTGCGCGCTAGGGTATGTACATAGTCCGAGTTCCGGCTAGGAAACCTAGATAGTCCAAGTGCCCGCTAGTTAACCTACATAGTCCAAGGGCCCGCTAGTTAACCTAGATAGTCCACGTGCCCGCTAGTTAACCTAGATAGTCCAAGTGCCCGCTAGTTAACTTAAGTAGTCCAATTGTCCGTTAGGGATCCTACATAGTCCAAGTGCCCGCTACGTAACCTACATAGTCCAAGTGCCCGTTCGTTAACCTAGATAGTCAGAGTGCCCGCTAGTTAACATTGATCATCCAAGTGCCTGCTAGTTAACCTAGATAGTCCAAGTGCATTCTAGTTAACCTAGATTGTCCAAGTGCCCGCTAGTTAACCTACATAGTCCAAAGGCCCGCTAGTTAACCTACATAGTCCAAGGTCCGCTAGTTAATCTAGATAGTCCAAGTGCTCGCTAGTTAACCTACATAGTACAAGGGCCCACTAGTTGACCTAGATAATCCAAGTGCCCGCTAGCTAACCTAGATAGTCCAAGTGCCCGCTAGGTAACCTAAGTAGTCCAAATATCCGATAGGGATCCTACATAGTCCAAGTGCCCGCTAGGTGACCTACATTGTCCAAGTGCCCGTTCGTTAACCTAGATAGTCCAAGTGCCCGCTAGGTAACCTAGACTGTCCAATGCCCGCTAGATTACCTACATAGTCCAAGTGCCCGTTTGTTAACCTAGATAGTCCAAGTGCCCGCTAGGAAACCTACATAGTCCAAGGGCCCGCTAGGTAACCTAGATAGTTCAAGTGTCCGCTAGATAACCTAGAGTCCAAGTGCTCCCTAGTTAACCTACATAGTCCAAGTGCCCGCTATGTAACCTAGATAGTCAAAGTGCCCGTTAGGTAACCTAGATAGTCCAAGTGCCCGCTAGGTAACTTACATTGTCTAATTTGCCGCTAGGTAACCTAGATAGTCCAAGTGCCCGTTACCTAACCTAGATAGTCCAAGTGCCCGCTAGGCAAACTACATAGTCCAAGAGCCCGTTCGTTAACCTAGAAGTCCAAGTGCCCGCTAGGTAACCTAGACAGTCCAAGTGCCCGCTAGGTTACCTGCATATTCCAAGTGCCCATTCGTTAACGTAGATAGTCCAAGTGCCCACTAGGTAACCTACATAGTCCAAGTGCCCGCTAGGTAACCTATATAGTCCAAGTGCCCGCTAGGTAACCTAGATAGTCCAAGGGCCCGCTAGTTAACCTACATAGTCCAAGGGCTCACTTGTTTACTTTGATAGTCCAAGTGCCCGCTAGTTAACCTAGATCTTCCAAGTGACCGCTAGTTAACCTAGATTGCCCAAGTGCCCGCTAGTTAACCTACATAGTCCAAGGGCCCACTAGTTAACCTAGATAGTCCAAGTGTCCTCTAGTTAACCTACATAGTCCAAGTGCCCGCTAATTGACCTATATACCAAGTGCCCGCTACGTAACCTAGATATTCCAAGGGCACGCTAGTTAACCTATATCGTCCAAGTGCCCGCTAGGCAACCTAGATAGTCCAAGTGCCCGCTAAGGAACCTACATAGTCCAAGTGCACGCTAGTTATCCTAGATAGTCCAAGTGCCCGCTAGTTAACCTAGATAGTCCAAGTGCCTGCTAGGTAACCTACATAGTGCAAGTGTCCGCTAGTTAACCTACATATTCCAAGTGCCCGCTAGTTAACATAGATAGTCCAAATGGCCGCTAGGGAACGTACATAGTCCAAGTGCCCGCTAGGTAACCTAGATAGTTCAAGTACACGCTAGGTAACCTAGATCATCAAAGGGCCCCCTAGTTAGCCTACATAGTCCAAGTGCCCGCTAGGTAACCTATATAGTCCAAGTGCGCTTTAGGGAACCTCGATAGTCCAAGTGCCCTTTAGGGAACCTAGATAGTCCAAGGGCCCGCTAGTAAACCTACATAGTCCATGGGCCCGCTAGTTAACCTACATATTCCAAGTTCCCGCTAGTTAACCTACATAATCTAAGTGCCCGTTGGCTAACCTAGATAGTCCAAGGGCCCGCTAGTTGACCTACATAGTCAAAGTGCCAGCTAGGTAACCTAGGTAGTACAAGTGCCCGCTAGGGAACCTGGATAGTCCAAGTGCCTGTTAGCTAACCTAGATAGTCCATGTGGTGGCTAGGTAACCTACATAGTCCAAGGGCCCGTTCGTTACCGTAGATAATCCAAGTGCCCGTTCGTTAACCGAGATAATCCAAGTGCCCACTAGGTAACCTAGACAGTCCAAGTGCCCGCTAGTTAACCTACAAAGTCCAAGTGCCCTATAGGGAACCTACATAATCCAAGTGCCCGCTAGGCAACCTACATAGTCCAAGTGCCCGTTAGTTAACCTAGATAGTCAAAGTGCCTGCTAGGTAACCTAGATAGTCCAAGTGCCCGCTAGTTAAACTAGATCGTCCAAGTGCCCGCTACTTAACCTACATAGTCCAAGTGCCCGCTAGGTAACCTAGACAGTTCAAGTGACCACTAGGTTACCTACATAGTCCAAGTGCCCGTCGTTAACCTACATAGTCCAAGTGCCCGCTAGGTAACCTAGACAGTTCAAGTGACCACTAGGTTACCTACATAGTCCAAGTGCCCGTCGTTAACCTACATAGTCCAAGGCCCCGCCAATTAACCTACGTATTCCAAGGTCCGCTAGTTAACCCAGATAATCCAAGTGCTCACTAGTTACCCTACATAGTACAAGGGCCCACTAATTGACCTAGATATTCCAAGTGCCCGCTAGTTAACCTAGATGGTACAAGTGCCCGCTAGGTAACCTAAGTAGTCCAAATGTCCGATAGGGATCCTACATAGTCCAAGTGCCCGCTATGTAACCTAGATAGTCAAAGTGCCCGTTAGGTAACCTCGATAGTCCAAGTGCCCTTTAGGGAACCTAGATAGTCCAAGGGCCCGCTAGTAAACCTACATAGTCCATGGGCCCGCTAGTTAACCTACATATTCCAAGTTCCCGCTAGTTAACCTACATAATCTAAGTGCCCGTTGGCTAACCTAGATAGTCCAAGGGCCCGCTAGTTGACCTACATAGTCAAAGTGCCAGCTAGGTAACCTAGGTAGTACAAGTGCCCGCTAGGGAACCTGGATAGTCCAAGTGCCTGTTAGCTAACCTAGATAGTCCATGTGGTGGCTAGGTAACCTACATAGTCCAAGGGCCCGTTCGTTAACGTAGATAATCCAAGTGCCCGTTCGTTAACCGAGATAATCCAAGTGCCCACTAGGTAACCTAGACAGTCCAAGTGCCCGCTAGTTAACCTACAAAGTCCAAGTGCCCTATAGGGAACCTACATAATCCAAGTGCCCGCTAGGCAACCTACATAGTCCAAGTGCCCGTTAGTTAACCTAGATAGTCAAAGTGCCTGCTAGGTAACCTAGATAGTCCAAGTGCCCGCTAGTTAAACTAGATCGTCCAAGTGCCCGCTACTTAACCTACATAGTCCATGTGCCCGCTAGGTAACCTAGACAGTTCAAGTGACCACTAGGTTACCTACATAGTCCAAGTGCCCGTCGTTAACCTACATAGTCCAAGTGCCCGCTAGGTAACCTAGACAGTTCAAGTGACCACTAGGTTACCTACATAGTCCAAGTGCCCGTCGTTAACCTACATAGTCCAAGGCCCCGCCAATTAACCTACGTATTCCAAGGTCCGCTAGTTAACCCAGATAATCCAAGTGCTCACTAGTTACCCTACATAGTACAAGGGCCCACTAATTGACCTAGATATTCCAAGTGCCCGCTAGTTAACCTAGATGGTACAAGTGCCCGCTAGGTAACCTAAGTAGTCCAAATGTCCGATAGGGATCCTACATAGTCCAAGTGCCCGCTATGTAACCTAGATAGTCAAAGTGCCCGTTAGGTAACCTAGATAGTCCAAGTGCCCGCTAGGTAACTTACATTGTCCAAGTTCCCGCTAGGTAACCTAGACAGTCCAAGTGCCCGTTACCTAACCTAGATAGTCCGAGTGCCCGCTAGGCAACCTACATAGCCCAAGAGCCCGCTAGTTAACCTACATAGTGCAAGAGCACGCTAGTTAACCTAGATGGTGCAAGTGTCCGCTAGTTAACCTACATAGTCCACGTGCCAATTAGCTAACCTTGTTAGTACAAGGGCCCGCTAGTTGACCTACATAGTCCAAGTGCCCGCTGGGTAACCTAGAGAATCCAAGTGCCCGCTAGGCAACCTTCATAGTCCAAGTGCCAGCTAGGTAACCTAGATCGTCCAAGTGCCCGCTAGTTAACCAAGATAGTCCAAGTGCACGGTAGTTAACCTAGATAGTCCAAGTGCCCTCTAGTTAACCTAGATCGTCCAAGTGCCCGCTACTTAACCTACATAGTCCAAGGGCCCGCTAGTTAACCTACGTAGTCCAAGGTCCGCTAGTTAACCTAGATAGTCCAAGTGCTCACTAGTTACCCTACATAGTACAAGGGCCCACTAGTTGACCTAGATATTCCAAGTGTCTGCTAGTTAACCTAGATGGTGCAAGTGCCCGCTAGGTAACCTAAGTAGTCCAAATGTCCGATAGGGATCCTACATTGTCCAAGTGCCCGCTATGTAACCTAGATAGTCAAAGTGCCCGTTAGGTAACCTAGATAGTCCAAGTGCCCGCTAGGTAACTTACATTGTCCAAGTTCTCGCTAGGTAACCTAGATAGTCCAAGTGCCCGTTACCTAACCTAGATAGTCCAAGTGTCAGCTAGGCACCCTACATAGCCCAAGAGCCCGTTCGTTAACCTAGAAGTCCAAGTGCCCGTTAGGTAACCTAGACAGTCCAAGTGTCCGCTAGGTTACCTGCATATTCCAAGTGCCCATTCGTTAACCTAGATAGTCCAAGTGCCCACTAGGTAACCTACATAGTCCAAGTGCCCGTTGGTAACGTATATAGTCCAAGTGCCCGCTAGGTAACCCAGATAGTCCAAGGGCCCGCTAGTTAATCTACGTAGTCCAAGGGCTCACTTGTTAACTTTGATAGTCCAACTGCCCGCTAGTTAACCTAGATCGTCCAAGTGCCCGCTAGTTAAACTAGATTGTCCAAGTGCCCGCTAGTTAACCTACATAGTCCAAGGGCCCACTAGTTAACCTAGATAGTCCAAGTGTCCTCTAGTTAATCTACGTAGTCCAAGTGCCCGCTAGTTAACCTATATACCAAGTGCCCACTACGTAACCTAGGTATTCCAAGGGCACGCTAGTTAACCTACATAGTCCAAGTGCCCGCTAGGCAACCTAGATAGTCCAAGTGCCCGTTATGTAACCTAGATAGTCCAAGTTCCCGCTAGGTAACCTAGATAGTCCAAATGCCCGTTACCTAACCTAGATAGTTAAAGTGCCCGCTAGGCAACCTACATAGCCCAAGAGCCCGTTCGTTAACCTAGAAGTCCAAGTGCCTGTTAGGTAACCTAGATAGTCCAAGTGTCCGCTAGGTTACCTGCATATTCCAAGTGCCCGTTCGTTAACGTAGATAGTCCAAGTGCCCACTAGGTAACTTACATAGTCCAAGTGCCCGCTAGGTAACCCAGATAGTCCAAGGGCCCGCTAGTTAACCTACGTAGTCCAAGGGCTCACTTGTTAACTTTGATAGTCCAACTGCCCGCTAGTTAACCTAGATCGTCCAAGTGCCCGCTAGTTTACCTAGATAGTCCAAGTGCACGCTAATTAACCTAGATAGTCCAAGTGCCTGCTAGGTAACCTACATAGTGCAAGTGTCCGGTAGTTAACCTACATATTCCAAGTGCCCGCTAGTTAACATAGATAGCCCAAGTGCCCGCTAGGGAACGTACATAGTCCAAGTGCCCGCTAGGTAACCTAGATACAGCAAGTGCCCGCTAGTTAACCTAGATAGTTCAAGTACCCGCTAGGTAACCTAGATCGTCCAAGGGCCCCCTAGTTAGACTACATAGTCCAAGTGCCTGCTAGGTGACCTAGATAGTCCAAGTGCCCGTTAGGTAACCTAGATAGTCCAAGTGCCCTTTAGGGAATCTAGATAGTCCAAGGGCCCGCTAGTAAACCTACATAGTCCATGGGCCCGCTAGTTAACCTACATAGTCCAAGTGCCCGCTAGGTAACCTAGACAGTTCAAGTGACCACTAGGTTACCTACATAGTCCAAGTGCCCGTTCGTTAACCTACAAAGTCCAAGTGCCCGCGTGGTAACCAATATAGTCCAAATGCCCGCTAGGGGCCCTAATAGTCCAAATGCCCGCTAGTTAACCTACATAGTCCAAGTGCTCGCTAGTTAACCTAGACACTCCAAGTGCCCGCTAGTTAACCTAGATAGACCAAGTGCCCGCTAGGTAACGTAGATAGTCCAAGTGCCCGCTAGGGACTGTACATAGTCCAAGTGCCCGCCAGATAACCTAGATAGTCCAAGTGTCCGCTAGTTAACCTACATAGTCCAAGTGCCTGCTAGGTAACCTAGATAGTCCAAGTGCCCACTAGTTAACCTACGTAGTCCAGTTTCCCCTAGGTAACCTAGATAGTCCTAAGGCGCGCTAGGTAACCTACATTGTCCTAGTGCCCCCTAGTTAACCTACATTCTCCAAGTGCCCTATAGGGAACCTACATAGTCCAAGTGCCCGCTAGGTAAGCTACATAGTCCAAATGCCCGCTAGTTAACCTACATAGTCCAAGTGCCCGATAGGGAACCTATATAATCCAAGTAGCCGTTAGGGAACCTACATAGTCCAAGTGCCCGTTAGGTAACCTAGATAGTCCAAGTGCCCGCTAGGGAACCTACATAGTCCAAGTGCCCGCTAGGGATACTACCTAGTCCAAGTGCCCGCTAGGGAATCTACATAGTCCAAGGTCCCGCTAGTTATCGTAGATAGTCCAAGTGCCGCTAGTTAATCTACATAGTCCAAGGGCCCGCTAGTTAACATACATAGTCCAAGTGCCCGATAGGGAGCCTACATACTCCAAGTGCCTGCTAGGGAACCTACATAATCCAAGTGCCCGCTCTGGAACACACATAGTCCAAGTGTCCGCTAGGGAATCTACATAGTCCAAGGGACCGCTAGTTAACGTAGATAGTCCAAGTGCCGCTAGTTAATCTACATAATCCAAGGGCCCGCTAGTTAATCTACATAGTCCAAGTACCCGCTAGTTAACCTAGATCGTTCAAGGGCCCGCTAGTTAACCTACATAATCCAAGTGCCCGCTAGGTAACCTAGACAGTTCAAGTGACCACTAATTTACCTTCATAGTCCAAGTGCCTGCTAGTTATCCTAGATAGTCCAAGTGCTCACTAGTTAACCTTGATAGTCCAAATGCCCGCTAGTTAACCTAGATAGACCAAGTGCCCTCTAGGGAACCTGCCTAGTCCAAGTGCCCGATAGGGAACCTACATAGTCCAAGTGTCCACTAGTTAACATAGATAGTCCGAGTACCCGCTAGGAAACGTACATAGTCCAAGTGCCCGCTAGTTAACCTAGATAGTCCAAGTGCACGCTAGTTAACCTAGATAGTCCAAGTGCCTGCTAGGTAACCTACATAGTGCAAGTGTCCGGTAGTTAACCTACATATACCAAGTGCCCGCTAGTTAACATAGATAGCCCAAGTGCCCGCTAGGGAACGTACATAGTCCAAGTGCCCGCTAGGTAACCTAGATACAGCAAGTGCCCGCTAGTTAACCTAGATAGTTCAAGTACCCGCTAGGTAACCTAGATCGTCCAAGGGCCCCCTAGTTAGACTACATAGTCCAAGTGCCTGCTAGGTGACCTAGATAGTCCAAGTGCCCGTTAGGTAACCTAGATAGTCCAAGTGCCCTTTAGGGAATCTAGATAGTCCAAGGGCCCGCTAGTAAACCTACATAGTCCATGGGCCCGCTAGTTAACCTTCATAGTGCAAGTGTCCGCTACTTAACGTACATATTCCAAGTGCTCACTAGTTAATCTACATAATCTAAGTGCCCGTTAGCTAACCTAGATAGTCCAAGGGCCCGCTAGTTGACCTACATAGTCCAAGTGCAAGCTAGGTAACCTAGATAGTCCAAGTGCCTGTTAGCTAACCTAGATAGTCCAAGTGGCGGCTAGGTAACCTACATAGTCCAAGTGCCCGTTCGTTAACCTAGATAATCCAAGTGCCCACTAGGTAACCTAGACAGTCCAAGTGCCCGCTAGTTAACCTACATTGTCCAAGTGCCTGACAGGGAACCTACATAATCCAAGTGCCCGCTAGGCAACCTATATAGTCCAAGTGCCCGTCAGTTAACCTAGATAGTCAAAGTGCCTGCTAGGTAACCCAGATAGTCCAAGTGCCTGCTAGGTAACCTACATAGTCCAAGTGCCCGCTAGGTAACCTAAATAGTCCAAATGCCCGCTAGGGAAACTACATAGTCCAAGTGCCCGCTAGTTAACCTAGATAGACCAAGTGCCCGCTAGGTAACGTAGATAGTCCAAGTGCCCGCTAGGGACCGTACATAGTCCAAGTGCCCGCTAGGTAACCTAGATAGTCCAAGTGCCCGCTAGTTAACCTACATAGTCCAAGTGCCTGCTAGGTAACCTAGATAGTCCAAGTGCCCACTAGTTAACCTACGTAGTCCAGTTTCCCCTAGGTAACCTAGATAGTCCTAAGGCGCGCTAGGTAACCTACATTGTCCTAGTGCCCCCTAGTTAACCTACATTCCCCAAGTGCCCTATAGGGAACCTACATAGTCCAAGTGCCCGCTAGGTAAGCTACATAGTCCAAATGCCCGCTAGTTAACCTACATAGTCCAAGTGCCCGATAGGGAACCTATATAATCCAAGTAGCCGTTAGGGAACCTACATAGTCCAATTGCCCTTTAGGTAACCTAGATAGTCCAAGTGCCCGCTAGGGAACCTACATAGTCCAAGTGCCCGCTAGGGATCCTACCTAGTCCAAGTGCCCGCTAGGGAATCTAAATAGTCCAAGGTCCCGCTAGTTATCGTAGATAGTCCAAGTGCCGCTAGTTAATCTACATAGTCCAAGGGCCCGCTAGTTAACCTACATAGTCCAAGTGCCCGATAGGGAGCCTACATACTCCAAGTGCCTGCTAGGGAACCTACATAATCCAAGTGCCCGCTCTGGAACACACATAGTCCAAGTGCCCGCTAGGGAATCTACATAGTCCAAGGGACCGCTAGTTAACGTAGATAGTCCAAGTGCCGCTAGTTAATCTACATAATCCAAGGGCCCGCTAGTTAAGCTACATAGTCCAAGTACCCGCTAGTTAACCTAGATCGTTCAAGGGCCCGCTAGGTAACCTACATCGTCCAAGGGCCCGCTAGTTAACCTAGATAGTCGAAGTGCCCGCTAGTTAACCTACATAATCCAAGTGCCCGCTAGGTAACCTAGACAGTTCAAGTGACCACTAATTTACCTTCATAGTCCAAGTGCCCGCTAGTTATCCTAGATAGTCCAAATTCTCACTAGTTAACCTTGATAGTCCAAATGCCCGCTAGTAAACCTAGATAGACCAAGTGCCCGCTAGGGAACCTGCCTAGTCCAAGTGCCCGATAGGGAACCTACATAGTCCAAGTGCCCGCTAGTTAACATAGATAGTCCAAGTACCCGCTAGGAAACGTACATAGTCCAAGTGCCCGCTAGTTAACGTACATAGTCCAAGTGCCCGCTAGGTAACGTAGATAGTCCAAGTGCCCGCTAGGGAAGATACATAGTCCAAGTGCCCGCTAGGTAACCTAGATAGTCCAAGTGCCCGCTTTTTACCTACATAGTCCAAGTGCCTGCTAGGTAACCTAGATAGTCCAAGTGCCCACTAGTTAACCTACATAGTCAAAGTTCCCCCTAGGTAACCTATATCGTCCAAGTGCTCGCTAGTTAACCTACATAGTCAATGGGCCCGCTAGTTAACATACATAGTGCAAGAGCCCGCTAGCTAACCTAGAAAATCCAAGTGCCCGCTAGTTAACCTATATCGTCCATGTGCCCGCTAGTTAACCTAGATCGTCCAAGTGCCCGCTAGTTAACCTACATAGTCCAAGGGGCCGCTAGTTAACCTACATAGTCCAAGGTCCGCTAGTTAACCTAGATAGTCCAAGTGCTCGCTAGTTACCCTACATAGTACAAGGGCCCACTAGTTGGCCTAGATATTCCAAGTGCCCGCTAGTTAACCTAGATGGTACAAGTGCCCGCTAGGTAACCTAAGTAGTCCAAATGTCCGATAGGGATCCTACATAGTCCAAGTGCCCGCTAGGAAACCTAGAATCCAAGTGCTCGCTAGTTAACCTACATAGTCCAAGTGCCCACTATGTAACCTAGATAGTCAAAGTGCCCGTTATGTAACCTAGATAGTCCAAGTTCCCGCTAGGTAACCTAGATAGTCCAAATGCCCGTTCCCTAACCTAGATAGTTAAAGTGCCCGCTAGGCAACCTACATAGCCCAAGAGCCCGTTCGTTAACCTAGAATTCCAAGTGCCTGTTAGGTAACCTAGATAGTCCAAGTGTCCGCTAGGTTACCTGCATATTCCAAGTGCCCGTTCGTTAACGTAGATAGTCCAAGTGCCCACTAGGTAACTTACATAGTCCAAGTGCCCGCTAGGTAACCCAGATAGTCCAAGGGCCCGCTAGTTAACCTACGTAGTCCAAGGGCTCACTTGTTAACTTTGATAGTCCAACTGCCCGCTAGTTAACCTAGATCGTCCAAGTGCCCGCTAGTTTACCTAGATAGTCCAAGTGCACGCTAATTAACCTAGATAGTCCAAGTGCCTGCTAGGTAACCTACATAGTGCAAGTGTCCGGTAGTTAACCTACATATTCCAAGTGCCCGCTAGTTAACATAGATAGCCCAAGTGCCCGCTAGGGAACGTACATAGTCCAAGTGCCCGCTAGGTAACCTAGATACAGCAAGTGCCCGCTAGTTAACCTAGATAGTTCAAGTACCCGCTAGGTAACCTAGATCGTCCAAGGGCCCCCTAGTTAGACTACATAGTCCAAGTGCCTGCTAGGTGACCTAGATAGTCCAAGTGCCCGTTAGGTAACCTAGATAGTCCAAGTGCCCTTTAGGGAATCTAGATAGTCCAAGGGCCCGCTAGTAAACCTACATAGTCCATGGGCCCGCTAGTTAACCTTCATAGTGCAAGTGTCCGCTACTTAACGTACATATTCCAAGTGCTCACTAGTTAACCTACATAATCTATGTGCCCGTTAGCTAACCTAGATAGTCCAAGGGCCCGCTAGTTGACCTACATAGTCCAAGTGCAAGCTAGGTAACCCAGATAGTCCAAGTGCCTGTTAGCTAACCTAGATAGTCCAAGTGGCGGCTAGGTAACCTACATAGTCCAAGTGCCCGTTCGTTAACCTAGATAATCCAAGTGCCCACTAGGTAACCTAGACAGTCCAAGTGCCCACTAGTTAACCTACATAGTCCAAGTGCCCGATAGGGAACGTACACAATCCAAGTGCCCGCTAGGCAACCTATATAGTCCAAGTGCCCGTTAGTTAACCTAGATAGTCAAAGTGCCTGCTAGGTAACCTAGATAGTCCAAGTGCCCGCTAGGTAACCTAAATATTCCAAATGCCCGCTAGGGAAACTACATAGTCCAAGTGCCCGCTAGTTAACCTAGATAGTCCAAGTGCGTGGTCGTAAACCTACATAATCCATGGGCCCGCTAGTTAATCTACATAGTGCAAGGGCCCGCTAGTTAACCTACATCGTCCAAGGGCCCGCTAGTTAACCTAGATAGTCCAAGTGCCCGCTAGTTAACCTACATAGTCCAAGTGCCCGCTAGGTAACCTAGACAGTTCAATTGACCACTAGGTTACCTACATAGTCCAAGTGCCCGTTCGTTAACCTGCAAAGTCCACGTGCCCGCTAGGTAACCAATATAGTCCAAACACGCTAGGGGCCCTAATAGTCCAAATGCCCGCTAGTTAACCTAGATAATCCAAGTGCTCGCTAGTTAACCTAGATAGTCCATGTGCCCGCTAGTTAACCTAGATAGACCAAGTGCCCGCTAGGTAACTTAGATAGTCCAAGTGCCCGCTAGGGAAAGTACATAGTCCAAGTGTCCGCTAGGTAACCTAGATAGTCCAAGTGACCGCTGGTTAAACTACATAGTCCAATTGCCTGCTAGGTAACCTAGACAGTCCAAGTGTCCACTAGTTAACCTACGTAGTCCAGGTTCCCCCTAGGTAACCTAGATAGTCCTAAGGCCCGCTAGGTAACCTATATTGTCCTAGTGCCCCCTAGTTAACCTACATTCTCCAAGTGCCCTATAGGGAACCTACATAGTCCAAATGCCCGCTAGTTAACCTACATAGTCCAAGTGCCCGATAGGGAACCTATATAATCCAAGTGCCCGCTAGGGACCCTACATAATCCAAGTGCCCGTTAGGTAACCTAGATAGTTCAAGTGCCCGCTAGGTAACCTACATAGTGCAAGTGTCCGCTAGTTAACCTCAGTAGTCCAAGGGCCCGCTAGTTAACATACATAGTCCAAGTGCCCGGTAGTTAACTTACATAGTTCAAGTGTCCGTATGGAATATTCATAGTCCAAGTGCCCGTTAGGGAACCTACATAGTCCAAGTGCCCGCTAGGGATCCTACGTAGTACAAGTGCCGCTAGGGAATCTGCATAATCCAAGGGCCCGCTAGATAACCTACATAGTCCAAGTACCCGCTAGTTAACCTAGATCGTCCAAGGGCCCGCTATTTAACCTACATCGTCCAAGGGCCCGCTAGTTAACCTACATAGTCCAAGTGCCCGCTAAGTAACCTAGATAGTCAAAGTGCCCGTTAGGTAACCTAGAATGTCCAAGAGCCCATTACCTAACCTAGATAGTCCAAGTGCCCGCTAGGCAACCTACATAGTCCAAGAGCCCGTTCGTTAACCTAGAAATCCAAGTGCCCGCTATGTAACCTAGACATTCCACGTGCCCGCTAGGTTGCCTGCATATTCCAAGTGCCCGTTCGTTAACCTAGATAGTCTAAGTGCCCACTAGGTAACCTACATAGTCCAAGTGCCCGCTAGGTAACCTATATAGCCCAAGTGCCCACTAGGTAACCCTGATAGTCCAAGGGCCCGCTAGTTAACCTACATAGTCCAAGGGCTCACTTGTTCACTTTGATAGTTAAAGTGCCTGCTAGTTAACCTAGATCGTCCAAGTGCCCGCTAGTTAACCTAGATTGTCCACGTGCCCGCTAGTTAACCTACATAGTCCAAGGGCCCACTAGTTAACCTAGATAGTCTAAGTGTCCTCTAGTTAACCTTCATAGTCCAAGTGCCCGCTAGTTAACCTATATACCAAGGGCCCGTTACCTAACCTAGATATTCCAAGGGCACGCTAGTTAACCTATATCGTCCAAGTGCCCGCTAGGCAACCTAGATAGTCCAAGTGCCCGCTAAGGAACCTACAAAGTCCAAGTGCACGTTAGTTAACCTAGATAGTCCAAGTGTCCGCTGGTTAACCTAGATAGTCCAAGTGCCTGCTAGGTAACCTACATAGTGCAAGTGTCCGCTAGTTAACCTACATATTCCAAGTGCCCGCTAGGTAACCTGGATACTGCAAGTGCCCGCTAGCTAACCTAGATAGTTCAAGTACCCGCTAGGTAACCTAGATCGTCCAAGGGCCTCCTAGTTAGCCTACATAGTCCAAGTGCCCGGTAGTTAATCTAGATAGTCCAAGGGCCCGCTAGTTAACGTAGATAGTCCAAGTGCCGCTAGTTAATCTACATAGTCCGAGGGCCCGCTAGTTAACCTACATAGTCCAAGTAACCGCTAAGAAACATAAATAGTCCATGTGCACGGTAGTTAACCTAGATAGTCCAAGTGCTCTCTAGTTAACCTAGATCTTCCAAGTGCCCGCTAAGAAACCTAGATCGTCCAAGTGCCCGTTACCTAACCTAGATAGTCCAATTGTCCGCTATACAACATACGTAGTCCAAGTGCCCGTTCGATAACATAGAAGTCCAAGTGCCCGCTAGGTTACCTAGACTCTCCAAGTGCCCGCTAGGTTACCTACATAGTCCAAATGCCCGTTCAGTAACCTAGATAGTGCAAGTGCCCGGTAGTTAACCTACATAGTCCAAGTGCCCGCTAGGTAACCTAGATAGTCCAAGGGCCCGCTAGTTAACCTACATAGTCAAAGTGCCCGGTAGTTAACTTACATAGTTCAAATGTCTGCTAGGGAACCTAGATAGTCCAAGTGCCCGCTCTGGAACATATATAGTCCAAGTGCCCGCTAGGGAATCTACATAGTCCAAGGGACCGCAAGTTAATGTAAATAGTCCAAGTGCCGCTAGTTAATCTACATAATCCAAGGGCCCACTAGTTAACCTAGATAGTCCAAGTGTCCTCTAGTTAACATACATAGTCCAAGTGCCCGCTAGTTAACCTATATACCAAGTGCCTGTTACGTAACCTATATATTCCAAGGGCACGCTAGTTAACCTATATCGTCCAAGTGCACGCTAGGCAACCTAGATAGTCCAAGTGCCCGCTAAGGAACCTACATAGTCCAAGTGCACGCTAGTTAACCTATATAGTCCATGTGCCCGCTGGTTAACATAAATAGTCCAAGTGCCCGCTAGGTAACCTAGTTACTGCAAGTGCCCGCTAGTTAACCTAGATAGTTCAAGTACCCGCTAGGTAACCTAGATCGTCCAAGGGCCCCGTAGTTAGCCCACATAGTCCAAGTGCCCGGTAGTTAATCTAGATAGTCCAAGGACCCGCTAGTTAACGTAGATTGTCCAAGAGCCGCTAGTTAATCTACATAGTCCAAGGGCCCTCTAGTTAACCTAGATCGTCCAAGTGCCCGCTAGTTAACCTACATAGTCCAAGGGCCCGCTAGTTAACCGACATAGTCCAAGGTCCGCTAGTTAACCTAGATAGTCCAAGTGCTCGCTAGTTACCCTACATATTACAAGGGCCCACTAGTTGACCTAGATAGTCCAAGTGCCCGCTAGTTAACCTAGATGGTACAAGTGCCCGCTAGGTAGCCTAAGTAGTCCAAATGTCCGATAGGGATCCTACATAGTCCAAGTTCCCGCTAGGAAACCTAGAATCCAAGTGCTCGCTAATTAACCTACATAGTCCAAGTGCCCGCTTTGTAACCTAGATAGTCAAAGTGCCCGTTAGATAACCTAGATAGTCCATGTGCCCGCTAGGTAACTTACATTGTCCAAGTTCCTGCTAAGTAACATAGATAGTCCAAGTGACCGTTACCTCACCTAGATAGTCCAAGTGCCCGCTAGGCAACCTACATAGCCCAAGAGCCCGTTCATTAACCTAGAAGTCCAAGTGACCGATAGGTAACCTATACAGTCCAAGTGCCCGCTAGGTTACCTGCATATTCCAAGTGCCCGTTCGTTAACCTAGATAGTCCAAGTGCCAACTAGTTAACCTACATAGTCCAAGTTCCCGCTAGTTAACCTAGATATTCCAAGTGCGTGCTAGTAAACCTACATAATCCATGGGCCCGTTAGTTAACCTACATAGTGCAAGGGCCCGCTAGTTAACCTACATCGTCCTAGGGCCCGCTAGTTAACCTAGATAGTCCAAGTGCCCGCTAGATAACCTACATAGTCCAAGTGCCCGCTAGGTAACCTAGACAGTTCAAGTGACCACTAGGTTACCTACATAGTCCAAGTGCCCGTTCGTTAACCTACATAGTCCAAGTGCCCGCTAGGTAACCAATATAGTCCAAATGCCCGCTAGGGGCCTTAATTGTCCAAATGCCCGCTAGTTAACCTAGATAGTCCAAGTGCTCGCTAGTTAACCTAGATAGTCCAAGTGCCCGCTAGTTAACCTAGATAGACCAAGTGCCCGCTAGGGAACCTATCGAGTCCAAGTACCCTTTAGGAAACGTACATAGTCCAAGTGCCCGCTAGGTAACGTACATAGTCCAAGTGCCCGCTAGGTAACGTAGATAGTCCAAGTGCCCGCTAGGGAACGTACATAGTCCAAGTGCCCGCAAGGTAACCTAGAAAGTCCAAGTGCCCGCTAGTTAACCTACATAGTCCAAGTGCCTGCTAGGTAACCTAGATAGTCCAAGTGCCCACTAGTTAACCTACGTAGTCCAGGTTCCCCCTAGGTAACCTAGATAGTCCTAAGGCCCGCTAGGTAACCTACATTGTCCTAGTGCCCCCTAATTAACCTACATCCTCCAAGTGCCCGATAGGGAACCTACATAGTCCAAGTGCCCGCTAGGTAACCTACATAGTCCAAATGCCCACTAGTTAACCTACATAGTCCAAGTGCCCGATAGGGAACCTATATAATCCAAGTGCCCGCTAGGGAACCTATATAATCCAAGTGCCTCTTAGGTAACCTAGATAGTCCAAGTGCCCGCTAGGTAACCTACATAGTGCAGTGTCCGCTAGTTAACCCAAGTAGTCCAAGGGCCCGCTAGTTAATATACATAGTCCAAGTGCCCGGTAGTTAACTTACATAGTTCAAGTGTACGTAGGGAACATACATAGTCCAAGTGCCCACTAGGGAATCTACATAGTCCAAAGGCCGCTAGTTAACATAGATAGTCCAAGTGCTGCTAGTTAATCTGTCTAGTCTAAGGGCCCGCTAGTTAACCTACATAGTCCAAGTGCCCGCTAGGGAACCTACATAATCCAAGTGCCTGCTAGGGAACCTACATAGTCCAAGTGCCCGCTCTGGAACATATATAATCCAAGTGCCCACTAGGGAATCTTTATAGTCCAAGGGCCCGCTAGTTAACGTAGATAGTCCAAGTGCCGCTAGTTAATCTACATAATCCAAGGGCCCGCTAGGTAACCTACATAATCCAAATACCCGCTAGTTACCCTAGATCGTCCAAGGGCCCGCTATTTAACCTACATCGTCCAAGGGCCCGCTAGTTAACCTAGATAGTCCAAGTGCCCGCTAGTTAACCTACATAATCCAAGTGCCCGCTAGCTAACCTAAACAGTTCAAGTGACCACTTGGTTACCTATATAGTCCAAGTGCCCGCTAATTATCCTAGATAGTCCAAGTGCTCACTAGTTAACCTAGATAGTCCAAGTGCTCGCTAGTTAACCTAGATAGACCAAGTGCCCGCTAGGGAACCTACCTAGTCCAAGTGCCCGCTAGTTAACCTACATAGTCAATGGGCCCGCTAGTTAACCTACATAGTGCAAGAGCCCGCTAGTTAACCTAGATCGTACAAGTGTCCGCTAGTTAACCTACATAGTCCACGTGCCAGTTAGCTAACCTAGATAGTCCAAGGGCCCGCTAGTTGACCTACATAGTCCAAGTGCCC
This sequence comes from Tenrec ecaudatus, assembly GCF_050624435.1. Lineage (NCBI taxonomy): Eukaryota > Metazoa > Chordata > Mammalia > Afrosoricida > Tenrecidae > Tenrec > Tenrec ecaudatus. Next base: position 1,658,336 of record NW_027457652.1, read on the forward strand.
GCTAGGGAACCTTCATAGTCCAAGTGCCACCTAGGTAACCTAGGTAGTCCAAGTGCCCGTTACTTAACCTAGATAGTCCAAGTGCCCACTAGGGGATGTACTTAGTCCATGAGCCCGTTAGCTAATCTAGATAGTCCAATTGCCCGCTAGTTAACAATGATCATCCAAGTGCCCGCTAGTTAACCTAGATAGCCCAAGTGCCCTCTAGTTAACCTAAATCGTCCAAGTGCCCGCTAGTTAACCTACATAGTCCAAGGGCCCGCTAGTTAACCTACATAGTCCAAGGTCCGCTAATTAACCTAGATAGTCCAAGTGCTCGCTAGTTAACCTACATAGTACAAGGGCCCACTAGTTGACCTAGATAGTCCAAGTGCCCGCTAGTTAACCTAGATAGTCCAAGTGCCCGCTAGGTAACCTAAGTAGTCCAAATGTCCGATAGGGATCCTACATAGTCCAAGTGCCCGCTAGGTAACCAAGATCGTCCAAATGCCCGTTAGTTAACCTAGATAATCCATGTGCCCTCTAGGTAACCTAGACTGTCCAAGTGCGTGCTAGGTTACCTACATAGTCCAAGTGCCCGTTCGTTAACCTAGATAGTCCAAGTGCCCGTAACCTAACCTAGATAGTCCATGTGCCCGCTAGGCAACCTACATAGCCCAAGAGCCCGTTTGTTAACCTAGAAGTCCAAGTGCCCGCTAGGTAACCTAGACAGTCCACGTGCCCGCTAGGTTACCTGCATATTCCAAGTGCCCGTTCGTTAACCTTAGATAGTCCAAGTGCCCACTACGTAACCTACAGAGTCCAAGTGCCCGCTAGGTAACCTATATAGCACAAGTACCCGCTAGGTAACCCAGATAGTCCAAGGGCCCGCTAGTTAACCTACATAGTCCAAGGGCTCACTTGTTCACTTTGATAGTTCAAGTGCCCGCTGGTTAACCTAGATCGTCCAAGTGCCCACTAGTTAACCTAGATTGTCCAAGTGCCCGCTAGTTAAACTACATAGTCCAAGGGCCCACTAGTTAACCTAGATAGTCCAAGTGTCCTCTAGTTAATCTACATAGTCCAAGTACCCGCTAGTTAACCTATATACCAAGTGCCCGTTTCGTAACCTAGATATTCCAAGGGCACGCTAGTTAACCTATATCTTCCAAGTGCCCGCTAGGCAACCTAGATAGTCCAAGTGCTCGCTAAGGAACCTACATAGTCCAAGTGCACGCTAGTTAACCTAGATAGTCCAAGTGCCTGCTAGGTAACCTACATAGTGCAAGTGTCCGCTAGTTAACCTACATATTCCAAGTGCCCGCTAGGTAACCTAGATACTGCAAGTGCCCGCTAGTTAACCTAGATAGTTCAAGTACCCGCTAGGTAACCTAGATCATCCAAGGGCCCCCTAGTTAGCCTTCATAGTAAGTGCCCGGTAGTTAATCTAGATAGACCAAGGGCCCGCTAGTTAACGTAGATAGTCCAAGTGCCGCTAGTTAATCTACATAGTTCAAGGGCCCGCTAGTTAACCTACATAGTCCAAGTACCCGCTAAGAAACCTAGATAGTCCAAGTGCACGCTAGTTAAACTAGAGAGTCCAAGTGCCCTCTAGTTAACCTAGATCTTCCAAGTGCCCGCTAAGAAACCTAGATAGTCCAAGTGCCCGTTACCTAACCTAGATAGTCCAATTGCCCGCTATGCAACATACATAGTCCAAGTGCCCGTTCGTTTACCTAGAAGTCAAAGTGCCCGCTAGGTAACCTAGACTCTCCAAGTGCCCGCTAGGTTACCTAGATAGTCCAAATGCCCGTTCGGTAACCTAGATAGTGCAAGGGCCCGCTAGTTAACCTACATAGTCAAAGTGCCCGGTAGTTAACTTACATAGTTCAAGTGTCCGTAGGGAACATACACAGTCCAAGTGCCCGCTAGGGAACATACAGAGTCCAAGTGCCCGCTAGGGAACCTACATAGTCCAAGTGCCCGCTAAGGAATCTGCATAGTCCAAGGGCCCGCTAGTTAATGTAGATAGTCCAAGTTCCGCTAGTTAATCTACATAGTTCAAGGGCCCGCTAGTTAACCTACATAGTCCAAGTACCCGCTAGTTAACCTAGATAGTCCAAGTGTCCGCTAATTACCCTACATAGTACAAGTGACCACTAGGGAACCTAGATAGTCCAAGTGCACGCTCTGGAACCTACATAGTCCAAGTGCCTGCTAGGGAACCTACATAGTCCAAGTGCCCGCTCTGGAACATACCTAGTCCAAGTGCCCGCTAGGGAATCTATATAGTCCAAGGGCCCACTAGTTAACGTAGATAGTCCAAGTGCCGCTAGTTAACCTACATAGTGCAAGTACCCGCTAGTTAACCTAGATTGTCCAAGTGCCCGCTAGTTAACCTACATAGTCAAAGGGCCCACTAGTTAACCTAGATAGTCCAGGTGTCCTCTAGTTAACCTACATAGTCCAAGTGCCCGCTAGTTAACCTATATACCAAGTGCCCGCTACGTAACCTAGATAGTCCAAGGGCACGCTAATTAACCTACTTAGTCCAAGTGCCCGCTAGGCAACCTAGATAGTCCAAGTGCCCGCTAAGGAACCTACATAGTCCAAGTGCACGCGAGTTAACCTAGATATTCCAATTGCCCGCTAGTTAACCTAGATAGTCCAAGTGCCCTCTACGTAACTTAGATAGTCCAAGTGCCCGCTACGTAACCTAGATAATCCAAGTGCCCGCTAACGAACGTACATAGTCCCAGTGCCCGCTAGGTAACCTAGATAGTGCAAGTGCCCGCTAGTTAACCTAGATAGTTCAAGTACCCGCTAGGTAACCTAAATCGTCCAATGGCCCCCTAATTAGCCTACATAGTCCAAGTGCCCGCTAGGTAACCTAGATAGTCCTTTTGCCCATTCGGTAACCTAGATAGTCCAAGCGCCTTTTAGGGAACCTAGATAGTCCAAGGGCCAGCTAGTAAACTTACATAGTCCATGGGCCCTTTAGTTAACCCACATAGTGCAAGTGTACGCAAGTTAACCTACATATTCCAAGTGCCCTCTATTTAACCTACATAATCTAAGTGCCAGCTAGGTAACCTAGATAGTAAAAGTGCCCGCTAAGGAACCTAGATAGTCCAAGTGCCTGTTAGCTAACCTAGATAGTCCAAGTGGCGGCTAGGTAACCTACATATTCCAAGTGCCCGTTCGTTAACCTAGATAATTCAAGTGCCCGCTAGGTAACCTAGACAGTCCAAGTGCCCGCTAGTTAACCTACATAGTCCAAGTGCCCGATAGGGAACCTACATAATCCACGTGCCCGCTAGGCAACTTATAGTCCAAATGCCCTCTAGTTACCCTACATAGTCCAAGTGCACCCGAGGGAACCTACATAATCCAAGTGCCCGCTAGGGAACCTACATTGTCCAAGTGCCCGTTAGGTAACCTAGATAGTCCAAGTGCCCTCTTGGTAACCTAGATAGTCCAACAGCCCGCTAGGTAACATACATACTCCAAGAACCCACTAGGTAACGTAGATAGTTCATGTGCCAGCTAGGTAACCTAGATAGTCCAAGTGCCCGCTAGGTAACCTACAAAGTCTAAGTGCCCGCTAGGTTATCTATATAGTCCAAATGCCCGCTAGGGATTCTACATAGTCCAAGGGACCGCTAGTTAACGTAGATTGTCCAAGTGCCGCTAGTTAATCTACATAGTCCAAGGGCCGGCTAGTTAACCTACATAGTCCAAGTACCTGCTAGTTAACCTGATCGTCCAAGTGCCCGCTAGGTAACCTACATAGTCCAAGGGTCCGCTAGTTAACATACATAGTCCAAGGGCCCGCTAGGTAACCTACAAAGTCTAAGTGCCCGCTAGGTTATCTATATAGTCCAAATGCCCGCTAGGGAACCTACATAGTCCAAGAGCCCGCTAGGTAACCTAGATAATCCAAGTGCCCGCTAGTTAACCTATATCGTCCAATTGTCCGCTAGTTAACCTAGATCGTGCAAGTGTCCGCTAGTTAACCTAAATAGTCCAAGTGCCAGTTAGCTAACCTAGATAGTCCAAAGGCCCGCTAGTTGACCTACATAGTCCAAGTGCCCGCTAGTTAACCTAGATAGTCCAAGTGCCCACGAGGTAACCTAAGTAGTCCAAATGCCGATAGGGATCCTACATAGTCCAAGCGCCCGCTAGGTAACCTACATAGTCCAAGTGCCCGTTACCTAACCTAGATAGTCCAAGTGCCCGCTAGTTAACATTGATCATCCAAGTGCCCGCTAGTTAATCTAGATAGTCCAAGTGCACGCTAGTTAACCTAGATAGTCCAAGTGCCCTCTAGTTAACCTAGATCGTCCAAGTGCCCGCTAGTTTACCTAGATAGTCCAAGTGCCCGCTAGGTAACCTAAGTAGTCCAAATGTCCGATAGGGATCCTACATAGTCCAAGTGCCCGCTAGGTAACCTACATAGTCCAAGTGACCGTTCGTTAACCTAGATAGTCCAAGTGCCCGCTAGGTAACCTAGACTGTCCAAGTGCCCGCAAGGTTACCTACATAGTCCAAGTGTCAGTTCGTAAACCTAGATAGTCCAAATGCCCGCTAGGAAACCTACATAGTCCAAGGGCCCGCTAGGTAACCTAGATAGTCCTAGTGCCCGCTAGGTAACCTAGATAGTCCAAGTGCCCGCTATGTAACCTAGATAGTCAAAGTGCCCGTTAGGTAACCTAGATAGTACAAGTGCCCGCTAGGTAACTTACATTGTCCAAGTTCCCGCTAGGTAACCTAGATACTCAAAGTGCCCATTACTTTACCTAGATAGTCCAAGTGCCCGCTAAGCAACCTACATAGTCCAAGTGCCCGTTCGTTAACCTAGACAGTCCAAGTGCCCGCTAGGTTACCTGCATATTCCAAGTGCCCGTTCGTTAACTTAGATAGTCCAAGTGCCCACCAGGTAACCTACATAGTCCAAGTGCCCGCTACGTAACCTATATAGTCCAAGTGCCCGCTAGGTAACCTAGATTGTCCAAGTGCCTTTTAGTTAACCTACATAGTCCAAGGGCCCACTTGGTAACCTATCTAGTCCAAGTACCCGCTAGGAAACGTACATAGTCCAAGTGCCCGCTAGGTAACGTACATAGTCCAAGTGCTCGCTAGGTAACGTAGATAGTCCAAGTGCCCGCTAGGGAACGTACATATTCCAAGTGCCCGCTAGGTAACCTAGATAGTCCAAGTGCCCGTTAGTTAACCTACATAGTCCAAGTGCCTGCTAGGTAACCTAGATAGTACAAGTGGCCACTAGTTAACCTACATAGTCCAGGTTCCCCCTAGGTAACCTAGATAGTCCAATGGCCCGCTAGGTAACCTACATAGTCCAAATGCCCGATAGGGAACTTATATATTGTCCAAGTGCCCGCTATGTAACCTACATAGTCCAAGTGCCCGCTAGTTAACCTACATAGTCCAATGCCCGCTAGTTACCCTACATAGTCCAAGTGCCCGATAGGGAACCTACATAATCCAAGTGCCCGCTAGGGAACCTAGAAAGTCCAAGTGCCTGTTAGTTAACCTAGATAGTCCAAATGCCCGCTAGGGAACCCACATAGTCCAAGTGCTTGCTAGGGAACCTACATAGTCCAAGGGCCCGCTAGGGAACCTACATAGTCCAAATGCCCGTTAGTTAACCTAGATAGTCCCAGTGCCTGCTTGGTAACGTAGATAGTCCAACAGCCACCTAGGTAACCTACATACACCAAGAACCCACTATAACGTAGATAGTTCAAGTGCCAGCTAGGTAACCTAGATAGTTCTTGTGCCCGTTACCTAACCTAGATAGTCCAATTGCCCGCTATGCAACATACATAGTCCAACTGCCCGTTCTTTAACCTAGAAGTCCAAGTGCCTGCTAGGTAACCTAGACTCTCCAAGTGCCTGCTAGGTTACCTACATAGTCCAAATGCCCGTTCGGTAACCTAGATAGTGCAAGTGCCCGGTAGTTAACCTAGATAGTCCAAGTGCCCGCTAGGTAACCTAGATAGTCCAAGGGCCCGCTAGTTAACCTACATAGTCCAAGTGCCCGGTAGTTAACTTACATAGTTCAAGTGTCCGTAGGGAACATACAGAGTCCAAGTGCCCTCTAGGGAACATACATAGTCCAAGTGCCCGCTAGGGAATCTACATAGTCCAAGGGCCCGCTAGTTAATGTAGATAGTCCAAGTGACGCTAGTTAATGTACATAGTCCAAGGGCCCGCTAGTTAACCTACATAGTCCAAGGGCCCGCTAGTTAACCTACATCGTCCAAGGGCCTGCTAGTTAACCTAGATAGTCCAAGTGCCCGCTAGTTAACCTACATAGTCCAAGTGCCCGCGAGGTAACCTAGACATTTCAAGTGACCACTAGGTTACCTACATAGTCCAAGTGCCCTTTCGTTAACCTACATAGTCCAAGTGCCCGCTAGGTAACCAATATAGTCCAAATGCCCACTAGGGGCCCTAATTGTCCAAATGTCCGCTAGTTAACCTAGATAGTCCAAGTGCCCGCTAGTTAACCTAGATAGACCAAGTGCCCGCTAGGGAACCTATCTAGTCCAAGTACCCACTAGGAAACGTACATAGTCCAAGTGCCCGCTAGGTAACGTACATAGTCTAAGTGCCCGCTAGGTAACGTAAATAGTCCAAGGGCCTGCTAGGGAACGTACATAGTCCAAGTGCCTGCTAGGTAACCTAGATAGTCCAAGTGCCCCCTAGTTAACCTACATAGTCCAGGTTCCCCCTAGGTAACCTAGATCGTCCAAGGGCCCGCTAGGTAACCTACATTGTCCTAGTGCCCCCTAGTTAACCTACATTCTCCAAGTGCCCGATAGGGAACCTACATAGTCCAAGTGCCCGCTAGGTAACCCACATGGTCCAAATGCCCGATAGTTAACCTACATAGTCCAAGTGCCCGATACGGAACCTACATAATCCAAGTGCCCGCTAGGGAACCTACATAGTCCAAGTGCCCGTTAGTTAACCTACATAGTCCAAGTGCCCGCTAGGTAACCTAGATAGTCCAACAGCCCGGTAGGTAACCTACATACTCCAAGTACCCGCTAGGTAACGTAGATAGTTCAAGTGACTGCTAGATAACCTAGATAGTCCAAGTGCCCTCTAGGTAACCTACAAAGTCTAAGTGCCCGCTAAGTAATCTATATAGTCCAAATAACCACTAGGGAACCTACATAATCCAAATGCCCGCTAGTTGACCTACATAGTCCAAATGCCCGCTAGGTAACCTAGATAATCCTAGTGCCCGCTAGGGAACCTTCATAGTCCTAGTGCCAGCTAGGTAACCTAGATAGTCCAAGTGCCCGGTAGTTAACCTAGATAGTCCTAGTGACGTTAGTTTACCTAGAGTGTCCAAGTGCCCACTAGGGGACGTACTTAGTCCAAGTGCCCGTTAGCTAACCTAGAGTGTCCAAGTGCCCGCTAGTTAACATTGATCATCCAAGTGCCCGCTAGTTAACCTACATAGTCCACGGGCCCGCTAGTTAACCTACGTAGTCCAAGGTCCGCTAGTTAACCTAGATAGTCCAAGTGCTCGCTAGGTAACCTACATAGTACAAGGGCCCGCTAGTTGACCTAGATAGTCCAAGTGCCCGCTAGTTAACCTAGATAGTCCAAGTGCACACTAGGTAACCTAAGTAGTCCAAATGTCCGTTAGGGATCCTACATAGTCCACGTGCCCGCTAGGTAACCTACATAGTCCAAGTGCCTGCTAGTTAACCTAGATAGTCCAAGTGCCTGGTAGTAAACCTACATAATCCATGGGCCCGCTAGTTAACCTACATAGTGCAAGGCCCGCTAGTTAACCTAGATCGTGCAAGTGTCCGCTAGTTAGCCTATATAGTCCAAGTGCCCGCTACATAACCTAGATAGTCCAAGGGCACGCTAGTTAACCTACATAGTGCAAGTGCCCGCTAGGCAACCTAGATAGTCCAAGTGCCCACTAAGGAACTTACATAGTCCAAGTGCACGCTAGTTAACATAGATAGTGCAAGTGCCTGCTAGGTAACCTACATAGTGCAAGTGTCCGCTAGTTAACCTACATAGTCCAAGTGCCCGCTAGTTGACCTAGATAGTTCAAGTACCCGCTAGGTAATCTAGATAGTCCAAGGGCCCCCTAGTTGGCCTACATAGTCCAAGTGCCTGATAGGTAACCTAGATAGTCCAAGTGCCTTTTCGGTAACCTAGATAGTCCAAGTGCCCTTTTGGGAACCTAGATAGTGGAAGGGCCCGCAAGTAAACCTACATAGTCCAAGGGCCCGCTAGTTAACCTACATATTCCAAGTGCCCGCTAGTTAACCTACATAATCTAAGTGCCCGTTAGCTAACCTAGATAGTCCAAGGGAACGCTAGTTGACCTACATAGTCCAAGTGCCTGGTAGGTATCCTAGATTGTACAAGTGCCCGCTAGGTAACCTAGATAGTCCAAGTGCCCGTTAGTTAACCTAGATAGTCCAAGTGCCCACTAGGGGACGTACTTAGTCCATGTGCCCATTAGCTAACCTAGATAGTCCAAGTGCCCGCTAGTTAACATTGATCATCCAAGTGCCTGCTAGTTAACCTAGATAGTCCAAGTGCATTCTAGTTAACCTAGATTGTCCAAGTGCTCGCTAGTTAACCTACATAGTCCAAAGGCCCGCTAGTTAACCTACATAGTCCAAGGTCCGCTAGTTAACCTAGATAGTCCAAGTGCTCGCTAGTTAACCTACATAGTACAAGGGCCCACTAGTTGACCTAGATATTCCAAGTGCCCGCTAGCTAACCTAGATAGTCCAAGTGCCCGCTAGGTAACCTAAGTAGTCCAAATATCCGATAGGGATCCTACATAGTCCAAGTGCCCGCTAGGTAACCTACATTGTCCAAGTGCCCGTTCGTTAACCTAGATAGTCCAAGTGCCCGCTAGGTAACTTAGACTGTCCAAGTGCCCGCTAGATTACCTACATAGTCCAAGTGCCCGTTTGTTAACCTTGATAGTCCAAGTGCCCGCTAGGAAACCTACATAGTCCAAGGGCCCGCTAGGTAACCTAGATAGTTCAAGTGTCCGCTAGATAACCTAGAGTCCAAGTGCTCGCTAGTTAACCTACATAGTCCAAGTGCCCGCTATGTAACCTAGATAGTCAAAGTGCCCGTTAGGTAACCTAGATAGTCCAAGTGCCCGCTAGGTAAATTACATTGTCTAATTTGCCGCTAGGTAACCTAGATAGTCCAAGTGACCGTTACCTAACCTAGATAGTCCAAGTGCCCGCTAGGCAAACTACATAGTCCAAGAGCCCGTTCGTTAACCTAGAAGTCCAAGTGCCCGCTAGGTAACCTAGACAGTCCAAGTGCCCGCTAGGTTACCTGCATATTCCAAGTGCCCATTCGTTAACGTAGATAGTCCAAGTGCCCACTAGGTAACCTACATAGTCCAAGTGCCCGCTAGGTAACCTATATAGTCCAAGTGCCCGCTAGGTAACCTAGATAGTCCAAGGGCCCGCTAGTTAACCTACATAGTCCAAGGGCTCACTTGTTTACTTTGATAGTCCAAGTGCCCGCTAGTTAACCTAGATCTTCCAAGTGACCGCTAGTTAACCTAGATTGCCCAAGTGCCCGCTAGTTAACCTACATAGTCCAAGGGCCCACTAGTTAACCTAGATAGTCCAAGTGTCCTCTAGTTAACCTACATAGTCCAAGTGCCCGCTAATTGACCTATATACCAAGTGCCCGCTACATAACCTAGATATTCCAAGGGCACGCTAGTTAACCTATATCGTCCAAGTGCCCGCTAGGCAACCTAGATAGTCCAAGTGCCCGCTAAGGAACCTACATAGTCCAAGTGCACGCGAGTTAACCTAGATAGTCCAAGTTCCCGCTAGTTAACCTAGATCGTCCTAGTGCCCGCTAGTTAACCTAGATAGTCCAACAGCCCGGTAGGTAACAACATACTCCAAGTACGCGCTAGGTAACGTAGATAGTTAAAGTGCCTGCTAGGTAACCTAGATAGTCCAAGTGCCCGCTAGGTAACCTACAAATCTAAGTGCCCGCTAAGTAATCTATATAGTGCAAATAACCGCTAGGGAGCCTACATAATCCAAATGCCCGCTAGGTAACCTAGATAGTCTAAGGGCCCGCTAGGTATCCTACATTGTCCTAGTGCCCCCTTAGTTAATCTACATTTTCCAAGTGCCCGATAGGGAACCTACATAGTCCAAGTGCCCGATAGGGAACCTACATAATCCAAGTGCCCGCTAGTTGACCAACATAGTCAAGTGCCCGCTAGGTAACCTAGATAATCCTAGTGCCCGCTAGGGAACCTTCATAGTCTTAGTGCCAGCTAGTTAACCTAGATAGTCCAAGTGCCCGCTAGGTAACCTAGATAATCCAAGTGCCCGCTAGTTAAACTATATCGTCCAAGTGCCCGCTAGTTAACCTAGATAGTCCTAGTGCCTGTTAGTTAACCTAGAGTGTCCAAGTGCCCACTAGGTGACGTACTTAGTCCAAGTGCCCGTTAGCTAACTTAGATAGTACAAGTGCCCGCTAGTTAACATTGATCATCCAAGTGCCCGCTAGTGAACCTACATAGTCCAAGGGCCCGCTAGTTAACCTACGTAGTCCAAGGTCTGCTAGTTAACCTTGATAGTCCAAGTGCCCGCTAGTTAACCTAGATAGTCCAAGTGCCCGCTAGGTAACCTAAGTAGTCCAAATGTCCGATAGGGATCCTACATAGTCCAAGTGCCCGCTAGGTAACCTACATAGTCCAACTGCCCGTTAGTTAACCTAGATAGTCCAAGTGCCCGCTAGGAAACCTACATAGTCCAAGGGCCCGCTAGGTAACCTAGATAGTCCAAGTGCCCGCTAGGTAATCTAGAGTTCAAGTGCTCGCTACTTAGCCTACATAGTCCAAGTGCCCGCTATGTAACCTAGATAGTCAAAGTGCCCGTTAGGTAACCCAGATAGTCCAAGTGCCCGCTAGGTAACTTACATTGTCCACGTTCCCGATAGGTAAACTAGATACTCAAAGTGCCCGTTACCTTACCTAGATAGTCCAACTGCCCGCTAAGCAAACTACATAGTCCAAGTGCCCATTCGTTAACCTAGAAATCCAAGTGCCCGCTAGGTAACCTAGACAGTCCAAGTGCCCGCTAGGTTACCTGCATATTCCAAGTGCCCGTTCGTTAACCTAGGTAGTCCAAGTGCTCACTAGGTAACCTACATTGTCCTACTGCCCCCTAGTTAACCTACATTCTCCAAGTGCCCGTTAGTTAACCTAGATGATCCAAGTGCCCGCTAGGTAACCTAGATAGTCCAACAGCCCGTTAGGTAACCTACATACTCCAAGTACCCGCTAGGTAACGTAGATATTTCAAGTGACTGCTAGATAACCTAGATAGTCCAAGTGCCCGCTAGGTAACCTACAAAGTCTAAGTGTCCGCTAAGTAATCTATATAGTCCAAATAACCGCTAGGGAGCCTACATAGTCCAAATGCCCGCTAGGTAACCTAGATAGTCTAAGGGCCCGCTAGGTAACCTACATAGTCCTAGTGCCCCCTAGTTAACCTACATTTTCCAAGTGCCCGATAGGGAACCTACATAGTCCAAGTGCCCACTAAGTAACCTACATAGTCGAAATGCCCTCTAGTTAACCTACATAGTCCAAGTGCCCGATAGGGAACCTACATAGTCCAAGTGCCCGCTAGGTAACCTAGATAATCCTAGTGCCCGCTAGGGAACCTTCATAGTCCTAGTGCCAGCTAGGTAACCTAGATAGTCCACGTGCCCGCTAGTTAACCTAGATAGTCCTAGTGCCCGTTAGTTAATCTAGAGTGTCCAAGTGCCCACTAGGGGACGTACTTAGTCCAAGTGCCCGTTAGCCAACCTACATAGTCCAAGGGCCTGCTAGTTAACCTACGTAGTCCATGGTCCGCTAGTTAACCTAGATAGTCCAAGTGCTCGCTAGTTAACCTACATAGTACAAGGGCCCGCTATTGACCTAGATAGTCCAAGTGCCCGCTAGTTAACCTAGATAGTCCAAGTGCCCGCTAGGTAACCTAAGTAGTCCAAATGTCAGATAGGGATCCTACATAGTCCAAGTGCCCGCTAGGTAACCTACATAGTCCAAGTGCCCGTTAGTTAACCTAGATAGTCCAAGTGCCCGCTAGGAAACCTACATAGTCCAAGGGCCCGCTAGGTAACCTAGATAGTCCAAGTGCCCGCTAGGTAATCTAGAGTTCAAGTGCTCGCTACTTAACCTACATAGTCCAAGTGCCCGCTATGTAACCTAGATAGTCAAAGTGCCCGTTAGGTAACCTAGATAGTCCAAGTGCCCGCTAGGTAACTTACATTGTCCACGTTCCCGATAGGTAAACTAGATACTCAAAGTGCCCGTTACCTAACCTAGATAGTCCAACTGCCCGCTAAGCAAACTACATAGTCCAAGTGCCCATTCGTTAACCTAGAAATCCAAGTGCCCGCTAGGTAACCTAGACAGTCCAAGTGCCCGCTAGGTTACCTGCATATTCCAAGTGCCCGTTCGTTAACCTAGGTAGTCCAAGTGCTCACTAGGTAACCTACATTGTCCTACTGCCCCCTAGTTAACCTACATTCTCCAAGTGCCCGTTAGTTAACCTAGATGGTCCAAGTGCCCGCTAGGTAACCTAGATAGTCAAACAGCCCGTTAGGTAACCTACATACTCCAAGTACCCGCTAGGTAACGTAGATAGTTCAAGTGACTGCTAGATAACCTAGATAGTGCAAGTGCCCGCTAGGTAACCTACAAAGTCTAAGTGTCCGCTAAGTAATCTATATAGTCCAAATAACCGCTAGGGAGCCTACATAGTCCAAATGCCCGCTAGGTAACCTAGATAGTCTAAGGGCCCGCTAGGTAACCTACATAGTCCTAGTGCCCCCTAGTTAACCTACATTTTCCAAGTGCCCGATAGGGAACCTACATAGTCCAAGTGCCCACTAGGTAACCTACATAGACCAAATGCCCTCTAGTTAACCTACATAGTCCAAGTGCCCGCTAGGGAACCTTCATAGTCCTAGTGCCAGCGAGGTAACCTAGATAGTCCAAGTGCCCGCTAGTTAACCTAGATAGTCCTAGTGCCCGTTAGTTAATCTAGAGTGTCCAAGTGCCCACTAGGGGACGTACTTAGTCCAAGTGCCCGTTAGCCAACCTACCTAGTCCAAGGGCCTGCTAGTTAACCTACGTAGTCCATGGTCCGCTAGTTAACCTAGATAGTCCAAGTGCTCGCTAGTTAACCTACATAGTACAAGGGCCCGCTATTGACCTAGATAGTCCAAGTGCCCGCTAGTTAACCTAGATAGTCCAAGTGCCCGCTAGGTAACCTAAGTAGTCCAAATGTCCGATAGGGATCCTACTTAGTCCAAGTGCCCGCTAGGTAACCTATATTGTCCAAGTGCCCGTTCTTTAACCTAGATAGTCCAAGTGCCCGCTAGGAAACCTACATAGTCCAAGGGCCCGCTAGGTAACCTAGATAGTCCAAGTGCCCGCTAGGTAACCTAAGTAGTCCAAATGTCCGATAGGGATCCTACATAGTCCAAGTGCCCGCTAGGTAACCTACATAGTCCAAATGCCCTCTAGTTAACCTACATAGTCCAAGTGCCCGATAGGGAACCTACATAGTCCAAGTGCCCGCTAGGTAACCTAGATAATCCTAGTGCCCGCTAGGGAACCTTCATAGTCCTAGTGCCAGCTAGGTAACCTAGATAGTCCAAGTGCCCGCTAGTTAACCTAGGTAGTCCTAGTGCCCGTTAGTTAATCTAGAGTGTCCAAGTGCCCACTAGGGGACGTACTTAGTCCAAGTGCCCGTTAGCCAACCTACATAGTCCAAGGGCCTGCTAGTTAACCTACGTAGTCCATGGTCCGCTAGTTAACCTAGATAGTCCAAGTGCTCGCTAGTTAACCTACATAGTACAAGGGCCCGCTATTGACCTAGATAGTTCAAGTGCCCGCTAGTTAACCTAGATAGTCCATGTGCCCGCTAGGTAACCTAAGTTGTCCAAATGTCCGATAGGGATCCTACATAGTCCAAGTGCCCGCTAGGTAACCTACATAGTCCAAGTGTCTGTTCTTTAACCTAGATAGTCCAAGTGCCCGCTAGGAAACCTACATAGTCCAAGGGCCCGCTAGGTAACCTAGATAGTCCAAGTACCCGCTAGGTAACCTAGAGTCCACGTGCTCGCTAGTTACCCTACATAGTTCAAGTGCCCGCTATGTAACCTAGATAGTCAAAGTGCCCGTTAGGTAACCTAGATAGTCCAAGTGCCCGCTAGGTAACTTACATTGTCCACGTTCCCGCTAGGTAAACTAGATACTCAAAGTGCCCGTTACCTAACCTAGATAGTCCAAGTGCCCGCTAAGCAACCTACATAGTCCAAGTGCCCATTCGTTAACCTAGAAATCCAAGTGCCCGCTAGGTAAACTAGACAGTCCAAGTGCCCGCTAGGTTACCTGCATATTCCAAGTGCCCGTTCGTTAACCTAGATAGTCCAAGTGCCCACTAGGTAACCTACATAGTCCAAGTGCCCGCTAGGTAACATATATAGTCCAAGTGCCCGCTAGGTAACCTAGATAGTCCAAGGGCCCACTAGTTAACCTATATAGTCCAAGGGCTCACTTGTTAACTTAGATAGTCCAAGTGCCCGCTAGTTAACCTAGATCGTCCTAGTGCCCGTTAGTTAACTTAGAGTGTCCAAGTGCCCACTAGGGGACGTACTTAGTCCAAGTGCCCGTTCGCTAACCTAGATAGTCCAAGTGCCCGCTAGTTAACATTGATCATCCAAGTGCCCGCTAGTGAACCTACATAGTCCAAGGGCCCGCTAGTTAACCTACGTAGTCCAAGGTCCCCTAGTTAACCTTGATACTCCAAGTGCCCGCTAGTTAACCTAGATAGTCCAAGTGCCCGCTAGGTAACCTAAGTAGTCCAAATGTCCGATAGGGATCCTACATAGTCCAAATGCCCGTTAGTTAACCTAGATAGTCCAAGTGCCCGCTAGGAAACCTACATAGTCCAAAGGCCCGCTAGGTAACCTAGATAGTCCAAGTGCCCACTAGGTAATCTAGAGTTCAAGTGCTCGCTACTTAACCTACATAGTCCAAGTGCCCGCTATGTAACGTAGATAGTCAAAGTGCCCGTTAGGTAACCTAGATAGTCCAAGTGCCCGCTAGGTAACTTACATTGTCCACGTTCCCGATAGGTAAACTAGATACTCAAAGTGCCCGTTACCTTACCTAGATAGTCCAACTGCCCGCTAAGCAAACTACATAGTCCAAGTGCCCATTCGTTAACCTAGAAATCCAAGTGCCCGCTAGGTAACCTAGACAGTCCAAGTGCCCGCTAGGTTACCTGCATATTCCAAGTGCCCGTTCGTTAACCTAGGTAGTCCAAGTGCTCACTAGGTAACCTACATTGTCCTACTGCCCCCTAGTTAACCTACATTCTCCAAGTGCCCGTTAGTTAACCTAGATGATCCAAGTGCCCGCTAGGTAACCTAGATAGTCCAACAGCCCGTTAGGTAACCTACATACTCCAAGTACCCGCTAGGTAACGTAGATATTTCAAGTGACTGCTAGATAACCTAGATAGTCCAAGTGCCCGCTAGGTAACCTACAAAGTCTAAGTGTCCGCTAAGTAATCTATATAGTCCAAATAACCGCTAGGGAGCCTACATAGTCCAAATGCCCGCTAGGTAACCTAGATAGTCTAAGGGCCCGCTAGGTAACCTACATAGTCCTAGTGCCCCCTAGTTAACCTACATTTTCCAAGTGCCCGATAGGGAACCTACATAGTCCAAGTGCCCACTAAGTAACCTACATAGTCGAAATGCCCTCTAGTTAACCTACATAGTCCAAGTGCCCGATAGGGAACCTACATAGTCCAAGTGCCCGCTAGGTAACCTAGATAATCCTAGTGCCCGCTAGGGAACCTTCATAGTCCTAGTGCCAGCTAGGTAACCTAGATAGTCCAAGTGCCCGCTAGTTAACCTAGATAGTCCTAGTGCCCGTTAGTTAATCTAGAGTGTCCAAGTGCCCACTAGGGGACGTACTTAGTCCAAGTGCCCGTTAGCCAACCTACATAGTCCAAGGGCCTGCTAGTTAACCTACGTAGTCCATGGTCCGCTAGTTAACCTAGATAGTCCAAGTGCTCGCTAGTTAACCTACATAGTACAAGGGCCCGCTATTGACCTAGATAGTCCAAGTGCCCGCTAGTTAACCTAGATAGTCCAAGTGCCCGCTAGGTAACCTAAGTAGTCCAAATGTCAGATAGGGATCCTACATAGTCCAAGTGCCCGCTAGGTAACCTACATAGTCCAAGTGCCCGTTAGTTAACCTAGATAGTCCAAGTGCCCGCTAGGAAACCTACATAGTCCAAGGGCCCGCTAGGTAACCTAGATAGTCCAAGTGCCCGCTAGGTAATCTAGAGTTCAAGTGCTCGCTACTTAACCTACATAGTCCAAGTGCCCGCTATGTAACCTAGATAGTCAAAGTGCCCGTTAGGTAACCTAGATAGTCCAAGTGCCCGCTAGGTAACTTACATTGTCCACGTTCCCGATAGGTAAACTAGATACTCAAAGTGCCCGTTACCTAACCTAGATAGTCCAACTGCCCGCTAAGCAAACTACATAGTCCAAGTGCCCATTCGTTAACCTAGAAATCCAAGTGCCCGCTAGGTAACCTAGACAGTCCAAGTGCCCGCTAGGTTACCTGCATATTCCAAGTGCCCGTTCGTTAACCTAGGTAGTCCAAGTGCTCAGTAGGTAACCTACATTGTCCTACTGCCCCCTAGTTAACCTACATTCTCCAAGTGCCCGTTAGTTAACCTAGATGGTCCAAGTGCCCGCTAGGTAACCTAGATAGTCAAACAGCCCGTTAGGTAACCTACATACTCCAAGTACCCGCTAGGTAACGTAGATAGTTCAAGTGACTGCTAGATAACCTAGATAGTGCAAGTGCCCGCTAGGTAACCTACAAAGTCTAAGTGTCCGCTAAGTAATCTATATAGTCCAAATAACCGCTAGGGAGCCTACATAGTCCAAATGCCCGCTAGGTAACCTAGATAGTCTAAGGGCCCGCTAGGTAACCTACATAGTCCTAGTGCCCCCTAGTTAACCTACATTTTCCAAGTGCCCGATAGGGAACCTACATAGTCCAAGTGCCCACTAGGTAACCTACATAGTCCAAATGCCCTCTAGTTAACCTACATAGTCCAAGTGCCCGCTAGGGAACCTTCATAGTCCTTGTGCCAGCGAGGTAACCTAGATAGTCCAAGTGCCCGCTAGTTAACCTAGATAGTCCTAGTGCCCGTTAGTTAATCTAGAGTGTCCAAGTGCCCACTAGGGGACGTACTTAGTCCAAGTGCCCGTTAGCCAACCTACCTAGTCCAAGGGCCTGCTAGTTAACCTACGTAGTCCATGGTCCGCTAGTTAACCTAGATAGTCCAAGTGCTCGCTAGTTAACCTACATAGTACAAGGGCCCGCTATTGACCTAGATAGTCCAAGTGCCCGCTAGTTAACCTAGATAGTCCAAGTGCCCGCTAGGTAACCTAAGTAGTCCAAATGTCCGATAGGGATCCTACATAGTCCAAGTGCCCGCTAGGTAACCTATATTGTCCAAGTGCCCGTTCTTTAACCTAGATAGTCCAAGTGCCCGCTAGGAAACCTACATAGTCCAAGGGCCCGCTAGGTAACCTAGATAGTCCAAGTGCCCGCTAGGTAACCTAAGTAGTCCAAATGTCCGATAGGGATCCTACATAGTCCAAGTGCCCGCTAGGTAACCTACATAGTCCAAATGCCCTCTAGTTAACCTACATAGTCCAAGTGCCCGATAGGGAACCTACATAGTCCAAGTGCCCGCTAGGTAACCTAGATAATCCTAGTGCCCGCTAGGGAACCTTCATAGTCCTAGTGCCAGCTAGGTAACCTAGATAGTCCAAGTGCCCGCTAGTTAACCTAGGTAGTCCTAGTGCCCGTTAGTTAATCTAGAGTGTCCAAGTGCCCACTAGGGGACGTACTTAGTCCAAGTGCCCGTTAGCCAACCTACATAGTCCAAGGGCCTGCTAGTTAACCTACGTAGTCCATGGTCCGCTAGTTAACCTAGATAGTCCAAGTGCTCGCTAGTTAACCTACATAGTACAAGGGCCCGCTATTGACCTAGATAGTTCAAGTGCCCGCTAGTTAACCTAGATAGTCCATGTGCCCGCTAGGTAACCTAAGTTGTCCAAATGTCCGATAGGGATCCTACATAGTCCAAGTGCCCGCTAGGTAACCTACATAGTCCAAGTGTCTGTTCTTTAACCTAGATAGTCCAAGTGCCCGCTAGGAAACCTACATAGTCCAAGGGCCCGCTAGGTAACCTAGATAGTCCAAGTACCCGCTAGGTAACCTAGAGTCCACGTGCTCGCTAGTTACCCTACATAGTTCAAGTGCCCGCTATGTAACCTAGATAGTCAAAGTGCCCGTTAGGTAACCTAGATAGTCCACGTGTCCGCTAGGTAACTTACATTGTCCACGTTCCCGCTAGGTAAACTAGATACTCAAAGTGCCCGTTACCTAACCTAGATAGTCCAAGTGCCCGCTAAGCAACCTACATAGTCCAAGTGCCCATTCGTTAACCTAGAAATCCAAGTGCCCGCTAGGTAAACTAGACAGTCCAAGTGCCCGCTAGGTTACCTGCATATTCCAAGTGCCCGTTCGTTAACCTAGATAGTCCAAGTGCCCACTAGGTAACCTACATAGTCCAAGTGCCCGCTAGGTAACATATATAGTCCAAGTGCTCGCTAGGTAACCTAGATAGTCCAAGGGCCCACTAGTTAACCTATATAGTCCAAGGGCTCACTTGTTAACTTAGATAGTCCAAGTGCCCGCTAGTTAACCTAGATCGTCCTAGTGCCCGTTAGTTAACCTAGAGTGTCCAAGTGCCCACTAGGGGACGTACTTAGTCCAAGTGCCCGTTCGCTAACCTAGATAGTCCAAGTGCCCGCTAGTTAACATTGATCATCCAAGTGCCCGCTAGTGAACCTACATAGTCCAAGGGCCCGCTAGTTAACCTACGTAGTCCAAGGTCCCCTAGTTAACCTTGATACTCCAAGTGCCCGCTAGTTAACCTAGATAGTCCAAGTGCCCGCTAGGTAACCTAAGTAGTCCAAATGTCCGATAGGGATCCTACATAGTCCAAATGCCCGTTAGTTAACCTAGATAGTCCAAGTGCCCGCTAGGAAACCTACATAGTCCAAAGGCCCGCTAGGTAACCTAGATAGTCCAAGTGCCCACTAGGTAATCTAGAGTTCAAGTGCTCGCTACTTAACCTACATAGTCCAAGTGCCCGCTATGTAACGTAGATAGTCAAAGTGCCCGTTAGGTAACCTAGATAGTCCAAGTGCCCGCTAGGTAACTTACATTGTCCACGTTCCCGATAGGTAAACTAGATACTCAAAGTGCCCGTTACCTAACCTAGATAGTCCAACTGCCCGCTAAGCAAACTACATAGTCCAAGTGCCCATTCGTTAACCTAGAAATCCAAGTGCCCGCTAGGTAACCTAGACAGTCCAAGTGCCCGCTAGGTTACCTGCATATTCCAAGTGCCCGTTTGTTAACCTAGGTAGTCCAAGTGCTCACTAGGTAACCTACATTGTCCTAGTGCCCCCTAGTTAACCTACATTCTCCAAGTGCCCGTTAGTTAACCTGGATAGTCCAAGTGCCCACTAGGTAACCTAGATAGTTCAACAGTCCGGTAGGTAACCTACATACTCCAAGTACCCGCTAGGTAACGTAGATAGTTCAAGTGACTGCTAGATAACCTAGATAGTGCAAGTGCCCGCTAGGTAACCTACAAAGTCTAAGTGTCCGCTAAGTAATCTATATAGTCAAATAACCGCTAGGGAGCCTACATAGTCCAAATGCCCGCTAGGTAACCTAGATAGTCTAAGGGCCCGCTAGGTAACCTACATAGTCCTAGTGCCCCCTAGTTAACCTACATTTTCCAAGTGCCCGATAGGGAACCTACATAGTCCAAGTGCCCACTAGGTAACCTACATAGTCCAAATGCCCTCTAGTTAACCTACATAGTCCAAGTGCCCGATAGGGAACCTACATAGTCCAAGTGCCCGCTAGGTAACCTAGATAATCCTAGTGCCCGCTAGGGAACCTTCATAGTCCTAGTGCCAGCGAGGTAACCTAGATAGTCCAAGTGCCCGCTAGTTAACCTAGATAGTCGTAGTGCCCGTTAGTTAATCTAGAGTGTCCAAGTGCCCACTAGGGGACGTACTTAGTCCAAGTGCCCGTTAGCCAACCTACGTAGTCCAAGGGCCTGCTAGTTAACCTATGTAGTCCATGGTCCGCTAGTTAACCTAGATAGTCCAAGTGCTCGCTAGTTAACCTACATAGTACAAGGGCCCGCTATTGACCTAGATAGTCCAAGTGCCCACTAGTTAACCTAGATAGTCCAAGTGCCCGTTAAGTAACCTAAGTAGTCCAAATGTCCGATAGGGATCCTACATAGTCCAAGTGCCCGCTAGGTAACCTACATAGTCCAAGTGCCCGTTCTTTAACCTAGATAGTCCAAGTGCCCGCTAGGAATCCTACATAGTCCAAGGGCCCGCTAGGTAACCTAGATAGTCCAAGTGCCCTCTAGGTAATCTAGAGTCCAAGTGCTCGCTAGTTACCCTACATAGTTCAAGTGCCCGCTATGTAACCTAGATAGTCAAAGTGCCCGTTAGGTAACCTAGATAGTCCACGTGCCCGCTAGGTAACTTACATTGTCCACGTTCCCGCTAGGTAAACTAGATACTCAAAGTGCCCGTTACCTAACCTAGATAGTCCAAGTGCCCGCTAAGCAACCTACATAGTCCAAGTGCCCGTTCGTTAACCTAGAAATCCAAGTGCCCGCTAGGTAAACTAGACAGTCCAAGTGCCCGCTAGGTTACCTGCATATTCCAAGTGCCCGTTCGTTAACCTAGATAGTCCAAGTGCCCGCTAGTTAACCTAGATCGTCCAAGTGCCCGCTAGTTAACCTAGATAGTCCTAGTGCCCGTTAGTTAACCTAGAGTGTTCAAGTGCCCAATAGGGGACGTACTTAGTCCAAGTGCCCATTCGCTAACCTAGATAGTCCAAGTGCCCGCTAGTTAACATTGATCATCCAAGTGCCCGTTAGTTAACCTACATAGTCCAAGGGCCCGCTAGTTAACCTACGTAGTCCAAGGTCCGCTAGTTACCCTAGATAGTCCAAGTGCTCGCTAGTTAACCTACATAGTACAAGGGCCCACTAGTTAACCAAGATAGTCCAAGTGCCCGCTAGGTAACCTAAGTAGTCCAAATATCCGATAGGGATGCTACATAGTCCAAGTGCCCGCTAGGTAACCTATATTGTCCCAGTGCCCGTTCGTTAACCTAGATAGTCCAAGTGCCCGCTAGGTAACCTGGACTGTCCAAGTGCCCGCTAGGTTACCTACATAGTCCAAGTGCCCGTTCGTTAACCTAGATAGTCCAAGTGCCCGCTAGGAAACCTACATAGTCCAAGGGCCCGCTAGGTAACCTAGATAGTCCAAGTGTCCGCTAGATAACCTAGAGTCCATGTGCTCGTTAGTTAACCTAAATAGTCCAAGTGCCCGCAATGTAACCTAGATAGTCGAAGTGCCCGTTAGGTAACCTAGATAGTACAAGTGCCCGCAATGTAACCTAGATAGTCAAAGTGCCCGTTAGGTAACCTAGATAGTCCAAGTGCCCGTTAGGTAACTTACATTGTCCAAGTTTCCGCTAGGTAAACTAGATACTCAAAGTGCCCGTTACCTAACCTAGATAGTCCAAGTGCCCGCTAGGCAACCTACATAGTCCAAGAGCCCGTTCGTTAACCTAGAAGTCCAAGTGCCCCCTAGGTAACCTAGACAGTCCAAGTGCCCGCTAGGTTACCTGCATATTCCAAGTGCCCTCTAGGTAACCTAGATAGTCCAAGTGTCTGCTCTGGAACCTACATAGTCCAAGTGCCTGCTAGGGAACCTACATAGTCGAAGTGCCCGCTCTGGAACATACATATTCCAAGTGCCCTCTATTGAATCTACATAGTCCAAGGCCCGCTAGTTAACGTAGATAGTCCAAGTGCCGCTAGGTAATCTACATAGTCCAAAGGCCCGCTAGTTAACCTACATAGTCCAAGTACCCGCTAGTTTACCTAGATCTTTCAAGTGCACGCTTGTTAACCTACATAGTCCAAGGGCCCGCTAGTTAACCTACATAGTCCAAGGGCCCGCTAGTTAACCTACATCGTCCAAGGGCCCGCTAGTTAACCTAGATAGTCTAAGTGCCCGCTAGTTAACCTACATAGTCCAAGTGCCCGCTAGGTAACCTAGACAGTTCAAGTGACCACTAGGTTACCTACATAGTCCAAGTGCCTGTTCGTTAACCTACATAGTCCAAGTGCCCGCTAGGTAACCTATATAGTCCAAATGCCCGCTAGGGACCCTAATAGTCTAAGTGTCCGCTAGTTATCCTAGATAGTCCAAGTGCCCACTAGTTAACCTAGATAGACCAAGTGCCCGCTAGGGAACCTACCTAGTCCAAGTGCCCGATAGGGAACTTACATAGTCCAAGGGCCCGCTAGGGAACCTACATAGTCCATGTGCCCGTTAGTTAACCTAGATAGTCCAATGCCTGCTAGGTAACCTAGATAGTCCAACAGCCCGCAAGGTAACCTACATACTCCAAGAACCCGCTAGGAAACGTAGGTAGTTCAAGTGCCAGCTAGGTAACCTAGATAGTCCAAGTGCCCGCTAGGTAACCTACAAAGTCTAAGTTCCCACAAGGTTATCTATATAGTCCAAATGCCCGCTAGGGAACCTACATAGTCCAAGTGCCCGCTAGGTAACCTAGATAATCCAAGTGCCCGCTAGTTAACCTATATCGTCCAAGTGCCCGCTAGTTAACCTAGATAGTCCTAGTGCCCGTTAGTTAACCTAGAGTGTCCAAATGCCCACTAGGGGACGTACTTAGTCCAAGTGCCCGTTAGCTAACCTAGATAGTCCAAGTGCCCGCTAGTTAACATTGATCATCCAAGTGCCCGCTAGTTAAACTACATAGTCCAAGTGCTCGCTAGTTAACCTACATAGTACAAGGGCCCGCTAGTTGACCTAGATAGTCCAAATGCCCGCTAGGTAACCTACATAGTCCAAGTTCCCACGAGGTAACCTAGATAGTCCAAGTGCCTGTTACCTAACCTAGATAGTCCAATTGCCCGCTATGCAACATACATAGTCCAAGTGCCCGTTTGTTAACCTAGAAGTCCAAGTGCCCGCTAGGTAACCTAGACTCTCCAAGTGCCCGCTAGGTTAACTACATAGTCCAAGTGCCCGCTAGGTAACCTAGATAGTCCAAGGGCCCGCTAGTTAACCTACATAGTCCATGTGCCCGGTAGTTAACGTACATAGTTCAAGTGTCCATAGGGAATATACATAGCCCAAGTGCCCGCTCTGGAACCTACATAGTCCAAGTGCCTGCTAGGGAACCTACATAGTCCAAGTGCCCGCGCTGGAACATACATAGTCCAAGTGCCTGCTAGGGAATCTACATAGTCCAAGGGCCCGCTAGTTAACGTAGATAGTCCAAGTTCCGCTAGTTAATCTACATAGTCCAAGGGCCCGCTAGTTAACCTACATCGTCCAAGTACCCGCTAGTTAACCTAGATCGTCCAAGTGCCCGCGAGGTAACCTGCATAGTCCAAGGGCCCGCTAGTTAACCTACATAGTCCAAGGGCCCGCTAGTTAACCTACATAGTCCAAGTGCCCGCTAGGTAACCTAGATAGTCCAAGGGCCCGCTAGTTAACCTACATAGTCCATGTGCCTGGTAGTTAACTTACATAGTTCAAGTGTCCATAGGGAATATACATAGCCCAAGTGCCCGCTCTGGAACCTACATAGTCCAAGTGCCTGCTAGGGAACCTACATAGTCCAAGTGCCCGCGCTGGAACATACATAGTCCAAGTGCCCGCTAGGGAATCTACATAGTCCAAGGGCCCGCTAGTTAACCTAGATAGTCCAAGGGCCCGCTAGGTAACCTAGATAGTCCAAGTGTCCGCTAGACAACCTAGAGTCCATGTGCTCGCTAGTTAACCTAGATCGTCCAAGTGCCCGCAATGTAACCTAGATAGTCAAAGTGCCCGTTAGGTAACCTAGATAGTCCAAGTGCCCGCAATGTAACCTAGATAGTCAAAGTGCCCGTTAGGTAAACTAGATAGTCCATGTGCCCGCAATGTAACCTAGATAGTCAAAGTGCCCGTTAGGTAACCTAGATAGTCCAAGTGCCCGCTGGGTAACTTACATAGTCCAAGTTCCCGCTAGGTAAACTAGATACTCAAAGTGCTCGTTACCTAACCTAGGTAGTCCAAGTGCCCGCTAGGCAACCTACATAATCCAAGAGCCCGTTCGTTAACCTAGAAGTCCAAGTGCCCCCTAGGTAACCTAGACAGTCCAAGTGCCCGCTAGGTTACCTGCATATTCCAAGTGCCCATTCGTTAACCTAGATAGTCCAAGTACCCACTAGGTAACCTACATAGTCCAAGTGCCCGTTAGGTAACCTATATAGTCCAAGTGCCCGCTAGGTAACCGAGATAGTCCAAGGGCCCGCTAGTTAACCTACATAGTCCAAGGGCTCACTTGTTCACTTTGATAGTCCAAGTGCCCGCTAGTTAACCTAGATTGTCCAAGTACCCGCTAGTTAACCTACATAGTCCAAGGGCCCACTAGTTAACCTAGATAGACCAAGTGTCCTCTAGTCAACCTACATAGTCAAAGTGCCCGCTAGTTAACCTATATACCAAGTGCCCGCTATGTAACCTAGATATTCCAAGGGCATGCTGGTTAACCGATATCGTCCAAGTGCCCGCTAGGCAACCTAGATAGTCCAAGTGCCCGCTAAGGAACCTACATAGTCCAATTGCACGCTAGTTATTGTAGATAGTCCAAGTACCCGCTAGTTAACCTAGATAGTCCAAGTGCCTGCTAGGTAACCTACATAGTGCAAGTGTCCGCTAGTTAACCTACATATTCCAAGTGCCCGCTAGTTAACATAGATAGTCCAAGTGCCCGCTAGGGAACGTACATAGTCCAAGTGCCCGCTAGGTAACCTAGATACTGCAAGTGCCCGCTAGTTAACCTAGATAGTTCAAGTACCCTCTAGGTAACCTAGATTGTCCAAGGGCCCCCTAGTTAGCCTACATAGCCCACGTGTCTGCTAGGTAACCTAGAGAGTCCAAGTACTGCTAGTTAATCTACATAGTCCAAGGGCCCGCTAGTTAACCTACATAGTCCAAGTGCCGCTAGGGAACCTAGATAGTCCAAGTGCCCGCTCTGGAACCTACATAGTCCAAGTGCCTGCTAGGGAACCTACATAGTCGAAGTGCCCGCTCTGGAACATACATATTCCAAGTGCCCGCTAGGGAATCTGCATAGTCCAAGGGCCCGCTAGTTAACGTAGATAGTCCAAGTGCCGCTAGGTAATCTACATAGTCCAAAGGCCCGCTAGTTAACCTACATAGTCCAAGTACCTGCTAGTTTACCTAGATCTTTCCAGTGCACGCTTGTTAACCTACATAGTCCAAGGGCCCGCTAGTTAATCTACATAGTCCACGGGCCCGCTAGTTAACCTACATCGTCCAAGGGCCCGCTAGTTAACCTAGATAGTCCAAGTGCCCGCTAGGTAACCTAGACAGTTCAAGTGACCACTAGGTTACCTACATAGTCCAAGTGCCTGTTCGTTAACCTACATAGTCCAAGTGCCCGCTAGGTAACCTATATAGTCCAAATGCCCGCTAGGGACCCTAATAGTCTAAGTGTCCGCTAGTTATCCTAGATAGTCCAAGTGCTTGCTAGTTAACCTAGATAGTCCAAGTGCCCACTAGTTAACCTAGATAGACCAAGTGCCCGCTAGGGAACCTACCTAGTCCAAGTGCCCGATAGGGAACTTACATAGTCCAAGGGCCCGCTAGGGAACCTACATAGTCCATGTGCCCGTTAGTTAAACTAGATAGTCCAATGCCTGCTAGGTAACCTAGATAGTCCAACAGCCCGCTAGGTAACCTACATACTCCAAGAACCCGCTAGGCAACGTAGGTAGTTCAAGTGCCAGCTAGGTAACCTAGATAGTCCAAGTGCCCGCTACGTAACCTACAAAGTCTAAGTTCCCACAAGGTTATCTATATAGTCCAAATGCCCGCTAGGGAACCTACATAGTCCAAGTGCCCGCTAGGTAACCTAGATAGTCCAAGGGCCCGCTAGTTAACCTACATAGTCCATGTGCCCGGTAGTTAACGTACATAGTTCAAGTGTCCATTGGGAATATACATAGCCCAAGTGCCCGCTCTGGAACCTACATAGTCCAAGTGCCTGCTAGGGAACCTACATAGTCCAAGTGCCCGCGCTGGAACATACATAGTCCAAGTGCCTGCTAGGGAATCTACATAGTCCAAGGGCCCGCTAGTTAACGTAGATAGTCCAAGTGCCGCTAGTTAATCTACATAGTCCAAGGGCCCGCTAGTTAACCTACATAGTCCAAGTACCCGCTAGTTAACCTAGATCGTCCAAGTGCCCGCGAGGTAACCTGCATAGTCCAAGGGCCCGCTAGTTAACCTACGTAGTCCAAGGGCCCGCTAGTTAACCTACATAGTCCAAGTGCCCGCTAGGTAACCTAGATAGTCCAAGGGCCTGCTAGTTATCCTACATAGTCCATGTGCCCGGTAGTTAACGTACATAGTTCAAGTGTCCATAGGGAATATACATAGCCCAAGTGCCCGCTCTGGAACCTACATAGTCCAAGTGCCTGCTAGGGAACCTACATAGTCCAAGTGCCCGCGCTGGAACATACATAGTCCAAGTGCCTGCTAGGGAATCTACATAGTCCAAGGGCCCGCTAGTTAACGTAGATAGTCCAAGTGCCGCTAGTTAATCTACATAGTCCAAGGGCCCGCTAGTTAACCTACATAGTCCAAGTACCCGCTAGTTAACCTAGATCGTCCAAGTGCCCGCGAGGTAACCTGCATAGTCCAAGGGCCCGCTAGTTAACCTACGTAGTCCAAGGGCCCGCTAGTTAACCTACATAGTCCAAGTGCCCGCTAGGTAACCTAGATAGTCCAAGGGCCCGCTAGTTAACCTAGATAGTCCAAGGGCCCGCTAGGTAACCTAGATAGTCCAAGTGCCCGCTAGGTAACTTACATTGTCCAAGTTCCCGCTAGGTAAACTAGATACTCAAAGTGCTCGTTACCTAACCTAGATAGTCCAAGGGCCCGCTAGGCAACCTACATAGTCCAAGAGCCCTTTCGTTAACCTAGAAGTCCAAGTGCCCCCTAGGTAACCTAGACAGTCCAAGTGCCCGCTAGGTTACCTGCATATTCCAAGTGCCCATTCGTTAACCTAGATAGTCCAAGTACCCACTAGGTAACCTACATAGTCCAAGTGCCCGTTAGGTAACCTATATAGTCCAAGTGCCCGCTAGGTAACCGAGATAGTCCAAGGGCCCGCTAGTTAACCTACATAGTCCAAGGGCTCACTTGTTCACTTTGATAGTCCAAGTGCCCGCTAGTTAACCTAGATCTTCCAAGTGCCCGCTAGTTAACCTAGATTGTCCAAGTACCCGCTAGTTAACCTACATAGTCCAAGGGCCCACAAGTTAACCTTGATAGACCAAGTGTCCTCTAATCAACCTACATAGTCAAAGTGCCCGCTAGTTAACCTATATACCAAGTGCCCGCTATGTAACCTAGATATTCCAAGGGCATGCTAGTTAACCTATATCGTCCAAGTGCCCGCTAGGCAACCTAGATAGTCCAAGTGCCCGCTAAGGAACCTACATAGTCCAATTGCACGCTAGTTATTGTAGATAGTCCAAGTACCCGCTAGTTAACCTAGATAATCCAAGTGCCTGCTAGGTAACCTACATAGTGCAAGTGTCCGCAACTTAACCTA
Organism: Tenrec ecaudatus; assembly: GCF_050624435.1. Taxonomy (NCBI): domain Eukaryota; kingdom Metazoa; phylum Chordata; class Mammalia; order Afrosoricida; family Tenrecidae; genus Tenrec; species Tenrec ecaudatus. Next base: position 1,686,288 of record NW_027457652.1, read on the forward strand.
CATATTCCAAGTGCCCGCTAGTTAACATAGATAGTCCAAGTGCCCGCTAGGGAACGTACATAGTCCAAGTGCCCGCTAGGTAACCTAGATACTGCAAGTGCCCGCTAGTTAACCTAGATAGTTCAAGTACCCTCTAGGTAACCTAGATTGTCCAAGGGCCCCCTAGTTAGCCTACATAGCCCAAGTGTCTGCTAGGTAACCTAGAGAGTCCAAGTACTGCTAGTTAATCTACATAGTCCAAGGGCCCGCTAGTTAACCTACATAGTCCAAGTGCCGCTAGGGAACCTAGATAGTCCAAGGGCCCGCTCTGGATCCTACATAGTCCAAGTGCCTGCTAGGCAACCTACATAGTCGAAGTGCCCGCTCTGGAACATACATATTCCAAGTGCCCGCTAGGGAATCTACATAGTCCAAGGGCCCGCTAGTTAACGTGAATAGTCCAAGTGCCGCTAGGTAATCTACATAGTCCAAAGGCCCGCTAGTTAACCTACATAGTCCAAGTACCCGCTAGTTTACCTAGATCTTTCAAGTGCACGCTTGTTAACCTACATAGTCCAAGGGCCCGCTAGTTAACCTACATAGTCCAAGGGCCCGCTAGTTAACTACATTGTCCAAGGGCCCGCTAGTTAACCTAGATAGTCCAAGTGCCCGCTAGTTAACCTAAATAGTCCAAGTGCCCGCTAGGTAACCTAGACAGTTCAAGTGACCACTAGGTTACCTACATAGTCCAAGTGCCTGTTCGTTAACCGACATAGTCCAAGTGCCCGCTAGGTAACCTATATAGTCCAAATGCCCGCTAGGGACCCTAATAGTCTAAGTGTCCGCAAGTTATCCTAGATAGTCCAAGTGCTTGCTAGTTAACCTAGATAGTCCAAGTGCCCACTAGTTAACCTAGATAGACCAAGTGCCCGCTAGGGAACCTACCTAGTCCAAGTGCCCGATAGGGAACTTACATAGTCCAAGGGCCCGCTAGGGAACCTACATAGTCCATGTGCCCGTTAGTTAACCTAGATAGTCCAATGCCTGCTAGGTAACCTAGATAGTCCAACAGCCCGCTAGGTAACCTACATACTCCAAGAACCCGCTAGGCAACGTAGGTAGTTCAAGTGCCAGCTAGGTAACCTAGATAGTCCAAGTACCCGCTAGGTAACCTACAAAGTCTAAGTTCCCACAAGGTTATCTATAATCCAAATGCCCGCTAGGGAACCTACATAGTCCAAGTGCCCGCTAGGTAACCTAGATAATCCAAGTGCCCGCTAGTTAACCTATATCGTCCAAGTGCCCGCTAGTTAACCTAGAGAGTCCTAGTGCCCGTTAGTTAACCTAGAGTGTCCAAGTGCCCACTAGGGGACGTACTTAGTCCAAGTGCCAGTTAGCTAACCTAGATAGTCCAAGTGCCCGCTAGTTAACATTGATCATCCAAGTGCCCGCTAGTTAAACTACATAGTCCAAGTGCTCGCTAGTTAACCTACATAGTACAAGGGCCCGCTAGTTGACCTAGATAGTCCAAGTGCCCGCTAGGTAACCTACATAGTCCAAGTTCCCACGACGTAACCTAGATAGTCCAAGTGCCCGTTACCTAACCTAGATAGTCCAATTGCCCGCTATGCAACATACATAGTCCAAGTGCCCGTTTGTTCACCTAGAAGTCCAAGTGCCCGCTAGGTAACCTAGACTCTCCAAGTGCCCGCTAGGTTACCTACATAGTCCAAGTGCCCGCTAGGTAACCTAGATAGTCCAAGGGCCCGCTAGTTAACCTACATAGTCCATGTGCCCGGTAGTTAACGTACATAGTTCAAGTGTCCATAGGGAATATACATAGCCCAAGTGCCCGCTCTGGAACCTACATAGTCCAAGTGCCTGCTAGGGAACCTACATAGTCCAAGTGCCCGCGCTGGAACATACATAGTCCAAGTGCCTGCTAGGGAATCTACATAGTCCAAGGGCCCGCTAGTTAACGTAGATAGTCCAAGTGCCGCTAGTTAATCTACATAGTGCAAGGGCCCGCTAGTTAACCTACATAGTCCAAGTACCCGCTAGTTAACCTAGATCGTCCAAGTGCCCGCGAGGTAACCTGCATAGTCCAAGGGCCCGCTAGTTAACCTACATAGTCCAAGGGCCCGCTAGTTAACCTACATAGTCCAAGTGCCCGCTAGGTAACCTAGATAGTCCAAGGGCCCGCTAGTTAACCTAGATAGTCCAAGGGCCCGCTAGGTAACCTAGATAGTCCAAGTGCCCGCTAGGTAACTTACATTGTCCAAGTTCCCGCTAGGTAAACTAGATACTCAAAGTGCTCGTTACCTAACCTAGATAGTCCAAGGGCCCGCTAGGCAACCTGCATAGTCTAAGAGCCCTTTCGTTAACCTAGAAGTCCAAGTGCCCCCTAGGTAACCTAGACAGTCCAAGTGCCCGCTAGGTTACCTGCATATTCCAAGTGCCCATTCGTTAACCTAGATAGTCCAAGTACCCACTAGGTAACCTACATAGTCCAAGTGCCCGTTAGGTAACCTATATAGTCCAAGTGCCCGCTAGGTAACCGAGATAGTCCAAGGGCCCGCTAGTTAACCTACATAGTCCAAGGGCTCACTTGTTCACTTTGATAGTCCAAGTGCCCGCTAGTTAACCTAGATCTTCCAAGTGCCCGCTAGTTAACCTAGATTGTCCAAGTACCCGCTAGTTGACCTACATAGTCCAAGGGCCCACAAGTTAACCTTGATAGACCAAGTGTCCTCTAGTCAACCTACATAGTCAAAGTGCCCGCTAGTTAACCTATATACCAAGTGCCCGCTATGTAACCTAGATATTCCAAGGGCATGCTAGTTAACCTATATCGTCCAAGTGCCCGCTAGGCAACCTAGATAGTCCAAGTGCCCGCTAAGGAACCTACATAGTCCAATTGCACGCTAGTTATTGTAGATAGTCCAAGTACCCGCTAGTTAACCTAGATAATCCAAGTGCCTGCTAGGTAACCTACATAGTGCAAGTGTCCGCAACTTAACCTACATATTCCAAGTGCCCGCTAGTTAACATAGATAGTCCAAGTGCCCGCTAGGGAACGTACATAGTCCAAGTGCCCGCTAGGTAACCTAGATACTGCAAGTGCCCGCTAGTTAACCTAGATAGTTCAAGTACCCTCTAGGTAACCTAGATTGTCCAAGGGCCCCCTAGTTAGCCTACATAGCCCAAGTGTCTGCTAGGTAACCTAGAGAGTCCAAGTACTGCTAGTTAATCTACATAGTCCAAGGGCCCGCTAGTTAACCTACATAGTCCAAGTGCCGCTAGGGAACCTAGATAGTCCAAGGGCCCGCTCTGGAACCTACATAGTCCAAGTGCCTGCTAGGCAACCTACATAGTCGAAGTGCCCGCTCTGGAACATACATATTCCAAGTGCCCGCTAGGGAATCTACATAGTCCAAGGGCCCGCTAGTTAACGTGAATAGTCCAAGTGCCGCTAGGTAATCTACATAGTCCAAAGGCCCGCTAGTTAACCTACATAGTCCAAGTACCCGCTAGTTTACCTAGATCTTTCAAGTGCACGCTTGTTAACCTACATAGTCCAAGGGCCCGCTAGTTAACCTACATAGTCCAAGGGCCCGCTAGTTAACTACATCGTCCAAGGGCCCGCTAGTTAACCTAGATAGTCCAAGTGCCCGCTAGTTAACCTAAATAGTCCAAGTGCCCGCTAGGTAACCTAGACAGTTCAAGTGACCACTAGGTTACCTACATAGTCCAAGTGCCTGTTCGTTAACCGACATAGTCCAAGTGCCCGCTAGGTAACCTATATAGTCCAAATGCCCGCTAGGGACCCTAATAGTCTAAGTGTCCGCTAGTTATCCTAGATAGTCCAAGTGCTTGCTAGTTAACCTAGATAGTCCAAGTGCCCACTAGTTAACCTAGATAGACCAAGTGCCCGCTAGGGAACCTACCTAGTCCAAGTGCCCGATAGGGAACTTACATAGTCCAAGGGCCCGCTAGGGAACCTACATAGTCCATGTGCCCGTTAGTTAAACTAGATAGTCCAATGCCTGCTAGGTAACCTAGATAGTCCAACAGCCCGCTAGGTAACCTACATACTCCAAGAACCCGCTAGGCAACGTAGGTAGTTCAAGTGCCAGCTAGGTAACCTAGATAGTCCAAGTACCCGCTAGGTAACCTACAAAGTCTAAGTTCCCACAAGGTTATCTATAATCCAAATGCCCGCTAGGGAACCTACATAGTCCAAGTGCCCGCTAGGTAACCTAGATAATCCAAGTGCCCGCTAGTTAACCTATATCGTCCAAGTGCCCGCTAGTTAACCTAGAGAGTCCTAGTGCCCGTTAGTTAACCTAGAGTGTCCAAGTGCCCACTAGGGGACGTACTTAGTCCAAGTGCCAGTTAGCTAACCTAGATAGTCCAAGTGCCCGCTAGTTAACATTGATCATCCAAGTGCCCGCTAGTTAAACTACATAGTCCAAGTGTTCGCTAGTTAACCTACATAGTACAAGGGCCCGCTAGTTGACCTAGATAGTCCAAGTGCCCGCTAGGTAACCTACATAGTCCAAGTTCCCACGACGTAACCTAGATAGTCCAAGTGCCCGTTACCTAAACTAGATAGTCCAATTGCCCGCTATGCAACATACATAGTCCAAGTTCCCGTTTGTTAACCTAGAAGTCCAAGTGCCCGCTAGGTAACCTAGACTCTCCAAGTGCCCGCTAGGTTACCTACATAGTCCAAGTGCCCGCTAGGTAACCTAGATAGTCCAAGGGCCCGCTAGTTAACCTACATAGTCCATGTGCCCGGTAGTTAACGTACATAGTTCAAGTGTCCATAGGGAATATACATAGCCCAAGTGCCCGCTCTGGAACCTACATAGTCCAAGTGCCTGCTAGGGAACCTACATAGTCCAGGTGCCCGCGCTGGAACATACATAGTCCAAGTGCCTGCTAGGGAATCTACATAGTCCAAGGGCCCGCTAGTTAACGTAGATAGTCCAAGTGCAGCTAGTTAATCTACATAGTCCAAGGGCCCGCTAGTTAACCTACATAGTCCAAGTACCCGCTAGTTAACCTAGATCGTCCAAGTGCCCGCGAGGTAACCTGCATAGTCCAAGGGCCCGCTAGTTAACCTACATAGTCCAAGGGCCCGCTAGTTAACCTACATAGTCCAAGTGCCCGCTAGGTAACCTAGATAGTCCAAGGGCCCGCTAGTTAACCTACATAGTCCATGTGCCTGGTAGTTAACTTACATAGTTCAAGTGTCCATAGGGAATATACATAGCCCAAGTGCCCGCTCTGGAACCTACATAGTCCAAGTGCCTGCTAGGGAACCTACATAGTCCAAGTGCCCGCGCTGGAACATACATAGTCCAAGTGCCCGCTAGGGAATCTACATAGTCCAAGGGCCCGCTAGTTAACCTAGATAGTCCAAGGGCCCGCTAGGTAACCTAGATAGTCCAAGTGTCCGCTAGACAACCTAGAGTCCATGTGCTCGCTAGTTAACCTAGATCGTCCAAGTGCCCACAATGTAACCTAGATAGTCAAAGTGCCCGTTAGGTAACCTAGATAGTCCAAGTGCCCGCAATGTAACCTAGATAGTCAAAGTGCCCGTTAGGTAACCTAGATAGTCCAAGTGCCCGCTAGGTAACTTACATTGTCCAAGTTCCCGCTAGGTAAACTAGATACTCAAAGTGCTCGTTACCTAACCTAGATAGTCCAAGTGCCCGCTAGGCAACCTACATAGTCCAAGAGCCCGTTCGTTAACCTAAAAGTCCAAGTGCCCGCTAGGTAACCTAGATAGTCCAAGGGCCCGCTAGTTAACCTACATAGTCCATGTGCCCGGTAGTTAACTTACATAGTTCAAGTGTCCATAGGGAATATACATAGCCCAAGTGCCCGCTCTGGAACCTACATAGTCCAAGTACCCGCTAGTTAACCTAGATCGTCCAAGTGCCCGCGAGGTAACCTACATAGTCCAAGGGCCCGCTAGTTAACCTACATAGTCCAAGGGCCCGCTAGTTATCCTACATAGTCCAAGTACCCGCTAGTTAACCTAGATCGTCCAAGTGCCCGCGAGGTAACCTACATAGTCCAACGGCCCGCTAGTTAACCTACATAGTACAAGGGCCCGCTAGTTAACCTACATAGTCCAAGTGCCCGCTAGGTAACCTAGACAGTTCAAGTGACCACTAGGTTACCTACATAGTCCAAGTGCCCGTTCGTTAACCTACATAGTCCAAATGCCCGCTAGGTAACCAATATAGTCCAAATGCCCGCTAGGGGCCCTAATAGTCCAAATGACCGCTAGGTAGCCTACATAGTCCAAGGGACCCTTTCGTTAACCTAGATAGTCCAAGTGCTCGCTAGTTAACCTAGATGTACCAAGTGTCCGCTAGGGAACCTATCTAGTCCAAGTACCCGCTAGGAATCCTACATAGTCCAAGAGCCCGCTAGGTAACATAGATAGTCCAAGTGCCCGCTAGGGAATGTACATAGTCCAAGTGCTCGCTAGTTATCCTTAATAGTCCAAGTGCCCGCTAGTGAACCTAGATAGACCAAGTGCCCGCTAGGGAACCTACCTAGTCCAAGTGCCCGATAGGGAACCTACATAGTCCAAGTGCCCGTTAGTTAACCTAGATAGTCCAATGCCTGCTAGGTAACCTAGATAGTCCAACAGCCCGCTAGGTAACCTACATACTCAAAGAACCGGCTAGGCAACGTAGATAGTTCAAGTGCCAGCTAGGTAACCTAGATAGTCCAAGTGCCCGCTAGGTAACCTACATAGTCTATGTGCCCGCTAGGTTATCTATATAGTACAAATGCCCGCTAGGGAACCTACATAGTTCAAGTACCCGCTAGGTAACCTAGATTGTCAATGGGCCCCCTAGTTAGCCTACGTAGTCCAAGTGCCCGCTAGGTAACCTAGATTGTCCAATTTCCCGCTCGGTAGCCTAGACAGTCCAAGTGCCCTTTAGGGAACCTTGATAGTCCAAGGTCCCGCTAGTAAACCTACATAATCCATGGGCCCGCTAGTTAACCTTCATAGTGCAAGTGTCCGCTACTTTACCTACATATTCCAAGTGCCCACAAGTTAACCTACATAATCTAAGTGCCCGTTGGCGAACCTAGATAGTCCAAGGGTCCGCCAGTTGACCTACATAGTCCATGTGCCCGCTAGTTAACCTAGATAGTCCAAGTGCCTACTAGGTAACCTACATAGTGCAAGTGTCCGCTAGTTAACCTACATAGTCCAAGAGCCCGCTAGTTCACATAGATTGTCCAAGTGCCCGCTAGGGAACCCACATAGTCCAAGTACCCGCTAGGAAACCTAGATAATTCAAGTACCCGCTAGGTAACCTAGATAGTCAAAGGGCCCCCTAGTTAGCCTACATAGTCCAAGTGCCCTTTAGGGAACCTAGATAGTGCAAGAGCCCGCTAGTAAACCTACATACTCCATGGGCCCGCTAGTTAACCTTCATAGTGCAAGTGTCCGCTACTTAACCTACATATTCCAAGTTCCCGCTAGTTAACCTACATAATCTAAGTGCCCGTTGGCTAACATAGATAGTCCAAGGGCCCGCTAGTTGACCTACATAGTCCATGCCAGCTAGGTAACCTAGATAGTACAAGTGCCCGCTAGGGAACCTAGATAGTCCAAGTGCCTGTTAGCTAACCTAGATAGTCCAAGTGGCGGCTAGGTAACCTACATTGTCCAAGTGCCCGTTCGTTAACCTAGATAATCCAAGTGCCCGTTCGTTAACCTAGATAATCCAAATGCCCACTAGCTAACCTAGACAGTCGAAGTGCCCGCTAGTTAACCTACATAGTCCAAGTGCCCGATAGGGAACCTACATAATCCAAGTGCCTGCCAGGCAACCTACATAGTCCAAGTGCCCGTTAGTTAACCTAGATAGTCAAAGTGCCTGCTAGGTAACCTAGATAGTCCAAGTGCCCGCTAGGTAACCTACATAGTCCAAGTGCCCGCTAGGTAACCTAAATAGTCCAAATGCCCGCTAGGGAAAGTACATAGTCCAAGTGCCCGCTAGTTAACCTAGATAGTCCAAGTGCCTGCTAGTAAACCTACATAATCCATGGGCCCGCTAGTTAGCCTACATAGTGCAAGGGTCCGCTAGCTAACCTATATCATCCAAGGGCCCGCTAGTTTACCTAGATAGTCCAAGTGCCCGCTAGTTAACCTACATAGTCCAAGTGCCCGCTAGGTAACCTAGACAGTTCAAGTGACCACTAGGTTACCTACATAGTCCAAGTGCCCGTTCGTTAACCGACATAGTCCAAGTGCCCGCTAGGTAACCTATATAGTCCAAATGCCCGCTGGGGATCCTAATAGTCTAAGTGTCCGCTAGTTATCCTAGATAGTCCAAGTGCTTGCTAGTTAACCTAGATAGTCCAAGTGCCCGCTAGTTAACCTAGATAGACCAATTGCCCGCTAGGGAACCTATCTAGTCCAAGTACCCGCTAGGAAACGTACATAGTCCAAGTGCCCGCTAGGTAACGTACATAGTCCAAGTGCTCGCTAGGTAACGTAGATAGTCCAAGTGACCGCTAGGGAACGTACATAGTCCAAGTGCCCGCTAGGTAACCTAGATAGTCCAAGTGCCCGCTAGTTAACCTACATAGTCCAAGTGCCTGCTAGGTAACCTAGATAGTCCAAGTGCCCACTAGTTAACCTACATTGTCCAGGTTCCCCCTAGGTAACCTAGATAGTCCAATGCCCCGCTAGGTAACCTACATAGTCCAAATGCCCGATAGGGAACTTATATATTGTCCAAGTGCCCGCTATGTAACCTACATAGTCCAAGTGCCCGCTAGTTAACCTACATAGTCCTATGCCCGCTAGTTACCCTACATAGTCCAAGTGCCCGATAGGGAACCTACATAATCCAAGTGCCCGCTAGGGAACCTACAAAGTCCAAGTGCCTGTTAGTTAACCTAGATAGTCCAAATGCCCGCTAGGGAACCCACATAGTCCAAGTGCTCGCTAGGGAACCTACATAGTCCAAGGGCCCGCTAGGGAACCTACATAGTCCAAAAGCCCGTTAGTTAACCTAGATAGTCCCAGTGCCCGCTTGGTAACGTAGGTAGTCCAACAGCCACCTAGGTAACCTACATACACCAAGAACCCACTATAACGTAGATAGTTCAAGTGCCAGCTAGGTAACCTAGATAGTTCTTGTGCCCGTTACCTAACCTAGATAGTCCAATTGCCCGCTATGCAACATACATAGTCCAACTGCCCGTTCTTTAACCTAGAAGTCCAAGTGCCTGCTAGGTAACCTAGACTCTCCAAGTGCCTGCTAGGTTACCTACATAGTCCAAATACCCGTTCGGTAACCTAGATAGTGCAAGTGCCCGGTAGTTAACCTAGATAGTCAAAGTGCCCGCTAGGTAACCTAGATAGTCCAAGGGCCCGCTAGTTAACCTACATAGTCCAAGTGCCCGGTAGTTAACTTACATAGTTCAAGTGTCCGTAGGGAACATACAGAGTCCAAGTGCCCACTAGGGAACATACATAGTCCAAGTGCCCGCTAGGGAATCTACATAGTCCAAGGGCCCGCTAGTTAATGTAGATAGTCCAAGTGACGCTAGTTAATGTACATAGTCCAAGGGCCCGCTAGTTAACCTACATAGTCCAAGGGCCCGCTAGTTAACCTACATCGTCCAAGGGCCTGCTAGTTAACCTAGATAGTCCAAGTGCCACTAGTTAACCTACATAGTCCAAGTGCCCGCGAGGTAACCTAGACATTTCAAGTGACCACTAGGTTACCTACATAGTCCAAGTGCCCTTTCGTTAACCTACATAGTCCAAGTGCCCGCTAGGTAACCAATATAGTCCAAATGCCCGCTTGGGGCCCTAATAGTCCAAATGTCCGCTAGTTAACCTAGATAGTCCAAGTGCCCGCTAGTTAACCTAGATAGACCAAGTGCCCGCTAGGGAACCTATCTAGTCCAAGTACCCGCTAGGAAACGTACATAGTCCAAGTGCCCGCTAGGTAACGTACATAGTCAAAGTGCCCGCTAGGTAACGTAAATAGTCCAAGGGCCTGCTAGGGAACGTACATAGTCCAAGTGCCTGCTAGGTAACCTAGATAGTCTAAGTGCCCCCTAGTTAACCTACATAGTCCAGGTTCCCCCTAGGTAACCTAGATCGTCAAAGGGCCCGCTAGGTAACCTACATTGTCCTAGTGCCCCCTAGTTAACCTACATTCTCCAAGTGCCCGATAGGGAACCTACATAGTCCAAGTGCCTGCTAGGTAACCCACATGGTCCAAATGCCCGCTAGTTAACCTACATAGTCCAAGTGCCCGATACGGAACCTACATAATCCAAGTGCCCGCTAGGGAACCTACATAGTCCAAGTGCCCGTTAGTTAACCTAGATAGTCCAAGTGCCCGCTAGCTAACCTAGATAGTCCAATAGCCCGGTAGGTAACCTACATACTCCAAGTTCCCGCTAGGTAATGTAGATAGTTCAAGAGCCTGCTAGGTAACCTAGATAGTCCAAGTGCCCGCTAGGTAACCTACAAAGTCTAAGTGCCCGCTAAGTAATCTATATAGTCCAAATAACCGCTAGGGAGCCTACATAGTCCAAATGCCCGCTAGGTAACCTAGATAGTCTAAGGGCCCGCTAGGTAACCTACATAGTCCTAGTGCCCCCTAGTTAACCTACATTTTCCAAGTGCCCGATAGCGAACCTACATAGTCCAAGAGCCCGCTCGTAACCTACATAGTACAAATGCCCTCTAGTTACCCTACATAATCCAAGTTCCCGATAGGGAACCTACATAATCCAAGTGCCTGCCAGGCAACCTACATAGTCCAAGTGCCCGTTAGTTAACCTAGATAGTCAAAGTGCCTGCTAGGTAACCTAGACAGTTCAAGTGACCACTAGGTTACCTACATAGTCCAAGTGCCTGTTCCTTAACCTACATAGTCCAAGTGCCCGCTAGGTAACCTATATAGTCCAAATGCCCGCTAGGGACCCTAATAGTCTAAGTGTCCACAAGTTATCCTAGATAGTCCAAGTGCTTGCTAGTTAACCTATATAGTCCAAGTGCCCACTAGTTAACCTAGATAGACCAAGTGCCCGCTAGGGAACCTACCTAGTCCAAGTGCCCGATAGGGAACTTACATAGTCCAAGGTCCGCTAGGCAACCTACATAGTCCATGTGCCCGTTAGTTAACCTAGATAGTCCAATGCCTGCTAGGTAACCTAGATAGTCAAACAGCCCGCTAGGTAACCTACATACTCCAAGAACCCGCTAGGAAACGTAGGTAGTTCAAGTGCCAGCTAGGTAACCTAGATAGTCCAAGTGCCCGCTAGGTAACCTACAAAGTCTAAGTTCCCACAAGGTTATCTATATAGTCCAAATGCCCGCTAGGGAACCTACATAGTCCAAGTGCCCGCTAGGTAACCTAGATAATCCAAATGCCCGCTAGTTAACCTATATCGTCCAAGTGCCCGCTAGTTAACCTAGATAGTCCTAGTGCCCGTTAGTTAACCTAGAGTGTCCAAGTGCCCACTAGGGGACGTACTTAGTCCAAGTGCCCGTTAGCTAACCTAGATAGTCCAAGTGCCCGCTAGTTAACATTGATCATCCAAGTGCAAGCTAGTTAAACTACATAGTCCAAGTGCTCGCTAGTTAACCTACATAGTACAAGGGCCCGCTAGTTGACCTAGATAGTCCAAGTGCCCGCTAGGTAACCTACATAGTCCAAGTTCCCACGAGGTAACCAAGATAGTCCAAGTGCCCGTTAGGTAACCTATATAGTCCAAGTGCCCGCTAGGTATCCTAGATAGTCCAAGGGCCCGCTAGTTAACCTACATAGTCCAAGGTCTCACTTGTTCACTTTGATAGTCCAAGTGCCCGCTAGTTAACCTAGATCTTCCAAGTGCCCGCTAGTTAACCTAGATTGTCCAAGTACCCTCTAGTTAACCTACATAGTCCTAGGGCCCACTAGTTAACCTAGATAGTCCAAGTGTCCTCTAGTCAACCTACATAGTCAAAGTGCCCGCTAGTTAACCTATATACCAAGTGCCCGCTATGTAACCTAGATATTCCAATGGCACGCTAGTTAAACTATATCGTCCAAGTGCCCGCTAAGGAACCTACATAGTCCAGTTGCACGCTAGTTATTGTAGATAGTCCAAGTACCCGCTAGTTAACCTAGATAGTCCAAGTGCCTGCTAGGTAACCTACATAGTGCAAGTGTCCGCTAGTTAACCTACATATTCCAAGTGTCCGCTAGTTAACATAGATAGTCCAAGTATCCGCTAGGGAACGTACATAGTCCAAGTGCCCGCTAGGTAACCTAGATACTGCAAGTGCCCGCTAGTTAACCTAGATAGTTCAAGTACCCTCTAGGTAACCTAGATTGTCCAAGGGCCCCCTAGTTAGCCTACATAGCCCAAGTGTCTGCTAGGTAACCTAGAGAGTCCAAGTACTGCTAGTTAATCTACATAGTCCAAGGGCCCTCTAGTAAACCTACATAGTCCAAGTGCCACTAGGGAACCTAGATAGTCCAAGTGCCCGCTCTGGAACCTACATAGTCCAAGTGCCTGCTAGGGAACCTACATATTCGAAGTGCCCGCTCTTGGACATACATATTCCAATGCCCGCTAGGGAATCTACATAGTCCAAGGGCCCGCTAGTTAACGTAGATAGTCCAAGTGCCACTAGGTAATCTACATAGTCCAAAGGCCCGCTAGTTAAACTTCATAGTCCATGTACCCGCTAGTTTACCTAGATCTTTCAAGTGCACGCTTGTTAACCTACATAGTCCAAGGGCCCGCTAGTTAACCTACATAGTCCTAGGGCCCGCTAATAAAACTACATCGTCCAAGGGCCCGCTGGTTAACCTAGAAAGTCCAAGTGCCCGCTAGTTAACCTACATAGTCCAAGTGCCCGCTAGGTAACCTAGACAGTTCAAGTGACCACTAGGTTACCTACATAGTCCAAGTGCCTGTTCGTTAACCGACATAGTCCAAGTGCCCGCTAGGTAACCTATATAGTCCAAATGCCCGCTAGGGACCCTAATAGTCTAAGTGTCCGCTAGTTATCCTAGATAGTCCAAGTGCTTGCTAGTTAACCTAGATAGAACAAGTTTCCACTAGTTAACCTAGATAGACCAAGTGCCCGCTAGGGAACCTACCTAGTCCAAGTGCCCGATAGGGAACTTACATAGTCCAAGGGCCCGCTAGGGAACCTACATAGTCCATGTGCCCGTTAGTTAACCTAGATAGTCCAATGCCTGCTAGGTAACCTAGATAGTCCAACAGCCCGCTAGGTAACCTACATACTCCAAGAACCCGCTAGGCAACGTAGGTAGTTCAAGTGCCAGCTAGGTAACCTAGATAGTCCAAGTGCCCGCTAGGTAACCTACAAAGTCTAAGTTCCCACAAGGTTATCTATATAGTCCAAATGCCCGCTAGGGAACCTACATAGTCCAAGTGCCCGCTAGGTAACCTAGATAATCCAAGTGCCCGCTAGTTAACCTATATCGTCCAAGTGCCCGCTAGTTAACCTAGATAGTCCTAGTGCCCGTTAGTTAACCTAGAGTTTCTAAGTGCCCACTAGGGGACGTACTTAGTCCAAGTGCCCGTTAGCTAACCTAGATAGTCCAAGTGCCCGCTAGTTAACATTGATCATCCAAGTGCACGCTAGTTAAACTACATAGTCCAAGTGCTCGCTAGTTAACCTACATAGTACAAGGGCCCGCTAGTTGACCTAGATAGTCCAAGTGCCCGCTAGTTAACCTACATAGTCCAAGTTCCCACGAGGTAACCTAGATAGTCCAAGTGCCCGTTAGGTAACCTATATAGTCCAAGTGCCTGCTAGGTAACCTAGATAGTCCAAGGGCCCGCTAGTTAACCTACATAGTCCAAGGGCTCACTTGTTCACTTTGATAGTCCAAGTGCCCGCTAGTTAACCTAGATCTTCCAAGTGCCCGCTAGTTAACCTAGATTGTCCAAGTACCCGCTAGTTAACCTACATAGTCCAAGGGCCCACTAGTTAACCTAGATAGTCCAAGTGTCCTCTACTCAACCTACATAGTCAAAGTGCCCGCTAGTTAACCTATATACCAAGTGCCCGCTATGTAACCTAGATATTCCAAGGGCACACTAGTTAATCTATATCGTCCAAGTGCCCGCTAGGCAACCTAGATAGTCCAAGTGCCCGCTAAGGAACCTACATAGTCCAATTGCATGCTAGTTATTGTAGATAGTCCAAGTACCCGCTAGTTAACCTAGATAGTCCAAGTGCCTGCTAGGTAACCTACATAGTTCAAGTGTCCGCTAGTTAACCTACATATTCCAAGTGCCCGCTAGTTAACATAGATAGTCCAAGTGCCCGCTAGGGAACGTACATAATCCAAGTGCCCGCTAGGTAACCTAGATACTGCAAGTGCCCGCTAGTTAACATAGATAGTTCAAGTACCCTCTAGGTAACCTAGATTGTCCAAGGGCCCCCTAGTTAGCCTACATAGCCCAAGTGTCTGCTAGGTAACCTAGAGAGTCCAAGTACTGTTAGTTAATCTACATAGTCCAAGGGCCCGCTAGTTAACCTACATAGTCCAAGTGCCGTTAGGGAACTTAGATAGTCCAAGTGCCCGCTCTGGAACCTACATAGTCCAAGTGCCTGCTAGGGAACCTACATAGTCGAAGTGCCCGCTCTGGAATATACATATTCCAAGTGCCCGCTAGGGAATCTACATAGTCCAAGGGCCCGCTAGTTAACGTAGATAGTCCAAGTGCGGCTAGGTAATCTACATAGTCCAAAGGCCCGCTAGTTAACCTACATAGTCCAAGTACCCGCTAGTTTACCTAGATCTTTCAAGTGCATGCTTGTTAACCTACATAGTCCAATGGCCCGCTAGTTAACCTAGATAGTCCAAGTGCCCGCTAGTTAACCTACATAGTCCAAGTGCCCGCTAGATAACCTAGACAGTTCAAGTGACCACTAGGTTACCTACATAGTCCAAGTGCCTGTTCGTTAACCGACATAGTCCAAGTGCCCGCTAGGTAACCTATATAGTCCAAATGCCCGCTAGGGACCCTAATACTCTAAGTGTCCGCTAGTTATCCCAGATAGTACAAGTGCTTGCTAGTTAACCTAGATAGTCCAAGTGCCCACTAGTTAACCTAGATAGACCAAGTGCCCGCTAGGGAACCTACCTAGTCCAAGTGCCCGATAGTGAACTTACATAGTCCAAGGGCCCGCTAGGGAACCTACATAGTCCATGTGCCCGTTAGTTAACCTAGATAGTCCAACAGCCCGCTAGGTAACTTACATACTCCAAGAACCCTCTAGGGAACGTAGGTAGTTCAAGTGCCAGCTAGGTAACCTAGATAGTCCAAGTGCCCGCTAGGTAACCTACAAAGTCTAAGTTCCCACAAGGTTATCTATATAGTCCAAATGCCCGCTAGGGAACCTACATAGTCCAAGTGCCCGCTAGGTAACCTAGATAATCCAAGTGCCCGCTAGTTAACCTATATCGTCCAAGTGCCCGCTAGTTAACCTAGATAGTCCTAGTGCCCGTTAGTTAATCTAGAGTGTCCAAGTGCCCACTAGGGGACGTACTTAGTCCAAGTGCCCGTTAGCCAACCTACATAGTCCAAGGGCCTGCTAGTTAACCTATGTAGTCCATGGTCCGCTAGTTAACCTAGATAGTCCAAGTGCTCGCTAGTTAACCTACATAGTACAAGGGCCCGCTATTGACCTAGATAGTCCAAGTGCCCGCTAGTTAACCTAGATAGTCCAAGTGCCCGTTAGGTAACCTAAGTAGTCCAAATGTCCGATAGGGATCCTACGTAGTCCAAGTGCCCGCTAGGTAACCTACATAGTCCAAGTGCCCGTTCTTTAACCTAGATAGTCCAAGTGCCCGCTAGGAAACCTACATAGTCCAAGGGCCCGCTAGGTAACCTAGATAGTCCAAGTGCCCGCTAGGTAATCTAGAGTCCAAGTGCTCGCTAGTTACCCTACATAGTTCAAGTGCCCGCTATGTAACCTAGATAGTCAAAGTGCCCGTTAGGTAACCTAGATAGTCCACGTGCCCGCTAGGTAACTTACATTGTCCACGTTCCCGCTAGGTAAACTAGATACTCAAAGTGCCCGTTACCTAACCTAGATAGTCCAAGTGCCCGCTAAGCAACCTACATAGTCCAAGTGCCCGTTCGTTAACCTAGAAATCCAAGTGCCCGCTAGGTAAACTAGACAGTCCAATTGCCCGCTAGGTTACCTGCATATTCCAAGTGCCCGTTTGTTAACCTAGATAGTCCAAGTGCCCACTAGGTAACCTACATAGTCCAAGTGCCCGCTAGGTAACCTAGATAGTCCAAGGGCCCGCTAGTTAACCTATATAGTCCAAGGGCTCACTTGTTAACTTTGATAGTCCAAGTGCCCGCTAGTTAACCTAGATCGTCCAAGTGCCCGCTAGTTAACCTAGATAGTCCTAGTGCCCGTTAGTTAACCTAGAGTGTTCAAGTGCCCAATAGGGGACGTACTTAGTCCAAGTGCCCATTCGCTAACCTAGATAGTCCAAGTGCCCGCTAGATAACATTGATCATCCAAGTGCCCGTTAGTTAACCTACATAGTCCAAGGGCCCGCTAGTTAACCTACGTAGTCCAAGGTCCGCTAGTTAACCTAGATAGTCCAAGTGCTCGCTAGTTAACCTACATAGTACAAGGGCCCACTAGTTAACCAAGATAGTCCAAGTGCCCGCTAGGTAACCTAAGTAGTCCAAATATCCGATAGGGATCCTACATAGTCCAAGTGCCCGCTAGTTAACCTAAATTGTCCAAGTGCCCGTTCGTTAACCTAGATAGTCCAAGTGCCCGCTAGGTAACCTAGACTGTCCAAGTGCCCGCTAGGTTACCTACATAGTCCAAGTGCCCGTTCGTTAACCTAGATAGTCCAAGTGCCCGCTAGGAAACCTACATAGTCCAAGGGCCCGCTAGGTAACCTAGATAGTCCAAGTGTCCGCTAGATAACCTAGAGTCCATGTGCTCGTTAGTTAACCTAAATAGTCCAAGTGCCCGCAATGTAACCTAGATAGTCGAAGTGCCCGTTAGGTAACCTAGATAGTACAAGTGCCCGCAATGTAACCTAGATAGTCAAAGTGCCCGTTAGGTAACCTAGATAGTCCAAGTGCCCGCTAGGTAACTTACATTGTCCAAGTTCCCGCTAGGTAAACTAGATACTCAAAGTGCCCGTTACCTAACCTAGATAATCCAAGTGCCCGCTAGGCAACCTACATAGTCCAAGAGCCCGTTCGTTAACCTAGAAGTCCAAGTGCCCCCTAGGTAACCTAGACAGTCCAAGTGCCTGCTAGGTTACCTGCATATTCCAAGTGCCCTCTAGGTAACCTAGATAGTCCAAGTGTCTGCTCTGGAACCTACATAGTCCAAGTGCCTGCTAGGGAACCTACATAGTCGAAGTGCCCGCTCTGGAACATACATATTCCAAGTGCCCTCTAGGGAATCTACATAGTCCAAGGCCCGCTAGTTAACGTAGATAGTCCAAGTGCCGCTAGGTAATCTACATAGTCCAAAGGCCCGCTAGTTAACCTACATAGTCCAAGTACCCGCTAGTTTACCTAGATCTTTCAAGTGCACGCTTGCTAACCTACATAGTCCAAGGGCCCGCTAGTTAACCTACATAGTCCAAGGGCCCGCTAGTTAACCTACATCGTCCATGGGCCCGCTAGTTAACCTAGATAGTCTAAGTGCCCGCTAGTTAACCTACATAGTCCAAGTGCCCGCTAGGTAACCTAGACAGTTCAAGTGACCACTAGGTTACCTACATAGTCCAAGTGCCTGTTCATTAACCTACATAGTCCAAGTGCCCGCTAGGTAACCTATATAGTCCAAATGCCCGCTAGGGACCCTAATAGTCTAAGTGTCCGCTAGTTATCCTAGATAGTCCAAGTGCCCACTAGTTAACCTAGATAGACCAAGTGCCCGCTAGGGAACCTACCTAGTCCAAGTGCCCGATAGGGAACTTACATAGTCCAAGGGCCCGCTAGGGAACCTACATAGTCCATGTGCCCGTTAGTTAACCTAGATAGTCCAATGCCTGCTAGGTAACCTAGATAGTCCAACAGCCCGCTAGGTAACCTACATACTCCAAGAACCCGCTAGGCAACGTAGGTAGTTCAAGTGCCAGCTAGGTAACCTAGATAGTCCAAGTGCCCGCTAGGTAACCTACAAAGTCTAAGTTCCCACAAGGTTATCTATATAGTCCAAATGCCCGCTAGGGAACCTACATAGTCCAAGTGCCCGCTAGGTAACCTAGATAATCCAAGTGCCCGCTAGTTAACCTATATCGTCCAAGTGCCCGCTAGTTAACCTAGATAGTCCTAGTGCCCGTTAGTTAACCTAGAGTGTCCAAATGCCCACTAGGGTACGTACTTAGTCCAAGTGCCCGTTAGCTAACCTAGATAGTCCAAGTGCCCGCTAGTTAACATTGATCATCCAAGTGCCCGCTAGTTAAACTACATAGTCCAAGTGCTCGCTAGTTAACCTACATAGTACAAGGGCCCGCTAGTTGACCTAGATAGTCCAAGTGCCCGCTAGGTAACCTACATAGTCCAAGTTCCCACGAGGTAACCTAGATAGTCCAAGTGCCTGTTACCTAACCTAGATAGTCCAATTGCCCGCTATGCAACATACATAGTCCAAGTGCCCGTTTGTTAACCTAGAAGTCCAAGTGTCCGCTAGGTAATCTAGACTCTCCAAGTGCCCGCTAGGTTACCTACATAGTCCAAGTGCCCGCTAGGTAACCTAGATAGTCCAAGGGCCCGCTAGTTAACCTACATAGTCCATGTGCCCGGTAGTTAACGTACATAGTTCAAGTGTCCATAGGGAATATACATAGCCCAAGTGCCCGCTCTGGAACCTACATAGTCCAAGTGCCTGCTAGGGAACCTACATAGTCCAGGTGCCCGCGCTGGAACATACATAGTCCAAGTGCCTGCTAGGGAATCTACATAGTCCAAGGGCCCGCTAGTTAACGTAGATAGTCCAAGTGCCGCTAGTTAATCTACATAGTCCAAGGGCCCGCTAGTTAACCTACATAGTCCAAGTACCCGCTAGTTAACCTAGATCGTCCAAGTGCCCGCGAGGTAACCTGCATAGTCCAAGGGCCCGCTAGTTAACCTACGTAGTCCAAGGGCCCGCTAGTTAACCTACATAGTCCAAGTGCCCGCTAGGTAACCTAGATAGTCCAAGGGCCCGCTAGTTAACCTACATAGTCCATGTGCCTGGTAGTTAACTTACATAGTTCAAGTGTCCATAGGGAATATACATAGCCCAAGTGCCCGCTCTGGAACCTACATAGTCCAAGTGCCTGCTAGGGAACCTACATAGTCCAAGTGCCCGCGCTGGAACATACATAGTCCAAGTGCCCGCTAGGGAATCTACATAGTCCAAGGGCCCGCTAGTTAACCTAGATAGTCCAAGGGCCCGCTAGGTAACCTAGATAGTCCAAGTGTCCGCTAGACAACCTAGAGTCCATGTGCTCGCTAGTTAACCTAGATCGTCCAAGTGCCCGCAATGTAACCTAGATAGTCAAAGTGCCCGTTAGGTAACCTAGATAGTCCAAGTGCCCGCAATGTAACCTAGATAGTCAAAGTGCCCGTTAGGTAACCTAGATAGTCCAAGTGCCCGCTAGGTAACTTACATTGTCCAAGTTCCCGCTAGGTAAACTAGATACTCAAAGTGCTCGTTACCTAACCTAGATAGTCCAAGTGCCCGCTAGGCAACCTACATAGTCCAAGAGCCCGTTCGTTAACCTAAAAGTCCAAGTGCCCGCTAGGTAACCTAGATAGTCCAAGGGCCCGCTAGTTAACCTACATAGTCCATGTGCCCGGTAGTTAACTTACATAGTTCAAGTGTCCATAGGGAATATACATAGCCCAAGTGCCCGCTCTGGAACCTACATAGTCCAAGTGCCTGCTAGGGAACCTACATAGTCCAAGTGCCCGCGCTGGAACATACATAGTCCAAGTGCCCGCTAGGGAATCTACATAGTCCAAGTGCCCGCTAGTTAACCTAGATCTTCCAAGTGCCCGCTAGTTAACCTAGATTGTCCAAGTACCCGCTAGTTAACCTACATAGTCCAAGGGCCCACTAGTTAACCTAGATAGTCCAAGTGTCCTCTAGTCAACCTACATAGTCAAAGTGCCCGCTAGTTAACCTATATACCAAGTGCCCGCTATGTAACCTAGATATTCCAAGGGCACGCTAGTTAACCTATATCGTCCAAGTGACCGCTAGGCAACCTAGATAGTCCAAGTACCCGCTAAGGAACTTACATAGTCCAATTGCACGCTAGTTACTGTAGATAGTCCAAGTACCCGCTAGTTAACCTAGATAGTCCAAGTGCCTGCTAGGTAACCTACATAGTGCAAGTGTCCGCTAGTTAACCTACATATTCCAAGTGCCCGCTAGTTAACATAGATAGTCCAAGTGCCCGCTAGGGAACGTACATAGTCCAAGTGCCCGCTAGGTAACCTAGATACTGCAAGTTCCCGCTAGTTAACCTAGATAGTTCAAGTACCCTCTAGGTAACCTAGATTGTCCAAGGGCCCCCTAGTTAGCCTACATAGCCCAAGAGTCTGCTAGGTAACCTAGAGAGTCCAAGTACTGCTAGTTAATCTACATAGTCCAAGGGCCCGCTAGTTAACCTACATAGTCCAAGTGCCGCTAGGGAACCTAGATAGTCCAAGTGCCCGCTCTGGAACCTACATAGTCCAAGTGCCCGCTAGGGAATCTACATAGTCCAAGGGCCCGCTAGTTAACGTAGATAGTCCAAGTGCCGCTAGGTAATCTACATAGTCCAAAGGCCCGCTAGTTAACCTACATAGTCCGAGTACCCGCTAGTTTACCTAGATCTTTCAACTGCACGCTTGTTAACCTACATAGTCCAAGTGCCGCTAGGTAATCTACATAGTCCAAAGGCCCGCTAGTTAACCTACATCGTCCAAGGGCCCGCTAGTTAACCTATATAGTCCAAGTGCCCACTAGTTAACCTAGATAGACCAAGTGCCCGCTAGGGAACCTACCTAGTCCAAGTGCCCGATAGGGAACTTACATAGTCCAAGGCCCGCTAGGGAACCTACATAGTCCATGTGCCCGTTAGTTAACCTAGATAGTCCAATGCCTGCTAGGTAACCTAGATAGTCCAACAGCCCGCTAGGTAACCTACATACTCCAAGAACCCGCTAGGCAACGTAGGTAGTTCAAGTGCCAGCTAGGTAACCTAGATAGTCCAAGTGTCCTCTAGTCAACCTACATAGTCAAAGTGCCCGCTAGTTAACCTATATACCAAGTGCCCGCTATGTAACCTAGATATTCCAAGGGCACGCTAGTTAACCTATATCGTCCAAGTGCCTGCTAGGCAACCTAGATAGTCCAAGTGCCCGCTAAGGAACCTACATAGTCCAATTGCACGCTAGTTATTGTAGATAGTCCAAGTACCCGCTAGTTAACCTAGAGAGTCCAAGTGCCTGCTAGGTAACCTACATAGTGCAAGTGTCCGCTAGTTAACCTACATAGTCCAAGTGCCCGCTAGTTAACATAGATAGTCCAAGGGCCCGCTAGTTAACCTACATCGTCCAAGGGCCCGCTAGTTAACCTACATAGTCCAAGTGCCCGCTAGGTAACCTAGACAGTTCAAGTGACCACTAGGTTACCTACATAGTCCAAGTGCCTGTTCCTTAACCTACATAGTCCAAGTGCCCGCTAGGTAACCTATATAGTCCAAATGCCCGCTAGGGACCCTAATAGTCTAAGTGTCCGCAAGTTATCCTAGATAGTCCAAGTGCTTGCTAGTTAACCTATATAGTCCAAGTGCCCACTAGTTAACCTAGATAGACCAAGTGCCCGCTAGGGAACCTACCTAGTCCAAGTGCCCGATAGGGAACTTACATAGTCCAAGGTCCGCTAGGGAACCTACATAGTCCATGTGCCCGTTAGTTAACCTAGATAGTCCAATGCCTGCTAGGTAACCTAGATAGTCAAACAGCCCGCTAGGTAACCTACATACTCCAAGAACCCGCTAGGAAACGTAGGTCGTTCAAGTGCCAGCTAGGTAACCTAGATAGTCCAAGTGCCCGCTAGGTAACCTACAAAGTCTAAGTTCCCACAAGGTTATCTATATAGTCCAAATGCCCGCTAGGGAACCTACATAGTCCAAGTGCCCGCTAGGTAACCTAGATAATCCAAGTGCCCGCTAGTTAACCTATATCGTCCAAGTGCCCGCTAGTTAACCTAGATAGTCCTAGTGCCCGTTAGTTAACCTAGAGTGTCCAAGTGCCCACTAGGAGACGTACTTAGTCCAAGTGCCCGTTAGCTAACCTAGATAGTCCAAGTGCCCGCTAGTTAACATTGATCATCCAAGTGCCCGCTAGTTAAACTACATAGTCCAAGTGCTCGCTAGTTAACCTACATAGTACAAGGGCCCGCTAGTTGACCTAGATAGTCCAAGTGCCCGCTAGGTAACCTACATAGTCCAAGTTCCCACGAGGTAACCAAGATAGTCCAAGTGCCCGTTAGGTAAACTATATAGTCCAAGTGCCCGCTAGGTAACCTAGATAGTCCAAGGGCCCGCTAGTTAACCTACATAGTCCAAGGTCTCACTTGTTCACTTTGATAGTCCAAGTGCCCGCTAGTTAACCTAGATCTTCCAAGTGCCCGCTAGTTAACCTAGATTGTCCAAGTACCCTCTAGTTAACCTACATAGTCCTAGGGCCCACTAGTTAACCTAGATAGTCCAAGTGTCCTCTAGTCAACCTACATAGTCAAAGTGCCCGCTAGTTAACCTATATACCAAGTGCCCGCTATGTAACCTAGATATTCCAAGGGCACGCTAGTTAAACTATATCGTCCAAGTGCCCGCTAAGGAACCTACATAGTTCAGTTGCACGCTAGTTATTGTAGATAGTCCAAGTACCCGCTAGTTAACCTAGATAGTCCAAGTGCCTGCTAGGTAACCTACATAGTGCAAGTGTCCGCTAGTTAACCTACATATTCCAAGTGCCCGCTAGTTAACATAGATAGTCCAAGTATCCGCTAGGGAACGTACATAGTCCAAGTGCCCGCTAGGTAACCTAGATACTGCAAGTGCCCGCTAGTTAACCTAGATAGTTCAAGTACCCTCTAGGTAACCTAGATTGTCCAAGGGCCCCCTAGTTAGCCTACATAGCCCAAGTGTCTGCTAGGTAACCTAGAGAGTCCAAGTACTGCTAGTTAATCTACATAGTCCAAGGGCCCTCTAGTAAACCTACATAGTCCAAGTGCCACTAGGGAACCTAGATAGTCCAAGTGCCCGCTCTGGAACCTACATAGTCCAAGTGCCTGCTAGGGAACCTACATAGTCGAAGTGCCCGCTCTTGGATATACATATTCCAAGTGCCCGCTAGGGAATCTACATAGTCCAAGGGCCCGCTAGTTAACGTAGATAGTCCAAGTGCCGCTAGGTAATCTACATAGTCCAAAGGCCCGCTAGTTAACCTTCATAGTCCATGTACCCGCTAGTTTACCTAGATCTTTCAAGTGCACGCTTGTTAACCTACATAGTCCAAGGGCCCGCTAGTTAACCTACATAGTCCTAGGGCCCGCTAATAAAACTACATCGTCCTAGGGCCCGCTGGTTAACCTAGAAAGTCCAAGTGCCCGCTAGTTAACCTACATAGTCCAAGTGCCCGCTAGGTAACCTAGACAGTTCAAGTGACCACTAGGTTACCTACATAGTCCAAGTGCCTGTTCGTTAACCGACATAGTCCAAGTGCCCGCTAGGTAACCTATATAGTCCAAATGCCCGCTAGGGACCCTAATAGTCTCAGTGTCCGCTAGTTATCCTAGATAGTCCAAGTGCTTGCTAGTTAACCTAGATAGTCCAAGTTTCCACTAGTTAACCTAGATAGACCAAGTGCCCGCTAGGGAACCTACCTAGTCTAAGTGCCCGATAGGGAACTTACATAGTCCAAGGGCCCGCTAGGGAACCTACATAGTCCATGTGCCCGTTAGTTAACCTAGATAGTCCAATGCCTGTTGGGTAACCTAGATAGTCCAACAGCCCGCTAGGTAACCTACATACTCCAAGAACCCGCTAGGCAACGTAGGTAGTTCAAGTGCCAGCTAGGTAACCTAGATAGTCCAAGTGCCCGCTAGGTAACCTACAAAGTCTAAGTTCCCACAAGGTTATCTATATAGTCCAAATGCCCGCTAGGGAACCTACATAGTCCAAGTGCCCGCTAGGTAACCTAGATAATCCAAGTGCCCGCTAGTTAACCTATATCGTCCAAGTGCCCGCTAGTTAACCTAGATAGTCCTAGTGCCCGTTAGTTAACCTAGAGTTTCCAAGTGCCCACTAGGGGACGTACTTAGTCCAAGTGCCCGTTAGCTAACCTAGATAGTCCAAGTGCCCGCTAGTTAACATTGATCATCCAAGTGCACGCTAGTTAAACTACATAGTCCAAGTGCTCGCTAGTTAACCTACATAGTACAAGGGCCCGCTAGTTGACCTAGATAGTCCAAGTGCCCGCTAGTTAACCTACATAGTCCAAGTTCCCACGAGGTAACCTAGATAGTCCAAGTGCCCGTTACCTAACCTAGATAGTCCAATTGCCCGCTATGCAACATACATAGACCAAGTGCCCGTTTGTTAACCTAGAAGTCCAAGTGCCCGCTAGGTAAACTAGACTGTCCAAGTGCCCGCTAGGTTACTTACATAGTCCAAGTGCCCGCTAGGTAACCTAGATAGTCCAAGGGCCCGCTAGTTAACCTACATAGTCCATGTGCCCGGTAGTTAACTTACATAGTTCAAGAGTCCATAGGGAATATACATAGCCCAAGTGCCCGCTCTGGAACCTACATAGTACAAGTGCCTGCTAGGGAACCTACAAAGTCCAAGTGCCCGCACTGGAACATACATAGTCCAAGTGCCCGCAAGGGAATCTACATAATCCAAGGGCCCACTAGTTAACGTAGATAGTCCAAGTGCCGCTAGTTAATCTACATAGTCCAAGGGCCCGCTAGTTAACCTACATAGTCCAAGTACCCGCTAGTTAACCTAGATCGTCCAAGTGCCCGCGAGGTAACCTACATAGTCCAAGGGCCCGCTAGTTAACCTACATAGTCCAAGGGCCCGCTAGTTAACCTACATAGTCCAAGTACCCGCTAGTTAACCTAGATCGTCCAAGTGCCCGCGAGGTAACCTACATAGTCCAACGGCCCGCTAGTTAACCTACATAGTCCAAGGGCCCGCTAGTTAACCTACATAGTCCAAGTGCCCGCTAGGTAACCTAGACAGTTCAAGTGACCACTAGGTTACCTACATAGTCCAAGTGCCCGTTCGTTAACCTACATAGTCCAAATGCCCGCTAGGTAACCAATATAGTCCAAATGCCCGCTAGGGGCCCTAATAGTCCAAATGACCGCTAGGTAGCCTACATAGTCCAAGGGACCCTTTCGTTAACCTAGATAGTCCAAGTGCTCGCTAGTTAACCTAGATGTACCAAGTGTCCGCTAGGGAACCTATCTAGTCCAAGTACCCGCTAGGAATCCTACATAGTCCAAGAGCCCGCTAGGTAACATAGATAGTCCAAGTGCCCGCTAGGGAATGTACATAGTCCAAGTGCTCGCTAGTTAACCTTAATAGTCCAAGTGCCTGCTAGTTAACCTAGATAGACCAAGTGCCCGCTAGGGAACCTACCTAGTCCAAGTGCCCGATAGGGAACCTACATAGTCCAAGTGCCCGTTAGTTAACCTAGATAGTCCAATGCCTGCTAGGTAACCTAGATAGTCCAACAGCCCGCTAGGTAACCTACATACTCAAAGAACCGGCTAGGCAACATAGATAGTTCAAGTGCCAGGTAGGTAACCTAGATAGTCCAAGTGCCCGCTAGGTAACCTACATAGTCTATGTGCCCGCTAGGTTATCTATATAGTACAAATGCCCACTAGGGAACCTACATAGTTCAAGTACCCGCTAGGTAACCTAGATCGTCAATGGGCCCCCTAGTTAGCCTACATAGTCCAAGTGCCCGCTAGGTAACCTAGATTGTCCAATTTCCCGCTCGGTAGCCTAGACAGTCCAAGTGCCCTTTAGGGAACCTTGATAGTCCAAGGTCCCGCTAGTAAACCTACATAATCCATGGGCCCGCTAGTTAACCTTCATAGTGCAAGTGTCCGCTACTTTACCTACATATTCCAAGTGCCCACAAGTTAACCTACATAATCTAAGTGCCCGTTGGCGAACCTAGATAGTCCAAGGGTCCGCCAGTTGACCTACATAGTCCATGTGCCCGCTAGTTAACCTAGATAGTCCTAGTGCCCGTTAGTTAACCTAGAGTGTCCAAGTGCCCACTAGGGGACGTACTTTGTCCAAGTGCCCGTTAGCTAACCTAGATAGTCCAAGTGCCCGCTAGTTAACATTGATCATCCAAGTGCCCGCTAGTTAAACTACATAGTCCAAGTGCTCGCTAGTTAACCTACATAGTACAAGGGCCCGCTAGTTGACCTAGATAGTCCAAATGCCCGCTAGGTAACCTACATAGTCCAAGTTCCCACGAGGTAACCTAGATAGTCCAAGTGCCTGTTACCTAACCTAGATAGTCCAATTGCCCGCTATGCAACATACATAGTCCAAGTGCCCGTTTGTTAACCTAGAAGTCCAAGTGTCCGCTAGGTAACCTAGACTCTCCAAGTGCCCGCCAGGTTACCTACATAGTCCAAGTGCCCGCTAGGTAACCTAGATAGTCCAAGGGCCCGCTAGTTAACCTACATAGTCCATGTGCCCGGTAGTTAACGTACATAGTTCAAGTGTCCATAGGGAATATACATAGCCCAAGTGCCCGCTCTGGAACCTACATAGTCCAAGTGCCTGCTAGGGAACCTACATAGTCCAAGTGCCCGCGCTGGAACATACATAGTCCAAGTGCCCGCAATGTAACCTAGATAGTCAAAGTGCCCGTTAGGTAACCTAGATAGTCCAAGTGCCCGCTAGGTAACTTACATTGTCCAAGTTCCCGCTAGGTAAACTAGATACTCAAAGTGCTCGTTACCTAACCTAGATAGTCCAAGTGCCCGCTAGGCAACCTACATAGTCCAAGAGCCCGTTCGTTAACCTAAAAGTCCAAGTGCCCGCTAGGTAACCTAGATAGTCCAAGGGCCCGCTAGTTAACCTACATAGTCCATGTGCCCGGTAGTTAACTTACATAGTTCAAGTGTCCATAGGGAATATACATAGCCCAAGTGCCCGCTCTGGAACCTACATAGTCCAAGTGCCTGCTAGGGAACCTACATAGTCCAAGTGCCCGCGCTGGAACATACATAGTCCAAGTGCCCGCTAGGGAATCTACATAGTCCAAGTGCCCGCTAGTTAACCTAGATCTTCCAAGTGCCCGCTAGTTAACCTAGATTGTCCAAGTACCCGCTAGTTAACCTACATAGTCCAAGGGCCCACTAGTTAACCTAGATAGTCCAAGTGTCCTCTAGTCAACCTACATAGTCAAAGTGCCCGCTAGTTAACCTATATACCAAGTGCCTGCTATGTAACCTAGATATTCCAAGGGCACGCTAGTTAACCTATATCGTCCAAGTGCCCGCTAGGCAACCTAGATAGTCCAAGTACCCGCTAAGGAACTTACATAGTCCAATTGCACGCTAGTTACTGTAGATAGTCCAAGTACCCGCTAGTTAACCTAGATAGTCCAAGTGCCTGCTAGGTAACCTACATAGTGCAAGTGTCCGCTAGTTAACCTACATATTCCAAGTGCCCGCTAGTTAACATAGATAGTCCAAGTGCCCGCTAGGGAACGTACATAGTCCAAGTGCCCGCTAGGTAACCTAGATACTGCAAGTGCCCGCTAGTTAACCTAGATAGTTCAAGTACCCTCTAGGTAACCTAGATTGTCCAAGGGCCCCCTAGTTAGCCTACATAGCCCAAGAGTCTGCTAGGTAACCTAGAGAGTCCAAGTACTGCTAGTTAATCTACATAGTCCAAGGGCCCGCTAGTTAACCTACATAGTCCAAGTGCCGCTAGGGAACCTAGATAGTCCAAGTGCCCGCTCTGGAACCTACATAGTCCAAGTGCCCGCTAGGGAATCTACATAGTCCAAGGGCCCGCTAGTTAACGTAGATAGTCCAAGTGCCGCTAGGTAATCTACATAGTCCAAAGGCCCGCTAGTTAAACTACATAGTCCAAGTACCCGCTAGTTTACCTAGATCTTTCAAGTGCACGCTTGTTAACCTACATAGTCCAAGTGCCGCTAGGTAATCTACATAGTCCAAAGGCCCGCTAGTTAACCTACATCGTCCAAGGGCCCGCTAGTTAACCTAGATCTTTCAAGTGCACGCTTGTTAACCTACATAGTCCAATGGCCCGCTAGTTAACCTAGATAGTCCAAGTGCCCGCTAGTTAACCTATATAGTCCAAGTGCCCGCTAGATAACCTAGACAGTTCAAGTGACCACTAGGTTACCTACATAGTCCAAGTGCCTGTTCGTTAACCGACATAGTCCAAGTGCCCGCTAGGTAACCTATATAGTCCAAATGCCCGCTAGGGACCCTAATACTCTAAGTGTCCGCTAGTTATCCCAGATAGTACAAGTGCTTGCTAGTTAACCTAGATAGTCCAAGTGCCCACTAGTTAACCTAGATAGACCAAGTGCCCGCTAGGGAACCTACCTAGTCCAAGTGCCCGATAGTGAACTTACATAGTCCAAGGGCCCGCTAGGGAACCTACATAGTCCATGTGCCCGTTAGTTAACCTAGATAGTCCAACAGCCCGCTAGGTAACTTACATACTCCAAGAACCCTCTAGGGAACGTAGGTAGTTCAAGTGCCCGCTAGTTAACCTAGATAGTCCTAGTGCCCGTTAGTTAATCTAGAGTGTCCAAGTGCCCACTAGGGGACGTACTTAGTCCAAGTGCCCGTTAGCCAACCTACATAGTCCAAGGGCCTGCTAGTTAACCTATGTAGTCCATGGTCCGCTAGTTAACCTAGATAGTCCAAGTGCTCGCTAGTTAACCTACATAGTACAAGGGCCCGCTATTGACCTAGATAGTCCAAGTGCCCGCTAGTTAACCTAGATAGTCCAAGTGCCCGTTAGGTAACCTAAGTAGTCCAAATGTCCGATAGGGATCCTACGTAGTCCAAGTGCCCGCTAGGTAACCTACATAGTCCAAGTGCCCGTTCTTTAACCTAGATAGTCCAAGTGCCCGCTAGGAAACCTACATAGTCCAAGGGCCCGCTAGGTAACCTAGATAGTCCAAGTGCCCGCTAGGTAATCTAGAGTCCAAGTGCTCGCTAGTTACCCTACATAGTTCAAGTGCCCGCTATGTAACCTAGATAGTCAAGGTGCCCGTTAGGTAACCTAGATAGTCCACGTGCCCGCTAGGTAACTTACATTGTCCACGTTCCCGCTAGGTAAACTAGATACTCAAAGTGCCCGTTACCTAACCTAGATAGTCCAAGTGCCCGCTAAGCAACCTACATAGTCCAAGTGCCCGTTCGTTAACCTAGAAATCCAAGTGCCCGCTAGGTAAACTAGACAGTCCAATTGCCCGCTAGGTTACCTGCATATTCCAAGTGCCCGTTTGTTAACCTAGATAGTCCAAGTGCCCACTAGGTAACCTACATAGTCCAAGTGCCCGCTAGGTAACCTATATAGTCCAAGGGCTCACTTGTTAACTTTGATAGTCCAAGTGCCCGCTAGTTAACCTAGATCGTCCAAGTGCCCGCTAGTTAACCTAGATAGTCCTAGTGCCCGTTAGTTAACCTAGAGTGTTCAAGTGCCCAATAGGGGACGTACTTAGTCCAAGTGCCCATTCGCTAACCTAGATAGTCCAAGTGCCCGCTAGATAACATTGATCATCCAAGTGCCCGTTAGTTAACCTACATAGTCCAAGGGCCCGCTAGTTAACCTACGTAGTCCAAGGTCCGCTAGTTAACCTAGATAGTCCAAGTGCTCGCTAGTTAACCTACATAGTACAAGGGCCCACTAGTTAACCAAGATAGTCCAAGTGCCCGCTAGGTAACCTAAGTAGTCCAAATATCCGATAGGGATCCTACATAGTCCAAGTGCCCGCTAGTTAACCTAAATTGTCCAAGTGCCCGTTCGTTATCCTAGATAGTCCAAGTGCCCGCTAGGTAACCTAGACTGTCCAAGTGCCCGCTAGGTTACCTACATAGTCCAAGTGCCCGTTCGTTAACCTAGATAGTCCAAGTGCCCGCTAGGAAACCTACATAGTCCAAGGGCCCGCTAGGTAACCTAGATAGTCCAAGTGTCCGCTAGATAACCTAGAGTCCATGTGCTCGTTAGTTAACCTAAATAGTCCAAGTGCCCGCAATGTAACCTAGATAGTCGAAGTGCCCGTTAGGTAACCTAGATAGTACAAGTGCCCGCAATGTAACCTAGATAGTCAAAGTGCCCGTTAGGTAACCTAGATAGTCCAAGTGCCCGCTAGGTAACTTACATTGTCCAAGTTCCCGCTAGGTAAACTAGATACTCAAAGTGCCCGTTACCTAACCTAGATAATCCAAGTGCCCGCTAGGCAACCTACATAGTCCAAGAGCCCGTTCGTTAACCTAGAAGTCCAAGTGCCCCCTAGGTAACCTAGACAGTCCAAGTGCCTGCTAGGTTACCTGCATATTCCAAGTGCACTCTAGGTAACCTAGATAGTCCAAGTGTCTGCTCTGGAACCTACATAGTCCAAGTGCCTGCTAGGGAACCTACATAGTCGAAGTGCCCGCTCTGGAACATACATATTCCAAGTGCCCTCTAGGGAATCTACATAGTCCAAGGCCCGCTAGTTAACGTAGATAGTCCAAGTGCCGCTAGGTAATCTACATAGTCCAAAGGCCCGCTAGTTAACCTACATAGTCCAAGTACCCGCTAGTTTACCTAGATCTTTCAAGTGCACGCTTGCTAACCTACATAGTCCAAGGGCCCGCTAGTTAACCTACATAGTCCAAGGGCCCGCTAGTTAACCTACATCGTCCAAGGGCCCGCTAGTTAACCTAGATAGTCTAAGTGCCCGCTAGTTAACCTACATAGTCCAAGTGCCCGCTAGGTAACCTAGACAGTTCAAGTGACCACTAGGTTACCTACATAGTCCAAGTGCCTGTTCATTAACCTACATAGTCCAAGTGCCCGCTAGGTAACCTATATAGTCCAAATGCCCGCTAGGGACCCTAATAGTCTAAGTGTCCGCTAGTTATCCTAGATAGTCCAAGTGCCCACTAGTTAACCTAGATAGACCAAGTGCCCGCTAGGGAACCTACCTAGTCCAAGTGCCCGATAGGGAACTTACATAGTCCAAGGGCCCGCTAGGGAACCTACATAGTCCATGTGCCCGTTAGTTAACCTAGATAGTCCAATGCCTGCTAGGTAACCTAGATAGTCCAACAGCCCGCTAGGTAACCTACATACTCCAAGAACCCGCTAGGCAACGTAGGTAGTTCAAGTGCCAGCTAGGTAACCTAGATAGTCCAAGTGCCCGCTAGGTAACCTACAAAGTCTAAGTTCCCACAAGGTTATCTATATAGTCCAAATGCCCGCTAGGGAACCTACATAGTCCAAGTGCCCGCTAGGTAACCTAGATAATCCAAGTGCCCGCTAGTTAACCTATATCGTCCAAGTGCCCGCTAGTTAACCTAGATAGTCCTAGTGCCCGTTAGTTAACCTAGAGTGTCCAAATGCCCACTAGGGTACGTACTTAGTCCAAGTGCCCGTTAGCTAACCTAGATAGTCCAAGTGCCCGCTAGTTAACATTGATCATCCAAGTGCCCGCTAGTTAAACTACATAGTCCAAGTGCTCGCTAGTTAACCTACATAGTACAAGGGCCCGCTAGTTGACCTAGATAGTCCAAGTGCCCGCTAGGTAACCTACATAGTCCAAGTTCCCACGAGGTAACCTAGATAGTCCAAGTGCCTGTTACCTAACCTAGATAGTCCAATTGCCCGCTATGCAACATACATAGTCCAAGTGCCCGTTTGTTAACCTAGAAGTCCAAGTGTCCGCTAGGTAATCTAGACTCTCCAAGTGCCCGCTAGGTTACCTACATAGTCCAAGTGCCCGCTAGGTAACCTAGATAGTCCAAGGGCCCGCTAGTTAACCTACATAGTCCATGTGCCCGGTAGTTAACGTACATAGTTCAAGTGTCCATAGGGAATATACATAGCCCAAGTGCCCGCTCTGGAACCTACATAGTCCAAGTGCCTGCTAGGGAACCTACATAGTCCAGGTGCCCGCGCTGGAACATACATAGTCCAAGTGCCTGCTAGGGAATCTACATAGTCCAAGGGCCCGCTAGTTAACGTAGATAGTCCAAGTGCCGCTAGTTAATCTACATAGTCCAAGGGCCCGCTAGTTAACCTACATAGTCCAAGTACCCGCTAGTTAACCTAGATCGTCCAAGTGC
This sequence comes from Tenrec ecaudatus, assembly GCF_050624435.1. Taxonomy (NCBI): domain Eukaryota; kingdom Metazoa; phylum Chordata; class Mammalia; order Afrosoricida; family Tenrecidae; genus Tenrec; species Tenrec ecaudatus. Next base: position 1,718,710 of record NW_027457652.1, read on the forward strand.
CCGCGAGGTAACCTGCATAGTCCAAGGGCCCGCTAGTTAACCTACGTAGTCCAAGGGCCCGCTAGTTAACCTACATAGTCCAAGTGCCCGCTAGGTAACCTAGATAGTCCAAGGGCCCGCTAGTTAACCTACATAGTCCATGTGCCTGGTAGTTAACTTACATAGTTCAAGTGTCCATAGGGAATATACATAGCCCAAGTGCCCGCTCTGGAACCTACATAGTCCAAGTGCCTGCTAGGGAACCTACATAGTCCAAGTGCCCGCGCTGGAACATACATAGTCCAAGTGCCCGCTAGGGAATCTACATAGTCCAAGGGCCCGCTAGTTAACCTAGATAGTCCAAGGGCCCGCTAGGTAACCTAGATAGTCCAAGTGTCCGCTAGACAACCTAGAGTCCATGTGCTCGCTAGTTAACCTAGATCGTCCAAGTGCCCGCAATGTAACCTAGATAGTCAAAGTGCCCGTTAGGTAACCTAGATAGTCCAAGTGCCCGCAATGTAACCTAGATAGTCAAAGTGCCCGTTAGGTAACCTAGATAGTCCAAGTGCCCGCTAGGTAACTTACATTGTCCAAGTTCCCGCTAGGTAAACTAGATACTCAAAGTGCTCGTTACCTAACCTAGATAGTCCAAGTGCCCGCTAGGCAACCTACATAGTCCAAGAGCCCGTTCGTTAACCTAAAAGTCCAAGTGCCCGCTAGGTAACCTAGATAGTCCAAGGGCCCGCTAGTTAACCTACATAGTCCATGTGCCCGGTAGTTAACTTACATAGTTCAAGTGTCCATAGGGAATATACATAGCCCAAGTGCCCGCTCTGGAACCTACATAGTCCAAGTGCCTGCTAGGGAACCTACATAGTCCAAGTGCCCGCGCTGGAACATACATAGTCCAAGTGCCCGCTAGGGAATCTACATAGTCCAAGTGCCCGCTAGTTAACCTAGATCTTCCAAGTGCCCGCTAGTTAACCTAGATTGTCCAAGTACCCGCTAGTTAACCTACATAGTCCAAGGGCCCACTAGTTAACCTAGATAGTCCAAGTGTCCTCTAGTCAACCTACATAGTCAAAGTGCCCGCTAGTTAACCTATATACCAAGTGCCCGCTATGTAACCTAGATATTCCAAGGGCACGCTAGTTAACCTATATCGTCCAAGTGACCGCTAGGCAACCTAGATAGTCCAAGTACCCGCTAAGGAACTTACATAGTCCAATTGCACGCTAGTTACTGTAGATAGTCCAAGTACCCGCTAGTTAACCTAGATAGTCCAAGTGCCTGCTAGGTAACCTACATAGTGCAAGTGTCCGCTAGTTAACCTACATATTCCAAGTGCCCGCTAGTTAACATAGATAGTCCAAGTGCCCGCTAGGGAACGTACATAGTCCAAGTGCCCGCTAGGTAACCTAGATACTGCAAGTGCCCGCTAGTTAACCTAGATAGTTCAAGTACCCTCTAGGTAACCTAGATTGTCCAAGGGCCCCCTAGTTAGCCTACATAGCCCAAGAGTCTGCTAGGTAACCTAGAGAGTCCAAGTACTGCTAGTTAATCTACATAGTCCAAGGGCCCGCTAGTTAACCTACATAGTCCAAGTGCCGCTAGGGAACCTAGATAGTCCAAGTGCCCGCTCTGGAACCTACATAGTCCAAGTGCCCGCTAGGGAATCTACATAGTCCAAGGGCCCGCTAGTTAACGTAGATAGTCCAAGTGCCGCTAGGTAATCTACATAGTCCAAAGGCCCGCTAGTTAACCTACATAGTCCAAGTACCCGCTAGTTTACCTAGATCTTTCAAGTGCACGCTTGTTAACCTACATAGTCCAAGTGCCGCTAGGTAATCTACATAGTCCAAAGGCCCGCTAGTTAACCTACATCGTCCAAGGGCCCGCTAGTTAACCTATATAGTCCAAGTGCCCACTAGTTAACCTAGATAGACCAAGTGCCCGCTAGGGAACCTACCTAGTCCAAGTGCCCGATAGGGAACTTACATAGTCCAAGGCCCGCTAGGGAACCTACATAGTCCATGTGCCCGTTAGTTAACCTAGATAGTCCAATGCCTGCTAGGTAACCTAGATAGTCCAACAGCCCGCTAGGTAACCTACATACTCCAAGAACCCGCTAGGCAACGTAGGTAGTTCAAGTGCCAGCTAGGTAACCTAGATAGTCCAAGTGTCCTCTAGTCAACCTACATAGTCAAAGTGCCCGCTAGTTAACCTATATACCAAGTGCCCGCTATGTAACCTAGATATTCCAAGGGCACGCTAGTTAACCTATATCGTCCAAGTGCCTGCTAGGCAACCTAGATAGTCCAAGTGCCCGCTAAGGAACCTACATAGTCCAATTGCACGCTAGTTATTGTAGATAGTCCAAGTACCCGCTAGTTAACCTAGAGAGTCCAAGTGCCTGCTAGGTAACCTACATAGTGCAAGTGTCCGCTAGTTAACCTACATAGTCCAAGTGCCCGCTAGTTAACATAGATAGTCCAAGGGCCCGCTAGTTAACCTACATCGTCCAAGGGCCCGCTAGTTAACCTACATAGTCCAAGTGCCCGCTAGGTAACCTAGACAGTTCAAGTGACCACTAGGTTACCTACATAGTCCAAGTGCCTGTTCCTTAACCTACATAGTCCAAGTGCCCGCTAGGTAACCTATATAGTCCAAATGCCCGCTAGGGACCCTAATAGTCTAAGTGTCCGCAAGTTATCCTAGATAGTCCAAGTGCTTGCTAGTTAACCTATATAGTCCAAGTGCCCACTAGTTAACCTAGATAGACCAAGTGCCCGCTAGGGAACCTACCTAGTCCAAGTGCCCGATAGGGAACTTACATAGTCCAAGGGCCCGCTAGGGAACCTACATAGTCCATGTGCCCGTTAGTTAACCTAGATAGTCCAATGCCTGCTAGGTAACCTAGATAGTCAAACAGCCCGCTAGGTAACCTACATACTCCAAGAACCCGCTAGGAAACGTAGGTCGTTCAAGTGCCAGCTAGGTAACCTAGATAGTCCAAGTGCCCGCTAGGTAACCTACAAAGTCTAAGTTCCCACAAGGTTATCTATATAGTCCAAATGCCCGCTAGGGAACCTACATAGTCCAAGTGCCCGCTAGGTAACCTAGATAATCCAAGTGCCCGCTAGTTAACCTATATCGTCCAAGTGCCCGCTAGTTAACCTAGATAGTCCTAGTGCCCGTTAGTTAACCTAGAGTGTCCAAGTGCCCACTAGGGGACGTACTTAGTCCAAGTGCCCGTTAGCTAACCTAGATAGTCCAAGTGCCCGCTAGTTAACATTGATCATCCAAGTGCCCGCTAGTTAAACTACATAGTCCAAGTGCTCGCTAGTTAACCTACATAGTACAAGGGCCCGCTAGTTGACCTAGATAGTCCAAGTGCCCGCTAGGTAACCTACATAGTCCAAGTTCCCACGAGGTAACCAAGATAGTCCAAGTGCCCGTTAGGTAAACTATATAGTCCAAGTGCCCGCTAGGTAACCTAGATAGTCCAAGGGCCCGCTAGTTAACCTACATAGTCCAAGGTCTCACTTGTTCACTTTGATAGTCCAAGTGCCCGCTAGTTAACCTAGATCTTCCAAGTGCCCGCTAGTTAACCTAGATTGTCCAAGTACCCTCTAGTTAACCTACATAGTCCTAGGGCCCACTAGTTAACCTAGATAGTCCAAGTGTCCTCTAGTCAACCTACATAGTCAAAGTGCCCGCTAGTTAACCTATATACCAAGTGCCCGCTATGTAACCTAGATATTCCAAGGGCACGCTAGTTAAACTATATCGTCCAAGTGCCCGCTAAGGAACCTACATAGTTCAGTTGCACGCTAGTTATTGTAGATAGTCCAAGTACCCGCTAGTTAACCTAGATAGTCCAAGTGCCTGCTAGGTAACCTACATAGTGCAAGTGTCCGCTAGTTAACCTACATATTCCAAGTGCCCGCTAGTTAACATAGATAGTCCAAGTATCCGCTAGGGAACGTACATAGTCCAAGTGCCCGCTAGGTAACCTAGATACTGCAAGTGCCCGCTAGTTAACCTAGATAGTTCAAGTACCCTCTAGGTAACCTAGATTGTCCAAGGGCCCCCTAGTTAGCCTACATAGCCCAAGTGTCTGCTAGGTAACCTAGAGAGTCCAAGTACTGCTAGTTAATCTACATAGTCCAAGGGCCCTCTAGTAAACCTACATAGTCCAAGTGCCACTAGGGAACCTAGATAGTCCAAGTGCCCGCTCTGGAACCTACATAGTCCAAGTGCCTGCTAGGGAACCTACATAGTCGAAGTGCCCGCTCTTGGATATACATATTCCAAGTGCCCGCTAGGGAATCTACATAGTCCAAGGGCCCGCTAGTTAACGTAGATAGTCCAAGTGCCGCTAGGTAATCTACATAGTCCAAAGGCCCGCTAGTTAACCTTCATAGTCCATGTACCCGCTAGTTTACCTAGATCTTTCAAGTGCACGCTTGTTAACCTACATAGTCCAAGGGCCCGCTAGTTAACCTACATAGTCCTAGGGCCCGCTAATAAAACTACATCGTCCAAGGGCCCGCTGGTTAACCTAGAAAGTCCAAGTGCCCGCTAGTTAACCTACATAGTCCAAGTGCCCGCTAGGTAACCTAGACAGTTCAAGTGACCACTAGGTTACCTACATAGTCCAAGTGCCTGTTCGTTAACCGACATAGTCCAAGTGCCCGCTAGGTAACCTATATAGTCCAAATGCCCGCTAGGGACCCTAATAGTCTAAGTGTCCGCTAGTTATCCTAGATAGTCCAAGTGCTTGCTAGTTAACCTAGATAGTCCAAGTTTCCACTAGTTAACCTAGATAGACCAAGTGCCCGCTAGGGAACCTACCTAGTCTAAGTGCCCGATAGGGAACTTACATAGTCCAAGGGCCCGCTATGGAACCTACATAGTCCATGTGCCCGTTAGTTAACCTAGATAGTCCAATGCCTGTTGGGTAACCTAGATAGTCCAACAGCCCGCTAGGTAACCTACATACTCCAAGAACCCGCTAGGCAACGTAGGTAGTTCAAGTGCCAGCTAGGTAACCTAGATAGTCCAAGTGCCCGCTAGGTAACCTACAAAGTCTAAGTTCCCACAAGGTTATCTATATAGTCCAAATGCCCGCTAGGGAACCTACATAGTCCAAGTGCCCGCTAGGTAACCTAGATAATCCAAGTGCCCGCTAGTTAACCTATATCGTCCAAGTGCCCGCTAGTTAACCTAGATAGTCCTAGTGCCCGTTAGTTAACCTAGAGTTTCCAAGTGCCCACTAGGGGACGTACTTAGTCCAAGTGCCCGTTAGCTAACCTAGATAGTCCAAGTGCCCGCTAGTTAACATTGATCATCCAAGTGCACGCTAGTTAAACTACATAGTCCAAGTGCTCGCTAGTTAACCTACATAGTACAAGGGCCCGCTAGTTGACCTAGATAGTCCAAGTGCCCGCTAGTTAACCTACATAGTCCAAGTTCCCACGAGGTAACCTAGATAGTCCAAGTGCCCGTTACCTAACCTAGATAGTCCAATTGCCCGCTATGCAACATACATAGACCAAGTGCCCGTTTGTTAACCTAGAAGTCCAAGTGCCCGCTAGGTAAACTAGACTGTCCAAGTGCCCGCTAGGTTACTTACATAGTCCAAGTGCCCGCTAGGTAACCTAGATAGTCCAAGGGCCCGCTAGTTAACCTACATAGTCCATGTGCCCGGTAGTTAACTTACATAGTTCAAGAGTCCATAGGGAATATACATAGCCCAAGTGCCCGCTCTGGAACCTACATAGTACAAGTGCCTGCTAGGGAACCTACAAAGTCCAAGTGCCCGCGCTGGAACATACATAGTCCAAGTGCCCGCAAGGGAATCTACATAATCCAAGGGCCCACTAGTTAACGTAGATAGTCCAAGTGCCGCTAGTTAATCTACATAGTCCAAGGGCCCGCTAGTTAACCTACATAGTCCAAGTACCCGCTAGTTAACCTAGATCGTCCAAGTGCCCGCGAGGTAACCTACATAGTCCAAGGGCCCGCTAGTTAACCTACATAGTCCAAGGGCCCGCTAGTTAACCTACATAGTCCAAGTACCCGCTAGTTAACCTAGATCGTCCAAGTGCCCGCGAGGTAACCTACATAGTCCAACGGCCCGCTAGTTAACCTACATAGTCCAAGGGCCCGCTAGTTAACCTACATAGTCCAAGTGCCCGCTAGGTAACCTAGACAGTTCAAGTGACCACTAGGTTACCTACATAGTCCAAGTGCCCGTTCGTTAACCTACATAGTCCAAATGCCCGCTAGGTAACCAATATAGTCCAAATGCCCGCTAGGGGCCCTAATAGTCCAAATGACCGCTAGGTAGCCTACATAGTCCAAGGGACCCTTTCGTTAACCTAGATAGTCCAAGTGCTCGCTAGTTAACCTAGATGTACCAAGTGTCCGCTAGGGAACCTATCTAGTCCAAGTACCCGCTAGGAATCCTACATAGTCCAAGAGCCCGCTAGGTAACATAGATAGTCCAAGTGCCCGCTAGGGAATGTACATAGTCCAAGTGCTCGCTAGTTAACCTTAATAGTCCAAGTGCCTGCTAGTTAACCTAGATAGACCAAGTGCCCGCTAGGGAACCTACCTAGTCCAAGTGCCCGATAGGGAACCTACATAGTCCAAGTGCCCGTTAGTTAACCTAGATAGTCCAATGCCTGCTAGGTAACCTAGATAGTCCAACAGCCCGCTAGGTAACCTACATACTCAAAGAACCGGCTAGGCAACGTAGATAGTTCAAGTGCCAGGTAGGTAACCTAGATAGTCCAAGTGCCCGCTAGGTAACCTACATAGTCTATGTGCCCGCTAGGTTATCTATATAGTACAAATGCCCACTAGGGAACCTACATAGTTCAAGTACCCGCTAGGTAACCTAGATCGTCAATGGGCCCCCTAGTTAGCCTACATAGTCCAAGTGCCCGCTAGGTAACCTAGATTGTCCAATTTCCCGCTCGGTAGCCTAGACAGTCCAAGTGCCCTTTAGGGAACCTTGATAGTCCAAGGTCCCGCTAGTAAACCTACATAATCCATGGGCCCGCTAGTTAACCTTCATAGTGCAAGTGTCCGCTACTTTACCTACATATTCCAAGTGCCCACTAGTTAACCTACATAATCTAAGTGCCCGTTGGCGAACCTAGATAGTCCAAGGGTCCGCCAGTTGACCTACATAGTCCATGTGCCCGCTAGTTAACCTAGATAGTCCTAGTGCCCGTTAGTTAACCTAGAGTTTCCAAGTGCCCACTAGGGGACGTACTTTGTCCAAGTGCCCGTTAGCTAACCTAGATAGTCCAAGTGCCCGCTAGTTAACATTGATCATCCAAGTGCCCGCTAGTTAAACTACATAGTCCAAGTGCTCGCTAGTTAACCTACATAGTACAAGGGCCCGCTAGTTGACCTAGATAGTCCAAATGCCCGCTAGGTAACCTACATAGTCCAAGTTCCCACGAGGTAACCTAGATAGTCCAAGTGCCTGTTACCTAACCTAGATAGTCCAATTGCCCGCTATGCAACATACATAGTCCAAGTGCCCGTTTGTTAACCTAGAAGTCCAAGTGTCCGCTAGGTAACCTAGACTCTCCAAGTGCCCGCCAGGTTACCTACATAGTCCAAGTGCCCGCTAGGTAACCTAGATAGTCCAAGGGCCCGCTAGTTAACCTACATAGTCCATGTGCCCGGTAGTTAACGTACATAGTTCAAGTGTCCATAGGGAATATACATAGCCCAAGTGCCCGCTCTGGAACCTACATAGTCCAAGTGCCTGCTAGGGAACCTACATAGTCCAAGTGCCCGCGCTGGAACATACATAGTCCAAGTGCCCGCTAGGGAATCTACATAGTCCAAGTGCCCGCTAGTTAACCTAGATCTTCCAAGTGCCCGCTAGTTAACCTAGATTGTCCAAGTACCCGCTAGTTAACCTACATAGTCCAAGGGCCCACTAGTTAACCTAGATAGTCCAAGTGTCCTCTAGTCAACCTACATAGTCAAAGTGCCCGCTAGTTAACCTATATACCAAGTGCCCGCTATGTAACCTAGATATTCCAAGGGCACGCTAGTTAACCTATATCGTCCAAGTGCCCGCTAGGCAACCTAGATAGTCCAAGTACCCGCTAAGGAACTTACATAGTCCAATTGCACGCTAGTTACTGTAGATAGTCCAAGTACCCGCTAGTTAACCTAGATAGTCCAAGTGCCTGCTAGGTAACCTACATAGTGCAAGTGTCCGCTAGTTAACCTACATATTCCAAGTGCCCGCTAGTTAACATAGATAGTCCAAGTGCCCGCTAGGGAACGTACATAGTCCAAGTGCCCGCTAGGTAACCTAGATACTGCAAGTGCCCGCTAGTTAACCTAGATAGTTCAAGTACCCTCTAGGTAACCTAGATTGTCCAAGGGCCCCCTAGTTAGCCTACATAGCCCAAGAGTCTGCTAGGTAACCTAGAGAGTCCAAGTACTGCTAGTTAATCTACATAGTCCAAGGGCCCGCTAGTTAACCTACATAGTCCAAGTGCCGCTAGGGAACCTAGATAGTCCAAGTGCCCGCTCTGGAACCTACATAGTCCAAGTGCCCGCTAGGGAATCTACATAGTCCAAGGGCCCGCTAGTTAACGTAGATAGTCCAAGTGCCGCTAGGTAATCTACATAGTCCAAAGGCCCGCTAGTTAACCTACATAGTCCAAGTACCCGCTAGTTTACCTAGATCTTTCAAGTGCACGCTTGTTAACCTACATAGTCCAAGTGCCGCTAGGTAATCTACATAGTCCAAAAGCCCGCTAGTTAACCAACATCGTCCAAGGGCCCGCTAGTTAACCTATATAGTCCAAGTGCCCACTAGTTAACCTAGATAGACCAAGTGCCCGCTAGGGAACCTACCTAGTCCAAGTGCCCGATAGGGAACTTACATAGTCCAAGGCCCGCTAGGGAACCTACATAGTCCATGTGCCCGTTAGTTAACCTAGATAGTCCAATGCCTGCTAGGTAACCTAGATAGTCCAACAGCCCGCTAGGTAACCTACATACTCCAAGAACCCGCTAGGCAACGTAGGTAGTTCAAGTGCCAGCTAGGTAACCTAGATAGTCCAAGTGTCCTCTAGTCAACCTACATAGTCAAAGTGCCCGCTAGTTAACCTATATACCAAGTGCCCGCTATGTAACCTAGATATTCCAAGGGCACGCTAGTTAACCTATATCGTCCAAGTGCCTGCTAGGCAACCTAGATAGTCCAAGTGCCCGCTAAGGAACCTACATAGTCCAATTGCACGCTAGTTATTGTAGATAGTCCAAGTACCCGCTAGTTAACCTAGAGAGTCCAAGTGCCTGCTAGGTAACCTACATAGTGCAAGTGTCCGCTAGTTAACCTACATAGTCCAAGTGCCCGCTAGTTAACATAGATAGTCCAAGGGCCCGCTAGTTAACCTACATCGTCCAAGGGCCCGCTAGTTAACCTACATAGTCCAAGTGCCCGCTAGGTAACCTAGACAGTTCAAGTGACCACTAGGTTACCTACATAGTCCAAGTGCCTGTTCCTTAACCTACATAGTCCAAGTGCCCGCTAGGTAACCTATATAGTCCAAATGCCCGCTAGGGACCCTAATAGTCTAAGTGTCCGCAAGTTATCCTAGATAGTCCAAGTGCTTGCTAGTTAACCTATATAGTCCAAGTGCCCACTAGTTAACCTAGATAGACCAAGTGCCCGCTAGGGAACCTACCTAGTCCAAGTGCCCGATAGGGAACTTACATAGTCCAAGGGCCCGCTAGGGAACCTACATAGTCCATGTGCCCGTTAGTTAACCTAGATAGTCCAATGCCTGCTAGGTAACCTAGATAGTCAAACAGCCCGCTAGGTAACCTACATACTCCAAGAACCCGCTAGGAAACGTAGGTCGTTCAAGTGCCAGCTAGGTAACCTAGATAGTCCAAGTGCCCGCTAGGTAACCTACAAAGTCTAAGTTCCCACAAGGTTATCTATATAGTCCAAATGCCCGCTAGGGAACCTACATAGTCCAAGTGCCCGCTAGGTAACCTAGATAATCCAAGTGCCCGCTAGTTAACCTATATCGTCCAAGTGCCCGCTAGTTAACCTAGATAGTCCTAGTGCCCGTTAGTTAACCTAGAGTGTCCAAGTGCCCACTAGGGGACGTACTTAGTCCAAGTGCCCGTTAGCTAACCTAGATAGTCCAAGTGCCCGCTAGTTAACATTGATCATCCAAGTGCCCGCTAGTTAAACTACATAGTCCAAGTGCTCGCTAGTTAACCTACATAGTACAAGGGCCCGCTAGTTGACCTAGATAGTCCAAGTGCCCGCTAGGTAACCTACATAGTCCAAGTTCCCACGAGGTAACCAAGATAGTCCAAGTGCCCGTTAGGTAAACTATATAGTCCAAGTGCCCGCTAGGTAACCTAGATAGTCCAAGGGCCCGCTAGTTAACCTACATAGTCCAAGGTCTCACTTGTTCACTTTGATAGTCCAAGTGCCCGCTAGTTAACCTAGATCTTCCAAGTGCCCGCTAGTTAACCTAGATTGTCCAAGTACCCTCTAGTTAACCTACATAGTCCTAGGGCCCACTAGTTAACCTAGATAGTCCAAGTGTCCTCTAGTCAACCTACATAGTCAAAGTGCCCGCTAGTTAACCTATATACCAAGTGCCCGCTATGTAACCTAGATATTCCAAGGGCACGCTAGTTAAACTATATCGTCCAAGTGCCCGCTAAGGAACCTACATAGTTCAGTTGCACGCTAGTTATTGTAGATAGTCCAAGTACCCGCTAGTTAACCTAGATAGTCCAAGTGCCTGCTAGGTAACCTACATAGTGCAAGTGTCCGCTAGTTAACCTACATATTCCAAGTGCCCGCTAGTTAACATAGATAGTCCAAGTATCCGCTAGGGAACGTACATAGTCCAAGTGCCCGCTAGGTAACCTAGATACTGCAAGTGCCCGCTAGTTAACCTAGATAGTTCAAGTACCCTCTAGGTAACCTAGATTGTCCAAGGGCCCCCTAGTTAGCCTACATAGCCCAAGTGTCTGCTAGGTAACCTAGAGAGTCCAAGTACTGCTAGTTAATCTACATAGTCCAAGGGCCCTCTAGTAAACCTACATAGTCCAAGTGCCACTAGGGAACCTAGATAGTCCAAGTGCCCGCTCTGGAACCTACATAGTCCAAGTGCCTGCTAGGGAACCTACATAGTCGAAGTGCCCGCTCTTGGATATACATATTCCAAGTGCCCGCTAGGGAATCTACATAGTCCAAGGGCCCGCTAGTTAACGTAGATAGTCCAAGTGCCGCTAGGTAATCTACATAGTCCAAAGGCCCGCTAGTTAACCTTCATAGTCCATGTACCCGCTAGTTTACCTAGATCTTTCAAGTGCACGCTTGTTAACCTACATAGTCCAAGGGCCCGCTAGTTAACCTACATAGTCCTAGGGCCCGCTAATAAAACTACATCGTCCAAGGGCCCGCTGGTTAACCTAGAAAGTCCAAGTGCCCGCTAGTTAACCTACATAGTCCAAGTGCCCGCTAGGTAACCTAGACAGTTCAAGTGACCACTAGGTTACCTACATAGTCCAAGTGCCTGTTCGTTAACCGACATAGTCCAAGTGCCCGCTAGGTAACCTATATAGTCCAAATGCCCGCTAGGGACCCTAATAGTCTAAGTGTCCGCTAGTTATCCTAGATAGTCCAAGTGCTTGCTAGTTAACCTAGATAGTCCAAGTTTCCACTAGTTAACCTAGATAGACCAAGTGCCCGCTAGGGAACCTACCTAGTCTAAGTGCCCGATAGGGAACTTACATAGTCCAAGGGCCCGCTAGGGAACCTACATAGTCCATGTGCCCGTTAGTTAACCTAGATAGTCCAATGCCTGTTGGGTAACCTAGATAGTCCAACAGCCCGCTAGGTAACCTACATACTCCAAGAACCCGCTAGGCAACGTAGGTAGTTCAAGTGCCAGCTAGGTAACCTAGATAGTCCAAGTGCCCGCTAGGTAACCTACAAAGTCTAAGTTCCCACAAGGTTATCTATATAGTCCAAATGCCCGCTAGGGAACCTACATAGTCCAAGTGCCCGCTAGGTAACCTAGATAATCCAAGTGCCCGCTAGTTAACCTATATCGTCCAAGTGCCCGCTAGTTAACCTAGATAGTCCTAGTGCCCGTTAGTTAACCTAGAGTTTCCAAGTGCCCACTAGGGGACGTACTTAGTCCAAGTGCCCGTTAGCTAACCTAGATAGTCCAAGTGCCCGCTAGTTAACATTGATCATCCAAGTGCACGCTAGTTAAACTACATAGTCCAAGTGCTCGCTAGTTAACCTACATAGTACAAGGGCCCGCTAGTTGACCTAGATAGTCCAAGTGCCCGCTAGTTAACCTACATAGTCCAAGTTCCCACGAGGTAACCTAGATAGTCCAAGTGCCCGTTACCTAACCTAGATAGTCCAATTGCCCGCTATGCAACATACATAGACCAAGTGCCCGTTTGTTAACCTAGAAGTCCAAGTGCCCGCTAGGTAAACTAGACTGTCCAAGTGCCCGCTAGGTTACTTACATAGTCCAAGTGCCCGCTAGGTAACCTAGATAGTCCAAGGGCCCGCTAGTTAACCTACATAGTCCATGTGCCCGGTAGTTAACTTACATAGTTCAAGAGTCCATAGGGAATATACATAGCCCAAGTGCCCGCTCTGGAACCTACATAGTACAAGTGCCTGCTAGGGAACCTACAAAGTCCAAGTGCCCGCGCTGGAACATACATAGTCCAAGTGCCCGCAAGGGAATCTACATAATCCAAGGGCCCACTAGTTAACGTAGATAGTCCAAGTGCCGCTAGTTAATCTACATAGTCCAAGGGCCCGCTAGTTAACCTACATAGTCCAAGTACCCGCTAGTTAACCTAGATCGTCCAAGTGCCCGCGAGGTAACCTACATAGTCCAAGGGCCCGCTAGTTAACCTACATAGTCCAAGGGCCCGCTAGTTAACCTACATAGTCCAAGTACCCGCTAGTTAACCTAGATCGTCCAAGTGCCCGCGAGGTAACCTACATAGTCCAACGGCCCGCTAGTTAACCTACATAGTCCAAGGGCCCGCTAGTTAACCTACATAGTCCAAGTGCCCGCTAGGTAACCTAGACAGTTCAAGTGACCACTAGGTTACCTACATAGTCCAAGTGCCCGTTCGTTAACCTACATAGTCCAAATGCCCGCTAGGTAACCAATATAGTCCAAATGCCCGCTAGGGGCCCTAATAGTCCAAATGACCGCTAGGTAGCCTACATAGTCCAAGGGACCCTTTCGTTAACCTAGATAGTCCAAGTGCTCGCTAGTTAACCTAGATGTACCAAGTGTCCGCTAGGGAACCTATCTAGTCCAAGTACCCGCTAGGAATCCTACATAGTCCAAGAGCCCGCTAGGTAACATAGATAGTCCAAGTGCCCGCTAGGGAATGTACATAGTCCAAGTGCTCGCTAGTTAACCTTAATAGTCCAAGTGCCTGCTAGTTAACCTAGATAGACCAAGTGCCCGCTAGGGAACCTACCTAGTCCAAGTGCCCGATAGGGAACCTACATAGTCCAAGTGCCCGTTAGTTAACCTAGATAGTCCAATGCCTGCTAGGTAACCTAGATAGTCCAACAGCCCGCTAGGTAACCTACATACTCAAAGAACCGGCTAGGCAACGTAGATAGTTCAAGTGCCAGGTAGGTAACCTAGATAGTCCAAGTGCCCGCTAGGTAACCTACATAGTCTATGTGCCCGCTAGGTTATCTATATAGTACAAATGCCCACTAGGGAACCTACATAGTTCAAGTACCCGCTAGGTAACCTAGATCGTCAATGGGCCCCCTAGTTAGCCTACATAGTCCAAGTGCCCGCTAGGTAACCTAGATTGTCCAATTTCCCGCTCGGTAGCCTAGACAGTCCAAGTGCCCTTTAGGGAACCTTGATAGTCCAAGGTCCCGCTAGTAAACCTACATAATCCATGGGCCCGCTAGTTAACCTTCATAGTGCAAGTGTCCGCTACTTTACCTACATATTCCAAGTGGCCACTAGTTAACCTACATAATCTAAGTGCCCGTTGGCGAACCTAGATAGTCCAAGGGTCCGCCAGTTGACCTACATAGTCCATGTGCCCGCTAGTTAACCTAGATAGTCCTAGTGCCCGTTAGTTAACCTAGAGTTTCCAAGTGCCCACTAGGGGACGTACTTTGTCCAAGTGCCCGTTAGCTAACCTAGATAGTCCAAGTGCCCGCTAGTTAACATTGATCATCCAAGTGCCCGCTAGTTAAACTACATAGTCCAAGTGCTCGCTAGTTAACCTACATAGTACAAGGGCCCGCTAGTTGACCTAGATAGTCCAAATGCCCGCTAGGTAACCTACATAGTCCAAGTTCCCACGAGGTAACCTAGATAGTCCAAGTGCCTGTTACCTAACCTAGATAGTCCAATTGCCCGCTATGCAACATACATAGTCCAAGTGCCCGTTTGTTAACCTAGAAGTCCAAGTGTCCGCTAGGTAACCTAGACTCTCCAAGTGCCCGCCAGGTTACCTACATAGTCCAAGTGCCCGCTAGGTAACCTAGATAGTCCAAGGGCCCGCTAGTTAACCTACATAGTCCATGTGCCCGGTAGTTAACGTACATAGTTCAAGTGTCCATAGGGAATATACATAGCCCAAGTGCCCGCTCTGGAACCTACATAGTCCAAGTGCCTGCTAGGGAACCTACATAGTCCAAGTGCCCGCGCTGGAACATACATAGTCCAAGTGCCCGCAATGTAACCTAGATAGTCAAAGTGCCCGTTAGGTAACCTAGATAGTCCAAGTGCCCGCTAGGTAACTTACATTGTCCAAGTTCCCGCTAGGTAAACTAGATACTCAAAGTGCTCGTTACCTAACCTAGATAGTCCAAGTGCCCGCTAGGCAACCTACATAGTCCAAGAGCCCGTTCGTTAACCTAAAAGTCCAAGTGCCCGCTAGGTAACCTAGATAGTCCAAGGGCCCGCTAGTTAACCTACATAGTCCATGTGCCCGGTAGTTAACTTACATAGTTCAAGTGTCCATAGGGAATATACATAGCCCAAGTGCCCGCTCTGGAACCTACATAGTCCAAGTGCCTGCTAGGGAACCTACATAGTCCAAGTGCCCGCGCTGGAACATACATAGTCCAAGTGCCCGCTAGGGAATCTACATAGTCCAAGTGCCCGCTAGTTAACCTAGATCTTCCAAGTGCCCGCTAGTTAACCTAGATTGTCCAAGTACCCGCTAGTTAACCTACATAGTCCAAGGGCCCACTAGTTAACCTAGATAGTCCAAGTGTCCTCTAGTCAACCTACATAGTCAAAGTGCCCGCTAGTTAACCTATATACCAAGTGCCTGCTATGTAACCTAGATATTCCAAGGGCACGCTAGTTAACCTATATCGTCCAAGTGCCCGCTAGGCAACCTAGATAGTCCAAGTACCCGCTAAGGAACTTACATAGTCCAATTGCACGCTAGTTACTGTAGATAGTCCAAGTACCCGCTAGTTAACCTAGATAGTCCAAGTGCCTGCTAGGTAACCTACATAGTGCAAGTGTCCGCTAGTTAACCTACATATTCCAAGTGCCCGCTAGTTAACATAGATAGTCCAAGTGCCCGCTAGGGAACGTACATAGTCCAAGTGCCCGCTAGGTAACCTAGATACTGCAAGTGCCCGCTAGTTAACCTAGATAGTTCAAGTACCCTCTAGGTAACCTAGATTGTCCAAGGGCCCCCTAGTTAGCCTACATAGCCCAAGAGTCTGCTAGGTAACCTAGAGAGTCCAAGTACTGCTAGTTAATCTACATAGTCCAAGGGCCCGCTAGTTAACCTACATAGTCCAAGTGCCGCTAGGGAACCTAGATAGTCCAAGTGCCCGCTCTGGAACCTACATAGTCCAAGTGCCCGCTAGGGAATCTACATAGTCCAAGGGCCCGCTAGTTAACGTAGATAGTCCAAGTGCCGCTAGGTAATCTACATAGTCCAAAGGCCCGCTAGTTAACCTACATAGTCCAAGTACCCGCTAGTTTACCTAGATCTTTCAAGTGCACGCTTGTTAACCTACATAGTCCAAGTGCCGCTAGGTAATCTACATAGTCCAAAGGCCCGCTAGTTAACCTACATCGTCCAAGGGCCCGCTAGTTAACCTATATAGTCCAAGTGCCCACTAGTTAACCTAGATAGACCAAGTGCCCGCTAGGGAACCTACCTAGTCCAAGTGCCCGATAGGGAACTTACATAGTCCAAGGCCCGCTAGGGAACCTACATAGTCCATGTGCCCGTTAGTTAACCTAGATAGTCCAATGCCTGCTAGGTAACCTAGATAGTCCAACAGCCCGCTAGGTAACCTACATACTCCAAGAACCCGCTAGGCAACGTAGGTAGTTCAAGTGCCAGCTAGGTAACCTAGATAGTCCAAGTGTCCTCTAGTCAACCTACATAGTCAAAGTGCCCGCTAGTTAACCTATATACCAAGTGCCCGCTATGTAACCTAGATATTCCAAGGGCACGCTAGTTAACCTATATCGTCCAAGTGCCTGCTAGGCAACCTAGATAGTCCAAGTGCCCGCTAAGGAACCTACATAGTCCAATTGCACGCTAGTTATTGTAGATAGTCCAAGTACCCGCTAGTTAACCTAGAGAGTCCAAGTGCCTGCTAGGTAACCTACATAGTGCAAGTGTCCGCTAGTTAACCTACATAGTCCAAGTGCCCGCTAGTTAACATAGATAGTCCAAGGGCCCGCTAGTTAACCTACATCGTCCAAGGGCCCGCTAGTTAACCTACATAGTCCAAGTGCCCGCTAGGTAACCTAGACAGTTCAAGTGACCACTAGGTTACCTACATAGTCCAAGTGCCTGTTCCTTAACCTACATAGTCCAAGTGCCCGCTAGGTAACCTATATAGTCCAAATGCCCGCTAGGGACCCTAATAGTCTAAGTGTCCGCAAGTTATCCTAGATAGTCCAAGTGCTTGCTAGTTAACCTATATAGTCCAAGTGCCCACTAGTTAACCTAGATAGACCAAGTGCCCGCTAGGGAACTTACCTAGTCCAAGTGCCCGATAGGGAACTTACATAGTCCAAGGTCCGCTAGGGAACCTACATAGTCCATGTGCCCGTTAGTTAACCTAGATAGTCCAATGCCTGCTAGGTAACCTAGATAGTCAAACAGCCCGCTAGGTAACCTACATACTCCAAGAACCCGCTAGGAAACGTAGGTAGTTCAAGTGCCAGCTAGGTAACCTAGATAGTCCAAGTGCCCGCTAGGTAACCTACAAAGTCTAAGTTCCCACAAGGTTATCTATATAGTCCAAATGCCCGCTAGGGAACCTACATAGTCCAAGTGCCCGCTAGGTAACCTAGATAATCCAAGTGCCCGCTAGTTAACCTATATCGTCCAAGTGCCCGCTAGTTAACCTAGATAGTCCTAGTGCCCGTTAGTTAACCTAGAGTGTCCAAGTGCCCACTAGGGGACGTACTTAGTCCAAGTGCCCGTTAGCTAACCTAGATAGTCCAAGTGCCCGCTAGTTAACATTGATCATCCAAGTGCCCGCTAGTTAAACTACATAGTCCAAGTGCTCGCTAGTTAACCTACATAGTACAAGGGCCCGCTAGTTGACCTAGATAGTCCAAGTGCCCGCTAGGTAACCTACATAGTCCAAGTTCCCACGAGGTAACCAAGATAGTCCAAGTGCCCGTTAGGTAAACTATATAGTCCAAGTGCCCGCTAGGTAACCTAGATAGTCCAAGGGCCCGCTAGTTAACCTACATAGTCCAAGGTCTCACTTGTTCACTTTGATAGTCCAAGTGCCCGCTAGTTAACCTAGATCTTCCAAGTGCCCGCTAGTTAACCTAGATTGTCCAAGTACCCTCTAGTTAACCTACATAGTCCTAGGGCCCACTAGTTAACCTAGATAGTCCAAGTGTCCTCTAGTCAACCTACATAGTCAAAGTGCCCGCTAGTTAACCTATATACCAAGTGCCCGCTATGTAACCTAGATATTCCAAGGGCACGCTAGTTAAACTATATCGTCCAAGTGCCCGCTAAGGAACCTACATAGTTCAGTTGCACGCTAGTTATTGTAGATAGTCCAAGTACCCGCTAGTTAACCTAGATAGTCCAAGTGCCTGCTAGGTAACCTACATAGTGCAAGTGTCCGCTAGTTAACCTACATATTCCAAGTGCCCGCTAGTTAACATAGATAGTCCAAGTATCCGCTAGGGAACGTACATAGTCCAAGTGCCCGCTAGGTAACCTAGATACTGCAAGTGCCCGCTAGTTAACCTAGATAGTTCAAGTACCCTCTAGGTAACCTAGATTGTCCAAGGGCCCCCTAGTTAGCCTACATAGCCCAAGTGTCTGCTAGGTAACCTAGAGAGTCCAAGTACTGCTAGTTAATCTACATAGTCCAAGGGCCCTCTAGTAAACCTACATAGTCCAAGTGCCACTAGGGAACCTAGATAGTCCAAGTGCCCGCTCTGGAACCTACATAGTCCAAGTGCCTGCTAGGGAACCTACATAGTCGAAGTGCCCGCTCTTGGATATACATATTCCAAGTGCCCGCTAGGGAATCTACATAGTCCAAGGGCCCGCTAGTTAACGTAGATAGTCCAAGTGCCGCTAGGTAATCTACATAGTCCAAAGGCCCGCTAGTTAACCTTCATAGTCCATGTACCCGCTAGTTTACCTAGATCTTTCAAGTGCACGCTTGTTAACCTACATAGTCCAAGGGCCCGCTAGTTAACCTACATAGTCCTAGGGCCCGCTAATAAAACTACATCGTCCAAGGGCCCGCTGGTTAACCTAGAAAGTCCAAGTGCCCGCTAGTTAACCTACATAGTCCAAGTGCCCGCTAGGTAACCTAGACAGTTCAAGTGACCACTAGGTTACCTACATAGTCCAAGTGCCTGTTCGTTAACCGACATAGTCCAAGTGCCCGCTAGGTAACCTATATAGTCCAAATGCCCGCTAGGGACCCTAATAGTCTAAGTGTCCGCTAGTTATCCTAGATAGTCCAAGTGCTTGCTAGTTAACCTAGATAGTCCAAGTTTCCACTAGTTAACCTAGATAGACCAAGTGCCCGCTAGGGAACCTACCTAGTCCAAGTGCCCGATAGGGAACTTACATAGTCCAAGGGCCCGCTAGGGAACCTACATAGTCCATGTGCCCGTTAGTTAACCTAGATAGTCCAATGCCTGTTGGGTAACCTAGATAGTCCAACAGCCCGCTAGGTAACCTACATACTCCAAGAACCCGCTAGGCAACGTAGGTAGTTCAAGTGCCAGCTAGGTAACCTAGATAGTCCAAGTGCCCGCTAGGTAACCTACAAAGTCTAAGTTCCCACAAGGTTATCTATATAGTCCAAATGCCCGCTAGGGAACCTACATAGTCCAAGTGCCCGCTAGGTAACCTAGATAATCCAAGTGCCCGCTAGTTAACCTATATCGTCCAAGTGCCCGCTAGTTAACCTAGATAGTCCTAGTGCCCGTTAGTTAACCTAGAGTTTCCAAGTGCCCACTAGGGGACGTACTTAGTCCAAGTGCCCGTTAGCTAACCTAGATAGTCCAAGTGCCCGCTAGTTAACATTGATCATCCAAGTGCACGCTAGTTAAACTACATAGTCCAAGTGCTCGCTAGTTAACCTACATAGTACAAGGGCCCGCTAGTTGACCTAGATAGTCCAAGTGCCCGCTAGTTAACCTACATAGTCCAAGTTCCCACGAGGTAACCTAGATAGTCCAAGTGCCCGTTACCTAACCTAGATAGTCCAATTGCCCGCTATGCAACATACATAGTCCAAGTGCCCGTTTGTTAACCTAGAAGTCCAAGTGTCCGCTAGTTAACCTACATAGTCCAAGTTCCCACGAGGTAACCTAGATAGTCCAAGTGCCCGTTACCTAACCTAGATAGTCCAATTGCCCGCTATGCAACATACATAGACCAAGTGCCCGTTTGTTAACCTAGAAGTCCAAGTGCCCACTAGGTAAACTAGACTGTCCAAGTGCCCGCTAGGTTACTTACATAGTCCAAGTGCCCGCTAGGTAACCTAGATAGTCCAAGGGCCCGCTAGTTAACCTACATAGTCCATGTGCCCGGTAGTTAACTTACATAGTTCAAGAGTCCATAGGGAATATACATAGCCCAAGTGCCCGCTCTGGAACCTACATAGTACAAGTGCCTGCTAGGGAACCTACAAAGTCCAAGTGCCCGCGCTGGAACATACATAGTCCAAGTGCCCGCAAGGGAATCTACATAATCCAAGGGCCCACTAGTTAACGTAGATAGTCCAAGTGCCGCTAGTTAATCTACATAGTCCAAGGGCCCGCTAGTTAACCTACATAGTCCAAGTACCCGCTAGTTAACCTAGATCGTCCAAGTGCCCGCGAGGTAACCTACATAGTCCAAGGGCCCGCTAGTTAACCTACATAGTCCAAGGGCCCGCTAGTTAACCTACATAGTCCAAGTACCCGCTAGTTAACCTAGATCGTCCAAGTGCCCGCGAGGTAACCTACATAGTCCAACGGCCCGCTAGTTAACCTACATAGTCCAAGGGCCCGCTAGTTAACCTACATAGTCCAAGTGCCCGCTAGGTAACCTAGACAGTTCAAGTGACCACTAGGTTACCTACATAGTCCAAGTGCCCGTTCGTTAACCTACATAGTCCAAATGCCCGCTAGGTAACCAATATAGTCCAAATGCCCGCTAGGGGCCCTAATAGTCCAAATGACCGCTAGGTAGCCTACATAGTCCAAGGGACCCTTTCGTTAACCTAGATAGTCCAAGTGCTCGCTAGTTAACCTAGATGTACCAAGTGTCCGCTAGGGAACCTATCTAGTCCAAGTACCCGCTAGGAATCCTACATAGTCCAAGAGCCCGCTAGGTAACATAGATAGTCCAAGTGCCCGCTAGGGAATGTACATAGTCCAAGTGCTCGCTAGTTAACCTTAATAGTCCAAGTGCCTGCTAGTTAACCTAGATAGACCAAGTGCCCGCTAGGGAACCTACCTAGTCCAAGTGCCCGATAGGGAACCTACATAGTCCAAGTGCCCGTTAGTTAACCTAGATAGTCCAATGCCTGCTAGGTAACCTAGATAGTCCAACAGCCCGCTAGGTAACCTACATACTCAAAGAACCGGCTAGGCAACGTAGATAGTTCAAGTGCCAGCTAGGTAACCTAGATAGTCCAAGTGCCCGCTAGGTAACCTACATAGTCTATGTGCCCGCTAGGTTATCTATATAGTACAAATGCCCGCTAGGGAACCTACATAGTTCAAGTACCCGCTAGGTAACCTAGATCGTCAATGGGCCCCCTAGTTAGCCTACATAGTCCAAGTGCCCGCTAGGTAACCTAGATTGTCCAATTTCCCGCTCAGTAGCCTAGACAGTCCAAGTGCCCTTTAGGGAACCTTGATAGTCCAAGGTCCCGCTAGTAAACCTACATAATCCATGGGCCCGCTAGTTAACCTTCATAGTGCAAGTGTCCGCTACTTTACCTACATATTCCAAGTGCCCACTAGTTAACCTACATAATCTAAGTGCCCGTTGGCGAACCTAGATAGTCCAAGGGTCCGCCAGTTGACCTACATAGTCCATGTGCCCGCTAGTTAACCTAGATAGTCCAAGTGCCTACTAGGTAACCTACATAGTGCAAGTGTCCGCAAGTTAACCTACATAGTCCAAGAGCCCGCTAGTTCACATAGATTGTCCAAGTGCCAGCTAGGGAACCCACATAGTCCAAGTACCCGCTAGGAAACCTAGATAATTCAAGTACCCGCTAGGTAACCTAGATCGTCAAAGGGCCCCCTAGTTAGCCTACATAGTCCAAGTGCCCTTTAGGGAACCTAGATAGTGCAAGAGCCCGCTAGTAAACCTACATACTCCATGGTCCCGCTAGTTAACCTTCATAGTGCAAGTGTCCGCTACTTAACCTACATATTCCAAGTTCCCGCTAGTTAACCTACATAATCTAAGTGCCCGTTGGCTAACATAGATAGTCCAAGGGCCCGCTAGTTGACCTACATAGTCCATGCCAGCTAGGTAACCTAGATAGTACAAGTGCCCGCTAGGGAACCTAGATAGTCCAAGTGCCTGTTAGCTAACCTAGATAGTCCAAGTGGCGGCTAGGTAACCTACATTGTCCAAGTGCCCGTTCGTTAACCTAGATAATCCAAGTGCCCGTTCGTTAACCTAGATAATCCAAATGCCCACTAGCTAACCTAGACAGTCGAAGTGCCCGCTAGTTAACCTACATAGTCCAAGTGCCCGATAGGGAACCTACATAATCCAAGTGCCTGCCAGGCAACCTACATAGTCCAAGTGCCCGTTAGTTAACCTAGATAGTCAAAGTGCCTGCTAGGTAACCTAGATAGTCCAAGTGCCCGCTAGGTAACCTACATAGTCCAAGTGCCCGCTAGGTAACCTAAATAGTCCAAATGCCCGCTAGGGAAAGTACATAGTCCAAGTGCCCGCTAGTTAACCTAGATAGTCCAAGTGCCTGCTAGTAAACCTACATAATCCATGGGCCCGCTAGTTAGCCTACATAGTGCAAGGGTCCGCTAGTTAACCTATATCATCCAAGGGCCCGCTAGTTTACCTAGATAGCCAAGTGCCCGCTAGTTAACCTACATAGTCCAAGTGCCCGCTAGGTAACCTAGACAGTTCAAGTGACCACTAGGTTACCTACATAGTCCAAGTGCCCGTTCGTTAACCGACATAGTCCAAGTGCCCGCTAGGTAACCTATACAATCCAAATGCCCGCTAGGGACCCTAATAGTCTAAGTGTCCGCTAGTTATCCTAGATAGTCCAAGTGCTTGCTAGTTAACCTAGATAGTCCAAGTGCCCGCTAGTTAACCTAGATAGACCAATTGCCCGCTAGGGAACCTATCTAGTCCAAGTACCCGCTAGGAAACGTACATAGTCCAAGTGCCCGCTAGGTAACGTACATAGTCCAAGTGCTCGCTAGGTAACGTAGATAGTCCAAGTGCCCGCTAGGGAACGTACATAGTCCAAGTGCCCGCTAGGTAACCTAGATAGTCCAAGTGCCCGCTAGTTAACCTACATAGTCCAAGTGCCTGCTAGGTAACCTAGATAGTCCAAGTGCCCACTAGTTAACCTACATTGTCCAGGTTCCCCCTAGGTAACCTAGATAGTCCAATGCCCCGCTAGGTAACCTACATAGTCCAAATGCCCGATAGGGAACTTATATATTGTCCAAGTGCCCGCTATGTAACCTACATAGTCCAAGTGCCCGCTAGTTAACCTACATAGTCCTATGCCCGCTAGTTACCCTACATAGTCCAAGTGCCCGATAGGGAACCTACATAATCCAAGTGCCCGCTAGGGAACCTACAAAGTCCAAGTGCCTGTTAGTTAACCTAGATAGTCCAAATGCCCGCTAGGGAACCCACATAGTCCAAGTGCTCGCTAGGGAACCTACATAGTCCAAGGGCCCGCTAGGGAACCTACATAGTCCAAAAGCCCGTTAGTTAACCTAGATAGTCCCAGTGCCCGCTTGGTAACGTAGGTAGTCCAACAGCCACCTAGGTAACCTACCTACACCAAGAACCCACTATAACGTAGATAGTTCAAGTGCCAGCTAGGTAACCTAGATAGTTCTTGTGCCCGTTACCTAACCTAGATAGTCCAATTGCCCGCTATGCAACATACATAGTCCAACTGCCCGTTCTTTAACCTAGAAGTCCAAGTGCCTGCTAGGTAACCTAGACTCTCCAAGTGCCTGCTAGGTTACCTACATAGTCCAAATGCCCGTTCGGAAACCTAGATAGTGCAAGTGCCCGGTAGTTAACCTAGATAGTCAAAGTGCCCGCTATGTAACCTAGATAGTCCAAGGGCCCGCTAGTTAACCTACATAGTCCAAGTGCCCGGTAGTTAACTTACATAGTTCAAGTGTCCGTAGGGAACATACAGAGTCCAAGTGCCCGCTAGGGAACATACATAGTCCAAGTGCCCGCTAGGTAACCTAGATAGTCCAAGGGCCCGCTAGTTAACCTACATAGTCCAAGTGCCCGGTAGTTAACTTACATAGTTCAAGTGTCCGTAGGGAACATACAGAGTCCAAGTGCCCGCTAGGGAACATACATAGTCCAAGTGCCCGCTAGGGAATCTACATAGTCCAAGGGCCCGCTAGTTAATGTAGATAGACCAAGTGACGCTAGTTAATGTACATAGTCCAAGGGCCCGCTAGTTAACCTACATAGTCCAAGGGCCCGCTAGTTAACCTACATCGTCCAAGGGCCTGCTAGTTAACCTAGATAGTCCAAGTGCCCTCTAGTTAACCTACATAGTCCAAGTGCCCGCGAGGTAACCTAGACATTTCAAGTGACCACTAGGTTACCTACATAGTCCAAGTGCCCTTTCGTTAACCTACATAGTCCAAATGCCCGCTAGGGGCCCTAATAGTCCAAATGTCCGCTAGTTAACCTAGATAGTCCAAGTGCCCGCTAGTTAACCTAGATAGACCAAGTGCCCGCTAGGGAACCTATCTAGTCCAAGTACCCGCTAGGAAACGTACATAGTCCAAGTGCCCGCTAGGTAACGTACATAGTCAAAGTGCCCGCTAGGTAACGTAAATAGTCCAAGGGCCTGCTAGGGAACGTACATAGTCCAAGTGCCTGCTAGGTAACCTAGATAGTCTAAGTGCCCCCTAGTTAACCTACATAGTCCAGGTTCCCCCTAGGTAACCTAGTTCGTCAAAGGGCCCGCTAGGTAACCTACATTGTCCTAGTGCCCCCTAGTTAACCTACATTCTCCAAGTGCCCGATAGGGAACCTACATAGTCCAAGTGCCTGCTACGTAACCCACATGGTCCAAATGCCTGCTAGTTAACCTACATAGTCCAAGTGCCCGATACGGAACCTACATAATCCAAGTGCCCGCTAGGGAACCTACATAGTCCAAGTGCCCGTTAGTTAACCTAGATAGTCCAAGTGCCCGCTAGCTAACCTAGATAGTCCAATAGCCCGGTAGGTAACCTACATACTCCAAGTACCCGCTAGGTAATGTAGATAGTTCAAGTGCCTGCTAGGTAACCTACATAGTCCAAGTGCCCGCTAGGTAACCTACAAAATCTAAGTGCCCGCTAAGTAATCTATATAGTCCAAATAACCGCTAGGGAGCCTACATAGTCCAAACGCCCGGTAGGTAACCTAGATAGTCTAAGGGCCCGCTAGGTAACCTACATAGTCCTAGTGCCCCCTAGTTAACCTACATTTTCCAAGTGCCCGATAGAGAACCTACATAGTCCAAGAGCCCGCTCGTAACCTACATAGTACAAATGCCCTCTAGTTAACCTACATAATCCAAGTTCCCGATAGGGAACCTACATAATCCAAGTGCCCGCTAGTTGACCTACATAGTCCAAGTGCCCGCTAGGTAACCTAGATAATCCTAGTGCCCGCTAGGGAACCTTCATAGTCCTAGTGCCAGCTAGGTAATCTAGATAGTCCAAGTGCCCGCTAGTTAACCTAGATAGTCGTAGTGCCCGTTAGTTAACCTAGAGTGTCCAAGTGCCCACTAGGGGACGTACTTAGTCCAAATGCCCGTTAGCTAACCTAGATAGTCCAAGTGCCCGCTAGTTAACATTGATCATCCAAGTGCCCGCTAGTTAACCTACATAGTCCAAGGGCCCGCTAGTTAACCTAAGTAGTCCAAGGTCCGTTAGTTAACCTAGATAGTCCAAGCGCTCGCTAGGTAACCTACATAGTACAAGGGCCCGCTAGTTGACCTAGATAGTCCAAGTGCCAGCTAGTAAACCTAGATAGTCCAAGTGCCCGCTAGGTAACCTAAGTAGTCCAAATGTCCGATAGGGATCCTACATAGTCCAAGTGCCCGCTAGGTAACCAACATAGTACAAGTGCCCGTCGTTAACCTAGATAGTCCAAGTGCCCGCTAGGAAACCTACATAGTCCAATGGCCCGCTAGGTAACCTAGACAGTTCAAGTGACCGCTAGGTTACCCACATAGTCCAAATGCCCGTTCGTTAACCTACATAGTCCAAGTGCCCGCTAGGTAACCAATATAGTCCAAATGCCCGCTAGGGGCCATAATATTCCAAATGCCTGCTAGTTAATCTAGATAGTACAAGTGCTCGCTAGTTAACCTAGATAGTCCCAGTGCCCGCTAGTTAACCTAGATAGACCAAGTGCCCGCTAGGGAACCTATCTAGTCCAAGTACCCGCTAGGAAACGTACATAGTCCAAGTGCCCGCTAGGTAACGTACATTGTCCAAGTGCCCGCTTGGTAACGTAGATAGTCCAAGTGCCCGCTAGGGAACGTACATAGTCCAAGTGCCCGCTAGGGAACCTAGATAGTCCAAGTGCCCGCTAGGTAACCTACATAGTTCAAGTGCCCGCTAGGTAACCTAGATAGTGCAAGTGCCCGCTAGTTAAACTAGATAGTTGAAGTACCCACTAGGTAACCTAGATCGTCCAAGGGCCCCCTAGTTAGCCTACATAGTCCAAGTGCCCGCTAGGTAACCTAGATAGTCCAAGTGCCCGTTCGGTAACCTAGATAGTCTAAGTGCCCTTTAGGGAACCTAGATAGTCCAAGGGCCCGCTAGTAAACCTACATAGTCCATGGGCCCGCTAGTTAACCTACACAGTGCAAGTGTCCGCTAGTTAACCTACATATTCCAAGTGCCCGCTATTTAACCTACATAATCTAAGTGCCAGCTAGGTAACCTAGATAGTACAAGTGCCTGCTAGGGAATCTAGATAGTCCAAGTGCCTGTTAGCTAACCTAGATAGTCCAAGTGGCGGCTAGGTAACCTATATAGTCCAAGTGCCAGTTCGTTAACCTAGATCATCCAAGTGCCAGCTAGGTAACCTAGACAGTCCAAGTGCCTGCTAGTTAACCTACATAGTCCAAGTGCCCGATAGGAAATCTACATAATCCAAGTGCCCGCTCGGCAACCTACATACTCCAGGTGCCCGTTAGTTACCCTAGATAGTCAAAGTGCCTGCTAGGTAACCTAGATAGTCCAAGTGCCCGCTAGGTAACCTACATAGTCCAAGTTCCCGATGGTAACCTAAATAGTCCAAATGCCCGCTAGGGAAACTACATAGGCCAACTGCCTGCTAGTTAACCTAGATAGTCCAAGTGCCTGATAGTAAACCTACATAATCCATGGGCCCGCTAGTTAACCTACATAGTGCAAGGGCCCGCTAGTTAACCTAGATCGTGCAAGTGTCCGCTAGTTAGCCTATATAGTCCAAGTGCGCGCTAGTTAACCTATATACCAAGTGCCCGCTACGTAACCTAGATAGTCCAAGGGCACGCTAGTTAACCTACATAGTGCAAGTGCCCGCTAGGCAACCTAGATAGTCCAAGTGCCCGCTAAGGAACCTACATAGTCCAAGTGCACGCTAGTTAACCTATATAGTCCAAGTGCCCGCTAGTTAACATAGATAGTTCAAGGGCCTGCTAGGTAACCTACATAGTGCAAGTGTCCGTTAGTTAACCTACATAGTCGAAGTGCCCGCTAGTTGAACTAGATTGTTCAAGTACCCGCTAGGTAATCTAGATAGTCCAAGGGCCCCCTAGTTGGACTACATAGTCCAAGTGCCCGCTAGGTAACCTAGATAGTCCAAGTGCCCTTTAGGGAACCTAGATAGTCGAAGGGCCCGCAAGTAAACCTACATAGTCCAAGGGCCCGCTAGTTAACCTACATATTCCAAGTGCCCGCTAGTTAACCTACATAATCTAAGTGCCCGTTAGCTAACCTAGATAGTCCAAGGGAACGCTAGTTGACCTACATAGTCCAAGTGTCTGGTAGGTATCCTAGATAGTACAAGTGCCCGCTAGGTAACCTAGATAGTCCACGTGCCCGTTAGTTAACCTAGATAGTCCAAGTGCCCACTAGGGGACGTACTTGGTCCATGTGCCCATTAGCTAACCTAGATAGTCCAAGTGCCCGCTAGTTAACATTGATCATCCAAGTGCCTGCTAGTTAACCTAGATAGTCCAAGTGCCCTCTAGTTAACCTAGATCGTCAAAGTGCCCGCTAGTTAACCTACATAGTCCAAAGGCCCGCTAGTTAACCTACATAGTCCAAGGTTCGCTAGTTAACCTAGATAGTCCAAGTGCTCGCTAGTTAACATACATAGTACAAGGGATCACTAGTTGACCTAGATAGTCCAAGTGCCCGCTAGCTAACCTAGATAGTCCAAGTGCCCGCTAGGTAACCTAAGTAGTCCAAATATCCGATAGGGTTCCTACACAGTCCAAGTGCCCGCTAGGTAACCTACATTGTCCAAGTGCCCGTTCGTTAACCTAGATAGTCCAAGTGCCCGCTAGGTAACCTAGACTGTCCAAGTGCCCGCTAGGTTACCTACATAGTCCAAGTGCCCGTTCGTTAACCTACATAGTCCAAGTGCCCGCTAGGTAACCAATATAGTCCAAATGCCCGCTAGGGGCCCTAATTGTCCAAATGTCCGCTAGTTAACCTAGATAGTCCAAGTGCCCGCTAGTTAAACTAGATAGACCAAGTGCCCGCTAGGGAACCTATCTAGTCCAAGTACCCGCTAGGAAACGTACATAGTCCAAGTGCCCGCTAGGTAACGTAAATAGTCTAAGTGCCCGCTAGGTAACGTAAATAGTCCAAGGGCCTGCTAGGGAACGTACATAGTCCTAGTGCCAGCTAGGTAACCTAGATAGTCCAAGTTCCCGCTAGTTAACTTAGATAGTCCTAGTGCCCGCTAGTTAACCTACATAGTTCAAGTGCCCGCGAGGTAACCTAGACATTTAAGTGACCACTAGGTTACCTATATAGTCCAAGTGCCTTTTCGTTAAGCTACATAGTCCAAGTGCCTGCTAGGTAACCAATATAGTCCAAATGCCCGCTAGGGGCCCTAATTGTCCAAATGTCCGCTAGTTAACCTAGATAGTCCAAGTGCCCGCTAGTTAACCTAGATAGACCAAGTGCCCGCTAGGGAACCTATCTAGTCCAAGTGCCCGCTAGGTAACCTGCATAGTCCAAGTGCCCGTTCGTTAACCTAGATAGTCCAAGTGCCCGCTAGGAAACCTACATAGTCCAAGGGCCCGCTAGGTAACCTAGATAGTCCAAGTGCCCGCTAGGTTACCTAGAGTCCAAGTGCTCGATAGTTAACCTACATAGTCCAAGTGCCCGCTATGTAACCTAGATAGTCAAAGTGCCCGTTAGGTAACCTAGATAGTCCAAGTGCCCGCTAGGTAACTTACATTGTCCACGTTCCCGCTAGGTAAACTAGATACTCAAAGTGCCCGTTACCTAACCAATATAGTCCAAGTGCCCGCTAAGCAACCTACATAGTCCAAGTGCCCGTTAGTTAACCTAGAAATCCAAGTGCCCGCTAGGTAACCTGGACAGTCCAAGTGCCCGCTAGGTTACCTGCATATTCCAAGTGCCCGTTCGTTAACCTAGATAGTCCAAGTGCCCACTAGGTAACCTAAATAGTCCAAGTACCCGCTAGGTAACCTATATAGTCCAAGTGCCCGCTAGGTAACCTATATAGTCCAAGGGCTCACTTGTTAACTTTGATAGTCCAAGTGCCCGCTAGTTAACCTAGATTGTCCAAGTGCCCGCTAGTTAACCTAGATAGTCCTAGTGCCCGTTAGTTAACCTAGAGTGTCCAAGTGCCCACTAGGGGACATACTTAGTCCAAGTGCCCGTTAGCTAACCTAGATAGTCCAAGTGCCCGCTAGTTAACATTGATCATCCAAGTGCCCGCTAGTTAACCTACATAGTCCAAGGGCCCGCTAGTTAACCTACGTAGTCCAAGGTCCGCTAGTTAACCTAGATAGTCCAAGTGCTCGCTAGTTAACCTACATAGTACAAGGGCCCGCTAGTTGACCTAGATAGTCCAAGTGCCCGCTAGGGAACCTACATAGTCCAAGTTCCTGCTAGGTAACCTAGATAGTCCAAGTGCCCGTTACCTAACCTAGATAGTCCAATTGCCCGCTATGCAACATACATAGTCCAAGTGCCCGTTTGTTAACCTAGAAGTCCAAGTGCCCGCTAGGTAACCTAGACTGTCCAAGTGCCAGCTAGGTTAGGTACATAGTCCAAGTGCCCGCTAGGTAACCTAGATAGTCCAAGGGCCCGCTACTTAACCTACATAGTCCAAGTGCCCGCTAAGTAATCTATATACTCCAAATAACCGCTAGGGAGCCTACATAGTGCAAATGCCCGCTAGGTAACCTAGATAGTCTAAGGGCCCGCTAGGTAACCTACATAGTCCTAGTGCCCCCTAGTTAACCTACATTTTCCAAGTGCCCGATAGGGAACCTACATAGTCCAAGTGCCCGCTCGTAACCTACATAGTAAAAATGCCCTCTAGTTAACCTACATAGTCCAAGTTCCCGATAGGGAACCTACATAATCCAAGTGCCCGCTAGTTGACCTACATAGTCCAAGTGCCCGCTAGGTAACCTAGATAATCCTAG
Organism: Tenrec ecaudatus; assembly: GCF_050624435.1. Taxonomy (NCBI): domain Eukaryota; kingdom Metazoa; phylum Chordata; class Mammalia; order Afrosoricida; family Tenrecidae; genus Tenrec; species Tenrec ecaudatus. Next base: position 1,749,164 of record NW_027457652.1, read on the forward strand.
TGCCCGCTAGGGAACCTTCATAGTCCTAGTGCCAGCTAGGTAACCTAGATAGTCCAAGTGCCCGCTAGTTAACCTAGAGTGTCCAAGTGCCCACTAGGGGACGTACTTAGTCCAAGTGCCCGTTAGCTAACCTAGATAGTCCAAGGGCCCGCTAGTTAACATTGATCATCCAAGTGCCCGCTAGTTAACCTACATAGTCCAAGGGCCCGCTAGTTAACCTATGTAGTCCAAGGTCCGCTAGTTAACCTAGATAGTCCAAGTGTTCGCTAGGTAACCTACATAGTACAAGGGCCCGCTAGTTGACCTAGATAGTCCAAGTGCCCGCTAGTTAACCTAGATAGTCCAAGTGCCCGCTAGGTAACCTAAGTAGTCCAAATGTCCGATAGGGATCCTACATAGTCCAAGTGCCCGCTAGGTAACCTACATAGTCCAAGTGCCCGTTCGTTAACCTAGATAGTCCAAGTGCCCGCTAGGAAACCTACATAGTCCAAGGGCCCGCTAGGTAACCTAGATAGTCCAAGTGCCCGCTAGGTTACCTAGAGTCCAAGTGCTCGATAGTTAACCTACATAGTCCAAGTGCCCGCTATGTAACCTAGATAGTCAAAGTGCCCGTTAGGTAACCTAGATAGTCCAAGTGCCCGCTAGGTAACTTACATTGTCCACGTTCCTGCTAGGTAAACTAGATACTCAAAGTGCCCGTTACCTAACCTAGATAGTCCAAGTGCCCGCTAAGCAACCTACATAGTCCAAGTGCCCGTTAGTTAACCTAGAAATCCAAGTGCCCGCTAGGTAACCTGGACAGTCCAAGTGCCCGCTAGGTTACCTGCATATTCCAAGTGCCCGTTCGTTAACCTAGATAGTCCAAGTGCCCACTAGGTAACCTAAATAGTCCAAGTGCCCGCTAGGTAACCTATATAGTCCAAGTGCCCGCTAGGTAACCTATAGAGTCCAAGGGCTCACTTGTTAACTTTGATAGTCCAAGTGCCCGCTAGTTAACCTAGATTGTCCAAGTGCCCGCTAGTTAACCTAGATAGTCCTAGTGCCCGTTAGTTAACCTAGAGTGTCCAAGTGCCCACTAGGGGACGTACTTAGTCCAAGTGCCCGTTAGCTAACCTAGATAGTCCAAGTGCCCGCTAGTTAACATTGATCATCCAAGTGCCCGCTAGTTAAACTACATAGTCCAAGGGCCCGCTAGTTAACCTACGTAGTCCAAGGTCCGCTAGTTAACCTAGATAGTCCAAGTGCTCGCTAGTTAACCTACATAGTACAAGGGCCCGCTACTTGACCTAGATAGTCCAAGTGCCCGCTAGGTAACCTACATAGTCCAAGTTCCTGCTAGGTAACCTAGATAGTCCAAGTGCCCGTTACCTAACCTAGATAGTCCAATTGCCCGCTATGCAACATACATAGTCCAAGTGCCCGTTTGTTAACCTAGAAGTCCAAGTGCCCGCTAGGTAACCTAGACTGTCCAAGTGCCCGCTAGGTTAGGTACATAGTCCAAGTGCCCGCTAGGTAACCTAGATAGTCCAAGGGCCCGCTACTTAACCTACATAGTCCAAGTGCCCTGTAGTTTACTTACATAGTTCAAGTGTCCATAGGGAACATACATAGCCCATGTGCCCGCTAGGGAACATACATAGTCCAAATGCCCGCTAGGGAATATACATAGTCCAAGGGCCCGCTAGTTAACGTAGATAGTCCATGCTCCGCTAGTTAATCTACATAGTTCAAGGGCCCGCTAGGTAACCTACATAGTCCAATTACCCGCTAGTTAACCTAGATTGTCCAAGTGTCTGCTAGTTAATCTACATAGTACAAGTGCCCGTTCGGGAATCTAGTTAGTCCAAGTGCCCGCTCTGGAACCTACATAGTCCAAGTGCCTGCTAGGGAACCTACATAGTCCAAATGCCCGTGCTGGAACATACATAGTCCAAGTGCCCGCTAGGGAATCTACATAGTCCAAGGGCCCGCTAGTTAACTTAGATAGTCCAAGTGCCGCTAGTTAATCTACATAGTCCAAGGGCCCGCTAGTTAACCTACATAGTCCAAGTACCCGCTAGTTAACCTAGATCGTCCAAGTACCCACTATGTAACCTACATAGTCCAAGGGCCGGCTAGTTAACCTACATAGTTCAAGGGCCCACTAGTTAACCTACATCGTCCATGGGCCTGCTAGTTAACCTAGATAGTCCAAGTGCCCGCTAGTTAACCTACATAGTTCAAGTGCCCGCGAGGTAACCTAGACATTTAAGTGACCACTAGGTTACCTATATAGTCCAAGTGCCTTTTCGTTAACCTACATAGTCCAAGTGCCCGCTAGGTAACCAATATAGTCCAAATGCCCGCTACGGGCCCTAATTGTCCAAATGTCCGCTAGTTAACCTAGATAGTCCAAGTGCCCGCTAGTTAACGTAGATAGACCAAGTGCCTGCTAGGGAACCTATCTAGTCCAAGTACCCGCTAGAAAACGTACATAGTCCAAGTGCCCGCTAGGTAACGTACATAGTCCAATGGCCTGCTAGGGAACGTACATAGTCCAAGTGCCTGCTAGGTAACCTAGATAGTCAAAGTGCCCACTAGTTAACCTACATAGTCCAGGTTCCCCCTAGGTAACCTAGATAGTCCAAGGGCCTGCTAGGTAACCTACATTGTCCTAGTGCCCCCTAGTTAACCTACATTCTCCAAGTGCCCGATAGGGAACCTAATTAGTCTTAGTGCCCGCTAGTTAACCTACATAGTCCAAGTGCCCGTTAGTTAACCTAGATAGTCCAAATGCCTGCTAGGTAACCTAGATAGTCCAACAGCCCGGTAGGTAACCTACATACTCCAAGTACCCGCTAAGTAATGTAGATAGTTCAAGTGCCTGCTAGGTAACGTAGATAGTCCAAGTGCCCGCTAGGTAACCTACAAAGTCTAAGTGCCTGCTAAGTAATCTATACAGTCTAAATAACCGCTAGGGAGCCTACATAGTCCAAATGCCCGCTAGGTAACCTAGATAGTCTAAGGGCCCGCTAGGTAACCTACGTAGTCCAAGTGCCCGCTAGGTAACCTACATAGTCCAAATGCCCTCTAGTTAACCTACATAGTCCAAGTGCCCGATAGGGAACCTACATAATCCAAGTGCCCGCTAGTTGAGCTACATAGTCCAAGTGCCCGCTAGGTAACCTAGATAATCCTAGTGCCCAATAGGGAACCTTTATAGTACTACTGCCAGCTAGGTAACCTAGATAGTCCAAGTGCCGCTAGTTAACCTAGATAGTTCTAGTGCCCGTTAGTTAACCTAGAGTGTCCAAGTGCCTACTAGGGGACGTACTTATTCCAAGTGCCCGTTAGCTAACCTAGATAGTCCAAGTGCCTGCTAGTTAACATTGATCATCCAAGTGCCCTCTAGTTAACCTTCATATTCCAAGGGCCCGCTAGTTAACCTACGTAGTCCAAGGTCCGCTAGTTAACCTAGATAGTCCAAGTGCTCGCTAGTTAACCTACATAGTACAAGGGCCCGCTAGTTAACCTAGATAGTCCAAGTGCCCCCTAGGTAACCTAAGTAGTCCAAATGGCCGATAGGGATCCAACATAGTCCAAGTGCCCGCTAGGTAACATACATAGTCCAAGTGCCCGTTCGTTAACCTAGATAGTCCAAGTGCCCGCTAGGAAACCTACATAGTCCAAGGCCCGCTAGGTAACCTAGATAGTCCAAGTGCCCGCTAGGTAACCTAGAGTCCAAGTGCTCGATAATTAACCTACATAGTCCAAGTGCCCGCTAGTTAACCTACATAGTGCAAGGGCCCTCTAGTTAACCTTGATCGTGCAAGTGTCCGCTAGTTAGCCGATATAGTCCAAGTGCCCGCTAGTTAACCTATATACCAAGTGCCCGCTACGTGACCTAGATAGTCCAAGGGCACGCTAGTTAACCTACATAGTGCAAGTGCCCGCTAGGCAACCTAGATAGTCCAAGTACCCGCTAAGGAACCTACATAGTCCAAGTGCACGCTAGTTAACCTATATAGTCCAAGTGCCCGCTAGTTAACCTAGATAGTCCAAGTGCCTGCTAGGTAACCTACATAGTGCAAGTGTCCGCTAGTTTACCTACATAGTCCAAGTGCCCGTTAGTTAACCTAGATAGTTCAAGTACCCGCTAGGTAACCTAGATAGTCCAAGGGCCCCCTAGTTGGCCTACATAGTCCAAGTGCCCGCTAGGTAACCTAGATAGTCCAAGTGCCTTTTCGGTAACCTAGATAGTCCAAGTGCCCTTTAGGGAACCTAGATAGTCGAAGGGCCCGCAAGTAAACCTACATAGTCCAAGGGCCCGCTAGTTAACCTACATATTCTAAGTGCCCGCTAGTTAACCTACATAATCTAAGTGCCCGTTAGCTAACCTAGATAGTCCAAGGGCCCGCTAGTTGACCTACATAGTCCAAGTGCCAGCTAGGTATCCTAGATAGTACAAGTGCCCGCTAGGTAACCTAGATAGTCCAAGTGCCCGTTAGTTAACCTAGATAGTCCAAGTGTCCACTAGGGGACGTACTTAGTCCATGTGCCCATTAGCTAACCTAGATAGTCCAAGTGCACGCTAGTTAACATTGATCATCCAAGTGCCCGCTAGTTAACCTAGATAGTCCAAGTGCCCTGTAGTTAACCTAGATCGTCCAGGTGCCCGCTAGTTAACCTACATAGTCCAAAGGCCCGCTAGTTAACCTACATAGTCCAAGGTCCGCTAGTTAACCTAGATAATCCAAGTGCTCGCTAGTTAACCTACATAGTACCAGGGCCCACTAGTTGTCCTAGATAGTCCAAGTGCTTGCTAGCTAACCTAGATAGTCCCTGTGCCCGCTAGGTAACCTAAGTAGTCCAAATATCCGATAGGTATCCTACATAGTCCAAGTTCCCGCTAGGTAACCTACATTGTCCATGTGCCCGTTCGTTAACCTAGATAGTCCAAGTGCCCGCTAGGTAACCTAGACTGTCCAAGTGACCGCTAGGTTACCTACATAGTCAAAGTGCCCGTTCGTTAACCTAGATAGTCCAAGTGCCCGCTAGGAAACCTACATAGACCAAGGGCCCGCTAGGTAACCTAGATAGTCCAAGTGTCCGCTAGATAACCTAGAGTCCAAGTGCTCGCTAGTTAACCTACATAGTCCAAGTGCCCGATATGTAACCTAGATAGTCAAAGTGCCCGCTAGTTAACCTAGATCGTCCAAGTGCCCGCTAGTTAACCTAGATTGTCCAAGGGCCCACTAGTTAACCTAGATAGTCCCAGTGTCCTCTAGTTAACCTACATAGTCCAAGTGCCCGCTAGTTAACCTACATATTCCAAGTGCCCGCTAGTTAACATAGATAGTCCAAGTGCCCGATAGGGAACTTATACAGTCCAAGTGCCCGCTAGGCAACCTATATACTCCAAGTGCCCGAATAGGAACCTACATAGTCCAAGTGCACGCTAGTTAACCTAGATTGTCCAAGTGCCCGCTAGTTAACGTAGATAGTCCAAGTGCCTGCTAGGCAACCTACATAGTGCAAGTGTCCACTAGTTAACCTACATATTTCAAGTGCCCGCTAGTTAACATAGATAGTCCAAGTGCCCGCTAGGGAAAGTACATAGTCCAAATGCCCGCTAGGTAACCTAGATAGTGCAAGTGCCCGCTAGTTAACCTAGATAGTTGAAGTACCCGCTATGTAACCTAGATCGTCCAAGGGCCCCCTAGTTAGCCTACATAGTCCAAGTGCCCGCTAGGTAACCTAGATAGTCCAATTGCCCGTTCGGTAACATAGATAGTCTAAGTGCCCTTTAGGGAACCTAGATAGTCCAAGGGCCCGCTAGTAAACCTACATAGTCCATGGGCCAGCTAGTTAACCTACATAGTGCAAGTGTCCGCTAGTTAACCTACATATTCCAAGTGCCCGCTATTTAACCTACATAATCTAAGTGCCAGCTAGGTAACTTAGATAGTACAAGTGCCTGCTAGGGAATCTAGATAATCCAAGTGCCTGTTAGCTAAGCTAGATAGTCCAAGTGACGGCTACGTAACCTACATAGTCCAAGTGCCCGTTCGTTAACCTAGATAATCCAAGTGCCCGCTCGGTAACCTAGACAGTCCAAGTGCCTGCTAGTTAACCTACGTAGTCCAAGTGCCCGATAGGGAACCTACATAATCCAAGTGCCTGCTCGGCAACCTACATACTCCAGGTGCCCGTTAGTTAACCTAGATAGTCAAAGTGCCTGCTAGGTAACCTAGATAGTCCAAGTGGCGGCTAGGTAACCTACATAGTCCAAGTGCCCGTTCGTTAACCTAGATAATCCAAGTGCCCGCTAGGTAACCGGGACAGTCCAAGTGTCCGCTAGTTTACCTACATAGTGGAAGTGCCAGATAGGGAACCTACATAATCCAAGTGCCCGCTAGGCAACCTACATAGTCCAAGTGCCCGTTAGTTAACCTAGATAGTCAAAGTGCCTGCTAGGTAACCTAGATAGTCCAAGTGCCCGCTAGGTAACCTACATAGTCCAAGTGCCCGCTAGGTATCCTAAATAGTCCAAATGCCCGCTAGGGAAACTACATAGTCCAAGTGCCCGCTAGTTAACCTAGATAGTCCAAGTGCCTGCTAGTAAACCTGCATAATCCATGGGCCCGCTAGTTAACCTACATAGTGCAAGGGCCCGCTAGTTAACCTAGATCGTGCAAGTGTCCGCTAGTTAGCCGATATAGTCCAAGTGCCCGCTAGTTAACCTATATACCAAGTGCCCGCTACGTAACCTAGATAGTCCAAGGGCACGCTAGTTAACCTACATAGTGCAAGTGCCCGCTAGGCAACCTAGATAGTCCAAGTGCCCGCTAAGGGACCTACATAGTCCAAGTGCACGCTAGTTAACCTATATAGTCCAAGTGCCCGCTAGTTAACCTAGATAGTCCAAGTGCCTGCTAGGTAACCTACATAGTGCAAGTGTCCACTAGTTAACCTACATAGTCCAAGTGCCCGCTAGTTAACCTAGATAGTTCAAGTACCCGCAAGGTAACCTAGATAGTCCAAGGGCCCCCTAGTTGGCCTACATAGTCCAAGTGCCCGCTAGGTAATCTAGATAGTCCAAGTGCCTTTTCGGTAACATAGATAGTCCAAATACCCTTTAGGGAACCTAGATAGTCAAAGGGCCCGCAAATAAACCTACATAGTCCAAGGGCCCGCTAGTTTGCCTACATATTCCAAGTGCCCGCTAGTTAACCTACATAATCTAAGTGCCCGTTAGCTAACCTAGATAGTCCAAGGGCCCGCTAGTTGACCTACATAGTCCAAGTGCCAGCTAGGTATCCTAGATAGTACAAGTGCCCGCTAGGCAACCTAGATAGTCCAAGTGCCCGTTAGTTAACCTAGATAGTCCAAGTGCCCACTAGGGGACGTACTTAGTCCATGTGCCCATTATCTAACCTAGATAGTCCAAGTGCCCGCTAGTTTACATTGATCATCCAAGTGCCCGCTAGTTAACCTAGATAGTCCAAGTGCCCTGTAGTTAACCTAGATCATCCGGGTGCCCGCTAGTTAACCTACATAGTCCAAAGGCCCGCTAGTTAACCTACATAGTCCAAGGTCCGCTAGTTAACCTAGATAGTCCAAGTGCTCGCTAGTTAACCTACATAGTACAAGGGCCCACTAGTTGACCTAGATAGTCCAAGTGCCCGCTAGGTAACCTACATAGTCCAAGTTCCCGATGGTAACCTAAATAGTCCAAATGCCCGCTAGGGAAACTACATAGGCCAAGTGCCCGCTAGGTAACCTACATAGTCCAAGTGCCCGTTCGTTAACCTAGATAGTCCAAGTGCCCGCTAGGAAACCTACATAGTCCAAGGGCCTGCTAGGTAACCTAGATAGTCCAAGTAACCGCTAGGTTACCTAGAGTCTAAGTGCTCGATAGTTAACCTACATAGTCCAAGTGCCCGCTATGTAACCTAGATAGTCAAAGTGCCCGTTAGGTAACCTAGATAGTCCAAGTGCCCGCTAGGTAACTTACATTGTCCACGTTCCTGCTAGGTAAACTAGATACTCAAAGTGCCCGTTACCTAACCTAGATAGTCCAAGTGCCCGCTAAGCAACCTACATAGTCCAAGTGCCCGTTAGTTAACCTAGAAATCCAAGTGCCCGCTAGGTAACCTGGACAGTCCAAGTGCCCTCTAGGTTACCTGCATATTCCAAGTGCCCGTTCGTTAACCTAGATAGTCCAAGTGCCCACTAGGTAACCTAAATAGTCCAAGTGCCCGCTAGGTAACGTATATAGTCCAAGTGCCCGCTAGGTAACCTATATAGTCCAAGGGCTCACTTGTTAACTTTGATAGTCCAAGTGCCCGCTAGTTAACCTAGATTGTCCAAGTGCCCGCTAGTTAACCTAGATAGTCCTAGTGCCCGTTAGTTAACCTAGAGTGTCCAAGTGCCCACTAGGGGACGTACTTAGTCCAAGTGCCCGTTAGCTAACCTAGATAGTCCAAGTGCCCGCTAGTTAACATTGATCATCCAAGTGCCCGCTAGTTAAACTACATAGTCCAAGGGCCCGCTAGTTAACCTACGTAGTCCAAGGTCCGCTAGTTAACCTAGATAGTCCAAGTGCTCGCTAGTTAACCTACATATTACAAGGGCCCGCTAGTTGACCTAGATAGTCCAAGTGCCCGCTAGGTAACCTACATAGTCCAAGTTCCTGCTAGGTAAACTAGATAGTCCAAGTGCCCGTTACCTAACCTAGATAGTCCAATTGCCCGCTTTGCAACATACATAGTCCAAGTGCCCGTTTGTTAACCTAGAAGTCCAAGTGCCCGCTAGGTAACCTAGACTGTCCAAGTGCCCGCTAGGTTAGGTACATAGTCCAAGTGCCCGCTAGGTAACCTAGATAGTCCAAGGGCCCGCTACTTAACCTACATAGTCCAAGTGCCCGCTAAGTAATCTATATAGTCCAAATAACCGCTAGGGAGCCTACATAGTCCAAATGCCCACTAGGTAACCTAGATAGTCTAAGGGCCCGCTAGGTAACCTACATAGTCCTAGTGCCCCCTAGTTAACCTACATTTTCCAAGTGCCCGATAGGGAACCTACACAGTCCAAGTGCCCGCTCGTAACCTACATAGTACAAATGCCCTCTAGTTAACCTACATAGTCCAAGTTCCCGATAGGGAACCTACATAATCCAAGTGCCCGCTAGTTGACCTACATAGTCCCAGTGCCCGCTAGGTAACCTAGATAATCCTAGTGCCCGCTAGGGAACCTTCATAGTCCTAGTGCCAGCTAGGTAACCTAGATAGTCCAAGTGCCCGCTAGTTAACCTAGATAGTCCAGGGGCCCGTTAGTTAACCTAGAGTGTCCAAGTGCCCACTAGGGGACGTACTTAGTCCAAGTGCCCGTTTGCTAACCTAGATAGTCCAAGGGCCCGCTAGTTAACATTGATCATCCAAGTGCACGCTAGTTAACCTACATAGTCCAAGGGCCCGCTAGTTAACCTACGTAGTCTAAGGTCCGCTAGTTAACCTAGATAGTCCAAGTGTTCGCTAGGTAACCTACATAGTACAAGGGCCCGCTAGTTGACCTGGATAGTCCAAGTGCCCGCTAGTTAACCTAGATAGTCCAAGTGCCCGCTAGGTAACCTAAGTAGTCCAAATGTCCGATAGGGATCCTACATAGTCCAAGTGCCCGCTAGGTAACCTACATAGTCCAAGTGCCCGTTCGTTAACCTAGATAGTCCAAGTGCCCGCTAGGAAACCTACATAGTCCAAGGGCCCGCTAGGTAACCTAGATAGTCCAAGTGCCCGCTAGGTTACCTAGAGTCCAAGTTCTCGATAGTTAACCTACATAGTCCAAGTGCCCGCTATGTAACCTAGATAGTCAAAGTGCCCGTTAGGTAACCTAGATAGTCCAAGTGCCCGCTAGGTAACTTACATTGTCCACGTTCCCGCTAGGTAAACTAGATACTCAAAGTGCCCCTTACCTAATCTAGATAGTCCAAGTGCCCGCTAAGCAACCTACATAGTCCAAGTGCCCGTTAGTTAACCTAGAAATCCAAGTGCCCGCTAGGTAATCTGGACAGTCCAAGTGCCCGCTAGGTTACCTGCATATTCCAAGTGCCCGTTCGTTAACCTAGATAGTCCAAGTGCCCACTAGGTAACCTAAATAGTCCAAGTGCCCGCTAGGTAACCTATATAGTCCAAGTGCCCGCTAGGTAACCTATAGAGTCCAAGGGCTCACTTGTTAACTTTGATAGTCCAAGTGCCCGCTAGTTAACCTAGATTGTCCAAGTGCCCGCTAGTTAACCTAGATAGTCCTAGTGCCCGTTAGTTAACCTAGAGTGTCCAAGTGCCCACTAAGGGACGTACTTAGTCCAAGTGCCCGTTAGCTAACCTAGATAGTCCAAGTGCCCGCTAGTTAACATTGATCATCCAAGTGCCCGCTAGTTAAACTACATAGTCCAAGGGCCCGCTAGTTAACCTACGTAGTCCAAGGTCCGCTAGTTAACCTAGATAGTCCAAGTGCTCGCTAGTTAACCTACATAGTACAAGGGCCCGCTAGTTGACCTAGATAGTCCAAGTGCCCGCTAGGTAACCTACATAGTCCAAGTTCCTGCTAGGTAACCTAGATAGTCCAAGTGCCCGTTACCTAACCTAGATAGTCCAATTGCCCGCTATGCAACATACATAGTCCAAGTGCCCGTTTGTTAACCTAGAAGTCCAAGTGCCCGCTAGGTAACCTAGACTGTCCAAGTGCCCGCTAGGTTAGGTACATAGTCCAAGTGCCCGCTAGGTAACCTAGATAGTCCAAGGGCCCGCTACTTAACCTACATAGTCCAAGTGCCCGGTAGTTAACTTACATAGTTCAAGTGTCCATAGGGAACATACATAGCCCATGTGCCCGCTAGGGAACATACATAGTCCAAGTGCCCGCTAGGGAATATACATAGTCCAAGGGCCCGCTAGTTAACGTAGATAGTCCATGCTCCGCTAGTTAATCTACATAGTTCAAGGGCCCGCTAGGTAACCTACATAGTCCAATTACCCGCTAGTTAACCTAGATTGTCCAAGTGTCTGCTAGTTAATCTACATAGTACAAGTGCCCGTTCGGGAATCTAGTTAGTCCAAGTGCCCGCTCTGGATCCTACATAGTCCAAGTGCCTGCTAGGGAACCTACATAGTCCAAATGCCCGCGCTGGAACATACATAGTCCAAGTGCCCGCTAGGGAATCTACATAGTCCAAGGGCCCGCTAGTTAATGTAGATAGTCCAAGTGCCGCTAGTTAATCTACATAGTCCAAGGGCCCGCTAGTTACCCTACATAGTCCAAGTACCCGCTAGTTAACCTTGATCGTCCAAGTACCCACTATGTAACCTACATAGTCCAAGGGCCGGCTAGTTAACCTACATAGTCCAAGGGCCCGCTAGTTAACCTACATCGTCCATGGGCCTGCTAGTTAACCTAGATAGTCCAAGTGCCCGCTAGTTAACCTACATAGTTCAAGTGCCCGCGAGGTAACCTAGACATTTAAGTGACCACTAGGTTACCTATATAGTCCAAGTGCCTTTTCGTTAACCTACATAGTCCAAGTGCCCGCTAGGTAACCAATATAGTCCAAATGCCCGCTACGGGCCCTAATTGTCCAAATGTCCGCTAGTTAACCTAGATAGTCCAAGTGCCCGCTAGTTAACCTAGATAGACCAAGTGCCCGCTAGGGAACCTATCTAGTCCAAGTACCCGCTAGGAAACGTACATAGTCCAAGTGCCCGCTAGGTAACGTACATAGTCTAAGTGCCCGCTAGGTAACGTAAATAGTCCAATGGCCTGCTAGGGAACGTACATAGTCCAAGTGCCTGCTAGGTAACCTAGATAGTCAAAGTGCCCACTAGTTAACCTACATAGTCCAGGTTCCCCCTAGGTAACCTAGATAGTCCAAGGGCCTGCTAGGTAACCTACATTGTCCTAGTGCCCCCTAGTTAACCTACATTCTCCAAGTGCCCGATAGGGAACCTAATTAGTCTTAGTGCCCGCTAGTTAACCTACATAGTCCAAGTGCCCGTTAGTTAACCTAGATAGTCCAAATGCCCGCTAGGTAACCTAGATAGTCCAACAGCCCGGTAGGTAACCTACATACTCCAAGTACCCGCTAGGTAATGTAGATAGTTCAAGTGCCTGCTAGGTAACGTAGATAGTCCAAGTGCCCGCTAGGTAACCTACAAAGTCTAAGTGCCTGCTAAGTAATCTATATAGTCTAAATAACCGCTAGGGAGCCTACATAGTCCAATTGCCCGCTAGGTAACCTAGATAGTCTAAGGGCCCGCTAGGTAACCTACGTAGTCCAAGTGCCCGCTAGGTAACCTACATAGTCCAAATGCCCTCTAGTTAACCTACATAGTCCAAGTGCACGATAGGGAACCTACATAATCCAAGTGCCCGCTAGTTGAGCTACATAGTCCAAGTGCCCGCTAGGTAACCTAGATAAGCCTAGTGCCCAATAGGGAACCTTTATAGTACTACTGCCAGCTAGGTAACCTAGATAGTCCAAGTGCCCGCTAGTTAACCTAGATAGTTCTAGTGCCCGTTAGTTAACCTAGAGTGTCCAAGTGCCTACTAGGGGACGTACTTAGTCCAAGTGCCCGTTAGCTAACCTAGATAGTCCAAGTGCCTGCTAGTTAACATTGATCATCCAAGTGCCCTCTAGTTAACCTTCATAGTCCAAGGGCCCGCTAGTTAACCTACGTAGTCCAAGGTCCGCTAGTTAACCTAGATAGTCCAAGTGCTCGCTAGGTAACCTACATAATACAAGGGCCCGCTAGTTGACCTAGATAGTCCAAGTGCCCGCTAGTTAACCTAGATAGTCCAAGTGCCCGCTAGGTAACCTAAGTAGTCCAAATGTCCGATAGGGATCCTACATAGTCCAAGTGCCCGCTAGGTAACCTACATAGTCCAAGTGCCCGTTCGTTAACCTAGATAGTCCAAGTGCCCGCTAGGAAACCTACATTGTCCAAGGGCCCGCTAGGTAACCTAGATAGTCCAAGTGCCCGCTAGGTTACCTAGAGTCCAAGTGCTCGATAGTTAACCTACATAGTCCAAGTGCCCGCTATGTAACCTAGATAGTCAAAGTGCCCGTTAGGTAACCTAGATAGTCCAAGTGCCCGCTAGGTAACTTACATTGTCCACGTTCCCGCTAGGTAAACTAGATACTCAAAGTGCCCGTTACCTAACCTAGATAGTCCAAGTGCCCGCTAAGCAACCTACATAGTCCAAGTGCCCGTTAGTTAACCTAGAAATCCAAGTGCCCGCTAGGTAACCTGGACAGTCCAAGTGCCCTCTAGGTTACCTGCATATTCCAAGTGCCCGTTCGTTAACTTAGATAGTCCAAGTGCCCACTAGGTAACCTAAATAGTCCAAGTGCCCGCTAGGTAACCTATATAGTCCAAGTGCCCGCTAGGTAACCTATATAGTCCAAGGGCTCACTTGTTAACTTTGATAGTCCAAGTGCCCGCTAGTTAACCTAGATTGTCCAAGTGCCCGCTAGTTAACCTAGATAGTCCTAGTGCCCGTTAGTTAACCTAGAGTGTCCAAGTGCCCACTAGGGGACGTACTTAGTCCAAGTGCCCGTTAGCTAACCTAGATAGTCCAAGTGCCCGCTAGTTAACATTGATCATCCAAGTGCCCGCTAGTTAACCTACATAGTCCAAGGGCCCGCTAGTTAACCTACGTAGTCCAAGGTCCGCTAGTTAACCTAGATAGTCCAAGTGCTCGCTAGTTAACCTACATAGTACAAGGGCCCGCTAGTTGACCTAGATAGTCCAAGTGCCCGCTAGGTAACCTACATAGTCCAAGTTCCTGCTAGGTAACCTAGATAGTCCAAGTGCCCGTTACCTAACCTAGATAGTCCAATTGCCCGCTATGCAACATACATAGTCCAAGTGCCCGTTTGTTAACCTAGAAGTCCAAGTGCCCGCTAGGTAACCTAGACTGTCCAAGTGCCCGCTAGGTTAGGTACATAGTCCAAGTGCCCGCTAGGTAACCTAGATAGTCCAAGGGCCCGCTACTTAACCTACATAGTCCAAGTGCCCGGTAGTTAACTTACATAGTTCAAGTGTCCATAGGGAACATACATAGCCCATGTGCCCGCTAGGGAACATACATAGTCCAAGTGCCCGCTAGGGAATGTACATAGTCCAAGGGCCCGCTAGTTAACGTAGATAGTCCATGCTCCGCTAGTTAATCTACATAGTTCAAGGGCCCGCTAGGTAACCTACATAGTCCAATTACCCGCTAGTTAACATAGATTGTCCAAGTGTCTGCTAGTTAATCTACATAGTACAAGTGCCCGTTCGGGAATCTAGTTAGTCCAAGTGCCCGCTCTGGAACCTACATAGTCCAAGTGCCTGCTAGGGAACCTACATAGTCCAAATGCCTGCGCTGGAACATACATAGTCCAAGTGCCCGCTAGGGAATCTACATAGTCCAAGGGCCCGCTAGTTAACTTAGATAGTCCAAGTGCCGCTAGTTAATCTACATAGTCCAAGGGCACGCTAGTTAACCTACATAGTCCAAGTACCCGCTAGTTAACCTAGATCGTCCAAGTACCCACTATGTAACCTACATAGTCCAAGGGCCGGCTAGTTAACCTACATAGTCCAAGGGCCCGCTAGTTAACCTACATCGTCCATGGGCCTGCTAGTTAACCTAGATAGTCCAAGTGCCCGCTAGTTAACCTACATAGTTCAAGTGCCCGCGAGGTAACCTAGACATTTAAGTGACCACTAGGTTACCTATATAGTCCAAGTGCCTTTTCGTTAACCTACATAGTCCAAGTGCCCGCTAGGTAACCAATATAGTCCAAATGCCCGCTACGGGCCATAATTGTCCAAATGTCCGCTAGTTAACCTAGATAGTCCAAGTGCCCGCTAGTTAACCTAGATAGACCAAGTGCCCGCTAGGGAACTTATCTAGTCCAAGTACCCGCTAGGAAACGTACATAGTCCAAGTGCCCGCTAGGTAACGTACATAGTCTAAGTGCCCGCTAGGTAACGTAAATAGTCCAATGGCCTGCTAGGGAACGTACATAGTCCAAGTGCCTGCTAGGTAACCTAGATAGTCAAAGTGCCCACTAGTTAACCTACATAGTCCAGGTTCCCCCTAGGTAACCTAGATAGTCCAAGGGCCTGCTAGGTAACCTACATTGTCCTAGTGCCCCCTAGTTAACCTACATTCTCCAAGTGCCCGATAGGGAACCTAATTAGTCTTAGTGCCCACTAGTTAACCTACATAGTCCAAGTGCCCGTTAGTTAACCTAGATAGTCCAAATGCCCGCTAGGTAACCTAGATAGTCCAACAGCCCGGTAGGTAACCTACATACTCCAAGTACCCGCTAGGTAATGTAGATAGTTCAAGTGCCTGCTAGGTAACGTAGATAGTCCAAGTGCCCGCTAGGTAACCTACAAAGTCTAAGTGCCTGCTAAGTAATCTATATAGTCTAAATAACCGCTAGGGAGCCTACATAGTCCAAATGCCCGCTAGGTAACATAGATAGTCTAAGGGCCCGCTAGGTAACCTACGTAGTCCAAGTGCCCGCTAGGTAACCTACATAGTCCAAATGCCCTCTAGTTAACCTACATAGTCCAAGTGCCCGATAGGGAACCTACATAATCCAAGTGCCCGCTAGTTGAGCTACATAGTCCAAGTGCCCGCTAGGTAACCTAGATAATCCTAGTGCCCAATAGGGAACCTTTATAGTACTACTGCCAGCTAGGTAACCTAGATAGTCCAAGTGCCCGCTAGTTAACCTAGATAGTTCTAGTGCCCGTTAGTTAACCTAGAGTGTCCAAGTGCCTACTAGGGGACGTACTTAGTCCAAGTGCCCGTTAGCTAACCTAGATAGTCCAAGTGCCTGCTAGTTAACATTGATCATCCAAGTGCCCTCTAGTTAACATTCATAGTCCAAGGGCCCGCTAGTTAACCTACGTAGTCCAAGGTCCGCTAGTTAACCTAGATAGTCCAAGTGCTCGCTAGTTAACCTACATAGTACAAGGGCCCGCTAGTTAACCTAGATAGTCCAAGTGCCCGCTAGGTAACCTAAGTAGTCCAAATGGCCGATAGGGATCCAACATAGTCCAAGTGCCCGCTAGGTAACCTACATAGTCCAAGTGCCCGTTCGTTAACCTAGATAGTCCAAGTGCCCGCTAGGAAACCTACATAGTCCAAGGCCCGCTAGGTAACCTAGATAGTCCAAGTGCCCGCTAGGTAACCTAGAGTCCAAGTGCTCGATAATTAACCTACATAGTCCAAGTGCCCGCTAGTTAACCTACATAGTGCAAGGGCCCTCTAGTTAACCTAGATCGTGCAAGTGTCCGCTAGTTAGCCGATATAGTCCAAGTGCCCGCTAGTTAACCTATATACCAAGTGCCCGCTACGTGACCTAGATAGTCCAAGGGCACGCTAGTTAACCTACATAGTGCAAGTGCCCGCTAGGCAACGTAGATAGTCCAAGTGCCCGCTAAGGAACCTACATAGTCCAAGTGCACGCTAGTTAACCTATATAGTCCAAGTGCCCGCTAGTTAACCTAGATAGTCCAAGTGCCTGCTAGGTAACCTACATAGTGCAAGTGTCCGCTAGTTTACCTACATAGTCCAAGTGCCCGCTAGTTAACCTAGATAGTTCAAGTACCCTCTAGGTAACCTAGATAGTCCAAGGGCCCCCTAGTTGGCCTACATAGTCCAAGTGCCCGCTAGGTAACCTAGATAGTCCAAGTGCCTTTTCGGTAACATAGATAGTCCAAGTGCCCTTTAGGGAACCTAGATAGTCGAAGGGCCCGCATGTAAACCTACATAGTCCAAGGGCCCGCTAGTTAACCTACATATTCTAAGTGCCCGCTAGTTAACCTACATAATCTAAGTGCCCGTTAGCTAACCTAGATAGTCCAAGGGCCCGCTAGTTGACCTACATAGTCCAAGTGCCAGCTAGGTATCCTAGATAGTACAAGTGCCCGCTAGGTAACCTTGATAGTCCAAGTGCCCGTTAGTTAACCTAGATAGTCCAAGTGTCCACTAGGGGACGTACTTAGTCCATGTGCCCATTAGCTAACCTAGATAGTCCAAGTGCACGCTAGTTAACATTGATCATCCAAGTGCCCGCTAGTTAACCTAGATAGTCCAAGTGCCCTGTAGTTAACCTAGATCGTCCAGGTGCCCGCTAGTTAACCTACATAGTCCAAAGGCCCGCTAGTTAACCTACATAGTCCAAGGTCCGCTAGTTAACCTAGATAGTCCAAGTGCTCGCTAGTTAACCTACATAGTACAAGGGCCCACTAGTTGACCTAGATAGTCCAAGTGCTTGCTAGCTAACCTAGATAGTCCCTGTGCCCGCTAGGTAACCTAAGTAGTCCAAATATCCGATAGGGATCCTACATAGTCCAAGTGCCCGTTAGGTAACCTACATTGTCCATGTGCCCGTTCGTTAACCTAGATAGTCCAAGTGCCCGCTAGGTAACCTAGACTGTCCAAGTGACCGCTAGGTTACCTACATAGTCAAAGTGCCCGTTCGTTAACCTAGATAGTCCAAGTGTCCGCTAGGAAACCTACATAGACCAAGGGCCCGCTAGGTAACCTAGATAGTCCAAGTGTCCGCTAGATAACCTAGAGTCCAAGTGCTCGCTAGTTAACCTACATAGTCCAAGTGCCCGATATGTAACCTAGATAGTCAAAGTGCCCGCTAGTTAACCTAGATCGTCCAAGTGCCCGCTAGTTAACCTCGATTGTCCAAGGGCCCACTAGTTAACCTAGATAGTCCCAGTGTCCTCTAGTTAACCTACATAGTCCAAGTGCCCGCTAGTTAACCTACATATTCCAAGTGCCCGCTAGTTAACATAGATAGTCCAAGTGCCCGATAGGGAACTTATACAGTCCAAGTGCCCGCTAGGCAACCTATATAGTCCAAGTGCCCGAATAGGAACCTACATAGTCCAAGTGCACGCTAGTTAACCTAGATAGTCCAAGTGCCCGCTAGTTAACGTAGATAGTCCAAGTGCCTGCTAGGCAACCTACATAGTGCAAGTGTCCACTAGTTAACCTACATATTTCAAGTGCCCGCTAGTTAACATAGATAGTCCAAGTGCACGCTAGGGAACGTAATAGTCCAAATGCCCGCTAGGTAACCTAGATAGTGCAAGTGCCCGCTAGTTAACCTAGATAGTTGAAGTACCCGCTAGGTAACCTAGATCGTCCAAGGGCCCCCTAGTTAGCCTACATAGTCCAAGTGCCCGCTAGGTAACCTAGATAGTCCAATTGCCCGTTCGGTAACATAGATAGTCTAAGTGCCCTTTAGGGAACCTAGATAGTCCAAGGGCCCGCTAGTAAACCTACATAGTCCATGGGCCAGCTAGTTAACCTGCATAGTGCAAGTGTCCGCTAGTTAACCTATATATTCCAAGTGCCCGCTATTTAACCTACATAATCTAAGTGCCAGCTAGGTAACTTAGATAGTACAAGTGCCTGCTAGGGAATCTAGATAATTCAAGTGCCTGTTAGCTAAGCTAGATAGTCCAAGTGACGGCTACGTAACCTACATAGTCCAAGTGCCCGTTGGTTAACCTAGATAATCCAAGTGCCCACTCGGTAACCTAGACAGTCCAAGTGCCTGCTAGTTAACCTACGTAGTCCAAGTGCCCGATAGGGAACCTACATAATCCAAGTGCCTGCTCGGCAACCTACATACTCCAGGTGCCCGTTAGTTAACCTAGATAGTCAAAGTGCCTGCTAGGTAACCTAGATAGTCCAAGTGGCGGCTAGGTAACCTACATAGTCCAAGTGCCCGTTCGTTAACCTAGATAATCCAAGTGCCCGCTAGGTAACCGGGACAGTCCAAGTGTCCGCTAGTTTACCTACATAGTGCAAGTGCCAGATAGGGAACCTACATAATCCAAGTGCCCGCTAGGCAACCTACATAGTGCAAGTGCCCGTTAGTTAACCTAGATAGTCCAAGTGCCCGCTAGGTAACCTAGACTGTCCAAGTGACCGCTAGGTTACCTACATAGTCAAAGTGCCCGTTCGTTAACCTAGATAGTCCAAGTGTCCGCTAGGAAACCTACATAGACCAAGGGCCCGCTAGGTAACCTAGATAGTCCAAGTGTCCGCTAGATAACCTAGAGTCCAGGTGCTCGCTAGTTAACCTACATAGTCCAAGTGCCCGATATGTAACCTAGATAGTCAAAGTGCCCGCTAGTTAACCTAGATCGTCCAAGTGCCCGCTAGTTAACCTCGATTGTCCAAGGGCCCACTAGTTAACCTAGATAGTCCCAGTGTCCTCTAGTTAACCTACATAGTCCAAGTGCCCGCTAGTTAACCTACATATTCCAAGTGCCCGCTAGTTAACATAGATAGTCCAAGTGCCCGATAGGGAACTTATACAGTCCAAGTGCCCGCTAGGCAACCTATATAGTCCAAGTGCCCGAATAGGAACCTACATAGTCCAAGTGCACGCTAGTTAACCTAGATAGTCCAAGTGCCCGCTAGTTAACGTAGATAGTCCAAGTGCCTGCTAGGCAACCTACATAGTGCAAGTGTCCACTAGTTAACCTACATATTTCAAGTGCCCGCTAGTTAACATAGATAGTCCAAGTGCACGCTAGGGAACGTAATAGTCCAAATGCCCGCTAGGTAACCTAGATAGTGCAAGTGCCCGCTAGTTAACCTAGATAGTTGAAGTACCCGCTAGGTAACCTAGATCGTCCAAGGGCCCCCTAGTTAGCCTACATAGTCCAAGTGCCCGCTAGGTAACCTAGATAGTCCAATTGCCCGTTCGGTAACATAGATAGTCTAAGTGCCCTTTAGGGAACCTAGATAGTCCAAGGGCCCGCTAGTAAACCTACATAGTCCATGGGCCAGCTAGTTAACCTGCATAGTGCAAGTGTCCGCTAGTTAACCTATATATTCCAAGTGCCCGCTATTTAACCTACATAATCTAAGTGCCAGCTAGGTAACTTAGATAGTACAAGTGCCTGCTAGGGAATCTAGATAATTCAAGTGCCTGTTAGCTAAGCTAGATAGTCCAAGTGACGGCTACGTAACCTACATAGTCCAAGTGCCCGTTGGTTAACCTAGATAATCCAAGTGCCCACTCGGTAACCTAGACAGTCCAAGTGCCTGCTAGTTAACCTACGTAGTCCAAGTGCCCGATAGGGAACCTACATAATCCAAGTGCCTGCTCGGCAACCTACATACTCCAGGTGCCCGTTAGTTAACCTAGATAGTCAAAGTGCCTGCTAGGTAACCTAGATAGTCCAAGTGGCGGCTAGGTAACCTACATAGTCCAAGTGCCCGTTCGTTAACCTAGATAATCCAAGTGCCCGCTAGGTAACCGGGACAGTCCAAGTGTCCGCTAGTTTACCTACATAGTGCAAGTGCCAGATAGGGAACCTACATAATCCAAGTGCCCGCTAGGCAACCTACATAGTCCAAGTGCCCGTTAGTTAACCTAGATAGTCAAAGTGCCTGCTAGGTAACCTAGATAGTCCAAGTGCCCGCTAGGTAACCTACATAGTCCAAGTGCCCGCTAGGTATCCTAAATAGTCCAAATGCCCGCTAGGGAAACTACATAGTCCAAGTGCCCGCTAGTTAACCTAGATAGTCCAAGTGCCTGCTAGTAAACCTGCATAATCCATGGGCCCGCTGGTTAACCTACATAGTGCAAGGGCCCGCTAGTTAACCTAGATCGTGCAAGTTTCCGCTAGTTAGCCGATATAGTCCAAGTGCCCGCTAGTTAACCTATATACCAAGTGCCCGCTACGTAACCTAGATAGTCCAAGGGCACGCTAGTTAACCTACATAGTGCAAGTGCCCGCTAGGCAACCTAGATAGTCCAAATGCCCGCTAAGGGACCTACATAGTCCAAGTGCACGCTAGTTAACCTATATAGTCCAAGTGCCCGCTAGTTAACCTAGATAGTCCAAGTGCCTGCTAGCTAACCTACATAGTGCAAGTGTCCACTAGTTACCTACATAGTCCAAGTGCCCGCTAGTTAACCTAGATAGTTCAAGTACCCGCAAGGTAACCTAGATAGTCCAAGGGCCCCCTAGTTGGCCTACATAGTCCAAGTGCCCGCTAGGTAATCTAGATAGTCCAAGTGCCTTTTCGGTAACATAGATAGTCCAAGTGCCCTTTAGGGAACCTAGATAGTCAAAGGGCCCGCAAATAAACCTACATAGTCCAAGAGCCCGCTAGTTTACCTACATATTCCAACTGCCCGCTAGTTAACCTACATAATCTAAGTGCCCGTTAGCTAACCTAGATAGTCCAAGGGCCCGCTAGTTGACCTACATAGTCCAAGTGACAGCTAGGTATCCTAGATAGTACAAGTGCCCGCTAGGCAACCTAGATAGTCCAAGTGCCCGTTAGTTAACCTAGATAGTCCAAGTGCCCACTAGGGGACGTACTTAGTCCATGTGCCCATTATCTAACCTAGATAATCTAAGTGCCCGCTAGTTTACATTGATCATCCAAGTGCCCGCTAGTTAACCTAGATAGTCCAAGTGCCCTGTAGTTAACCTAGATCGTCCGGGTGCCCGCTAGTTAACCTACATAGTCCAAAGGCCCGCTAGTTAACCTACATAGTCCAAGGTCCGCTAGTTAACCTAGATAGTCCAAGTGCTCGCTAGTTAACCTACATAGTACAAGGGCCCACTAGTTGACCTAGATAGTCCAAGTGCCCGCTAGGTAACCTACATAGTCCAAGTTCCCGATGGTAACCTAAATAGTCCAAATGCCCGCTAGGGAAACTACATAGGCCAAGTGCCTGCTAGTTAACCTAGATAGTCCAAGTGCCTGCTAGTAAACCTACATAATCCATGGGCCCGCTAGTTAACCTACATAGTGCAAGGGCCCGCTAGTTAACCTAGATCGTGCAAGTGTCCGCTAGTTAGCCTATATAGTCCAAGTGCCCGCTAGTTAACCTATATACCAAGTGCCCGCTACGTAACCTAGATAGTCCAAGGGCACGCTAGTTAACCTACATAGTGCAAGTGCCCGCTAGGCAACCTAGATAGTCCAAGTGCCCGCTAAGGAACCTACATAGTCCAAGTGCACGCTAGTTAACCTATATAGTCCAAGTGCCCGCTAGTTAACATAGATAGTCCAAGTGCCTGCTAGGTAACCTACATAGTGCAAGTGTCCGCTAGTTAACCTACATAGTCGAAGTGCCCGCTAGTTGACCTAGATAGTTGAAGTACCCGCTAGGTAATCTAGATAGTCCAAGGGCCCCCTAGTTGGCCTACATAGTCCAAGTGCCCGCTAGGTAACCTAGATTGTCCAAGTGCCTTTTCGGTAACCTAGATAGTCCAAGTGCCCTTTAGGGAACCTAGATAGTCGAAGGGCCCGCAAGTAAACCTACATAGTCCAAGGGCCCGCTAGTTAACCTACATATTCCAACTGCCCGCTAGTTAACCTACATAATCTAAGTGCCCGTTAGCTAACCTAGATAGTCCAAGGGCCCGCTAGTTGACCTACATAGTCCAAGTGCCAGCTAGGTATCCTAGATAGTACAAGTGCCCGCTAGGTAACCTAGATAGTCCAAGTGCCCGTTAGTTAACCTAGATAGTCCAAGTGTCCACTAGGGGACGTACTTAGTCCATGTGCCCATTAGCTAACCTAGATAGTCCAAGTGCACGCTAGTTAACATTGATCATCCAAGTGCCCGCTAGTTAACCTAGATAGTCCAAGTGCCCTGTAGTTAACCTAGATCGTCCGGGTGCCCGCTAGTTAACCTACATAGTCCAAAGGCCCGCTAGTTAACCTACATAGTCCAAGGTCCGCTAGTTAACCTAGATAGTCCAAGTGCTCGCTAGTTAACCTACATAGTACAAGGGCCCACTAGTTGACCTAGATAGTCCAAGTGCCCGCTAGGTAACCTACATAGTCCAAGTTCCCGATGGTAACCTAAATAGTCCAAATGCCCGCTAGGGAAACTACATAGGCCAAATGCCTGCTAGTTAACCTAGATAGTCCAAGTGCCTGCTAGTAAACCTACATAATCCATGGGCCCGCTAGTTAACCTACATAGTGCAAGGGCCCGCTAGTTAACCTAGATCGTGCAAGTGTCCGCTAGTTAGCCTATATAGTCCAAGTGCCCGCTAGTTAACCTATATACCAAGTGCCCGCTACGTAACCTAGATAGTCCAAGGGCACGCTAGTTAACCTACATAGTGCAAGTGCCCGCTAGGCAACCTAGATAGTCCAAGTGCCCGCTAAGGAACCTACATAGTCCAAGTGCACGCTAGTTAACCTATATAGTCCAAGTGCCCGCTAGTTAACATAGATAGTCCAAGTGCCTGCTAGGTAACCTACATAGTGCAAGTGTCCGCTAGTTAACCTACATAGTCGAAGTGCCCGCTAGTTGACCTAGATAGTTCAAGTACCCGCTAGGTAATCTAGATAGTCCAAGGGCCCCCTAGTTGGCCTACATAGTCCAAGTGCCCGCTAGGTAACCTAGATTGTCCAAGTGCCTTTTCGGTAACCTAGATAGTCCAAGTGCCCTTTAGGGAACCTAGATAGTCGAAGGGCCCGCAAGTAAACCTACATAGTCCAAGGGCCCGCTAGTTAACCTACATATTCCAACTGCCCGCTAGTTAACCTACATAATCTAAGTGCCCGTTAGCTAACCTAGATAGTCCAAGGGCCCGCTAGTTGACCTACATAGTCCAAGTGCCTGGTAGGTATCCTAGATAGTACAAGTGCCCGCTAGGTAACCTAGATAGTCCAAGTGCCCGTTAGTTAACCTAGATAGTCGAAGTGCCCACTAGGTAACCCACAAAGGGCAATTTCCCAATGGTAACCTAAATTGTCCAAATGCCCGCTAGGGAAACTACATAGTCCAAGTGCCTGCTAGTTAACCTAGATAGTCCAAGTGCCCGCTAGTTAACATTGATCATCCAAGTGCCTGCTAGTTAACCTAGATAGTCCAAGTGCCCTCTAGTTAACCTAGATCGTCCAAGTGCCCGCTAGTTAACCTAGGTAGTCCAAGGTCCGCTAGTTAACCTAAATAGTCCAAGTGCTCGCTAGTTCACCTACATAGTACAAGGGCCCACTAGTTGACCTAGATAGTCCAAGTGCCCGCTAGCTAACCTAGATAGTCCAAGTGCCCGCTAGGTAACCTAAGTAGTCCAAATATCCGATAGGGATCCTACATAGTCCATGTGCCCGCTAGGTAACCTACATTGTCCAAGTGCCCGTTCGTTAACCTAGATAGTCCAAGTGCACGCTAGGTAACCTAGACTGTCCAAGTGCCCGCTAGGTTACCTACATAGTCCAAGTGCCCGTTCGTTAACCTACATAGTCCAAGTACCCGCTAGGAAACCTACATAGTCCAAGGGCCCGCTAGGTAACCTAGATAGTCCAAGTGTCCGCTAGATAACATAGAGTCCAAGTGCTCGCTAGTTAACCTACATAGTCCAAGTGCCCGCTATGTAACCTAGATAGTCAAAGTGCCCGTTAGGTAACCTAGATAGTCCAAGTGCCCGCTAGGTAACTTACATTGTCCAAGTTCCCGCTAGGTAACCTAGATAGTCCAAGTGCCCGTTACCTAACCTAGATAGTCCAAGTGCCCGCTAGGCAACCTACATAGTCCAAGAGCCCGTTCGTTAACCTAGAAGTCCAAGTGCCCGCTAGGTAACCTAGACAGTCCAAGTGCCCGCTAGGTTACCTGTATATTCCAAGTGCCCATTCGTTAACGTAGATAGTCCAAGTGCCCACTAGGTAACCTACATATTCCAATTGCCCGCTAGGTAACCTATATAGTCCAAGTGCCCGCTAGGTAACCTAGATCGTGAAAGTGTCCGCTAGTTAGCCTATATAGTCCAAGTGCCCGCTAGTTAACCTATATACCAAGTCCCCGCTACGTTACCTAGATAGTCCAAGGGCACGCTAGTTAACCTACATAGTGCAAGTGCCCGCTAGGCAACCTAGATAGTCCAAGTGCCCGCTAAGGAACCTACATAGTCCAAGTGCACGCTAGTTAACCTATATAGTCCAAGTGCCCGCTAGTTAACATAGATAGTCCAAGTGCCTGCTAGGTAACCTACATAATGCAAGTGTCCGCTAGTTAACCTACATAGTCGAAGTGCCCGCTAGTTGACCTAGATAGTTCAAGTACCCGCTAGGTAATCTAGATAGTCCAAGGGCCCCCTAGTTGGCCTACATAGTCCAAGTGCCCGCTAGGTAACCTAGATTGTCCAAGTGCCTTTTCGGTAACCTAGATAGTCCATGTGCCCTTTAGGGAACCTAGATAGTCGAAGGGCCCGCAAGTAAACCTACATAGTCCAAGGGCCCGCTAGTTAACCTACATATTCCAACTGCCCGCTAGTTAACCTACATAATCTAAGTGCCCGTTAGCTAACCTAGATAGTCCAAGGGCCCGCTAGTTGACCTACATAGTCCAAGTGCCAGCTAGGTATCCTAGATAGTACAAGTGCCCGCTAGGTAACCTAGATAGTGCAAGTGCCCGTTAGTTAACCTAGATAGTCCAAGTGTCCACTAGGGGACGTACTTAGTCCATGTGCCCATTAGCTAACCTAGATAGTCCAAGTGCACGCTAGTTAACATTGATCATCCAAGTGCCCGCTAGTTAACCTAGATAGTCCAAGTGCCCTGTAGTTAACCTAGATCGTCCGGGTGCCCGCTAGTTAACCTACATAGTCCAAAGGCCCGCTAGTTAACCTACATAGTCCAAGGTCCGCTAGTTAACCTAGATAGTCCAAGTGCTCGCTAGTTAACCTACATAGTACAAGGGCCCACTAGTTGACCTAGATAGTCCAAGTGCCCGCTAGGTAACCTACATAGTCCAAGTTTCCGATGGTAACCTAAATAGTCCAAATGCCCGCTAGGGAAACTACATAGGCCAAGTGCCTGCTAGTTAACCTAGATAGTCCAAGTGCCTGCTAGTAAACCTACATAATCCATGGGCCCGCTAGTTAACCTACATAGTGCAAGGGCCCGCTAGTTAACCTAGATCGTGCAAGTGTCCGCTAGTTAGCCTATATAGTCCAAGTGCCCGCTAGTTAACCTATATACCAAGTGCCCGCTACGTAACCTAGATAGTCCAAGGGCACGCTAGTTAACCTACATAGTGCAAGTGCCCGCTAGGCAACCTAGATAGTCCAAGTGCCCGCTAAGGAACCTACATAGTCCAAGTGCACGCTAGTTAACCTATATAGTCCAAGTGCCCGCTAGTTAACATAGATAGTCCAAGTGCCTGCTAGGTAACCTACATAGTGCAAGTGTCCGCTAGTTAACCTACATAGTCGAAGTGCCCGCTAGTTGACCTAGATAGTTCAAGTACCCGCTAGGTAATCTAGATAGTCCAAGGGCCCCCTAGTTGGCCTACATAGTCCAAGTGCCCGCTAGGTAACCTAGATAGTCCAAGTGCCTTTTCGGTAACATAGATAGTCCAAGTGCCCTTTAGGGAACCTAGATAGTCGAAGGGCCCGCAAGTAAACCTACATAGTCCAAGGGCCCGCTAGTTAACCTACATATTCCAACTGCCCGCTAGTTAACCTACATAATCTAAGTGCCTGTTAGCTAACCTAGATAGTCCAAGGGCCCGCTAGTTGACCAACATAGTCCAAGTGCCTGGTAGGTATCCTAGATAGTACAAGTGCCCGCTAGGTAACCTAGATAGTCCAAGTGCCCGTTAGTTAACCTAGATAGTCGAAGTGCCCACTAGGTAACCCACAAAGGGCAATTTCCCAATGGTAACCTAAATTGTCCAAATGCCCCCTAGGGAAACTACATAGTCCAAGTGCATGCTAGTTAACCTAGATAGTCCAAGTGCCCGCTAGTTAACATTGATCATCCAAGTGCCTGCTAGTTAACCTAGATAGTCCAAGTGCCCTCTAGTTAACCTAGATCGTCCAAGTGCCCGCTAGTTAACCTAGGTAGTCCAAGGTCCGCTAGTTAACCTAAATAGTCCAAGTGCTCGCTAGTTCACCTACATAGTACAAGGGCCCACTAGTTGACCTAGATAGTCCAAGTGCCCGCTAGCTAACCTAGATAGTCCAAGTGCCCGCTAGGTAACCTAAGTAGTCCAAATATCCGATAGGGATCCTACATAGTCCATGTGCCCGCTAGGTAACCTACATTGTCCAAGTGCCCGTTCGTTAACCTAGATAGTCCAAGTGCACGCTAGGTAACCTAGACTGTCCAAGTGCCCGCTAGGTTACCTACATAGTCCAAGTGCCCGTTCGTTAACCTACATAGTCCAAGTACCCGCTAGGAAACCTACATAGTCCAAGGGCCCGCTAGGTAACCTAGATAGTCCAAGTGTCCGCTAGATAACATAGAGTCCAAGTGCTCGCTAGTTAACCTACATAGTCCAAGTGCCCGCTATGTAACCTAGATAGTCAAAGTGCCCGTTAGGTAACCTAGATAGTCCAAGTGCCCGCTAGGTAACTTACATTGTCCAAGTTCCCGCTAGGTAACCTAGATAGTCCAAGTGCCCGTTACCTAACCTAGATAGTCCAAGTGCCCGCTAGGCAACCTACATAGTCCAAGAGCCCGTTCGTTAACCTAGAAGTCCAAGTGCCCGCTAGGTAACCTAGACAGTCCAAGTGCCCGCTAGGTTACCTGTATATTCCAAGTGCCCATTCGTTAACGTAGATAGTCCAAGTGCCCACTAGGTAACCTACATATTCCAATTGCCCGCTAGGTAACCTATATAGTCCAAGTGCCCGCTAGGTAACCTAGATCGTGCAAGTGTCCGCTAGTTAGCCTATATAGTCCAAGTGCCCGCTAGTTAACCTATATACCAAGTCCCCGCTACGTTACCTAGATAGTCCAAGGGCACGCTAGTTAACCTACATAGTGCAAGTGCCCGCTAGGCAACCTAGATAGTCCAAGTGCCCGCTAAGGAACCTACATAGTCCAAGTGCACGCTAGTTAACCTATATAGTCCAAGTGCCCGCTAGTTAACATAGATAGTCCAAGTGCCTGCTAGGTAACCTACATAGTGCAAGTGTCTGCAAGTTAACCTACATAGTCGAAGTGCCCGCTAGTTGACCTAGATAGTTCAAGTACCCGCTAGGTAATCTAGATAGTCCAAGGGCCCCCTAGTTGGCCTACATAGTCCAAGTGCCCGCTAGGTAACCTAGATAGTCCAAGTGCCTTTGCGGTAACCTAGATAGTCCAAGTGCCCTTTAGGGAACCTAGATAGTCTAAGGGCCCGCAAGTAAACCTACATAGTCCAAGGTCCCGCTAGTTAACCTACATATTCCAAGTGCCCGCTAGTTAACCTACGTAATCTAAGTGCCCGTTAGCTAACCTAGATAGTCCAAGGGCCCGCTAGTTGACCTACATAGTCCATGTGCCTGGTAGGTATCCTAGATAGTACAAGTGCCCGCTAGGTAACCTAGATAGTCCAAGTGCCCGTTAGTTAACCTAGATAGTCCAAGTGCCCACTAGGTAACCTACATAGGGCAAGTTCCCAATCGTAACCTAAATAGTCCAAATGCCCGCTAGGGAAACTACATAGTCCATGTGCCTGCTAGTTAACCTAGATAGTCCAAGTGCCCGCTAGTGAAGATTGATCATCCAAGTGCCTGCTAGATAACCTAGATAGTCCAAGTGCCCTCTAGTTAACCTAGATCGTCCAAGTGCCCGCTAGTTAACCTACATAGTCCAAGGTCCGCTAGTTAACCTAGATAGTCCAAGTGCTCGCTAGTTAACCTACATAGTACAAGGGCCCACTAGTTGACCTAGATAGTCCAAGTGCCCGCTAGCTAACCTAGATAGTCCAAGTGCCCGCTAGGTAACCTAAGTAGTCCAAATATCCGATAGGGATCCTACATAGTCCAAGTGCCCGCTAGGTAACCTAGACTGTCCAAGTGCCCGCTAGGTTACCTACATAGTCCAAGTGCCCGTTCGTTAACCTAGATAGTCCAAGTGCCCGCTAGGAAACCTACATAGTCCAAGGGCCCGCTAGGTAACCTAGATAGTCCAAGTGTCCGCTAGATAACCTAGAGTCCAAGTGCTCGCTAGTTAACCTACATAGTCCAAGTGCCCGCTATGTAACCTAGATAGTCAAAGTGCCCGTTAGGTAACCTAGATAGTCCAAGTGCCCGCTAGGTAACTTACATTGTCCAAATTCCCGCTAGGTAACCTAGATAGGCCAAGTGCCCGTTACCTAACCTGGATAGTCCAAGTGCCCGCTAGGCAACCTACATAGTCCAAGAGCCCGTTCGTTAACCTAGAAGTCCAAGTGCCCGCTAGGTAACCTAGACAGTCCAAGTGCCCGCTAGGTTACCTGCATATTCCAAGTGCCCATTCGTTAACGTAGATAGGCCAAGTGCCCACTAGGTAACCTACATAGCCCAAGTGCCCGCTAGGTAACCTATATAGTCCAAGTGCCCGTTAGGTAACCTAGATAGTCCAAGGGCCCGCTAGTTAACCTACATAGTCCAAGGGCTCACTTGTTCACTTTGATAGTCCAAGTGCCCGCTAGTTAACCTAGATCTTCCAAGTGACCGCTAGTTAACCTAGATTGCCCAAGTTCCCGCTAGTTAACCTACATAGTCCAAGGGCCCACTAGTTAACCTAGATAGTCCAAGTGTCCTCTAGTTAACCTACATAGTCCAAGTGCCCGCTAGTTAACCTATATACCAAGTGTCCGCTACGTAACCTAGATATTCCAAGGGCACGCTCGTTAACCTATATCGTCCAAGTGCCCGCTAGGCAACCTAGATAGTCCAAGTGCCCGCTAAGGCACCTACATAGTCCAAGTGCACGCTAGATATCCTAGATAGTCCAAGTGCCCGCTAGTTAACCTAGATAGTCCAAGTGCCTGCTAGGTAACCTACATAGTGCAAGTGTCCACTAGTTAAGCTACATATTCCAAGTGCCCGCTAGTTAACATAGATAGTCCAAATGCCCGCTAGGGAACGTACATAGTCCAAGTGCTTGCTAGGTAACCTAGATAGTTCAAGTACCCGCTACGTAACCTAGATCATCAAAGGGCCCCCTAGTTAGCCTACATAGTCCAAGTGCCCGCTAGGTAACCTAGATAGTCCAAGTGCGCTTTAGGGAACCCAGATAGTCCACGTGCCCTTTAGGGAACCTAGATAGTCCAAGGGCCCGCTAGTAAACCTACATAGTCCATGGGCCCCCTAGTTAACCTACATAGTCCAAGTTCCCGCTAGTTAACCTACATAATCTAAGTCCCGTTGGCTCACCTAGATAGTCCAAGGGCCCGCTAGTTGACCTACATTGTCAAAGTGCCAGCTAGGTAACCTAGGTAGTACAAGTGCCCGCTAGGGAACCTGGATAGTCCAAGTGCCTGTTAGCTAACCTAGATAGTCCATGTGGCGGCTAGGTAACCTACATAGTCCAAGTGCCCGTTCGTTAACCTAGATAATCCAAGTGCCCGTTCGTTAACCGAGATAATCCAAGTGCCCACTAGGTAACCTAGACAGTCCAAGTGCCCGCTAGTTAACCTACAAAGTCAAAGTGCCCTATAGGGAACCTACATAATCCAAGTGCCCGCTATGCAACCTACATAGTCCAAGTGCCCGTTAGTTAACCTAGATAGTCAAAGTGCCTGCTAGGTAACCTAGATATTCCAAGTGCCCGGTAAGTAACCTACATATTCCAAGTGCCCGCTAGGTAACCTAAATAGTCCAAATACCCGCTAGGGAAACTACATAGTCCAAGTGCCCGCTAGTTAACCTAGATAGTCCAAGTGCCTGCTAGTAAACCTACATAATCCATGGGCACGCTAGTTTGCCTACATAGTGCAAGGGCCCGCTAGTTAACCTACATCGTCCCAGGGCCCGCTAGTTAAACTAGATAGTCCAAGTGCCCGCTAGTTAACCTACATAGTCTAAGTGCCCGCTAGGTAACCTAGACAGTTCAAGTGACCACTAGGTTACCCACATAGTCCAAGTGCCCGTTCGTTAACCTACATAGTCGAAGTGCCCGCTAGGTAACCAATATAGTCCAATTGCCCGCTAGGGGCCCTAATATTCCAAATGCACACTAGTTAACCTAGATAGTCCAAGTGCTCGCTAGTTAACCTAGATATTCCCAGTGCCCGCTAGTTAACCTAGATAGACCAAGTGCCCGCTAGGGAACCTATCTAGTCCAAGTACCCGCTAGGAAACGTACATAGTCCAAGTGCCCGCTAGGTAACGTACATAGTACAAGTGCCCTCTAGGTAACGTAGATAGTCCAAGTGCCCGCTAGGGAACGTACATAGTCCAAGTGCCCGCTAGGGAATCTAGATAGTCCAAGTGCCCGCTAGGTAACCTACATAGTCCAAGTGCCCGCTAGGTAACCTAGATAGTGCAAGTGCCCCCTAGTTAAACTAGATAGTTGAAGTACCCGCTAGGTAACCTAGATCGTCCAAGGGCCCCCTAGTTAGCCTATATAGTCCAAGTGCCCGCTAGGTATCCTAGATAGTCCAAGTGCCCGTTCGGTAACCTAGATAGTCTAAGTGCCCTTTAGGGAACCTATATAGTCCAAGGGCCCGCTAGTAAACCTACATAGTCCATGGGCCCACTAGTTAACCTACATAGTGCAAGTGTCTGCTAGTTAACCAACATATTCCAAGTGCCCGCTATTTAACCTACATAATCTAAGTGCCAGCTAGGTAACCTAGATAGTACAAGTGCCTGCTAGGGAATCTAGATAGTCCAAGTGCCTGTTAGCTAACCTAGATAGTCCAAGGGGCAGCTAGGTAACCTATATAGTCCTAGTGCCCGTTCGTTAACCTAGATCATCCAAGTGCCCGCTAGGTAACCTAGACAGTCCAAGTGCCCGCTAGTTAACCTACATAGTCCAAGTGCCCGATAGGGAACCTACATAATCCAAGTGCCCGCTCGGCAACCTACATACTCCAGGTGCCGGTTAGTTAACCTAGATAGTCAAAGTGCCTGCTAGGTAACCTAGATAGTCCAAGTGCCCGCTAGGTAACCTACATAGGGCAAGTTCCCAATGGTAACCTAAATAGTCCAAATGCCCGCTAGGGAAACTACATAGTCCAAGTGCCTGCTAGTTAACCTAGATAGTCCAAGTGCCCGCTAGTTAACATTGATCATCCAAGTGCCTGCTAGTTAACCTAGATAGTCCAAGTGCCCTCTAGTTAACCTAGATCGTCCAAGTGCCCGCTAGTTAACCTACATAGTCCAAAGGCCCGCTAGTTAACCTACATAGTCCAAGGTCCGCTAGTTAACCTAGATACTCCAATGCTCGCTAGTTAACCTACATAGTACATGGCCCACTAGTTGACCTAGATAGTCCAAGTGCCCGCTAGCTAACCTAGATAGTCCAAGTGCCCGCTAGGAAACCTACATAGTCCAAGGGCCCGCTAGGTAACCTAGATAGTCCAAGTGTCCGCTAGATATCCTAGAGTATAAGTGCTCTCTAGTTAACCTACATAGTCCAAGTGCCCGCTATGTAACCTAGATAGTCAAAGTGCCCGTTAGGTAACCTAGATAGTCCAAGTGCCCGCTAGGTAACTTACATTGTCCAAGTTGCCTCTAGGTAACCTAGATAGTCCAAGTGCCCCTTACCTAACCTAGATAGTCCAAGTGCCCGCTAGGCAACCTACATAGTCCAAGAGCCCGTTCGTTAACCTAGAAGTCCAAGTGCCCGCTATGTAACCTAGACAGTCCAAGTGCCCGCTAGGTTACCAGCATATTCCAAGTGCCCATTCGTTAACGTAGATAGTCCAAGTCCCCACTAGGTAACCTACATAGTCCAAGTGCCCGCTAGGTAACCTATATAGTCCAAGTGCCCGCTAGGTAACCTAGATAGTCCAAGGGCCCGCTAGTTAACCAACATAGTCCAAGGGCTCACTTGTTCACTTTGATAGTCCAAGTGCCCGCTAGTTAACCTAGATCTTCCAAGTGACCGCTAGTTAACCTAGATTGCCCAAGTGCCCGCTAGTTAACCTACATAGTCCAAGGGCCCACTATTTAACCTAGATAGTCCAAGTGTCCTCTAGTTAACCTACATAGTCCAAGTGCCCGCTAGTTAACCTATATACCAAGTGCCCGCTACGTAACCTAGATATTCCAAGGGCACGCTAGTTAACCTATATCGTCCAAGTGCCCGCTAGGCAACCTAGATAGTCCAAGTGCCCGCTAAGGAACCTATATAGTCCAAGTGCACGCTAGATATCCTAGATAGTCCAAGTGCCCGCTAGTTAACCTAGATAGTCCAAGTGCCTGCTAGGTAACCTACATAGTGCAAGTGTCCGCTAGTTAAGCTACATATTCCAAGTGCCCGCTAGTTAACATAGATAGTCCAAATGCCCGCTAGGGAACGTACATAGTCCAAGTGCCTGCTAGGTAACCTAGATAGTTCAAGTACCCGCTACGTAACCTAGATCATCAAAGGGCCCCCTAGTTAGCCTACATAGTCCAAGTGCCCGCTAGGTAACCTACATAATCTAAGTGCCCGTTGGCTAACCTAGATAGTCCAAGGTCCCGCTAGTTGACCTACATAGTCAAAGTGCCAGCTAGGTAACCTAGGTAGT
The DNA here is from genome assembly GCF_050624435.1 of Tenrec ecaudatus. Lineage (NCBI taxonomy): Eukaryota > Metazoa > Chordata > Mammalia > Afrosoricida > Tenrecidae > Tenrec > Tenrec ecaudatus. Next base: position 1,782,657 of record NW_027457652.1, read on the forward strand.
ACAAGTGCCCGCTAGGGAACCTAGATAGTCCAAGTGCCTGTTAGCTAACATAGATAGTCCATGTGGCGGCTAGGTAACCTACATAGTCCAAGTGCCCGTTCGTTAACCTAGATAATCCAAGTGCCCGTTCCTTAACCGAGATAATCCAAGTGCCCACTAGGTAACCTAGACAGTCCAAGTGCCTGCTAGTTAACCTACAAAGTCAAAGTGCCCTATAGGGAACCTACATAATCCAAGTGCCCGCTAGGCAACCTACATAGTCCAAGTGCCCGTTAGTTAACCTAGATAGTCAAAGAGCCTGCTAGGTAACCTAGATATTCCAAGTGCCCGCTAAGTAACCTACATATTCCAAGTGCCCGCTAGGTAACCTAAATAGTCCAAATACCCGCTAGGGAAACTACATAGTCCAAGTGCCCGCTAGTTAACCTAGATAGTCCAAGTGCCTGCTAGTAAACCTACATAATCCATGGGCACGCTAGTTTGCCTACATAGTGCAAGGGCCCGCTAGTTAACCTACAACATCCCAGGGCCCGCTAGTTAACCTAGATAGTCCAAGTGCCCGCTAGTTAACCTACATAGTCTAAGTGCCCGCTAGGTAACCTAGACAGTTCAAGTGACCACTAGGTTACCCACATAGTCAAAGTGCCCGTTCGTTAACCTACATAGTCGAAGTGCCCGCTAGGTAACCAATATAGTCCAATTGCCCGCTAGGGGCCCTAATATTCCAAATGCCCACTAGTTAACCTAGATAGTCCAAGTGCTCGCTAGTTAACCTAGATAGTCCCAGTGCCCGCTAGTTAACCTAGATAGACCAAGTGCCCGCTAGGGAACCTATCTAGTCCAAGTACCCGCTAGGAAACGTACATAGTCCAAGTGCCCGCTAGGTAACGTACATAGTACAAGTGCCCTCTAGGTAACGTAGATAGTCCAAGTGCCCGCTAGGGAACGTACAAAGTCCAAGTGCCCGCTAGGGAACCTAGATAGTCCAAGTGCCCGCTAGGTAACCTACATAGTCCAAGTGCCCGCTAGGTAACCTAGATAGTGCAAGTGCCCCCTAGTTAAACTAGATAGTTGAAGTACCCGCTAGGTAACCTAGATCGTCCAAGGGCCCCCTAGTTAGCCTATATAGTCCAAGTGCCCGCTAGGTATCCTAGATAGTCCAAGTGCCTGTTCGGTAACCTAGATAGTCTAAGTGCCCTTTAGGGAACCTAGATAGTCCAAGGGCCCGCTAGTAAACCTACATAGTCCATGGGCCCACTAGTTAACCTACATAGTGCAAGTGTCTGCTAGTTAACCTACATATTCCAAGTGCCCGCTATTTAACCTACATAATCTAAGTGCCAGCTAGGTAACCTAGATAGTACAAGTGCCTGCTAGGGAATCTAGATAGTCCAAGTGCCTGTTAGCTAACCTAGATAGTCCAAGGGGCAGCTAGGTAACCTATATAGTCCTAGTGCCCGTTCGTTAACCTAGATCATCCAAGTGCCCGCTAGGTAACCTAGACAGTCCAAGTGCCCGCTAGTTAACCTACATAGTCCAAGTGCCCGATAGGGAACCTACATAATCCAAGTGCCCGCTCGGCAACCTACATACTCCAGGTGCCGGTTAGTTAACCTAGATAGTCAAAGTGCCTGCTAGGTAACCTAGATAGTCCAAGTGCCCGCTAGGTAACCTACATAGGGCAAGTTCCCAATGGTAACCTAAATAGTCCAAATGCCCGCTAGGGAAACTACATAGTCCAAGTGCCTGCTAGTTAACCTAGATAGTCCAAGTGCCCGCTAGTTAACATTGATCATCCAAGTGCCTGCTAGTTAACCTAGATAGTCCAAGTGCCCTCTAGTTAACCTAGATCGTCCAAGTGCCCGCTAGTTAACCTACATAGTCCAAAGGCCCGCTAGTTAACCTACATAGTCCAAGGTCCGCTAGTTAACCTAGATACTCCAATGCTCGCTAGTTAACCTACATAGTACATGGCCCACTAGTTGACCTAGATAGTCCAAGTGCCCGCTAGCTAACCTAGATAGTCCAAGTGCCCGCTAGGAAACCTACATAGTCCAAGGGCCCGCTAGGTAACCTAGATAGTCCAAGTGTCCGCTAGATATCCTAGAGTATAAGTGCTCTCTAGTTAACCTACATAGTCCAAGTGCCCGCTATGTAACCTAGATAGTCAAAGTGCCCGTTAGGTAACTTACATTGTCCAAGTTGCCTCTAGGTAACCTAGATAGTCCAAGTGCCCCTTACCTAACCTAGATAGTCCAAGTGCCCGCTAGGCAACCTACATAGTCCAAGAGCCCGTTCGTTAACCTAGAAGTCCAAGTGCCCGCTATGTAACCTAGATAGTCCAAGTGCCCGCTAGGTAACTTACATTGTCCAAGTTGCCTCTAGGTAACCTAGATAGTCCAAGTGCCCCTTACCTAACCTAGATAGTCCAAGTGCCCGCTAGGCAACCTACATAGTCCAAGAGCCCGTTCGTTAACCTAGAAGTCCAAGTGCCCGCTATGTAACCTAGACAGTCCAAGTGCCCGCTAGGTTACCAGCATATTCCAAGTGCCCATTCGTTAACGTAGATAGTCCAAGTCCCCACTAGGTAACCTACATAGTCCAAGTGCCCGCTAGGTAACCTATATAGTCCAAGTGCCCGCTAGGTAACCTAGATAGTCCAAGGGCCCGCTAGTTAACCAACATAGTCCAAGGGCTCACTTGTTCACTTTGATAGTCCAAGTGCCCGCTAGTTAACCTAGATCTTCCAAGTGACCGCTAGTTAACCTAGATTGCCCAAGTGCCCGCTAGTTAACCTACATAGTCCAAGGGCCCACTATTTAACCTAGATAGTCCAAGTGTCCTCTAGTTAACCTACATAGTCCAAGTGCCCGCTAGTTAACCTATATACCAAGTGCCCGCTACGTAACCTAGATATTCCAAGGGCACGCTAGTTAACCTATATCGTCCAAGTGCCCGCTAGGCAACCTAGATAGTCCAAGTGCCCGCTAAGGAACCTATATAGTCCAAGTGCACGCTAGATATCCTAGATAGTCCAAGTGCCCGCTAGTTAACCTAGATAGTCCAAGTGCCTGCTAGGTAACCTACATAGTGCAAGTGTCCGCTAGTTAAGCTACATATTCCAAGTGCCCGCTAGTTAACATAGATAGTCCAAATGCCCGCTAGGGAACGTACATAGTCCAAGTGCCTGCTAGGTAACCTAGATAGTTCAAGTACCCGCTACGTAACCTAGATCATCAAAGGGCCCCCTAGTTAGCCTACATAGTCCAAGTGCCCGCTAGGTAACCTACATAATCTAAGTGCCCGTTGGCTAACCTAGATAGTCCAAGGTCCCGCTAGTTGACCTACATAGTCAAAGTGCCAGCTAGGTAACCTAGGTAGTACAAGTGCCCGCTAGGGAACCTAGATAGTCCAAGTGCCTGTTAGCTAACATAGATAGTCCATGTGGCGGCTAGGTAACCTACATAGTCCAAGTGCCCGTTCGTTAACCTAGATAATCCAAGTGCCCGTTCCTTAACCGAGATAATCCAAGTGCCCACTAGGTAACCTAGACAGTCCAAGTGCCTGCTAGTTAACCTACAAAGTCAAAGTGCCCTATAGGGAACCTACATAATCCAAGTGCCCGCTAGGCAACCTACATAGTCCAAGTGCCCGTTAGTTAACCTAGATAGTCAAAGAGCCTGCTAGGTAACCTAGATATTCCAAGTGCCCGCTAAGTAACCTACATATTCCAAGTGCCCGCTAGGTAACCTAAATAGTCCAAATACCCGCTAGGGAAACTACATAGTCCAAGTGCCCGCTAGTTAACCTAGATAGTCCAAGTGCCTGCTAGTAAACCTACATAATCCATGGGCACGCTAGTTTGCCTACATAGTGCAAGGGCCCGCTAGTTAACCTACATCATCCCAGGGCCCGCTAGTTAACCTAGATAGTCCAAGTGCCCGCTAGTTAACCTACATAGTCTAAGTGCCCGCTAGGTAACCTAGACAGTTCAAGTGACCACTAGGTTACCCACATAGTCAAAGTGCCCGTTCGTTAACCTACATAGTCGAAGTGCCCGCTAGGTAACCAATATAGTCCAATTGCCCGCTAGGGGCCCTAATATTCCAAATGCCCACTAGTTAACCTAGATAGTCCAAGTGCTCGCTAGTTAACCTAGATAGTCCCAGTGCCCGCTAGTTAACCTAGATAGACCAAGTGCCCGCTAGGGAACCTATCTAGTCCAAGTACCCGCTAGGAAACGTACATAGTCCAAGTGCCCGCTAGGTAACGTACATAGTACAAGTGCCCTCTAGGTAACGTAGATAGTCCAAGTGCCCGCTAGGGAACGTACAAAGTCCAAGTGCCCGCTAGGGAACCTAGATAGTCCAAGTGCCCGCTAGGTAACCTACATAGTCCAAGTGCCCGCTAGGTAACCTAGATAGTGCAAGTGCCCCCTAGTTAAACTAGATAGTTGAAGTACCCGCTAGGTAACCTAGATCGTCCAAGGGCCCCCTAGTTAGCCTATATAGTCCAAGTGCCCGCTAGGTATCCTAGATAGTCCAAGTGCCTGTTCGGTAACCTAGATAGTCTAAGTGCCCTTTAGGGAACCTAGATAGTCCAAGGGCCCGCTAGTAAACCTACATAGTCCATGGGCCCACTAGTTAACCTACATAGTGCAAGTGTCTGCTAGTTAACCTACATATTCCAAGTGCCCGCTATTTAACCTACATAATCTAAGTGCCAGCTAGGTAACCTAGATAGTACAAGTGCCTGCTAGGGAATCTAGATAGTCCAAGTGCCTGTTAGCTAACCTAGATAGTCCAAGGGGCAGCTAGGTAACCTATATAGTCCTAGTGCCCGTTCGTTAACCTAGATCATCCAAGTGCCCGCTAGGTAACCTAGACAGTCCAAGTGCCCGCTAGTTAACCTACATAGTCCAAGTGCCCGATAGGGAACCTACATAATCCAAGTGCCCGCTCGGCAACCTACATACTCCAGGTGCCGGTTAGTTAACCTAGATAGTCAAAGTGCCTGCTAGGTAACCTAGATAGTCCAAGTGCCCGCTAGGTAACCTACATAGGGCAAGTTCCCAATGGTAACCTAAATAGTCCAAATGCCCGCTAGGGAAACTACATAGTCCAAGTGCCTGCTAGTTAACCTAGATAGTCCAAGTGCCCGCTAGTTAACATTGATCATCCAAGTGCCTGCTAGTTAACCTAGATAGTCCAAGTGCCCTCTAGTTAACCTAGATCGTCCAAGTGCCCGCTAGTTAACCTACATAGTCCAAAGGCCCGCTAGTTAACCTACATAGTCCAAGGTCCGCTAGTTAACCTAGATACTCCAATGCTCGCTAGTTAACCTACATAGTACATGGCCCACTAGTTGACCTAGATAGTCCAAGTGCCCGCTAGCTAACCTAGATAGTCCAAGTGCCCGCTAGGAAACCTACATAGTCCAAGGGCCCGCTAGGTAACCTAGATAGTCCAAGTGTCCGCTAGATATCCTAGAGTATAAGTGCTCTCTAGTTAACCTACATAGTCCAAGTGCCCGCTATGTAACCTAGATAGTCAAAGTGCCCGTTAGGTAACCTAGATAGTCCAAGTGCCCGCTAGGTAACTTACATTGTCCAAGTTGCCTCTAGGTAACCTAGATAGTCCAAGTGCCCCTTACCTAACCTAGATAGTCCAAGTGCCCGCTAGGCAACCTACATAGTCCAAGAGCCCGTTCGTTAACCTAGAAGTCCAAGTGCCCGCTATGTAACCTAGACAGTCCAAGTGCCCGCTAGGTTACCAGCATATTCCAAGTGCCCATTCGTTAACGTAGATAGTCCAAGTCCCCACTAGGTAACCTACATAGTCCAAGTGCCCGCTAGGTAACCTATATAGTCCAAGTGCCCGCTAGGTAACCTAGATAGTCCAAGGGCCCGCTAGTTAACCAACATAGTCCAAGGGCTCACTTGTTCACTTTGATAGTCCAAGTGCCCGCTAGTTAACCTAGATCTTCCAAGTGACCGCTAGTTAACCTAGATTGCCCAAGTGCCCGCTAGTTAACCTACATAGTCCAAGGGCCCACTATTTAACCTAGATAGTCCAAGTGTCCTCTAGTTAACCTACATAGTCCAAGTGCCCGCTAGTTAACCTATATACCAAGTGCCCGCTACGTAACCTAGATATTCCAAGGGCACGCTAGTTAACCTATATCGTCCAAGTGCCCGCTAGGCAACCTAGATAGTCCAAGTGCCCGCTAAGGAACCTATATAGTCCAAGTGCACGCTAGATATCCTAGATAGTCCAAGTGCCCGCTAGTTAACCTAGATAGTCCAAGTGCCTGCTAGGTAACCTACATAGTGCAAGTGTCCGCTAGTTAAGCTACATATTCCAAGTGCCCGCTAGTTAACATAGATAGTCCAAATGCCCGCTAGGGAACGTACATAGTCCAAGTGCCTGCTAGGTAACCTAGATAGTTCAAGTACCCGCTACGTAACCTAGATCATCAAAGGGCCCCCTAGTTAGCCTACATAGTCCAAGTGCCCGCTAGGTAACCTACATAATCTAAGTGCCCGTTGGCTAACCTAGATAGTCCAAGGTCCCGCTAGTTGACCTACATAGTCAAAGTGCCAGCTAGGTAACCTAGGTAGTACAAGTGCCCGCTAGGGAACCTAGATAGTCCAAGTGCCTGTTAGCTAACATAGATAGTCCATGTGGCGGCTAGGTAACCTACATAGTCCAAGTGCCCGTTCGTTAACCTAGATAATCCAAGTGCCCGTTCCTTAACCGAGATAATCCAAGTGCCCACTAGGTAACCTAGACAGTCCAAGTGCCTGCTAGTTAACCTACAAAGTCAAAGTGCCCTATAGGGAACCTACATAATCCAAGTGCCCGCTAGGCAACCTACATAGTCCAAGTGCCCGTTAGTTAACCTAGATAGTCAAAGAGCCTGCTAGGTAACCTAGATATTCCAAGTGCCCGCTAAGTAACCTACATATTCCAAGTGCCCGCTAGGTAACCTAAATAGTCCAAATACCCGCTAGGGAAACTACATAGTCCAAGTGCCCGCTAGTTAACCTAGATAGTCCAAGTGCCTGCTAGTAAACCTACATAATCCATGGGCACGCTAGTTTGCCTACATAGTGCAAGGGCCCGCTAGTTAACCTACATCATCCCAGGGCCCGCTAGTTAACCTAGATAGTCCAAGTGCCCGCTAGTTAACCTACATAGTCTAAGTGCCCGCTAGGTAACCTAGACAGTTCAAGTGACCACTAGGTTACCCACATAGTCAAAGTGCCCGTTCGTTAACCTACATAGTCGAAGTGCCCGCTAGGTAACCAATATAGTCCAATTGCCCGCTAGGGGCCCTAATATTCCAAATGCCCACTAGTTAACCTAGATAGTCCAAGTGCTCGCTAGTTAACCTAGATAGTCCCAGTGCCCGCTAGTTAACCTAGATAGACCAAGTGCCCGCTAGGGAACCTATCTAGTCCAAGTACCCGCTAGGAAACGTACATAGTCCAAGTGCCCGCTAGGTAACGTACATAGTACAAGTGCCCTCTAGGTAACGTAGATAGTCCAAGTGCCCGCTAGGGAACGTACAAAGTCCAAGTGCCCGCTAGGGAACCTAGATAGTCCAAGTGCCCGCTAGGTAACCTACATAGTCCAAGTGCCCGCTAGGTAACCTAGATAGTGCAAGTGCCCCCTAGTTAAACTAGATAGTTGAAGTACCCGCTAGGTAACCTAGATCGTCCAAGGGCCCCCTAGTTAGCCTATATAGTCCAAGTGCCCGCTAGGTATCCTAGATAGTCCAAGTGCCTGTTCGGTAACCTAGATAGTCTAAGTGCCCTTTAGGGAACCTAGATAGTCCAAGGGCCCGCTAGTAAACCTACATAGTCCATGGGCCCACTAGTTAACCTACATAGTGCAAGTGTCTGCTAGTTAACCTACATATTCCAAGTGCCCGCTATTTAACCTACATAATCTAAGTGCCAGCTAGGTAACCTAGATAGTACAAGTGCCTGCTAGGGAATCTAGATAGTCCAAGTGCCTGTTAGCTAACCTAGATAGTCCAAGGGGCAGCTAGGTAACCTATATAGTCCTAGTGCCCGTTCGTTAACCTAGATCATCCAAGTGCCCGCTAGGTAACCTAGACAGTCCAAGTGCCCGCTAGTTAACCTACATAGTCCAAGTGCCCGATAGGGAACCTACATAATCCAAGTGCCCGCTCGGCAACCTACATACTCCAGGTGCCGGTTAGTTAACCTAGATAGTCAAAGTGCCTGCTAGGTAACCTAGATAGTCCAAGTGCCCGCTAGGTAACCTACATAGGGCAAGTTCCCAATGGTAACCTAAATAGTCCAAATGCCCGCTAGGGAAACTACATAGTCCAAGTGCCTGCTAGTTAACCTAGATAGTCCAAGTGCCCGCTAGTTAACATTGATCATCCAAGTGCCTGCTAGTTAACCTAGATAGTCCAAGTGCCCTCTAGTTAACCTAGATCGTCCAAGTGCCCGCTAGTTAACCTACATAGTCCAAAGGCCCGCTAGTTAACCTACATAGTCCAAGGTCCGCTAGTTAACCTAGATACTCCAATGCTCGCTAGTTAACCTACATAGTACATGGCCCACTAGTTGACCTAGATAGTCCAAGTGCCCGCTAGCTAACCTAGATAGTCCAAGTGCCCGCTAGGAAACCTACATAGTCCAAGGGCCCGCTAGGTAACCTAGATAGTCCAAGTGTCCGCTAGATATCCTAGAGTATAAGTGCTCTCTAGTTAACCTACATAGTCCAAGTGCCCGCTATGTAACCTAGATAGTCAAAGTGCCCGTTAGGTAACCTAGATAGTCCAAGTGCCCGCTAGGTAACTTACATTGTCCAAGTTGCCTCTAGGTAACCTAGATAGTCCAAGTGCCCCTTACCTAACCTAGATAGTCCAAGTGCCCGCTAGGCAACCTACATAGTCCAAGAGCCCGTTCGTTAACCTAGAAGTCCAAGTGCCCGCTATGTAACCTAGACAGTCCAAGTGCCCGCTAGGTTACCAGCATATTCCAAGTGCCCATTCGTTAACGTAGATAGTCCAAGTCCCCACTAGGTAACCTACATAGTCCAAGTGCCCGCTAGGTAACCTATATAGTCCAAGTGCCCGCTAGGTAACCTAGATAGTCCAAGGGCCCGCTAGTTAACCAACATAGTCCAAGGGCTCACTTGTTCACTTTGATAGTCCAAGTGCCCGCTAGTTAACCTAGATCTTCCAAGTGACCGCTAGTTAACCTAGATTGCCCAAGTGCCCGCTAGTTAACCTACATAGTCCAAGGGCCCACTATTTAACCTAGATAGTCCAAGTGTCCTCTAGTTAACCTACATAGTCCAAGTGCCCGCTAGTTAACCTATATACCAAGTGCCCGCTACGTAACCTAGATATTCCAAGGGCACGCTAGTTAACCTATATCGTCCAAGTGCCCGCTAGGCAACCTAGATAGTCCAAGTGCCCGCTAAGGAACCTATATAGTCCAAGTGCACGCTAGATATCCTAGATAGTCCAAGTGCCCGCTAGTTAACCTAGATAGTCCAAGTGCCTGCTAGGTAACCTACATAGTGCAAGTGTCCGCTAGTTAAGCTACATATTCCAAGTGCCCGCTAGTTAACATAGATAGTCCAAATGCCCGCTAGGGAACGTACATAGTCCAAGTGCCTGCTAGGTAACCTAGATAGTTCAAGTACCCGCTACGTAACCTAGATCATCAAAGGGCCCCCTAGTTAGCCTACATAGTCCAAGTGCCCGCTAGGTAACCTACATAATCTAAGTGCCCGTTGGCTAACCTAGATAGTCCAAGGTCCCGCTAGTTGACCTACATAGTCAAAGTGCCAGCTAGGTAACCTAGGTAGTACAAGTGCCCGCTAGGGAACCTAGATAGTCCAAGTGCCTGTTAGCTAACATAGATAGTCCATGTGGCGGCTAGGTAACCTACATAGTCCAAGTGCCCGTTCGTTAACCTAGATAATCCAAGTGCCCGTTCCTTAACCGAGATAATCCAAGTGCCCACTAGGTAACCTAGACAGTTCAAGTGCCCGCTAGTTAACCTACAAAGTCCAAGTGCCCTATAGGGAACCTACATAATCCAAGTGCCCGCTAGGCAACCTACATAGTCCAAGTGCCCGTTAGTTAACCTAGATTGTCAAAGTGCCTGCTAGGTAACCTAGATATTCCAAGTGTCCGCTAGGTAACCTACATATTCCAAGTGCCCGCTAGGTAACCTAAATAGTCCAAATGCCCGCTAGGGAAACTACATAGTCCAAGTGCCCGCTAGTTAACCTAGATAGTCCAAGTGCCTCTAGTAAACCTACATAATCCATGGGCCCGCTAGTTAGCCTACATAGTGGAAGGGCCCGCTAGTTAACCTACATCGTCCCAGGGCCCGCTAGTTAACCTACATAGTCCAAGTGCCCACTAGTTAACCTACATAGTCCAAGGGCCCGCTAGGTAACCTAGACAGTTCAAGTGACCACTAGGTTACCCACATAGTCCAAGTGCCCGTTCGTAAACCTACATAGTCCAAGTGCCCGCTAGGTAACCAATATAGTCCAAATGCCCGCTAGTTAACCTAGATAGTCAAAGTGCTCGCTAGTTAACCTAGGTAGTCCCAGTGCCCGCTAGTTAACCTAGATAGACCAAGTGCCCGCTAGGGAACCTACATAGTCCAAGTGCCCGCTAGGTAACGTAGATAGTCCAAGTGCCCGCTAGGGAACGTACATAGTCCAAGTGCCTGCTAGGGAACCTAGATAGTCCAAGTGCCCGCTAGGTAACCTACATAGTCCAAGTGCCCGCTAGGTAACCTACATAGTGCAAGTGCCCGCTAGTTAAACTAGATAGTTGAAGTACCCGCTAGGTAACCTAGATCGTCCAAGGGCCCCCCAGTTAGCCTACATAGTCCAAGTGCCCGTTCGGTAACCTAGATAGTCCAAGTGCCCGTTCGGTAACCTAGATAGTCTAAGTGCCCTTTAGGGAACCTAGATAGTCCAAGGGCCCGCTAGTAAACCTACATAGTCCATGGGCCCGCTAGTTAACCTACATAGTGGAAGTGTCCGCTAGTTAACCTACATATTCCAAGTGCCCGCTATTTAACCTACATAATCTAAGTGCCAGCTAGGTAACCTAGATAGTACAAGTGCCTGCTATGGAATGTAGATAGTCCAAGTGCCTGTTAGCTAACCTAGATAGTCCAAGTGGCGGCTAGGTAACCTATATAGTCCAAGTGCCCGTTCGTTACCCTAGATCATCCAAGTGCCCGCTAGGTAACCTAGACAGTCCAAGTGCCCGCTAGTTAACCTACATAGTCCAAGTGCCCGATAGGGAACCTACATAATCCAAGTGCTTGCTCGGCAACCTACATACTCCAGGTGCCCGTTAGTTAACCTAGATAGTCAAAGTGCCTGCTAGGTAAACTAGATAGTCCAAGTGCCCACTAGGTAACCTACATAGTGCAAGTTCCCGATGGTAACCTAAATAGTCCAAATGCCCGCTAGGGAAACTACATAGTCCAAGTGCCTGCTAGTTAACCTAGATAGTCCAAGTGCCTGCTAGTAAACCTACATAATCCATGGCCCGCTAGTTAACCTACATAATGCAAGGGCCCGCTAGTTAACCTAGATTGTGCAAGTGTCCGCTAGTTAGACTATATAGTCCACGTGCCCGCTAGTTAACCTATATACCAAGTGCCCTCTACGTAACCTAGATAGTCCAAGGGCACGCTAGTTAACCTACATAGTGCAAGTGCCCGCTAGGCTACCTAGATAGTCCAAGTGCCCGCTAAGGAACCTACATAGTCCAAGTGCACACTAGTTAACCTATATAGTCCAAGTGCCCGCTAGTTAACCTAGATAGTCCAAGTGCCTTCTAGGTAACCTACATAGTGCAAGTGTCCGCTAGTAAACCTTTATAGTCCAAGTGCCCGCTAGTTAACCTAGATAGTTCAAGTACCCGCTAGGTAACCTAGATAGTCCAAGGGCCCCCTAGTTGGCCTACATAGTCCAAGTGCCCGCTAGGTAACCTAGATAGTCCAAGTGCCTTTTCGGTAACCTAGATAGTCCAAGTGCCCTTTAGGAAACCTAGATAGTCGAAGGGCCCGCAAGTAAACCTACATAGTCCAAGGGCCCGCTAGTTAACCTACATATTCCAAGTGCCCGCTAGTTAACCTATATAATCTAAGTGCCCATTAGCTAACCTAGATAGTCCAAGGGCCCGCTAGTTGACCTACATAGTCCAAGTGCCAGCTAGGTATCCAACATAGTACAAGTGCCCGCTAGGTAACCTAGATAGTCCAAGTGCCCGTTAGTTAACCTAGATAGTCCAAGTGCCCACTTAGGGACGTACTTAGTCCATGTGCCCATTAGCTAACCTAGATAGTCCAAGTGCCCCCTAGTTAACATTGATCATCCAAGTGCCCGCTAGTTAACCTAGATAGTCCAAGTGCCCTCTAGTTAACCTAGATCGTCCAAGTGCCCTCTAGTTAACCTAGATCGTCCAAGTGCCCGCTAGTTAACCTACATAGTCCAAAGGCCCGCTATTTAACCTACATAGTCCAAGATCCGCTAGTTAACCTAGATAGTCCTAGTGCTCGCTAGTTAACCTACATAGTACAAGGGCCCACTAGTTGACCTAGATAGTCCAAGTGCCCGCTCGCTAACCTTGATAGTCCAAGTGCCCGCTAGGTAACCTAAGTAGTCCAAATATCCGATAGGGATCCTACATAGTCCAAGGGCCCGCTAGGTAACCTAGACAGTTCAAGTGACCACTAGGTTACCCACATAGTCCAAGTGCCCGTTCGTAAACCTACATAGTCCAAGTGCCCGCTAGGTAACCAATATAGTCCAAATGCCCGCTAGTTAACCTAGATAGTCAAAGTGCTCGCTAGTTAACCTAGGTAGTCCCAGTGCCCGCTAGTTAACCTAGATAGACCAAGTGCCCGCTAGGGAACCTACATAGTCCAAGTGCCCGCTAGGTAACGTAGATAGTCCAAGTGCCCGCTAGGGAACGTACATAGTCCAAGTGCCTGCTAGGGAACCTAGATAGTCCAAGTGCCCGCTAGGTAACCTACATAGTCCAAGTGCCCGCTAGGTAACCTACATAGTGCAAGTGCCCGCTAGTTAAACTAGATAGTTGAAGTACCCGCTAGGTAACCTAGATCGTCCAAGGGCCCCCCAGTTAGCCTACATAGTCCAAGTGCCCGTTCGGTAACCTAGATAGTCCAAGTGCCCGTTCGGTAACCTAGATAGTCTAAGTGCCCTTTAGGGAACCTAGATAGTCCAAGGGCCCGCTAGTAAACCTACATCGTCCATGGGCCCGCTAGTTAACCTACATAGTGGAAGTGTCCGCTAGTTAACCTACATATTCCAAGTGCCCGCTATTTAACCTACACAATCTAAGTGCCAGCTAGGTAACCTAGATAGTACAAGTGCCTGCTATGGAATGTAGATAGTCCAAGTGCCTGTTAGCTAACCTAGATAGTCCAAGTGGCGGCTAGGTAACCTATATAGTCCAAGTGCCCGTTCGTTACCCTAGATCATCCAAGTGCCCGCTAGGTAACCTAGACAGTCCAAGTGCCCGCTAGTTAACCTACATAGTCCAAGTGCCCGATAGGGAACCTACATAATCCAAGTGCCTGCTCGGCAACCTACATACTCCAGGTGCCCGTTAGTTAACCTAGATAGTCAAAGTGCCTGCTAGGTAAACTAGATAGTCCAAGTGCCCGCTAGGTAACCTACATAGTGCAAGTTCCCGATGGTAACCTAAATAGTCCAAATGCCCGCTAGGGAAACTACATAGTCCAAGTGCCTGCTAGTTAACCTAGATAGTCCAAGTGCCTGCTAGTAAACCTACATAATCCATGGCCCGCTAGTTAACCTACATAATGCAAGGGCCCGCTAGTTAACCTAGATTGTGCAAGTGTCCGCTAGTTAGACTATATAGTCCACGTGCCCGCTAGTTAACCTATATACCAAGTGCCCTCTACGTAACCTAGATAGTCCAAGGGCACGCTAGTTAACCTACATAGTGCAAGTGCCCGCTAGGCTACCTAGATAGTCCAAGTGCCCGCTAAGGAACCTACATAGTCCAAGTGCACACTAGTTAACCTATATAGTCCAAGTGCCCGCTAGTTAACCTAGATAGTCCAAGTGCCTGCTAGGTAACCTACATAGTGCAAGTGTCCGCTAGTAAACCTTCATAGTCCAAGTGCCCGCTAGTTAACCTAGATAGTTCAAGTACCCGCTAGGTAACCTAGATAGTCCAAGGGCCCCCTAGTTGGCCTACATAGTCCAAGTGCCCGCTAGGTAACCTAGATAGTCCAAGTGCCTTTTCGGTAACCTAGATAGTCCAAGTGCCCTTTAGGGAACCTAGATAGTGGAAGGGCCCGCAAGTAAACCTACATAGTCCAAGGGCCCGCTAGTTAACCTACATATTCCAAGTGCCCGCTAGTTAACCTATATAATCTAAGTGCCCATTAGCTAACCTAGATAGTCCAAGGGCCCGCTAGTTGACCTACATAGTCCAAGTGCCAGCTAGGTATCCAACATAGTACAAGTGCCCGCTAGGTAACCTAGATAGTCCAAGTGCCCGTTAGTTAACCTAGATAGTCCAAGTGCCCCCTAGTTAACATTGATCATCCAAGTGCCCGCTAGTTAACCTAGATAGTCCAAGTGCCCTCTAGTTAACCTAGATCGTCCAAGTGCCCTCTAGTTAACCTAGATCGTCCAAGTGCCCGCTAGTTAACCTACATAGTCCAAAGGCCCGCTATTTAACCTACATAGTCCAAGATCCGCTAGTTAACCTAGATAGTCCTAGTGCTCGCTAGTTAACCTACATAGTACAAGGGCCCACTAGTTGACCTAGATAGTCCAAGTGCCCGCTCGCTAACCTTGATAGTCCAAGTGCCCGCTAGGTAACCTAAGTAGTCCAAATATCCGATAGGGATCCTACATAGTCCAAGTGCCCGCTAGGTAACCTACATTGTCCAAGTGCCCGTTCGTTAACCTAGATAGTCCAAGTGCCCGCTAGGTAACCTAGACTGTCCAAGTGCCCGCTAGGTTACCTATATAGTCCAAGTGCCCGTTCGTTAACCTAGATAGTCCAAGTGCCCGTTCGTTAACCTAGATCGTCCAAGGGCCCGCTAGGTAACCTAGATAATCCAAGTGTCCGCTAGATAGCGTAGAGTCCAAGTGCTCGCTAGTTAACCTACATAGTCCAAGTGCCCGCTATGTAACCTAGATAGTCAAAGTGGCCGTTAGGTAACCTAGATAGTACAAGTGCCCGCTAGGTAACTTACATTGTCCAAGTTCCCGCTAGGTAACCTAGATACTCCAAGTGCCCGTTACCTAACCTAGATAGTCCAAGTGCCCGCTAGGCAACCTACATAGTCCAAGAGCCCATTCGTTAACCTAGATAGTCCAAGTGCCCACTAGGTAACCTACATAATCCAAGTGCCCGCTAGGTGACCTATATAGTCCAAGTGCCGCTAGGTAACCTAGAAAGTCCACGGGCCCGCTAGTTAACCTACATAGTCCAAGGGCTCACTTGTTCACTTTGATAGTCCAAGTGCCCGCTAGTTAACTAAGATCTTCCATGTGCCCGCTAGTTAACCTAGATTGTCCAAGTGCCCGCTAGTAAACCTACATAGTCCAAGGGCCCACTAGTTAACCTAGATAGTCCAAGTGTCCTCTAGTTAACCTACATAGGCCAAGTGCCCGCTAGTTAACCTATATACCAAGTGCCCGCTACGTAACCTAGATATTCGAAGGGCATGCTAGTTAACCTATATCGTCCAAGTGCCCGCTAGCAACCTAGTTAGTGCAAGTGCCCGCTAAGGAACCTACATAGTCCAAGTGCACGCTAGTTATCCTAGATAGTCCAAGTGCCCGCCAGTTAACCTAGATAGTCCAAGTGCCTGCTAGGTAACCTACATAGTGCAAGTGTACGCTAGTTAACCTACATATTCCAAGTGCCCGCTAGTTGACATAGATAGTCCAAATGCCCTCTAGGGAACGTACATAGTCCAAGTGCCCGCTAGGTAACCAAGATAGTTCAAGTACCCGCTAGGTAACCTAGTTCATCAAAGGGCCCCCAAGTTAGCCTACATAGTCCCAGTGCCCGGTAGGTAACCTAGATAGTCCAAGTGCCCTTTAGGGAACCTAGATAGTCCAAGTGCCCTTTAGGGAACCTAGATAGTCCAAGTGGCGGCTAGGTAACCTACATAGTCCAAGTGCCCGTTCGTTAACCTAGGTAATCCAAGTGCCCGTTCGTTAACCGAGATAATCCAAGTGCCCACTAGGTAACCTAGACAGTACAAGTGCCCGCTAGTTAACCTACAAAGTCCAAGTGCCCTATAGGGGACCTACATAATCCAAGTGCCCGCTAGGCAACCTACATAGTCCAAGTGCCCTTTAGTTAACCTAGATAGTCAAAGTGCCTGCTATGTAACTTAGATAGTCCAAATGCCCGCTACGTAACCTACAAAGTCCAAGTGCCCGCTAGGTAACCTAAATAGTCCAAATGCCCGCTAGGAAACTACATAGTCCAAGTGCCCGTTAGTTAAACTAGATAGTCCAAGTGCCTGCTAGTAAACCTACATAATCCATGGGCCCGCTAGTTAGCCTACATAGTGCGAGGGTCTGCTAGTTCACCTACATCGTCCAAGGGCCCGCAAGTTAACCCAGATAGTCCAAGTGCCCGCTAGTTAACCTACATAGTCCAAGTGCCCGCTAGGTAACCTAGACAGTTCAAGTGACCACTAGGTTACCCACATAGTCCAAGTGCCCGTTCGTTAACCTACACAGTCCAAGTGCCCGCTAGGTAACAAATATA
The DNA here is from genome assembly GCF_050624435.1 of Tenrec ecaudatus. NCBI lineage: Eukaryota > Metazoa > Chordata > Mammalia > Afrosoricida > Tenrecidae > Tenrec > Tenrec ecaudatus. The sequence goes on from NW_027457652.1 coordinate 1,799,484, forward strand.
GTCCAAATGCCCGCTAGGGGCCCTAATATTCCAAATGCCCGCTAGTTAACCTAAATAGTCGAAGTGCTCGCTAGTTAACCTAGATAGTCCCAGTGCCCGCTAGTTAACCTAGATAGACCAAGTGCCCGCTAGGGAACCTATCTAGTCCAAGTACCCGCTAGGAAACGTACATAGTCCAAGTGCCCGCTAGGTAACGTACATAGTCCAAGTGCCCGCTAGGTAACGTAGATAGTCCAAGTTCCCTCTAGGGAACGTACATAGTCCAAGTGCCCGCTAGGTAACCTAGATAGTCCAAGTGCCCGCTAGTTAACCTACATAGTCCAAGTGCCTGTTAGGTAACCTAGATAGTCCAAGTGCCCACTAGTTAACCTACAAAGTCCAGGTTCCCCCTAGGTAACCTAGATAGTCCAAGGGCCCGCTCGATAACCTACATAGTCCAAATGCCTGAAACGGAACCTATATAGTCCAAGTGCCCACTAGGTAACCTACATTGTCCATTTGCCCGCTAGGTAACCTACATAGTCCAAATGCCCACTAGTTAACCTACATAGTCCAAGTGCGCGATAGGGAACCTACATAATCCAAGTGCCTGCTAGGGAACCTACGTAGTCCAAGTGCCCGTTAGGTAACCTAGATAGTCCAAATGCCCGCTAGGGAACCTACAAAGTCTAAGTGCCCGCTAAGTAATCTATATAGTCCAAATGGCCGCTAGGGAATCTACATAGTCCAAGGACCCGCTAGTTAACGTAGATAGTCCAGGTGCCGCTAGTTAATCTACATAGTCCAAGGCCCGCTAGTTAACCTACATAGTCCAAGTACCCGCTAGTTAACCTAGATCGTCCAAATGCCCCCTAGGGAACGTACATAGTCCAAGTGCCCGCTAGGTAACCTAGATAATCAAAGTGCCCCCTAGTTAACCTATATAGTCCAAGTGCCCGCTAGTTAACCTAGATCGTCCAAGTTCCCGCTAGTTAACCAACAGTGTCAATGGACCCGCTAGTTAACCTACATAGTGGAAGAGCCCGCTAGTTAACCTAGATCGTGCAAGTGTCTGCTAGTTAACCTACATAATCCAAGTGCCAGTTAGCTAACCTAGATATTCCAAGGACCCGCTAGTTGACCTATATATTCCAAGTGCCCGCTGGGTAACCTAGATAATCCAAGTGCCCGCTAGGGAACCTTCATAGTCCAAGTGCCAGCTAGGTAACCTAGATAGTCCATGTGTCCGCTAGTTAACCTAGATAGTCCAAGTGCCCGCTAGGTAACCTAAGTAGTCCAAATGTCCGATAGGGATCCTACATAGTCCCAGTGCCCGCTAGGTAACCTACATAGTCCAAGTGCCCGTTTGTTAACCTAGATAGTCCAAGTGCCTGCTAGGTAACCTAGACTGTCCAAGTGCCCGCTAGGTTACCTACATAGTCCAAGTGCCCGTTCATTAACCTAGATAGTCCAAGTGCCCGCTAGGAAACCTACATAGTGCAAGGGCTCGCTAGGTAACCTACATAGTCCAAGTGCCCGCTAGGTAACCTAGTTAGTCCAAGTGCCCGCTAGGTAACCTACATAGTCCAAGTGCCCGTTAGTTAACCTAGATAGTCCAAGTGCCCGCTAGGAAACCTACATAGTCCAAGGGCCCGCTAGGTAACCTAGATAGTCCAAGTGCCCGCTAGGTAACCTAGAGTCCAAGTGCTCGCTAGTTAACCTACTTAATCCAAGTGCCCGCTATGCAACCTAGATAGTCAAAGTGCCCGTTATGTAACCTAGATAGTCCAAGTGCCCGCTAGGTAATTTACATTGTCCAAGTTCCCGCTAGGTAACCTAGATACTCAAAGTGCCCGTTACCTAACCTAGATAGTCCTAGTGCCCGCTAAGCAACCTACATAATCCAAGTGCCCGTTCGTTAACCTAGAAGTCCAAGTGCCCGCTAGCTAACCTAGACAGTCCAAGTGCCCGCTAGGTTACCTGCATATTCCAAGTGTCCATTCGTTAACCTAGATAGTCCAAGTGCCCACTAGGTAACCTACATAGTCCAAGTGCCCTCTAGGTAACCTATATGGTCCATGTGCCTGCTAGGTAACCTAGATAGTCCAAAGGCCCGCTAGTTAACCTACATAGTCCAAGGGCTCACTTGTTCACTTTGATAGTCCAAGTGCCCGCTAGTTAACCTAGATCGTCCAAGTGCCCGCTAGTTAACCTAGATTGTCCAAGTGCCCGCTTGTTAACCTACATAGTCCAAGGGCCCACTAGTTAACCTAGATAGTCCAAGTGTCCTCTTGTTGACCTACATAGTCCAAGTGCCTGCTAGTTAACCTATATACCAAGTGCCCGCTACGTATCCTAGATAGTCCAAATGCATGCTAGTTAACCTACATAGTCCACGTGCCCGCTAGGCAACCTAGATAATACCAGTGCCCGCTAAGGAACCTACATAGTCCAAGTGCACGCTAGTTAACCTAGATAGACCAAGTGCCTGCTAGGTAACCTACATAGTGCAAGTGTCCACTAGTTAACCTACATATTCCAAGTGCCCGTTAGTTAACATAGATAGTCCAAGTGCCCGCTAGGGAACGTACATAGTCCACGTGTCCGCTAGGTAACCTAGATAGTGCAAGTGCCCGCTAGTTAACCTATGTAGTTCAAGTACCCGCTAGGTAACCTAGATCGTCCAAGGGCCCCCTAGTTAGCCTACATAGTCCAAGTGCCCGCTAGGTAACCTAGATAGTCCAAGTGCCCGTTCGGTAACCTAGATAGTCCAAGTGCCCTTTAGGGAACCTAGATAGTCCAAGGGCCCGCTTATATACCTACGTACTTCATGGGCCCGCTAGTTAACCTACATAGTGCAAGTGTTGCTAGTTAACCTACATATTCCAAGTGCCCGCTATTTAACCTACATAATCTAAGTGTCAGCTAGGTAACCTAGATAGTACAAGTGCCCGCTAGGGAATCTAGATAGTCCAAGTGCCTGTTAGCTAACCTAGATAGTCCAAGTGGCGGCTAGGTAACCTACATAGTCCAAGTGCCCGTTCGTTAACCTAGATAATCAAAGTGCCTGCTAGGTAACCAGGATAGTCCAAGTGTCCGCTAGTTTACCTACATAGTGCAAGTGCCAGATAGGGAACCTACATAATCCAAGTGCCCACTAGGCAACCTACATACTCCAAGTGCCCGTTAGTTAACCTAGAGAGTCAAAGTGCCTGCTAGGTAACCTAGATAGTCCAAGTGCCCGCTAGGTATCCTAAATAGTCCAAATGCGCGCTAGGGAAACTACATAGTCCAAGTGCCCGCTAGTTAACCTAGAGAGTCCAAGTGCCTGCTAGTAAACCTGCATAATCCATGGGCCCGCTAGTTAACCTACATAGTGCAAGGGCCCGCTAGTTAACCTAGATCGTGCAAGTGTCCGCTAGTTAGCCTATATAGCCCAAGTGCCCGCTAGTTAACCTATATACCAAGTGCCCGCTATTTAACCTAGATAGACCAAGTGCCTGCTAGGTAACCTACATAGTGCAAGTGCCCGCTAGTTGACATAGATAGTCCAAGTGCCGGCTAGGGAACGTACATAGTCCAAGTGCCCGCTAGTTAACCTAGATAGTTCAAGTACCCGTTAGGAAACCTAGATAGTACAAGGGCTCCCTAGTTAGCCTACATAGTCCAAGTGCCCGCTAGGTAACCTAGATAGTCCAAGTGCCTTTTCGGTAACCTAGATAGTCCAAGTGCCCTTTAGGGAACCTAGATAGTCCAAGGACCCGCAAGTAAACCTACATAGTCCATGGGCCCGCTAGTTAACCTATATATTCCAAGTGCCCGCTAGTTAACCTATAAAATCTAAGTGCCCGTTAGCTAACCTAGATAGTCCAAGGGCCCGCTAGATGACCTACATAGTCCAAGGGCCAGCTAGGTATCCTAGATAGTACAAGTGCCCGCTAGGGAACCTCAATAATCCAAGTGCATCTTAGCTAACCTAGATAGTCCAAGTGCCCGATAGGGAACCTACATAATCCAATTGCCCGCCAGGGAACCTACATAGTCCAAGTGCCTGCTAGGCAACCAAAATAGTCCAAGTGCCCGTTAGTTAACCTAGATAGTCAAAGTGCCTGCTAGGTAACCTAGATAGTACAAGTGCTCGCTAGGTAACCTACATAGTCCAAGTGCCCGCTTGGTAACATAAATAGTCTAAATGCCCGCTAGGGAAACTACGTAGTCCAAGTGCCTGCTAGTAAACCAACATAATCCATGGGCCCGCTAGTTAACCTACATAGTACAAGGACCCGCTAGTTAACCTAGATCGGGCAAGTGTCCGCTAATTAACCTACATAGTCCAAGTGCCCGCTAGGGATCCTTCATAATCCAACTGCCTGCTAGGTAACCTAGATAGTCCAAGTGCCCGCTAGTTAACCTAGATAGTCCCAGTGCCCGTTTGTTTACCTAGATAGTCCAATTGCCCACTAGGGGACGTACATCGTCCAAGTGCCTGCTACGCAAGCTAGATAGTCCAAGTGCCCGCTAGGTAACCTAGATAGTCCAAGTGCCCGTTACCTAACCTAGATAGTCCAAGTGCGCGCTAGGCAACCTACATAGTCCAAGTGCCCGTTCGTTAACCTAGAAGTCAAGAGCCCGCTATATAACCTAGACAGTCCAAGTGCCCGCTATGTAACCTAGACAGTACAAGTGCCCGCTAGGTTACCTGCATATTCCAAGTGCCCGTTCGTTAACATAGATAGTCCAAGTGCCTGCTAGGGAACCTATAGAGTCCAAGTGCTATCTAGGTAACCTAGATAGTCCAAGGGCCCGCTACTTAACCTACATAGTCCAAGGGCTCGCTTGTTAACTTTGATAGTCCAAGTGCCCCTTAGTTAACCTAGATCGTTCAAGTGCCCGCTAGTTAACCTAGATCGTCCATGTACTGGCTAGTTAACCTACATAGTCCAAGGGCCCAGTAGTTAACCTAGATTGTCCAAGTGTCCTCTAGTTAACCTACATAGTCCAAGTGCCCGCTAGGAAACCTACATAGTGCAAGTGTCTGCTAGGTAACCTATATAGTCCAAGGGCTCACTTGTTAATTTGGATAGTCCAAGTGCCCGCTAGTTAACCTAGATTGTCCAAGTGCCCGCTAGTTAACCTAGATAGTCCTAGTGCCCGTTAGTTAACCTAGAGTGTCCAAGTGCCCACTAGGGGACGTACTTAGTCCAAGTGCCCGTTAGCTAACCTAGATAGTCCAAGGGCCCGCTAGTTAACATTGATCATCCAAGTGCCCGCTAGGCAACCTACATAGTCCAAGTGCCCGTTAGTTAACCTAGATAGTCAAAGTGCCTGCTAGGTAACCTAGATATTCCAAGTGCCCGCTAGGTAACCTATATATTCCAAGTGCCCGCTAAGTAACCTAAATAGTCCAAAGGCCCGCTAGGGAAACTACATAGTCCAAGTGCCCGCTAGTTAACCTAGATAGTCCAAGTGCCCGCTAGTTAACCTACATAGTCTAAGTGCCCGCTAGGTAACCTAGACAGTTCAAGTGACCACTAGGTTACCCACATAGTCCAAGTGCCCGTTCGTTAACCTACATAGTCCAAGTGCCCGCTAGGTAACCAATATAGTCCAAATGCCCGCTAGGGGCCCTAATATTCCAAATGCCCGCTAGTTAACCTAGATAGTCCAAGTGCTCGCTAGTTAACCTAGATAGTCCCAGTGCCCGCTAGGGAACCTATCTAGTCCAAGTACCCGCTAGGAAACGTACATAGTCCAAGTGCCCGCTAGGTAACGTACATAGTACAAGTGCCCGCTAGATAACGTAGATAGTCCAAGTGCCCGCTAGGGAACGTACATAGTCCAAGTGCCCGCTAGGTAACCTAGATTGTGCAAGTGCCCCCTAGTTAAACTAGATAGTTGAAGTACCCGCTAGATAACCTAGATCGTCCAAGGGCCCCCTAGTTAGCCTATATAGTCCAAGTGCCCGCTAGGTAACCTAGATAGTCCAAGTGCCCGTTCGGTAACCTAGATAGTCTAAGTGCCCTTTAGGGAACATAGATAGTCCAAGGGCCCGCTAGTAAACCTACATAGTCCATGGGCCCCCTAGTTAACCTACATAGTGCAAGTGTCCGCTAGTTAACCTACATATTCCAAGTGCCCGCTATTTAACCTACATAATCTAAGTGCCAGCTAGGTAACCTAGATAGTACATGTGCCTGCTAAGGAATCTAGATAGTCCAAGTGCCTGTTAGCTAACCTAGATAGTCCAAGGGGCAGCTAGGTAACCTATATAGTCCAAGTGCCCGTTCGTTAACCTAGATCATCCAAGTGCCCGCTAGGTAACCTAGACAGTCCAAGTGCCCGCTAGTTAACCTACATAGTCCAAGTGCCCGATAGGGAACCTACATAATCCAAGTGCCCGCTCGGCAACCTACATACTCCAGGTGCCGGTTAGTTAACCTAGATAGTCAAAGTGCCTGCTAGGTAACCTAGATAGTCCAAGGGCCCGCTAGGTAACCTACATAGGGCAAGTTCCCAATGGTAACCTAAATAGTCCAAATGCCCGCTAGGGAAACTACATAGTCCAAGTGCCTGCTAGTTAACCTAGATAGTCCAAGTGCCCTCTAGTTAACCTAGATCGTCCAAGTGCCCGCTAGTTAACCTACATAGTCCAAAGGCCCGCTAGTTAACCTACATAGTCCAAGGTCCGCTAGTTAACCTAGATAGTCCAATGCTCGCTAGTTAACCTACATAGTACATGGCCCACTTGTTGACCTAGATAGTCCAAGTGCCCGCTAGCTAACCTAGATAGTCCTAGTGCCCGCTAGGTAACCTAAGTAGTCCAAATATCTGATAGGGATCCTACATAGTCCAAGTGCCCGCTAGGTAACCTACATTGTCCAAGTGCCCGTTCGTTAACCTAGATAGTCCAAGTGCCCGCTAGGTAACCTAGACTGTCCAAGTGCCCGCTAGGTTACCTACATAGTCCAAGTGCCCGTTCGTTAATCTAGATAGTCCAAGTGCCCGCTAGGAAACCTACATAGTCCAAGGGCCCGCTAGGTAACCTAGATAGTCCAAGTGTCCGCTAGATATCCTAGAGTATAAGTGCTCTCTAGTTAACCTACATAGTCCAAGTGCCCGCTATGTAACCTAGATAGTCAAAGTGCCCGTTAGGTAACCTAGATAGTCCAAGTGCCCGCTAGGTAACTTACATTGTCCAAGTTGCCTCTAGGTAACCTAGATAGTCCAAGTGCCCGTTACCTAACCTAGATAGTCTAAGTGCCCGCTAGGCAACCTACATAGTCCAAGAGCCCGTTCGTTAACCTAGAAGTCCAAGTGCCCGCTAGGTAACCTAGACAGTCCAAGTGCCCGCTAGGTTACCTGCATATTCCAAGTGCCCATTCGTCTACGTAGATAGTCCAAGTCCCCACTAGGTAACCTACATAGTCCAAGTGCCCGCTAGGTAACCTATATAGTCCAAGTGCCCGCTAGTTAACCTAGATTGCCCAAGTGCCCGCTAGTTAACCTACATAGTCCAAGGGCCCACTAGTTAACCTAGATAGTCCAAGTGTCCTCTAGTTAACCTACATAGTCCAAGTGCCCGCTAGTTAACCTATATACCAAGTGCCCGCTACGTAACCTAGATATTCCAAGGGCACGCTAGTTAACCTATATCGTCCAAGTGCCCGCTAGGCAACCTAGATAGTCCAAGTGCCCGCTAAGGAACCTATATAGTCCAAGTGCACGCTAGATATCCTAGATAGTCCAAGTGCCCGCTAGTTAACCTAGATAGTCCAAGTGCCTGCTAGGTAACCTACATAGTGCAAGTGTCCGCTAGTTAAGCTACATATTCCAACTGCCCGCTAGTTAACATAGATAGTCCAAATGCCCGCTAGGGAACGTACATAGTCCAAGTGCCTGCTAGGTAACCTAGATAGTTCAAGTACCCGCTACGTAACCTAGATCATCAAAGGGCCCCCTAGTTACCCTACATAGTCCAAGTGCCCGCTATGTAACCTACATAATTTAAGTGCCCGTTGGCTAACCTAGATAGTCCAAGGGCCCGCTAGTTGACCTACATAGCCAAAGTGCCAGCTAGGTAACTTAGGTAGTACAAGTGCCCGCTAGGGAACCTGGATAGTCCAAGTGCCTGTTAACTAACATAGATAGTCCATGTGGCGGCTAGGTAACCTACATAGTCCAAGTGCCCGTTCGTTAACCTAGATAATACAAGTGCCCGTTCCTTAACCGAGATAATCCAAGTGCCCACTAGGTAACCTAGACAGTCCAAGTGCCCGCTAGTTAACGTACAATGTCCAAGTGCCCTATATGGAACCTACATAATCCATGTGCCCGCTAGGCAACCTACATAGTCAAAGTGCCCGTTAGTTAACCTAGATAGTCAAAGTGCCTCCTAGGAAACCTAGATATTCCAAGTGCCCGCTAGGTAACCTACATATTCCAAGTGCCCGCTAGGTAACCTAAATAGTCCAAATGCCCGCTAGGGAAACTACATAGTCCAAGTGCCCGCTAGTTAACCTAGATAGTCCAAGTGCCTCTAGTAAACCTACATAATACATGGGCCCGCTAGTTAGCCTACATAGTGGAAGGGCCCGCTAGTTAACCTACATCGTGCCAGGGCCCGCTAGTTAACCTACATAGTCCAAGTGCCAGCTAGTTAACCTACATAGTCTAAGTGCCCGCTAGGTAACCTAGACATTTCAAGTGACCACTAGGTTACCCACATAGTCCAAGTGCCCGTTCGTTAACCTACATAGTCCAAGTGCCCGCTAGGTGACCAATATAGTCCAAATGCCCGCTAGTTAACCTAGATAGTCCAAGTGCTCGCTAGTTAACCTAGGTAGTCCCAGTGCCCGCTAGTTAACCTAGATAGACCAAGTGCCCGCTAGGGAACCTATCTAGTCCAAGTACCCGCTAGGAAACGTACATTGTCCAAGTGCCCGCTAGGTAACGTACATAGTCCAAGTGCCCGCTAGGTAACGTAGATAGTCCAAGTGCCCGCTAGGGAACGTACATAGTCCAAGTGCCTGCTAGGGAACCTAGATAGTCCAAGTGCCAGCTAGGTAACCTACATAGTTCAAGTGCCCGCTAGGTAACCTAGATAGTGCAAGTGCCCGCTAGTTAAACTAGATAGTTGAAGTACCCGCTAGGTAACCTAGATCGTCCAAGGGCCCCCTAGTTAGCCTACATAGTCCAAGTGCCCGCTAGGTAACCTAGATAGTCCAAGTGCCCGTTCGGTAACCTAGATAGTCTAAGTGCCCTTTAGGGAACCTAGATAGTCCAAGGGCCCGCTAGTAAACCTACATAGTCCATGGGCCCGCTAGTTAACCTACATAGTGCAAGTGTCCGCTAGTTAACCTACATATTCCAAGTGCCCGCTTTTTAACCTACATAATCTAAGTGCCAGCTAGGTAACCTAGATAGTACAAGTGCCTGCTAAGGAATCTAGATAGTCCAAGTGCCTGTTAGCTAACCTAGATAGTCCAAGTGGCGGCTAGGTAACCTATATAGTCCAAGTGCCCGTTCATTACCCTAGATCATCCAAGTGCCCGCTAGGTAACCTAGACAGTCCAAGTGCCCGCTAGTTAACCTACATAGTCCAAGTGCCCGATAGGGAACCTACATAATCCAAGTGCCCGCTCGGCAACCTACATACTCCAGGTGCCCGTTAGTTAACCTAGATAGTCAAAGTGCCGGCTAGGTAAAGTAGATAGTCCAAGTGCCCGCTAGGTAACCTACATAGTGCAAGTTCCCGATGGTAACCTAAATAGTCCAAATGCCCGCTAGGGAAACTACATAGTCCAAGTGCCTGCTAGTTACCCTAGATAGTCCAAGTGCCTGCTAGTAAACCTACATAATCCATGGCCCGCTAGTTAACCTACATAGTGCAAGGGCCCGCTAGTTAACCTAGATTGTGCAAGTGTCCGCTAGTTAGACTATATAGTCCACGTGCCCGCTAGTTAACCTATATACCAAGTGCCCGCTACGTAACCTAGATAGTCCAAGGGCACGCTAGTTAACCTACATAGTGCAAGTGCCCGCTAGGCAACCTAGATAGTCCAAGTGCCCGCCAAGGAACCTACATAGTCCAAGTGCACACTAGTTAACCTATATAGTCCAAGTGCCCGCTAGTTAACCTAGATAGTCCAAGTGCCTGCTAGGTAACCTACATAGTGCAAGTGTCCGCTAGTAAACCTTCATAGTCCAAGTGCCCGCTAGTTAACCTAGATAGTTCAAGTACCCGCTAGGTAACATAGATAGTCCAAGGGCCCCCTAGTTGGCCTACATAGTCCAAGTGCACACTAGTTAACCTATATAGTCCAAGTGCCCGCTAGTTAACCTAGATAGTCCAAGTGCCTGCTAGGTAACCTACATAGTGCAAGTGTCCGCTAGTAAACCTTCATAGTCCAAGTGCCCGCTAGTTAACCTAGATAGTCCAAGTGCCCGCTAGGTAACCTAGATAGTCCAAGTGCCTTTTCGGTAACCTAGATAGTCCAAGTGCCCTTTAGGGAACCTAGATAGTGGAAGGGCCCGCAAGTAAACCTACATAGTCCAAGGGCCCGCTAGTTAACCTACATATTCCAAGTGCCCGCTAGTTAACCTACATAATCTAAGTGCCCGTTAGCTAACCTAGATAGTCCAAGGGCCCGCTAGTTGACCTACATAGTCCAAGTACCTGGTAGGTATCCTAGATAGTACAAGTGCCCGCTAGGTAACCTAGATAGTCCAAGTGCCCACTTAGGGACGTACTTAGTCCATGTGCCCATTAGCTAACCTAGATAGTCCAAGTGCCTGCTAGTTAACATTGATCATCCAAGTGCCCGCTAGTTAACCTAGATAGTCCAAGTGCCCTCTAGTTAACCTAGATCGTCCAAGCGCCCTCTAGTTAACATAGATCGTCCAAGTGCCCGCTAGTTAACCGACATAGTCCAAAGGCCCGCTAGTTAACCTACATAGTCCAAGGTCCGCTAGTTAACCTAGATAGTCCTAGTGCTCGCTAGTTAACCTACATAGTACAAGGGCCCACTAGTTGACCTAGATAGTCCAAGTGCCCGCTCGCTAACCTAGATAGTCCAAGTGCCCGCTAGGTAACCTAAGTAGTCCAAATATCCGATAGGGATCCTACATAGTCCAAGTGCCCGCTAGGTAACCTACATTGTCCAAGTGCCCGTTCGTTAACCTAGATAGTCCAAGTGCCCGCTAGGTTACCTATATAGTCCAAGTGCCCGTTCGTTAACCGAGATAGTCCAAGTGCCCGTTCGTTAACCTAGATAGTCCAAGGGCCCGCTAGGTAACCTAGATAATCCAAGTGTCCGCTAGATAGCCTAGAGTCCAAGTGCTCACTAGTTAACCTACATAGTCCAAGTGCCCGCTATGTAACCTAGATAGTCAAAGTGGCCGTTAGGTAACCTAGATAGTACAAGTGCCCGCTAGGTAACTTACATTGTCCAAGTTCCCGCTAGGTAACCTAGATAGTCCAAGTGCCCGTTACCTAACCTAGATAGTCCAAGTGCCCGCTAGGCAACCTACATAGTCCAAGAGCCCGTTCGTTAACCTAGATAGACCAAGTGCCCACTAGGTAACCTACATAATCCAAGTGCCCGCTAGGTGACCTATATAGTCCAAGTGCCCGCTAGGTAACCTAGAAAGTCCACGGGCCCGCTAGTTAACCTACATAGTCCAAGTGCCCGCTAGGTAACCTAGATAGTGCAAGTACCCGCTAGTTAAACTAGATAGTTGAAGTACCCGCTAGGTAACCTAGATCGTCCAAGGGCCCCCTAGTTAGCCTACATAGTCCAAGTGCCCGCTAGGTAACCTAGATAGTCCAAGTGCCCATTCGGTAACCTAGATAGTCTAAGTGCCCTTTAGGGAACCTAGATAGTCCAAGGGCCCGCTAGTAAACCTACATAGTCCATGGGCCCGCTAGTTAACCTACATAGTGCAAGTGTCCGCTAGTTAACCTACATATTCCAAGTGCCCGCTTTTTAACCTACATAATCTAAGTGCCAGCTAGGTAACCTAGATAGTACAAGTGCCTGCTAAGGAATCTAGATAGTCCAAGTGCCTGTTAGCTAACCTAGATAGTCCAAGTGGCGGCTAGGTAACCTATATAGTCCAAGTGCCCGTTCATTACCCTATATCATCCAAGTGCCCGCTAGGTAACCTAGACAGTCCAAGTGCCCGCTAATTAACCTACATAGTCCAAGTGCCCGATAGGGAACCTACATAATCCAAGTGCCCGCTCGGCAACCTACATACTCCAGGTGCCCGTTAGTTAACCTAGATAGTCAAAGTGCCGGCTAGGTAAACTAGATAGTCCAAGTGCCCGCTAGGTAACCTACATAGTGCAAGTTCCCGATGGTAACCTAAATAGTCCAAATGCCCGCTAGGGAAACTACATAGTCCAAGTGCCTGCTAGTTACCCTAGATAGTCCAAGTGCCTGCTAGTAAACCTACATAATCCATGGCCCGCTAGTTAACCTACATAGTGCAAGGGCCCGCTAGTTAACCTAGATTGTGCAAGTGTCCGCTAGTTAGACTATATAGTCCACGTGCCCGCTAGTTAACCTATATACCAAGTGCCCGCTACGTAACCTAGATAGTCCAAGGGCACGCTAGTTAACCTACATAGTGCAAGTGCCCGCTAGGCAACCTAGATAGTCCAAGTGCCCGCCAAGGAACCTACATAGTCCAAGTGCACACTAGTTAACCTATATAGTCCAAGTGCCCGCTAGTTAACCTAGATAGTCCAAGTGCCTGCTAGGTAACCTACATAGTGCAAGTGTCCGCTAGTAAACCTTCATAGTCCAAGTGCCCGCTAGTTAACCTAGATAGTTCAAGTACCCGCTAGGTAACATAGATAGTCCAAGGGCCCCCTAGTTGGCCTACATAGTCCAAGTGCCCGCTAGGTAACCTAGATAGTCCAAGTGCCTTTTCGGTAACCTAGATAGTCCAAGTGCCCTTTAGGGAACCTAGATAGTGGAAGGGCCCGCAAGTAAACCTACATAGTCCAAGGGCCCGCTAGTTAACCTACATATTCCAAGTGCCCGCTAGTTAACCTACATAATCTAAGTGCCCGTTAGCTAACCTAGATAGTCCAAGGGCCCGCTAGTTGACCTACATAGTCCAAGTGCCTGGTAGGTATCCTAGATAGTACAAGTGCCCGCTAGGTAACCTAGATAGTCCAAGTGCCCACTTAGGGACGTACTTAGTCCATGTGCCCATTAGCTAACCTAGATAGTCCAAGTGCCTGCTAGTTAACATTGATCATCCAAGTGCCCGCTAGTTAACCTAGATAGTCCAAGTGCCCTCTAGTTAACCTAGATCGTCCAAGCGCCCTCTAGTTAACATAGATCGTCCAAGTGCCCGCTAGTTAACCGACATAGTCCAAAGGCCCGCTAGTTAACCTACATAGTCCAAGGTCCGCTAGTTAACCTAGATAGTCCTAGTGCTCGCTAGTTAACCTACATAGTACAAGGGCCCACTAGTTGACCTAGATAGTCCAAGTGCCCGCTCGCTAACCTAGATAGTCCAAGTGCCCGCTAGGTAACCTAAGTAGTCCAAATATCCGATAGGGATCCTACATAGTCCAAGTGCCCGCTAGGTAACCTACATTGTCCAAGTGCCCGTTCGTTAACCTAGATAGTCCAAGTGCCCGCTAGGTTACCTATATAGTCCAAGTGCCCGTTCGTTAACCGAGATAGTCCAAGTGCCCGTTCGTTAACCTAGATAGTCCAAGGGCCCGCTAGGTAACCTAGATAATCCAAGTGTCCGCTAGATAGCCTAGAGTCCAAGTGCTCACTAGTTAACCTACATAGTCCAAGTGCCCGCTATGTAACCTAGATAGTCAAAGTGGCCGTTAGGTAACCTAGATAGTACAAGTGCCCGCTAGGTAACTTACATTGTCCAAGTTCCCGCTAGGTAACCTAGATAGTCCAAGTGCCCGTTACCTAACCTAGATAGTCCAAGTGCCCGCTAGGCAACCTACATAGTCCAAGAGCCCGTTCGTTAACCTAGATAGACCAAGTGCCCACTAGGTAACCTACATAATCCAAGTGCCCGCTAGGTGACCTATATAGTCCAAGTGCCCGCTAGGTAACCTAGAAAGTCCACGGGCCCGCTAGTTAACCTACATAGTCCAAGTGCCCGCTAGGTAACCTAGATAGTGCAAGTACCCGCTAGTTAAACTAGATAGTTGAAGTACCCGCTAGGTAACCTAGATCGTCCAAGGGCCCCCTAGTTAGCCTACATAGTCCAAGTGCCCGCTAGGTAACCTAGATAGTCCAAGTGCCCGTTCGGTAACCTAGATAGTCTAAGTGCCCTTTAGGGAACCTAGATAGTCCAAGGGCCCGCTAGTAAACCTACATAGTCCATGGGCCCGCTAGTTAACCTACATAGTGCAAGTGTCCGCTAGTTAACCTACATATTCCAAGTGCCCGCTTTTTAACCTACATAATCTAAGTGCCAGCTAGGTAACCTAGATAGTACAAGTGCCTGCTAAGGAATCTAGATAGTCCAAGTGCCTGTTAGCTAACCTAGATAGTCCAAGTGGCGGCTAGGTAACCTATATAGTCCAAGTGCCCGTTCATTACCCTAGATCATCCAAGTGCCCGCTAGGTAACCTAGACAGTCCAAGTGCCCGCTAATTAACCTACATAGTCCAAGTGCCCGATAGGGAACCTACATAATCCAAGTGCCCGCTCGGCAACCTACATACTCCAGGTGCCCGTTAGTTAACCTAGATAGTCAAAGTGCCGGCTAGGTAAACTAGATAGTCCAAGTGCCCGCTAGGTAACCTACATAGTGCAAGTTCCCGATGGTAACCTAAATAGTCCAAATGCCCGCTAGGGAAACTACATAGTCCAAGTGCCTGCTAGTTACCCTAGATAGTCCAAGTGCCTGCTAGTAAACCTACATAATCCATGGCCCGCTAGTTAACCTACATAGTGCAAGGGCCCGCTAGTTAACCTAGATTGTGCAAGTGTCCGCTAGTTAGACTATATAGTCCACGTGCCCGCTAGTTAACCTATATACCAAGTGCCCGCTACGTAACCTAGATAGTCCAAGGGAACGCTAGTTAACCTACATAGTGCAAGTGCCCGCTAGGCAACCTAGATAGTCCAAGTGCCCGCCAAGGAACCTACATAGTCCAAGTGCCCGATAGGGAACCTACATAATCCAAGTGCCCGATAGAGAACCTACATAATCCAAGTGCCCGCTAGGGAACCTACATATTCCAAGTGTCCGCTAGGCAACCTACATAGTCCAAATGCCCGTTAGTTAACCTAGATAGTCCAAGTGCCCACTAGGGGACGTACATAGTCCACGTGCCCGCTAGTTAACCAACATAGTCCAAGTCCCCGCTAGGTAACCTAGACAGTCATAGTGACCATTAGGTTACCTACATAGTTCAAGTGCCCGTTCGTTAACCTACATAGTCAAAGTGCCCGCTAGGTAACGTAGATAGCCCAAGTGCCCGCTAGGAAACGCACATAGTCCAAGTGCCCTCTAGTTAACCTAGACAGCCCAAGTACCCGATAGGGAACCGACATAGTCCAACTGCCCGCTGGGAACCTACATAGTCCAAGTGCTCGCTAGGCACCCTACATAGTCCAAGTGCCCGTTAGTTAACCTAGATAGTCAAAGTGCCTGCTAGGTAACCTAAATAGTCCGAGTGCCCTGTAGGGAACCTACATAGTCCAAGTGCCCGCTGGGTAACCTAAGTAGTCCAAATGTCCGATAGGGATCCTACATAGTCCAAGTGCCCAGTAGGGAACCTACATAGTCCAAGTGCCTGCTAGGTAACCTAAGTAGTCCAAATGTCCGATAGGGATCCTACATAGTCCAAGTGCCCGCTAGATTACCTACATAATCCAAGTGCACGTTCGTTAACCTAGATAGTCCAAGTGCCCGCTGGTAACCTACATAGTCCAAGGGCCCGCTAGGTAACCTAGATAGTCCAAGTGCCTTCTAGTTAACCTACATAGTCCAAGTGCCCACTAGGTAACCTAAATAATCCAAATGCCCGCTAGGGAAAGTACATAGTCCAAGTGCCCGTTAGTTAACCTAGATAGTCCAAGTGCCCACTAGGGGACGTACATAGTCCAAGTGCCCGCTAGGTAACCTAGATAGTCCAAGTACGCGCTAGGGTATGTACATAGTCCGAGTTCCGGCTAGGAAACCTAGATAGTCCAATTGCCCGCTAGTTAACCTACATAGTCCAAGGGCCCGCTAGTTAACTTAAGTAGTCCAATTGTCCGTTAGGGATCCTACATAGTCCAAGTGCCCGCTAGGTAACCTACATAGTCCAAGTGCCCGTTCGTTAACCTAGATAGTCAGAGTGCCCGCTAGGTAACCTAGACAGTCCAAGTGCCCGCTATGTTACCTACAAAGTCCAAGTGCCCGTTCGTTAACCTAGATAGTCCAAGTGCCCGCTAGGTTACCTAGACAGTCCAAGTGCCCGCTATTTAACCTACATACTCCAAGTGCACGATAGGGAACCTACATAGTCCAATTGCCCGCTAGGGTACCTACATAGTCCAAGTGCCCGCTAGGCAACGTACATAGTCCAAGTGCCCGTTAGTTAACCTAGATAGTCCAAGTGCCCACTAGGGGACGTACATAGTCCAAGTGCCCGTTAGTTAACCTACATAGTCCAAGTTCCCGATGGTAACCTAAAGAGTCCAAATGCCCGCTAGGAAAACTACATAGTCCAAGTGCCTGCTAGTTAACCTAGATAGTCCAAGTGCCTGCTAGTAAACCTACATAATCCATGGGCCCGCTAGTTAACCTACATAGTGCAATGGCCTGCTAGTTAACCTAGTTCGTGCAAGCGTCCGCTAGTTAACCTACATAGTCCAAGTGCCCGCTAGGTAACGTAGATAGCCCAAGTGCCCGCTAGGAAACGTACATAGTCCAAGTGCCCTCTAGTTAACCTAGACAGTCCAAGTACCCGATAGGTAACCTACATAATCCAACTGCCCGCTGGGAACCTACATAGTCCAAGTGCTCGCTAGGCAACCTACGTAGTCCAAGTGCCCGTTAGTTAACCTAGATAGTCAAAGGGCCTGCTAGGTAACCTAAATAGTCCGAGTGCCCGGTAGGGAACCTACATAGTCCAAGTGCCCGCTAGGTAACCTAAGTAGTCCAAATGTCCGATAGGGATCCTACATAGTCCAAGTGCCCGGTAGGGAACCTACATAGTCCAAGTGCCCGCTAGGTAACCTAAGTAGTTCAAATGTCCGATAGGGATCCTACATAGTCCAAGTGCCCGCTAGGTTACCTACATAGTCCAAGTGCATGTTCGTTAACCTAGATATTCCAAGTGCCCGCTAGTAACCTACATAGTCCAAGGGCCCGCTAGGTAACCTAGATAGTCCAAGTGCCTTCTAGTTAACCTACATAGTCCAAGTGCCCACTAGGTAACCTAAATAATCCAAATGCCCGCTAGGGAAATTACATAGTCCAAGTGCCCGTTAGTTAACCTAGATAGTCCAAGTGCCCACTAGGGGACGTACATAGTCCAAGTGCCCGCTAGGTAACCTACATAGTCCAAGTTCCCGATGGTAACCTAAATAGTCCAAATGCCCGCTAGGGAAACTACATAGTCCAAGTGCCTGCTAGTTAACCTAGATAGTCCAGTACCTGCTAGTAAACCTACATAATCCATGGGCCCGCTAGTTAACCTACATAGTGCAATGGCCTACTAGTTAACCTAGATCGTGCAAGTGCCCGCTAGTTAACCTACATAGTCCACGTGCCTGCTAGGCAACCTAGATAGTCCAAGTGCCCGCTAGGCATCCTTCATAATCCAAGTGCCTGCTAGGTAACCTAGATAGTCCAAGTGTCCGCTAGTTAACCTAGATAGTCCTAGTGCCCGTTGGTTAACCTAGATAGTCAAAGAGCCCACTAGGGGACGTACATAGTCCAAGGGCCCGCTAGTTAACCTACATAGTCCAAGGTCCGTTAGTTAACCTAGATAGTCCAAGTGCCCGCTAGTTAACCTAGATAGTCAAAGTGCCCGCTAGGTAACCTAGACATTCCAAGTGACCATTAGGTTACCTACATAGTCCAAGTGCCCGTTCGTTAACCTACATAGTCCAAGTGCCCGCTAGGTAACGTAGATTGCCCAAGTGCCCGCTAGGAAACGTACATAGTCTAAGTGCCTAGGTAACCTAGATATTCCTAGTGCCCGCTAATTAACCTACATAGTCCAAGTGCCTGCTAGGTAAACTATATAGTCCAAGTGCCCACTAGGTAACCTAGACAGTCCAATTGCCCGCTAGTTAACCTAGACAGTCAAGTACCCGATAGGGAACCTACATAGTCCAAGTGCCCACTAGGGAACCTACACAGTCCAAGTGCTCGCTAGGCAACCTACATAGTCCAAGTGCCCGTTAGTTAACCTAGATAGTCAAAGTGCCTGCTAGGGAACCTACATAGTCCAAGTGCCTGCTAGGTAACCTAGATAGTCCAATTGCCCGTTAGCTAACCTAGATAGTCGAAGTGCCCGCTAGTTAACCTACATAGTCCAAGTGTCCGTTCGTTAACCTAGATAGGCCAAGTGCCCACTAGGTAATCTAGACAGTCCAAGTGCCCACTAGGTTACATACATAGTCCATGTGCACGTTTGTTAACCTAGATAGTCCAAGTGCCCGCTGGTAACCTACATATTCCAAGGGCCCGCTAGGTAAGCTTGATAGTCCAAGTGCGTTCTAGTTAACCTACATAGTCCAAGTGCCCGCTAGGTAACCTACATAGTCCAAGTGCCCACTAGGTAACCTAAGTAATGCAATTGCCCGCTAGGGAAACAACGTAGTCCAAGTGCCCGCTAGTTAACCTAGATAGTCCAAGTGCCCGCTATTAAACCTAGATAGTCCAAGGGCCCGCTAGTTAATCTAGATGGTCCAAGTGCCCGCTAGTTAACCTAGATAGTCCAAGTGCCCGCTAGTTAACCTAGATCGTCCAAGTTTCCGCTAGTTAACCTAGATAATCCAAGTGCTCGCTAGTTATCCTACATAGTCCAAGGGCCCTCTAGTTAACCTAGATAGTCCAAGTGCCCTCTAGGGGACGTACATAGTCCAGTTGCCCGCTAGGTAACCTAGATAATCCAAGTGCCCGCTAGGGTATGTACATAGTTCAAGTGCCCGCTAGGTAACCTAGATTTTCCAAGTGTCCGCTAGTTACCCTACATAGTCCAAGTGCCCGCTAGGTAACCTAGATAGTCCAAGGTCCTGCTAGTTAACCTACATAGTCCAATGCCCGATAGGGAACCTACATAGTTCAAGTGCCCGCTGAGGAACCTACATTGTCCAAGTGCCCGATAGGGAACCTATATATTCCAAGTGCCCGTTAGGGAACCTAGATAGTCCAAGTGCCCATAGGGAACCTAGATAGTCCAAGTGCCCGCTAGGGAACCTACATAGTCAAAGTGCCCGCTAGGGAACCTGCATTGTGCAAGTGCCCGCTAGTTAACCTAGACAGTCCAAGGGCCCGCTAGTTAACCTTGATCATCCAAGTGCCCGCTAGTTAACCTACATAGTCCAAGTGCCCGATAGGGAACCTACATAATCCAAGTGCCCGCTAGGGAACCTACATATTCCAAGTGCCCGCTAGGCAACCTACATAGTCCAAATGCCCGTTAGTTAACCTAGATAGTCCAAGTGCCCACTAGGGGACGTACATAGTCCAAGTGCCCGCTAGTTAACCAACATAGTCCAAGTCCCCGCTAGGTAACCTAGACAGTCATAGTGACCATTAGGTTACCTACATAGTTCAAGTGCCCGTTCGTTAACCTACATAGTCAAAGTGCCCGCTAGGTAACGTAGATAGCCCAAGTGCCCGCTAGGAAACGCACATAGTCCAAGTGCCCTCTAGTTAACCTAGACAGCCCAAGTACCTGATAGGGAACCGACATAGTCCAACTGCCCGCTGGGAACCTACATAGTCCAAGTGCTCGCTAGGCACCCTACATAGTCTTAGTGCCCGTTAGTTAACCTACATAGTCAAAGTGCCTGCTAGGTAACCTAAATAGTCCGAGTGCCCTGTAGGGAACCTACATAGTCCAAGTCCCGCTGGGTAACCTAAGTAGTCCAAATGTCCGATAGGGATCCTACATAGTCCAAGTGCCCGGTAGGGAACCTACATAGTCCAAGTGCCTGCTAGGTAACCTAAGTAGTCCAAATGTCCGATAGGGATCCTACATAGTCCAAGTGCCCGCTAGATTACCTACATAATCCAAGTGCACGTTCGTTAACCTAGATAGTCCAAGTGCCCGCTGGTAACCTACGTAGTCCAAGGGCCCGCTAGGGCACCTAGATAGTCCAAGTGCCTTCTAGTTAACCTACATAGTCCAAGTGCCCACTAGGTAACATAAATAATCCAAATGCCCGCTAGGGAAAGTACATAGTCCAAGTGCCCGTTAGTTAACCTAGATAGTCCAAGTGCCCACTAGGGGACGTACATAGTCCAAGTGCCCGCTAGGTAACCTAGATAGTCCAAGTGCGCGCTAGGGTATGTACATAGTCCGAGTTCCGGCTAGGAAACCTAGATAGTCCAAGTGCCCGCTAGTTAACCTACATAGTCCAAGGGCCCGCTAGTTAACCTAGATAGTCCAAGTGCCCGCTAGTTCACTTAAGTAGTCCAATTGTCCGTTAGGGATCCTACATAGTCCAAGTGCCCGCTAGGTAACCTACATAGTCCAAGTGCCCGTTCGTTAACCTAGATAGTCAGAGTGCCCGCTAGGTAACCTAGACAGTCCAAGTGCCCGCTAGGTTACCTAGACAGTCCAAGTGCACGATAGGGAACCTACATAGTCCAATTGCCCGCTAGGGTACCTACATAGTCCAAGTGCCCGCTAGGCAAAGTACATAGTCCAAGTGCCCGTTAGTTAACCTAGATAGTCCAAGTGCCCACTAGGGGACGTACATAGTCCAAGTGCCCGTTAGTTAACCTACATAGCCCAAGTTCCCGATGGTAACCTAAAGAGTCCAAATGCCCGCTAGGAAAACTACATAGTCCAAGTGCCTGCTAGTTAACCTAGATAGTCCAAGTGCCTGCTAGTAAACCTACATAATCCATGGGCCCGCTAGTTAACCTACATAGTGCAATGGCCTGCTAGTTAACCTAGTTCGTGCAAGCGTCCGCTAGTTAACCTACATAGTCCAAGTGCCCGCTAGGTAACGTAGATAGCCCAAGTGCCCGCTAGGAAACGTACATAGTCCAAGTGCCCTCTAGTTAACCTAGACAGTCCAAGTACCCGATAGGTAACCTACATAATCCAGCTGCCCGCTGGGAACCTACATAGTCCAAGTGCTCGCTAGGCAACCTACGTAGTCCAAGTGCCCGTTAGTTAACCTAGATAGTCAAAGGGCCTGCTAGGTAACCTAAATAGTCCGAGTGCCCGGTAGGGAACCTACATAGTCCAAGTGCCCGCTAGGTAACCTAAGTAGTCCAAATGTCCGATAGGGATCCTACATAGTCCAAGTGCCCGGTAGGGAACCTACATAGTCCAAGTGCCCGCTAGGTAACCTAAGTAGTTCAAATGTCCGATAGGGATCCTACATAGTCCAAGTGCCCGCTAGGTTACCTACATAGTCCAAGTGCATGTTCGTTAACCTAGATATTCCAAGTGCCCGCTAGTAACCTACATAGTCCAAGGGCCCGCTAGGTAACCTAGATAGTCCAAGTGCCTTCTAGTTAACCTACATAGTCCAAGTGCCCACTAGGTAACCTAAATAATCCAAATGCCCGCTAGGAAAATTACATAGTCCAAGTGCCCGTTAGTTAACCTAGATAGTCCAAGTGCCCACTAGGGGACGTACATAGTCCAAATGCCCGCTAGGGAAACTACATAGTCCAAGTGCCTGCTAGTTAACCTCGATAGTCCAGTACCTGCTAGTAAACCTACATAATCCATGGGCCCGCTAGTTAACCTACATAGTGCAATGGCCTACTAGTTAACCTAGATCGTGCAAGTGCCCGCTAGTTAATCTACATAGTCCACGTGCCTGCTAGGCAACCTAGATAGTCCAAGTGCCCGCTAGGCATCCTTCATAATCCAAGTGCCTGCTAGGTAACCTAGATAGTCCAAGTGTCCGCTAGTTAACCTAGATAGTCCTAGTGCCCGTTGGTTAACCTAGATAGTCAAAGAGCCCACTAGGGGACGTACATAGTCCAAGGGCCCGCTAATTAACCTACATAGTCCAAGTGCCTGCTAGGTAAACTGTATAGTCCAAGTGCCCACTAGGTAACCTAGACAGTCCAATTGCCCGTTAGTTAACCTAGATAGTCAAAGTGCCTGCTAGGGAACCTACATAGTCCAAGTGCCTGCTAGGTAACCTAGATAGTCCAATTGCCCGTTAGCTAACCTAGATAGTCGAAGTGTCCGCTAGTTATCCTACATAGTCCAAGTGTCCGTTCGTTAACCTAGATAGGCCAAGTGCCCACTAGGTAATCTGGACAGTCCAAGTGCCCACTAGGTTACATACATAGTCCAAGTGCACGTTCGTTAACCTAGATAGTCCAAGTGCCCGCTGGTAACCTACATATTCCAAGGGCCCGCTAGGTAAGCTTGATAGTCCAAGTGCGTTCTAGTTAACCTACATAGTCCAAGTGCCCGCTAAGTAACCTACATAGTCCAAGTGCCCACTAGGTAACCTAAGTAATGCAATTGCCCGCTATTGAAACAACGCAGT
Source organism: Tenrec ecaudatus (assembly GCF_050624435.1). Taxonomy (NCBI): domain Eukaryota; kingdom Metazoa; phylum Chordata; class Mammalia; order Afrosoricida; family Tenrecidae; genus Tenrec; species Tenrec ecaudatus. The sequence goes on from NW_027457652.1 coordinate 1,822,157, forward strand.
CCAAGTGCCCGCTAGTTAACCTAGATAGTCCAAGTGCCCGCTAGTAAACCTAGATAGTCCAAGGGCCCGCTAGTTAATCTAGATAGTCCAAGTGCCCGCTAGTTAACCTAGATAGTCCAAGTGCCCGCTAGTTAACTTAGATCGTCCAAGTTTCCGCTAGTTAACCTAGATAATCCAAGTGCTCGCTAGTTATCCTACATAGTCCAAGGGCCCTCTAGTTAACTTAGATAGTCCAAGTGCCCTCTAGAGGACGTACATAGTCCAAGTGCCCGCTAGGTAACCTAGATAGTCCAAGGTCCTGCTAGTTAACCTACATAGTCCAATGCCCGATAGGGAACCTACATAGTTCAAGTGCCCGCTGAGGAACCTACATTGTCCAAGTGCCCGATAGGGAACCTATATATTCCAAGTGCCCGTTAGGGAACCTAGATAGTCCAAGTGCCCATAGGGAACCTAGATAGTCCAAGTGCCCGCTAGGGAACCTACATAGTCAAAGTGCCCGCTAGGGAACCTGCATTGTGCAAGTGCCCGCTAGTTAACCTAGATAGTCCAAGGGCCCGCTAGTTAACCTTGATCATCCAAGTGCCCGCTAGTTAACCTACATAGTCCAAGTGCCCGATAGGGAACCTACATAATCCAAGTGCCCGCTAGGGAACCTACATATTCCAAGTGCCCGCTAGGCAACCTACATAGTCCAAATGCCCGTTAGTTAACCTAGATAGTCCAAGTGCCCACTAGGGGACGTACATAGTCCAAGTGCCCGCTAGGTAACCTACATAGTCCAAGTTCCCGATGGTAACCTAAATAGTCCAAATGCCCGCTAGGGAAACTACATAGTCCAAGTGCCTGCTAGTTAACCTAGATAGTCCAAGTGCCTGCTAGTAAACCTACATAATCCATGGGCCCGCTAGTTAACCTACATAGTGCAATGGCCCGCTAGTTAACCTAGATCGTGCAAGTGTCCGCTAGTTAACCTACATAGTCCACGTGCCTGCTAGGTTACCTAGATAGTCCAAGTACCCGCTAGGCATCCTTCATAATCCAAGTGCCTGCAAGGTAACCTAGATAGTCCAAATGCCCGCCAGTTATCCTAGATAATCCTAGTGCCCGTTAGTTAACCTAGATACTCCAAGTGCCCACTAGGGGACGTACATAGTCCAAGGGCCCGCTAGTTAACCTACATAGTCCAAGGTCCGTTAGTTAACCTAGATAGTCCAAGTGCCCGCTAGTTAACCTACATAGTACAAGGGCCCGCTAGTTGACCTAGATAGTCCAAGTGCCCGCTAGTTAACCTAGATAGTCAAAGTGCCCGCTAGTTAACCTAAGTAGTACAAATGTCCGATAGGGATCCAACAAAGTCCAAGTGCCCGCTAGTTAACCTACATAGTCCAAGTCCCCGCTAGGTAACCTAGACAATCCAAGTGACCATTAGGTTACCTACAGAGTCCAAGTGCCCATTCGTTAACCTACATAGTCCAAGTGCCCGCTAGGAAACGTACATAGTCCAAGTGCCCTCTAGGTAACCTAGATAGTCCAAGTGCCCGCTAGTTAACCTACATAGTCCAAGTGCCTGCTAGGTAAACTACATAGTCCAAGTGCCCACTAGGTAACCTAGACAGTCCAATTGCCCGATAGTTAACCTAGACAGTCCAAGTACCCAATAGGGAACCTACATAGTCCACGTGCCCGCTAGGGAACCTATATAGTCCAAGTGCTCGCTTGGTAAACTGCATAGTCCAAGTGCCGACTGGGTAACCTAGACAGTCCAATTGCCCCATAATTAACCTAGACAGTCCAAGTACCCAATACATGACCTACATAGTCCAACTGCCCGCTGGGAACCTACATAGTCCAAGTGCTCGCTAGGCAACCTACATAGTCCAAGTGCCCGTTAGTTAACCTGGATAGTCAAAGTGCCTGCTAGGTAACCTAAATAGTCCAAGTGCCCGCTAGGGAACCTACATAGTCCAAGTCCCCGCTAGGTAACCTAGATAGTCCAATTGCCCGTTAGCTAACCTAGATAGTCGAAGTGTCCGCTAGTAAACCTACATAGTCCAAGAGCCCGTTCGTTAACCTAGATAGTCCAAGTGCCCGCTAGGTAACCTAAGTAGTCCAACTGTGCGTTAGGGATCCTACATAGTCCAAGTGCCCGCTAGGTAACCTACATAGTCCAAGTGCCCGTTCGTTTACCTAGATAGGCCAAGTGTCCGCTAGGTAATCTACACAGTCCAAGTGCCCGCTAGGTTACCTACATAGTCCAAGTGCACGTTCGTTAACCTAGATAGGCCAAGTGTCCGCTAGGTAATCTACACAGTCCAAGTGCCCGCTAGTTTACCTACATAGTCCAAGTGCACGTTCGTTAACCTAGATAGTCCAAGTGCCCGCTGGTAACCTACATAGTCCAAGGGCCCGCTAGGTAACCTTCATAGTCCAAGTGCCTTCTAGTTAACCTACATAGTCCAAGTGCCCGCTAGGTAACCTACATAGTCCAAGTGCCCACTAGGTAACTTAATAATCCAAATGCACGCTAGGGAAACTACATAGTCCAAGTGCCCGCTAGTTAATCTAGATAGTCCAAGTGCCCGCTAGTTAACCTAGATAGACCAAGTGCCCGCTAGTTAACCTAGATAGTCAAAGGGCCCGCTAGTTAACCTAGAAAATCCAAGTGCCCGCTAGTTAACCTACATAGTCCAAGGGTCCTCTAGTTAACCTAGATAGTCCAAGTGCCCGCTAGGGGACGTACATACTCCAAGTGCTCGCTAGGCAACCTACATAGTCCATGTGCCCGTTAGTTAACCTAGATAGTCAAAGTGCCTGCTAGGTAAACTACATAGTCCAAGTGCCCGCTAGGGAACCTACATAGTCCAAGTGCCCGCTAGGTAACCTAGATAGTCCAATTGCCCGTTAGCTAACCTAGATAGTCGAAGTGTCCGCTAGTTAACATACATAGTCCAAGTGCCCGTTCGTTAACCTAGATAGGCCAAGTGTCCGCTAGGTAACCTAGACAGTCCTAGTGCCTGCTAGGTTACCTACATAGTCCAAGTGCATGTTCGTTAACCTAGATAGTCAAAGTGCCCGCTCTTAACCTACATAGTTCAAGGGCCCGCTAGGTATCCTTGATAGTCCAAGTGCCTTCTAGTTAATCTACATAGTCCAAGTGCCCGCTAGGTAACCTACATAGTCCAAGTGCCCACTAGGTAACCTATATAATCCAAATGCCCGCTAGGGAAACTACATAGTCCAAGTGCCCGTTAGTTAACCTAGATAGTCCAAGTGCCCACTAGGGTACGTACATAGTCCAAGTGCCCGCTAGGTAACCTAGATAGTCCAAGTGCGCGCTAGGGTATGTACATAGTCCGAGTGCCGGCTAGGAAACCTAGACAGTCCAAGTGCCCGCTAGTTAACCTACATAGTCCAAGTGCCCGCTAGGGAACTTACATAGTCCAAGTGCCCGCTAGGCAACCTACATTGTCCATGGGCCCACTAGGGGATGTACATAGTCCAAGGGCCCGCTAGTTAATCTACATAGTCCAAGGTCCGTTAGTTAACCTAGATAGTCCAAGTGCCCGCTAGTTAACCTACATAGTACAAGGGCCCGCTAGTTGACCTAGATAGTCCAAGTGCCCGCTAGTTAACCTAGATAGTCAAAGTGCCCGCTAGTTTACCAAGTAGTACAAATGTCCGATAGGGATCCTACAAAGTCCAAGTGCCCGCTAGTTAACCTACATAGTCCAAGTCCCCGCTAGGTAACCTAGACAGTCCAAGTGACCATTAGGTTACCTACAGAGTCCACGTGCCCGTTCGTTAACCTACATAGTCCAATTGCCCGCTAGGAAACGTACATAGTCCAAGTGCCCTCTAGGTAACCTAGATAGTCCAAGTGCCCGCTAGTTAACCTACATAGTCCAAGTGCCTGCTAGGTAAACTACATAGTCCAAGTGCCCACTAGGTAACCTAGACAGTCCAATTGCCCGATAGTTAACCTAGACAGTCCAAGTACCCAATAGGGAACGTACATAGTCCAAGTGCCCGCTAGGGAACCTACATAGTCCAAGTGCTCGCTAGGTAAACTACATAGTCAAAGTGCCCACTAGGTAACCTAGACAGTCCAATTGCCCGCTAGTTAACCTAGACAGTCCAAGTACCCAATACGGGACCTACATAGTCCAACGGCCCGCTGGGAACCTACATAGTCCAAGTGCTCGCTAGGCAACCTACATAGTCCAAGTGGCCGTTAGTTAACCTAGATAGTCAAAGTGCCTGCTAGGTAACCTAAATAGTCCAAGTGCCCGCCAGGGAACCTACATAGTCCAAGGCCCCGCTAGGTAACCTACATAGTCCAATTGCCCGTTAGCTAACCTAGATAGTCGAAGTGTCCGCTAGTAAACCTACATAGTCCAAGAGCCCGTTCGTTAACCTAGATAGTCCAAGTGCCCGCTAGGTAACCTAAGTAGTCCAAATGTGCGATAGGGATCCTACATAGTCCAAGTGCCCGCTAGGTAACCTACATAGTCCAAGTGCCCGTTCGTTAACCTAGATAGGCCAAGTGTCCGCTAGGTAATCTACACAGTCCAAGTGCCCGCTAGGTTACCTACATAGTCCAAGTGCACGTTCGTTAACCTAGATAGTCCAAGTGCCCGCTGGTAACCTACATAGTCCAAGGGCCCGCTAGGTAACCTTCATAGTCCAAGTGCCTTCTAGTTAACCTACATAGTCCAAGTGCCCGCTAGGTAACCTACATAGTCCAAGTGCCCACTAGATAACTTAATAATCCAAATACCCGCTAGGGAAACTACATAGTCCAAGTGCCCGCTAGTTACCCTAGATAGTCCAAGGGCCCGCTAGTTAATCTAGATAGTCCAAGTGCCCGCTAGTTAACCTAGATAATCCAAGTGCCCGCTAGTTAACCTACATAGTCCAAGGGTCCTCTAGTTAACCTAGATAGTCCAAGTGCCCGCTAGGGGACGTACATACTCCAAGTGCTCGCTAGGCAACCTACATAGTCCAAGTGCCCGTTAGTTAACCTAGATAGTCAAAGTGCCTGCTAGGTAAACTACATAGTCCAAGTGCCCGCTAGGGAACCTACATAGTCCAAGTGCCCGCTAGGTAACCTAGATAGTCCAATTGCCCGTTAGCTAACCTAGATAGTCAAAGTGTCCGCTAGTTAACATACATAGTCCAAGTGCCCGTTCGTTAACCTAGATAGGCCAAGTGCCCGCTAGGTAACCTAGACAGTCCTAGTGCCTGCTAGGTTACCTACATAGTCCAAGTGCATGTTCGTTAACCTAGATAGTCAAAGTGCCCGCTCTTAACCTACATAGTTCAAGGGCCCGCTAGGTATCCTTGATAGTCCAAGTGCCTTCTAGTTAATCTACATAGTCCAAGTGCCCGCTAGGTAACCTACATAGTCCAAGTGCCCACTAGGTAACCTATATAATCCAAATGCCCGCTAGGGAAACTACATAGTCCAAGTGCCCGTTAGTTAACCTAGATAGTCCAAGTGCCCACTAGGGTACGTACATAGTCCAAGTGCCCGCTAGGTAACCTAGATAGTCCAAGTGCGCGCTAGGGTATGTACATAGTCCGAGTGCCGGCTAGGAAACCTAGATAGTCCAAGTGCCCGCTAGTTAACCTACATAGTCCAAGGGCCTGCTAGTTAACCTACATAGTCCAAGGTCCGCTAGTTAACCTAGATAATCCAAGTGCCTGCTAGTTAACCTAGATATTCCAAGTGCCCGCTAGTTAACCTAAGTAGTCCAAATGTCCGATAGGGATCCTACATAGTCCAAGTGCCCGCTAGGTAACCTACATAGTCCAAGTGCCCGTTCGTTAACCTAGATAGTCAAAGTGCCCGCTAGGTTACCTAGACAGTCCAAGTGCCCGCTAGTTAACCTACATAGTCCAAGTGCCCGATAGGGAACCTACATAATCCAAGTGCCAGATAGGGAACCTACATAATCCAAGTGCCCGCTAGGGAACTTACATAGTCCAAGTGCCCGCTAGGCAACCTACATTGTCCATGGGCCCACTAGGGGATGTACATAGTCCAAGGGCCCGCTAGTTAATCTACATAGTCCAAGGTCCGTTAGTTAACCTAGATAGTCCAAGTGCCCGCTAGTTAACCTACATAGTACAAGGGCCCGCTAGTTGACCTAGATAGTCCAAGTGCCCGCTAGTTAACCTAGATAGTCAAAGTGCCCGCTAGTTTACCAAGTAGTACAAATGTCAGATAGGGATCCTACAAAGTCCAAGTGCCCGCTAGTTAACCTACATAGTCCAAGTCCCCGCTAGGTAACCTAGACAGTCCAAGTGACCATTAGGTTACCTACAGAGTCCACGTGCCCGTTCGTTAACCTACATAGTCCAATTGCCCGCTAGGAAACGTACATAGTCCAAGTGCCCTCTAGGTAACCTAGATAGTCCAAGTGCCCGCTAGTTAACCTACATAGTCCAAGTGCCTGCTAGGTAAACTACATAGTCCAAGTGCCCACTAGGTAACCTAGACAGTCCAATTGCCCGATAGTTAACCTAGACAGTCCAAGTACCCAATAGGGAACGTACATAGTCCAAGTGCCCGCTAGGGAACCTACATAGTCCAAGTGCTCGCTAGGTAAACTACATAGTCCAAGTGCCCACTAGGTAACCTAGACAGTCCAATTGCCCGCTAGTTAACCTAGACAGTCCAAGTACCCAATACGGGACCTACATAGTCCAACGGCCCGCTGGGAACCTACATAGTCCAAGTGCTCGCTAGGCAACCTACATAGTCCAAGTGGCCGTTAGTTAACCTAGATAGTCAAAGTGCCTGCTAGGTAACCTAAATAGTCCAAGTGCCCGCCAGGGAACCTACATAGTCCAAGGCCCCGCTAGGTAACCTACATAGTCCAATTGCCCGTTAGCTAACCTAGATAGTCGAAGTGTCCGCTAGTAAACCTACATAGTCCAAGAGCCCGTTCGTTAACCTAGATAGTCCAAGTGCCCGCTAGGTAACCTAAGTAGTCCAAATGTGCGATAGGGATCCTACATAGTCCAAGTGCCCGCTAGGTAACCTACATAGTCCAAGTGCCCGTTCGTTAACCTAGATAGGCCAAGTGTCCGCTAGGTAATCTACACAGTCCAAGTGCCCGCTAGGTTACCTACATAGTCCAAGTGCACGTTCGTTAACCTAGATAGTCCAAGTGCCCGCTGGTAACCTACATAGTCCAAGGGCCCGCTAGGTAACCTTCATAGTCCAAGTGCCTTCTAGTTAACCTACATAGTCCAAGTGCCCGCTAGGTAACGTACATCGTCCAAGTGCCCACTAGATAACTTAATAATCCAAATGCACGCTAGGGAAACTACATAGTCCAAGTGCCCGCTAGTTACCCTAGATAGTCCAAGGGCCCGCTAGTTAATCTAGATAGTCCAAGTGCCCGCTAGTTAACCTAGATAATCCAAGTGCCCGCTAGTTAACCTACATAGTCCAAGGGCCCTCTAGTTAACCTAGATAGTCCAAGTGCCCGCTAGGGGACGTACATACTCCAAGTGCTCGCTAGGCAACCTACATAGTCCAAGTGTCCGTAAGTTAACCTGGATAGTCAAAGTGCCTGCTAGGTAAACTACATAGTCCAAGTGCCCGCTAGGGAACCTACATAGTCCAAGTGCCCGCAAGGTAACCTAGATAGTCCAATTGCCCGTTAGCTAACCTAGATAGTCGAAGTGTCCGCTAGTTAACCTACATAGTCCAAGTGCCCGTTCGTTAACCTAGATAGGCCAAGTGCCCGCTAGGTAACCTAGACAGTCCTAGTGCCTGCTAGGTTACCTACATAGTCCAAGTGCACGTTCGTTAACCTAGATAGTCCAAGTGCCTGCTCTTAACCTACATAGTTCAAGGGCCCGCTAGGTATCCTTGATAGTCCAAGTGCCTTCTAGTTAACCTACATAGTCCAAGTGCCCGCTAGGTAACCTACATAGTCCAAGTGCCCACTAGGTAACCTAAATAATCCAAATGCCCGCTAGGGAAACTACATAGTCCAAGTGCCCGTTAGTTAACCTAGATAGTCCAAGTGCCCACTAGGGTACGTACATAGATAGGCCAAGTGCGCGCTAGGGTATGTACATAGTCCGAGTTCCGGCTAGGAAACCTAGATAGTCCAAGTGCCCGCTAGTTAACCTACATAGTCCAAGGGCCTGCTAGTTAACCTACATAGTCCAAGGTCCGCTAGTTAACCTAGATAATCCAAGTGCCCGCTAGTTAACCTAAGTAGTACAAATGTCTGATAGGTATCCTACATAGTCCAAGTGCCCGCTAGTTAACCTACATAGTCCAAGTACCCACTAGGGGACGTACATAGTCCAAGTGCCCGCTAGGTCCCCTACATAGTCCAAGTTCCCGATGGTAACCTAAATAGTCCAAAAGCCCGCTAGGGAAACTACATAGTCCAAGTGCCTGCTAGTTAACCTAGATAGTCTAAGTGCCTGCTAGTAAACCTACATAATCCATGGGCCCGCTAGTTAACCTGCATAGTGCAATAGCCCGCTAGTTAACCTAGATCGTGCAAGTGTCCGCTAGTTAACCTACATAGTCCACGTGCCTGCTAGGTAACCTAGATAGTCCAAGTGCCCGCTAGGCATCCTTCATAATCCAAATGCCTGCAAGGTAACCTAGATAGTCCAAGTGCCCGCTAGTTAACCTAGATAGTCCTAGTGCCCGTTAGTTAACCTAGATAGTCCAAGTGCCCACTAGGGGACGTACATAGTCCAAGGGCCCGCTAGTAACCTACATAGTCCAAGGTCCGTTAGTTAACCTAGATAGTCCAAGTGCCCGCTAGTTAACCTACATAGTACAAGGGCCCGCTCGTTGACCTAGATAGTCAAAGTGCCCGCTAGTTAACCTAAGTAGTACAAATGTCCGATAGGGATCCTACATAGTCCAAGTGCCCGCTAGTTAACCAACATAGTCCAAGTCCCCGCTAGGTAACCTAGACAGTCCAAGTGACCATTAGGTTACCTACATAGTCCAAGTGCCCGTTCGTTAACCTACATAGTCCAAGTGCCCGCTAGGTAACGTAGATAGCCCAAGTGCCCGCTAGGAAACGTACATAGTCCAAGTGCCCTCTAGTTAACCTAGACAGCCCAAGTACCCGATAGGGAACCTACATAGTCCAACTGCCCGCTGGGAACCTACATAGTCCAAGTGCTCGCTAGGCAACCTACATAGTCCAAGTGCCCGTTAGTTAACCTAGATAGTCAAAGTGCCTGCTAGGTAACCTAAATAGTCCGAGTGCCCGGTAGGGAACCTACATAGTCCAAGTGCCCGCTGGGTAACCTAAGTAGTCCAAATGTCCGATAGGGATCCTACATAGTCCAAGTGCCCGGTAGGGAACCTACATAGTCCAAGTGCCTGCTAGGTAACCTAAGTAGTCCAAATGTCCGATAGGGATCCTACATAGTCCAAGTGCCCGCTAGGTTACCTACATAATCCAAGTGCACGTTCGTTAACCTAGATAGTCCAAGTGCCCGCTGGTAACCTACATAGTCCAAGGGCCCGCTAGGTAACCTAGATAGTCCAAGTGCCTTCTATTTAACCTACGTAGTCCAAGTGCCCACTAGGTAACCTAAATGAACCAAATGCCCGCTAGGGAAACTACATAGTCCAAGTGCCCGTTAGTTAACCTAGATAGTCAAAGTGCCCACTAGGGGACGTACATAGTCCAAGTGCCGCTAGGTAACCTAGATAGTCCAAGTGCGTGCTAGGGTATGTACATAGTCCGAGTTCCGGCTAGGAAACCTAGATAGTCCAAGTGCCCGCTAGTTAACTAAAGTAGTCCAAATGTCCGTTAGGGATCCTACATAGTCCAAGTGCCCGCTAGGTAACCTACATAGTCCAAGTGCCCGTTCTTTAACCTAGATAGTCAGAGTGCCCGCTAGGTAACCTAGACAGTCCAAGTGCCCGCTAGGTTTCCTACAAAGTCCAAGTGCCCGTTCGTTAACCTAGATAGTCCAAGTGCCCGCTAGGTTACCTAGACAGTCCAAGTGCCCGCTATTTAACCTACATAGTCCAAGTGCACGATAGGGAACCTACATAGTCCAAGTGCCCGCTAGGTAACCTACATAGTCCAAGTGCCCGCTAGGTAACCTACATAGTCCAAGTGCCCGTTAGTTAACCTACATAGTCCAAGTTCCCGATGGTAACTTAAAGAGTCCAAATGCCCACTAGGAAAACTACATAGTCCAAGTGCCTGCTAGTTAACCTAGATAGTCCAAGTGCCTGCTAGTAAACCTACATAATCCATGGGCCCGCTAGTTAACCTACATAGTGCAATGGCCTGCTAGTTAACCTAGTTCTTGCAAGCGTCCGCTAGTTAACCTACATAGTCCAAGTGCCCGCTAGGTAACGTAGATAGCCCAAGTGCCCGCTAGGAAACGTACATAGTCCAAGTGCCCTCTAGTTAACCTAGACAGTCCAAGTACCCGATAGGGAACCTACATAGTCCAACTGCCCGCTGGGAACGTACATAGTCCAAGTGCTCGCTAGGCAACCTACATAGTCCAAGTGCCCGTTAGTTAACCTAGATAGTCAAAGGGCCTGCTAGGTAACCTAAATAGTCCGAGTGCCCGGTAGGGAACCTACATAGTCCAAGTGCCCGCTAGGTAACCTAAATAGTCCAAATGTCTGATAGGGATCCTACATAGTCCAAGTGCCCGGTAGGGAACCTACATAGTCCAAGTGCCCGCTAGGTAACCTAAGTAGTCCAAATGTCCGATAGGGATCCTACATAGTCCAAGTGCCCGCTAGGTTACCTACATAGTCCAAGTGCACGTTCGTTAACCTAGATAGTCCAAGTGCCCGCTGGTAACCTACATAGTCCAAGGGCCCGTTGGGAACCTAAATAATCCAAATGCCCGCTAGGAAAACTACAAAATCCAAGTGCCCGTTAGTTAACCTAGATAGTCCAAGTGCCCACTAGGGGACGTACATACTCCAAGTGCCCGCTAGGTAACCTACATAGTCCAAGTTCCCGATGGTAACCTAAATAGTCCAAATGCCCGCTAGGGAAACTACATAGTCCAAGTGCCTGCTAGTTAACCTAGATAGTCCAGTACCTGCTAGTAAACCTACATAATCCATGGGCCCGCTAGTTAACCTACATAGTGCAATGGCCTACTAGTTAACCTAGATCGTGCAAGTGCCCGCTAGTTAACCTACATAGTCCAAGGGCCTGCTAGTTAACCTACATAGTCCAAGGTCCGCTAGTTAACCTAGATAATCCAAGTGCCCGCTAGTTAACCTAAGTAGTACAAATGTCTGACAGGTATCTTACATAGTCCAAGTGCCCGCTAGTTAACCTACATAGTCCAAGTACCCACTAGGGGACGTACATAGTCCAAGTGCCCGCTAGGTCCCCTACATAGTCCAAGTTCCCGATGGTAACCTAAATAGTCCAAAAGCCCGCTAGGGAAACTACATAGTCCAAGTGCCCGCTAGGGAACCTACATAGTCCAAGTGCTCGCTAGGCAACCTACATAGTCCAAGTGCCCGTTAGTTAACCTAGATAGTCAAAGTGCCTGCTAGGTAACCTAAATTGTCCAAGTGCCCGCAAGGGAACCTACATAGTCCAAGTGCCCGCTAGGTAACCTAGATAGTCCATTTGCCCGTTAGCTAACCTAGATAGTCGAAGTGTCCGCTAGTTAACCTACATAGTCCAAGTGCCCGTTCCTTAACCTAGATAGGCCAAATGCCCGCTAGGTAACCTAGACAGTCCAATTGCCCGTTAGGTTACCTACATAGTCCAAGTGCACGTTCGTTAACCTAGATAGTCCAAGTGGCCGCTGGTAACCTACATAGTCCAAGGGCCCACTAGGTAACCTAAGTAATCCAAATGCCCGCTAGGGAAGCTACGTAGTCCAAGTGCCAGCTAGTTAAACTAGATATTCCAAGTGCCCGCTAGTAAACCTAGATAATCCAAGTGCCCGCTAGTTAACCTAGATAGTCCTAGTGCCCGTTAGTTAACCTAGATAGTCCAAGTGCCCACTAGGGGACGTACATAGTCCAAGGGCCCGCTAGTAACCTACATAGTCCAAGGTCCGTTAGTTAACCTAGATAGTCCAAGTGCCCGCTAGTTAACCTACATAGTACAAGGGCCCGCTCGTTGACCTAGATAGTCAAAGTGCCCGCTAGTTAACCTAAGTAGTACAAATGTCCGATAGGGATCCTACATAGTCCAAGTGCCCGCTAGTTAACCAACATAGTCCAAGTCCCCGCTAGGTAACCTAGACAGTCCAAGTGACCATTAGGTTACCTACATAGTCCAAGTGCCCGTTCGTTAACCTACATAGTCCAAGTGCCCGCTAGGTAACGTAGATAGCCCAAGTGCCCGCTAGGAAACGTACATAGTCCAAGTGCCCTCTAGTTAACCTAGACAGCCCAAGTACCCGATAGGGAACCTACATAGTCCAACTGCCCGCTGGGAACCTACATAGTCCAAGTGCTCGCTAGGCAACCTACATAGTCCAAGTGCCCGTTAGTTAACCTAGATAGTCAAAGTGCCTGCTAGGTAACCTAAATAGTCCGAGTGCCCGGTAGGGAACCTACATAGTCCAAGTGCCCGCTGGGTAACCTAAGTAGTCCAAATGTCCGATAGGGATCCTACATAGTCCAAGTGCCCGGTAGGGAACCTACATAGTCCAAGTGCCTGCTAGGTAACCTAAGTAGTCCAAATGTCCGATAGGGATCCTACATAGTCCAAGTGCCCGCTAGGTTACCTACATAATCCAAGTGCACGTTCGTTAACCTAGATAGTCCAAGTGCCCGCTGGTAACCTACATAGTCCAAGGGCCCGCTAGGTAACCTAGATAGTCCAAGTGCCTTCTATTTAACCTACGTAGTCCAAGTGCCCACTAGGTAACCTAAATGAACCAAATGCCCGCTAGGGAAACTACATAGTCCAAGTGCCCGTTAGTTAACCTAGATAGTCAAAGTGCCCACTAGGGGACGTACATAGTCCAAGTGCCGCTAGGTAACCTAGATAGTCCAAGTGCGTGCTAGGGTATGTACATAGTCCGAGTTCCGGCTAGGAAACCTAGATAGTCCAAGTGCCCGCTAGTTAACTAAAGTAGTCCAAATGTCCGTTAGGGATCCTACATAGTCCAAGTGCCCGCTAGGTAACCTACATAGTCCAAGTGCCCGTTCTTTAACCTAGATAGTCAGAGTGCCCGCTAGGTAACCTAGACAGTCCAAGTGCCCGCTAGGTTTCCTACAAAGTCCAAGTGCCCGTTCGTTAACCTAGATAGTCCAAGTGCCCGCTAGGTTACCTAGACAGTCCAAGTGCCCGCTATTTAACCTACATAGTCCAAGTGCACGATAGGGAACCTACATAGTCCAAGTGCCCGCTAGGTAACCTACATAGTCCAAGTGCCCGCTAGGTAACCTACATAGTCCAAGTGCCCGTTAGTTAACCTACATAGTCCAAGTTCCCGATGGTAACTTAAAGAGTCCAAATGCCCACTAGGAAAACTACATAGTCCAAGTGCCTGCTAGTTAACCTAGATAGTCCAAGTGCCTGCTAGTAAACCTACATAATCCATGGGCCCGCTAGTTAACCTACATAGTGCAATGGCCTGCTAGTTAACCTAGTTCTTGCAAGCGTCCGCTAGTTAACCTACATAGTCCAAGTGCCCGCTAGGTAACGTAGATAGCCCAAGTGCCCGCTAGGAAACGTACATAGTCCAAGTGCCCTCTAGTTAACCTAGACAGTCCAAGTACCCGATAGGGAACCTACATAGTCCAACTGCCCGCTGGGAACGTACATAGTCCAAGTGCTCGCTAGGCAACCTACATAGTCCAAGTGCCCGTTAGTTAACCTAGATAGTCAAAGGGCCTGCTAGGTAACCTAAATAGTCCGAGTGCCCGGTAGGGAACCTACATAGTCCAAGTGCCCGCTAGGTAACCTAAATAGTCCAAATGTCTGATAGGGATCCTACATAGTCCAAGTGCCCGGTAGGGAACCTACATAGTCCAAGTGCCCGCTAGGTAACCTAAGTAGTCCAAATGTCCGATAGGGATCCTACATAGTCCAAGTGCCCGCTAGGTTACCTACATAGTCCAAGTGCACGTTCGTTAACCTAGATAGTCCAAGTGCCCGCTGGTAACCTACATAGTCCAAGGGCCCGTTGGGAACCTAAATAATCCAAATGCCCGCTAGGAAAACTACAAAATCCAAGTGCCCGTTAGTTAACCTAGATAGTCCAAGTGCCCACTAGGGGACGTACATACTCCAAGTGCCCGCTAGGTAACCTACATAGTCCAAGTTCCCGATGGTAACCTAAATAGTCCAAATGCCCGCTAGGGAAACTACATAGTCCAAGTGCCTGCTAGTTAACCTAGATAGTCCAGTACCTGCTAGTAAACCTACATAATCCATGGGCCCGCTAGTTAACCTACATAGTGCAATGGCCTACTAGTTAACCTAGATCGTGCAAGTGCCCGCTAGTTAACCTACATAGTCCAAGGGCCTGCTAGTTAACCTACATAGTCCAAGGTCCGCTAGTTAACCTAGATAATCCAAGTGCCCGCTAGTTAACCTAAGTAGTACAAATGTCTGACAGGTATCTTACATAGTCCAAGTGCCCGCTAGTTAACCTACATAGTCCAAGTACCCACTAGGGGACGTACATAGTCCAAGTGCCCGCTAGGTCCCCTACATAGTCCAAGTTCCCGATGGTAACCTAAATAGTCCAAAAGCCCGCTAGGGAAACTACATAGTCCAAGTGCCCGCTAGGGAACCTACATAGTCCAAGTGCTCGCTAGGCAACCTACATAGTCCAAGTGCCCGTTAGTTAACCTAGATAGTCAAAGTGCCTGCTAGGTAACCTAAATTGTCCAAGTGCCCGCAAGGGAACCTACATAGTCCAAGTGCCCGCTAGGTAACCTAGATAGTCCATTTGCCCGTTAGCTAACCTAGATAGTCGAAGTGTCCGCTAGTTAACCTACATAGTCCAAGTGCCCGTTCCTTAACCTAGATAGGCCAAATGCCCGCTAGGTAACCTAGACAGTCCAATTGCCCGTTAGGTTACCTACATAGTCCAAGTGCACGTTCGTTAACCTAGATAGTCCAAGTGGCCGCTGGTAACCTACATAGTCCAAGGGCCCACTAGGTAACCTAAGTAATCCAAATGCCCGCTAGGGAAGCTACGTAGTCCAAGTGCCAGCTAGTTAAACTAGATATTCCAAGTGCCCGCTAGTAAACCTAGATAATCCAAGGGCCCGCTAGTTAACCTACATAGTCCAAGTCCCTCTAGTTAACCTAGATAGTCCAAGTGCCCGTAAGGGGACGTAAATAATCCAAGTGCCTGTTAGGTAACCTAGATAGTCCTAGTGCCCGCTAGGCTATGTACATAGTTCAAGTGCCCGCTAGGTAACCTAGATTGTCCAAGTGTCCGCTATTTAACCTATATAGTCCAAGTGCCCGCTCGGTAACCTAGATAGTCCAAGGTCCTGCTAGTTAACCTACATAGTCCAAGTGCCCGAGAGGGAAACTACATAATCCAAGTGCCCGATAGGGAACCTACATAGTCCAAGTGCCAGCTAGGCAACCTACATAGTCCAAGTGCCCGTTAGTTAACCTACATAGTCCAAGTTCCCGATGGTAACCTAAATAGTCCAAATGCCCGCTAGGGAAACTACATAGTCCAAGTGCCTGCTAGTTAACCTAGATAGTCCAAGTGCCTGCTAGTAAACCTACATAATCCATGGGCCCGCTTGTTAACCTACATAGTGCAATGGCCTGATAGTTAACCTAGATCGTGCAAGCGTCCGCTAGTTAACCTACATAGTTCACGTGCCTGCTAGGTAACCTAGATAGTCCAAGTGCCCGCTAGGCATCCTTCATAATCCAAGTGCCTGCTAGGTAACCTAGATAGTCCAAGTGCCCGCTAGTTAACCTAGATAGTCCTAATGCCCGTTAGCTAACCTAGATAGTCCAATTGCCCACTAGGGGACGTACATAGTCCAAGTGCCCGCTAGTTAACCTACATAGTCCAAGGTCCGTTAGTTAACCTAGATAGTCCAAGTGCCCGCTAGTTAACCTACATAGTACAAGGGCCCGCTAGTTGACCTAGATAGTCCAAGTGCCCGCTAGTTAACCTAGATAGTCCAAGTGCCCGCTAGTAAACCTACATAGTCCAAATCCCCCTAGGTAACCTAGACAGTCCAAGTGACCATTAGGTTACCTACATAGTCCAAGTGCCCGTTCGTTAACGTACATAGTCCAAGTGCCCGCTAGGTAACGTAGATAGCACAAGTGCCCGCTAGGGAACGTACATAGTCCAAGTGCCCTCTAGGTAACCTAGATATTCCAAGTGCCCACTATTAACTTACATAGTCCAAGTGCCTGCTAGGTAAACTACATAGTCCAAGTGCCCGCTAGTTAACCTGCATAGTCCAAGGTCCGTTAGTTAACCTAGATAGTCCAAATGCCCGCTAGTTAACCTACATAGTACAAGGGCCCGCTAGTTGACCTAGATTGTCCAAGTGCCTGCTAGTTAACCTAGATAGTCAAAGTGCCTGCTAGTTAACCTAAGTAGTACAAAAGTCCGATAGGGATCCTACAGAGTCCAAGTGCCCGCTAGTTAACCTACATAGTCCAAATCCCCGCTATGTAACCTAGACAGTCCAAGTGACCATTAGGTTACCTACATAGTCCAAGTGCCTGTTCGTTAACGTACATACTCCAAGTGCCCGCTAGGTAACGTAGATAGCACAAGTGCCCGCTAGGGAACGTACATAGTCCAAGTGCCCTCTAGGTAACCTAGATAATCCAAGTGCCCGCTAGTTAACTTACATAGTCCAAGTGCCTGCTAGGTAAACTACATAGTCCAAATGCCCACTAGGTAACCTAGACAGACCAATTGCCCGCTAGTTAACCTAGACAGTCCAAGTACCCGATAGGGGACCTACATAGTCCAAGTGCCCGCTAGGGAACCTACATAGTGCAAGTGCTCGCTAGGCAACCTACATAGTCCAAGTGCCCGTTAGTTAACCTAGATAGTCAAAGTGCCTGCTAGGTAACCTAAATTGTCCAAGTGCCCGCTAGGGAACCTACATAGTCCAAATGCCCACTAGGTAACCTAGACAGACCAATTGCCCGCTAGTTAACCTAGACAGTCCAAGTACCCGATAGGGGACCTACATAGTCCAAGTGCCCGCTAGGGAACCTACATAGTGCAAGTGCTCGCTAGGCAACCTACATAGTCCAAGTGCCCGTTAGTTAACCTAGATAGTCAAAGTGTCTGCTAGGTAACCTAAATTGTCCAAGTGCCCGCTAGGGAACCTACATAGTCCAAGTGACCGCTAGGTAACCTAGATAGTCCAATTGCCCGTTAGCTAACCTAGATAGTCGAAGTGTCCGCTAGTTAACCTACATAGTCCAAGCGCCCGTTCGTTAACCTAGATAGGCCAAGTGCCCGCTAGGTAACCTAGACAGTCCAAGTACCCGTTAGGTGACCTACATAGTCCAAGTGCACGTTCGTTAACCTAGATAGTCCAAGTGCCCGCTGGTAACCTACATAGTACAAGGGCCCGCTAGGTAACCTTGATAGTCCAAGTGCCTTCTAGTTAATCTACATAGTCCAAGTGCCCGCTAGGTAACCTAAGTAATCCAAATGCCCGCTAGGCAAACTACGTTGTCCAAGTGCCCGCTAGTTAACCTAGATATTCCAAGTGCCCGCTAGTAAACCTAGATAGTCCAAGGGCCGGCTAGTTAACCTACATAGTCCAAGTCCCTCTAGTTAACCTAGATAGTCCAAGTGCCCGTAAGGGGACGTACATAGTCCAAGTGCCTGTTAGGTAACCTAGATACTCCAAGTGCCCGCTAGAGTATGTACATAGTTCAAGTGCCCGCTAGGTAACCTAGATTGTCCAAGTGTCCGCTAGTTAACCTATATAGTCCAAGTGCCTGCTAGGTAATCTACATAGTCCAAATGCCCACTAGGTAACCTAGACAGCCCAATTGCCCGCTAGTTAACCTAGATAATCAAAGTGCCTGCTAGGTAACCTAAATAGTCCAAGTGCCTGCTAGGGAACCTATATAGTCCAAGTGCCTGCTAGGTAACCTAAATAGTCCAATTGCCCGTTAGCTAACCTAGATAGTCGAAGTGTCCGCTAGTTAACCTAAATAGTCCATGTGTCCGTTCGTTAACCTAGATAGGCCAAGTGCCCGCTAGGTAATCTAGACAGTCCAAGTGCCCGCTAAGTTACCTACATAGTCCAAGTGCACGTCCGTTAACCTAGATAGTCCAAGTGACCGCTGGTAACCTACATATTCCAAGGGACCGCTAGGTAACCTTGATAGTCCAAGTGCCTTCTAGTTAACCTACATAGTCCAAGTGCCCGCTAGGTAACCTACATAATCCAAGTGCCCACTAGGTAACCTAAATAATCCAAATGCCCGCTAGGGAAACTACATAGTCCAAGTGCCCGCTAGTTAACCTAGATAGTCCAAGGGCCCGCTAGTAAACCTAGATCGTCCAAGGGCCCGCTAGTTAATCTAGATAGTCCAAGTGCCCGCTAGTTAACCTAGATAGTCCAAGTGCCCGCTAGTTAACCTAGATAGTCCAAGTGCCCGCTAGTTAACCTAGATAGTCCAAGTGCCCGCTAGTTAACCTAGATAATCCAAATGCCCGCTAGTTAACCTACATAGTCCAAGGGCCCTCTAGTTAACCTAGATAGTCGAAGTGCCCGCTAGGGGATGTACATAGTCCAAGTGCCCGCTAGGAAACCTAGATTGTCCAAGGTCCTGCTAGTTAACCTACATAGTCTAATGCCCGATAGGGAATCAACATAGTCCAAGTGCCCGCTGAGGAACCTACATAGTCCAAGTGCGCGATAGGGACCCTATATATTCCATGTGCCCCTTAGGGAACCTAGATAGTCCAAGTGCCCATAGGGAACCTATATAGTCCAAGTTCCCGCTAGGGAATCTACATAGTCAAAGTGCCCGCTAGGGAACCTGCATTGTGCAAGTGCCCGCTAGTTAACCTAGATAGTCCAAGTGCCCGCTAGTTAAACTACATAGTCCAAGGTCAGCCAGTTAACCTAGATAGTCCAAATGCCCGCTAGTTAACCTACATAGTCCGAGGTCAGCTAGTTAACCTAGATAGTCCAAGTGCCTGCTAGGTAACCTAAATAGTCCAATTGCCCGTTAGCTAACCTAGATAGTCGAAGTGTCCGCTAGTTAACCTAAATAGTCCATGTGTCCGTTCGTTAACCTAGATAGGCCAAGTGCCCGCTAGGTAATCTAGACAGTCCAAGTGCCCGCTAAGTTACCTACATAGTCCAAGTGCACGTCCGTTAACCTAGATAGTCCAAGTGACCGCTGGTAACCTACATATTCCAAGGGACCGCTAGGTAACCTTGATAGTCCAAGTGCCTTCTAGTTAACCTACATAGTCCAAGTGCCCGCTAGGTAACCTACATAATCCAAGTGCCCACTAGGTAACCTAAATAATCCAAATGCCCGCTAGGGAAACTACATAGTCCAAGTGCCCGCTAGTTAACCTAGATAGTCCAAGGGCCCGCTAGTAAACCTAGATCGTCCAAGGGCCCGCTAGTTAATCTAGATAGTCCAAGTGCCCGCTAGTTAACCTAGATAGTCCAAGTGCCCGCTAGTTAACCTAGATAGTCCAAGTGCCCGCTAGTTAACCTAGATAGTCCAAGTGCCCGCTAGTTAACCTAGATAATCCAAATGCCCGCTAGTTAACCTACATAGTCCAAGGGCCCTCTAGTTAACCTAGATAGTCGAAGTGCCCGCTAGGGGATGTACATAGTCCAAGTGCCCGCTAGGAAACCTAGATTGTCCAAGGTCCTGCTAGTTAACCTACATAGTCTAATGCCCGATAGGGAATCAACATAGTCCAAGTGCCCGCTGAGGAACCTACATAGTCCAAGTGCGCGATAGGGAACCTATATATTCCATGTGCCCCTTAGGGAACCTAGATAGTCCAAGTGCCCATAGGGAACCTATATAGTCCAAGTTCCCGCTAGGGAATCTACATAGTCAAAGTGCCCGCTAGGGAACCTGCATTGTGCAAGTGCCCGCTAGTTAACCTAGATAGTCCAAGTGCCCGCTAGTTAAACTACATAGTCCAAGGTCAGCCAGTTAACCTAGATAGTCCAAATGCCCGCTAGTTAACCTACATAGTCCGAGGTCAGCTAGTTAACCTAGATAGTCCAAGTGCCCGCTAGTTAACCTACATAGTCCAAGAGCCCGCTAGTTAACCTACATAGTCCAAGGTCCGCTAGTTAACCTAGATAGTCCAAGTGCCCGCTAGTTAACCTACATAGTACAAGGGCCCGCTAGTTGACCTAGATAGTCCAAGTGCCGGCTAGATAACCTAGATAGTCCAAGTGCCTGCTAGTTAACCTAAGTAGTCCAAGTGCCCGTTCGTTAACCTAGATAGTCAAAGTGCCCGCTAGGTAACCTAGACAGTACAAGTGCCTGCTAGGTTACCTACATAGTCCAAGTGCCCGTTCGTTAACTTAGATAGTCCAAGTGCCCGCTAGGTTCCCTCGACAGTCCATGTGCCCGCTAGTTAACCTACATAGTCCAAGTGCCCGATAGGGAACCTACATAATCCAAGTGCCCGATAGGGAATCTACATAATCCAAGTGCCCGCTAGGGAACCTACATAGTCCAAGTGCCAGCTAGGCAACCTACATAGTCCAAGTGCCCGTTAGTTAACCTACATAGTCCAAGTTCCCGATGGTAACCTAAATAGTCCAAATGCCCGCTAGGTAAACTACATAGTCCAAGTGCCTGCTAGTTAAATTAGATCGTCCAAGTGCCTGCTAGTAAACCTACATAATCCATGGGCCCGCTAGTTAACCTACATAGTGCAATGGCCTGCTAGTTAACCTAGATCGTGCAAGCGTCCGCTAGTTAACCTACATAGTCCACGTGCCTGCTAGGTAACCTAGATAGTCCAAATGCCCGCTAGGCATCCTTCATAATCCAAGTGCCTGCTAGGTAACCTAGATAGTCCAAGTGCCCGCTAGTTAACCTAGATAGTCCTAGTGCCCGTTAGCTAACCTAGATAGTCCAATTGCCCACTAGGGGACGTACATAGTCCAAGTGCCCGCTAGTTAACCTGCATAGTCCAAGGTCCGTTAGTTAACCTAGATAGTCCACGTGCCCGCTAGTTAACCTACATAGTACAAGGGCCCGCTAGTTGACCTAAGTAGTACAAAAGTCCGATAGGGATCCTACATAGTCCAAGTGCCCGCTAGTTAACCTACATAGTCCAAATCCCCGCTAGGTAACCTAGACAGTCCAAGTGACCATTAGGTTACCTACATAGTCCAAGTGCCCGTTCGTTAACGTACATAGTCCAAGTGCCCGCTAGGTAACGTAGATAGCACAAGTGCCCGCTAGGGAACGTACATAGTCCAAGTGCCCTCTAGGTAACCTAGATAGTCCAAGTGCCCGCTAGTTAACTTACATAGTCCAATTGCCTGCTAGGTAAACTACATAGTCCAAATGCCCACTAGGTAACCTAGACAGTCCAATTGCCCGCTAGTTAACCTAGACAGTCCAAGTACCCGATAGGGAACCTACATAGTCCAAGTGCCCGCTAGGGAACCTACATAGTCCAAGTGCTCGCTAGGCAACCTACATAGTCCAAGTGCCCGTTAGTTAACCTAGATAGTCAATGTGCCTGCTAGGTAACCTAAATTGTCCAAGTGCCCGCAAGGGAACCTACATAGTCCAAGTGCCCGCTAGGTAACCTAGATAGTCCAATTGCCCGTTAGCTAACCTAGATAGTCGAAGTGTCCGCTAGTTAACCTACATAGTCCAAATGCCCGTTCCTTAACCTAGATAGGCCAAGTGCCCGCTAGGTAACCTAGACAGTCCAATTGCCCATTAGGTTACCTACATAGTCCAAGTGCACGTTCGTTAACCTAGATAGTCCAAGTGGCCGCTGGTAACCTACATAGTCCAAGGGCCCACTAGGTAACCTAAGTAATCCAAATGCCCGCTAGGGAAACTACGTAGTCCAAGTGCCAGCTAGTTAAACTAGATATTCCAAGTGCCCGCTAGTAAACCTAGATAATCCAAGGGCCCGCTAGTTAACCTACATAGTCCAAGTCCCTCTAGTTAACCTAGATAGTCCAAGTGCCCGTAAGGGGACGTACATAATCCAAGTGCCTGTTAGGTAACCTAGATAGTCCTAGTGCCCGCTAGGGTATGTACATAGTTCAAGTGCCCGCTAGGTAACCTAGATTGTCCAAGAGTCCGCTAGTTAACCTATATAGTCCAAGTGCCCGCTAGGTAACCTAGATAGTCCAAGGTCCTGCTTGTTAACCTACATAGTCCAAGTGCCCGAGAGGGAAACTACATAATCCAAGTGCCCGATAGGGAACCTACATAATCCAAGTGCCCGATAGGGAACCTACATAGTCCAAGTGCCAGCTAGGCAACCTACATAGTCCAAGTGCCCGTTAGTTAACCTACATAGTCCAAGTTCCCGATGGTAACCTAAATAGTCCAAATGCCCGCTAGGGAAACTACATAGTCCAAGTGCCTGCTAGTTAACCTAGATAGTCCAAGTGCCTGCTAGTAAACCTACATAATCCATGGGCCCGCTTGTTAACCTACATAGTGCAATGGCCTGATAGTTAACCTAGATCGTGCAAGCGTCCGCTAGTTAACCTACATAGTTCACGTGCCTGCTAGGTAACCTAGATAGTCCAAGTGCCCGCTAGGCATCCTTCATAATCCAAGTGCCTGCTAGGTAACCTAGATAGTCCAAGTGCCCGCTAGTTAACCTAGATAGTCCTAGTGCCCGTTAGCTAACCTAGATAGTCCAATTGCCCACTAGGGGACGTACATAGTCCAAGTGCCCGCTAGTTAACCTACATAGTCCAAGGTCCGTTAGTTAACCTAGATAGTCCAAGTGCCCGCTAGTTAACCTACATAGTACAAGGGCCCGCTAGTTGACCTAGATAGTCCAAGTGCCCGCTAGTTAACCTAGATAGTCCAAGTGCCCGCTAGTAAACCTACATAGTCCAAATCCCCGCTAGGTAACCTAGACAGTCCAAGTGACCATTAGGTTACCTACATAGTCCAAGTGCCCGTTCGTTAACGTACATAGTCCAAGTGCCCGCTAGGTAACGTAGATAGCACAAGTGCCCACTAGGGAACGTACATAGTCCAAGTGCCCTCTAGGTAACCTAGATAGTCCAAGTGCCCACTATTAACTTACATAGTCCAAGTGCCTGCTAGGTAAACTACATAGTCCAAGTGCCCGCTAGTTAACCTGCATAGTCCAAGGTCCGTTAGTTAACCTAGATAGTCCAAATGCCCGCTAGTTAACCTACATAGTACAAAGGCCCGCTAGTTGACCTAGATAGTCCAAGTGCCTGCTAGTTAACCTAGATAGTCAAAGTGCCTGCTAGTTAACCTAAGTAGTACAAAAGTCCGATAGGGATCCTACAGAGTCCAAGTGCCCGCTAGTTAACCTACATAGTCCAAATCCCCGCTAGGTAACCTAGACAGTCCAAGTGACCATTAGGTTACCTACATAGTCCAAGTGCCCGTTCGTTAACGTACATACTCCAAGTGCCCGCTAGGTAACGTAGATAGCACAAGTGCCCGCTAGGGAACGTACATAGTCCAAGTGCCCTCTAGGTAACCTAGATAGTCCAAGTGCCCGCTAGTTAACTTACATAGTCCAAGTGCCTGCTAGGTAAACTACATAGTCCAAATGCCCACTAGGTAACCTAGACAGACCAATTGCCCGCTAGTTAACCTAGACAGTCCAAGTACCCGATAGGGGACCTACATAGTCCAAGTGCCCGCTAGGGAACCTACATAGTGCAAGTGCTCGCTAGGCAACCTACATATTCCAAGTGCCCGTTAGTTAACCTAGATAGTCAAAGTGCCTGCTAGGTAACCTAAATTGTCCAAGTGCCCGCTAGGGAACCTACATAGTCCAAGTGACCGCTAGGTAACCTAGATAGTCCAATTGCCCGTTAGCTAACCTAGGTAGTCGAAGTGTCCGCTAGTTAACCTACATAGTCCAAGTGCCCGTTCGTTAACCTAGATAGGCCAAGTGCCCGCTAGGTAACCTAGACAGTCCAAGTACACGTTAGGTTACCTACATAGTCCAAGTGCACGTTCGTTAACCTAGATAGTCCAAGTGCCCGCTGGTAACCTACATAGTACAAGGGCCCGCTAGGTAACCTTGATAGTCCAAGTGCCTTCTAGTTAACCTACATAGTCCAAGTGCCCGCTAGGTAACCTAAGTATTCCAAATGCCTGCTAGGAAAACTACGTTGTCCAAGTGCCCGCTAGTTAACCTAGATATTCCAAGTGCCCGCTAGTAAACCTAGATAGTCCAAGGGCCCGCTAGTTAACCTACATAGTCCAAGTCCCTCTAGTTAACCTAGATAGTCCAAGTGCCCGTAAGGGGACGTATATAGTCCAAGTGCCTGTTAGGTAACCTAGATACTCCAAGTGCCCGCTAGGGTATGTACATAGTTCAAGTGCCCGCTAGGTAACCTAGATTGTCCAAGTGTCCGCTAGTTAACCTACATAGTCCAAGTGCCCGCTAGGTAACATAGATAGTCTAAGTGCCCGTTCTTTAACCTAGATAGTCCAACTGCCCGCTAGGTTACTTAGACAGTCCAAGTGCCCGCTAGTTAACCTACACAGTCCAAGTGCCTTATAGGGAACCTACATAATCCAAGTGCCCGCTATGCATCCTACATAGTCCAAGTGCCCGCTAGGCAACCTACATAGTCCAAGTGCCCGTTAGTTAACCTAGATAGTCAAAGTGCCTGCTAGGTAACCTAGATAGCCCAAGTGTCCGCTAGGTAACCTTCATAGTCCAAGTTCCCGTTGGTAACTTAATAGTCCAAATGCCCGCTAGGGAAACTACATAGTCCAAGTGCCCGCTACTTAACCTAGATAGTCCAAGTGCCTGCTAGTAAACCTACATAATCCATTGGCCCGCTAGTTAACCTACATAGTTCAAGGGCCCACTAGTTAACCTAGATCGTGCAAGTGTCCGCTAGTTAACCGACATAGTCCACGTGCCCGCTAGGTAACCTAGATAGTCCAATTGCCCGCTAGGTATTCTTAATAATCCAAGTGCCTGCTAGGTAACCTAGATAGTCCAAGTGCCCGCTAGTTAACCTAGATAGTCCTAGTGCCCGCTATTTAACCTACATAGTCCAAGGTCCGCTAGATAACCTAGATAGTCCAAGTGCCCGCTAGGTAACTTACATAGTCCAAGTGCCGCTAGGTAACCTAGATAGTCCAAGTGCCCGTTCGTTAACCTAGATAGTCCAATTGCCTGCTAGGTTACCTAGACTGTCCAAGTGTCCGCTGGGTTACCTACATAGTCCAAGTGCCCGTTCGTTAACCTAGATAGTCCAAGTGCCCGCTATGAAACCTAGACTGTCCAAGTGCCCGCTAGGTTACCTACATATTCAAAGTGCCCGTTCTTTAACCTAGATAGTCCAAGTGCCCGCTAGGAAACCTACATAGTCCAAGGGCCCGCTAGGTAAACTAGATAGTCCAAGTGCCTGCTAGGTAACCTAGAGTCCAAGTGATCACTAGTTACACTACATAGTCCAAGTGCCCGCTAGGTAACCTAGATAGTCAAAGTGCCCGTTAGGTAACCTAGATAGTCCAAGTGCCCGCTAGGTAACTTACATTGTCCAAGTTCCCACTAGGTAACCTAGATACTCAAAGTGTCCGTTACCTAACCTAGATAGTCCAAGTGCCCGCTAAGCAACCTACATAGTCCAAGTGCCTGTTCGTTAACCTAGAAGTCCAAGTGCCCGCTAATTAACCTAGACAGTCCAAGTGCCCACTAGGTTACCTGCATATTCCAAGTGCCCGTTCGTTAACTTAGATAGTCCAAGTGCCCACTAGGTAACCTACATAGTCCAAGTGCCCGCTAGGTAACCTAGATAGTCCAAGGGCCCGCTAGTTAACCTACATATTCCAAGGGTTCACTTGTTAACTTTGATAGTCCAAGTGCCCGCTAGTTAACCTAGATCGTCCAAGTGCCCGCTAGTTAACCTAGATTGTCCAAGTGCCCGCTAGGGATCCTTCATAATCCAAGTGCCTGCTAGGTAACCTAGATAGTCCACGTACCCGCTAGTTAACCTAGATAGTCCTAGTGCCCGTAAGTTAACCTAGATAGTCCAAGTGCGCGCTAGGGTATGTACATAGTCCAAGTGCCTGCTAAGAAACCTAGATAGTCCAAGTGCCCGCTTGTTAACCTACATAGTCCAAGGGCACGCTAGGTAACCTACATCGTCCAAGGTCCGCTAGTTAACCTAGATAGTCCAAGTGCCCGCTAGTTAACCTACATAGTCCAAGGGCCCGCTAGTTGACTTAGATAGTCCAAGTGCCCGCTAGTTAACCTAGATAGTCAAAGTGCCCGCCTGTTAACCTAAGTAGTACAAATGTCCGATAGGGATCCTACATAGTCCAAGTGCCCGCTAGGTAACCTACATAGTCCAAGTGCCCGTTCGTAAACCTAGATAGTCCAAGTGCCCGGTAGGTAACCTAGAGAGTCCCAATGCCCGCTAGGTTACATACATAGTCCAAGTGCCCGTTCGTTAACCTAGATTGTCCAAGTGCCCGCTAGGTTACCTAGACAGTCCAAGTGCCCACTAGTTAACCTACATAGTCCAAGTGCCCGATAGGGTAGTAACCTACCCAATCTAAGTGCCCGTTGGCTAACCTAGATAGTCCAAGGGCCCGCTAGTTAACCTACATAGTCCAAGTGCCCCGCTAGTTAACCTAGATAGTCCAAGTGCCTGCTAGGT
The DNA here is from genome assembly GCF_050624435.1 of Tenrec ecaudatus. Classification (NCBI taxonomy): domain Eukaryota; kingdom Metazoa; phylum Chordata; class Mammalia; order Afrosoricida; family Tenrecidae; genus Tenrec; species Tenrec ecaudatus. The sequence continues at coordinate 1,848,978 of NW_027457652.1, forward strand.
AACCTACATAGTGCAAGTGTCCGCTAGTTAACCTACATATTCCAAGTGCCCCCTTGTTAACATAGATAGTCCAAGTGCCCGCTAGGAAACGTACATAGTCCAAGTGCCCGCTAGGTAACCTAGATACTGCAAGTTCCCGCTAGTTAACCTAGACAGTTCAAGTACCCGCTAGGTAACCTAGATTGTCCAAGGGCCCCCTAGTTAGCCTACATAATCCAAGTGCCCGCTAGTTAACCTACATAATCTAAGTGCCCGTTGGCTAACCTAGATAGTCCAAGGGCCCGCTAGTTGACCTACATAGTCCAAGTGCCAGCTAGGTAACCTGGATAGTACAAGTGCCCTCTAGGGAACCTGGATAGTCCAAGTGCCTGTTAGCTAACCTAGATAGGTCAAGTGCCCGCTAGGTAACCTAGATAGTTCAACAGCCCGCTAGGTAACCTACATAGTCCAAGTACCCGCTAGTTAACCTAGATCGTCCAGGTGCCCACTAGGTAACCTACATATTCCAAGGGCCCGCTAATTAACCTACATAGTCCAAGGGTCCGCTGGTTAACCTACATCGTCCAAGGCCCCGCTAGTTAACCTAGATAGTCCAAGTGCCCGCTAGTTAACCTACATGGTCCAAGTGCCCGCTAGGTAACCTAGACATTTCAAGTGACAACTAGGTTACCTACATAGTCCAAGTGCCCGCTAGTTAACCTACATCGTCCAAGGGCCCGCTAGTTAACCTACATCGTCCAAGGGCCCGCTAGTTAACCTAGATAGTCCAAGTGCCCGCTAGTTAACCTACATAGTCCAAGTGCCCGCTAGGTAACCTAGACATTTCAAGTGACAACTAGGTAACCTACATAGTCCAAGTGTCCGTTCGTTAACCTACATAGTCCAAGTGCCGCTAGGTAACCAATATAGTCCAAATGCCCGCTAGGGGCCCTAATAGTCCATATGCCCGCTAGTTAACCCAGATAGTCCCAAGTGCTCGCTAGTTAACCTAGATAGACCAAGTGCCCGCTAGGGAACCTATCTAGTCCAAGTACCCGCTAGGAAACGTACATAGTCCAAGTGCCCGCTAGGTAATGTACATAGTCCAAGTGCCCGCTAGGTAACGTAGATAGTCCAAGTGCCCGCTAGGGAACTTACATAGTCCAAGTGTCCGCCAGGGAACCTACATGGTCCAAGTGCCCGTTAGTTAACCTAGATAGTCCAAGTGCCCGCTTGGTAACCTAGATAGTCCATCAGCCCGCCTGGTAACCTACATACTCCAAGATCCCGCTATAACGTAGATAGTTCAAGTGCCAGCTAGGTAACCTAGATAGTCCATGTGCCGCTAGGTAACCTAAAAAGTCAAAGTGCCCGCTAGGTTATCTATGTAGTCCAAATGCCAGCTAGGGAATCTACATAGTCCAAGGGCCCGCTAGTTAATGTAGATAGTCCACGTGCCGCTAGTTAATCTACATAGTCCAAGGGCCCGCTAGTTAACCTACATAGTCCAAGGACCCGCTAAGAAACCTAGATAGTCCAAGTGCACGCTAGTTAACCCAGATAGTCCAAGTGCCCTCTCGTTAACCTAGATCGTCCAAGAGTCCGCAAAGAAATCTAGATAGTCCAAGTGCCCGTTACCTAACCTAGATTGTCCAATTGCCCGCTATGCAACATACATAGTCCAAGTGCCCGCTCGTTAACCTAGAAGTCCAAGTGCCCGCTAGGTAACCTAGACTTTCCAAGTGCCCGCTAGGTTACCTACATAGTCCAAATGCCCGTTCGGTAACCTAGATAGTGCAAGTGCCCGGTAGTTAACCTACATAGTCGAAGTGCCCGCTAGGTAACCTAGATAGTCCAAGGGCCCGCTAGTTAACCTACATAGTCCAAGTGCCCGGAAGTTAACTTACATAGTTCAAGTGTCCGTAGGGAACCTACATAGTCCAAGTGCCCGCTAGTTAATCTACATAGTGCAAGTGTCTGCTAGTTAACCTACATAATCCAAGTACCCGCTAGTTAACCTAGATTGTCCAAGTGTCCGCTAATTAACCTACATAGTACAAGTGCCCGATAGGGAACCTAGATAGTCCAAGTGCCCGCTAGGGATCCTTCATAATCCAAGTGCCTGCTAGGCAACCTAGATAGTCCAAGTTCCCGCTAGGTAACCTAGATAGTCCAAGTGCCCGTTACCTAACCTAGATAGTCCAAGTGCCCTCTAGGCAACCTACATAGTCCAAGTGCCCTTTCGTTAACCTAGAAGTCCAAGAGCCCGCTATGTAACCTAGACAGTCCAAGTGCCCGCTAGGTTACCTGCATAGTCCAAGTGCCCGTTCGTTAACATAGATAGTCCAAGTGCCCACTAGGGAACCTATATAGTCCAAGTGCTATCTAGGTAACCTAGAGAGTCCAAGGGCCCGCTAGTTAACCTACATAGTCCAAGGGCTCGCTTGTTAACTTTGATAGTCCAAGTGCCCCTTAGTTAACCCAGATCGTTCAAGTGCCCGCTAGTTAACCTAGATCGTCCAAGTACTGGCTAGTTAACCTACATAGTCCAAGGGCCCACTAGTTAACCTAGATTGTCCAAATGTCCTCTGTTAACCTACATAGTCCAAGTGCCCGCTAGGTAACCTACATAGTGCAAGTGTCTGCTAGGTAAATTACATAGTCCAAGTGCCCGCTAGTTAACATAGATAGTCCAAGTGCCCGCTAGGGAAGGTACATAGTCCAATTGCCCGCTAGGTAACCTAGAGAGTGCAAGTGCCCGCTAGTTAACCTACATAGTCCAAGTGCCTGCTAGGTAACCTAGATAGTCCAAGGGCCTGCTAGTTAACCTACATAGTCCAAGTGCCCGCTAGGTAACTTACATAGTGCAAGTGTCCGCTAGTTAATCTACATAGTCCAAGCGCCTGCTAGTTAACCTAGATAGTCCAAGTGCCCACTAGGGAACGTACATAGTCCAAGTGCCCGCTAGGTAACCTAGATAGTCCTAGTGCCCGCCAGTTAACCTACATAGTCCAAGTGCCTGCTAGGTTACGTAGATAGTCCAAGTGCCCACTAGTTAACCTACATAGTCCCGGTTCCCCCTAGGTAACCTGGATAGTCCAAGGGCCCGCTAGGTAACCTACATTGTCCTAGTGCCCCCTAGTTAACCTACATTCTCCAAGTGCCCCATAGGGAACCTACATAGTCCAAGTGCCCGCTAGGTAACCTACATTGTCCAAATGCCCGCTAGTTAACCTACAGAGTCCAAGTGCCCGATAGGGAAACTACATAATCCAAGTGCCCGCTAGGGAACCTACATAGTCCAAGTGCCCGTTAGGTAACCTAGAAAGTCCAAATGCCCGCTAGGGAACCCACATAGTCCAAGTGCACGCTAGGGAACTTACATAGTCCAAGGGCCCGCTAGGGAACCTACATAGTCCATGTGCCCGTTAGTTAACCTAGATAGTCCCAGTGCCCGCTAGGTAACCTAGATAGTCCAACAGCCCGGTAGGTATCCTACATACTCCAATTACCCGCTAGGTAACGTAGATAGTTCAAGTGCCAGCTAGGTAACCTACAAAGTCTAAGTGCCCGCTAGGTAATCTATATAGTCCAAATGACCGCTAGGGAGCCTACATAGTCCAAATGCCCGCTAGGTAACCTAGATAGTCTAAGGGCCCGCTAGGTAACCTACATAGTCCTAGTGCCCCCTTGTTAACCTACATTTTCCAAGTGCCCAATAGGGAACCTACATAGTCCAAGTGCCCGCTAGGTTACCTACATAATCCAAATGCCCTCTAAGTATTCTACATAGTCCAAGTGCCCGATAGGGAACCTACATATTCCAAGTGCCCGCTAGGGAACGTACATAGTCCAAGTGCCCGTTATGTAACCTAGAAAGTCCAAATGCCCGCCAGGAAACCCACATAGTCCAAGTGCCCGCTAGGGAACTTACATAATCCAAGGGCCCGCTAGGGAACCTAGACAGTCCATGTGCCCGATAGTTAACCTAGATAGTCCAAGTGCCTGCTTGGTAACCTAGATAGTCCAACAGCCCTGTAGGTAACCTACATACTCCAAGTACCCGCTAGGTAACGTAGATAGTTCAAGTGCCAGCTAGGTAACGTAGATAGTCCAAGTGCCCGCTAGGTAACCTACAAAGTCTAAGTGCCCGCTAGGTTATCTATATAGTCCAAATGACCGCTAGGGAGCCTACATAGTCCAAATGCCCGCTAGGTAACCTACATAGTCCAAATGCCCTCTAGTTATTCTACGTAGTCCAAGTGCCCAATAGGGAACCTACATAATCCAAGTGCCCGCTAGGGAACGTACATAGTCCAAGGGCCCGTTAGGTAACCTAGAAAGTCCAAATGCCCGCCAGGAAACCCACATAGTCCAAGTGTCCGCCAGGGAACCTACATAGTCCAAGTGCCCGTTAGTTAACCTAGATAGTCCAAGTGCCCGCTTGGTAACCTAGATAGTCCAACAGCCCGCCTGGTAACCTACATACTCCAAGATTCCGCTATAACGTAGATAGTTCAAGTGCCATCTAGGTAACCTAGATAGTCCGTGTGCGCTAGGTAACCTACAAAGTCAAAGTGCTCGCTAGGTTATCTATATAGTCCAAATGCCCGCTAGGGTATCTACATAGTCCAATGGCCCGTTACCTAACCTAGATAGTCCAATTGTCCGTTATGCAACATACATAGTCCAAGTGCCCGTTCGTTAACCTAGAAGTCCAAGTGCCCGCTAGGTAACCTAGACTCTCCAAGTGCCCGCTAGGTTACCTCCATAGTCCAAATGCCCGTTCGGTAACCTAGATAGTGCAAGTGCCCGGTAGTTCACCTACATAGTCCAAGTGCCCGCTAGGTAACCGAGATAGTCCAAGGGCCCGCTAGTTAACCTACATAGTCCAAGTGTCCGGTAGTTAACTTACATAGTTCAAGTGTCCGTAGGGAACATACAGAGTCCAAGTGCCCGCTAGTGAACCTACATAGTCCAAGTGCCTGCTAGTTAATCTAAATAGTTCAAGGGCCAGGTAGTTAACCTACATAATCAAAGTACCCGCTAGTTACCCTAGATTGTCCAAGTGTCCGTTAATTAACCGACATAGTATAAGTGCCCGCTAGGGAACCTAGATAGTCTAAGTGCCCGCTCTGGAATCTACATAGTCCATGTGACTGCAAGGGAACCTACATAGTCCAAGTGCCCGCTCTGGAACATACATAGTCCAAGTGCAAGCTGGGGAATCTACATAGTCCAAGGGCCGCTAGTTAACGTAGATAGTCCAAGTGCCGCTAGTTAATCTACATAGTCCAAGGGCCCGCTAGTTAACCTACATAGTCCAAGTACCCGCTAGTTAACCTAGATCGTCCAGGTGCCCACTAGGTAACCTACATACTCCAAGGGCCCGCTAGTTAACCTACATAGTCCAAGGGCCCGCTAGTTAACATACATCGTCCAAGGGCCCGCTAGTTAACCTAGATAGTCCAAGTGCCCGCTAGTTAACCTACATTGTCCAAGTGCCCACTAGGTAACCTAGACATTTCAAGTGACCACTAGGTTACCTACATAGTCCACGTGCCCATTCGTTAACCTACATAGTCCAAGTGGCCGCTAGGTAACCAATATAGTCCAAATGCCCGCTAGGGGCCCTAATAGTCCATATGCCCGCTAGTTAACCTAGATAGTCCACGTGCTCGCTAGTTAACCTAGATAGTCCAAGTACCCGCTAGGAAACGTACATAGTCCAAGTGCCCGCTAGGTAATGTACATAGTCCAAGTGCCTGCTAGATAACGTAGATAGTCCAAGTGCCCGCTAGGGAACATACATAGTCCAAGTGACTGCTAGGTAACCTAGATAGTCCAAGTGCCCACTAGTTAACCTACATAGTCCAGGTTCCCCCTAGGTAAGCTAGATAGTCCAAGGGCCCGCTAGGTAACCTACATAGTCCTAGTGCCCCCTAGTTAACCTACATTCTCCAAGTGCCCGATAGGGAACCTACATAGTCCAAGTGCCCGCTTGGTAACCTACATAGTCCAAATGCCCTCTAGTTAATCTACATAGTACATGTGCCCGATAGGGAATCTACATAATCCAAGTGCCCGCTAGGGAACCTACATAGTCCAAGTGCCGGTTTGGTAACCTAGATAGTCCAAATGCCCGCCAGGAAACCCACATAGTCCAAGTGCCCGCTAGGGAACTTACATAGTCCAAGGGCCCGCTAGGGAACCTACATAGCCCAAGTGCCCGTTAGTTAACCTAGATAGTCCAATTGCCCGCTTGGTAACCTAGATAGTCCAACAGCCCGCTTGGGAACCTACATACTCCAAGAACCCGCTAGGTAACGTAGATAGTTCAAGTGCCAGCTAGGTAACCTACAGAGTCTAAGTGCCCGCTAGGTTATCTTTATAGTCCAAATGCCCGCTAGGGAACCGACATAGTCCAAGTGCCCGCTAGTTAATCTACATAGTCCAAGTGCCTGATAGGGAACCTACACAGTCCAAGTGCCCGTTAGTTAATCTAGATACTCCAAGTGCCCGATTGGTAACCTAGATAGTCCAATAGCACGCTAGGTAACCTACATACTCTAAGAACCCGCTATAACGTAGATAGTTCATGTGCCAGCTAGGTAACCTAGATAGTCCATGTGCCGCTAGGTAACCTACAAAGTCAACGTGCCCGCTAGGTTATCTATACATTCCAAATGCCAGCTAGGGAATCTAAATAGTCCAAGGGCCCGCTAGTTAATGTAGATAGTCCAAGTGCCGCTAGTTAATCTACATAGTCCAGGGCCCGCTAGTTAACCTACATAGTCCAAGTACCCACTAAGAAACCTAGATAGTCCAAGTGCACGCTAGTTAACCCAGATAGTCCAAGTGCCCTCTAGTTACCCTAGATCGTCCAAGTACCCGCTAAGAAACCTAGATAGTCCAAGGGCCCGTTACCTAACCTAGATAATCCAATTGTCCGTTATGCAACATACATAGTCCAAGTGCCCGTTCGTTAACCTAGAAGTCCAAGTGCCCGCTAGGTAACCTAGACTCTCCAAGTGCCCGCTAGGTTACATACATAGTCAAAATGCCCGTTCGGTAACCTAGATAGTGCAAGTGCCCGGTAGTTAACCTACATAGTCCAAGTGCCCGCTAGGTAACCTAGATAGTCCAAGGGCCCGCTAGTTAACCTACATAGTCCAAGTGCCCGGTAGTTAACTTACATAGTTCAAGTGTCCGTAGGGAACATACAGAGTCCAAGTGCCCGCTAGGGAACCTACATAGTCCAAGTGCATGCTAGTTAACCTAGATAGTCCAAGTGCCCGCTAGTTAACCTAGATAGTCCAAGTGCCTGCTAGGTAACCTACATAGTGCAAGTGTCCGCTAGTTAACCTACATATTCCAAGTGCCCTCTAGTTAACATAGATAGTCCAAGTGCCCGCTAGGGAACTTACATAATCCAAGTGCCCGCTAGGTAACCTAGATACTGCAATTGCCCGCTAGTTAACCTAGATAGTTCAAGTACCCGCTAGGTAACCTAGATCGTCCAAGGGCCCCGGGTTAGCCTACATAGTCCAAGTGCCCGCTAGGTAACTTAGATAGTCCAAGTGCCCGTTCGGTAACCTAGATAGTCCAAGTGCCCTTTAGGGAACCTAGATAGTCCAAGGGCCCGCTAGTAAACCTACATAGTCCATTGGCCCGCTAGTTAACCTAGATAGTCCAACTGACTGCTAGGTAACCTACATAGTGCAAGTGTCCGCTAGTTAACCTACGTATTCCAAGTGCCGCTAGTTAACATAGATAGTCCAAGTGCCCGCTAGGGAACGTACATAGTCCAAGTGCCCGCTAGGTAACCTAGATACTGCAAGTGCCCGCTAGTTAACCTAGATACTTCAAGTACACGCTAGGTAACCTAGATCGTCAAAGGGCTCCCGAGTTAGCCTACATAGTCCAAGTGCCCGCTAGGTAACCTAGAGAGTCCAAGTGCCCTTTAGGGAACCTAGATAGTCCAAGGGCACGCTAGTAAACCTACATAGTCCAGGGGCCCGCTAGTTAACCTTCATAATGGAAGTGTCCGCTACTTAACCTACATAATCCAAGTTCCCGTTAGTTAACGTACATAATCTAAGTGCCCGTTGTCTAACCTAGATAGTACAAGAGTCCGCTAGTTGACCTACATAGTCCATGCCAGCTAGGTAACCTAGATAGTACAAATGCCCGCTAGGGAACCTAGATAGTCCAAGTGCCTGTTAGCTAACCTAGATAGTCCAAGTGGCTGCTAGGTAACCTACATAGTCCAAGTGCCCGTTCGTTAACCTAGATAATCCAAGTGCCCACTAAGTAACCTAGACAGTCCAAGTGCCCACTAGGTAACCTAGACAGTCCAAGTGCCCACTAGTTAACCTACATAATCCAAGTGCCCGCTAGGCAACGTACATAGTCCAAGTGCCCGTTAGTTAACCTAGATAGTCAAATTGCCTGCTAGGTAACCTAGATAGTCCAAATGCCCGCAAGGTAACCTACATAGTCCAAGTGCCCGCTAGGTAATCTAAATAGTCCAAATGCCCGCTAGGGAAACTACATAGTCCAAGTGCCCGCTAGTTAACCTAGATAGTTCAAGTGCCTGCTACTAAACCTACATAATCCATGGGCCCGCTAGTTAACCTACATAGTGCAAGGGCCCGCTAGTTAACCTACATCGTCCAAGGGCCCGCTAGTTAACCTAGATAGTCCAAGTGCCGGCTAGTTAACCTACATAGTCTAAGTGCCCGCTAGGTAACCTAGACAGTTCAAGTGACCACTAGGTTACCAACATAGTCCAAGTGCCCGTTCGTTAACCTACTTAGTCCAAGTGCCCGCTAGGTAACCAATATAGTCCAAATTCCCGCTAGGAGCTTTAATATTCCAAATGCCCGCTAGTTAACCTAGATAGTCCAAGTGCTCGCTAGTTAACCTAGATAGACCAAGTGCCCGCTAGGGAACCTATCTAGTCCAAGTACCAGCTAGGAAACGTACATAGTCCAAGTGCCCACTAGGTAACGGTGATAGTCCATATGCCCGCTGGGGAACGTACATAGTCCAAGTGCCCGCTAAGTAACCTAGATAGTCCAAGTGCCCGCTAGTTAACCTACATAGTCAAAGTGCCCGCTAGTTAACCTACATAGTCCAGGTTCCCCCTAGGTAACCTAGATAGTCCAAGGGCCCGCTAGGTAACCTACATTGTCCTAGTGCCCCCTAATTAACCTACATTCTCCAAGTGCCCGATAGGAAACCTACATAGAACAAGTGCCCGCTAGGTAACCTACATAGTCCAAATGCCCGCTAGTTAACCTACATAGTCAAAGTGCCCGATAGGGAACCTACATAATCCAAGTGCCCGCTAGGGAACCTACATAGTCCAAGTGCCCGTTAGGTAACCTAGATAGTCCAAAGGCCCGCTAGGGAACCCACATAGTCCAAGTGCCCGCTAGGGAACTTACATAGTCCAAGGGCCCGCTAGGGAACCTACATAGTCCAAGTGCACGTTAGTTAACCTAAATAGTCCCAGTGCCCGCTAGGTAACCTAGATAATTCAACAGCCTGGTAAGTAACCTACATACTCCAAGTACCCGCAAGGTAACGTAGATAGTTCAAGTGCCAGCTAGGTAACCTAGATAGTCCAAGTGCCCGCTAGGTAACCTACAAAGTCTAAGTTCCCGCTAGGTAATCTATATAGTCCAAATGACCGCTAGGGAGCCTACATAGTCCAAATGCTCGCTAGGTAACCTAGATAGTCTAAGGGCCCGCTTGGTAACCTACATAGTCCTAGTGCCCCCTAGTTAACCTACATTTTCCAAGTGCCCGATAGGGAACCTACATAGTCCAAGTGCCCGATAGGGAACCTACATAATTCAAGTGCCCGCCAGGGAACCTACATAGTCCAAGTGCCCGTTAGGTAACCTAGATAGTCCAAATGCCCGCCAGGAAACCCACATAGTCCAAGTGCCCGCTAGGGAACTTACATAGTTAAAGGGCCCGCTAGGGAACCTACACAGTCCAAGTGTCCGTTAGTTAACCTAGATAGTCCAAGTGCCCGGTAGTTAACTTACATAGTTCAAGTGTCCGTAGGGAACATACAGAGTCCAAGTGCCCGCTAGGGAACCTACATAGTCCAAGTGCACGCTAGTTAACCTAGATAGTCTAAATGCCCGCTAGTTAACCTAGATAGTCCAAGTGCCTGCTAAGTAACCTACATAGTGCCAGTGTCCGCTAGTTAACCTACATATTCCAAGTGCCCTCTAGTTAACATAGATAGTCCAAGTGCCCGATAGGGAACGTACATAGTCCAAGTGCCCGCTTGGTAAACTAGATACTGCAAGTGCCCGCTAGTTAACCTAGATAGTTCAAGTACCCGCTAGGTAACCTAGATCATCAAAGGCCCCCCTAGTTAGCCTACATAGTCCAAGTGCCCGCTAGGTAACCTAGATACGCCAAGTGCCCTTTAGGGAACCTAGATAGTCCAAGGGCCCGCTAGTAAACCTACATAGTCCATGGGCCCGCTAGTTAACCTTCATAGTGCAAGTGTCCGCTACTTAACCTACATATTCCAAGTTCCAGTTAGTTAACCTACATAATCTAAGTGCCCGTTGGCTAACCTAGATAGTCCAAGTGCCCACTAGTTAACCTACATAGTCAATGGGCCAGCTATTTAACCTACATAGTGCAAGAGACCGCTAATTAACCTAGATGTTGCAAGTGTCCGCTAGGTAACCTACTTAGTCCAAGTGCCAGTTAGCTAACCTAGATAGTCCAAGGGCCTGCTAGTTAACCTACATAGTCCAAGTGCCCGCTACGTAACCTACATAGTACAAGTGTCCGCTAGTTAACCTACATAGTCAAAGTGCCCGCAAGTTAACCTAGATAGTCCAAGTGCCCGCTAGGTAACCTACATAGTGCAAGTGTCCGCTAGTTAACCTATTGTCCAAGGGACCGCTAGTTAACCTAGATAGTCCAAGTACCCGCTAGTTAACCTAGATTGGCCAATTGTCCGCTAGTTAACCTGCATAGTCCAAGTGCCCGCTAGGTAACCTAGATAGTCCAATTGCCCTTTAGGGAACCTACATAGTCCAAGTGCCCGCTAGGGAACCTACATAGTCCAATTGCCCGCTCTAGAACATACATAGTCCAAGTCCCCATTAGTTAACCTAGATAATCCAAGGGCCTGCTAGTTAACCTAGATAGTCCAAGTGCCCGCTAGGTAACCTACATAGTCCAAGTGCCCGCTAGGTAACCTATATAGTCCAAATGCCCGCTAGGGAACCTACATAGTCCAAGTGCCCGCTAGTTAACCTAGTTAGTCCTAGTGCCCGCTAGTTAACCTAGATAGTCAAGTGCCCGCTAGTTAACCAGGATCATCAAAGTGCCCTCTAGTTAACTTACATTGTCCAAAGGCCTGCTAGTTAACCTACATAGACCAAGGGCCCGCTAGTTAACCTAGATAGTCCAAGTGCCCGCTAGTTAACCTACATAGTCCAAGTCCCGCTAGGTAACCTAGATAGTCCAAGTGCCCGCTAGGTATCCTACAAAGTCTAAGTTCCCGCTAGGTAATCTATATAGTCCAAATGACCGCTAGGGAGCCTACATAGTCCAAATGCTCGCTAGGTAACCTAGATAGTCTAAGGGCCCGCTTGGTAACCTACATAGTCCTAGTGCCCCCTAGTTAACCTACATTTTCCAAGTGCCCGATAGCGAGCCTACATAGTCCAAGTGCCTGCTAGGTAACGTACATAGTCCAAGTGCCCGCTAGGGAACTTACATAGTTAAAGGGCCCGCTAGGGAACCTACACAGTCCAAGTGTCCGTTAGTTAACCTAGATAGTCCAAGTGCCCGCTTGGTAACCTAGATATTCCAACAGCCCTCTAGGTAACCTACATACTCCAAGATCCCGCTATAACGTAGATAGTTCAAGTGCCAGCTATGTAACCTAGATAGTCCATGTGCCTATAGGTAACCTACAAAGTCTAAGTGCCCGCTAGGTTATCTATATACTCCAAATGCCCGCTAGGGAATCTACATAGTCCAAGGGCCCGCTAGTTAACGTAGATAGTCCAAGTGCCGCTAGTTAATCTACATAGTCCAAGGGCCCGCTAGTTAACCTACATAGTCCATGTACCCGCTAAGAAACCTAGATAGTCCAAGTGCACGCTAGTTAACCTAGATAGTCCAAGTGCACGCTACTTAACCTAGATCGTGCAAGTGCCCGCTAAGAAACCTAGATAGTCCAAGTGCCTGTTACCTAAACTAGATAGTCCAATTGCCCGCTATGCAACATACATAGTCCAAGTGCCCGTTCGTTAACCTAGAAGTCAAAGTGCCCGCTAGGTAACCTAGACTCTCCAAGTGCCCGCTAGGTTACCTACATAGTCCAAATGCCCATTCGGTAACCTAGATAGTGCAAGTGCCCGGTAGGTAACCTACATAGTCCAAGTGCCGGCTAGGTAACCTAGATAGTCCAAAGGCCCGCTAGAAACCTACATGATCCAGGTACCCGCTAGTTAACCTAGATCGTCCAAGTGTCCGCTAATTAACCTACATAGTACAAGTGTCCACTAGGGAACCTAGATAGTCTAAGTGCCCGCTCTGGAACCTACATAGTCCAAGTGACTGCTAGGGAACTTACATAGTCCAAGTGCCCGCTCTGGAACATACATAGTCCAAGTGCCTGCTAGGGAATCTACATAGTCCAAGGCCCGCTAGTTAACGTAGATAGTCCAAGTGCCGCTAGTTAATCTACATAGTCCTAGGGCCCGCTAGTTAAACTACATAGTCCAAATACCCGCTAGTTAACCTAGATCGTCCAAGTGCCCACTAGGTAACCTACATAGTCCAAGTGCCCGCTAGTTAACCTACATCGTCCAAGGGCCCGCTAGTTAACCTAGATAGTCCAAGTGCCCGCTAGTTAACCTACATAGTCCAAGTGCCCGTTCGTTAACCTACATTGTCCAAGTGGCCGCTAGGTAAACAATATAGTCCAAATGCCCGCTAGGGGCCCAAATAGTCCATATGCCCGCTAGTTAACCTAGATAGTCCAAGTGCTCGCTAGTTAACCTAGATTGACCAAGTGCCCGCTAGGGAACCTAGATAGTCCAAGGGCCCACTAGGTAACCTATATTGTCCTGGTGCCCCCTAGTTAATCTACATTTTCCAATTGCCCGATAGGGAACCTACATAGTCCAAGTGTCCGCGAGGTAACCTACGTACTCCAAATGCCCTCTAGTTAACCTACATAGTCCATGTGCCCGATAGGGAACATACATAATCCAAGTGCCCGCTAGGGAACCTACATAGTCCAAGTGCCCGTTAAGCAACCTAGATAGTCCAAATGCCCGCCAGGAAACCCACATAGTCCAAGAGCCCGCTAGGGGACTTCCATAGTCCAAGTGCCCGCTAGGTAACCTAGATACTGCAATTGCCCGCTAGTTAACCTAGATAGTTCAAGTACCCGCTAGGTAACCTAGATCGTCCAAAGGCCCCGTAGTTAGCCTACATAGTCCAAGTGCCCGCTAGGTAACTTAGATAGTCCAAGTGCCCGTTCGGTAACCTAGATAGTCCAAGTGCCCTTTAGGAAACCTAGATAGTCCAAGGGCCCTCTAGTAAACCTACATAGTCCATGGGCCCGCTAGTTAACCTAGATTGTCCAACTGACTGCTAGGTAACCTACATAGTGCAAGTGTCCGCTAGTTAACCTACATATTCCAAGTGCCCGCTAGTTAACATAGATAGTCCAAGTGCCCGCTAGGGAACGTACATAGTCCAAGTGCCCGCTAGGTAACCTAGATAGTGCAAGTGCCCGCTAGTTAACCTAGATAGTTCAAGTACCCACTAGGTAACCTAGATCATCAAAGGGCCCCCTAGTTAGCCTACATAGTCCAAGTGCCCGCTAGGTAACCTAGATACGCCAAGTGCCCTTTAGGGAACCTAGATAGTCCAAGGGCCCGCTAGTAAACCTACATATTCCAAGGGCCCGCTAGTTAACCTTCATAGTGCAAGTGTCCGCTACTTAACCTACATATTCCAAGTTCCAGTTAGTTAACCTACATAATCTAAGTGCCCGTTGGCTAACCTAGATAGTCCAAGTGCCCACTAGTTAACCTACATAGTCAATGGGCCAGCTATTTAACCTACATAGTGCAAGAGACCGCTAATTAACCTAGATGTTGCAAGTGTCCGCTAGTTAACCTACATAGTCCAAGTGCCAGTTAGCTAACCTAGATAGTCCAAGGGCCTGCTAGTTAACCTACATAGTCCAGGTGCCCGCTACATAACCTACATAGTACAAGTGTCCGCTCGTTAACCTACATAGTCAAAGTGCCCGCTAGTTAACCTAGATAGTCCAAGTGCCCGCTAGGTAACCTACATAGTGCAAGTGTCCGCTAGTTAACCTATTGTCCAAGGGACCGCTAGTTAACCTAGATAGTCCAAGTACCCGCTAGTTAACCTAGATCGGCCAATTGTCCGCTAGTTAACCTGCATAGTCCAAGTGCCCGCTAGGTAACCTAGATAGTCCAATTGCCCTTTAGGGAACCTACATAGTCCAAGTGCCCGCTAGGGAACCTACATAGTCCAATTGCCCGCTCTGGAACATACATAGTCCAAGTCCCCATTAGTTAACCTAGATAATCCAAGGGCCTGCTAGTTAACCTAGATAGTCCAAGTGCCCGCTAGGTAACCTACATAGTCCAAGTGCCCGCTAGGTAACCTATATAGTCCAAATGCCCGCTAGGGAACCTACATAGTCCAAGTGCCCGCTAGTTAACCTAGATAGTCCTAGTGCCCGCTAGTTAACCTAGATAGTCTAAGTGCCCGCTAGTTAACCAGGATCATCAAAGTGCCCTCTAGTTAACTTACATAGTCCAAAGGCCTGCTAGTTAACCTACATAGACCAAGGGCCCGCTAGTTAACCTAGATAGTCCAAGTGCCCGCTAGTTAACCTACATAGTCCAAGTCCCCGCTAGGTAACCTAGATAGTCCAAGTGCCCGCTAGGTAATCTACATAATCCAAGTGCCCGCTAGGGAACCTACATACTCCAAGTGCCCGTTAGGTAACCTAGATAGTCCAAATGCCCGCTAGGCAACCCACATAGTCCATGTGCCCGCTAGGGAACTTACATAGTCCAAGGGCCCGCTAGGGAACCTACATAGTCCAAGTGCACGTTAGTTAACCTAGATAGTCCCAGTGCCTGCTAGGTAACCTAGATAGTTCAACAGCCCGGTAAGTAACCTACATACTCCAAGTACCCGCTAGGTAACGTAGATAGTTCAAGTGCCAGCTAGGTAACCTAGATAGTCCAAGTGCCCGCTAGGTAACCTACAAAGTCTAAGTTCCCGCTAGGTAATCTATATAGTCCAAATGACCGCTAGGGAGCCTACATAGTCCAAATGCTCGCTAGGTAACCTAGATAGTCTAAGGGCCCGCTTGGTAACCTACATAGTCCTAGTGCCCCCTAGTTAACCTACATTTTTCAAGTGCCCGATAGCGAGCCTACATAGTCCAAGAGCCTGCTTGGTAACCTACATAGTCCAAGTGCCCGCTAGGGAAGTTACATAGTTAAAGGGCCCGCTAGGGAACCTACACAGTCCAAGTGTCCGTTAGTTAACCTAGATAGTCCAAGTGCCCGCTTTGTAACCTAGATATTCCAACAGCCCTCTAGGTAACCTACATACTCCAAGAACCCGCTATAACATAGATAGTTCAAGTGCCAGCTAGGTAACCTAGATAGTCCATGTGCCGATAGGTAACCTACAAAGTCTAAGTGCCCGCTAGGTTATCTATATACTCCAAATGCCCGCTAGGGAATCTACATAGTCCAAGGGCCCGCTAGTTAACGTAGATAGTCCAAGTGCCGCTAGTTAATCTACATAGTCCAAGGGCCCGCTAGTTAACCTACATAGTCCATGTACCCGCTAAGAAACCTAGATATTCCAAGTGCACGCTAGTTAAACTAGAGAGTCCAAGTGCCCTCTAGTTAACCTAGATCGTCCAAGTGCCCGCTAAGAAACCTAGATAGTCCAAGTGCCTGTTACCTAAACTAGATAGTCCAATTGCCCGCTATGCAACATACATAGTCCAAATGCCCGTTCGTTAACCTAGAAGTCAAAGTGCCCGCTAGGTAACCTAGACTCTCCAAGTGCCCGCTAGGTTACCTACATAGTCCAAATGCCCGTTCGGTAACCTAGATAGTGCAAGTGCCCGGTAGGTAACCTACATAGTCCAAGTGCCGGCTAGGTAACCTAGATAGTCCAAAGGCCCGCTAGTTAACCTACATAGAACAAGTGCCCGGTAGTTAACTTACGTAGTACAAGTGTCCGTAGGGAACATACAGAGTCCAAGTGCCCGCTAGGGAACCTACATAATCCAAGTGCCCGCTAGTTAATCTACATAGTTCAAGGGCCCGCTAGTTAACCTACATGATCCAGGTACCCGCTAGTTAACCTAGATCGTCCAAGTGTCCGCTAATTAACCTACATAGTACAAGTGTCCACTAGGGAACCTAGATAATCTAAGTGCCCACTCTAAACCTACATAGTCCAAGTGACTGCTCGGGAACTTACATAGTCCAAGTGCCCGCTCTGGAACATACATAGTCCAAGTGCCTGCTAGGGAATCTACATAATCCAAGGCCCGCTAGTAAACGTAGATAGTCCAAGTGCCGCTAGTTAATCTACATAGTCCAAGAGCCCGCTAGTTAAAATACATAGTCCAAATACCCGCTAGTTAACCTAGATCGTCCAAGTGCCCACTAGGTAACCTACATAGCCCAAGTGCCCGCTAGTTAACCTACATCGTCCAAGGGCCCGCTAGTTAACCTAGATAGTCCAAGTGCCCGCTAGTTAACCTACATAGTCCAAGTGCCCGTTCGTTAACCTACATTGTCCAAGTGGCCGCTAGGTAACCAATATAGTCCAAATGCCCGCTAGGGGCCCAAATAGTCCATATGCCCGCTAGTTAAACTAGATAGTCCAAGTACTCGCTAGTTAACCTAGATAGACCAAGTGCCCGCTAGGGAACCTAGATAGTCCAAGGGCCCGCTAGGTAACCTACATTGTCCTGGTGCCCCCTAGTTAACCTACATTTTCCAATTGCCCGATAGGGAACCTACATAGTCCAAGTATCCGCGAGGTAATCTACGTACTCCAAATGCCCTCTAGTTAACCTACATAGTCCATGTGCCTGATAGGGAACATACATAATCCAAGTGCCCGCTAGGGAACCTACATAGTCCAAGTGCCCGTTAAGTGACCTAGATAGTCCAAATGCCCGCCAGGAAACCCACATAGTCCAAGTGCCCGCTAGGGAACTTACATAGTCCAAGGGCCCGCTAGGGAACCTACATAGTCCAAGTGCCCGTTAGTTAACCTAGGTAGTCCAAGTGCCCGCTTGGTAACCTAGATAGTCCAACAGCCCGCTAGGTAACCTACATACTCCAAGAACCTGCTAGGTAACGTAGATATTTCAAGTGCCAGCTAGGTAACCTACAGAGTCTGAGTGCCTGCTAGGTTATGTATATAGTCCAAATGCCCGCTAGGGAACCTACATAGTCCAAGTGCCCGCTAGGTAAGCTAGATCATCCAAGTGCCCACTAGTTAATCTACATAGTCAATGGGCCAGCTATTTAACCTACATAGTGCAAGAGCCCGCTAATTAACCTAGATGTTGCAAGTGTCCGCTAGTTAACCTACATAGTCCAAGTGCCAGTTAGCTAACCTAGATAGTCCAAGGGCCTGCTAGTTAACCTACATAGTCCAAGTGCCCGCTACGTAACCTACATAGTACAAGTGTCCGCTAGTTAACCTACATAGTCAAAGTGCCCGCTAGTTAACCTAGATAGTCCAAGTGCCCGCTAGGTAACCTACATAGTGCAAGTGTCCGCTAGTTAACCTATTGTCCAAGGGACCGCTAGTTAACCTAGATAGTCCAAATACCCGCTAGTTAACCTAGATCGGCCAATTGTCCGCTAGTTAACCTGCATAGTCCAAGTGCCCGCTAGGTAACCTAGATAGTCCAAGTGCCCTTTAGGGAACCTACATAGTCCAAGTGCCCGCTAGGGAACCTACATAGTCCAATTTCCCGCTCTGGAACATACATAATCCAAGCCCCCATTAGTTAACCTACATAATCCAAGTGCCTGCTAGTTAACCTAGAGTGTCCAAGTGCCCGCTAGGTAACCTACATAGTCCAAATGCCCGCTACGGAACCTACATATTGCAAGTGCCCGCTAGTTAACCTAGATAGTCCTACTGCCCGCTAGTTAACCAGAATCATCAAAGTGCCCTCTAGTTAACTTACATAGTCCAAAGGCCTGCTAGTTAACCTACATAGACCAAGGGCCCTAGTTAACCTAGATAGTCCAAGTGCCCGCTAGTTAACCTACATAGTCCAAGTCCCCGCTAGGTAACCTAGATAGTCCAAGTGCCCGCTAGGTAACCTACATAATCCAAGTGCCCGCTAGGGAACCTACATAGTCCAAGTGCCCGTTAGGTAACCTAGATAGTCCAAATGCCCGCTAGGCAACCCACATAGTCCAAGTGCCCGCTAGGGAACTTACATAGTCCAAGGGCCCGCTAGGGAACCTACATAGTCCAAGTGCACGTTAGTTAACCTAGATAGTCCCAGTGCCCGCTAGGTAACCTAGATAGTTCAACAGCCCGGTAAGTAACCTTCATACTCCAAGTACCCGCTAGGTAACGTAGATAGTTCAAGTGCCCGCTAGGTAACCTACAAAATCTAAGTTCCCGCTAGGTAATCTATATAGTCCAAATGACCGCTAGGGAGCCTACATAGACCAAATGCTCGCTAGGTAACCTAGATAGTCTGAGGGCCCGCTTGGTAACCTACATAGTCCTAGTGCCCCCTAGTTAACCTACATTTTCAAAGTGCCCGATAGGGAACCTACATAGTCCAAGTGCCTGCTAGGTAACCTACATAGTCCAAATGCCCGATGGTTAACCTACATAGTCCAAGTGCCCGATAGGGAACCTACATATTCCAAGTGTCCGCCAGGGAACCTACATAGTCCAAGTGCCCGTTAGGTAACCTAGATAGTACAAATGCCCGCCAGGAAACCCACATAGTCCAAGTGCCCGCTAGGGAACTTACATAGTTAAAGGGCCCGCTAGGGAACCTACACAGTCCAAGTGTCCGTTAGTTAACCTAGATAGTCCAAGTGCCCGCTTGGTAACCTAGATATTCCAACAGCCCTCTAGGTAACCTACATACTCCAAGAACACGCTATAACGTAGATAGTTCAAGTGCCAGCTAGGTAACCTAGATAGTCCATGTGCCGATAGGTAACCTACAAAGTCTAAGTGCCCGCAGGGTTATCTATATTGTCCAAATGCCCGCTAGGGAATCTACATAGTCCAAGGGCCCGCTAGTTAACGTAGATAGTCCAAGTGCCGCTAGTTAATCTACATAGTCCAAGGGCCCGCTAGTTAAACTACATAGTCCATATACCCGCTAAGAAACCTAGATAGTCCAAGTGCACGCTAGTTAACCTAGATAGTACAAGTGCCCTCTAGTTAACCTTGATCGTCCACGTGCCCGCTAAGAAGCCTAGATAGTCCAAGTGCCTGTTACCTAAACTAGATAGTCCAATTGCCCGCTATGCAACATACATAATCCAAGTGCCCGTTCGTTAACCTAGAAGTCAAAGTGCCCGCTAGGTAACCTAGACTCTCCAAGTGCCCGCTAGGTTACCTACATAGTCCAAATGCCCGTTCGGTAACCTAGATAGTGCAAGTGCCTGCTAGGGAACCTACATAGTCCATGTGCCCGCTAGTTAATCTACATAGTTCAAGGGCCCGCTAGTTAACCTAAATAATCCAAGTACCCGCTAGTTCACCTAGATCGTCCAAGTGTCCGCTAATTAACCTACATAGTACAAGTGCCCACAAGGGAACCTAGATAGTCTAAGTGCCCGCTCTGGAACCTACATAGTCCAAGTGACAGCTAGGGAACTTACATAGTCCAAGTGCCCGCTCTGGAACATACATAGTCCAAGTGCCCGCAAGGGAATCTACATAGTCCAAGACCCGCTAGTTAACGTAGATAGTCAAAGTGCCGCTAGTTAATCTACATAGTCCTAGGGTCCGCTAGTTAAACTACATAGTCCAAATACCCGCTAGTTAACCTAGATCGTCCAAGTGCCCACTAGGTAACCTACATAGTCCAAGTGCCCGCTAGTTAACCTACATCGTCCAAGGGCCCGCTAGTTAACCTAGATAGTCCAAGTGCCCGCTAGTTAACCTACATAGTCCAAGTGCCCGTTCGTAAACCTAAATAGTCCAAGTGGCCGCAAGGTAACCAATATAGTCCAAATGCCCGCTAGGGGCCCAAATAGTCCATATGCCCGCTAGTTAACCTAGATAGTCCAAGTGCTCGCTAGTTAACCTAGATAGACCAAGTGCCCGCTAGGGAACCTAGAGAGTCCAAGGGCCCGCTAGGTAACCTACATTGTCCTGGTGCCCCCTAGTTAACCTACATTCTCCAAGTGTCCGATAGGGAACCTACATAGTCCAAGTGCCCGCTAGGTAACCTACATAGTCCAAGTGCCCGATAGGGAACCTAAATAATCCAAGTGCCCGCTAGGGAACCTACATAGTCCAAGTTCCCGTTAGGTAACCTAGATAGTCCAAAAGCCCGCTAGGGAACCCACATAGTCCAAGTGCCCGCTAGGGAACTTATATAGTCCACGGGCCCGCTAGGGAACCTACATAGTCCAAGTGCCCGTTAGTTAACCTAGATAGTCCACGTGCCCGCTAGGTAACCTAGATAGTCCAACAGCCCGGTAGGTAACCTACATACTCCAAGTACCCGCCAGGTAACATAGATAGTTCAAGTGCCTGCTAGGTAACCTAGATAGTCCTAGTGCCCGCTAGGTAACCTACAAAGTCTAAGTGCCTGCTAGGTAATCTATATAGTCCAAATGACCGCTAGGGAGCCTACATAGTCCAAATGCCCGCTAGGTAACCTAGATAGTCTAAGGGCCCTCTAGGTAACCTACATAGTCCTACTGCCCCCTATTAACCTACATTTTCCAATTGCCCGATAGGGAACCTACATAGTCCAAGTGCCCTCTAGTTAACCTACATAGTTCAAGTGCCCGATAGGGAACATACATAATCCAAGTGCCCGCTAGAGAACCTACATAGTCCAAGTGCCCGTTAAGTAACCTAGATAGTCCAAATGCCCGCCAGGAAACCCACATAGTCCAAGTGCCCGCTACGGAACTTACATAGTTCAAGGGCCCGCTATGGAACCTACATAGTCCAAGTGCCCGTTAGTTAACCTAGGTAGTCCAAGTGCCCGCTTGGTAATCTAGATAGTCCAACAGCCCGCTAGGTAACCTACATACTCCAAGAACCTGCTAGGTAACGTAGATATTTCAAGTGCCAGCTAGGTAACCTACAGAGTCTGAGTGCCCGCTAGGTTATGTATTTAGTCCAAATGCCCGCTAGGGAACCTACATAGTCCAAGTGCCCGCTAGGTAACCTAGATAATCCAAGTGCCCGCTAGTTAACCTATATCGTCCAAGTGCCCGCTAGTTAACTTAGATCATCCACGTGCCCACTAGATAGCCTACATAGTCAATGGGCCAGCTATTTAACCTACATAGTGCAAGAGCCCGCTAGTTAACCTAGATGTTGCAAGTGTCCGCTAGTTAACCTACATAGTCCAAGTGCCAGTTAGCTAACCTAGATAGTCCAAGGGCCTGCTAGTTAACCTACATAGTCCAAGTGCCCCTACGTAACCTACAAAGTACAAGTGTCCGGTAGTTAACCTACATAGTCAAAGTGCCCGCTAGTTAACCTAGATAGTCCAAGTTCCCGCTAGGTAACCTACATAGTGCAAGTGTCCGCTAGTTAACCTATTGTCCAAGGGAATGCTAGTTAACCTAGATAGTCCAAGTACCCGCTAGTTAACCTAGATCGGCCAATTGTCCGCTAGTTAACCTACATAGACCAAGTGCCCGCTAGGTAACCTAGATAGTCCAAGTGTCCTTTAGGGAACCTACATAGTCCAAGTGCCCTCTAGGGAACCTACATAGTCCAATTGCCCGCTCTGGAACATACATAGTCCAAGTCCCCATTAGTTAACCTAGATAATCCAAGTGCCCGCTAGGTAACCTACATAGTCCAAGTGCCCGCTAGGTAACCTATATACTCCAAATGCCCGCTAGGGAACCTAAATAGTCCAAGTGCCCGCTAGTTAACCTAGATAGTCCTAGTGCCCGCTAGTTAACCTAGATAGTCCAAGTGCCCGCTAGTTAACCAGGATCATCAAAGTGCCCTCTAGTTAACTTACATAGTCCAAAGGCCTGCTAGTTAACCTACAGAGACCAAGGGCCCGCTAGTTAACCTAGATAGTCCAAGTGCCCGCTAGTTAACCTACATAGTCCAAGTCCCCGCTAGGTAACCTAGATAGTCCAAGTGCCCGCTAGGTAACCTACATAGTCCAAGTGCCTGATAGGTAACCTAGATACTCCAAATGCCCGCTAGGCAACCCACATAGTCCAAGTGCCCGCTATGGAACTTACATAGTCCAAGGGCCCGCTAGGGAACCTACATAGTCCTAGTGCACGTTAGTTAACCTAGATAGTCACAGTGCCTGCTAGGTAACCTAGATAGTTCAACAGCCCGGTAAGTAACCTACATACTCCAAATACCCGCTAGGTAACGTAGATAGTTCAAGTGCCAGCTAGGTAACCTAGATAGTCCAAGTGCCCGATAGGTAACCTACAAAGTCTAAGTGCCCGCTAGGTTATCTATATACTCCAAATGCCCGCTAGGGAATCTACATAGTCCAAGGGCCCGCTAGTTAACCTACATAGTCCAAGTACCCGCTAAGAAACCTAGATAGTCCAAGTGCAAGCTAGTTAACCTAGATCGTCCAAGTGCCCGCTAAGAAACCTAGATAGTCCAAGGGCCTGTTACCTAAACTAGATAGTCCAATTGCCCGCTATACAACATACATAATCCTAGTGCCTGTTCATTAACCTAGAAGTCAAAGTGCCCGCTAGGTAACCTAGACTCTCCAAGTGCCCGCTAGGTTACCTACATAGTCCAAATGCCCGTTCGGTAACCTAGATAGTGCAAGTGCCCGTTAGTTAACCTACATAGTCCAAGTGTCGGCTAGGTAACCTAGATAATCCAAAGGCCCGCTACTTAACCTAGATAGTCCAAGTGCCCGGTAGTTAACTTACGTAGTACAAGTGTCCGTAGGGAACATACGGAGTCCAAGTGCCCGCTAGGGAACCTACATAGTCCAAGTGCCCGCTAGTTAATCTACATAGTTCAAGGGCCCGCTAGTTAACCTAAATAATCCATGTACCCGCTAGTTACCCTAGATCGTCCAAGTGTCCGCTAATTAACCTACATAGTACAAGTGCCCACTAGGGAACCTAGATAGTCTAAGTGCCCGCTCTGGAACATACATAGTCCAAGTGCCCGCAAGGGAATCTACATAGTCCAAGGCCCGCTAGTTAACGTAGATAGTCCAAGTGCCGCTAGTTAATCTACATAGTCCAAGGGCCCGCTAGTTAAACTACATAGTCCAAATACCCGCTAGTTAACCTAGATCGTCCAAGTGCCCACTAGGTAACCTACATCGTCCAAGGGCCCGCTAGTTAACCTAGATAGTCCAAGTGCCCGCTAGTTAACCTACATAGTCCAAGTGCCCATTCGTTAACCTACATAGTCCAAGTGGCCGCTAGGTAACCAATATAGTCCAAATGCACGCTAGGGGCCTAAATAGTCCATATGCCCACTAGGTAACCTAGATAGTCCAAGTGCTCGCTAGTTAACCTAGATAGACCAAGTGCCCGCTAGGGAACCTTGATAGTCCAAGGGCCCGCTAGGTAACCTACATTGTCCTGGTGCCCCCTAGTTAACCTACATTCTCCAAGTGTCCGATAGGGAACCTACATAGTCCAAGTGCCCGCTAGGTAACCTACATAGTCCAAATGCCCGCTAGTTAACCTACATAGTTCAAGTGCCCGATAGGGAACCTACATAATCAAAGTGCCCGCTAGGGAACCTACATAGTCCAAGTTCCCGTTAGGTAACCTAGATAGTCCAAATGCCCGCTAGGGAGGCAACATAGTCCAAGTGCCCGCTAGGGAACTTATATAGTCCAAGGGCCCGCTAGGGAACCTACATAGTCCAAGTGCCCGTTAGTTAACCTAGATAGTCCAAGTGCCCGCTAGGTAACCTAGATAGTCCAACAGCCCGCTAGGTAACCTACATACTCCAAGTACGCGCTAGGTAACGTAGATAGTTCAAGTGCCTGCTAGGTAACCTAGATAGTCCTAGTGCCCGCCTGGTAACCTACAAAGTCTAAGTGATCGCTAGGTAATCTATATAGTCCAAAAGACCGCTAGGGAGCCTACATAGTCCAAATGCCCGCTAGGTAACCTAGATAGTCTAAGGGCCCTCTAGGTAACCTACATAGTCCTAGTGCCCCCTAGTTAACCTACATTTTCCAATTGCCCGATAGGGAACCTACATAGTCCAAGTGCCCGCTAGGTAACCTACATAGTCCAAATGCCCTCTAGTTAACCTGCATAGTCCAAGTGCCCGATAGGGAACACACATAATCCAAGTGCCCCCTAGGGAACCTACATAGTCAAAGTGCCCGTTAGTTAACCTATATAGTCCAAGTGCCCGCTTGGTAACCTAGATAGTCCAACAGCCCGCTAGGTAACCTACATACTCCAAGAACGTGCTAGGTAACGTAGATATTTCAAGTGCCAGCTAGGTAACCTACAGAGTCTAAGTGCCCGCTAGGTTATGTATATAGTCCAAATGCTCGCTAGGGAACCTACATAGTCCAAGTGCCTGCTAGGTAACCTAGATAATCCAAGTGCTCGCTAGTTAACCTATATCGTCCAAGTGCCCACTAGTTAACCTATATAGTCAATGGGCCAGCTATTTAACCTACATAGTGCAAGAGCCCGCTAGTTAACCTAGATCGTGCAAGTGTCCGCTAGTTAACCTACATAGTCCAAGTGCCAGTTAGCTAACCTAGATAGTCCAAGGGCCTGCTAGTTAATCTACATAGTCCAAGTGCCCGCTACGTAACCTACATAGTACAAGTGTCCGGTATTTAACCTGCATAGTCAAAGTGCCCGCTAGTTAACCTAGATAGTCCAAGTTCCCGCTAGGTAACCTACATAGTGCAAGTGTCCGCTAGTTAACTTATTGTCCAAGGGACCGCTAGTTAACCTAGATAGTCCAAGTACCCGCTAGTTAACCTAGATCGGCCAATTGTCCGCTAGTTAACCTACATAGTCCAAGTGCCCGCTAGGTAACCTAGATAGTCCAAGTGCCCTTTAGGGAACCTACATAGTCCAAGTGCCCGCTAGGGAACCTACATAGTCCAATTGCCCGCTGTGGAACATACATAGTCCAAGTCCCCATTAGTTAACCTAGATAATCCAAGTGCCTGCTAGTTAACCTAGGTAGTCCAAGTGCCCGCTAGGTAACCTACATAGTCCAAGTGCCCGCTAGGTAACCTATATAGTCCAAATGCCCGCTAAGGAACCTACATAGTCCAAGTGCCCGCTAGTTAACCTAGATAGTCCAAGTGCCCGCTAGTTAACCAGGATCATCAAAGTGCCCTCTAGTTAACTTACATAGTCCAAAGGCCTGCTAGTTAACCTACATAGACCAAGGGCCCGCTAGTTAACCTAGATAGTCCAAGTGCCCGCTAGGTACCCTACATAGTCCAAGTCCCCGCTAGGTAACCTAGACAGTCCAAGTGACCATTAGGTTGCCTACATAGTCCAAGTGCCCGTTCGTTAACCTACATAATCCAAGTGCCCACTAGGTAACGTAGATAGCCCAAGTGCACGCTAGGGAACGTATATAGTCCAAGTGCCCGCTAAGTAACATAGATAGTCGAAGTGCCCGGTAGTTAACCTACATAGTGCAAGTGCCTGCTAGGTAAACTACATAGTCCAAGTGCCCACTAGGTAACCTAGACAGTCAAATTGCCCGCTAGTTAACCTAGACAGTCCAAGTACCCGATAGGGAACCTACCTAGTCCAAGTGCTCGCTAGTGAACCTACATAGTCCAAGTGCTCGCTAGGCATCCTACATAGTCCAAATGCCCGTTAGTTAAACTACATAGTCAAAGTGCCTGCTAGGTAACCTAAATTGTCCAAGTGCCCGCTAGGGAACCTACATAGTCCAAGTCCCTGCTAGGTAACCTAGATAGTCCAATTGCTCGTTAGCTAACCTAGATAGTCGAAGTGTCCGCTAGTTATCCTACATAGTCCAAGTGCCCGTTGGTTAGCCTAGAGAGGCCACGTGCCCGCTAGGTAACATAGACAGTCCAAGTGCCCGCTAGGTTACCTACATAGTCCAAGTGCCCGCTAGGTAACCTAGACAGTCCAAGTGACCATTAGGTTACCTACATAGTCCAAGTGCCCATTCTTTAACCTACATAATCCACGTGCCCGCTAGGTAACGTAGATAGCCCAAGTGCCTGCTAGGGAACGTACATAGTCCAAGTGCCCGCTAAGTAACATAGATAGTCCAAGTGCCCGGTAGTTAACCTACATAGTCCAAGTGCCTGCAAGGTAAACTACATAGTCCAAGTGCCCACTAGGTAACCTAGGCAGTCCAATTGCCCGCTAGTTAACCTAGACAGTCCAAGTACCCGGTAGGGAACCTACATAGTCCAAGTGCTCACTAGTGAACCTACATAGTCCAAGTGCTCGCTAGGCATCCTACATAGTCCAAATGCCCGTTAGTTAACCTAAATAGTCAAAGTGCCTGCTAGGTAACCTAAATTGTCCAAGTGCCCGCTAGGGAACCTACATAGTCCAAGTGCCCGCTAGGTAACCTAGATAGTCCAATTGCCCGTTAGCTAACCTAGATAGTCGAAGTGTCCGCTAGTTAACCTACATAGTCCAAGTGCCCGTTGGTTAGCCTACAGAGGCCAAGTGCCCGCTAGGTAACATAGACAGTCCAAGTGCCCGCTAGGTTACCTACATAGTCCAAGTGCCCGCGAGGTAACCTACATACTCCAAGTGCCCACTAGGTAACCTAAATAATCCAAATGCCCGCTTGGGAAACTAAATAGTCCAAGTGCCCTCTAGTTAACCTAGATAATCCAAGTGCCCGCTAGTAAACCTAGATAGTCCAAGGGCCCGCTAGTTAATCTACATAGTCCAAGTGCCCGCTAGTTAACCTACATAGTCCAAGGGCCCTCTAGTTAACCTAGATAGTCCAAGTGCCCGCTAGGTGACCTACATAGTCCAAGTGCCTGCAGAGGAACCTACATAGTCCAAGTGTCCGATAGGGAACTTACATATTCCAAGTGCCCGATAGGGAACCTAGATGGTCCAAGTGCCCGTAGGGATCCTATATAGTCCAAGTGCCCCCTAGGTAACCTACATAGTCCAAGTGCCCACTAGGTAACCTATATAGTCCAAATGCCCGCTAGGGAACCTACATAGTCCAAGTGCCCACTAGTTAACCTAGATAGTCCTAGTGCCCGCTAGTTAACCTAGATAGTCCTAGTGCCCGATAGTTAAGCAGGATCATCAAAGTGCCCTCGAGTTAACTTACATAGTCCAAAGGCCTGCTAGTTAACCTACATAGACCAAGGGCCCGCTAGTTAACCTAGATAGTCCAAGTGCCCGCTAGGTAACCTACATAGTCCAAGTCCCCGCTAGGTAACCTAGACAGTCTAAGTGACCATTAGGTTACCTACATAGTCCAAGTGCCCGTTCGTTAACCTACATAATCCCAGTGCCCTCTAGGTAACGTAGATAGCCCAAGTGCCCGCTAGGGAACGTACATAGTCCAAGTGCCCGCTAAGTAACCTCGATAGTCCAAGTGCCCGCTAGTTAACCTACATAGTCCAAGTGCCTGCTAAGTAAACTACATAGTCCAAGTGCCCACTAGGTAACCTAGACAGTCCAATTGCCCGCTAGTTAACCTAGACAGTCCAAGTACCCGATAGGGAACCTACATAGTCCAAGGGCTCGCTAGTGAACCTACATAGTCCAAGTGCTCGCTAGGCATCCTACATAGTCCAAATGCCCGTTAGTTAACCTTGATAGTCAAATTGCTGCTAGGTAACCTAAATAGTCCAAGTGCCCGCTAGGTAACCTAGATAGTCCAATTGCCCGTTAGCTAACCTAGATATTTGAAGTGTCCGCTAGTTAACCAACATAGTCCAAGTGCCCATTGGTTAACCTAGAGAGGCCAAGTGCCCGCTAGGTAACATAGACAGTCCAAGTGCCCGCTAGGTCACCTACATAGTCCAAGTGCCCGCAAGGTAACCTACATAGTCCAAGTGCCCACTAGGTAACCTAAATAATCCAAATGCCCGCTAGGGAAACTACATAGTCCAAGTGCCCGCTAGTTAACCTAGATAGTCCAAGTGCCCGCTAGTTTACCTAGATCTTCTAAGTGCCCGCTAGTTAACCTAGATAATCCAAGTGCCCGCTAGTTAACCTACATAGTCCAAGGGCCCTCTAGTTAACCTAGATAGTCCAAGTGCCCGCTAGGTAACCTAGATAGTCCAAGTGCCCGCTAGGGTATGTACATAGTTCAAGTGCCCGCTAGGTAACCTAGATTGTCCAAATGTCCGCTAGTTAACCTCCATAGTCTAAGTGCCCGCTAGGTAACCTAGATAGTCCAAGGTCCTGCTAGTTAACCTATATAGTCCAATGCCCGATAGGGAACCTACATAGTCCAAGTGCCCGCTGAGGAACCTACATAGTACAAATGCCCGATAGGGAACCTACATATTCCAAGTGCCCGTTAGGGAACCTAGATAGTCCAAGTGCCCGTTGGGAACCTATATAGTCAAAATGCCCGCTAGGGAACCTGCATTGTACAAGTGCCCGCTAATTAACCTAGATAGTCCAAGTGCCCGCTAGTTGACCTAGATAGTCCAAGTGCCCGATATTTAACCTACATAGTCCAAGTGCCTGATAGGGAACCTACATAGTCCAAGTGCCCACAGAGGAACCTAAATAGTCCAAGTGTCCGTTAGGGAACCTAGATTGTCCAAGTGCCCGCTAGTTGACCTATATAGTCCAAGTGCCCGCTAGTTACCCTAGATAGTCGAAGTGCCCGATAGTTAACGTACATAGTCCAGGGTCAGCTAGTTAACCTACATAGTCCAAGAACCTGCTAGTTAACCTAGATAGTCCAAGTGCCCGGTAGTTAACCTACATAGTCCAAGTGCCTGCAAGGTAAACTACATAGTCCAAGTGCCCACTAGGTAACCTAGACTGTCCAATTGCCCGCTAGTTAACCTAGACAGTCCAAGTACCCGGTAGGGAACCTACATAGTCCAAGTGCTCACTAGTGAACCTACATAGTCCAAGTGCTCGCTAGGCATCCTACATAGTCCAAATGCCCGTTAGTTAACCTAAATAGTCAAAGTGACTGCTAGGTAACCTAAATTGTCCAAGTGCCCGCTAGGGAACCTACATAGTCCAAGTGCCCGCTAGGTAACCTAGATAGTCCAATTGCCCGTTAGCTAACCTAGATAGTCGAAGTGTCCGCTAGTTAACCTACATAGTCCAAGTGCCCGTTGGTTAGCCTACAGAGGCCAAGTGCCCGCTAGGTAACATAGACAGTCCAAGTGCCCGCTAGGTTACCTACATAGTCCAAGTGCCCGCGAGGTAACCTACATAGTCCAAGTGCCCACTAGGTAACCTAAATAATCCAAATGCCCGCTTGGGAAACTAAATAGTCCAAGTGCCCTCTAGTTAACCTAGATAATCCAAGTGCCCGCTAGTAAACCTAGATAGTCCAAGGGCCCGCTAGTTAATCTACATAGTCCAAGTGCCCGCTAGTTAACCTACATAGTCCAAGGGCCCTCTAGTTAACCTAGATAGTCCAAGTGCCCGCTAGGTGACCTACATAGTCCAAGTGCCTGCAGAGGAACCTACATAGTCCAAGTGTCCGATAGGGAACCTACATATTCCAAGTGCCCGTTAGGGAACCTAGATAGTCCAAGTGCCCGTAGGGATCCTATATAGTCCAAGTGCCCCCTAGGTAACCTACATAGTCCAAGTGCCCACTAGGTAACCTATATAGTCCAAATGCCCGCTAGGGAACCTACATAGTCCAAGTGCCCACTAGTTAACCTAGATAGTCCTAGTGCCCGCTAGTTAACCTAGATAGTCCTAGTGCCCGATAGTTAAGCAGGATCATCAAAGTGCCCTCGAGTTAACTTACATAGTCCAAAGGCCTGCTAGTTAACCTACATAGACCAAGGGCCCGCTAGTTAACCTAGATAGTCCAAGTGCCCGCTAGGTAACCTACATAGTCCAAGTCCCCGCTAGGTAACCTAGACAGTCTAAGTGACCATTAGGTTACCTACATAGTCCAAGTGCCCGTTCGTTAACCTACATAATCCCAGTGCCCTCTAGGTAACGTAGATAGCCCAAGTGCCCGCTAGGGAACGTACATAGTCCAAGTTCCCGCTAAGTAACCTCGATAGTCCAAGTGCCCGCTAGTTAACCTACATAGTCCAAGTGCCTGCTAAGTAAACTACATAGTCCAAGTGCCCACTAGGTAACCTAGACAGTCCAATTGCCCGCTAGTTAACCTAGACAGTCCAAGTACCCGATAGGGAACCTACATAGTCCAAGGGCTCGCTAGTGAACCTACATAGTCCAAGTGCTCGCTAGGCATCCTACATAGTCCAAATGCCCGTTAGTTAACCTTGATAGTCAAATTGCTGCTAGGTAACCTAAATAGTCCAAGTGCCCGCTAGGTAACCTAGATAGTCCAATTGCCCGTTAGCTAACCTAGATATTTGAAGTGTCCGCTAGTTAACCAACATAGTCCAAGTGCCCATTGGTTAACCTAGAGAGGCCAAGTGCCCGCTTAGTAACATAGACAGTCCAAGTGCCCGCTAGGTCACCTACATAGTCCAAGTGCCCGCAAGGTAACCTACATAGTCCAAGTGCCCACTAGGTAACCTAAATAATCCAAATGCCCGCTAGGGAAACTACATAGTCCAAGTGCCCGCTAGTTAACCTAGATAGTCCAAGTGCCCGCTAGTTTACCTAGATCTTCTAAGTGCCCGCTAGTTAACCTAGATAATCCAAGTGCCCGCTAGTTAACCTACATAGTCCAAGGGCCCTCTAGTTAACCTAGATAGTCCAAGTGCCCGCTAGGTAACCTAGATAGTCCAAGTGCCCGCTAGGGTATGTACATAGTTCAAGTGCCCGCTAGGTAACCTAGATTGTCCAAATGTCCGCTAGTTAACCTCCATAGTCTAAGTGCCCGCTAGGTAACCTAGATAGTCCAAGGTCCTGCTAGTTAACCTATATAGTCCAATGCCCGATAGGGAACCTACATAGTCCAAGTGCCCGCTGAGGAACCTACATAGTACAAATGCCCGATAGGGAACCTACATATTCCAAGTGCCCGTTAGGGAACCTAGATAGTCCAAGTGCCCGTTGGGAACCTATATAGTCAAAATGCCCGCTAGGGAACCTGCATTGTACAAGTGCCCGCTAATTAACCTAGATAGTCCAAGTGCCCGCTAGTTAACCTAGATAGTCCAAGTGCCCGATATTTAACCTACATAGTCCAAGTGCCTGATAGGGAACCTACATAGTCCAAGTGCCCACAGAGGAACCTAAATAGTCCAAGTGTCCGTTAGGGAACCTAGATTGTCCAAGTGCCCGCTAGTTGACCTATATAGTCCAAGTGCCCGCTAGTTACCCTAGATAGTCGAAGTGCCCGATAGTTAACGTACATAGTCCAGGGTCAGCTAGTTAACCTACATAGTCCAAGAACCTGCTAGTTAACCTAGATAGTCCAAGTGCCCGGTAGTTAACCTACATAGTCCAAGTGCCTGCAAGGTAAACTACATAGTCCAAGTGCCCACTAGGTAACCTAGACAGTCCAATTGCCCGCTAGTTAACCTAGACAGTCCAAGTACCCGGTAGGGAACCTACATAGTCCAAGTGCTCACTAGTGAACCTACATAGTCCAAGTGCTCGCTAGGCATCCTACATAGTCCAAATGCCCGTTAGTTAACCTAAATAGTCAAAGTGCCTGCTAGGTAACCTAAATTGTCCAAGTGCCCGCTAGGGAACCTACATAGTCCAAGTGCCCGCTAGGTAACCTAGATAGTCCAATTGCCCGTTAGCTAACCTAGATAGTCGAAGTGTCCGCTAGTTAACCTACATAGTCCAAGTGCCCGTTGGTTAGCCTACAGAGGCCAAGTGCCCGCTAGGTAACATAGACAGTCCAAGTGCCCGCTAGGTTACCTACATAGTCCAAGTGCCCGCGAGGTAACCTACATAGTCCAAGTGCCCACTAGGTAACCTAAATAATCCAAATGCCCGCTTGGGAAACTAAATAGTCCAAGTGCCCTCTAGTTAACCTAGATAATCCAAGTGCCCGCTAGTAAACCTAGATAGTCCAAGGGCCCGCTAGTTAATCTACATAGTCCAAGTGCCCGCTAGTTAACCTACATAGTCCAAGGGCCCTCTAGTTAACCTAGATAGTCCAAGTGCCCGCTAGGTGACCTACATAGTCCAAGTGCCTGCAGAGGAACCTACATAGTCCAAGTGTCCGATAGGGAACCTACATATTCCAAGTGCCCGTTAGGGAACCTAGATAGTCCAAGTGCCCGTAGGGATCCTATATAGTCCAAGTGCCCCCTAGGTAACCTACATAGTCCAAGTGCCCACTAGGTAACCTATATAGTCCAAATGCCCGCTAGGGAACCTACATGGTCCAAGTGCCCACTAGTTAACCTAGATAGTCCTAGTGCCCGCTAGTTAACCTAGATAGTCCTAGTGCCCGATAGTTAAGCAGGATCATCAAAGTGCCCTCGAGTTAACTTACATAGTCCAAAGGCCTGCTAGTTAACCTACATAGACCAAGGGCCCGCTAGTTAACCTAGATAGTCCAAGTGCCCGCTAGGTAACCTACATAGTCCAAGTCCCCGCTAGGTAACCTAGACAGTCTAAGTGACCATTAGGTTACCTACATAGTCCAAGTGCCCGTTCGTTAACCTACATAATCCCAGTGCCCTCTAGGTAACGTAGATAGCCCAAGTGCCCGCTAGGGAACGTACATAGTCCAAGTGCCCGCTAAGTAACCTCGATAGTCCAAGTGCCCGCTAGTTAACCTACATAGTCCAAGTGCCTGCTAAGTAAACTACATAGTCCAAGTGCCCACTAGGTAACCTAGACAGTCCAATTGCCCGCTAGTTAACCTAGACAGTCCAAGTACCCGATAGGGAACCTACATAGTCCAAGGGCTCGCTAGTGAACCTACATAGTCCAAGTGCTCGCTAGGCATCCTACATAGTCCAAATGCCCGTTAGTTAACCTTGATAGTCAAATTGCTGCTAGGTAACCTAAATAGTCCAAGTGCCCGCTAGGTAACCTAGATAGTCCAATTGCCCGTTAGCTAACCTAGATATTTGAAGTGTCCGCTAGTTAACCAACATAGTCCAAGTGCCCATTGGTTAACCTAGAGAGGCCAAGTGCCCGCTAGGTAACATAGACAGTCCAAGTGCCCGCTAGGTCACCTACATAGTCCAAGTGCCCGCAAGGTAACCTACATAGTCCAAGTGCCCACTAGGTAACCTAAATAATCCAAATGCCCGCTAGGGAAACTACATAGTCCAAGTGCCCGCTAGTTAACCTAGATAGTCCAAGTGCCCGCTAGTTTACCTAGATCTTCTAAGTGCCCGCTAGTTAACCTAGATAATCCAAGTGCCCGCTAGTTAACCTACATAGTCCAAGGGCCCTCTAGTTAACCTAGATAGTCCAAGTGCCCGCTAGGTAACCTAGATAGTCCAAGTGCCCGCTAGGGTATGTACATAGTTCAAGTGCCCGCTAGGTAACCTAGATTGTCCAAATGTCCGCTAGTTAACCTCCATAGTCTAAGTGCCCGCTAGGTAACCTAGATAGTCCAAGGTCCTGCTAGTTAACCTATATAGTCCAATGCCCGATAGGGAACCTACATAGTCCAAGTGCCCGCTGAGGAACCTACATAGTACAAATGCCCGATAGGGAACCTACATATTCCAAGTGCCCGTTAGGGAACCTAGATAGTCCAAGTGCCCGTTGGGAACCTATATAGTCAAAATGCCCGCTAGGGAACCTGCATTGTACAAGTGCCCGCTAATTAACCTAGATAGTCCAAGTGCCCGCTAGTTAACCTAGATAGTCCAAGTGCCCGATATTTAACCTACATAGTCCAAGTGCCTGATAGGGAACCTACATAGTCCAAGTGCCCACAGAGGAACCTAAATAGTCCAAGTGTCCGTTAGGGAACCTAGATTGTCCAAGTGCCCGCTAGTTGACCTATATAGTCCAAGTGCCCGCTAGTTACCCTAGATAGTCGAAGTGCCCGATAGTTAACGTACATAGTCCAGGGTCAGCTAGTTAACCTACATAGTCCAAGAACCTGCTAGTTAACCTAGATAGTCCAAGTGCCCGCTAGTTAACCTACAAATCCAAGGGTCCGCTAGTTAAGCTAGATATTCCAAGTGCCCGCTAGTTAACCTAGATCGTCCAAGTGTACGCTAGTTAACCTACATAGTCCAAGTTCCCGTTAGGTAACCTAGATAGTACAAGTACCCGAAAGGTAACCTACATACTCCAAGTGCCTGCTAGGTAACCTAGATATCCCAAGTTCCTATTAGCTAACCTAGATAATCCAAGTGCCCGCTAGGTAACCTACATTGTCCAAGTGCCCTTTCGTTAACCTAGATAGTCCAAGTGCCTGCTAGGTAACCTACATAGTCCAAGGGCCCGCAAGGTAACCTATATAGTCCAAGTGCCCGCTAAGAAACCAAGATAGTCCAAGTGCCCGTTAGGTAACCTAGATAGTCCAAGTGCCCGCTAGGTAACCTACATAGTCCACATTCCCACTAGGTAACCTAGATAGTCCAAGTGCCCGTTACCTAACCTAGATAATCCAATTGCCCGCTATGCAACATACATATTCCAAGTGCCCATTCATTAACCCAGAAATCTAAGTGCCCGCTAGGTAACCTAGACTGTCCAAGTGCCCGCTAGGTTACCTACATAGTCTAAATGCCCGCTAATTAACATAAATAGTCCAAGTGCCCGCTAGGTAACCTAGATAGTCCAAGTGCCCGTTCGTTAACCTAGATAGTCCAAGTGCCCGCTAGGTAACCTAGACAGTCCAAGTGCCTGCTAGGTTACCTACATAGTCCAAATGCCCGTTCGTTAACCTACATAGTCCAAGGGCCCACTATTTAACCTAGATCGTCCAAGAGTCTTTGGTTAACCTACATATTCCAAGTGCCCGCAAGATAACCTATATAGTCCAAGTTCCAGCTATGTAACCTAGATAGTCCAAGGGCCCGCTAGTTAACCTACATAGTCCAAGTGCCCGCCAGGTAAACTAGATAGTCCAAGTGCCCACTAAGGAACCTACATAGTCCAAGTGCACGCTAGTTATCCCAGATAGTCCAAGTGCCGCTAGTTAACCTGGATAGTCCAAGTGCCCGCTAGGGAACGTACATAGTCCAAGTGCCCGCTAGGTAACCTAGATAGTGCAAGTGACCGGTAGTTAACCTACATATTACAAGTGCCCGCTAGGTAACCTAGATAGTCCAAGGGCCCGCTAGTTAACGTACATAGTCCAAGTGCCCGGTAGTTAACTTACATAGTTCAAGTGTCCGTAAGGAACATACATAGTCCAAGTGCCCGCTAGGGAACATACAGAGTCTAAGTGCCCGCTAGGGAACCTACATAGTCCAAGGGCCCGCTAGTTAACGTAGATAGTCCAAGTGCCGCTAGTTAATCTACATAGTTCAAGGGCCCGCTAGTTAACCTACATAGTCCAAGTACCCGCTAGTTAACCTAGATCGTCCAAGTGTCCCCTAGTTAACCTACATAGTACAAGTGCCCGCTAGGGAACCTACATAGTACAAGTGCCCGCTAGGGAACCTACATAGTACAAGTGCCCGCTAGGGAACCTACATAGTCCAAGTGCCTGCTAGTTAACCTACATACTCCAAGTGCCCGCTAGGTAACCTAGACAGTTCAAGTGACCACTAGGTTACCTACATAGTGCAAGTGCCCGTTCGTTAACCTATATAGTCCAAGTGCCCGCTAGGCAACCAATATAGTACAAATGCCCGCTAGGGACCCTAATATTCCCAATGCCCGCTAGTTAACCTAGATAGTCCAAGTGCCCGCTAGTTAACCTAGATAGACCAAGTGCCCGCTAGGGAACCTATCTAGTCCAAGTGCCCGATAGGGAACCTACATAGTCCAAGTGCCCACTAGTTAACATAGATAGTCCAAGCAGCGCTAGGAAACGTACATAGTCCAAGTGCCCGCTAGGTAACCTAGATAGTCCAAGTGCCCGCTAGGGAACGTACATAATCCAAGTGCCCTCAAGGTAACCTAGATAGTCCAAATGCCCGCTAGGGGACCCACATAGTCCAAGTGCCCGTTAGGTCACCTAGATAGTCCAAATGCCCGCTAGGGAACCCACATAGTCCAAGTGCCCGCTAGGGAACTTACATAGTCCAAGGGCCCGCTAGGGAACCTACATAGTCCAAGTGCCCGTTAGTTAACCTAGATAGTCCAAGTGCCCGCATGGCAACCTAGATGATCGAACAGCCCGGTAGGTAACCTACATACTCCAAATACCCGCTAGGTAACGTAGATAGTTCAAGTGCCAGCTAGGTAACCTAGATAGTCCAAAGGCCCGCTAGGTAACCTACAAAGTCTAAGTGCCCGCTAGGTAATCTATATAGTCCAAATGCTCGTTAGGGAGCCTACATAATCCAAATGCCCGCTAGGTAACCTAGATAGTCCAATGCCC
Source organism: Tenrec ecaudatus (assembly GCF_050624435.1). NCBI lineage: Eukaryota > Metazoa > Chordata > Mammalia > Afrosoricida > Tenrecidae > Tenrec > Tenrec ecaudatus. The sequence continues at coordinate 1,885,785 of NW_027457652.1, forward strand.
GCTAGGTAACCTACATAGTCCTAGTGCCCCCTAGTTAACCTACATTCTCCAAGTGCCCGATAGGGAACCTACATAGTCCAAGTGCCCGCTAGGTAACCTACATACTCCAAATGCCCTCTAGTTAACCTACATAGTCCAAGTGCTCGATAGGGAACCTACATAATCCAAGTGCCCGCTAGGGAACCTACATAGTCCATGTGCCCGTTAGGTAACCTAGATCGTCCAAATGCCCGCCAGGAAACCCACATAGTCCAAGTGCCCGCTAGGGAACTTACATAGTCCAAGGGCCCACTATGGACCTACATAGTCCAAGTGCCCGTTAGTTAACCTAGATAGTCCAAGTTCCCGCTTGGTAACCTAGATAGTCCAACAGACCGCTAGGTAACCTACATACTCCAAGAACCCGCTAGGTAACCTAGATAGTCCAAGTGCCCGCTAGTTAACCTACATAGTCCAAGGGCCCTCTAGTTAACCTAGATAGTCCAAGTGCCCGCTAGGTGACGTAGATAGTCCAAGTGCCCGCTAGGGAACGTACATAGTCCAAGTGGTTGCTAGGTAACCTAGATAGTCCAAGTGCCCACTAGTTAACCTACATAGTCCAGGTTCCCCCTAGGTAACCTAGATAGTCCAAGGGCCGGCTAGGTAACCTACATTGTCCTTGTGCCCCCTAGTTAACCTACATTCTCCAAGTGCCCGATAGGGAACCTACATAGGCCAAATGCCCGCTAATTAACCTACATAGTCCACGTGCCCGCTGAGGAACCTACATAGTACAAATGCCCGATAGGGAACCTAGATAGTCCAAGTGCCCGTAGGGAACCTATATAGTCCAAGTGCCCGTTAGTTAACTTAGATACTCCAAGTGCCCGCTTGGTAACCTAGATAGTCCAACAGCCCGCTAGGTAACCTACATACTCCAAGAACCCGCTAGGTAGCGTAGATAGTTTAAGTGCCAGTTAGGTAACCTAGATATTCCAAGTGTCCGCTAGGTAACCTACAAAATCTAAGTGCCCGCTAGGTTATCTATGTAGTCCAAATGCCCGCTAGGGAATCTACATAGTCCAAGGGCCCGCTAGTTAACGTAGATAGTCCAAGAGCCTCTAGTTAATCTACATAGACCAAGGGCCCGCTAGTTAACCTACATAGTCCAAGTACCCGCTAGTTAACCTAGATCGTACAAGTGCCCGCTAGGTAACCTACATAGTCCAAGGGCCCGCTAGTTAACCTACATTGTCCAAGGGCCCGCTAGGTAACCTACAAAGTTTAAGTGCCCGCTAGGTAACCTACAAAGTTTAAGTGCCCGCTAGGTTATCTATATAGTCCAAATGCCCGCTAGGACCTACATAGTCAATGGGCCCACTAGTTAACCTACATAGTGCAAGAGCCCGCTACTTAACCTAGATCGTGCAAGTGTCTGCTAGTTAACCTACATAGTCCAAGTGCCAGTTAGCTAACCTAGATAGTCAAACGGCCCGCTACTTAACATTGATCATCCAAGTACCCTCTAGTTAACCTAGAGAGTCCAAGTGCACGCTAGTTAACCTAGATAGTCCAAGTACCCTCTAGTTAACCTAGATCGTCCAAGTTCCCGCTAGTTAACCTACATTGTCCAAGGGCCTGCTAGTTAACCTACGTAGTCCAAGGTCCGCTAGTTAACCTAGATACTCCAAGTGCTCGCTAGTTAACCTACATAGTACAAGGGCCAGCTAGTTGACCTAGATAGTCCAAGGGCCCGCTAGTTAACCTAGATTGTCGAAGTGCCCGCTAGGTAACCTAATTAGTCCAAATGTCCGATAGGGATCCTACATAGTCCAAGTGCCCGCTAGGGAAACTACATAGTCCAAATGCCCGCTAGTTAACCTAGATAGTCCAAGTGCCCGCTAGTAAACCTAGATAGTCCAAGGGCCCGCTAGTTAATCTAGATAGTCCAAGTGCCCGCTAGTTAACCTACATAGTCCAAGGGCCCTCTAGTTAACCTGGATAGTCCAAGTGCCCGCTAGGGGACGTACATAGTCCAAGTGCCCGCTAGGTAACCTAGATGGTCCAAGTGCCCACTATTGTATGTACATAGTTCAAGTGCCCGCTAGGTAACCTAGATTGTCCAAGTATCCGCTAGTTAACCTATATAGTTCAAGTGCCCGCTAGGTAACCTAGATAGTCCAAGGTTCTGCTACTTAACCTACATAGTCCAATGCCCGATAGGGAACCTACATAGTCCAAGTGCCCGCTGAGGAACCTACATAGTCCAAGTACCCGATAGGGAACCTACATATTCCAAGTGCCCGTTAGGGAACCTAGATAGTCCAAGTGCCCGCTAGGGAACCTGCATTGTACAAGTGCCCGCTAATTAACCTAGATAGTCCAAGTGCCCGCTGAGGAACCTAGATAGTCCAAGTGCCCGTAGGGAACCTATATAGTCCAAGTACCCGCTATGGAACCTACATAGTCAAAGTGCCCGCTAGGGAACCTGCCTGTGCAAGTGCCCGCTAGTTAACCTAGATAGTCCAAGTGCCCGCTAGTTAATTTACATAGTCCAAGGTCAGCTAGTTAACCTAGATAGTCCAAGTGCCCGCTAGTTAACCTACATAGTCCAAGAACCCGCTAGTTAACCTAGATAGTCCAAGTTCCCGCTAGTTAACCTACATAGTCCAAGGGCCCGCTAGTTAACCTAGATATTCCAAGTGCCCGCTAGTTAACCTACATAGTCAAAGTGCCCTTAGGGAACCTATATAGTCCAAGTGCTGGCTAGGGAACCTGCATTGTACAAGTGCCCTCTTATCAACCTAGATAGTCCAAGTGCCCGCTAGTTAACCTAGATAATCCAAGTGCCTGCTAGTTAACCTTGATCATCCAAGTGTCCGCTAGTTAACCTACATATTCCAAGTGCCTGATAGGGAACCTACATAGTCCAAGTGCCTGCAGAGGAACCTACATAGTCCAAGTGCCCGATAGGGAACCTCCATATTCCAAGTGCCCGTTAGGGAACCTAGATAGTCCAAGTGCCTGTAGGGAACCTATATAGTCCAAGTGCCCGCTAGGGAACCTACATAGTCAAAGTGCCCGCTAGGGAACCTGCATTGTGCAAGTGCCCGCTAGTTAACCTAGATAGTCCAAGTGCCCACTAGTTAACTTACATAGTCCAAGGTCAGCTAGTTAACCTAGATAGTCCAAGTGCCCGCTAGTTAACCTATATAGTCCAAGAACCCACTAGTTAACCTAGATAGTCCAAGTGCCCGCTAGTCAACCTACATAGTCCAAGGGCCCGCTAGTTAACCTAGATATTCCAAGTGCCCGCTAGTTAACCTAGATCGTCCAAGTGTCCGCTAGTTAACCTACATAGTCCAAGTTCCCGTTAGGTAACCTAGATAGTACAAGTGCCCGCAAGGTAACCTACATAGTCCAAGTGCCCACTAGGTAACCTACATAGTCAAAGTGCCCGTTCGTTAACCTAGATAGTTCAAGTGCCCTCTAGGAAACCTACATAGTCCAAGTGCCCACTAGGTAACCTAAATAATCCAAATGCCCGCTAGGGAAACTACATAGTCCAAGTGCCCGCTAGTTAACCTAGATAGTCCAAGTGCCCGTTAGTAAACCTAGATAGTCCAAGGGCCCGCTAGTTAATCTACATAGTCCAAGTGCCCACTAGTTAACCTACATAGTCCAAGGGCCCTCTAGTTAACCTAGATAGTCCAAGTGCACGCTAGGGGACCTACATAGTCCAAGTGCCTGCAGAGGAACCTACATATTCCAAGTGCCCGTTAGGGGACCTAGATAGTCCAAGTGCCCGTAGGGAACCTATATAGTCCAAGTGCCCGCTAGGGAACCTACATAGTCAAAGTGCCCGCTAGGGAACCTGCATTGTGCATGTGCCCGCTAGTTAACCTAGATAGTCTAGTGCCCATTAGTTAACCTACATAGTGCAAGGGCCCTCTAGTTAACCTAGATAGTCCAAGTGCCCACTATTGTATGTACATCGTTCAAGTGCCCGCTAGGTAACCAAATTGTCCAAGTGTCCGCTAGTTACCCTACATAGGCCAAGTGCCCGCTAAGTAACCTAGATAGTCCAAGGTCCTGCTAGTTAACCTACATAGTCCAATGCCCGATAGGGAACCTACATAGTCCAAGTGCCCGCTGAGGAACCTACAAAGTCTAAGTACCCGATAGGGAACCTACATATTCCAAGTGCCCGTTAGGGAACCTAGATAGTCCAAGTGCCCGTAGGGAACCTATATAGTCCAAGTGCCCGCTAGGGAACCTACATAGTCAAAGTGCCCGCTAGGAAACCTGCATTGTGCAAGTGCCCGCTAGTTAACCTAGATAGTCCAAGTGCCCACTAGTTAACCTACATAGTCCAAGGGCCCTCTAGTTAACCTAGATAGTCCAAGTACCAACTATTGTATGTACATAGTTCAAATGTCCGCTAGGTAACCTAGATTGTCCAAGTGTCCGCTAGTTAACCTACATAGTCCAAGTGCCCGCTAAGTAACCTAGATAGTCCAAGGTCCTGCTAGTTAACCTACATAGTCCAATGCCCGATAGGGAACCTACATATTCCAAGTGCCCGTTAGGGAACCTAGATAGTCCTAGTGCCCGTAGGGAACCTATATAGTCCAATTGCCCGCTAGGGAACCTATAGAGTCAAAGAGCCTGCTAGGGAACCTGCATTGTACATGTGCCCGCTAATTAACCTAGATAGTCCAAGTGCCCGCTAGTTAACCTTGATCATCCAAGTGCCCGCTAGTTAACCTACATAGTCCAAGTGCCTGATAGGGAACCTACATAGTCCAAGTGCCCGCAGAGGACCTACATAGTCCAAGTGTCCGATAGGGAACGTACATATTCCAAGTGCCCGTTAGGGAACCTAGATAGTCCAAGTACCCGTAGGGTACCTATATAGTCCAAGTGCCCGCTAGGGAACCTACATAGTCAAAGTGCCCGCTAGGGAACCTGCATTGTGAAAATGCCCGCTAGTTAACCTAGATAGTCCAAGTGCCCGCTAGTTAATTTACATAGTCCAAGGTCAGCTAGTTAACCTAGATAGTCCAAGTGCCCGCTAGTTAACCTACATAGTCCAAGAACCCGCAAGTTAACCTAGATAGTCCAAGTTCCCGCTAGTTAACCACATAGTCCAAGGGCCCGCTAGTTAACCTAGATATTGCAAGTGCCCGCTAGTTAACCTACATAGTCAAAGTGCCCTTAGGGAACCTATATAGTCCAAGTGCCGGCTAGGGAACCTGCATTGTACAAGTGCCCTCTTATCAACCTAGATAGTCCAAGTGCCCGCTAGTTAACCTAGATAATCCAAGTGCCTGCTAGTTAACCTTGATCATCCAAGTGCCCGCTAGTTAACCTACATATTCCAAGTGCCTGTTAGGGAACCTACATAGTCCAAGTGCCCGCAGAGGAACCTACATAGTCCAAGTGCCCGATAGGGAACCTACATATTCCAAGTGCCCGTTAGGGAACCTAGATAGTCCAAGTGCCTGTAGGGAACCTATATAGTCCAAGTGCCCGCTAGGGAACCTACATAGTCAAAGTGCCCGCTAGGGAACCTGCATTGTGCAAGTGCCCGCTAGTTAACCTAGATAATCCAAGTGCCCGCTAGTTAACTTACATAGTCCAAGGTCAGCTAGTTAACCTAGATAGTCCAAGTGCCCACTAGTTAACCTACATAGTCCAAGGTCAGCTAGTTAACCTAGATAGTCCCAGTGCCCGCTAGTTAACCTATATAATCCAAGAACCCACTAGTTAACCTAGATAGTCCAAGTGCCCGCTAGTCAACCTCCATAGTCCAAGGGCCCGCTAGTTAACCTAGATATTCCAAGTGCCCGCTAGTGAACCTAGATCGTCCAAGTGTCCGCTAGTTAACCAACATAGTCCAAGTTCCCGTTAGGTAACCTAGATAGTACAAGTGCCCGCAAGGTAACCTACATAGTCCAAGTGCCCACTAGGTAACCTACATAGTCAAAGTGCCCGTTCGTTAACCTAGATAGTCCAAGTGCCCGCTAGGAAACCTACATAGTCCAAGTGCCCACTAGGTAACCTAAATAATCCAAAAGCCCGCTAGGGAAACTACATAGTCCAAGTGCCCGCTAGTTAACCTAGATAGTCCAAGTGCCCGCTAGTAAACCTAGATAGTCCAAGGGCCCGCTAGTTAATCTACATAGTCCAAGTGCCAGCTAGTTAACCTACATAGTCCAAGGGCCCTCTAGTTAACCTAGATAGTCCAAGTGCCCGCTAGGGGACCTACATTGTCCAAGTGCCTGCAGAGGAACCTACATATTCCAAGTGCCCGTTAGGGAACTTAGATAGTCCAAGTGCCCGTAGGGAACCTATATATTCCAAGTGCCCGCTAGGGAACCTATATAGTCAAAGTGCCCGCTAGGGAACCTGCATTGTGCAAGTGCCCGCTAGTTAACCTAGATAGTCCAAGTGCCCGCTAGTTAACCTACATAGTGCAAGGGCCCTCTAGTTAACCTAGATAGTCCAAGTGCCCACTATTGTATGTACATAGTTCAAGTGCCCGCTAGGTAACCAAATTGTCCAAGTGTCCGCTAGTTACCCTACATAGGCCAAGTGCCCGCTAAGTAACCTAGATAGTCCAAGGTCCTGCTAGTTAACCTACATAGTCCAATGCCCGATAGGGAACCTACATATTCCAAGTGCCCGTTAGGGAACCTAGATAGTCCAAGTGCCCGTTGGGAACCTATATAGTCAAAATGCCCGCTAGGGAACCTGCATTGTACAAGTGCCCGCTAATTAACCTAGATAGTCCAAGTGCCCGCTAGTTAACCTAGATAGTCCAAGTGCCCGATATTTAACCTACATAGTCCAAGTGCCTGATAGGGAACCTACATAGTCCAAGTGCCCACAGAGGAACCTAAATAGTCCAAGTGTCCGTTAGGGAACCTAGATTGTCCAAGTGCCCGCTAGTTGACCTATATAGTCCAAGTGCCCGCTAGTTACCCTAGATAGTCGAAGTGCCCGATAGTTAACGTACATAGTCCAGGGTCAGCTAGTTAACCTACATAGTCCAAGAACCTGCTAGTTAACCTAGATAGTCCAAGTGCCCGCTAGTTAACCTACAAATCCAAGGGTCCGCTAGTTAAGCTAGATATTCCAAGTGCCCGCTAGTTAACCTAGATCGTCCAAGTGTACGCTAGTTAACCTACATAGTCCAAGTTCCCGTTAGGTAACCTAGATAGTACAAGTACCCGAAAGGTAACCTACATACTCCAAGTGCCTGCTAGGTAACCTAGATATCCCAAGTTCCTATTAGCTAACCTAGATAATCCAAGTGCCCGCTAGGTAACCTACATTGTCCAAGTGCCCTTTCGTTAACCTAGATAGTCCAAGTGCCTGCTAGGTAACCTACATAGTCCAAGGGCCCGCAAGGTAACCTATATAGTCCAAGTGCCCGCTAAGAAACCAAGATAGTCCAAGTGCCCGTTAGGTAACCTAGATAGTCCAAGTGCCCGCTAGGTAACCTACATAGTCCACATTCCCACTAGGTAACCTAGATAGTCCAAGTGCCCGTTACCTAACCTAGATAATCCAATTGCCCGCTATGCAACATACATATTCCAAGTGCCCATTCATTAACCCAGAAATCTAAGTGCCCGCTAGGTAACCTAGACTGTCCAAGTGCCCGCTAGGTTACCTACATAGTCTAAATGCCCGCTAATTAACATAAATAGTCCAAGTGCCCGCTAGGTAACCTAGATAGTCCAAGTGCCCGTTCGTTAACCTAGATAGTCCAAGTGCCCGCTAGGTAACCTAGACAGTCCAAGTGCCTGCTAGGTTACCTACATAGTCCAAATGCCCGTTCGTTAACCTACATAGTCCAAGGGCCCACTATTTAACCTAGATCGTCCAAGAGTCTTTGGTTAACCTACATATTCCAAGTGCCCGCAAGATAACCTATATAGTCCAAGTTCCAGCTATGTAACCTAGATAGTCCAAGGGCCCGCTAGTTAACCTACATAGTCCAAGTGCCCGCCAGGTAAACTAGATAGTCCAAGTGCCCACTAAGGAACCTACATAGTCCAAGTGCACGCTAGTTATCCCAGATAGTCCAAGTGCCGCTAGTTAACCTGGATAGTCCAAGTGCCCGCTAGGGAACGTACATAGTCCAAGTGCCCGCTAGGTAACCTAGATAGTGCAAGTGACCGGTAGTTAACCTACATATTACAAGTGCCCGCTAGGTAACCTAGATAGTCCAAGGGCCCGCTAGTTAACGTACATAGTCCAAGTGCCCGGTAGTTAACTTACATAGTTCAAGTGTCCGTAAGGAACATACATAGTCCAAGTGCCCGCTAGGGAACATACAGAGTCTAAGTGCCCGCTAGGGAACCTACATAGTCCAAGGGCCCGCTAGTTAACGTAGATAGTCCAAGTGCCGCTAGTTAATCTACATAGTTCAAGGGCCCGCTAGTTAACCTACATAGTCCAAGTACCCGCTAGTTAACCTAGATCGTCCAAGTGTCCCCTAGTTAACCTACATAGTACAAGTGCCCGCTAGGGAACCTACATAGTACAAGTGCCCGCTAGGGAACCTACATAGTACAAGTGCCCGCTAGGGAACCTACATAGTCCAAGTGCCTGCTAGTTAACCTACATACTCCAAGTGCCCGCTAGGTAACCTAGACAGTTCAAGTGACCACTAGGTTACCTACATAGTGCAAGTGCCCGTTCGTTAACCTATATAGTCCAAGTGCCCGCTAGGCAACCAATATAGTACAAATGCCCGCTAGGGACCCTAATATTCCCAATGCCCGCTAGTTAACCTAGATAGTCCAAGTGCCCGCTAGTTAACCTAGATAGACCAAGTGCCCGCTAGGGAACCTATCTAGTCCAAGTGCCCGATAGGGAACCTACATAGTCCAAGTGCCCACTAGTTAACATAGATAGTCCAAGCAGCGCTAGGAAACGTACATAGTCCAAGTGCCCGCTAGGTAACCTAGATAGTCCAAGTGCCCGCTAGGGAACGTACATAATCCAAGTGCCCTCAAGGTAACCTAGATAGTCCAAATGCCCGCTAGGGGACCCACATAGTCCAAGTGCCCGTTAGGTCACCTAGATAGTCCAAATGCCCGCTAGGGAACCCACATAGTCCAAGTGCCCGCTAGGGAACTTACATAGTCCAAGGGCCCGCTAGGGAACCTACATAGTCCAAGTGCCCGTTAGTTAACCTAGATAGTCCAAGTGCCCGCATGGCAACCTAGATGATCGAACAGCCCGGTAGGTAACCTACATACTCCAAATACCCGCTAGGTAACGTAGATAGTTCAAGTGCCAGCTAGGTAACCTAGATAGTCCAAAGGCCCGCTAGGTAACCTACAAAGTCTAAGTGCCCGCTAGGTAATCTATATAGTCCAAATGCTCGTTAGGGAGCCTACATAATCCAAATGCCCGCTAGGTAACCTAGATAGTCCAATGCCCGCTAGGTAACCTACATAGTCCTAGTGCCCCCTAGTTAACCTACATTCTCCAAGTGCCCGATAGGGAACCTACATAGTCCAAGTGCCCGCTAGGTAACCTACATACTCCAAATGCCCTCTAGTTAACCTACATAGTCCAAGTGCTCGATAGGGAACCTACATAATCCAAGTGCCCGCTAGGGAACCTACATAGTCCATGTGCCCGTTAGGTAACCTAGATCGTCCAAATGCCCGCCAGGAAACCCACATAGTCCAAGTGCCCGCTAGGGAACTTACATAGTCCAAGGGCCCACTATGGACCTACATAGTCCAAGTGCCCGTTAGTTAACCTAGATAGTCCAAGTTCCCGCTTGGTAACCTAGATAGTCCAACAGACCGCTAGGTAACCTACATACTCCAAGAACCCGCTAGGTAACCTAGATAGTCCAAGTGCCCGCTAGTTAACCTACATAGTCCAAGGGCCCTCTAGTTAACCTAGATAGTCCAAGTGCCCGCTAGGTGACGTAGATAGTCCAAGTGCCCGCTAGGGAACGTACATAGTCCAAGTGGTTGCTAGGTAACCTAGATAGTCCAAGTGCCCACTAGTTAACCTACATAGTCCAGGTTCCCCCTAGGTAACCTAGATAGTCCAAGGGCCGGCTAGGTAACCTACATTGTCCTTGTGCCCCCTAGTTAACCTACATTCTCCAAGTGCCCGATAGGGAACCTACATAGGCCAAATGCCCGCTAATTAACCTACATAGTCCACGTGCCCGCTGAGGAACCTACATAGTACAAATGCCCGATAGGGAACCTAGATAGTCCAAGTGCCCGTAGGGAACCTATATAGTCCAAGTGCCCGTTAGTTAACTTAGATACTCCAAGTGCCCGCTTGGTAACCTAGATAGTCCAACAGCCCGCTAGGTAACCTACATACTCCAAGAACCCGCTAGGTAGCGTAGATAGTTTAAGTGCCAGTTAGGTAACCTAGATATTCCAAGTGTCCGCTAGGTAACCTACAAAATCTAAGTGCCCGCTAGGTTATCTATGTAGTCCAAATGCCCGCTAGGGAATCTACATAGTCCAAGGGCCCGCTAGTTAACGTAGATAGTCCAAGAGCCTCTAGTTAATCTACATAGACCAAGGGCCCGCTAGTTAACCTACATAGTCCAAGTACCCGCTAGTTAACCTAGATCGTACAAGTGCCCGCTAGGTAACCTACATAGTCCAAGGGCCCGCTAGTTAACCTACATTGTCCAAGGGCCCGCTAGGTAACCTACAAAGTTTAAGTGCCCGCTAGGTAACCTACAAAGTTTAAGTGCCCGCTAGGTTATCTATATAGTCCAAATGCCCGCTAGGACCTACATAGTCAATGGGCCCACTAGTTAACCTACATAGTGCAAGAGCCCGCTACTTAACCTAGATCGTGCAAGTGTCTGCTAGTTAACCTACATAGTCCAAGTGCCAGTTAGCTAACCTAGATAGTCAAACGGCCCGCTACTTAACATTGATCATCCAAGTACCCTCTAGTTAACCTAGAGAGTCCAAGTGCACGCTAGTTAACCTAGATAGTCCAAGTACCCTCTAGTTAACCTAGATCGTCCAAGTTCCCGCTAGTTAACCTACATTGTCCAAGGGCCTGCTAGTTAACCTACGTAGTCCAAGGTCCGCTAGTTAACCTAGATACTCCAAGTGCTCGCTAGTTAACCTACATAGTACAAGGGCCAGCTAGTTGACCTAGATAGTCCAAGGGCCCGCTAGTTAACCTAGATTGTCGAAGTGCCCGCTAGGTAACCTAATTAGTCCAAATGTCCGATAGGGATCCTACATAGTCCAAGTGCCCGCTAGGGAAACTACATAGTCCAAATGCCCGCTAGTTAACCTAGATAGTCCAAGTGCCCGCTAGTAAACCTAGATAGTCCAAGGGCCCGCTAGTTAATCTAGATAGTCCAAGTGCCCGCTAGTTAACCTACATAGTCCAAGGGCCCTCTAGTTAACCTGGATAGTCCAAGTGCCCGCTAGGGGACGTACATAGTCCAAGTGCCCGCTAGGTAACCTAGATGGTCCAAGTGCCCACTATTGTATGTACATAGTTCAAGTGCCCGCTAGGTAACCTAGATTGTCCAAGTATCCGCTAGTTAACCTATATAGTTCAAGTGCCCGCTAGGTAACCTAGATAGTCCAAGGTTCTGCTACTTAACCTACATAGTCCAATGCCCGATAGGGAACCTACATAGTCCAAGTGCCCGCTGAGGAACCTACATAGTCCAAGTACCCGATAGGGAACCTACATATTCCAAGTGCCCGTTAGGGAACCTAGATAGTCCAAGTGCCCGCTAGGGAACCTGCATTGTACAAGTGCCCGCTAATTAACCTAGATAGTCCAAGTGCCCGCTGAGGAACCTAGATAGTCCAAGTGCCCGTAGGGAACCTATATAGTCCAAGTACCCGCTATGGAACCTACATAGTCAAAGTGCCCGCTAGGGAACCTGCCTGTGCAAGTGCCCGCTAGTTAACCTAGATAGTCCAAGTGCCCGCTAGTTAATTTACATAGTCCAAGGTCAGCTAGTTAACCTAGATAGTCCAAGTGCCCGCTAGTTAACCTACATAGTCCAAGAACCCGCTAGTTAACCTAGATAGTCCAAGTTCCCGCTAGTTAACCTACATAGTCCAAGGGCCCGCTAGTTAACCTAGATATTCCAAGTGCCCGCTAGTTAACCTACATAGTCAAAGTGCCCTTAGGGAACCTATATAGTCCAAGTGCTGGCTAGGGAACCTGCATTGTACAAGTGCCCTCTTATCAACCTAGATAGTCCAAGTGCCCGCTAGTTAACCTAGATAATCCAAGTGCCTGCTAGTTAACCTTGATCATCCAAGTGTCCGCTAGTTAACCTACATATTCCAAGTGCCTGATAGGGAACCTACATAGTCCAAGTGCCTGCAGAGGAACCTACATAGTCCAAGTGCCCGATAGGGAACCTCCATATTCCAAGTGCCCGTTAGGGAACCTAGATAGTCCAAGTGCCTGTAGGGAACCTATATAGTCCAAGTGCCCGCTAGGGAACCTACATAGTCAAAGTGCCCGCTAGGGAACCTGCATTGTGCAAGTGCCCGCTAGTTAACCTAGATAGTCCAAGTGCCCACTAGTTAACTTACATAGTCCAAGGTCAGCTAGTTAACCTAGATAGTCCAAGTGCCCGCTAGTTAACCTATATAGTCCAAGAACCCACTAGTTAACCTAGATAGTCCAAGTGCCCGCTAGTCAACCTACATAGTCCAAGGGCCCGCTAGTTAACCTAGATATTCCAAGTGCCCGCTAGTTAACCTAGATCGTCCAAGTGTCCGCTAGTTAACCTACATAGTCCAAGTTCCCGTTAGGTAACCTAGATAGTACAAGTGCCCGCAAGGTAACCTACATAGTCCAAGTGCCCACTAGGTAACCTACATAGTCAAAGTGCCCGTTCGTTAACCTAGATAGTTCAAGTGCCCTCTAGGAAACCTACATAGTCCAAGTGCCCACTAGGTAACCTAAATAATCCAAATGCCCGCTAGGGAAACTACATAGTCCAAGTGCCCGCTAGTTAACCTAGATAGTCCAAGTGCCCGTTAGTAAACCTAGATAGTCCAAGGGCCCGCTAGTTAATCTACATAGTCCAAGTGCCCACTAGTTAACCTACATAGTCCAAGGGCCCTCTAGTTAACCTAGATAGTCCAAGTGCACGCTAGGGGACCTACATAGTCCAAGTGCCTGCAGAGGAACCTACATATTCCAAGTGCCCGTTAGGGGACCTAGATAGTCCAAGTGCCCGTAGGGAACCTATATAGTCCAAGTGCCCGCTAGGGAACCTACATAGTCAAAGTGCCCGCTAGGGAACCTGCATTGTGCATGTGCCCGCTAGTTAACCTAGATAGTCTAGTGCCCATTAGTTAACCTACATAGTGCAAGGGCCCTCTAGTTAACCTAGATAGTCCAAGTGCCCACTATTGTATGTACATCGTTCAAGTGCCCGCTAGGTAACCAAATTGTCCAAGTGTCCGCTAGTTACCCTACATAGGCCAAGTGCCCGCTAAGTAACCTAGATAGTCCAAGGTCCTGCTAGTTAACCTACATAGTCCAATGCCCGATAGGGAACCTACATAGTCCAAGTGCCCGCTGAGGAACCTACAAAGTCTAAGTACCCGATAGGGAACCTACATATTCCAAGTGCCCGTTAGGGAACCTAGATAGTCCAAGTGCCCGTAGGGAACCTATATAGTCCAAGTGCCCGCTAGGGAACCTACATAGTCAAAGTGCCCGCTAGGAAACCTGCATTGTGCAAGTGCCCGCTAGTTAACCTAGATAGTCCAAGTGCCCACTAGTTAACCTACATAGTCCAAGGGCCCTCTAGTTAACCTAGATAGTCCAAGTACCAACTATTGTATGTACATAGTTCAAATGTCCGCTAGGTAACCTAGATTGTCCAAGTGTCCGCTAGTTAACCTACATAGTCCAAGTGCCCGCTAAGTAACCTAGATAGTCCAAGGTCCTGCTAGTTAACCTACATAGTCCAATGCCCGATAGGGAACCTACATATTCCAAGTGCCCGTTAGGGAACCTAGATAGTCCTAGTGCCCGTAGGGAACCTATATAGTCCAATTGCCCGCTAGGGAACCTATAGAGTCAAAGAGCCTGCTAGGGAACCTGCATTGTACATGTGCCCGCTAATTAACCTAGATAGTCCAAGTGCCCGCTAGTTAACCTTGATCATCCAAGTGCCCGCTAGTTAACCTACATAGTCCAAGTGCCTGATAGGGAACCTACATAGTCCAAGTGCCCGCAGAGGACCTACATAGTCCAAGTGTCCGATAGGGAACGTACATATTCCAAGTGCCCGTTAGGGAACCTAGATAGTCCAAGTACCCGTAGGGTACCTATATAGTCCAAGTGCCCGCTAGGGAACCTACATAGTCAAAGTGCCCGCTAGGGAACCTGCATTGTGAAAATGCCCGCTAGTTAACCTAGATAGTCCAAGTGCCCGCTAGTTAATTTACATAGTCCAAGGTCAGCTAGTTAACCTAGATAGTCCAAGTGCCCGCTAGTTAACCTACATAGTCCAAGAACCCGCAAGTTAACCTAGATAGTCCAAGTTCCCGCTAGTTAACCACATAGTCCAAGGGCCCGCTAGTTAACCTAGATATTGCAAGTGCCCGCTAGTTAACCTACATAGTCAAAGTGCCCTTAGGGAACCTATATAGTCCAAGTGCCGGCTAGGGAACCTGCATTGTACAAGTGCCCTCTTATCAACCTAGATAGTCCAAGTGCCCGCTAGTTAACCTAGATAATCCAAGTGCCTGCTAGTTAACCTTGATCATCCAAGTGCCCGCTAGTTAACCTACATATTCCAAGTGCCTGTTAGGGAACCTACATAGTCCAAGTGCCCGCAGAGGAACCTACATAGTCCAAGTGCCCGATAGGGAACCTACATATTCCAAGTGCCCGTTAGGGAACCTAGATAGTCCAAGTGCCTGTAGGGAACCTATATAGTCCAAGTGCCCGCTAGGGAACCTACATAGTCAAAGTGCCCGCTAGGGAACCTGCATTGTGCAAGTGCCCGCTAGTTAACCTAGATAATCCAAGTGCCCGCTAGTTAACTTACATAGTCCAAGGTCAGCTAGTTAACCTAGATAGTCCAAGTGCCCACTAGTTAACCTACATAGTCCAAGGTCAGCTAGTTAACCTAGATAGTCCCAGTGCCCGCTAGTTAACCTATATAATCCAAGAACCCACTAGTTAACCTAGATAGTCCAAGTGCCCGCTAGTCAACCTCCATAGTCCAAGGGCCCGCTAGTTAACCTAGATATTCCAAGTGCCCGCTAGTGAACCTAGATCGTCCAAGTGTCCGCTAGTTAACCAACATAGTCCAAGTTCCCGTTAGGTAACCTAGATAGTACAAGTGCCCGCAAGGTAACCTACATAGTCCAAGTGCCCACTAGGTAACCTACATAGTCAAAGTGCCCGTTCGTTAACCTAGATAGTCCAAGTGCCCGCTAGGAAACCTACATAGTCCAAGTGCCCACTAGGTAACCTAAATAATCCAAAAGCCCGCTAGGGAAACTACATAGTCCAAGTGCCCGCTAGTTAACCTAGATAGTCCAAGTGCCCGCTAGTAAACCTAGATAGTCCAAGGGCCCGCTAGTTAATCTACATAGTCCAAGTGCCAGCTAGTTAACCTACATAGTCCAAGGGCCCTCTAGTTAACCTAGATAGTCCAAGTGCCCGCTAGGGGACCTACATTGTCCAAGTGCCTGCAGAGGAACCTACATATTCCAAGTGCCCGTTAGGGAACTTAGATAGTCCAAGTGCCCGTAGGGAACCTATATATTCCAAGTGCCCGCTAGGGAACCTATATAGTCAAAGTGCCCGCTAGGGAACCTGCATTGTGCAAGTGCCCGCTAGTTAACCTAGATAGTCCAAGTGCCCGCTAGTTAACCTACATAGTGCAAGGGCCCTCTAGTTAACCTAGATAGTCCAAGTGCCCACTATTGTATGTACATAGTTCAAGTGCCCGCTAGGTAACCAAATTGTCCAAGTGTCCGCTAGTTACCCTACATAGGCCAAGTGCCCGCTAAGTAACCTAGATAGTCCAAGGTCCTGCTAGTTAACCTACATAGTCCAATGCCCGATAGGGAACCTACATAGTCCAAGTGCCCGCTGAGGAACCTACAAAGTCTAAGTACCCGATAGGGAACCTACATATTCCAAGTGTCCGTTAGGGAACCTAGATAGTCCAAGTGCCCGTAGGGAACCTATATAGTCCAATTGCCCGCTGGGGAACCTATATAGTCAAAGAGCCCGCTAGGGAACCTGCATTGTACATGTGCCCGCTAATTAACCTAGATAGTCCAAGTGCCCGCTAGTTAACCTAGATAGTCCAAGGGCCCGCTAGTTAACCTTGATCATCCAAGTGCCCGCTAGTTAACCTACATAGTCCAAGTGCCTGATAGGGAACCTACATAGTCCAAGTGCCCGCAGAGGACCAACATAGTCCAAGTGTCCGATAGGGAACGTACATATTCCAAGTGCCCGTTAGGGAACCTAGATACTCCAAGTACCCGTAGGGTACCTATATAGTCCAAGTGCCCGCTAGTGAACCTACATAGTCAAAGTGCCCGCTAGGGAACCTGCATTGTGCAAATGCCCGCTAGTTAACCTAGACAGTCCAAGTGCCCGCTAGTTAACGTACATAGTCCAAGGTCAGCTAGTTAACCTAGATAGTCCAAGTGCCGGCTAGTTAACCTATATAGTCCAAGAACCCGCTAGTTAACCTAGATAGTCCAAGTTCCCGCTCGTTAACCTACATAGTCCAAGGGCCCGCTAGTTAACCTAGATATTCCAAGTGTCCGCTAGTTAACCTACATAGTCCAAGGTCAGCTAGTTAACCTAGATAGTCCAAGTGCCCGCTAGGGAACCTACATAGTCCAAGAACCCGCTAGTTAACCTAGATAGTCAAATTGCCCGCTAGGCAACCTACATAGTCCAAGGGCCCGCTAGTTAACCTAGATATTTCAAGGGCCCGCTAGTTAACCTAGATCGTCCAAGTGTCCGCTAGTTAACCTACATAGTCCAAGTTCCCGTTATGTAACCTAGATAGTACAAGTGCCCGCAAGGTAACCTACATAGTCCAAGTGCCCACTAGGTAACCTACATAGTCAAAGTGCCCGTTCGTTAACCTAGATAGTCCAATTGCCCGCTAGGAAACCTACATAGTCCAAGTGCCCACTAGGTAACCTAAATAATCCAAAAGCCCACTAGGGAAACTACATAGTCCAAGTGCCCGCTAGTTAACCTAGATAGTCCAAGTGCCCGCTAGTAAACCTAGACAGTCCAAGGGCCCGCTAGTTAATCTACATAGTCCAAGTGCCAGCTAGTTAACCTACATAGTCCAAGGGCCCTCTAGTTAACCTAGATAGTCCAAGTGCCCGCTAGGGGACCTACATTGTCCAAGTGCCTGCAGAGGAACCTACATATTCCAAGTGCCCGTTAGGGAACCTAGATAGTCCAAGTGCCCATAGGGAACCTATATAGTCCAAGTGCCCGCTAGGGAACCTACATAGTCAAACTGCCCGCTAGGGAACCTGCATTGTGCAAGTGCCCGCTAGTTAACCTAGATAGTCCAAGTGCCCGCTAGTTAACCTACATAGTGCAAGGGCCCTCTAGTTAACCTAGATAGTCCAAGTGCCCACTATTGTATGTACATAGTTCAAGTGCCCGCTAGGTAACCTAGATTGTCCAAGTGTCCGCTAGTTACCCTACATAGGCCAAGTGCCCGCTAAGTAACCTAGATAGTCCAAGGTCCTGCTAGTTAACCTACATAGTCCAATGCCCAATAGGGAACCTACATAGTCCAAGTGCCCGCTGAGGAACCTACAAAGTCTAAGTACCCGATAGGGAACCTACATATTCCAAGTGCCCGTTAGGGAACCTAGATAGTCCAAGTGCCCGTAGGGAACCTATATAGTCCAATTGCCCGCTAGGGAACCTATATAGTCAAAGAGCCCGCTAGGGAACCTGCATTGTACATGTGCCCTCTAATTAACCTAGATAGTCCAAGTGCCCGCTAGTTAACCTAGATAGTCCAAGTGCCCGCTAGTTAACCTTGATCATCCAAGTGCCCGCTAGTTAACCTACATAGTCCAAGTGCCTGATAGGGAACCTACATAGTCCAAGTGCCCGCAGAGGACCTACATAGTCCAAGTGTCCGATAGGGAACGTACATATTTCAAGTGCCCGTTAGGGAACCTAGATAGTCCAAGTACCCGTTGGGTACCTATGTAGTCCAAGTGTCCGCTAGGGAACCTACATAGTCAAAGTGCCCGCTAGGGAACCTGCATCGTGCAAATGCCCGCTAGTTAACCTAGACAGTCCAAGTGCCCGCTAGTTAACCTACATAGTCCAAGGTCAGCTAGTTAACCTAGATAGTCCAAGTGCCGGCTAGTTAACCTATATAGTCCAAGAACCCGCTAGTTAACCTAGATAGTCCAAGTTCCCGCTCGTTAACCTACATAGTCCAAGGGCCCGCTAGTTAACCTAGATATTCCAAGTGCCCGCTAGTTAACCTACATAGTCCAAGGTCAGCTAGTTAACCTAGATAGTCCAAGTGCCCGCTAGGGAACCTACATAGTCCAAGAACCCGCTAGTTAACCTAGATAGTCAAATTGCCCGCTAGGCAACCTACATAGTCCAAGGGCCCGCTAGTTAACCTAGATATTTCAAGGGCCCGCTAGTTAACCTAGATCGTCCAAGTGTCCGCTAGTTAACCTACATAGTCCAAGTTCCCGTTAGGTAACCTAGATAGTACAAGTGCCCGCAAGGTAACCTACATAGTCCAAGTGCCCACTAGGTAACCTAGAGAGTCCAAGTTCCTGTTAGCTAACCTAGATAATCCAAGTGCCCGCTAGGTAACCTACATAGTCCAAGTGCCCTTTCGTTAACCTAGGTAGTCCAAGTGCCCGCTAGGTAACCTACATAGTCAAAGGGTCCGCTAGGTAACCTATATAATCCATGTGCCCGTTACCTAACCTAGATAGTCCAATTGCCCACTATGCAACATACATAGTCTAAGTGCCCGCTAGTTAACCTACATAGTCCAAGTGCCCACTAGGTAACCTAGATAGTCCTAGTGCCCGCTAGGTAACTTACATAGTCCAAATGCCCACTAGGCAAACTAGATAGTCCAAGTGTCCATTCGTTAACCTAGATAGCCAAGTGCCCGCTAGGTAACCTAGACATTCCAAGTGTCTGCTAGGGAACCTATATAGTCCAAATGCCTGTTCGTTAACCTACATAGTCCAAGGGCCCACTAGTTAACCTAGATCATCCAAGTGTCCTCTAGTTAACCTGCATAGTCCAAGTGCACGCTAGTTAACCTACATAGTCCAAGTGCCGCTAGGTAACCTACATAGTGCAAGTGTCCCCTAGTTAACCTACATAGTCCAAGTGCCCGGTAGTTAACATAGATAGTCCAAGTGCCCGCTAGGGAACGTACATAGTCCAAGTGCCCGCTAGGTAACCTAGATAGTCCAAGGGACCGCTAGTTTACCTACATAGTCCAAGTGCCCGGTAGTTAACTTACATAGTCCAAGTGCCCACTCTGGAACCTACATAGTCCAAGTGCCTGCTAGGGAACCTACATAGTTCAAGTGTCCGTAGGGAACATACAGAGTCCAAGTGCCCGCTAGGGAATCTACATAGTCCAAGGGCCCGCTAGTTAACGTAGATAGTCCAAGTGCCGCTACATAATCTACATAGTCAAAGTTCCCGCTAGGGAACCTACATAGTCCAAGTGCCCTCTAGTTAACCTAGATAGTCCAAATGCCCGCTAGTTAACCTAGATAGTCCAATTGCCCGCTAGTTAACCAGGATCATCAAAGTGCCCTCTAGTTAACTTACATAGTCCAAAGGCCTACTAGTCAACCTACATGGAGCAAGGGCCCGCTAGTTAACCTTGATAGTCCAAGTGCCCGCTAGTTGACCTACATAGTCCAATATTCCGCTAGGTAACCTAGACAGTCCAATTGACCATTAGGTTGCCTACATAGTCCAAGTGCCCGCTAGGTAACGTAGATAGCCCAAGTGCCCGCTAGGCAACGTACATAGGCCAAGTGCCCGCTAGGTAACCTAGATAGTCCAAGTGCCCGCTAGTTAACCTACATAGTCCAAGTGCCTGCTAGGTAAACTACATAGTCCAAGTGCCCACTAGGTAACCTAGACAGTCCAATTGCCCCATAGTTAACCTAGACAGTCCAAGTACCCGATAGGGAACCTACATAGTCTAAGTGCTCGCTAGGGAACCTACATAGTCCAAGTGCTCGCTAGGCAACCTACATAGTCCAAGTGCCCGTTAGTTAACCTAGATAGTCAAAGTGCCTGCTAGGTAACCTAAATAGTCCAAGGGCCCGCTAGGGAACCTACATAGTCCAAGTGCCCGCCTGGTAACCTAGACAGTCCAAGTGCCCGTTAGCTAACCTAGATAGTCGAAGTGTCCGCTAGTTAACCTACATAGTCCAACTGCCCGCTTGGTAACCTAGACAGTCCAAGTGACCGGTAGGTGACCTACATAGTCCAAGTGCACGTGCTTTAACCTAAATAGTTCAAGTGCCCGCTAGGGAAACTACATAATCCAAGTGCCCCCTAGTTAACCTAGATAGTCCAAGTGCCCCCTAGTAAACCTAGATAGTCCAAGGGCCCGCTAGGGAACCTACATAGTCCAAGGGCCCGCTAGGGAACCTACATAGTCCAAGTGCCCGTTAGTTAACCTAGATAGTCCAAGTGCCTGCTTGGTAACCTAGATAGTCCAACAGCCCGCTAGGTAACCTACATACTCCAAGAACCCGCTAGGTAACGTAGATATTTCAAGTGCCAGCTAGGTAACCTAGATATTCCAAGTGCCCGCTAGGTAACCTACAAAATCTAAGTGCCCGCTAGGTTATCTATGTAGTCCAAATGCCCGCTAGGGAATCTACATAGTCCAAGGGCCCGCTAGTTAACGTAGATAGTGCAAGAGCCGCTAGTTAATCTACATAGTCCAAGGGCCCGCTAGTTAAACTACATAGTCCAATTACCCGCTAGTTAACCTAGATCGTCCAAGTGCCCGCTAGGTAACCTACATAATCCAAGGGCCCGCTAGTTAACCTACATTGTCCAGGGGCCCGCTAGGTAACCTACAAAGTCTAAGTGCCCGCTAGGTTATCTATATAGTCCAAATGCCCGCTAGGGAACCTACATAGTCCAAGTGCCCGCTAGTTAACCTAGATCGTCCAAGTGCCCGCTAGTTAACCAACATAGTCAATGGGCCCACTAGTTAACCTACATAGTGCAAGAGCCCGCTACTTAACCTAGATCGTAAAAGTGTCTGCTAGTTAACCTACATAGTCCAAGTGCCAGTTAGCTAACCCTGATAGTCAAAGGGCCCGCTAGTTAACATTGATCATCCAAGTGCCCACTAGTTAACCTAGATAGTCCAAGTGCACGCTAGTTAACCTAGATAGTCCTAGTGCCCTCTAGTTAACCTAGATCGTCCAAGTGCCCGCTAGTTAACCTACATTGTCCAAGGTCCTGCTAGTTAACCTACGTAGTCCAAGGTCCGCTAGTTTACCTAGATACTCCAAGTGCTCGCTAGTTAACCTACATAGTACAAGGGCCCGCTAGTTGACCTAGATAATCCAAGTGCCCGCTATTTAACCTAGATAGTCCAAGTGCCCGCTAGGTAACCTAAGTAGTCCAAATGTCCGATAGGGATCCTACATAGTCCAATGCCCGCTAGGTAACCTACATAGTCAAAGTGCCCGATCGTTAACCTAGATGGTCCAAGTGCCCGCTAGGAAACCTACATAGTCCAAGTGCCCACTAGGTAACCTAAATAATCCAAATGCCCGCTAGGGAAACTACATAGTCCAAGTGCCCGCTAGTTAACCTAGATAGTCCAAGTGCCCGCTAGTAAACCTAGATAGTCCAAGGGCCCGCTAGTTAATCTAGATAGTCCAAGTGCCCGCTAGTTAACCTACATAGTACAAGGGCCCTCTAGTTAACCTAGATAGTCCAAGTGCCCGCTAGGGGACGTACATAGTCCAAGTTCCCGCTAGGTAACCTAGATAGTCCAAGAGCCCACTATTGTATGTACATAGTTCAAGTGCCCTCTAGGTAACCTAGATTGTCCAAGTGTCCGCTAGTTAACTTACATAGTCCAAGTGCCCGCTATGTAACCTAGGTAGTCCAAGGTCCTGCTAGTTAACCTACATAGTCCAATGCCCGATAGGGAACCTACATAGTCCAAGTGCCCGCTGAGGAAGCTACATAGTCCAAGTACCCAATAGGGAACCTACATATTCCAAGTGCCCGTTAGGGAACCTAGATAGTCCAAGTGCCCGTAGGGAACCTATATAGTCCAATTGCCCGCTAGGGAACCTACATAGTCAAAGAGCCCGCTAGGGAACCTGCATTGTACAAGTGCCCGCTAATTAACCTAGATAGTCCAAGT
The DNA here is from genome assembly GCF_050624435.1 of Tenrec ecaudatus. Lineage (NCBI taxonomy): Eukaryota > Metazoa > Chordata > Mammalia > Afrosoricida > Tenrecidae > Tenrec > Tenrec ecaudatus. Next base: position 1,908,220 of record NW_027457652.1, read on the forward strand.
GCCAGCTAGTTAACCTAGATAGTCCAAGTGCCCGCTAGTTAACCTACATATTCCAAGTGCCTGATAGGGAACCTACACAGTCCAAGTGCCTGCAGAGGAACCTGCATAGTCCAAGTGTCCGATAGTGAACCTACATATTCCAAGTGCCCGTTAGGGAACCTAGATAGTCCAAGTGCCCGTAGGGAACCTATATAGTCCAAGTGCCCGCTAGGGAACCTACATAGTCAAAGTGCCCGCTAGGGACCTGTATTGTGCAAGTGCCCGCTAGTTAACCTAGATATTCCAAGTGCACGCTAGTTAAGCTACATAGTCAAAGTGCCCATAGGGAACCTATATAGTCCAAGTGCCCTCTAGGGAACCTGCATTGTATAAGTGCCCGCTAATCAACCTAGATAGTCCAAGTGCCCGCTAGTTAACCTAGATAATCCATGTGCCTGCTAGTTAACCTTAATCATCCAAGTGCCCGCTACTTAGCCTACATAGTCCAAGTGCCTGATAGGGAACCTACATAGTCCAAGTGCCCGCAGAGGAACCTACATAGTCCAAGTGCCCGATAGGGAACCTACATATTCCAAGTGCCCGTTAGGGAACCTAGATAGTCCAAGTGCCTGTAGGGAACCTATATAATCCAAGTGCCCGCTATGGAACCTACATAGTCAAAGTGCCCGCTAGGGTACCTGCATTGTGCAAGTGCACGGTAGTTAACCTAGATAGTCCAAAATCCCGCTAGTTAATTTACATAGTCCAAGGTCAGCTAGTGAGCCTAGATGGTCCAAGTGCCCGCTAGTTAACCTACATAGTCCAGAACCCACTAGTTAACCTAGATAGTCCAAGTGCCCACTAGTCAACCTACATAGTCCAAGGGCCCGCTAGTTAACCTAGATATTCCAAGTGCCCGCTAGTTAACCTAGATCGTCCAAGTGTCCGCTAGTTAACCTACATAGTCCAAGTTCCCGTTAGGTAACCTAGATAGTACAAGTGCCCGCAAGGTAACCTACATAGTCCAAGTGCCCACTAGGTAACCTACATAGTCAAAGTGCCCGTTCGTTAACCTAGATGGTCCAAGTGCCCGCTAGGAAACCTACATAGTCCAAGTGCCCACTAGGTAACCTAAATAATCCAAATGCCCGCTAAGGAAAATACATAGTCCAAGTGCCCGCTACTTAACCTAGATAGTCCAAGTGCCCGCTAGTAAACCTAGATAGTCCAAGGGCCCGCTAGTTAATCTAGATAGTCCAAGTGCCTGCTAGTTAACCTACATAGTCCAAGGGCCCTCTAGTTAACCTAGATAGTCCAAGTGCCCGCTAGGGGACGTACATAGTCCAAGTGCCCGCTAGGTAACCTTGATAGTCCAAGTGCCCACTATTGTATGTACATAGTTCAAGTGCCCGCTAGGTAACCTAGATTGTCTAAGTGTCCGCTAGTTAACCTACACAGTCCAATGCCCGATAGGGAACCCACATAGTTCAAGAGCCCACTGAGGAACCTACATAGTCCAAGTGCCCACTCCGGAACATACATAGTCAAAGTGCCCGCTAGGGAATCTACATAGTCCAAGGGCCCGCTAGTTAACGTAGATAGTCCAAGTGCCGCTAGTTAATCTACATAGTCCAAGGGCCCGCTAGTTAACCTACATAGTCCAAGGGCCCGCTAGTTAACCTACATCGTCCAAGGGCCCACTAGTTAACCTAGATAATCCAAGTGCCCCCTAGTTAACCTACATACTCCAAGTGCCCGCTAGGTAACCTAGACAGTTTAAGTGACCACTAGGTTACCTACATAGTCCAAGTGCCCGTTCGTTAACCTACATAGTCCAAGTGCCCGCTAGGCAACCAATATAGTCCAAATGCCCGCTAGGGACCCTAATAGTCCAAATGCCCGCTAGTTAACCTAGATAGTCCAAGTGCTCGCTAGTTAACATAGATAGTCCAAGTGCCCGCTAGTTAACCTAGATAGACCAAGTGCCCGCTAGGGAACCTATCTAGTCCAAGTGCCCGATAGGGAACCTACATAGTCCAAGTGCCCGCTAGTTAACATAGATAGTCCAAGTATCCGCTAGGAAACGTACATAGTCCAAGTGCCCGCTAGGTAACGTACATAGTCCAAGTGCCCGCTAGGTAACCTAGATAGTCCAAGTGCCCGCTAGGGAACGTACATAATCCAAGTGCCCGCTAGGTAACCTAGATAGTCCAAATGCCCGCTAGGGAACCCACATAGTTCAAGTGCCCGTTAGATCACCTAGATAGTCCAAATGCCTGCTAGGGAACCCACATAGTCCAAGTGCCCACTAGGGAACTTACATTGTCCAAGGGCCCGCTAGGGAACCTACATAGTCCAAGTGCACGTTAGTTAACCTAGATAATCCAACTGCCCGCATGGTAACCTAGATAGTCCAACAGCCCGGTAGGTAACCTACATACTCCAAGTACCCGCTAGGTAACGTAGATAGTTCAAGTGCCAGCTAGGTAACCTAGATAGTCCAAGTGCCCGCTAGGTAACCTACAAAGTCTAAGTGCCCGCTAGGTTATCTATATAGTCCAAATGCCCGCTAGGGAACCTACATAGTCCAAGTGCCCGCTAGTTAACCTAGATCGTCCAAGTGCCCGCTAGTTAACCAACATAGTCAATGGGCCCACTAGTTAACCTACATAGTGCAAGAGCCCACTACTTAACCTAGATCGTAAAAGTGTCTGCTAGTTAACCTACATAGTCCAAGTGCCAGTTAGCTAACCCTGATAGTCAAAGGGCCCGCTAGTTAACATTGATCATCCAAGTGCCCACTAGTTAACCTAGATAGTCCAAGTGCACGCTAGTTAACCTAGATAGTCCTAGTGCCCTCTAGTTAACCTAGATCGTCCAAGTGCCCGCTAGTTAACCTACATTGTCCAAGGTCCTGCTAGTTAACCTACGTAGTCCAAGGTCCGCTAGTTTACCTAGATACTCCAAGTGCTCGCTAGTTAACCTACATAGTACAAGGGCCCGCTAGTTGACCTAGATAATCCAAGTGCCCGCTATTTAACCTAGATAGTCCAAGTGCCCGCTAGGTAACCTAAGTAGTCCAAATGTCCGATAGGGATCCTACATAGTCCAATGCCCGCTAGGTAACCTACATAGTCAAAGTGCCCGATCGTTAACCTAGATGGTCCAAGTGCCCGCTAGGAAACCTACATAGTCCAAGTGCCCACTAGGTAACCTAAATAATCCAAATGCCCGCTAGGGAAACTACATAGTCCAAGTGCCCGCTAGTTAACCTAGATAGTCCAAGTGCCCGCTAGTAAACCTAGATAGTCCAAGGGCCCGCTAGTTAATCTAGATAGTCCAAGTGCCCGCTAGTTAACCTACATAGTACAAGGGCCCTCTAGTTAACCTAGATAGTCCAAGTGCCCGCTAGGGGACGTACATCGTCCAAGTTCCCGCTAGGTAACCTAGATAGTCCAAGAGCCCACTATTGTATGTACATAGTTCAAGTGCCCTCTAGGTAACCTAGATTGTCCAAGTGTCCGCTAGTTAACTTACATAGTCCAAGTGCCCGCTATGTAACCTAGGTAGTCCAAGGTCCTGCTAGTTAACCTACATAGTCCAATGCCCGATAGGGAACCTACATAGTCCAAGTGCCCGCTGAGGAAGCTACATAGTCCAAGTACCCAATAGGGAACCTACATATTCCAAGTGCCCGTTAGGGAACCTAGATAGTCCAAGTGCCCGTAGGGAACCTATATAGTCCAATTGCCCGCTAGGGAACCTACATAGTCAAAGAGCCCGCTAGGGAACCTGCATTGTACACGTGCCCGCTAATTAACCTAGATAGTCCAAGTGCCAGCTAGTTAACCTAGATAGTCCAAGTGCCCGCTAGTTAACCTACATATTCCAAGTGCCTGATAGGGAACCTACACAGTCCAAGTGCCTGCAGAGGAACCTGCATAGTCCAAGTGTCCGATAGTGAACCTACATATTCCAAGTGCCCGTTAGGGAACCTAGATAGTCCAAGTGCCCGTAGGGAACCTATATAGTCCAAGTGCCCGCTAGGGAACCTACATAGTCAAAGTGCCCGCTAGGGACCTGTATTGTGCAAGTGCCCGCTAGTTAACCTAGATATTCCAAGTGCACGCTAGTTAAGCTACATAGTCAAAGTGCCCATAGGGAACCTATATAGTCCAAGTGCCCTCTAGGGAACCTGCATTGTATAAGTGCCCGCTAATCAACCTAGATAGTCCAAGTGCCCGCTAGTTAACCTAGATAATCCATGTGCCTGCTAGTTAACCTTAATCATCCAAGTGCCCGCTACTTAGCCTACATAGTCCAAGTGCCTGATAGGGAACCTACATAGTCCAAGTGCCCGCAGAGGAACCTACATAGTCCAAGTGCCCGATAGGGAACCTACATATTCCAAGTGCCCGTTAGGGAACCTAGATAGTCCAAGTGCCTGTAGGGAACCTATATAATCCAAGTGCCAGCTATGGAACCTACATAGTCAAAGTGCCCGCTAGGGTACCTGCATTGTGCAAGTGCACGGTAGTTAACCTAGATAGTCCAAAATCCCGCTAGTTAATTTACATAGTCCAAGGTCAGCTAGTGAGCCTAGATGGTCCAAGTGCCCGCTAGTTAACCTACATAGTCCAAGTTCAGCTAGTTAACCTAGATAGTCCAAGTGCCCGCTAGTTATCCTACATAGTCCAGAACCCACTAGTTAACCTAGATAGTCCAAGTGCCCGCTAGTCAACTTACATAGTCCAAGGGCCCGCTAGTTAACCTAGATATTCCAAGTGCCCGCTAGTTAACCTAGATCGTCCAAGTGTCCGCTAGTTAACCTACATAGTCCAAGTTCCCGTTAGGTAACCTAGATAGTACAAGTGCCCGCAAGGTAACCTACATAGTCCAAGTGCCCACTAGGTAACCTACATAGTCAAGGTGCCCGTTCGTTAACCTAGATGGTCCAAGTGCCCGCTAGGAAACCTACATAGTCCAAGTGCCCACTAGGTAACCTAAATAAACCAAATGCCCGCTAGGGAAAATACATAGTCCAAGTGCCCGCTACTTAACCTAGATAGTCCAAGTGCCCGCTAGTAAACCTAGATAGTCCAAGGGCCCGCTAGTTAATCTAGATAGTCCAAGTGCCTGCTAGTTAACCTACATAGTCCAAGGGCCCTCTAGTTAACCTAGATAGTCCAAGTGCCCGCTAGGGGACGTACATAGTCCAAGTGCCCGCTAGGTAACCTTGATAGTCCAAGTGCCCACTATTGTATGTACATAGTTCAAGTGCCCGCTAGGTAACCTAGATTGTCTAAGTGTCCGCTAGTTAACCTACACAGTCCAATGCCCGATAGGGAACCCACATAGTTCAAGAGCCCACTGAGGAACCTACATAGTCCAAGTGCCCACTCCGGAACATACATAGTCAAAGTGCCCGCTAGGGAATCTACATAGTCCAAGGGCCCGCTAGTTAACGTAGATAGTCCAAGTGCCGCTAGTTAATCTACATAGTCCAAGGGCCCGCTAGTTAACCTACATAGTCCAAGGGCCCGCTAGTTAACCTACATCGTCCAAGGGCCCACTAGTTAACCTAGATAATCCAAGTGCCCCCTAGTTAACCTACATACTCCAAGTGCCCGCTAGGTAACCTAGACAGTTTAAGTGACCACTAGGTTACCTACATAGTCCAAGTGCCCGTTCGTTAACCTACATAGTCCAAGTGCCCGCTAGGCAACCAATATAGTCCAAATGCCCGCTAGGGACCCTAATAGTCCAAATGCCCGCTAGTTAACCTAGATAGTCCAAGTGCTCGCTAGTTAACATAGATAGTCCAAGTGCCCGCTAGTTAACCTAGATAGACCAAGTGCCCGCTAGGGAACCTATCTAGTCCAAGTGCCCGATAGGGAACCTACATAGTCCAAGTGCCCGCTAGTTAACATAGATAGTCCAAGTATCCTCTAGGAAACGTACATAGTCCAAGTGCCCGCTAGGTAACGTACATAGTCCAAGTGCCCGCTAGGTAACCTAGATAGTCCAAGTGCCCGCTAGGGAACGTACATAATCCAAGTGCCCGCTAGGTAACCTAGATAGTCCAAATGCCCGCTAGGGAACCCACATAGTTCAAGTGCCCGTTAGATCACCTAGATAGTCCAAATGCCTGCTAGGGAACCCACATAGTCCAAGTGCCCACTAGGGAACTTACATTGTCCAAGGGCCCGCTAGGGAACCTACATAGTCCAAGTGCACGTTAGTTAACCTAGATAATCCAACTGCCCGCATGGTAACCTAGATAGTCCAACAGCCCGGTAGGTAACCTACATACTCCAAGTACCCGCTAGGTAACGTAGATAGTTCAAGTGCCAGCTAGGTAACCTAGATAGTCCAAGTGCCCGCTAGGTAACCTACAAAGTCTAAGTGCCCGCTAGGTAATCTATATAGTCCAAATGCCCGTTAGGGAGCCTACATAGTCCAAATGCCCGCTAGGTAACCTAGATAGTCCAAGTGCCAGCTAGGTAACCTAGATAGTCCAAATGCCCTCTAGTTAACCTACATAGTCCAAGTGCCTGCTAGGTAAACTACATAGTCCAAGTGCCCACTAGGTAACCCAGACAGTCCAATTGCCCCATAGTTAACCTTGACAGTCCAAGTACCCGATAGGGAACCTACATAGTCTAAGTGCTCGCTAGGGAACCTACATAGTCCATGTGCTCGCTAGGCAGCCTACATAGTCCAAGTGCCCGTTAGTTAACCTAGATAGTCAAAGTGTCTGCTAGGTAACCTAAATAGTCCAAGTGCCCGCTAGGGAACCTACATAGTCCAAGTGCCCACTAGGTAACCTAGATAGTCCAAGTGCCCGTTAGCTAACCTAGATAGTCGAAGTGTCCGCTAGTTAACCTACATAGTCCAAGTGCCCGCTTGGTAACCTAGACAGTCCAAGTGAACGCTAGGTAACCTACATAGTCCAAGTGCACGTTCGTTAACCTAGATAGTCCAAGTACCCGCTAGGGAAACTACATAATCCAAGTGCCCCCTAGTTAACCTAGATAGTCCAAGTGCCCGCTAGTAAACCTAGATAGTCTAAGGGCCCGCTAGGGAACCTACATAGTCCAAGTGCCCGTTAGTTAACCTAGATAGTCCAAGTGCCTGCTTGGTAACCTAGATAGTCCAACAGCCCGCTAGGTAACCTACATACTCCAAGAACCCGCTAGGTAACGTAGATATTTCAAGTGCCAGCTAGGTAACCTAGATATTCCAAGTGTCTGCTAGGGAACCTATATAGTCCAAATGCCTGTTCGTTAACCTACATAGTCCAAGGGCCCACTAGTTAACCTAGATCATCCATGTGTCCTCTAGTTAACCTGCATAGTCCAAGTGCACGCTAGTTAACCTACATAGTCCAAGTGCCGCTAGGTAACCTACATAGTGCAAGTGTCCCCTAGTTAACCTACATAGTCCAAGTGCCCGGTAGTTAACATAGATAGTCCAAGTGCCCGCTAGGGAACGTACATAGTCCAAGTGCCCGCTAGGTAACCTAGATAGTCCAAGGGACCGCTAGTTTACCTACATAGTCCAAGTGCCCGGTAGTTAACTTACATAGTCCAAGTGCCCACTCTGGAACCTACATAGTCCAAGTGCCTGCTAGGGAACCTACATAGTTCAAGTGTCCGTAGGGAACATACAGAGTCCAAGTGCCCGCTAGGGAATCTACATAGTCCAAGGGCCCGCTAGTTAACGTAGATAGTCCAAGTGCCGCTACATAATCTACAAAGTCAAAGTGCCCGCTAGGGAACCTACATAGTCCAAGTGCCCTCTAGTTAACCTAGATAGTCCAAATGCCCGCTAGTTAACCTAGATAGTCCAATTGCCCGCTAGTTAACCAGGATCATCAAAGTGCCCTCTAGTTAACTTACATAGTCCAAAGGCCTACTAGTCAACCTACATGGAGCAAGGGCCCGCTAGTTAACCTTGATAGTCCAAGTGCCCGCTAGTTGACCTACATAGTCCAAGTTTCCGCTAGGTAACCTAGACAGTCCAATTGACCATTAGGTTGCCTACATAGTCCAAGTGCCCGCTAGGTAACGTAGATAGCCCAAGTGCCCGATAGGGAACGTACATAGTCCAAGTGCCCGCTAGGTAACCTAGATAGTCCAAGTTCCCCCTAGTTAACCTACATAGTCCAAGTGCCTGCTAGGTAAACTATATAGTCCAAGTGCCCACTAGGTAACCTAGACAGTCCAATTTCCCCATAGTTAACCTAGGCAGTCCAAGTACCCGAGAGGGAACCTACATAGTCTAAGTGCTCGCTAGGGAACCTACATAGTCCAAGTGCTCGCTAGGCAACCTACATAGTCCAAGTGCCCGTTAGTTAACCTAGATAGTCAAAGTGCCTGCTAGGTAACCTAAATAGTCCAAGGGCCCGCTAGTTATCCTACATAGTCCAAGAACCCACTAGTTAACCTAGATAGTCCAAGTGCCCGCTAGTCAACCTACATAGTCCAAGGGCCCGCTAGTTAACCTAGATATTCCAAGTGCCCGCTAGTTAACCTAGATCGTCCAAGTGTCCGCTAGTTAACCTACATAGTCCAAGTTCCTGTTAGGTAACCTAGATAGTACAAGTGACCGCAAGGTAAGCTACATAGTCCAAGTGCCCACTAGGTAACCTACATAGTCAAAGTGCCCGTTCGTTAACCTAGATGGTCCAAGTGCCCGCTAGGAAACCTACATAGTCCAAGTGCCCACTAGGTAACCTAAATAATCCAAATGCCCGCTAGGGAAAATACATAGTCCAAGTGCCCGCTAGTTAACCTAGATAGTCCAAGTGCCCGCTAGTAAACCTAGATAGTCCAAGGGCCCGCTAGTTAATCTAGATAGTCCAAGTGCCTGCTAGTTAACCTACATAGTCCAAGGGCCCTCTAGTTAATCTAGATAGTCCAAGTGCCCGCTACGGGACGTACATAGTCCAAGTGCCCGCTAGGTAACCTTGATAGTCCAAGTGCCCACTATTGTATGTACATAGTTCAAGTGACCGCTAGGTAACCTAGATTGTCCAAGTGTCCGCTAGTTAACCTACATAGTCCAATGCCCGATAGGGAACCTACATAGTTCAAGAGCCCACTGAGGAACCTACATAGTCCAAGTGCCCACTCCGGAACATACATAGTCAAAGTGCCCGCTAGGGAATCTACATAGTCCAAGGGCCCGCTAGTTAACGTAGATAGTCCAAGTGCCGCTAGTTAATCTACATAGTCCAAGGGCCCGCTAGTTAACCTACATAGTCCAAGGGCCCGCTAGTTAACCTACATCGTCCAAGGGCCCGCTAGTTAACCTAGATAATCCAAGTGCCCCCTAGTTAACCTACATACTCCAAGTGCCCGCTAGGTAACCTAGACAGTTCAAGTGACCACTAGGTTACCTACATAGTCCAAGTGCCCGTTCGTTAACCTACATAGTCCAAGTGCCCGCTAGGCAACCAATATAGTCCAAATGCCCGCTAGGGACCCTAATAGTCCAAATGCCCGCTAGTTAACCTAGATAGTCCAAGTGCTCGCTAGTTAACATAGATAGTCCAAGTGCCCGCTAGTTAACCTAGATAGACCAAGTGCCCGCTAGGGAACCTATCTAGTCCAAGTGCCCGATAGGGAACCTACATAGTCCAAGTGCCCGCTAGTTAACATAGATAGTCCAAGTACCCGCTAGGAAACGTACATAGTCCAAGTGCCCGCTAGGTTACCTACATAGGTCAAGTGCCCGTTAGATCACCTAGATAGTCCAAATGCCCGCTAGGGAACCCACATTTTTCAAGTGCCCGTTAGATCACCTAGATAGTCCAAATGCCCGCTAGGGAACCCACATAATCCAAGTGCCCACTAGGGAACTTACATAGTCCAAGGGCCCGCTAGGGAACCTACATAGTCCAAGTGCACGTTAGTTAACCTAGATAATCCAACTGCCCGCATGGTAACCTAGATAATCCAACAGCCCGGTAGGTAACCTACATACTCCAAGTACCCGCTAGGTAACGTAGATAGTTCAAGTGCCAGCTAGGTAACCTAGATAGTCCAAGTGCCCGCTAGGTAACCTACAAAGTCTAAGTGCCCGCTAGGTAATCTATATAGTCCAAATGCCCGTTAGTGAGCCTACATAGTCCAAATGCCCGCTAGGTAACCTAGATAGTCCAAGTGCCCGCTAGGTAACCTAGATAGTCCAAATGCCCTCTAGTTAACCTACATAGTCCAAGTGCCTGCTAGGTAAACTACATAGTCCAAGTGCCCACTAGGTAACCTAGACAGTCCAATTGCCCCATAGTTAACCTACACAGTCCAAGTACCCGATAGGGAACCTACATAGTCTAAGTGCTCGCTAGGGAACCTACATAGTCCAAGTGCTCACTAGGCAACCTACAGAGTCCAAGTGCCCGTTAGTTAACCTAGATTGTCAAAGTGCCTGCTAGGTCATCTAAATAGTCCAAGTGCCCGCTAGGGAAACTACATAGTCAAAAATCCCGCTAGGTAACCTAGATAGTCCAAGTGCCCGTTAGCTAACCTAGATAGTCGAAGTGTCCGCTAGTTAACCTACATAGTCCAAGTGCCCGCTTGGTAACCTAAACAGTCCAAGTGACCGCTAGGTAACCTACATAGTCCAAGTGCACGTTCGTTAACCTAGATAGTCCAAGTACCCGCTAGGGAAACTACATAATCCAAGTGCCCCCTAGTTAACCTAGATAGTCCAAGTGCCCGCTAGTAAACCTAGATAGTCCAAGGGCCCGCTAGGGAACCTACATAGTCCAAGTGCCCGTTAGTTAACCTAGATAGTCCAAGTGCCTGCTTGGTAACCTAGATAGTCCAACAGCCCGCTAGGTAACCTACATACTCCAAGAACCCGCTAGGTAACGTAGATAGTTCAAGTGCCAGCTAGGTAACCTAGATATTCCAAGTGCCCGCTAGGTAACCTACAAAATATAAGTGCCCGCTAGGTTATCTATGTAGGCCAAATGCCCTCAAGGGAATCTACATAGTCCAAGGGCCCGCTAGTTAACCTACACAGTCCAATGCCCGATAGGGAACCCACATAGTTCAAGAGCCCACTGAGGAACCTACATAGTCCAAGTGCCCACTCCGGAACATACATAGTCAAAGTGCCCGCTAGGGAATCTACATAGTCCAAGGGCCCGCTAGTTAACGTAGATAGTCCAAGTGCCGCTAGTTAATCTACATAGTCCAAGGGCCCGCTAGTTAACCTACATAGTCCAAGGGCCCGCTAGTTAACCTACATCGTCCAAGGGCCCACTAGTTAACCTAGATAATCCAAGTGCCCCCTAGTTAACCTACATACTCCAAGTGCCCGCTAGGTAACCTAGACAGTTTAAGTGACCACTAGGTTACCTACATAGTCCAAGTGCCCGTTCGTTAACCTACATAGTCCAAGTGCCCGCTAGGCAACCAATATAGTCCAAATGCCCGCTAGGGACCCTAATAGTCCAAATGCCCGCTAGTTAACCTAGATAGTCCAAGTGCTCGCTAGTTAACATAGATAGTCCAAGTGCCCGCTAGTTAACCTAGATAGACCAAGTGCCCGCTAGGGAACCTATCTAGTCCAAGTGCCCGATAGGGAACCTACATAGTCCAAGTGCCCGCTAGTTAACATAGATAGTCCAAGTATCCGCTAGGAAACGTACATAGTCCAAGTGCCCGCTAGGTAACGTACATAGTCCAAGTGCCCGCTAGGTAACCTAGATAGTCCAAGAGCCCGCTAGGGAACGTACATAATCCAAGTGCCCGCTAGGTAACCTAGATAGTCCAAATGCCCGCTAGGGAACCCACATAGTTCAAGTGCCCGTTAGATCACCTAGATTGTCCAAATGCCTGCTAGGGAACCCACATAGTCCAAGTGCCCACTAGGGAACTTACATTGTCCAAGGGCCCGCTAGGGAACCTACATAGTCCAAGTGCACGTTAGTTAACCTAGATAATCCAACTGCCCGCATGGTAACCTAGATAGTCCAACAGCCCGGTAGGTAACCTACATACTCCAAGTACCCGCTAGGTAACGTAGATAGTTCAAGTGCCAGCTAGGTAACCTAGATAGTCCAAGTGCCCGCTAGGTAACCTACAAAGTCTAAGTGCCCGCTAGGTTATCTATATAGTCCAAATGCCCGCTAGGGAACCTACATAGTCCAAGTGCCCGCTAGTTAACCTAGATCGTCCAAGTGCCCGCTAGTTAACCAACATAGTCAATGGGCCCACTAGTTAACCTACATAGTGCAAGAGCCCACTACTTAACCTAGATCGTAAAAGTGTCTGCTAGTTAACCTACATAGTCCAAGTGCCAGTTAGCTAACCCTGATAGTCAAAGGGCCCGCTAGTTAACATTGATCATCCAAGTGCCCACTAGTTAACCTAGATAGTCCAAGTGCACGCTAGTTAACCTAGATAGTCCTAGTGCCCTCTAGTTAACCTAGATCGTCCAAGTGCCCGCTAGTTAACCTACATTGTCCAAGGTCCTGCTAGTTAACCTACGTAGTCCAAGGTCCGCTAGTTTACCTAGATACTCCAAGTGCTCGCTAGTTAACCTACATAGTACAAGGGCCCGCTAGTTGACCTAGATAATCCAAGTGCCCGCTATTTAACCTAGATAGTCCAAGTGCCCGCTAGGTAACCTAAGTAGTCCAAATGTCCGATAGGGATCCTACATAGTCCAATGCCCGCTAGGTAACCTACATAGTCAAAGTGCCCGATCGTTAACCTAGATGGTCCAAGTGCCCGCTAGGAAACCTACATAGTCCAAGTGCCCACTAGGTAACCTAAATAATCCAAATGCCCGCTAGGGAAACTACATAGTCCAAGTGCCCGCTAGTTAACCTAGATAGTCCAAGTGCCCGCTAGTAAACCTAGATAGTCCAAGGGCCCGCTAGTTAATCTAGATAGTCCAAGTGCCCGCTAGTTAACCTACATAGTACAAGGGCCCTCTAGTTAACCTAGATAGTCCAAGTGCCCGCTAGGGGACGTACATCGTCCAAGTTCCCGCTAGGTAACCTAGATAGTCCAAGAGCCCACTATTGTATGTACATAGTTCAAGTGCCCTCTAGGTAACCTAGATTGTCCAAGTGTCCGCTAGTTAACTTACATAGTCCAAGTGCCCGCTATGTAACCTAGGTAGTCCAAGGTCCTGCTAGTTAACCTACATAGTCCAATGCCCGATAGGGAACCTACATAGTCCAAGTGCCCGCTGAGGAAGCTACATAGTCCAAGTACCCAATAGGGAACCTACATATTCCAAGTGCCCGTTAGGGAACCTAGATAGTCCAAGTGCCCGTAGGGAACCTATATAGTCCAATTGCCCGCTAGGGAACCTACATAGTCAAAGAGCCCGCTAGGGAACCTGCATTGTACACGTGCCCGCTAATTAACCTAGATAGTCCAAGTGCCAGCTAGTTAACCTAGATAGTCCAAGTGCCCGCTAGTTAACCTACATATTCCAAGTGCCTGATGGGGAACCTACACAGTCCAAGTGCCTGCAGAGGAACCTGCATAGTCCAAGTGTCCGATAGTGAACCTACATATTCCAAGTGCCCGTTAGGGAACCTAGATAGTCCAAGTGCCCGTAGGGAACCTATATAGTCCAAGTGCCCGCTAGGGAACCTACATAGTCAAAGTGCCCGCTAGGGACCTGTATTGTGCAAGTGCCCGCTAGTTAACCTAGATATTCCAAGTGCACGCTAGTTAAGCTACATAGTCAAAGTGCCCATAGGGAACCTATATAGTCCAAGTGCCCTCTAGGGAACCTGCATTGTATAAGTGCCCGCTAATCAACCTAGATAGTCCAAGTGCCCGCTAGTTAACCTAGATAATCCATGTGCCTGCTAGTTAACCTTAATCATCCAAGTGCCCGCTACTTAGCCTACATAGTCCAAGTGCCTGATAGGGAACCTACATAGTCCAAGTGCCCGCAGAGGAACCTACATAGTCCAAGTGCCCGATAGGGAACCTACATATTCCAAGTGCCCGTTAGGGAACCTAGATAGTCCAAGTGCCTGTAGGGAACCTATATAATCCAAGTGCCAGCTATGGAACCTACATAGTCAAAGTGCCCGCTAGGGTACCTGCATTGTGCAAGTGCACGGTAGTTAACCTAGATAGTCCAAAATCCCGCTAGTTAATTTACATAGTCCAAGGTCAGCTAGTGAGCCTAGATGGTCCAAGTGCCCGCTAGTTAACCTACATAGTCCAAGTTCAGCTAGTTAACCTAGATAGTCCAAGTGCCCGCTAGTTATCCTACATAGTCCAGAACCCACTAGTTAACCTAGATAGTCCAAGTGCCCGCTAGTCAACTTACATAGTCCAAGGGCCCGCTAGTTAACCTAGATATTCCAAGTGCCCGCTAGTTAACCTAGATCGTCCAAGTGTCCGCTAGTTAACCTACATAGTCCAAGTTCCCGTTAGGTAACCTAGATAGTACAAGTGCCCGCAAGGTAACCTACATAGTCCAAGTGCCCACTAGGTAACCTACATAGTCAAGGTGCCCGTTCGTTAACCTAGATGGTCCAAGTGCCCGCTAGGAAACCTACATAGTCCAAGTGCCCACTAGGTAACCTAAATAAACCAAATGCCCGCTAGGGAAAATACATAGTCCAAGTGCCCGCTACTTAACCTAGATAGTCCAAGTGCCCGCTAGTAAACCTAGATAGTCCAAGGGCCCGCTAGTTAATCTAGATAGTCCAAGTGCCTGCTAGTTAACCTACATAGTCCAAGGGCCCTCTAGTTAACCTAGATAGTCCAAGTGCCCGCTAGGGGACGTACATAGTCCAAGTGCCCGCTAGGTAACCTTGATAGTCCAAGTGCCCACTATTGTATGTACATAGTTCAAGTGCCCGCTAGGTAACCTAGATTGTCTAAGTGTCCGCTAGTTAACCTACACAGTCCAATGCCCGATAGGGAACCCACATAGTTCAAGAGCCCACTGAGGAACCTACATAGTCCAAGTGCCCACTCCGGAACATACATAGTCAAAGTGCCCGCTAGGGAATCTACATAGTCCAAGGGCCCGCTAGTTAACGTAGATAGTCCAAGTGCCGCTAGTTAATCTACATAGTCCAAGGGCCCGCTAGTTAACCTACATAGTCCAAGGGCCCGCTAGTTAACCTACATCGTCCAAGGGCCCACTAGTTAACCTAGATAATCCAAGTGCCCCCTAGTTAACCTACATACTCCAAGTGCCCGCTAGGTAACCTAGACAGTTTAAGTGACCACTAGGTTACCTACATAGTCCAAGTGCCCGTTCGTTAACCTACATAGTCCAAGTGCCCGCTAGGCAACCAATATAGTCCAAATGCCCGCTAGGGACCCTAATAGTCCAAATGCCCGCTAGTTAACCTAGATAGTCCAAGTGCTCGCTAGTTAACATAGATAGTCCAAGTGCCCGCTAGTTAACCTAGATAGACCAAGTGCCCGCTAGGGAACCTATCTAGTCCAAGTGCCCGATAGGGAACCTACATAGTCCAAGTGCCCGCTAGTTAACATAGATAGTCCAAGTATCCTCTAGGAAACGTACATAGTCCAAGTGCCCGCTAGGTAACGTACATAGTCCAAGTGCCCGCTAGGTAACCTAGATAGTCCAAGTGCCCGCTAGGGAACGTACATAATCCAAGTGCCCGCTAGGTAACCTAGATAGTCCAAATGCCCGCTAGGGAACCCACATAGTTCAAGTGCCCGTTAGATCACCTAGATAGTCCAAATGCCTGCTAGGGAACCCACATAGTCCAAGTGCCCACTAGGGAACTTACATTGTCCAAGGGCCCGCTAGGGAACCTACATAGTCCAAGTGCACGTTAGTTAACCTAGATAATCCAACTGCCCGCATGGTAACCTAGATAGTCCAACAGCCCGGTAGGTAACCTACATACTCCAAGTACCCGCTAGGTAACGTAGATAGTTCAAGTGCCAGCTAGGTAACCTAGATAGTCCAAGTGCCCGCTAGGTAACCTACAAAGTCTAAGTGCCCGCTAGGTAATCTATATAGTCCAAATGCCCGTTAGGGAGCCTACATAGTCCAAATGCCCGCTAGGTAACCTAGATAGTCCAAGTGCCAGCTAGGTAACCTAGATAGTCCAAATGCCCTCTAGTTAACCTACATAGTCCAAGTGCCTGCTAGGTAAACTACATAGTCCAAGTGCCCACTAGGTAACCTAGACAGTCCAATTGCCCCATAGTTAACCTTGACAGTCCAAGTACCCGATAGGGAACCTACATAGTCTAAGTGCTCGCTAGGGAACCTACATAGTCCATGTGCTCGCTAGGCAGCCTACATAGTCCAAGTGCCCGTTAGTTAACCTAGATAGTCAAAGTGTCTGCTAGGTAACCTAAATAGTCCAAGTGCCCGCTAGGGAAACTACATAGTCCAAGTGCCCACTAGGTAACCTAGATAGTCCAAGTGCCCGTTAGCTAACCTAGATAGTCGAAGTGTCCGCTAGTTAACCTACATAGTCCAAGTGCCCGCTTGGTAACCTAGACAGTCCAAGTGAACGCTAGGTAACCTACATAGTCCAAGTGCACGTTCGTTAACCTAGATAGTCCAAGTACCCGCTAGGGAAACTACATAATCCAAGTGCCCCCTAGTTAACCTAGATAGTCCAAGTGCCCGCTAGTAAACCTAGATAGTCTAAGGGCCCGCTAGGGAACCTACATAGTCCAAGTGCCCGTTAGTTAACCTAGATAGTCCAAGTGCCTGCTTGGTAACCTAGATAGTCCAACAGCCCGCTAGGTAACCTACATACTCCAAGAACCCGCTAGGTAACGTAGATATTTCAAGTGCCAGCTAGGTAACCTAGATATTCCAAGTGTCTGCTAGGGAACCTATATAGTCCAAATGCCTGTTCGTTAACCTACATAGTCCAAGGGCCCACTAGTTAACCTAGATCATCCATGTGTCCTCTAGTTAACCTGCATAGTCCAAGTGCACGCTAGTTAACCTACATAGTCCAAGTGCCGCTAGGTAACCTACATAGTGCAAGTGTCCCCTAGTTAACCTACATAGTCCAAGTGCCCGGTAGTTAACATAGATAGTCCAAGTGCCCGCTAGGGAACGTACATAGTCCAAGTGCCCGCTAGGTAACCTAGATAGTCCAAGGGACCGCTAGTTTACCTACATAGTCCAAGTGCCCGGTAGTTAACTTACATAGTCCAAGTGCCCACTCTGGAACCTACATAGTCCAAGTGCCTGCTAGGGAACCTACATAGTTCAAGTGTCCATAGGGAACATACAGAGTCCAAGTGCCCGCTAGGGAATCTACATAGTCCAAGGGCCCGCTAGTTAACGTAGATAGTCCAAGTGCCGCTACATAATCTACAAAGTCAAAGTGCCCGCTAGGGAACCTACATAGTCCAAGTGCCCTCTAGTTAACCTAGATAGTCCAAATGCCCGCTAGTTAACCTAGATAGTCCAATTGCCCGCTAGTTAACCAGGATCATCAAAGTGCCCTCTAGTTAACTTACATAGTCCAAAGGCCTACTAGTCAACCTACATGGAGCAAGGGCCCGCTAGTTAACCTTGATAGTCCAAGTGCCCGCTAGTTGACCTACATAGTCCAAGTTTCCGCTAGGTAACCTAGACAGTCCAATTGACCATTAGGTTGCCTACATAGTCCAAGTGCCCGCTAGGTAACGTAGATAGCCCAAGTGCCCGATAGGGAACGTACATAGTCCAAGTGCCCGCTAGGTAACCTAGATAGTCCAAGTTCCCCCTAGTTAACCTACATAGTCCAAGTGCCTGCTAGGTAAACTATATAGTCCAAGTGCCCACTAGGTAACCTAGACAGTCCAATTTCCCCATAGTTAACCTAGGCAGTCCAAGTACCCGAGAGGGAACCTACATAGTCTAAGTGCTCGCTAGGGAACCTACATAGTCCAAGTGCTCGCTAGGCAACCTACATAGTCCAAGTGCCCGTTAGTTAACCTAGATAGTCAAAGTGCCTGCTAGGTAACCTAAATAGTCCAAGGGCCCGCTAGTTATCCTACATAGTCCAAGAACCCACTAGTTAACCTAGATAGTCCAAGTGCCCGCTAGTCAACCTACATAGTCCAAGGGCCCGCTAGTTAACCTAGATATTCCAAGTGCCCGCTAGTTAACCTAGATCGTCCAAGTGTCCGCTAGTTAACCTACATAGTCCAAGTTCCTGTTAGGTAACCTAGATAGTACAAGTGACCGCAAGGTAAGCTACATAGTCCAAGTGCCCACTAGGTAACCTACATAGTCAAAGTGCCCGTTCGTTAACCTAGATGGTCCAAGTGCCCGCTAGGAAACCTACATAGTCCAAGTGCCCACTAGGTAACCTAAATAATCCAAATGCCCGCTAGGGAAAATACATAGTCCAAGTGCCCGCTAGTTAACCTAGATAGTCCAAGTGCCCGCTAGTAAACCTAGATAGTCCAAGGGCCCGCTAGTTAATCTAGATAGTCCAAGTGCCTGCTAGTTAACCTACATAGTCCAAGGGCCCTCTAGTTAATCTAGATAGTCCAAGTGCCCGCTACGGGACGTACATAGTCCAAGTGCCCGCTAGGTAACCTTGATAGTCCAAGTGCCCACTATTGTATGTACATAGTTCAAGTGACCGCTAGGTAACCTAGATTGTCCAAGTGTCCGCTAGTTAACCTACATAGTCCAATGCCCGATAGGGAACCTACATAGTTCAAGAGCCCACTGAGGAACCTACATAGTCCAAGTGCCCACTCCGGAACATACATAGTCAAAGTGCCCGCTAGGGAATCTACATAGTCCAAGGGCCCGCTAGTTAACGTAGATAGTCCAAGTGCCGCTAGTTAATCTACATAGTCCAAGGGCCCGCTAGTTAACCTACATAGTCCAAGGGCCCGCTAGTTAACCTACATCGTCCAAGGGCCCGCTAGTTAACCTAGATAATCCAAGTGCCCCCTAGTTAACCTACATACTCCAAGTGCCCGCTAGGTAACCTAGACAGTTCAAGTGACCACTAGGTTACCTACATAGTCCATGTGCCCGTTCGTTAACCTACATAGTCCAAGTGCCCGCTAGGCAACCAATATAGTCCAAATGCCCGCTAGGGACCCTAATAGTCCAAATGCCCGCTAGTTAACCTAGATAGTCCAAGTGCTCGCTAGTTAACATAGATAGTCCAAGTGCCCGCTAGTTAACCTAGATAGACCAAGTGCCCGCTAGGGAACCTATCTAGTCCAAGTGCCCGATAGGGAACCTACATAGTCCAAGTGCCCGCTAGTTAACATAGATAGTCCAAGTACCCGCTAGGAAACGTACATAGTCCAAGTGCCCGCTAGGTTACCTACATAGGTCAAGTGCCCGTTAGATCACCTAGATAGTCCAAATGCCCGCTAGGGAACCCACATTTTTCAAGTGCCCGTTAGATCACCTAGATAGTCCAAATGCCCGCTAGGGAACCCACATAATCCAAGTGCCCACTAGGGAACTTACATAGTCCAAGGGCCCGCTAGGGAACCTACATAGTCCAAGTGCACGTTAGTTAACCTAGATAATCCAACTGCCCGCATGGTAACCTAGATAATCCAACAGCCCGGTAGGTAACCTACATACTCCAAGTACCCGCTAGGTAACGTAGATAGTTCAAGTGCCAGCTAGGTAACCTAGATAGTCCAAGTGCCCGCTAGGTAACCTACAAAGTCTAAGTGCCCGCTAGGTAATCTATATAGTCCAAATGCCCGTTAGTGAGCCTACATAGTCCAAATGCCCGCTAGGTAACCTAGATAGTCCAAGTGCCCGCTAGGTAACCTAGATAGTCCAAATGCCCTCTAGTTAACCTACATAGTCCAAGTGCCTGCTAGGTAAACTACATAGTCCAAGTGCCCACTAGGTAACCTAGACAGTCCAATTGCCCCATAGTTAACCTACACAGTCCAAGTACCCGATAGGGAACCTACATAGTCTAAGTGCTCGCTAGGGAACCTACATAGTCCAAGTGCTCACTAGGCAACCTACAGAGTCCAAGTGCCCGTTAGTTAACCTAGATTGTCAAAGTGCCTGCTAGGTCATCTAAATAGTCCAAGTGCCCGCTAGGGAAACTACATAGTCAAAAATCCCGCTAGGTAACCTAGATAGTCCAAGTGCCCGTTAGCTAACCTAGATAGTCGAAGTGTCCGCTAGTTAACCTACATAGTCCAAGTGCCCGCTTGGTAACCTAAACAGTCCAAGTGACCGCTAGGTAACCTACATAGTCCAAGTGCACGTTCGTTAACCTAGATAGTCCAAGTACCCGCTAGGGAAACTACATAATCCAAGTGCCCCCTAGTTAACCTAGATAGTCCAAGTGCCCGCTAGTAAACCTAGATAGTCCAAGGGCCCGCTAGGGAACCTACATAGTCCAAGTGCCCGTTAGTTAACCTAGATAGTCCAAGTGCCTGCTTGGTAACCTAGATAGTCCAACAGCCCGCTAGGTAACCTACATACTCCAAGAACCCGCTAGGTAACGTAGATAGTTCAAGTGCCAGCTAGGTAACCTAGATATTCCAAGTGCCCGCTAGGTAACCTACAAAATATAAGTGCCCGCTAGGTTATCTATGTAGGCCAAATGCCCGCAAGGGAATCTACATAGTCCAAGGGCCCGCTAGTTAACCTACACAGTCCAATGCCCGATAGGGAACCCACATAGTTCAAGAGCCCACTGAGGAACCTACATAGTCCAAGTGCCCACTCCGGAACATACATAGTCAAAGTGCCCGCTAGGGAATCTACATAGTCCAAGGGCCCGCTAGTTAACGTAGATAGTCCAAGTGCCGCTAGTTAATCTACATAGTCCAAGGGCCCGCTAGTTAACCTACATAGTCCAAGGGCCCGCTAGTTAACCTACATCGTCCAAGGGCCCACTAGTTAACCTAGATAATCCAAGTGCCCCCTAGTTAACCTACATACTCCAAGTGCCCGCTAGGTAACCTAGACAGTTTAAGTGACCACTAGGTTACCTACATAGTCCAAGTGCCCGTTCGTTAACCTACATAGTCCAAGTGCCCGCTAGGCAACCAATATAGTCCAAATGCCCGCTAGGGACCCTAATAGTCCAAATGCCCGCTAGTTAACCTAGATAGTCCAAGTGCTCGCTAGTTAACATAGATAGTCCAAGTGCCCGCTAGTTAACCTAGATAGACCAAGTGCCCGCTAGGGAACCTATCTAGTCCAAGTGCCCGATAGGGAACCTACATAGTCCAAGTGCCCGCTAGTTAACATAGATAGTCCAAGTATCCGCTAGGAAACGTACATAGTCCAAGTGCCCGCTAGGTAACGTACATAGTCCAAGTGCCCGCTAGGTAACCTAGATAGTCCAAGAGCCCGCTAGGGAACGTACATAATCCAAGTGCCCGCTAGGTAACCTAGATAGTCCAAATGCCCGCTAGGGAACCCACATAGTTCAAGTGCCCGTTAGATCACCTAGATAGTCCAAATGCCTGCTAGGGAACCCACATAGTCCAAGTGCCCACTAGGGAACTTACATTGTCCAAGGGCCCGCTAGGGAACCTACATAGTCCAAGTGCACGTTAGTTAACCTAGATAATCCAACTGCCCGCATGGTAACCTAGATAGTCCAACAGCCCGGTAGGTAACCTACATACTCCAAGTACCCGCTAGGTAACGTAGATAGTTCAAGTGCCAGCTAGGTAACCTAGATAGTCCAAGTGCCCGCTAGGTAACCTACAAAGTCTAAGTGCCCGCTAGGTTATCTATATAGTCCAAATGCCCGCTAGGGAACCTACATAGTCCAAGTGCCCGCTAGTTAACCTAGATCGTCCAAGTGCCCGCTAGTTAACCAACATAGTCAATGGGCCCACTAGTTAACCTACATAGTGCAAGAGCCCACTACTTAACCTAGATCGTAAAAGTGTCTGCTAGTTAACCTACATAGTCCAAGTGCCAGTTAGCTAACCCTGATAGTCAAAGGGCCCGCTAGTTAACATTGATCATCCAAGTGCCCACTAGTTAACCTAGATAGTCCAAGTGCACGCTAGTTAACCTAGATAGTCCTAGTGCCCTCTAGTTAACCTAGATCGTCCAAGTGCCCGCTAGTTAACCTACATTGTCCAAGGTCCTGCTAGTTAACCTACGTAGTCCAAGGTCCGCTAGTTTACCTAGATACTCCAAGTGCTCGCTAGTTAACCTACATAGTACAAGGGCCCGCTAGTTGACCTAGATAATCCAAGTGCCCGCTATTTAACCTAGATAGTCCAAGTGCCCGCTAGGTAACCTAAGTAGTCCAAATGTCCGATAGGGATCCTACATAGTCCAATGCCCGCTAGGTAACCTACATAGTCAAAGTGCCCGATCGTTAACCTAGATGGTCCAAGTGCCCGCTAGGAAACCTACATAGTCCAAGTGCCCACTAGGTAACCTAAATAATCCAAATGCCCGCTAGGGAAACTACATAGTCCAAGTGCCCGCTAGTTAACCTAGATAGTCCAAGTGCCCGCTAGTAAACCTAGATAGTCCAAGGGCCCGCTAGTTAATCTAGATAGTCCAAGTGCCCGCTAGTTAACCTACATAGTACAAGGGCCCTCTAGTTAACCTAGATAGTCCAAGTGCCCGCTAGGGGACGTACATCGTCCAAGTTCCCGCTAGGTAACCTAGATAGTCCAAGAGCCCACTATTGTATGTACATAGTTCAAGTGCCCTCTAGGTAACCTAGATTGTCCAAGTGTCCGCTAGTTAACTTACATAGTCCAAGTGCCCGCTATGTAACCTAGGTAGTCCAAGGTCCTGCTAGTTAACCTACATAGTCCAATGCCCGATAGGGAACCTACATAGTCCAAGTGCCCGCTGAGGAAGCTACATAGTCCAAGTACCCAATAGGGAACCTACATATTCCAAGTGCCCGTTAGGGAACCTAGAGAGTCCAAGTGCCCGTAGGGAACCTATATAGTCCAATTGCCCGCTAGGGAACCTACATAGTCAAAGAGCCCGCTAGGGAACCTGCATTGTACAAGTGCCCGCTAATTAACCTAGATAGTCCAAGTGCCAGCTAGTTAACCTAGATAGTCCAAGTGCCCGCTAGTTAACCTACATATTCCAAGTGCCTGATAGGGAACCTACACAGTCCAAGTGCCTGCAGAGGAACCTGCATAGTCCAAGTGTCCGATAGTGAACCTACATATTCCAAGTGCCCGTTAGGGAACCTAGATAGTCCAAGTGCCCGTAGGGAACCTATATAGTCCAAGTGCCCGCTAGGGAACCTACATAGTCAAAGTGCCCGCTAGGGACCTGTATTGTGCAAGTGCCCGCTAGTTAACCTAGATATTCCAAGTGCACGCTAGTTAAGCTACATAGTCAAAGTGCCCATAGGGAACCTATATAGTCCAAGTGCCCTCTAGGGAACCTGCATTGTATAAGTGCCCGCTAATCAACCTAGATAGTCCAAGTGCCCGCTAGTTAACCTAGATAATCCATGTGCCTGCTAGTTAACCTTAATCATCCAAGTGCCCGCTACTTAGCCTACATAGTCCAAGTGCCTGATAGGGAACCTACATAGTCCAAGTGCCCGCAGAGGAACCTACATAGTCCAAGTGCCCGATAGGGAACCTCCATATTCCAAGTGCCCGTTAGGGAACCTAGATAGTCCAAGTGCCTGTAGGGAACCTATATAATCCAAGTGCCCGCTATGGAACCTACATAGTCAAAGTGCCCGCTAGGGTACCTGCATTGTGCAAGTGCACGGTAGTTAACCTAGATAGTCCAAAATCCCGCTAGTTAATTTACATAGTCCAAGGTCAGCTAGTGAGCCTAGATGGTCCAAGTGCCCGCTAGTTAACCTACATAGTCCAAGTTCAGCTAGTTAACCTAGATAGTCCAAGTGCCCGCTAGTTATCCTACATAGTCCAGAACCCACTAGTTAACCTAGATAGTCCAAGTGCCCGCTAGTCAACTTACATAGTCCAAGGGCCCGCTAGTTAACCTAGATATTCCAAGTGCCCGCTAGTTAACCTAGATCGTCCAAGTGTCCGCTAGTTAACCTACATAGTCCAAGTTCCCGTTAGGTAACCTAGATAGTACAAGTGCCCGCAAGGTAACCTACATAGTCCAAGTGCCCACTAGGTAACCTACATAGTCAAAGTGCCCGTTCGTTAACCTAGATGGTCCAAGTGCCCGCTAGGAAACCTACATAGTCCAAGTGCCCACTAGGTAACCTAAATAAACCAAATGCCCGCTAGGGAAAATACATAGTCCAAGTGCCCGCTACTTAACCTAGATAGTCCAAGTGCCCGCTAGTAAACCTAGATAGTCCAAGGGCCCGCTAGTTAATCTAGATAGTCCAAGTGCCTGCTAGTTAACCTACATAGTCCAAGGGCCCTCTAGTTAACCTAGATAGTCCAAGTGCCCGCTAGGGGACGTACATAGTCCAAGTGCCCGCTAGGTAACCTTGATAGTCCAAGTGCCCACTATTGTATGTACATAGTTCAAGTGCCCGCTAGGTAACCTAGATTGTCTAAGTGTCCGCTAGTTAACCTACACAGTCCAATGCCCGATAGGGAACCCACATAGTTCAAGAGCCCACTGAGGAACCTACATAGTCCAAGTGCCCACTCCGGAACATACATAGTCAAAGTGCCCGCTAGGGAATCTACATAGTCCAAGGGCCCGCTAGTTAACGTAGATAGTCCAAGTGCCGCTAGTTAATCTACATAGTCCAAGGGCCCGCTAGTTAACCTACATAGTCCAAGGGCCCGCTAGTTAACCTACATCGTCCAAGGGCCCACTAGTTAACCTAGATAATCCAAGTGCCCCCTAGTTAACCTACATACTCCAAGTGCCCGCTAGGTAACCTAGACAGTTTAAGTGACCACTAGGTTACCTACATAGTCCAAGTGCCCGTTCGTTAACCTACATAGTCCAAGTGCCCGCTAGGCAACCAATATAGTCCAAATGCCCGCTAGGGACCCTAATAGTCCAAATGCCCGCTAGTTAACCTAGATAGTCCAAGTGCTCGCTAGTTAACATAGATAGTCCAAGTGCCCGCTAGTTAACCTAGATAGACCAAGTGCCCGCTAGGGAACCTATCTAGTCCAAGTGCCCGATAGGGAACCTACATAGTCCAAGTGCCCGCTAGTTAACATAGATAGTCCAAGTATCCGCTAGGAAACGTACATAGTCCAAGTGCCCGCTAGGTAACGTACATAGTCCAAGTGCCCGCTAGGTAACCTAGATAGTCCAAGTGCCCGCTAGGAAACGTACATAATCCAAGTGCCCGCTAGGTAACCTAGATAGTCCAAATGCCCGCTAGGGAACCCACATAGTTCAAGTGCCCGTTAGATCACCTAGATAGTCCAAATGCCTGCTAGGGAACCCACATAGTCCAAGTGCCCACTAGGGAACTTACATTGTCCAAGGGCCCGCTAGGGAACCTACATAGTCCAAGTGCACGTTAGTTAACCTAGATAATCCAACTGCCCGCATGGTAACCTAGATAGTCCAACAGCCCGATAGGTAACCTACATACTCCAAGTACCCGCTAGGTAACGTAGATAGTTCAAGTGCCAGCTAGGTAACCTAGATAGTCCAAGTGCCCGCTAGGTAACCTACAAAGTCTAAGTGCCCGCTAGGTAATCTATATAGTCCAAATGCCCGTTAGGGAGCCTACATAGTCCAAATGCCCGCTAGGTAACCTAGATAGTCCAAGTGCCAGCTAGGTAACTTAGATAGTCCAAATGCCCTCTAGTTAACCTACATAGTCCAAGTGCCTGCTAGGTAAACTACATAGTCCAAGTGCCCACTAGGTAACCTAGACAGTCCAATTGCCCCATAGTTAACCTTGACAGTCCAAGTACCCGATAGGGAACCTACATAGTCTAAGTGCTCGCTAGGGAACCTACATAGTCCATGTGCTCGCTAGGCAGCCTACATAGTCCAAGTGCCCGTTAGTTAACCTAGATAGTCAAAGTGTCTGCTAGGTAACCTAAATAGTCCAAGTGCCCGCTAGGGAACCTACATAGTCCAAGTGCCCACTAGGTAACCTAGATAGTCCAAGTGCCCGTTAGCTAACCTAGATAGTCGAAGTGTCCGCTAGTTAACCTACATAGTCCAAGTGCCCGCTTGGTAACCTAGACAGTCCAAGTGACCGCTAGGTAACCTACATAGTCCAAGTGCACGTTCGTTAACCTAGATAGTCCAAGTACCCGCTAGGGAAACTACATAATCCAAGTGCCCCCTAGTTAACATAGATAGTCCAAGTGCCCGCTAGTAAACCTAGATAGTCTAAGGGCCCGCTAGGGAACCTACATAGTCCAAGTGCCCGTTAGTTAACCTAGATAGTCCAAGTGCCTGCTTGGTAACCTAGATAGTCCAACAGCCCGCTAGGTAACCTACATACTCCAAGAACCCGCTAGGTAACGTAGATATTTCAAGTGCCAGCTAGGTAACCTAGATATTCCAAGTGTCTGCTAGGGAACCTATATAGTCCAAATGCCTGTTCGTTAACCTACATAGTCCAAGGGCCCACTAGTTAACCTAGATCATCCAAGTGTCCTCTAGTTAACCTGCATAGTCCAAGTTCACGCTAGTTAACCTACATAGTCCAAGTGCCGCTAGGTAACCTACATAGTGCAAGTGTCCCCTAGTTAACCTACATAGTCCAAGTGCCCGGTAGTTAACATAGATAGTCCAAGTGCCCGCTAGGGAACGTACATAGTCCAAGTGCCCGCTAGGTAACCTAGATAGTCCAAGGGACCGCTAGTTTACCTACATAGTCCAAGTGCCCGGTAGTTAACTTACATAGTCCAAGTGCCCACTCTGGAACCTACATAGTCCAAGTGCCTGCTAGGGAACCTACATAGTTCAAGTGTCCGTAGGGAACATACAGAGTCCAAGTGCCCGCTAGGGAATCTACATAGTCCAAGGGCCCGCTAGTAAACATAGATAGTCCAAGTGCCGCTACATAATCTACAAAGTCAAAGTGCCCGCTAGGGAACCTACATAGTCCAAGTGCCCTCTAGTTAACCTAGATAGTCCAAATGCCCGCTAGTTAACCTAGATAGTCCAATTGCCCGCTAGTTAACCAGGATCATCAAGTGCCCTCTAGTGAACTTACATAGTCCAAAGGCCTACTAGTCAACCTACATGGAGCAAGGGCCCGCTAGTTAACCTTGATAGTCCAAGTGCCCGCTAGTTGACCTACATAGTCCAAGTTTCCGCTAGGTAACCTAGACAGTCCAATTGACCATTAGGTTGCCTACATAGTCCAAGTGCCCGCTAGGTAACGTAGATAGCCCAAGTGCCCGCTAGGGAACGTACATAGTCCAAGTGCCCGCTAGGTAACCTAGATAGTCCAAGTTCCCCCTAGTTAACCTACATAGTCCAAGTGCCTGCTAGGTAAACTATATAGTCCAAGTGCCCACTAGGTAACCTAGACAGTCCAATTGCCCCATAGTTAACCTAGACAGTCCAAGTACCCGAGAGGGAACCTACATAGTCTAAGTGCTCGCTAGGGAACCTACATAGTCCAAGTGCTCGCTAGGCAACCTACATAGTCCAAGTGCCCGTTAGTTAACCTAGATAGTCAAGGTGCCTGCTAGGTAACCTAAATAGTCCAAGGGCCCGCTAGTTATCCTACATAGTCCAAGAACCCACTAGTTAACCTAGATAGTCCAAGTGCCCGCTAGTCAACCTACATAGTCCAAGGGCCCGCTAGTTAACCTAGATATTCCAAGTGCCCGCTAGTTAACCTAGATCGTCCAAGTGTCCGCTAGTTAACCTACATAGTCCAAGTTCCTGTTAGGTAACCTAGATAGTACAAGTGACCGCAAGGTAAGCTACATAGTCCAAGTGCCCACTAGGTAACCTACATAGTCAAAGTGCCCGTTCGTTAACCTAGATGGTCCAAGTGCCCGCTAGGAAACCTACATAGTCCAAGTGCCCACTAGGTAACCTAAATAATCCAAATGCCCGCTAGGGAAAATACATAGTCCAAGTGCCCGCTAGTTAACCTAGATAGTCCAAGTGCCCGCTAGTAAACCTAGATAGTCCAAGGGCCCGCTAGTTAATCTAGATAGTCCAAGTGCCTGCTAGTTAACCTACATAGTCCAAGGGCCCTCTAGTTAATCTAGATAGTCCAAGTGCCCGCTACGGGACGTACATAGTCCAAGTGCCCGCTAGGTAACCTTGATAGTCCAAGTGCCCACTATTGTATGTACATAGTTCAAGTGACCGCTAGGTAACCTAGATTGTCCAAGTGTCCGCTAGTTAACCTACATAGTCCAATGCCCGATAGGGAACCTACATAGTTCAAGAGCCCACTGAGGAACCTACATAGTCCAAGTGCCCACTCCGGAACATACATAGTCAAAGTGCCCGCTAGGGAATCTACATAGTCCAAGGGCCCGCTAGTTAACGTAGATAGTCCAAGTGCCGCTAGTTAATCTACATAGTCCAAGGGCCCGCTAGTTAACCTACATAGTCCAAGGGCCCGCTAGTTAACCTACATCGTCCAAGGGCCCGCTAGTTAACCTAGATAATCCAAGTGCCCCCTAGTTAACCTACATACTCCAAGTGCCCGCTAGGTAACCTAGACAGTTCAAGTGACCACTAGGTTACCTACATAGTCCAAGTGCCCGTTCGTTAACCTACATAGTCCAAGTGCCCGCTAGGCAACCAATATAGTCCAAATGCCCGCTAGGGACCCTAATAGTCCAAATGCCCGCTAGTTAACCTAGATAGTCCAAGTGCTCGCTAGTTAACATAGATAGTCCAAGTGCCCGCTAGTTAACCTAGATAGACCAAGTGCCCGCTAGGGAACCTATCTAGTCCAAGTGCCCGATAGGGAACCTACATAGTCCAAGTGCCCGCTAGTTAACATAGATAGTCCAAGTACCCGCTAGGAAACGTACATAGTCCAAGTGCCCGCTAGGTTACCTACATAGGTCAAGTGCCCGTTAGATCACCTAGATAGTCCAAATGCCCGCTAGGGAACCCACATTTTTCAAGTGCCCGTTAGATCACCTAGATAGTCCAAATGCCCGCTAGGGAACCCACATAATCCAAGTGCCCACTAGGGAACTTACATAGTCCAAGGGCCCGCTAGGGAACCTACATAGTCCAAGTGCACGTTAGTTAACCTAGATAATCCAACTGCCCGCATGGTAACCTAGATAATCCAACAGCCCGGTAGATAACCTACATACTCCAAGTACCCGCTAGGTAACGTAGATAGTTCAAGTGCCAGCTAGGTAACCTAGATAGTCCAAGTGCCCGCTAGGTAACCTACAAAGTCTAAGTGCCCGCTAGGTAATCTATATAGTCCAAATGCCCGTTAGTGAGCCTACATAGTCCAAATGCCCGCTAGGTAACCTAGATAGTCCAAGTGCCCGCTAGGTAACCTAGATAGTCCAAATGCCCTCTAGTTAACCTACATAGTCCAAGTGCCTGCTAGGTAAACTACATAGTCCAAGTGCCCACTAGGTAACCTAGACAGTCCAATTGCCCCATAGTTAACCTACACAGTCCAAGTACCCGATAGGGAACCTACATAGTCTAAGTGCTCGCTAGGGAACCTACATAGTCCAAGTGCTCACTAGGCAACCTACAGAGTCCAAGTGCCCGTTAGTTAACCTAGATTGTCAAAGTGCCTGCTAGGTCATCTAAATAGTCCAAGTGCCCGCTAGGGAAACTACATAGTCAAAAATCCCGCTAGGTAACCTAGATAGTCCAAGTGCCCGTTAGCTAACCTAGATAGTCGAAGTGTCCGCTAGTTAACCTACATAGTCCAAGTGCCCGCTTGGTAACCTAGACAGTCCAAGTGACCGCTAGGTAACCTACATAGTCCAAGTGCACGTTCGTTAACCTAGATAGTCCAAGTACCCGCTAGGGAAACTACATAATCCAAGTGCCCCCTAGTTAACCTAGATAGTCCAAGTGCCCGCTAGTAAACCTAGATAGTCCAAGGGCCCGCTAGGGAACCTACATAGTCCAAGTGCCCGTTAGTTAACCTAGATAGTCCAAGTGCCTGCTTGGTAACCTAGATAGTCCAACAGCCCGCTAGGTAACCTACATACTCCAAGAACCCGCTAGGTAACGTAGATAGTTCAAGTGAAAGCTAGGTAACCTAGATATTCCAAGTGCCCGCTAGGTAACCTACAAAATATAAGTGCCCGCTAGGTTATCTATGTAGGCCAAATGCCCGCAAGGGAATCTACATAGTCCAAGGGCCCGCTAGTTAACCTACATAGTCCAATTACCCGCTAGTTAACCTAGATCGTCCAAGTGCCCGCTAGGTAACCTACATAGTCCAAGGGCCCGCTAGTTAACCTACATTTTCCAAGGGTCCACTAGGTAACCTACAAAGTCTAAGTGCCCGCTAGGTTATCTATATAGTCCAAATGCCCGCTAGGGAACCTACATAGTCCAAGGGCCCGCTAGTTAACGTAGATAGTCCAAGTGCCGCTAGTTAATCTACATAGTCCAGGGGCCCGCTAGTTAACCTACATAGTCCTAGGGCCCGCTAGTTAACCTACATCGTCCAACGGCCCGCTAGTTAACCTAGATAATCCAAGTGCCCCCTAGTTAACATACATACTCCAAGTGCCCGCTAGGTAACCTAGACAGTTCAAGTGACCACTAGGTTACCTACATAGTCCAAGTGCCCGTTCGTTAACCTACATAGTCCAAGTGCCTGCTAGGCAACCAATATAGTCCAAATGCCCGCTAGGGACCCTAATAGTCCAAATGCCCGCTAGTTAACCTAGATAGTCCAAGTGCTCGCTAGTTAACATAGATAGTCCAAGTGCCCGCTAGTTAACCTAGATAGACGAAGTGCCCACTAGGGTACCTATCTAGTCCAAGTGCCCGATAGGGAACCTACATAGTCCAAGTGCCCGCTAGTTAACATAGGTAGTCCAAGTACCCGCTAGGAAACGTACATAGTCCAAGTGCCCGCTAGGTAACGTACATAGTCCAAGTGCCCGCTAGTTACCTAGATAGTCCAAGTGCCCGCTAGGGAACGTACATAATCCAAGTGCCCTCTAGGTAACCTAGATAGATAGTCCAAATGCCCGCTAGGGAACCCACATAGTTCAAGTGCCCGTTAGATCACCTATATAGTCCAAATGCCCGCTAGGGAACCCACATAGTCCAAGTGCCCACTAGGGAACTTACATAGTCCAAGGGCCCGCTAGGGAACCTACATAGTCCAAGTGCACATTATTTAACCTAGATAATCCAACTGCCCGCATGGTAACCTAGATAGTCCAACAGCCCGGTAGGTAACGTACATACTCCAAGTACCAGCTAGGTAACGTAGATAGTTCAAGTGACAGCTAGGTAACCTAGATAGTCCAAGTGCCCGCTAGGTAATCTATATAGTCCAAATGCCCGTTAGGGAGCCTACATAGTCCAAATGCCCGCTAGGTAACCTAGATTATCCAAGTGCCCGCTAGGTAACCTAGATAGTCCAAATGCCCTCTAGTTAACCTACATAGTCCAAGTGCCTGCTAGGTAAACTACATAGTCCAAGTGCCCACTAGGTTACCTAGACAATCCAATTGCCCCATAGTTAACCTAGACAGTCCAAGTACGCGATAGGGAACCTACATAGTCTAAGTGCTCGCTAGGGAACCTACATAGTCCAAGTGCTCGCTAGGCAACCTACATAGTCCAAGTGCCCGTTAGTTAACCTAGATAGTAAAAGTGCCTGCTAGGTAACCTAAATAGTCCAAGTGCCCGCTAGGGAACCTACATAGTCCAAGTGCCCGCTAGGTAACCTAGATAGTCCAAGTGCCCGTTAGCTAACCTAGATAGTCGAAGTGTCCGCTAGTTAACCTACATAGTCCAAGTGCCCGCTTGGTAACCTAGACAGTCCAAGTGACCGCTAGGTAACCTACATAGTCCAAGTGCACGTTCATTAACCTAGATAGTCCAAGTACCCGCTAGGGAAACTACATAATCCAAGTGCCCCCTAGTTAACCTAGATAGTCCAATTGCCCCCTAGTAAACCTAGATAGTCCAAGGGCCCGCTAGGGAACCTACATAGTCCAAGTGCCCGTTAGTTAACCTAGATAGTCCAAGTGCCTGCTTGGTAACCTAGATAGTCCAACAGCCCGCTAGGTAACCTACATACTCCAAGAACCCGCTAGGTAACGTAGATAGTTCAAGTGCCAGCTAGGTAACCTAGATATTCCAAGTGCCCGCTAGGTAACCTACAAAATCTAAGTGCCCGCTAGGTTATCTATGTAGTCCAAATGCCCGCTAGGGAATCTACTAAGTCCAAGGGCCCGCTAGTTAACGTAGACAGTCCAAGAGCCGCTAGTTAATCTACATAGTCCAAGGGCCCGCTAGTTAACCTACATAGTCCAATTACCCGCTAGTTAACCTACATTGTCCAAGGGGCCGCTAGGTAACCTACAAAGTGTAAGTGCCCGCTAGGTTATCTATATAGTCCAAATGCCCGCTAGGGAACCTACATAGTCCAAGTGCCCGCTAGTTAACGTAGATAGTCCAAGTGCCGCTAGTTAATCTACATAGTCCAAGGGCCCGCTAGTTAACCTACATAGTCCAAGGGCCCGCTAGTTAACCTACATCGTCCAACGGCCCGCTAGTTAACCTAGATAATCCAAGTGCCCCCTAGTTAACATACATACTCCAAGTGCCCGCTAGGTAACCTAGACAGTTCAAGTGACCACTAGGTTACCTACATAGTCCAAGTGCCCGTTCGTTAACCTACATAGTCCAAGTGCCTGCTAGGCAACCAATATAGTCCAAATGCCCGCTAGGGACCCTAATAGTCCAAATGCCCACTAGTTAACCTAGATAGTCCAAGTGCTCGCTAGTTAACATAGATAGTCCAAGTGCCCGCTAGTTAACCTAGATAGACGAAGTGCCCACTAGGGTACCTATCTAGTCCAAGTGCCCGATAGGGAACCTACATAGTCCAAGTGCCCGCTAGTTAACATAGGTAGTCCAAGTACCCGCTAGGAAACGTACATAGTCCAAGTG
Source organism: Tenrec ecaudatus (assembly GCF_050624435.1). NCBI lineage: Eukaryota > Metazoa > Chordata > Mammalia > Afrosoricida > Tenrecidae > Tenrec > Tenrec ecaudatus. The sequence goes on from NW_027457652.1 coordinate 1,941,145, forward strand.
CCCGCTAGGTAACGTACATAGTCCAAGTGCCCGCTAGTTACCTAGATAGTCCAAGTGCCCGCTAGGGAACGTACATAATCCAAGTGCCCGCTAGGTAACCTAGATAGTCCAAATGCCCGCTAGGGAACCCACATAGTTCAAGTGCCCGTTAGATCACCTAGATAGTCCAAATGCCCGCTAGGGAACCCACATAGTCCAAGTGCCCACTAGGGAACTTACATAGTCCAAGGGCCCGCTAGGGAACCTACATAGTCCAAGTGCACATTATTTAACCTAGATAATCCAACTGCCCGCATGGTAACCTAGATAGTCCAACAGCCCGGTAGGTAACCTACATACTCCAAGTACCCGCTAGGTAACGTAGATAGTTCAAGTGACAGCTAGGTAACCTAGATAGTCCAAGTGCCCGCTAGGTAATCTATATAGTCCAAATGCCCGTTAGGGAGCCTACATAGTCCAAATGCCCGCTAGGTAACCTAGATTATCCAAGTGCCCGCTAGGTAACCTAGATAGTCCAAATGCCCTCTAGTTAACCTACATAGTCCAAGTGCCTGCTAGGTAAACTACATAGTCCAAGTGCCCACTAGGTAACCTAGACAGTCCAATTGCCCCATAGTTAACCTAGACAGTCCAAGTACCCGAGAGGGAACCTACATAGTCTAAGTGCTCGCTAGGGAACCTACATAGTCCAAGTGCTCGCTAGGCAACCTACATAGTCCAAGTGCCCGTTAGTTAACCTAGATAGTCAAAGTGCCTGCTAGGTAACCTAAATAGTCCAAGTGCCCGCTAGGGAACCTACATAGTCCAAGTGCCCGCTAGGTAACCTAGATAGTCCAAGTGCCCGTTAGCTAACCTAGATAGTCGAAGTGTCCGCTAGTTAACCTACATAGTCCAAGTGCACGCTTGGTAACCTAGACAGTCCAAGTGACCGCTAGGTAACCTACATAGTCGAAGTGCACGTTCGTTAACCTAGATAGTCCAAGTACCCGCTAGGGAAACTACATAATCCAAGTGCCCCCTAGTTAACCTAGATAGTCAAGTGCCCGCTAGTAAACCTAGATAGTCCAAGGGCCCGCTAGGGAAACTAGATAGTCCAAGTGCCCGTTAGTTAACCTAGATTGTCCAAGTGCCTGCTTGTTAACCTAGATAGTCCAACAGCCCGCTAGGTAACCTACATACTCCAAGAACCCGCTAGGTAACGTAGATAGTTCAAGTGCCAGCTAGGTAACCTAGATATTCCAAGTGCCCGCTAGGTAACCTACAAAATCTAAGTGCCCGCTAGGTTATCTATGTAGTCCAAATGCCCGCCAGGGAATCTACATAGTCCAAGGGCCCGCTAGTTAACGTAGACAGTCCAAGAGCCGCTAGTTAATCTACATAGTCCAAGGGCCCGCTAGTTAACCTACATAGTCCAATTACCCGCTAGTTAACCTAGATCGTCCAAGTGCCCGCTAGGTAACCTACATAGTCCAAGGGCCCGCTAGTTAATCTACATTGTCCAAGGGCCCTCTAGGTAACCTACAAAGTCTAAGTGCCCGCTAGGTTATCTATATAGTCCAAATGCCCGCTAGGGAACCTACATAGTCCAAGTGCCCGCTAGTTAACCTAGATCGTCCAAGTGCCCGCTAGTTAACCAACATAGTCAATGGGCACACTAGTTAACCTACATAGTGCAAGAGCCCGCTAGTTAACCTAGATCGTACAAGTGTCTGCTAGTTAACCTACATAGTCCAAGTGCCAGTTAGCTAACCCTGATAGTCAAAGGGCCCGCTTGTTAACATTGATCATCCAAGTGCCCGCTAGTTAACCTAGATATTCCAAGTGCCCGCTAGTTAACCTAGATAGTCCAAGTGCCCTCTAGTTAACCTAGATCGTCCAAGTGCCCGCTAGTTAACCTACATTGTCCAAGGTCCTGCTAGTTAACCTACGTAGTCCAAGGTCCGCTAGTTAACCTAGATACTCCTAGTGCTCGCTAGTTAACCTACATAGTACAAGGGCCCGCTAGTTGACCTAGATAGTCCAAGTGCCCGCTAGTTAACCTAGATAGTCCAAGTGCCCGCTAGGTAACTAATTAGTCCAAATGTCCGATAGGGAAACTACATAGTCCATGTGCCCGCTAGTTAACCTAGATAGTCCAAGTGCCCGCTAGTAAACCTAGATAGTCCAAGGGCCCGCTAGTTAATCTAGATAGTACAAGTGCCCGCTAGTTAACCTACATAGTACAAGGGCCCTCTAGTTAACCTAGATAGTCCAAGTGCCCGCTAGGGGACGTACATGGTCCAAGTGCCCGCTAGGTAACCTAGATAGTCCAAGTGCCCACTATTGTATTTACATAGTTCAAGTGCCCGCTAGGTAACCTAGATTGTCCAAGTGTCCGCTAGTTACCCTACATAGGCCAAGTGCCCGCTAAGTAACCTAGATAGTCCAAGGTCCTGCTAGTTAACCTACATAGTCCAATGCCCAATAGGGAACCTACATAGTCCAAGTGCCCGCTGAGGAACCTACAAAGTCTAAGTACCCGATAGGGAACCTACATATTCCAAGTGCCCGTTAGGGAACCTAGATAGTCCAAGTGCCCGTAGGGAACCTATATAGTCCAATTGCCCGCTAGGGAACCTATATAGTCAAAGAGCCCGCTAGGGAACCTGCATTGTACATGTGCCCGCTAATTAACCTAGATAGTCCAAGTGCCCGCTAGTTAACCTAGATAGTCCAAGTGCCCGCTAGTTAACCTTGATCATCCAAGTGCACGCTAGTTAACCTACATTGTCCAAGTGCCTGATAGGGAACCTACATAGTCCAAGTGCCCGCAGAGGACCTACATAGTCCAAGTGTCCGATAGGGAACGTACATATTCCAAGTGCCCGTTAGGGAACCTAGATTGTCCAAGTACCCGTAGGGTACCTATGTAGTCCAAGTGTCCGCTAGGGAACCTACATAGTCAAAGTGCCCGCTAGGGAACCTGCATTGTGCAAATGCCCGCTAGTTAACCTAGACAGTCCAAGTGCCCGCTAGTTAACCTACATAGTCCAAGGTCAGCTAGTTAACCTAGATAGTCCAAGTGCCGGCTAGTTAACCTATATAGTCCAAGAACCCGCTAGTTAACCTAGATAGTCCAAGTTCCCGCTCGTTAACCTACATAGTCCAAGGGCCCGCTAGTTAACCTAGATATTCCAAGTGCCCGCTAGTTAACCTACATAGTCCACGGTCAGCTAGTTAACCTAGATAGTCCAAGTGCCCGCTAGGGAACCTACATAGTCCAAGAACCCGCTAGTTAACCTAGATAGTCAAATTGCCCGCTAGGCAACCTACATAGTCCAAGGGCCCGCTAGTTAACCTAGATATTTCAAGGGCCCGCTAGTTAACCTAGATCGTCCAAGTGTCCGCTAGTTAACCTACATAGTCCAAGTTCCCGTTAGGTAACCTAGATCGTACAAGTGCCCGCAAGGTAACCTACATAGTCCAAGTGCCCACTAGGTAACCTAGAGAGTCCAAGTTCCTGTTAGCTAACCTAGATAATCCAAGTGCCCGCTAGGTAACCTACATAGTCCAAGTGCCCTTTCGTTAACCTAGGTAGTCCAAGTGCCCGCTAGGTAACCTATATAGTCAAAGGGTCCGCTAGGTAACCTATATAGTCCATGTGCCCGTTACCTAACCTAGATAGTCCAATTGCCCACTATGCAACATACATAGTCTAAGTGCCCGCTAGTTAACCTACATAGTCCAAGTGCCCACTAGGTAACCTAGATAGTCCTAGTGCCCGCTAGGTAACTTACATAGTCCAAATGCCCACTAGGCAAACTAGATAGTCCAAGTGTCCATTCGTTAACCTAGATAGCCAAGTGCCCGCTAGGTAACCTAGACATTCCAAGTGTCTGCTAGGGAACCTATATAGTCCAAATGCCTGTTCGTTAACCTACATAGTCCAAGGGCCCACTAGTTAACCTAGATCATCCAAGTGTCCTCTAGTTAACCTGCATAGTCCAAGTGCACGCTAGTTAACCTACATAGTACAAGTGCCGCTAGGTAACCTACATAGTGCAAGTGTCCCCTAGTTAACCTACATAGTCCAAGTGCCCGGTAGTTAACATAGATAGTCCAAGCGCCCGCTAGGGAACGTACATAGTCCACGTGCCCGCTAGGTAACCTAGATAGTCCAAGGGACCGCTAGTTTACCTACATAGTCCAAGTGCCCGGTAGTTAACTTACATAGTCCAAGTGCCCACTCTGGAACCTACATAGTCCAAGTGCCTGCTAGGGAACCCACATAGTTCAAGTGTCCGTAGGGAACATACAGAGTCCAAGTGCCCGCTAGGGAATCTACATAGTCCAAGGGCCCGCTAGTTAACGTAGATAGTCCAAGTGCCGCTACATAATCTACATAGTCAAAGTGCCCGCTAGGGAACCTACATAGTCCAAGTGCCCTTTAGTTAACCTAGATAGTCCAAATGCCCGCTAGTTAACCTAGATAGTCCAATTGCCCGCTAGTTAACCAGGATCATCAAAGTGCCCTCTAGTTAACTTACATAGTCCAAAGGCCTACTAGTCAACCTACATGGAGCAAGGGCCCGCTAGTTAACCTTGATAGTCCAAGTGCCCGCTAGTTGACCTACATAGTCCAAGTTTCCGCTAGGTAACCTAGACAGTCCAATTGACCATTAGGTTGCCTACATAGTCCAAGTGCCCGCTAGGTAACGTAGATAGCCCAAGTGCCCGCTAGGGAACGTACATAGTCCAAGTGCCCGCTACGTAACCTAGATAGTCCAAGTGCCCGCTAGTTAACCTACATAGTCCAAGTGCCTGCTAGGTAAACTACATAGTCCAAGTGCCCACTAGGTAACCTAGACAGTCCAATTGCCCCATAGTTAACCTAGACAGTCCAAGTACCCGATAGGGAACCTACATAGTCTAAGTGCTCGCTAGGGAACTTACATTGTCCAAGGGCCCGCTAGGGAACCTACATAGTCCAAGTGCACGTTAGTTAACCTACATAGTCCAAGTGCCCGCTAGGCAACCAATATAGTCCAAATGCCCGCTAGGGACCCTAATAGTCCAAATACCCGCTAGTTAACCTAGGTAGTCCAAGTGCTCGCTAGTTAACATAGATAGTCCAAGTGCCCGCTAGTTAACCTAGATAGACCAAGTGCCCGCTAGGGAACCTATCTAGTCCAAGTGCCCGATAGGGAACCTACATAGTCCAAGTGCCCGCTAGTTAACATAGATAGTCCAAGTACCCGCTAGGAAACGTACATAGTCCAAGTGCCCGCTAGGTAACGTACATAGTCCAAATGCCCGCTAGGTAACCTAGATAGTCCAAGTGCCCGCTAGGGAACGTACATAATCCAAGTGCCCGCTAGGTAACCTAGATAGTCCAAATGCCCGCTAGGGAACCCACATAGTTCAAGTGCCCGTTAGATCACCTAGATAGTCCAAATGCCCGCTAGGGAACCCACATAGTCCAAGTGCCCACTAGGGAACTTACATTGTCCAAGGGCCCGCTAGGGAACCTACATAGTCCAAGTGCACGTTAGTTAACCTAGATAATCCAACTGCCCGCATGGTAACCTAGATAGTCCAACAGCCCGGTAGGTAACCTACATACTCCAAGTACCCGCTAGGTAACGTAGATAGTTCAAGTGCCAGCTAGGTAACCTAGATAGTCCAAGTGCCCGCTAGGTAACCTACAAAGTCTAAGTGCCCGCTAGGTAATCTATATAGTCCAAATGCCCGTTAGGGAGCCTACATAGTCCAAATGCCCGCTAGGTAACCTAGATAGTCCAAGTGCCAGCTAGGCAACCTAGATAGTCCAAATGCCCTCTAGTTAACCTACATAGTCCAAGTGCCTGCTAGGTAAACTACATAGTCCAAGTGCCCACTAGGTAACCTAGACAGTCCAATTGCCCCATAGTTAACCTAGACAGTCCAAGTACCCGATAGGGAACCTAAATAGTCTAAGTGCTCGCTAGGGAACCTACATAGTCCAAGTGCTCGCTAGGCAGCTTACATAGTCCAAGTGCCCGTTAGTTAACCTAGATAGTCAAAGTGCCTGCTAGGTAACCTAAATAGTCCAAGTGCCCGCTAGGGAACCTACATAGTCCAAGTGCCCGCTAGGTAACCTAGATAGTCCAAGTGCCCGTTAGCTAACCTAGATAGTCGAAGTGTCCGCTAGTTAACCTACATAGTCCAAGTGCCCGCTTGGTAACCTAGACAGTCCAAGTGAACGCTAGGTAACCTACATAGTCCAAGTGCACGTTCGTTAACCTAGATAGTCCAAGTACCCGCTAGGGAAACTACATAATCCAAGTGCCCCCTAGTTAACCTAGATAGTCCAAGTGCCCGCTAGTAAACCTAGATAGTCTAAGGGCCCGCTAGGGAACCTACATAGTCCAAGTGCCCGTTAGTTAACCTAGATAGTCCAAGTGCCTGCTTGGTAACCTAGATAGTCCAACAGCCCGCTAGGTAACCTACATACTCCAAGAACCCGCTAGGTAACGTAGATATTTCAAGTGCCAGCTAGTTAACCTAGATATTCCAAGTGTCTGCTAGGGAACCTATATAGTCCAAATGCCTGTTCGTTAACCTACATAGTCCAAGGGCCCACTAGTTAACCTAGATCATCCAAGTGTCCTCTCGTTAACCTGCATAGTCCAAGTGCACGCTAGTTAACCTACATAGTCCAAGTGCCGCTAGGTAACCTACATAGTGCAAGTGTCCCCTAGTTAACCTACATAGTCCAAGTGCCCGGTAGTTAACATAGATAGTCCAAGTGCCCGCTAGGTAACCTAGATAGTCCAAGGGACCGCTAGTTTACCTACATAGTCCAAGTGCCCGATAGTTAACTTACATAGTCCAAGTGCCCACTCTGGAACCTACATAGTCCAAGTGCCTGCTAGGGAACCTACATAGTTCAAGTGTCTGTAGGGAACATACAGAGTCCAAGTGCCCGCTAGGGAATCTACATAGTCCAAGGGCCCGCTAGTTAACGTAGATAGTCCAAGTGCCGCTACATAATCTACATAGTCAAAGTGCCCGCTAGGGAACCTACATAGTCCAAGTGCCCTCTAGTTAACCTAGATAGTTCAAATGCCCGCTAGTTAACCTAGATAGTCCAATTGCCCGCTAGTTAACCAGGATCATCAAAGTGCCTTCTAGTTAACTTACATAGTCCAAAGGCCTACTAGTCAACCTACATGGAGCAAGGGCCCGCTAGTTAACCTTGATAGTCCAAGTGCCCGCTAGTTGACCTACATAGTCCAAGTTTCCGCTAGGTAACCTAGACAGTCCAATTGACCATTAGGTTGCCTACATAGTCCAAGTGCCCGCTAGGTAACGTAGATAGCCCAAGTGCCCGCTAGGGAACGTACATAGTCTAAGTGCCCGCTACGTAACCTAGATAGTCCAAGTGCCCGCTAGTTAACCTACATAGTCCAAGTGCCTGCTAGGTAAACTATATAGTCCAAGTGCCCACTAGGTAACCTAGACAGTCCAATTGCCACATAGTTAACCTAGACAGTCCAAGTACCCGATAGGGAACCTACATAGTCTAAGTGCTCGCTAGGGAACCTACATAGTCCAAGTGCTCGCTAGGCAACCTACATAGTCCAAGTGCCCGTTAGTTAACCTAGATAGTCAAGGTGCCTGCTAGGTAACCTAAATAGTCCAAGGGCCCGCTAGGGAACCTACATAGTCCAAGTGCCCGCCTGGTAACCTAGACAGTCCAAGTGCCCGTTAGCTAACCTAGATAGTCGAAGTGTCCGCTAGTTAACCTACATAGTCCAACTGCCCGCTTGGTAACCTAGACAGTCCAAGTGACCGCTAGGTTACCTACATAGTCCACGTGCACGTTCGTTAACCTAAATAGTCCAAGTGCCCGCTAGGGAAACTACATAATCCAAGTGCCCCCTAGTTAACCTAGATAGTCCAAGTGCCCGCTAGTAAAACTAGATAGTCCAAGGGCCCGCTAGGGAACCTACATTGTCCAAGGGCCCCCTAGGGGACCTACATAGTCCAAGTGCCCGTTAGTTAACCTAGATAGTCCAAGTGCCTGCTTGGTAACCTAGATAGTCCAACAGCCCGATAGGTAACCTACATACTCCAAGAACCCGCTAGGTAACGTAGATATTTCAAGTGCCAGCTAGGTAACCTAGATATTCCAAGTGCCCGCTAGGTAACCTACAAAATCTAAGTGCCCGCTAGGTTATCTATGTAGTCCAAATGCCCGCTAGGGAATCTACATAGTCCAAGGGCCCGCTAGTTAACGTAGACAGTCCAAGAGCCGCTAGTTAATCTACATAGTCCAAGGGCCTGCTAGTTAACCTACATAGTCCAAGTACCCGCTAGTTAACCTAGATCGTCCAAGTGCCCGCTAGGTAACCTACATAATCCAAGGGCCCGCTAGTTAACCTACATTGTCCAGGGTCCCGCTAGGTAACCTACAAAGTCTAAGTGCCCGCTAGGTTATCTATATAGTCCAAATGCCCGCTAGGGAACCTACATAGTCCAAGTGCCCGCTAGTTAACCTAGATCGTCCAAGTGCCCGCTAGTTAACCAACATAGTCAATGGGCCCACTAGTTAACCTACATAGTGCAAGAGCCCGCTACTTAACCTAGATCGTAAAAGTGTCTGCTAGTTAACCTACATAGTCCAAGTGCCAGTTAGCTAACCCTGATAGTCAAAGGGCCCGCATGTTAACATTGATCATCCAAGTGCCCGCTAGTTAACCTAGATAGTCCAAGGGCACGCTAGTTAACCTAGATAGTCCAAGTGCCCTCTAGTTAACCTAGATCGTCCAAGTGCCCGCTAGTTAACCTACATTGTCCAAGGTCCTGCTAGTTAACCTACGTAGTCCAAGGTCCGCTAGTTTACCTAGATACTCCAAGTGCTCGCTAGTTAACCTACATAGTACAAGGGCCCGCTAGTTGACCTAGATAATCCAAGTGCCCGCTATTTAACCTAGATAGTCCAAGTGCCCGCTAGGTAACCTAAGTAGTCCAAATGTCCGATAGGGATCCTACATAGTCCAATGCCCGCTAGGTAACCTACATAGTCAAAGTGCCCGATCGTTAACCTAGATGGTCCAAGTGCCCGCTAGGAAACCTACATAGTCCAAGTGCCCACTAGGTAACCTAAATAATCCAAATGCGCGCTAGGGAAACTACATAGTCCAAGTGCCCGCTAGTTAACCTAGATAGTCCAAGTGCCCTCTAGTAAACCTAGATAGTCCAAGGGCCCGCTAGTTAATCTAGATAGTCCAAGTGCCCGCTAGTTAACCTACATAGTCCAAGTACCCGCTAGTTAACCTAGATCGTCCAAGTGCCCGCTAGGTAACCTACATAATCCAAGGGCCCGCTAGTTAACCTACATTGTCCAGGGTCCCGCTAGGTAACCTACAAAGTCTAAGTGCCCCTAGGTTATCTATATAGTCCAAATGCCCGCTAGGGAACCTACATAGTCCAAGTGCCCGCTAGTTAACCTAGATCGTCCAAGTGCCCGCTAGTTAACCAACATAGTCAATGGGCCCACTAGTTAACCTACATAGTGCAAGAGCCGCTACTTAACCTAGATCGTAAAAGTGTCTGCTAGTTAACCTACATAGTCCAAGTGCCAGTTAGCTAACCCTGATAGTCAAAGGGCCCGCTTGTTAACATTGATCATCCAAGTGCCCGCTAGTTAACCTAGATAGTCCAAGTGCACGCTAGTTAACCTAGATAGTCCAAGTGCCCTCTAGTTAACCTAGATCGTCCAAGTGCCCGCTAGTTAACCTACATTGTCCAAGGTCCTGCTAGTTAACCTACGTAGTCCAAGGTCCGCTAGTTTACCTAGATACTCCAAGTGCTCGCTAGTTAACCTACATAGTACAAGGGCCCGCTAGTTGACCTAGATAATCCAAGTGCCCGCTATTTAACCTAGATAGTCCAAGTGCCCGCTAGGTAACCTAAGTAGTCCAAATGTCCGATAGGGATCCTACATAGTCCAATGCCCGCTAGGTAACCTACATAGTCAAATTGCCCGATCGTTAACCTAGATGGTCCAAGTGCCCGCTAGGAAACCTACATAGTCCAAGTGCCCACTAGGTAACCTAAATAATCCAAATGCCCGCTAGGGAAACTACATAGTCCAAGTGCCCGCTAGTTAACCTAGATAGTCCAAGTGCCCTCTAGTAAACCTAGATAGTCCAAGGGCCCGCTAGTTAATCTAGATAGTCCAAGTGCCCGCTAGTTAACCTACATAGTACAAGGGCCCTCTAATTAACCTACATAGTCCAAGTGCCCGCTAGGGGACGTACATAGTCCAAGTTCCCGCTAGGTAACCTAGATAGTCCAAGAGCCCACTATTGTATGTACATAGTTCAAGTGCCCTATAGGTAACCTAGATTGTCCAAGTGTCCGCTAGTTAACTTACATAGTCCAAGTGCCCGCTAGGTAACCTAGGTAGTCCAAGGTCCTGCTAGTTAACCTACATAGTCCAATGCCCGACAGGGAACCTACATAGTCCAAGTGCCCGCTGAGGAAGCTACATAGTCCAAGTACCCAATAGGGAACCTACATATTCCAAGTGCCCGTTAGGGAACCTAGATACTCCAAGTTCCCGTAGGGAACCTACATAGTCAAAGAGCCCGCTAGGGAACCTGCATTGTACAAGTGCCCGCTAATTAACCTAGATAGTCCAAGTGCCCGCTAGTTAACCTAGATAGTCCAAGTGCCCGCTAGTTAACCTACATATTCCAAGTGCCTGATAGGGAACCTACATAGTCCAAGTGCCTGCAGAGGAACCTGCATAGTCCAAGTGTCCGATAGGGAACCTACATATTCCAAGTGCCCGTTAGGGAACCTAGATAGTCCAAGTGCCCGTAGGGAACCTATATAGTCCAAGTGCCCGCTAGGGAACCTACATAGTCAAAGTGCCCGCTAGGGACCTGTATTGTGCAAGTGCCCGCTAGTTAACCTAGATATTCCAAGTGCCCGCTAGTTAACCTGCATAGTCAAAGTGCCCTTAGGGAACCTATATATTCCAAGTGCCGGCTAGGGAACCTGCATTGTACAAGTGCCCTCTAATCAACCTAGATAGTCCAAGTACCCGCTAGTTAACCTAGATAATCCAAGTGCCTGCTAGTTAACCTTTATCATCCAAGTGCCCGATAGTTAACCTACATAGTCCAAGTTCCTGATAGGGAACCTACATAGTCAAATTGCCCGCAGAGGAACCTACATAGTCCAAGTGCCCGATAGGGAACCTACATATTCAAAGTGCCCGTTAGGGAACCTAGATAGTCCAAGTGCCTGTAGGGAACCTATATAGTCCAAGTGCCCGCTATGGAACCTACATAGTCAAAGTGCCCGCTAGGGTACCTGCATTGTGCAAGTGCACGGTAGTTAACCTAGATAGTCCAAAATCCCGCTAGTTAATTTACATAGTCCAAGGTCAGCTAGTTAGCCTAGATGGTCCAAGTGCCCGCTAGTTAACCTACATAGTCCAAGGTCAGCTAGTTAACCTAGATAGTCCAAGTGCCCGCTAGTTATCCTACATAGTCCAAGAACCCACTAGTTAACCTAGATAGTCCAAGTGCCCGCTAGTAAACCTACATAGTCCAAGGGCCCGCTAGTTAACCTAGATATTCCAAGTGCCCGCTAGTTAACCTAGATCGTCCAAGTGTCCGCTAGTTAACCTACATAGTCCAAGTTCCTGTTAGGTAACCTAGATAGTACAAGTGCCCGCAAGGTAACCTACATAGTCCAAGTGCCCACTAGGTAACCTACATAGTCAAAGTGCCCGTTCGTTAACCTAGAAGGTCCAAGTGCCCGCTAGGAAACCTACATAGTCCAAGTGCCCACTAGGTAACCTAAATAATCCAAATGCCCGCTAGGGAAAATACATAGTCCAAGTGCCCGCTAGTTAACCTAGATAGTCCAAGTGCCCGCTAGTAAACCTAGATAGTCCAAGGGCCCGCTAGTTAATCTAGATAGTCCAAGTGCCTGCTAGTTAACCTACATAGTCCAAGGGCCCTCTAGTTAATCTAGATAGTCCAAGTGCCCGCTACGGGACGTACATAGTCCAAGTGCCCGCTAGGTAACCTTGATAGTCCAAGTGCCCACTATTGTATGTACATAGTTCAAGTGACCGCTAGGTAACCTAGATTGTCCAAGTGTCCGCTAGTTAACCTACATAGTCCAATGCCCGATAGGGAACCTACATAGTTCAAGAGCCCACTGAGGAACCTACATAGTCCAAGTGCCCACTCCGGAACATACATAGTCAACGTGCCCGCTAGGGAATCTACATAGTCCAAGGGCCCGCTAGTTAACGTAGATAGTCCAAGTGCCGCTAGTTAATCTACATAGTCCAAGGGCCCGCTAGTTAACCTACATAGTCCAAGGGCCCGCTAGTTAACCTACATCGTCCAAGGGCCCGCTAGTTAACCTAGATAATCCAAGTGCCCCCTAGTTAACCTACATACTCCAAGTGCCCGCTAGGTAACCTAGACAGTTCAAGTGACCACTAGGTTACCTACATAGTCCAAGTGCCCGTTCGTTAACCTACATAGTCCAAGTGCCCGCTAGGCAACCAATATAGTCCAAATGCCCGCTAGGGACCCTAATAGTCCAAATGCCCGCTAGTTAACCTAGATAGTCCAAGTGCTCGCTAGTTAACATAGATAGTCCAAGTGCCCGCTAGTTAACCTAGATAGACCAAGTGCCCGCTAGGGAACCTATCTAGTCCAAGTGCCCGATAGGGAACCTACATAGTCCAAGTGCCCGCTAGTTAACATAGATAGTCCAAGTACCCGCTAGGAAACGTACATAGCCCAAGTGCCCGCTAGGTTACCTACATAGTTCAAGGGCCCGTTAGATCACCTAGATAGTCCAAATGCCCGCTAGGGAACCCACATAGTTCAAGTGCCCGTTAGATCACCTAGATAGTCCAAATGCCCGCTAGGGAACCCACATAATCCAAGTGCCCACTAGGGAACTTACATAGTCCAAGGGCCCGCTAGGGAACCTACATAGTCCAAGTGCACGTTAGTTAACCTAGATAATCCAACTGCCCGCATGGTAACCTAGATAGTCCAACAGCCCGGTAGGTAACCTACATACTCCAAGTACCCGCTAGGTAACGTAGATAGTTCAAGTGCCAGCTAGGTAACCTAGATAGTCCAAGTGCCCGCTAGGTAACCTACAAAGTCTAAGTGCCCGCTAGGTAATCTATATAGTCCAAATGCCCGTTAGGGAGCCTACATAGTCCAAATGCCCGCTAGGTATCCTAGATAGTCCAAGTGCCCGCTAGGTAACCTAGATAGTCCAAATGCCCTCTAGTTAACCTACATAGTCCAAGTGCCTGCTAGGTAAACTACATAGTCCAAGTGCCCACTAGGTAACCTAGACAGTCCAATTGCCCCATAGTTAACCTACACAGTCCAAGTACCCGATAGGGAACATACATAGTCTAAGTGCTCGCTAGGGAACCTACATAGTCCAAGTGCTCGCTAGGCAACCTACATAGTCCAAGTGCCCGTTAGTTAACCTAGATAGTCAAAGTGCCTGCTAGGTCACCTAAATAGTCCAAGTGCCCGCTAGGGAACCTACATAGTCAAAAATCCTGCTAGGTAAACTAGATAGTCCAAGTGCCCGTTAGCTAACCTAGATAGTCGAAGTGTCCGCTAGATAACCTACATAGTCCAAGTGCCCGCTTGGTAACCTAGACAGTCCAAGTGACCGCTAGGTAACCTACATAGTCCAAGTGCACGTTCGTTAACCTAGATAGTCCAAGTACCCGCTAGGGAAACTACATAATCCAAGTGCCCCCTAGTTAACCTAGATAGTCCAAGTGCCCGCTAGTAAACCTAGATAGTCCAAGGGCCCGCTAGGGAACCTACATAGTGCAAGTGCCCGTTAGTTAACCTAGATAGTCCAAGTGCCTGCTTGGTAACCTAGATAGTCCAACAGCCCGCTAGGTAACCTACATACTCCTAGAACCCGCTAGGTAACGTAGATAGTTCAAGTGCCAGCTAGGTAACCTAGATATTCCAAGTACCCGCTAGGTAACCTACAAAATATAAGTGCCCGCTAGGTTATCTATGTAGTCCAAATGCCCGCAAGGGAATCTACATAGTCCAAGGGCCCGCTAGTTAACCTACATAGTCCAATTACCCGCTAGTTAACCTAGATCGTCCAAGTGCCCGCTAGGTAACCTACATAGTCCAAGGGCCCGCTAGTTAACCTACATTGTCCAAGGGCCCGCTAGGTAACCTACAATGTCTAAGTGCCCGCTAGGTTATCTATATAGTCCAAATGCCCGCTATGGAACCTACATAGTCCAAGGGCCCGCTAGTTAACGTAGATAGTCCAAGTGCCGCTAGTTAATCTACATAGTCCAAGGGCCCGCTAGTTAACCTACATAGTCCAAGGGCCCGCTAGTTAACCTACATCGTCCAACGGCCCGCTAGTTAACCTAGATAATCCAAGTGCCCCCTAGTTAACATATATACTCCAAGTGCCCGCTAGGTAACCTAGACAGTTCAAGTGACCACTAGGTTACCTACATAGTCCAAGTGCCCGTTCGTTAACCTACATAGTCCAAGTGCCTACTAGGCAACCAATATAGTCCAAATGCCCGCTAGGGACCCTAATAGTCCAAATGCCCGCTAGTTAACCTAGATAGTCCAAGTGCTTGCTAGTTAACATAGATAGTCCAAGTGCCCGCTAGTTAACCTAGATAGACGAAGTGCCCACTAGGGAACCTATCTAGTCCAAGTGCCCGATAGGGAACCTACATAGTCCAAGTGCCCGCTAGTTAACCTAGATCGTCCAAGTGCCCTCTAGTTAACCAATATAGTCAATGGGCCCACTAGTTAACCTACATAGTGCAAGAGCCCGCTACTTAACCTAGATCGTAAAAGTGTCTGCTAGTTAACCTACATAGTCCAAGTGCCAGTTAGCTAACCCTGATAGTCAAAGGGCCCGCTTGTTAACATTGATCATCCAAGTGCCCGCTAGTTAACCTAGATAGTCCAAGTGCACGCTAGTTAACCTAGATAGTCCAAGTGCCCTCTAGTTAACCTAGATCGTCCAAGTGCCCGCTAGTTAACCTACATTGTCCAAGGTCCTGCTAGTTAACCTACGTAGTCCAAGGTCTGCTAGTTAACCTAGATACTCCTAGTGCTCGCTAGTTAACCTACATAGTACAAGGGCCCGCTAGTTGACCTAGATAGTCCAAGTGCCCGCTAGTTAACCTAGATAGTCCAAGTGCCCGCTAGGTAACCTAATTAGTCCAAATGTCCGATAGGGAAACTACATAGTCCAAGTGCCCGCTAGTAAACCTAGATAGTCCAAGGGCCCGCTAGTTAATCTAGATAGTACAAGTGCCCGCTAGTTAACCTACATAGTACAAGGGCCCTCTAGTTAACCTAGATAGTCCAAGTGCCCGCTAGGGGACGTACATGGTCCAAGTGCCCGCTAGGTAACCTAGATAGTCCAAGTGCCCACTATTGTATTTACATAGTTCAAGTGCCCGCTAGGTAACCTAGATTGTCCAAGTGTCCGCTAGTTACCCTACATAGGCCAAGTGCCCGCTAAGTAACCTAGATAGTCCAAGGTCCTGCTAGTTAACCTACATAGTCCAATGCCCAATAGGGAACCTACATAGTCCAAGTGTCCGCTGAGGAACCTACAAAGTCTAAGTACCCGATAGGGAACCTACATATTCCAAGTGCCCGTTAGGGAACCTAGATAGTCCAAGTGCCCGTAGGGAACCTATATAGTCCAATTGCCCGCTAGGGAACCTATATAGTCAAAGAGCCCGCTAGGGAACCTGCATTGTACATGTGCCCGCTAATTAACCTAGATAGTCCAAGTGCCCGCTAGTTAACCTAGATAGTCCAAGTGCCCGCTAGTTAACCTTGATCATCCAAGTGCCCGCTAGTTAACCTACATAGTCCAAGTGCCTGATAGGGAACCTACATAGTCCAAGTGCCCGCAGAGGACCTATATAGTCCAAGTGTCCGATAGGGAACGTACATATTCCAAGTGCCCGTTAGGGAACCTAGATAGTCCAAGTACCCGTAGGGTACCTATGTAGTCCAAGTGTCCGCTAGGGAACCTACATAGTCAAAGTGCCCGCTAGGGAACCTGCATTGTGCAAATGCCCGCTAGTTAACCTAGACAGTCCAAGTGCCCGCTAGTTAACCTACATAGTCCAAGGTCAGCTAGTTAACCTATATAGTCCAAGTGCCAGCTAGTTAACCTATATAGTCCAAGAACCCGCTAGTTAACCTAGATAGTCCAAGTTCCCGCTCGTTAACCTACATAGTCCAAGGGCCCGCTAGTTAACCTAGATATTCCAAGTGCCCGCTAGTTAACCTACATAGTCCAAGGTCAGCTAGTTAACCTAGATAGTCCAAGTGCCCGCTAGGGAACCTACATAGTCCAAGAACCCGCTAGTTAACCTAGATAGTCAAATTGCCCGCTAGGCAACCTACATAGTCCAAGGGCCCGCTAGTTAACCTAGATATTTCAAGGGCCCGCTAGTTAACCTAGATCGTCCAAGTGTCCGCTAGTTAACCTACATAGTCCAAGTTCCCGTTAGGTAACCTAGATAGTACAAGTGCCCGCAAGGTAACCTACATAGTCCAAGTGCCCACTAGGTAACCTAGAGAGTCCAAGTTCCTGTTAGCTAACCTAGATAATCCAAGTGCCCGCTAGGTAACCTACATAGTCCAAGTGCCCTTTCGTTAACCTAGGTAGTCCAAGTGCCCGCTAGGTAACCTACATAGTCAAAGGGTCCGCTAGGTAACCTATATAGTCCATATGCCCGTTACCTAACCTAGATAGTCCAATTGCCCACTATGCAACATACATAGTCTAAGTGCCCGCTAGTTAACCTACATAGTCCAAGTGCCCACTAGGTAACCTAGATAGTCCTAGTGCCCGCTAGGTAACTTACATAGTCCAAATGCCCACTAGGCAAACTAGATAGTCCAAGTGTCCATTCGTTAACCTAGATAGCCAAGTGCCCGCTAGGTAACCTAGACATTCCAAGTGTCTGCTAGGCAACCTATATAGTCCAAATGCCTGTTCGTTAACCTACATAGTCCAAGGGCCCACTAGTTAACCTAGATCATCCAAGTGTCCTCTAGTTAACCTAAATAGTCCAAGTGCACGCTAGTTAACCTACATAGTCCAAGTGCCGCTAGGTAACCTACATAGTGCAAGTGTCCCCTAGTTAACCTACATAGTCCAAGTGCCCGGTAGTTAACATAGATAGTCCAAGTGCCCGCTAGGGAATGTACATAGTCCAAGTGCCCGCTAGGTAACCTAGATAGTCCAAGGGACCGCTAGTTTACCTACATAGTCCAAGTGCCCGGTAGTTAACTTACATAGTCCAAGTGCCCACTCTGGAACCTACATAGTCCAAGTGCCTGCTAGGGAACCTACATAGTTCAAGTGTCCGTAGGGAACATACAGAGTCCAAGTGCCCGCTAGGGAATCTACATAGTCCAAGGGCCCGCTAGTTAACGTAGATAGTCCAAGTGCCGCTACATAATCTACATAGTCAAAGTTCCCGCTAGGGAACCTATATAGTCCAAGTGCCCTCTAGTTAACCTAGATAGTCCAAATGCCCTCTAGTTAACCTAGATAGTCCAATTGCCCGCTAGTTAACCAGGATCATCAAAGTGCCCTCTAGTTAACTTACATAGTCCAAAGGCCTACTAGTCAACCTACATGGAGCAAGGGCCCGCTAGTTAACCTTGATAGTCCAAGTGCCCGCTAGTTGACCTACATAGTCCAAGTTTCCGCTAGGTAACCTAGACAGTCCAATTGACCATTAGGTTGCCTACATAGTCCAAGTGCCTGCTAGGTAACGTAGATAGCCCAAATGCCCGCTAGGGAACGTACATAGTCCAAGTGCCCGCTAGGTAACCTAGATAGTCCAAGTGCCCGCTAGTTAACCTACATAGTCCAAGTGCCTGCTAGGTAAACTACATAGTCCAAGTGCCCACTAGGTAACCTAGACAGTCCAATTGCCCAATAGTTAACCTAGACAGTCCAAGTACCCAATAGGGAACCTACATAGTCTAAGTGCTCGCTAGGGAACCTGCATAGTCCAAGTGCTCGCTAGGGAACCTACATAGTCCAAGTGCCCGTTAGTTTACCTAGATAGTCAAAGTGCCTGCTAGGTAACCTAAATAGTCCAAGGGCCCGCTAGGGAACCTACATAGTCCAAGTGCCCGCCTCGTAACCTAGACAGTCCAAGATCCCGTTAGCTAACCTAGATAGTCGAAGTGTCCGCTAGTTAACCTACATAGTCCAACTGCCCGCTTGGTAACCTAGACAGTCCAAGTGACCGCTAGGTTACCTACATAGTCCAAGTGCACGTTCGTTAACTTAAATAGTCCAAGTGCCCGCTAGGGAAACTACATAATCCAAGTGCCCCCTAGTTAACCTAGATAGTCCAAGTGCCCGCTAGTAAACCTAGATAGTCCAAGGGCCCGCTAGGGAACCTACATAGTCCAAGGGCCCGCTAGAGAACCTACATAGTCCAAGTGCCCGTTAGTTAACCTAGATAGTCCAAGTGCCTGCTTGGTAACCTAGATAGTCCAACAGCCCGCTAGGTAACCTACATACTCCAAGAACCCGCTAGGTAACGTAGATATTTCAAGTGCCAGCTAGGTAACCTAGATATTCCAAGTGCCCGCTAGGTAACCTACAAAATCTAAGTGCCCGCTAGGTTATCTATGTAGTCCAAATGCCCGCTAGGGAATCTACATAGTCCAAGGGCCCGCTAGTTAACGTAGATAGTCCAAGAGCCGCTAGTTAATCTACATACTCCAAGGGCCCGCTAGTTAACCTACATAGTCCAAGTACCCGCTAGTTAACCTAGATCGTCCAAGTGCCCGCTAGGTAACCTACATTGTCCAGGGGCCCGCTAGGTAACCTACAAAGTCTAAGTGCCCGCTAGGTTATCTATATAGTCCAAATGCCCGCTAGGGAACCTACATAGTCCAAGTGCCCGCTAGTTAACCTAGATCGTCCAAGTGCCCTCTAGTTAACCAATATGGTCAATGGGCCCACTAGTTAACCTACATAGTGCAAGAGCCCGCTAATTAACCTAGATCGTAAAAGTGTCTGCTAGTTAACCTACATAGTCCAAGTGCCAGTTAGCTAACCCTGATAGTCAAAGGGCCCGCTAGTTAACATTGATCATCCAAGTGCCCGCTAGTTAACCTAGATAGTCCAAGTGCCCGCTAGTAAACCTAGATAGTCCAAGGGCCCGCTAGTTAATCTAGATAGTACAAGTGCCCGCTAGTTAACCTACATAGTACAAGGGCCCTCTAGTTAACCTAGATAGTCCAAGTGCCCGCTAGGGGACGTACATGGTCCAAGTGCCCGCTAGGTAACCTAGATAGTCCAAGTGCCCACTATTGTATTTACATAGTTCAAGTGCCCGCTAGGTAACCTAGATTGTCCAAGTGTCCGCTAGTTACCCTACATAGGCCAAGTGCCCGCTAAGTAACCTAGATAGTCCAAGGTCCTGCTAGTTAACCTACATAGTCCAATGCCCAATAGGGAACCTACATAGTCCAAGTGCCCGCTGAGGAACCTACAAAGTCTAAGTACCCGATAGGGAACCTACATATTCCAAGTGCCCGTTAGGGAACCTAGATAGTCCAAGTGCCCGTAGGGAACCTATATAGTCCAATTGCCCGCTAGGGAACCTATATAGTCAAAGAGCCCGCTAGGGAACCTGCATTGTACATGTGCCCGCTAATTAACCTAGATAGTCCAAGTGCCCGCTAGTTAACCTAGATAGTCCAAGTGCCCGCTAGTTAACCTTGATCATCCAAGTGCCCGCTAGTTAACCTACATAGTCCAAGTGCCTGATAGGGAACCTACATAGTCCAAGTGCCCACAGAGGACCTATATAGTCCAAGTGTCCGATAGGGAACGTACATATTCCAAGTGCCCGTTAGGGAACCTAGATAGTCCAAGTACCCGTAGGGTACCTATGTAGTCCAAGTGTCCGCTAGGGAACCTACATAGTCAAAGTGCCCGCTAGGGAACCTGCATTGTGCAAATGCCCGCTAGTTAACCTAGACAGTCCAAGTGCCCGCTAGTTAACCTACATAGTCCAAGGTCAGCTAGTTAACCTAGATAGTCCAAGTGCTGGCTAGTTAACCTATATAGTCCAAGAACCCGCTAGTTAACCTAGATAGTCCAAGTTCCCGCTCGTTAACCTACATAGTCCAAGGGCCCGCTAGTTAACCTAGATATTCCAAGTGCCCGCTAGTTAACCTACATAGTCCAAGGTCAGCTAGTTAACCTAGATAGTCCAAGTGCCCGCTAGGGAACCTACATAGTCCAAGAACCCGCTAGTTAACCTAGATAGTCAAATTGCCCGCTAGGCAACCTACATAGTCCAAGGGCCCGCTAGTTAACCTAGATATTTCAAGGGCCCGCTAGTTAACCTAGATCGTCCAAGTGTCCGCTAGTTAACCTACATAGTCCAAGTTCCCGTTAGGTAACCTAGATAGTACAAGTGCCCACAAGGTAACCTACATAGTCCAAGTGCCCACTAGGTAACCTAGAGAGTCCAAGTTCCTGTTAGCTAACCTAGATAATCCAAGTGCCCGCTAGGTAACCTACATAGTCCAAGTGCCCTTTCGTTAACCTAGGTAGTCCAAGTGCCCGCTAGGTAACCTACATAGTCAAAGGGTCCGCTAGGTAACCTATATAGTCCATGTGCCCGTTACCTAACCTAGATAGTCCAATTGCCCACTATGCAACATACATAGTCTAAGTGCCCGCTAGTTAACCTACATAGTCCAAGTGCCCACTAGGTAACCTAGATAGTCCTAGTGCCCGCTAGGTAACTTACATAGTCCAAATGCCCACTAGGCAAACTAGATAGTCCAAGTGTCCATTCGTTAACCTAGATAGCCAAGTGCCCGCTAGGTAACCTAGACATTCCAAGTGTCTGCTAGGCAACCTATATAGTCCAAATGCCTGTTCGTTAACCTACATAGTCCAAGGGCCCACTAGTTAACCTAGATCATCCAAGTGTCCTCTAGTTAACCTGCATAGTCCAAGTGCACGCTAGTTAACCTACATAGTCCAAGTGCCGCTAGGTAACCTACATAGTGCAAGTGTCCCCTAGTTAACCTACATAGTCCAAGTGCCCGGTAGTTAACATAGATAGTTCAAGTGCCCGCTAGGGAACGTACATAGTCCAAGTGCCCGCTAGGTAACCTAGATAGTCCAAGGGACCGCTAGTTTACCTACATAGTCCAAGTGCCCGGTAGTTAATTACATAGTCCAAGTGCCCACTCTGGAACCTACATAGTCCAAGTGCCTGCTAGGTAAACTACATAGTCCAAGTGCCCACTAGGTAACCTAGACAGTCCAATTGCCCCATAGTTAACCTAGACAGTCCAAGTACCCAATAGGGAACCTACATAGTCTAAGTGCTCGCTAGGGAACCTACATAGTCCAAGTGCTCGCTAGGCAACCTACATAGTCCAAGTGCCCGTTAGTTAACCTAGATAGTCAAAGTGCCTGCTAGGTAACCTAAATAGTCCAAGGGCCCGCTAGGGAACCTACATAGTCCAAGTGCCCGCCTGGTAACCTAGACAGTCCAAGTGCCCGTTAGCTAACCTAGATAGTCGAAGTGTCCGCTAGTTAACCTACATAGTCCAACTGCCCGCTTGGTAACCTAGACAGTCCAAGTGACCGCTAGGTTACCTACATAGTCCAAGTGCACGTTCGTTAACCTAAATAGTCCAAGTGCCCGCTAGGGAAACTACATAATCCAAGTGCCCCCTAGTTTACCTAGATAGTCCAAGTGCCCGCTAGTAAACCTAGATAGTCCAAGGGCCCGCTAGGGAACCTACATAGTCCAAGGGCCCGCTAGAGAACCTACATAGTCCAAGTGCCCGTTAGTTAACCTAGATAGTCCAAGTGCCTGCTTGGTAACCTAGATAGTCCAACAGCCCGCTAGGTAACCTACATACTCCAAGAACTCGCTAGGTAACGTAGATAGTTCAAGTGCCAGCTAGGTAACCTAGATATTCCAAGTGCCCGCTAGGTAACCTACAAAATCTAAGTGCCCGCTAGGTTATCTATGTAGTCCAAATGCCCGCTAGGGAATCTACATAGTCCAAGGGCCCACTAGTTAACGTAGATAGTCCAAGAGCCGCTAGTTAATCTACATACTCCAAGGGCCCGCTAGTTAACCTACATAGTCCAAGTACCCGCTAGTTAACCTAGATCGTCCAAGTGCCCGCTAGGTAACCTACATTGTCCAGGGGCCCGCTAGGTAACCTACAAAGTCTAAGTGCCCGCTAGGTTATCTATATAGTCCAAATGCCCGCTAGGGAACCTACATAGTCCAAGTGCCCGCTAGTTAACCTAGATCGTCCAAGTGCCCTCTAGTTAACCAATATAGTCAATGGGCCCACTAGTTAACCTACATAGTGCAAGAGCCCGCTACTTAACCTAGATCGTAAAAGTGTCTGCTAGTTAACCTACATAGTCCAAGTGCCAGTTAGCTAACCCTGATAGTCAAAGGGCCCGCTTGTTAACATTGATCATCCAAGTGCCCGCTAGTTAACCTAGATAGTCCAAGTGCACGCTAGTTAACCTAGATAGTCCAAGTGCCCTCTAGTTAACCTAGATCGTCCAAGTGCCCGCTAGTTAACCTACATTGTCCAAGGTCCTGCTAGTTAACCTACGTAGTCCAAGGTCCGCTAGTTTACCTAGATACTCCAAGTGCTCGCTAGTTAACCTACATAGTACAACGGCCCGGTAGTTGACCTAGATAATCCAAGTGCCCGCTATTTAACCTAGATAGTCCAAGTGCCCGCTAGGTAACCTAAGTAGTCCAAATGTCCGATAGGGATCCTACATAGTCCAATGCCCGCTAGGTAACCTACATAGTCAAAGTGCCCGATCGTTAACCTAGATGGTCCAAGTGCCCGCTAGGAAACCTACATAGTCCAAGTGCCCACTAGTTAACCTAAATAATCCAAATGCCCGCTTGGGAAACTACATAGTCCAAGTGCCCGCTAGTTAACCTAGATAGTCCAAGTGCCCGCTAGTAAACCTAGATAGTCCAAGTGCTGGCTAGTTAACCTACATAGTACAAGGGCCCTCTAGTTAACCTAGATAGTCCAAGTTCCCGCTCGTTAACCTACATAGTCCAAGGGCCCGCTAGTTAACCTAGATATTCCAAGTGCCCGCTAGTTAACCTACATAGTCCAAGGTCAGCTAGTTAACCTAGATAGTCCAAGTGCCCGCTAGGGAACCTACATAGTCCAAGAACCCGCTAGTTAACCTAGATAGTCAAATTGCCCGCTAGGCAACCTACATAGTCCAAGGGCCCGCTAGTTAACCTAGATATTTCAAGGGCCCGCTAGTTAACCTAGATCGTCCAAGTGTCCGCTAGTTAACCTACATAGTCCAAGTTCCCGTTAGGTAACCTAGATAGTACAAGTGCCCGCAAGGTAACCTACATAGTCCAAGTGCCCACTAGGTAACCTAGAGAGTCCAAGTTCCTGTTAGCTAACCTAGATAATCCAAGTGCCCGCTAGGTAACCTACATAGTCCAAGTGCCCTTTCGTTAACCTAGGTAGTCCAAGTGCCCGCTAGGTAACCTACATAGTCAAAGGGTCCGCTAGGTAACCTATATAGTCCATGTGCCCGTTACCTAACCTAGATAGTCCAATTGCCCACTATGCAACATACATAGTCTAAGTGCCCGCTAGTTAACCTACATAGTCCAAGTGCCCACTAGGTAACCTAGATAGTCCTAGTGCCCGCTAGGTAACTTACATAGTCCAAATGCCCACTAGGCAAACTAGATAGTCCAAGTGTCCATTCGTTAACCTAGATAGCCAAGTGCCCGCTAGGTAACCTAGACATTCCAAGTGTCTGCTAGGCAACCTATATAGTCCAAATGCCTGTTCGTTAACCTACATAGTCCAAGGGCCCACTAGTTAACCTAGATCATCCAAGTGTCCTCTAGTTAACCTGCATAGTCCAAGTGCACGCTAGTTAACCTACATAGTCCAAGTGCCGCTAGGTAACCTACATAGTGCAAGTGTCCCCTAGTTAACCTACATAGTCCAAGTGCCCGGTAGTTAACATAGATAGTTCAAGTGCCCGCTAGGGAACGTACATAGTCCAAGTGCCCGCTAGGTAACCTAGATAGTCCAAGGGACCGCTAGTTTACCTACATAGTCCAAGTGCCCGGTAGTTAATTACATAGTCCAAGTGCCCACTCTGGAACCTACATAGTCCAAGTGCCTGCTAGGTAAACTACATAGTCCAAGTGCCCACTAGGTAACCTAGACAGTCCAATTGCCCCATAGTTAACCTAGACAGTCCAAGTACCCAATAGGGAACCTACATAGTCTAAGTGCTCGCTAGGGAACCTACATAGTCCAAGTGCTCGCTAGGCAACCTACATAGTCCAAGTGCCCGTTAGTTAACCTAGATAGTCAAAGTGCCTGCTAGGTAACCTAAATAGTCCAAGTGTCCTCTAGTTAACCTGCATAGTCCAAGTGCACGCTAGTTAACCTACATAGTCCAAGTGCCGCTAGGTAACCTACATAGTGCAAGTGTCCCCTAGTTAACCTACATAGTCCAAGTGCCCGGTAGTTAACATAGATAGTCCAAGTGCCCGCTAGGGAACGTACATAGTCCAAGTGCCCGCTAGGTAACCTAGATAGTCCAAGGGACCGCTAGTTTACCTACATAGTCCAAGTGCCCGGTAGTTAACTTACATAGTCCAAGTGCCCACTCTGGAACCTACATAGTCCAAGTGCCTGCTAGGGAACCTACATAGTTCAAGTGTCCGTAGGGAACATACAGAGTCCAAGTGCCCGCTAGGGAATCTACATAGTCCAAGGGCCCGCTAGTTAACGTAGATAGTCCAAGTGCCGCTACATAATCTACATAGTCAAAGTTCCCGCTAGGGAACCTACATAGTCCAAGTGCCCTCTAGTTAACCTAGATAGTCCAAATGCCCGCTAGTTAACCTAGATAGTCCAATTGCCCGCTAGTTAACCAGGATCATCAAAGTGCCCTCTAGTTAACTTACATAGTCCAAAGGCCTACTAGTCAACCTACATGGAGCAAGGGCCCGCTAGTTAACCTTGATAGTCCAAGTGCCCGCTAGTTGACCTACATAGTCCAAGTTTCCGCTAGGTAACCTAGACAGTCCAATTGACCATTAGGTTGCCTACATAGTCCAAGTGCCCGCTAGGTAACGTAGATAGCCCAAGTGCCCGCTAGGGAACGTACATAGTCCAAGTGCCCGCTAGGTAACCTAGATAGTCCAAGTGCCCGCTAGTTAACCTACATAGTCCAAGTGCCTGCTAGGTAAACTACATAGTCCAAGTGCCCACTAGGTAACCTAGACAGTCCAATTGCCCCATAGTTAACCTAGACAGTCCAAGTACCCGATAGGGAACCTACATAGTCTAAGTGCTCGCTAGGGAACCTACATAGTCCAAGTGCTCGCTAGGCAACCTACATAGTCCAAGTGCCCGTTAGTTAACCTAGATAGTCAAAGTGCCTGCTAGGGAACCTACATAGTCCAAGTGCCCGCCTGGTAACCTAGACAGTCCAAGTGCCCGTTAGCTAACCTAGATAGTCGAAGTGTCCGCTAGTTAACCTACATAGTCCAACTGCCCGCTTGGTAACCTAGACAGTCCAAGTGACCGCTAGGTTACCTACATAGTCCAAGTGCACGTTCGTTAACCTAAATAGTCCAAGTGCCCGCTAGGGAAACTACATAATCCAAGTGCCCCCTAGTTAACCTAGATAGTCCAAGTGCCCGCTAGTAAACCTAGATAGTCCAAGGGCCCGCTAGGGAACCTACATAGTCCAAGGGCCCGCTAGAGAACCTACATAGTCCAAGTGCCCGTTAGTTAACCTAGATAGTCCAAGTGCCTGCTTGGTAACCTAGATAGTCCAACAGCCCGCTAGGTAACCTACATACTCCAAGAACTCGCTAGGTAACGTAGATAGTTCAAGTGCCAGCTAGGTAACCTAGATATTCCAAGTGCCCGCTAGGTAACCTACAAAATCTAAGTGCCCGCTAGGTTATCTATGTAGTCCAAATGCCCGCTAGGGAATCTACATAGTCCAAGGGCCCACTAGTTAACGTAGATAGTCCAAGAGCCGCTAGTTAATCTACATACTCCAAGGGCCCGCTAGTTAACCTACATAGTCCAAGTACCCGCTAGTTAACCTAGATCGTCCAAGTGCCCGCTAGGTAACCTACATTGTCCAGGGGCCCGCTAGGTAACCTACAAAGTCTAAGTGCCCGCTAGGTTATCTATATAGTCCAAATGCCCGCTAGGGAACCTACATAGTCCAAGTGCCCGCTAGTTAACCTAGATCGTCCAAGTGCCCTCTAGTTAACCAATATAGTCAATGGGCCCACTAGTTAACCTACATAGTGCAAGAGCCCGCTACTTAACCTAGATCGTAAAAGTGTCTGCTAGTTAACCTACATAGTCCAAGTGCCAGTTAGCTAACCCTGATAGTCAAAGGGCCCGCTTGTTAACATTGATCATCCAAGTGCCCGCTAGTTAACCTAGATAGTCCAAGTGCACGCTAGTTAACCTAGATAGTCCAAGTGCCCTCTAGTTAACCTAGATCGTCCAAGTGCCCGCTAGTTAACCTACATTGTCCAAGGTCCTGCTAGTTAACCTACGTAGTCCAAGGTCCGCTAGTTTACCTAGATACTCCAAGTGCTCGCTAGTTAACCTACATAGTACAAGGGCCCGGTAGTTGACCTAGATAATCCAAGTGCCCGCTATTTAACCTAGATAGTCCAAGTGCCCGCTAGGTAACCTAAGTAGTCCAAATGTCCGATAGGGATCCTACATAGTCCAATGCCCGCTAGGTAACCTACATAGTCAAAGTGCCCGATCGTTAACCTAGATGGTCCAAGTGCCCGCTAGGAAACCTACATAGTCCAAGTGCCCACTAGGTAACCTAAATAATCCAAATGCCCGCTTGGGAAACTACATAGTCCAAGTGCCCGCTAGTTAACCTAGATAGTCCAAGTGCCCGCTAGTAAACCTAGATAGTCCAAGTGCCGGCTAGTTAACCTACATAGTACAAGGGCCCTCTAGTTAACCTAGATAGTCCAAGTGCCCGCTAGGGGACGTACATAGTCCAAGTTCCCGCTAGGTAACCTAGATAGTCCAAGAGCCCACTATTGTATGTACATAGTTCAAGTGCCCTCTAGGTAACCTAGATTGTCCAAGTGTCCGCTAGTTAACTTACATAGTCCAAGTGCCCGCTAGGTAACCTAGGTAGTCCAAGGTCCTGCTAGTTAACCTACATAGTCCAATGCCCGATAGGGAACCTACATAGTCCAAGTGCCCGCTGAGGAAGCTACATAATCCAAGTACCCAATAGGGAACCTACATATTCCAAGTGCCCGTTAGGGAACCTAGATAGTCCAAGTGCCCGTAGGGAACCTATATAGTCCAATTGCCCGCTAGGGAACCTACATAGTCAAAGAGCCCGCGAGGGAACCTGCATTGTACAAGTGCCCGCTAATTAACCTAGATAGTCCAAGTGCCCGCTAGTTAACCTAGATAGTCCAAGTGCCCGCTAGTTAACCTACATATTCCAAGTGCCTGATAGGGAGCCTACATAGTCCAAGTGCCTGCAGAGGAACCTGCATAGTCCAAGTGTCCGATAGGGAAGTTACATATTCCAAGTGCCCGTTAGGGAACCTAGATAGTCCAAGTGCCCGTAGGGAACCTATATAGTCCAAGTGCCCGCTAGGGAACCTACATAGTCAAAGTGCCCGCTAGGGACCTGTATTGTGCAAGTGCCCGCTAGTTAACCTAGATATTCCAAGTGCCCGCTAGTTAACCTACATAGTCAAAGTGCCCATAGGGAACCTATATAGTCCAAGTGCCCTCTAGGGAACCGGCATTGTATAAGTGCCCGCTAATCAACCTAGATAGTCCAAGTGCCCGCTAGTTAACCTAGATAATCCAAGTGCCTGCTAGTTAACCTTAATCATCTAAGTGCCTGCTACTTAGCCTACATAGTACAAGTGCCTGATAGGGAACCTACATAGTCCAAGTGCCCGCAGAGGAACCTACATAGTCCAAGTGCCCGATAGGGAACCTACATATTCCAAGTGCCCGTTAGGGAACCTAGATAGTCCAAGTGCCTGTAGGGAACCTATATAGTCCAAGTGCCCGCTATGGAACCTACATAGTCAAAGTGCCCGCTAGGGTACCTGCATTGTGCAAGTGCACGGTAGTTAACCTAGATAGTCCAAAATCCCGCTAGTTAATTTACATAGTCCAAGGTCAGCTAGTTAGCCTAGATGGTCCAAGTGCCCGCTAGTTAACCTACATAGTCCATGGTCAGCTAGTTAACCTAGATAGTCCAAGTGCCCGCTAGTTATCCTACATAGTCCAAGAACCCACTAGTTAACCTAGATAGTCCAAGTGCCCGTTAGTCAACCTACATAGTCCAATGGCCCGCTAGTTAATCTAGATATTCCAAGTGCCCGCTAGTTGACCTAGATCGTCCAAGTGTCCGCTAGTTAACCTACATAGTCCAAGTTCCCGTTAGGTAACCTAGATAGTACAAGTGCCCGCAAGGTAACCTACATAGTCCAAGTGCCCACTAGGTAACCTACATAGTCAAAGTGCCCGTTCGTTAACCTAGATGGTCCAAGTGCCCGCTAGGAAACCTACATAGTCCAAGTGCCCACTAGGTAACCTAAATAATCCAAATGCCCGCTAGGGAAAATACATAGTCCAAGTGCCCGCTAGTTAACCTAGATAGTCCAAGTGCCCGCTAGTAAACCTAGATAGTCCAAGGGCCTGTTAGTTAATCTAGATAGTCCAAGTTCCTGCTAGTTAACCTACATAGTCCAAGGGCCCTCTAGTTAACCTAGATAGTCCAAGTGCCCGCTAGGGGACGTACATAGTCCAAGTGCCCGCTAGGTAACCTTGATAGTCCAAGTGCCCACTATTGTATGTACATAGTTCAAGTGCCCGCTAGGTAACCTAGATTGTCTAAGTGTCCGCTAGTTAACCTACATAGTCCAATGCCCGATAGGGAACCTACATAGTTCAATAGCCCACTGAGGAACCTACATAGTCCAAGTGCCCACTCCGGAACATACATAGTCAAAGTGCCCGCTAGGGAATCTACATAGTCCAAGGGCCCGCTAGTTAACGTAGATAGTCCAAGTGCCGCTAGTTAATCTACATAGTCCAAGGGCCCGCTAGTTAACCTACATAGTCCAAGGGCCCGCTAGTTAACCTACATCGTCCAAGGGCCCACTAGTTAACCTAGATAATCCAAGTGCCCCCTAGTTAACCTACATACTCCAAGTGCCCGCTAGGTAACCTAGACAGTTCAAGTGACCACTAGGTTACCTACATAGTCCAAGTGCCCGTTCGTTAACCTACATAGTCCAAGTGCCCGCTAGGCAACCAATATAGTCCAAATGCCCGCTAGGGACCCTAATAGTCCAAATGCCCGCTAGTTAACCTAGATAGTCCAAGTGCTCGCTAGTTAACCTAGATAGACCAAGTGCCCGCTAGGGAACCTATCTAGTCCAAGTGCCCGATAGGGAACCTACATAGTCCAAGTGCCCGCTAGTTAACATAGATAGTCCAAGTACCCGCTAGGAAACGTACATAGTCCAAGTGCCCGCTAGGTAACGAACATAGTCCAAGTGCCCGCTAGGTAACCTAGATAGTCCAAGTGCCCGCTAGGGAACGTACATAATCCAAGTGCCCGCTAGGTAACCTAGATAGTCCAAATGCCCGCTAGGGAACCCACATAGTTCAAGTGCCCGTTAGATCACCTAGATAGTCCAAATGCCCGCTAGGGAACCCACATAGTCCAAGTGCCCACTAGGGAACTTACATTGTCCAAGGGCCCGCTAGGGAACCTACATAGGCCAAGTGCACATTAGTTAACCTAGATAATCCAACTGCCCGCATGGTAACCTAGATAGTCCAACAGCCCGGTAGGTAACCTACATACTCCAAGTACCCGCTAGGTAACGTAGATAGTTCAAGTGCCAGCTAGGTAACCTAGATAGTCCAAGTGCCCGCTAGGTAACCTACAAAGTCTAAGTGCCCGCTAGGTAATCTATATAGTCCAAATGCCCGTTAGGGAGCCTACATAGTCCAAATGCCCGCTAGGTAACCTAGATAGTCCAAGTGCCAGCTAGGTAACCTAGATAGTCCAAATGCCCTCTAGTTAACCTACATAGTCCAAGTGCCTGCTAGGTAAACTACATAGTCCAAGTGCCCACTAGGTAACCTAGACAGTCCAATTGCCCCATAGTTAACCTAGACAGTCCAAGTACCCGATAGGGAACCTACATAGTCTAAGTGCTCGCTAGGGAACCTACATAGTCCAAGTGCTCGCTAGGCAGCCTACATAGTCCAAGTGCCCGTTAGTTAACCTAGATAGTCAAAGTGCCTGCTAGGTAACCTAAATAGTCCAAGTGCCCGCTAGGGAACCTACATAGTCCAAGTGCCCACTAGGGAACCTAGATAGTCCAAGAGCCCGTTAGCTAACCTAGATATTTGAAGTGTCCGCTAGTTAACCTACATAGTCCAAGTGCCCGCTTGGTTATCTAGACAGTCCAAGTGACCGCTAGGTAACCTACATAGTCCAAGTGCACGTTCGTTAACCTAGATAGTCCAAGTACCCGCTAAGGAAACTACATAATCCAAGTGCCCCCTAGTTAACCTAGGTAGTCCAAGTGCCCGCTAGTAAACCTAGATAGTCTAAGGGCCCGCTAGGGAACCTACATAGTCCAAGTGCCCGTTAGTTAACCTAGATAGTCCAAGTGCCTGCTTGGTAACCTAGATAGTCCAACAGCCCGCTAGGTAACCTACATACTCCAAGAACCCGCTAGGTAACGTAGATAGTTCAAGTGCCAGCTAGGTAACCTAGATATTCCAAGTGCCCGCTAGGTAACCTACAAAATCTAAGTGCCCGCTAGGTTATCTATGTAGTCCAAATGCCCGCTAGGGAATCTACATAGTCCAAGGGCCCGCTAGTTAACCTACATAGTCCAATTACCCGCTAGTTAACCTAGATCGTCCAAGTGCCCGCTAGGTAACCTACATAGTCCAAGGGCCCGCTAGTTAACCTACATTGTCCAAGGGCCCGCTAGGTAACCTACAAAGTCTAAGTGCCCGCTAGGTTATCTATATAGTCCAAATGCCCGCTAGGGAACCTACATAGTCCAAGTGCCCGCTAGTTAATCTAGATCGTCCAAGTGCCCGCTAGTTAACCAACATAGTCAATGGGCCCACTAGTTAACCTACATAGTGCAAGAGCCCGCTACTTAACCTAGATTGTAAAAGTGTCTGCTAGTTAACCTACATAGTCCAAGTTCCAGTTAGCTAACCCTGATAGTCAAAGGGCCCGCTAGTTAACATTGATCATCCAAGTGCCCGCTAGTTAACCTAGATAGTCCAAGTGCACGCTAGTTAACCTAGATAGTCCAAGTGCCCTCTAGTTAACCTAGATCGTCCAAGTGCCCGCTAGTTAACCTACATTGTCCAAGGTCCTGCTAGTTAACCTAGGTAGTCCAAGGTCCGCTAGTTAACCTAGATACTCCAAGTGCTCGCTAGTTAACCTAAATAGTACAAGGGCTCGCTAGTTAACCTAGATAGTCCAAGTGCCCGCTAGGTAACCTAATTAGTCCAAATGTCCGATAGGGATCCTACATAGTCCAAGTGCCCGCTAGGTAACCTACATAGTCAAAGTGCCCGTTCGTTAACCTAGATAGTCCAAGTGCCCGCTAGGAAACCTACATAGTCCAAGTGCCCACTAGGTAACCTAAATAATCCAAATGCCCGCTAGGGAAACTACATACTCCAAGTGCCCGCTAGTTAACGTAGATAGTCCAAGTGCCCGCTAGTAAACCTAGATAGTCCAAGGGCCCGCTAGTTAATCTAGATAGTCCAAGTGCCCGCTAGTTAACCTACATAGTACAATGGCCCTCTAGTTAACCTAGATAGTCCAAGTGCCCGCTAGGGGACTTACATGGTCCAAGTGCCCGCTAGGTAACCTAGATAGTCCAAGTGCCCACTATTGTATGTACATAGTTCAAGTGCCCGCTAGGTAACCTAGATTGTCCAAGTGTCCGCTAGTTAACATACATAGTCCAAGTGCCCGCTAGGTAACCTAGGTAGTCCAAGGTCCTGCTAGTTAACCTACATTGTCCAATGCCCAATAGGGAACCTACATAGTCCAAGTGCCCGCTGAGGAAGCTACATTGTCCAAGTACCCAATAGGGAATCTACATATTCCAAGTGCCCGTTAGGGAACCTAGATAGTCCAAGTGCCCGTAGGGAACCTATATAGTCCAATTGCCCGCTAGGGAACCTACATAGTCAAAGAGCCCGCTAGGGAACCTGCATTGTACAAGTGCCCGCTAATTAACCTAGATAGTCCAAGTGCCCGCTAGTTAACCTAGATAGTCCAAGTGCCTGATGGTTAACCTATATATTCCAATTGCCCGCTAGGGACCTGCATTGTGCAAGTGCCCGCTAGTTAACCTAGATATTCCAAGTGCCCGCTAGTTAACCTACATAGTCAAAGTGCCCATAGGGAACCTATATAGTCCAAGTACCCTCCACGGAACCTGCATTGTACAAGTGCCCGCTAATCAACCTAGATAGTCCAAGTGCCCGCTAGTTAACCTAGATAATCCAAGTGCCTGCTAGTTAACCTTAATCATCCAAGTGCCCGCTACTTAGCCTACATAGTCCAAGTGCCTGATAGGGAACCTACATAGTCCAAGTGCCCGCAGAGGAACCTACATAGTCCAAGTGCCCGATAGGGAACCTACATATTCCAAGTGCCCGTTAGGGAATCTAGATAGTCCTAGTGCCCGTAGGGAACCTATATAGTCCAAGTGCCCGCTATGGAACCTACATAGTCAAAGTGCCCGCTAGGGTACCTGCATTGTGCAAGTGCACGGTAGATAACCTAGATAGTCCAAAATCCCGCTAGTTAACTTACATAGTCCAAAGTCAGCTAGTTAGCCTAGATGGTCCAAGTGCTCGCTAGGGAACCTACATAATCCAAGTGCTCGCTAGGCAGCCTACATAGTCCAAGTGCCCGTTAGTTAACCTAGATAGTCAAAGTGCCTGCTAGGTAACCTAAATAGTCCAAGTGCCCGCTAGGGAACATACATAGTCCAAGTGCCCACTAGGTAACCTAGATAGTCCAAGTGCCCGTTAGCTAACCTAGATTGTCGATGTGTCCGCTAGTTAACCTACATAGTCCAAGTGCCCGCTTGGTAACCTAGACAGTCCAAGTGACCGCTAGGTAACCTACATAGTCCAAGTGCACGTTCGTTAACCTAGATAGTCCAAGTACCCGCTAGGGAAACTACATAATCCAAGTGCCCCCTAGTTAACCTAGATAGTCCAAGTGCCCGCTAGTAAACCTAGATAGTCTAAGGGCCCGCTATGAAACCTACATAGTCCAAGTGCCCGTTAGTTAACCTAGATAGTCCAAGTGCCTGCTTGGTAACCTAGATAGTCCAACAGCCCGCTAGGTAACCTACATACTCCAAGAACCCGCTAGGTAACGTACATAGTTCAAGTGCCAGCTAGGTAACCTAGATATTCCAAGTGCCCGCTAGGTAACCTACAAAATCTAAGTGCCCGCTAGGTTATCTATGTAGTCCAAATGCCCGCTAGGGAATCTACATAGTCCAAGGGCCCGCTAGTTAACCTACATAGTCCAATTACCCGCTAGTTAACCTAGATCGTCCAAGTGCCCGCTAGGTAACCTACATAGTCCAAGGGCCCGCTAGTTAACCTACATTGTCCAAGGGCCCGCTAGGTAACCTACAAAGTCTAAGTGCCCGATAGGTTATCTATATACTCCAAATGCCCGCTAGGGAACCTACATAGTCCAAGTGCCCGCTAGTTAATCTAGATCGTCCAAGTGCCCGCTAGTTAACCAACATAGTCAATGGGCCCACTAGTTAACCTACATAGTGCAAGAGCCCGCTAGTTAACCTAGATCGTACAAGTGTCTGCTAGTTAACCTACATAGTCCAAGTGCCAGTTAGCTAACCCTGATAGTCATAGGGCCCGCTTGTTAACATTGATCATCCAAGTGCCCGCTAGTTAACCTAGATAGTCCAAGTGCACGCTAGTTAACCTAGATAGTCCAAGGTCCTGCTAGTTAACCTAGGTAGTCCAAGGTCCGCTAGTTAACCAAGATTCTCCAAGTGCTCGCTAGTTAACCTAAATAGTACAAGGGCTCGCTAGTTAACCTAGATAGTCCAAGTGCCCGCTAGGTAACCTAATTAGTCCAAATGTCCGATAGGGATCCTACATAGTCCAAGTGCCCGCTAGGTAACCTACATAGTCAAAGTGCCCGTTCGTTAACCAAGATAGTCCAAGTGCCCGCTAGGAAACCTACATAGTCCAAGTGCCCACTAGGTAACCTAAATAATCCAAATGCCCGCTAGGGAAACTACATAGTCCAAGTGCCCGCTAGTTAACGTAGATAGTCCAAGTGCCCGCTAGTAAACCTAGATAGTCCAAGGGCCCGCTAGTTAATCTAGATAGTCCAAGTGCCCGCTAGTTAACCTACATAGTACAATGGCCCTCTAGTTAACCTAGATAGTCCAAGTGCCCGCTAGGGGACGTACATGGTCCAAGTGCCCGCTAGGTAACCTAGATAGTCCAAGTGCCCACTATTGTATGTACATAGTTCAAGTGCCCGCTAGGTAACCTAGATTGTCCAAGTGTCCGCTAGTTAACCTACATAGTCCAAGTGACCGCTAGGTAACCTAGGTAGTCCAAGGTCCTGCTAGTTAACCTACATTGTCCAATGCCCAATAGGGAACCTACATAGTCCAAGTGCCCGCTGAGGAAACTACATAGTCCAAGTACCCAATAGGGAATCTACATATGCCAAGTGCCCGTTAGGGAACCTAGATAGTCCAAGTGCCCGTAGGGAACCTATATAGTCCAATTGCCCGCTAGGGAACCTACATAGTCAAAGAGCCCGCTAGGGAACCTGCATTGTACAAGTGCCCGCTAATTAACCTAGATAGTCCAAGTGCCCGCTAGTTAACCTAGATAGTCCAAGTGCCCGCTAGTTAACCTTGATCATCCAAGTGCCCGCTAGTTAACCTACATAGTCCAAGTGCCTGATAGGGAACCTACATAGTCCAAGTGTCCGATAGGGAACGTACATATTCCAAGTGCCCCTCAGGGAACCTAGATAGTCCAAGTGCCCGTAGGGAACCTATATAGTCCAAGTGCCCGCTATGGAACCTACATAGTCAAAGTGCCAGCTAGGGTACCTGCATTGTGCAAGTGCACGGTAGATAACCTAGATAGTCCAAAATCCCGCTAGTTAACTTACATAGTCCAAAGTCAGCTAGTTAGCCTAGATGGTCCAAGTGCTCGCTAGGGAACCTACATAATCCAAGTGCTCGCTAGGCAGCCTACATAGTCCAAGTGCCCGTTAGTTAACCTAGATAGTCAAAGTGCCTGCTAGGTAACCTAAATAGTCCAAGTGCCCGCTAGGGAACATACATAGTCCAAGTGCCCACTAGGTAACCTAGATAGTCCAAGTGCCCGTTAGCTAACCTAGATTGTCGATGTGTCCGCTAGTTAACCTACATAGTCCAAGTGCCCGCTTGGTAACCTAGACAGTCCAAGTGACCGCTAGGTAACCTACATAGTCCAAGTGCACGTTCGTTAACCTAGATAGTCCAAGTACCCGCTAGGGAAACTACATAATCCAAGTGCCCCCTAGTTAACCTAGATAGTCCAAGTGCCCGCTAGTAAACCTAGATAGTCTAAGGGCCCGCTATGGAACCTACATAGTCCAAGTGCCCGTTAGTTAACCTAGATAGTCCAAGTGCCTGCTTGGTAACCTAGATAGTCCAACAGCCCGCTAGGTAACCTACATACTCCAAGAACCCGCTAGGTAACGTAGATAGTTCAAGTGCCAGCTAGGTAACCTAGATATTCCAAGTGCCCGCTAGGTAACCTACAAAATCTAAGTGCCCGCTAGGTTATCTATGTAGTCCAAATGCCCGCTAGGGAATCTACATAGTCCAAGGGCCCGCTAGTTAACCTACATAGTCCAATTACCCGCTAGTTAACCTAGATCGTCCAAGTGCCCGCTAGGTAACCTACATAGTCCAAGGGCCCGCTAGTTAACCTACATTGTCCAAGGGCCCGCTAGGTAACCTACAAAGTCTAAGTGCCCGCTAGGTTATCTATATACTCCAAATGCCCGCTAGGGAACCTACATAGTCCAAGTGCCCGCTAGTTAATCTAGATCGTCCAAGTGTCCGCTAGTTAACCAACATAGTCAATGGGCCCACTAGTTAACCTACATAGTGCAAGAGCCCGCTAGTTAACCTAGATCGTACAAGTGTCTGCTAGTTAACCTACATAGTCCAAGTGCCAGTTAGCTAACCCTGATAGTCATAGGGCCCGCTTGTTAACATTGATCATCCAAGTGCCCGCTAGTTAACCTAGATAGTCCAAGTGCACGCTAGTTAACCTAGATAGTCCAAGTGCCCTCTAGTTAACCTAGATCGTCCAAGTGCCCGCTAGTTAACCTACATTGTCCAAGGTCCTGCTAGTTAACCTAGGTAGTCCAAGGTCCGCTAGTTAACCTACATACTCCAAGTGCTCGCTAGTTAACCTAAATAGTACAAGGGCCCGCTAGTTGACCTAGATAGTCCAAGTGCCCGCTAGTTAACCTAGATAGTCCAAGTGCCCGCTAGGTAACCTAATTAGTCCAAATGTCCGATAAGGATCCTACATAGTCCAAGTGCCCGCTAGGTAACCTACATAGTCAAAGTGCCTGCTCGTTAACCTAGATAGTCCAAGTGCCCGCTAGGAAACCTACATAGTCCAAGTGCCCGCTAGTTAACCTAGATAGTCTAAGTGCCCGCTAGTAAACCTAGATAATCCAAGGGCCCGCTAGTTAATCTAGATAGTCCAAGTGCTCGCTAGTTAACCTACATAGTACAATGGCCCTCTAGTTAACCTAGATAGTCCAAGTGCCCGCTAGGGGACGTACATGGTCCAAGTGCCCGCTAGGTAACCTAGATAGTCCAAGTGCCCACTATTGTATGTACATAGTTCAAGTGCCCGCTAGGTAACCTAGATTGTCCAAGTGTCCGCTAGTTAACCTACATAGTCCAAGTGCCCGCTAGGTAACCTAGGTAGTCCAAGGTCCTGCTAGTTAACCTACATTGTCCAATGCCCAATAGGGAACCTACATAGTCCAAGTGCCCGCTGAGGAAACTACATAGTCCAAGTACCCAATAGGGAATCTACATATTCCAAGTGCCCGTTAGGGAACCTAGATAGTCCAAGTGCCCGTAGGGAACCTATATAGTCCAATTGCCCGCTAGGGAACCTACATAGTCAAAGAGCCCGCTAGGGAACCTGCATTGTACAAGTGCCCGCTAATTAACCTAGATAGTCCAAGTGCCCGCTAGTTAACCTAGATAGTCCAAGTGCCTGATGGTTAACCTATATATTCCAATTGCCCGCTAGGGACCTGCATTGTGCAAGTGCCCGCTAGTTAACCTAGATATTCCAAGTGCCCGCTAGTTAACCTACATAGTCAAAGTGCCCATAGGGAACCTATATAGTCCAAGTGCCCGCTAGGGAACCTGCATTGTACAAGTGCCCGCTAATCAACCTAGATAGTCCAAGTGCCAGCTAGGTAACCTAGATAATCCAAGTGCCTGCTAGTTAACCTTAATCATCCAAGTGCCCGCTACTTAGCCTACATAGTCCAAGTGCCTGATAGGGAACCTACATAGTCCAAGTGCCCGCAGAGGAACCTACATAGTCCAAGTGCCCGATAGGGAACCTACATATTCCAAGTGCCCGTTAGGGAACCTAGATAGTCCAAGTGCCCGTAGGGAACCTATATAGTCCAAGTGCCCGCTATGGAACCTACATAGTCAAAGTGCCCGCTAGGGTACCTGCATTGTGCAAGTGCACGGTAGATAACCTAGATAGTCCAAAATCCCGCTAGTTAACTTACATAGTCCAAAGTCAGCTAGTTAGCCTAGATGGTCCAAGTGCTCGCTAGGGAACCTACATAATCCAAGTGCTCGCTAGGCAGCCTACATAGTCCAAGTGCCCGTTAGTTAACCTAGATAGTCAAAGTGCCTGCTAGGTAACCTAAATAGTCCAAGTGCCCGCTAGGGAACATACATAGTCCAAGTGCCCACTAGGTAACCTAGATAGTCCAAGTGCCCGTTAGCTAACCTAGATTGTCGATGTGTCCGCTAGTTAACCTACATAGTCCAAGTGCCCGCTTGGTAACCTAGACAGTCCAAGTGACCGCTAGGTAACCTACATAGTCCAAGTGCACGTTCGTTAACCTAGATAGTCCAAGTACCCGCTAGGGAAACTACATAATCCAAGTGCCCCCTAGTTAACCTAGATAGTCCAAGTGCCCGCTAGTAAACCTAGATAGTCTAAGGGCCCGCTATGGAACCTACATAGTCCAAGTGCCCGTTAGTTAACCTAGATAGTCCAAGTGCCTGCTTGGTAACCTAGATAGTCCAACAGCCCGTTAGGTAACCTACATACTCCAAGAACCCGCTAGGTAACGTAGATAGTTCAAGTGCCAGCTAGGTAACCTAGATATTCCAAGTGCCCGCTAGGTAACCTACAAAATCTAAGTGCCCGCTAGGTTATCTATGTAGTCCAAATGCCCGCTAGGGAATCTACATAGTCCAAGGGCCCGCTAGTTAACCTACATAGTCCAATTACCCGCTAGTTAACCTAGATCGTCCAAGTGCCCGCTAGGTAACCTACATAGTCCAAGGGCCCGCTAGTTAACCTACATTGTCCAAGGGCCCGCTAGGTAACCTACAAAGTCTAAGTGCCCGCTAGGTTATCTATATACTCCAAATGCCCGCTAGGGAACCTACATAGTCCAAGTGCCCGCTAGTTAATCTAGATCGTCCAAGTGCCCGCTAGTTAACCAACATAGTCAATGGGCCCACTAGTTAACCTACATAGTGCAAGAGCCCGCTAGTTAACCTAGATCGTACAAGTGTCTGCTAGTTAACCTACATAGTCCAAGTGCCAGTTAGCTAACCCTGATAGTCATAGGGCCCGCTTGTTAACATTGATCATCCAAGTGCCCGCTAGTTAACCTAGATAGTCCAAGTGCACGCTAGTTAACCTAGATAGTCCAAGTGCCCTCTAGTTAACCTAGATCGTCCAAGTGCCCGCTAGTTAACCTACATTGTCCAAGGTCCTGCTAGTTAACCTAGGTAGTCCAAGGTCCGCTAGTTAACCTACATACTCCAAGTGCTCGCTAGTTAACCTAAATAGTACAAGGGCCCGCTAGTTGACCTAGATAGTCCAAGTGCCCGCTAGTTAACCTACATAGTCCAAGTGCCCGCTAGGTAACCTACATAGTCAAAGTGCCTGCTCGTTAACCTAGATAGTCCAAGTGCCCGCTAGGAAACCTACATAGTCCAAGTGCCCGCTAGTTAACCTAGATAGTCTAAGTGCCCGCTAGTAAACCTAGATAATCCAAGGGCCCGCTAGTTAATCTAGATAGTCCAAGTGCTCGCTAGTTAACCTACATAGTACAATGGCCCTCTAGTTAACCTAGATAGTCCAAGTGCCCGCTAGGGGACGTACATGGTCCAAGTGCCCGCTAGGTAACCTACATAGTCCAAGGGCCTCTAGTTAACCTAGATAGTCCAAGTGCCCGCTAGGGGACGTACATAGTCCAAGTGCCCGCTAGGTAACCTTGATAGTCCAAGTGCCAACTATTGTATGTACATAGTTCAATTGCCCGCTAGGTAACCTAGATTGTCCAAGTGTCCGCTAGTTAACCTACATAGTCCAATGCCCGATAGGGAACCTACATAGTTCAAGTGCCCACTGAGAAACCTACATAGTCCAAGTGCCCACTCCGGAACATACATAGTCAACGTGCCCGCTAGGGAATCTACATAGTCCAAGGGCCCGCTAGTTAACCTACATAGTCCAAGGGCCCGCTAGTTAACCTACATCCTCCAAGGGCCCGCTAGTTAACCTAGACAATCCAAGTGCCCCATAGTTAACCTACATACTCCAAGTGCCCGCTAGGTAACCTAGACAGTTCAAGTGACCACTAGGTTACCTACATAGTCCAAGTGCCCGTTCGTTAACCTACATAGTCCAAGTGCCCGCTAGGCAACCAATATAGTCCAAATGCCCGCTAGGGACCCTAATAGTCCAAATGCCCGCTAGTTAACCTAGATAGTCCAAGTGCTCACTAGTTAACCTAGATAGACCGAGTGCCCGTTAGGGAACCTATCTAGTCCAAGTGCCCGATAGGGAACCTACATAGTCCAAGTGCCCGCTAGTTAACATAGATAGTCCAAGTACTCGCTAGGAAACGTACATAGTCCAAGTGCCCGCTGGGTAACCTAGATAGTCCACGTGCCCGTTAGCTAACCTAGATAGTCGAAGTGTCCGCTAGTTAACCTACATAGTCCAAGTGCCCGTTCATTAACATAGATAGGCCAAGTGCCAGCTTGGTAACCTAGACAGTCCAAGTGACCGCTAGGTTACCTACATAGTCCAAGTGCACGTTCGTTAACCTAGATAGTCCAAGTGCCCGCTAGGGAAACTACATAATCCAAGTGCCCGCTACTAAACCTAGATAGTCCAAGGGCCCGCTAGGGAACCTACATAGTCCAAGTGCCCGTTAGTTAACCTAGATAGTCCAAGTGCCTGCATGGTAACCTAGATAGTCCAACAGCCCGCTAGGTAACCTACATACTCCAAAAACCCTCTAGGTAACGTAGATAGTTCAAGTGCCAGCTAGGTAACCTAGATATTCCAAGTGTCCGCTAGGTAACCTACAAAATCTAAGTGCCCGCTAGGTTATCTATGTAGTCCAAATGCCCGCTAGGGTATCTACATAGTCCAAGGGCCCGCTAGTTAACGTAAATAGTCCAAGAGCTGCTAGTTAATCTACATAGTCCAAGGGCCCACTAGTTAACCTACATAGTCCAAGTACCCGCTAGTTAACCTAGATCGTCCAAGTGCCTGCTAGGTAACCTACATAGTCCAAGGGCCCGCTAGTTAACCTACATTGTCCAAGGGCCCGCAAGGTAAGTCTAAGTGCCCGCTAGGTTATCTATATAGTCCAAATGCCCGCTAGGGAACCTACATAGACCAAGTGCCCGCTAGTTAACCTAGATCGTCCAAGTGCCCGCTAGTTAACCACCATAGTCAATGGGCCCACTAGTTAACCTACATAGTGCAAGAGCCCGCTAGTTAACCTAGATCGTACAAGTGTCTGCTAGTTAACCTACATAGTCCAAGTGCCAGTTAGCTAACCCTGATAGTCAAAGGGCCCGCTTGTTAACATTGATCATCCAAGTGCCCGCTAGTTAACCTAGATAGTCCAAGTGCACGCTAGTTAACCTAGATAGTCCAAGTGCCCTCTAGTTAACCTAGATCGTCCAAGTGCCCGCTAGTTAACCTACATTGTCCAAGGTCCTGCTGTTTAACCTACGTAGTCCAAGGTCCGCTAGTTAACCTAGATACTCCAAGTGCTCTCTAGTTAACCTACATAGTCCAAGGGCCCTCTAGTTAACCTAGATAGTCCAAGTGCCCGCTAGTGGACGTACATGGTCCAAGTGCCCGCTAGGTAACCTAGATAGTCCAAGTGCCCACTATTGTATGTACATAGTTCAAGTGCCCGCTTGGTAACCTAGATTGTACAAGTGTCCGCTAGTTAACCTACATAGTCCAAGTGCCCGCTAGGTAACCTAGGTAGTCCAAGGTCCTGCTAGTTAACCTACATAGTCCAATGCCCGATAGGGAACCTACATAGTCCAAGTGCCCGCTGAGGAAGCTACATAGTCCAAGTACCCAATAGGGAACCTACATATTCCAAGTGCCCGTTAGGGAACCTAGATAGTCCAAGTGCCCGTAGGGAACCTATTTAGTCCAATTGCCCGCTAGGGAACCTACATAGTCAAAGAGCCCGCTAGGGAACCTGCATTGTACAAGTGCCCGCTAATTAACCTAGATAGTCCAAGTGCCCGCTAGTTAACCTAGATAGTCCAAGTGCCCGCTTGTTAACCTTGATCATCCAAGTGCCCGCTAGTTAACCTACATATTCCAAGTGCCTGATAGGGAACCTACATAGTCCAAGTGCCTGCAGAGGAACCTACATAGTCCAAGTGTCCGATAGGGAACCTACATATTCCAAGTGCCCGTTAGGGAACCTAGATAGTCCAAGTGCCCGTAGGGAACCTATATTGTCCAAGTGCCCGCTAGGGAACCTACATAGTCAAAGTGCCCGCTAGGGAACCTGCATTGTGCAAGTGCCCTCTAGTTAACCTAGATATTCCAAGTGCCCGCTAGTTAACCTACATAGTCAAAGTGCCCATAGGGAACCTATATAGTCCAAGTGCCCTCTAGGGAACCTGCATTGTACAAGTGCCCGCTAATCAACCTAGATAGTCCAAGTGCCCGCTAGTTAAGCTACATAGTCCAAGGTCAGCTAGTTAACCTAGATAGTCCAAGTGCCCGCTAGTTAACCTACATAGTCCAAGAACCCACTAGTTAACCTAGATAATCCAAGTGCCCGCTAGTCAACCTACATAGTCCAAGGGCCCGCTAGTTAACCTAGATATTCCAAGTGCCCGCTAGTTAACCTAGATCGTCCAAGTGTCCGCTAGTTAACCTACATAGTCCAAGTTCCCGTTAGGTAACCTCGATAGTACTTGTGCCCGCAATGTAACCTACATAATCCAAGTGCCCACTAGGTGACCTACATAGTCAAAGTGCCCGTTCGTTAACCTAGATGGTCCAAGTGCCCGCTAGGAAACCTACATAGTCCAAGTGCCCACTAGGTAACCTAAATAATCCAAATGCCCGCTAGGGAAACTACATAGTCCAAGTGCCCGCTAGTTAACCTAGATAGTCCAAGTGCCCGCTAGTAAACCTAGATAGTCCAAGGGCCCGCTAGTTAATCTAGATAGTCCAAGTGCCCGCTAGTTAACCTACATAGTCCAAGGGCCCTCTAGTTAACCTAGATAGTCCAAGCGCCCGCTAGGGGACGTACATAATCCAAGTGCCCGCTAGGTAACCTTGATAGTCCAAGTGCCCACTATTGTATGTACATAGTTCAAGTGCCCGCTAGGTAACCTAGATTGTCCAAGTGTCCCCTAGTTAACCTACATAGTCCAAGTGCCCGCTAAGTAACGTAGATAGTCCAAGGTCCTGCTAGTTAACCTACATAGTCCAATGCCCGATAGGGAACCTACATAGTTCAAGTGCCCGCTGAGGAACCTACATAGTCCAAGTGCCCACTCCGGAACATACATAGTCAAAGTGCCCCCTAGGGAATCTACATAGTCCAAGGGCCCGCTAGTGAACGTAGATAGTCCAAGTGCCGCTAGTTAATCTACATAGTCCAAGGGCCCGCTAGTTAACCTACATAGTCCAAGGGCCCGCTAGTTAACCTACATCGTCCAAGGGCCCGCTAGTTAACCTAGATAGTCCAAGTGCCCCCTAGTTAACCTACATACTCCAAGTGCCCGCTAGGTAACCTAGACAGTTCAAGTGACCACTAGGTTACCTACATAGTCCAAGTGCCCGTTCGTTAACCTATATAGTCCAAGTGCCCGCTAGGCAACCAATATAGTCCAAATGCCCGCTAGGGACCCTAATAGTCCAAATGCCCGCTAGTTAACCTAGATAGTCCAAGTGCTCGCTAGTTAACATAGATAGTCCAAGTGCCCGCTAGTTAACCTAGATAG
Organism: Tenrec ecaudatus; assembly: GCF_050624435.1. Classification (NCBI taxonomy): domain Eukaryota; kingdom Metazoa; phylum Chordata; class Mammalia; order Afrosoricida; family Tenrecidae; genus Tenrec; species Tenrec ecaudatus. The sequence continues at coordinate 1,984,976 of NW_027457652.1, forward strand.
ACCAAGTGCCCGCTAGGGAACCTATCTAGTCCAAGTGCCCGATAGGGAACCTACATAGTCCAAGTGCGCGCTAGTTAACATAGATAGTCCAAGAACCCGCTAGGAAACGTACATAGTCCAAGTGCCCGCTAGGTAACGTACATAGTCCAAGTGCGCGCTAGGTAACCTAGATAGTCCAAGTGGCCGCTAGGGAACGTACATAATCCAAGTGCCCGCTAGGTAACCTAGATATTCCAAGTGCCCGCTAGTTAACCTATATCGTCCAAGGGCCCGCTAGTTAATCTAGATAGTACAAGTGCCCGCTAGTTAACCTACATAGTACAATGGCCCTCTAGTTAACCTAGATAGTCCAAGTGCCCGCTAGGGGACGTACATGGTCCAAGTGCCCGCTAGGTAACCTAGATAGTCCAAGTGCCCACTATTGTATGTACATAGTTCAAGTGCCCGCTAGGTAACCTAGATTGTCCAAGTGTCCGCTAGTTAACCTACATAGTCCAAGTGCCCGCTAGGTAACCTAGGTAGTCCAAGGTCCTGCTAGTTAACCTACATTGTCCAATGCCCAATAGGGAACCTACATAGTCCAAGTGCCCGCTGAGGAAACTACATAGTCCAAGTACCCAATAGGGAATCTACATATTCCAAGTGCCCGTTAGGGAACCTAGATAGTCCAAGTGCCCGTAGGGAACCTATATAGTCCAATTGCCCGCTAGGGAACCTACATAGTCAAAGAGCCCGCTAGGGAACCTGCATTGTACAAGTGCCCGCTAATTAACCTAGATAGTCCAAGTGCCTGCTAGTTAACCTAGATAGTCCAAGTGCCTGCTAGTTAACCTACATATTCCAATTGCCCGCTAGGGACCTGCATTGTGCAAGTGCCCGCTAGTTAACCTAGATATTCCAAGTGCCCGCTAGTTAACCTACATAGTCAAAGTGCCCATAGGGAACCTATATAGTCCAAGTGCCCTCTAGGGAACCTGCATTGTACAAGTGCCCGCTAATCAACCTAGATAGTCCAAGTGCCCGCTAGTTAACCTAGATAATCCAAGTGCCTGCTAGTTAACCTTAATCATCCAAGTGCCCGCTACTTAGCCTACATAGTACAAGTGCCTGATAGGGAACCTACATAGTCCAAGTGCCCGCAGAGGAACCTACATAGTCCAAGTGCCCGATAGGGAACCTACATATTCCAACTGCCCGTTAGGGAACCTAGATAGTCCAAATGCCCGTAGGGAACCTACATAGTCCAAGTGCCCGCTATGGAACCTACATAGTCAAAGTGCCCACTAGGGTACCTGCATTGTGCAAGTGCACGGTAGATAACCTAGATAGTCCAAAATCCCGCTAGTTAACTTACATAGTCCAAAGTCAGCTAGTTAGCCTAGATGGTCCAAGTGCCCGCTAGTTAACCTACATAGTCCAAGGTCAGCTAGTTAACCTAGATAGTCCAAGTGCCCGCTAGTTATCCTTCATAGTCCAAGAACCCACTAGTTAACCTAGATAGTCCAAGTGCCCGCTAGTCAACCTACATAGTCCAAGGGCCCGCTAGTTAACCTAGATATTCCAAGTGCCCGCTAGTTAACCTAGATCGTCCAAGTGTCCGCTAGTTAACATACATAGTCCAAGTTCCCGTTAGGTAACCTAGATAGTACAAGTGCCCGCAAGGTAACCTACATAGTCCAAGTGCCCACTAGGTAACCTACGTAGTCAAAGTGCCCGTTCGTTAACCTAGATGGTCTAAGTGCCCGCTAGGAAACCTACATAGTCCAAGTGCCCACTAGGTAACCTAAATTATCCAAATGCCCGCTAGGGAAACTACATAGTCCAAGTGCCCGCTAGTTAACCTAGATAGTCCAAGTGCCCGCTAGTAAACCTAGATAGTCCAAGGGCCCGTTAGTTAATCTAGATAGTCCAAGTGCCTGCTAGTTAACCTACATAGTCCAAGGGCCTCTAGTTAACCTAGATAGTCCAAGTGCCCGCTAGGGGACGTACATAGTCCAAGTGCCCGCTAGGTAACCTTGATAGTCCAAGTGCCAACTATTGTATGTACATAGTTCAAGTGCCCGCTAGGTAACCTAGATTGTCCAAGTGTCCGCTAGTTAACCTACATAGTCCAATGCCCGATAGGGAACCTACATAGTTCAAGTGCCCACTGAGGAACCTACATAGTCCAAGTGCCCACTCCGGAACATACATAGTCAACGTGCCCGCTAGGGAATCTACATAGTCCAAGGGCCCGCTAGTTAACCTACATAGTCCAAGGGCCCGCTAGTTAACCTACATCCTCCAAGGGCCCGCTAGTTAACCTAGACAATCCAAGTGCCCCATAGTTAACCTACATACTCCAAGTGCCCGCTAGGTAACCTAGACAGTTCAAGTGACCACTAGGTTACCTACATAGTCCAAGTGCCCGTTCGTTAACCTACATAGTCCAAGTGCCCGCTAGGCAACCAATATAGTCCAAATGCCCGCTAGGGACCCTAATAGTCCAAATGCCCGCTAGTTAACCTAGATAGTCCAAGTGCTCACTAGTTAACCTAGATAGACCGAGTGCCCGTTAGGGAACCTATCTAGTCCAAGTGCCCGATAGGGAACCTACATAGTCCAAGTGCCCGCTAGTTAACATAGATAGTCCAAGTACTCGCTAGGAAACGTACATAGTCCAAGTGCCCGCTGGGTAACCTAGATAGTCCACGTGCCCGTTAGCTAACCTAGATAGTCGAAGTGTCCGCTAGTTAACCTACATAGTCCAAGTGCCCGTTCATTAACATAGATAGGCCAAGTGCCAGCTTGGTAACCTAGACAGTCCAAGTGACCGCTAGGTTACCTACATAGTCCAAGTGCACGTTCGTTAACCTAGATAGTCCAAGTGCCCGCTAGGGAAACTACATAATCCAAGTGCCCGCTACTAAACCTAGATAGTCCAAGGGCCCGCTAGGGAACCTACATAGTCCAAGTGCCCGTTAGTTAACCTAGATAGTCCAAGTGCCTGCATGGTAACCTAGATAGTCCAACAGCCCGCTAGGTAACCTACATACTCCAAAAACCCGCTAGGTAACGTAGATAGTTCAAGTGCCAGCTAGGTAACCTAGATATTCCAAGTGTCCGCTAGGTAACCTACAAAATCTAAGTGCCCGCTAGGTTATCTATGTAGTCCAAATGCCCGCTAGGGTATCTACATAGTCCAAGGGCCCGCTAGTTAACGTAAATAGTCCAAGAGCTGCTAGTTAATCTACATAGTCCAAGGGCCCACTAGTTAACCTACATAGTCCAAGTACCCGCTAGTTAACCTAGATCGTCCAAGTGCCTGCTAGGTAACCTACATAGTCCAAGGGCCCGCTAGTTAACCTACATTGTCCAAGGGCCCGCAAGGTAAGTCTAAGTGCCCGCTAGGTTATCTATATAGTCCAAATGCCCGCTAGGGAACCTACATAGACCAAGTGCCCGCTAGTTAACCTAGATCGTCCAAGTGCCCGCTAGTTAACCACCATAGTCAATGGGCCCACTAGTTAACCTACATAGTGCAAGAGCCCGCTAGTTAACCTAGATCGTACAAGTGTCTGCTAGTTAACCTACATAGTCCAAGTGCCAGTTAGCTAACCCTGATAGTCAAAGGGCCCGCTTGTTAACATTGATCATCCAAGTGCCCGCTAGTTAACCTAGATAGTCCAAGTGCACGCTAGTTAACCTAGATAGTCCAAGTGCCCTCTAGTTAACCTAGATCGTCCAATTGCCCGCTAGTTAACCTACATTGTCCAAGGTCCTGCTGTTTAACCTACGTAGTCCAAGGTCCGCTAGTTAACCTAGATACTCCAAGTGCTCTCTAGTTAACCTACATAGTCCAAGGGCCCTCTAGTTAACCTAGATAGTCCAAGTGCCCGCTAGTGGACGTACATGGTCCAAGTGCCCGCTAGGTAACCTAGATAGTCCAAGTGCCCACTATTGTATGTACATAGTTCAAGTGCCCGCTTGGTAACCTAGATTGTACAAGTGTCCGCTAGTTAACCTACATAGTCCAAGTGCCCGCTAGGTAACCTAGGTAGTCCAAGGTCCTGCTAGTTAACCTACATAGTCCAATGCCCGATAGGGAACCTACATAGTCCAAGTGCCCGCTGAGGAAGCTACATAGTCCAAGTACCCAATAGGGAACCTACATATTCCAAGTGCCCGTTAGGGAACCTAGATAGTCCAAGTGCCCGTAGGGAACCTATTTAGTCCAATTGCCCGCTAGGGAACCTACATAGTCAAAGAGCCCGCTAGGGAACCTGCATTGTACAAGTGCCCGCTAATTAACCTAGATAGTCCAAGTGCCCGCTAGTTAACCTAGATAGTCCAAGTGCCCGCTTGTTAACCTTGATCATCCAAGTGCCCGCTAGTTAACCTACATATTCCAAGTGCCTGATAGGGAACCTACATAGTCCAAGTGCCTGCAGAGGAACCTACATAGTCCAAGTGTCCGATAGGGAACCTACATATTCCAAGTGCCCGTTAGGGAACCTAGATAGTCCAAGTGCCCGTAGGGAACCTATATTGTCCAAGTGCCCGCTAGGGAACCTACATAGTCAAAGTGCCCGCTAGGGAACCTGCATTGTGCAAGTGCCCTCTAGTTAACCTAGATATTCCAAGTGCCCGCTAGTTAACCTACATAGTCAAAGTGCCCATAGGGAACCTATATAGTCCAAGTGCCCTCTAGGGAACCTGCATTGTACAAGTGCCCGCTAATTAACCTAGATAGTCCAAGTGCCCGCTAGTTAAGCTACATAGTCCAAGGTCAGCTAGTTAACCTAGATAGTCCAAGTGCCCGCTAGTTAACCTACATAGTCCAAGAACCCACTAGTTAACCTAGATAATCCAAGTGCCCGCTAGTCAACCTACATAGTCCAAGGGCCCGCTAGTTAACCTAGATATTCCAAGTGCCCGCTAGTTAACCTAGATCGTCCAAGTGTCCGCTAGTTAACCTACATAGTCCAAGTTCCCGTTAGGTAACCTCGATAGTACTTGTGCCCGCAATGTAACCTACATAATCCAAGTGCCCACTAGGTGACCTACATAGTCAAAGTGCCCGTTCGTTAACCTAGATGGTCCAAGTGCCCGCTAGGAAACCTACATAGTCCAAGTGCCCACTAGGTAACCTAACTAATCCAAATGCCCGCTAGGGAAACTACATAGTCCAAGTGCCCGCTAGTTAACCTAGATAGTCCAAGTGCCCGCTAGTAAACCTAGATAGTCCAAGGGCCCGCTAGTTAATCTAGATAGTCCAAGTGCCCGCTAGTTAACCTACATAGTCCAAGGGCCCTCTAGTTAACCTAGATAGTCCAAGCGCCCGCTAGGGGACGTACATAATCCAAGTGCCCGCTAGGTAACCTTGATAGTCCAAGTGCCCACTATTGTATGTACATAGTTCAAGTGCCCGCTAGGTAACCTAGATTGTCCAAGTGTCCCCTAGTTAACCTACATAGTCCAAGTGCCCGCTAAGTAACGTAGATAGTCCAAGGTCCTGCTAGTTAACCTACATAGTCCAATGCCCGATAGGGAACCTACATAGTTCAAGTGCCCGCTGAGGAACCTACATAGTCCAAGTGCCCACTCCGGAACATACATAGTCAAAGTGCCCCCTAGGGAATCTACATAGTCCAAGGGCCCGCTAGTGAACGTAGATAGTCCAAGTGCCGCTAGTTAATCTACATAGTCCAAGGGCCCGCTAGTTAACCTACATAGTCCAAGGGCCCGCTAGTTAACCTACATCGTCCAAGGGCCCGCTAGTTAACCTAGATAGTCCAAGTGCCCCCTAGTTAACCTACATACTCCAAGTGCCCGCTAGGTAACCTAGACAGTTCAAGTGACCACTAGGTTACCTACATAGTCCAAGTGCCCGTTCGTTAACCTATATAGTCCAAGTGCCCGCTAGGCAACCAATATAGTCCAAATGCCCGCTAGGGACCCTAATAGTCCAAATGCCCGCTAGTTAACCTAGATAGTCCAAGTGCTCGCTAGTTAACATAGATAGTCCAAGTGCCCGCTAGTTAACCTAGATAGACCAAGTGCCCGCTAGGGAACCTATCTAGTCCAAGTGCCCGATAGGGAACCTACATAGTCCAAGTGCGCGCTAGTTAACATAGATAGTCCAAGAACCCGCTAGGAAACGTACATAGTCCAAGTGCCCGCTAGGTAACGTACATAGTCCAAGTGCGCGCTAGGTAACCTAGATAGTCCAAGTGGCCGCTAGGGAACGTACATAATCCAAGTGCCCGCTAGGTAACCTAGATATTCCAAGTGCCCGCTAGTTAACCTATATCGTCCAAGGGCCCGCTAGTTAATCTAGATAGTACAAGTGCCCGCTAGTTAACCTACATAGTACAATGGCCCTCTAGTTAACCTAGATAGTCCAAGTGCCCGCTAGGGGACGTACATGGTCCAAGTGCCCGCTAGGTAACCTAGATAGTCCAAGTGCCCACTATTGTATGTACATAGTTCAAGTGCCCGCTAGGTAACCTAGATTGTCCAAGTGTCCGCTAGTTAACCTACATAGTCCAAGTGCCCGCTAGGTAACCTAGGTAGTCCAAGGTCCTGCTAGTTAACCTACATTGTCCAATGCCCAATAGGGAACCTACATAGTCCAAGTGCCCGCTGAGGAAACTACATAGTCCAAGTACCCAATAGGGAATCTACATATTCCAAGTGCCCGTTAGGGAACCTAGATAGTCCAAGTGCCCGTAGGGAACCTATATAGTCCAATTGCCCGCTAGGGAACCTACATAGTCAAAGAGCCCGCTAGGGAACCTGCATTGTACAAGTGCCCGCTAATTAACCTAGATAGTCCAAGTGCCCGCTAGTTAACCTAGATAGTCCAAGTGCCTGCTAGTTAACCTACATATTCCAATTGCCCGCTAGGGACCTGCATTGTGCAAGTGCCCGCTAGTTAACCTAGATATTCCAAGTGCCCGCTAGTTAACCTACATAGTCAAAGTGCCCATAGGGAACCTATATAGTCCAAGTGCCCTCTAGGGAACCTGCATTGTACAAGTGCCCGCTAATCAACCTAGATAGTCCAAGTGCCCGCTAGTTAACCTAGATAATCCAAGTGCCTGCTAGTTAACCTTAATCATCCAAGTGCCCGCTACTTAGCCTACATAGTACAAGTGCCTGATAGGGAACCTACATAGTCCAAGTGCCCGCAGAGGAACCTACATAGTCCAAGTGCCCGATAGGGAACCTACATATTCCAACTGCCCGTTAGGGAACCTAGATAGTCCAAATGCCCGTAGGGAACCTATATAGTCCAAGTGCCCGCTATGGAACCTACATAGTCAAAGTGCCCACTAGGGTACCTGCATTGTGCAAGTGCACGGTAGATAACCTAGATAGTCCAAAATCCCGCTAGTTAACTTACATAGTCCAAAGTCAGCTAGTTAGCCTAGATGGTCCAAGTGCCCGCTAGTTAACCTACATAGTCCAAGGTCAGCTAGTTAACCTAGATAGTCCAAGTGCCCGCTAGTTATCCTTCATAGTCCAAGAACCCACTAGTTAACCTAGATAGTCCAAGTGCCCGCTAGTCAACCTACATAGTCCAAGGGCCCGCTAGTTAACCTAGATATTCCAAGTGCCCGCTAGTTAACCTAGATCGTCCAAGTGTCCGCTAGTTAACATACATAGTCCAAGTTCCCGTTAGGTAACCTAGATAGTACAAGTGCCCGCAAGGTAACCTACATAGTCCAAGTGCCCACTAGGTAACCTACGTAGTCAAAGTGCCCGTTCGTTAACCTAGATGGTCTAAGTGCCCGCTAGGAAACCTACATAGTCCAAGTGCCCACTAGGTAACCTAAATTATCCAAATGCCCGCTAGGGAAACTACATAGTCCAAGTGCCCGCTAGTTAACCTAGATAGTCCAAGTGCCCGCTAGTAAACCTAGATAGTCCAAGGGCCCGTTAGTTAATCTAGATAGTCCAAGTGCCTGCTAGTTAACCTACATAGTCCAAGGGCCTCTAGTTAACCTAGATAGTCCAAGTGCCCGCTAGGGGACGTACATAGTCCAAGTGCCCGCTAGGTAACCTTGATATTCCAAGTGCCAACTATTGTATGTACATAGTTCAAGTGCCCGCTAGGTAACCTAGATTGTCCAAGTGTCCGCTAGTTAACCTACATAGTCCAATGCCCGATAGGGAACCTACATAGTTCAAGTGCCCACTGAGGAACCTACATAGTCCAAGTGCCCACTCCGGAACATACATAGTCAACGTGCCCGCTAGGGAATCTACATAGTCCAAGGGCCCGCTAGTTAACCTACATAGTCCAAGGGCCCGCTAGTTAACCTACATCCTCCAAGGGCCCGCTAGTTAACCTAGACAATCCAAGTGCCCCATAGTTAACCTACATACTCCAAGTGCCCGCTAGGTAACCTAGACAGTTCAAGTGACCACTAGGTTACCTACATAGTCCAAGTGCCCGTTCGTTAACCTACATAGTCCAAGTGCCCGCTAGGCAACCAATATAGTCCAAATGCCCGCTAGGGACCCTAATAGTCCAAATGCCCGCTAGTTAACCTAGATAGTCCAAGTGCTCACTAGTTAACCTAGATAGACCGAGTGCCCGTTAGGGAACCTATCTAGTCCAAGTGCCCGATAGGGAACCTACATAGTCCAAGTGCCCGCTAGTTAACATAGATAGTCCAAGTACTCGCTAGGAAACGTACATAGTCCAAGTGCCCGCTGGGTAACCTAGATAGTCCACGTGCCCGTTAGCTAACCTAGATAGTCGAAGTGTCCGCTAGTTAACCTACATAGTCCAAGTGCCCGTTCATTAACATAGATAGGCCAAGTGCCAGCTTGGTAACCTAGACAGTCCAAGTGACCGCTAGGTTACCTACATAGTCCAAGTGCACGTTCGTTAACCTAGATAGTCCAAGTGCCCGCTAGGGAAACTACATAATCCAAGTGCCCGCTACTAAACCTAGATAGTCCAAGGGCCCGCTAGGGAACCTACATAGTCCAAGTGCCCGTTAGTTAACCTAGATAGTCCAAGTGCCTGCATGGTAACCTAGATAGTCCAACAGCCCGCTAGGTAACCTACATACTCCAAAAACCCGCTAGGTAACGTAGATAGTTCAAGTGCCAGCTAGGTAACCTAGATATTCCAAGTGTCCGCTAGGTAACCTACAAAATCTAAGTGCCCGCTAGGTTATCTATGTAGTCCAAATGCCCGCTAGGGTATCTACATAGTCCAAGGGCCCGCTAGTTAACGTAAATAGTCCAAGAGCTGCTAGTTAATCTACATAGTCCAAGGGCCCACTAGTTAACCTACATAGTCCAAGTACCCGCTAGTTAACCTAGATCGTCCAAGTGCCTGCTAGGTAACCTACAAAGTCCAAGGGCCCGCTAGTTAACCTACATTGTCCAAGGGCCCGCAAGGTAAGTCTAAGTGCCCGCTAGGTTATCTATATAGTCCAAATGTCCGCTAGGGAACCTACATAGACCAAGTGCCCGCTAGTTAACCTAGATCGTCCAAGTGCCCGCTAGTTAACCACCATAGTCAATGGGCCCACTAGTTAACCTACATAGTGCAAGAGCCCGCTAGTTAACCTAGATCGTACAAGTGTCTGCTAGTTAACCTACATAGTCCAAGTGCCAGTTAGCTAACCCTGATAGTCAAAGGGCCCGCTTGTTAACATTGATCATCCAAGTGCCCGCTAGTTAACCTAGATAGTCCAAGTGCACGCTAGTTAACCTAGATAGTCCAAGTGCCCTCTAGTTAACCTAGATCGTCCAAGTGCCCGCTAGTTAACCTACATTGTCCAAGGTCCTGCTGTTTAACCTACGTAGTCCAAGGTCCGCTAGTTAACCTAGATACTCCAAGTGCTCTCTAGTTAACCTACATAGTCCAAGGGCCCTCTAGTTAACCTAGATAGTCCAAGTGCCCGCTAGTGGACGTACATGGTCCAAGTGCCCGCTAGGTAACCTAGATAGTCCAAGTGCCCACTATTGTATGTACATAGTTCAAGTGCCCGCTTGGTAACCTAGATTGTACAAGTGTCCGCTAGTTAACCTACATAGTCCAAGTGCCCGCTAGGTAACCTAGGTAGTCCAAGGTCCTGCTAGTTAACCTACATAGTCCAATGCCCGATAGGGAACCTACATAGTCCAAGTGCCCGCTGAGGAAGCTACATAGTCCAAGTACCCAATAGGGAACCTACATATTCCAAGTGCCCGTTAGGGAACCTAGATAGTCCAAGTGCCCGTAGGGAACCTATTTAGTCCAATTGCCCGCTAGGGAACCTACATAGTCAAAGAGCCCGCTAGGGAACCTGCATTGTACAAGTGCCCGCTAATTAACCTAGATAGTCCAAGTGCCCGCTAGTTAACCTAGATAGTCCAAGTGCCCGCTTGTTAACCTTGATCATCCAAGTGCCCGCTAGTTAACCTACATATTCCAAGTGCCTGATAGGGAACCTACATAGTCCAAGTGCCTGCAGAGGAACCTACATAGTCCAAGTGTCCGATAGGGAACCTACATATTCCAAGTGCCCGTTAGGGAACCTAGATAGTCCAAGTGCCCGTAGGGAACCTATATTGTCCAAGTGCCCGCTAGGGAACCTACATAGTCAAAGTGCCCGCTAGGGAACCTGCATTGTGCAAGTGCCCGCTAGTTAACCTAGATATTCCAAGTGCCCGCTAGTTAACCTACATAGTCAAAGTGCCCATAGGGAACCTATATAGTCCAAGTGCCCTCTAGGGAACCTGCATTGTACAAGTGCCCGCTAATCAACCTAGATAGTCCAAGTGCCCGCTAGTTAAGCTACATAGTCCAAGGTCAGCTAGTTAACCTAGATAGTCCAAGTGCCCGCTAGTTAACCTACATAGTCCAAGAACCCACTAGTTAACCTAGATAATCCAAGTGCCCGCTAGTCAACCTACATAGTCCAAGGGCCCGCTAGTTAACCTAGATATTCCAAGTGCCCGCTAGTTAACCTAGATCGTCCAAGTGTCCGCTAGTTAACCTACATAGTCCAAGTTCCCGTTAGGTAACCTCGATAGTACTTGTGCCCGCAATGTAACCTACATAATCCAAGTGCCCACTAGGTGACCTACATAGTCAAAGTGCCCGTTCGTTAACCTAGATGGTCCAAGTGCCCGCTAGGAAACCTACATAGTCCAAGTGCCCACTAGGTAACCTAAATAATCCAAATGCGCGCTAGGGAAACTACATAGTCCAAGTGCCCGCTAGTTAACCTAGATAGTCCAAGTGCCCGCTAGTAAACCTAGATAGTCCAAGGGCCCGCTAGTTAATCTAGATAGTCCAAGTGCCCGCTAGTTAACCTACATAGTCCAAGGGCCCTCTAGTTAACCTAGATAGTCCAAGCGCCCGCTAGGGGACGTACATAATCCAAGTGCCCGCTAGGTAACCTTGATAGTCCAAGTGCCCACTATTGTATGTACATAGTTCAAGTGCCCGCTAGGTAACCTAGATTGTCCAAGTGTCCCCTAGTTAACCTACATAGTCCAAGTGCCCGCTAAGTAACGTAGATAGTCCAAGGTCCTGCTAGTTAACCTACATAGTCCAATGCCCGATAGGGAACCTACATAGTTCAAGTGCCCGCTGAGGAACCTACATAGTCCAAGTGCCCACTCCGGAACATACATAGTCAAAGTGCCCCCTTGGGAATCTACATAGTCCAAGGGCCCGCTAGTGAACGTAGATAGTCCAAGTGCCGCTAGTTAATCTACATAGTCCAAGGGCCCGCTAGTTAACCTACATAGTCCAAGGGCCCGCTAGTTAACCTACATCGTCCAAGGGCCCGCTAGTTAACCTAGATAGTCCAAGTGCCCCCTAGTTAACCTACATACTCCAAGTGCCCGCTAGGTAACCTAGACAGTTCAAGTGACCACTAGGTTACCTACATAGTCCAAGTGCCCGTTCGTTAACCTATATAGTCCAAGTGCCCGCTAGGCAACCAATATAGTCCAAATGCCCGCTAGGGACCCTAATAGTCCAAATGCCCGCTAGTTAACCTAGATAGTCCAAGTGCTCGCTAGTTAACATAGATAGTCCAAGTGCCCGCTAGTTAACCTAGATAGACCAAGTGCCCGCTAGGGAACCTATCTAGTCCAAGTGCCCGATAGGGAACCTACATAGTCCAAGTGCGCGCTAGTTAACATAGATAGTCCAAGAACCCGCTAGGAAACGTACATAGTCCAAGTGCCCGCTAGGTAACGTACATAGTCCAAGTGCCCGCTAGGTAACCTAGATAGTCCAAGTGGCCGCTAGGGAACGTACATAATCCAAGTGCCCGCTAGGTAACCTAGATATTCCAAGTGCCCGCTAGTTAACCTATATCGTCCAAGGGCCCGCTAGTTAATCTAGATAGTACAAGTGCCCGCTAGTTAACCTACATAGTACAATGGCCCTCTAGTTAACCTAGATAGTCCAAGTGCCCGCTAGGGGACGTACATGGACCAAGTGCCCAGTAGGTAACCTAGATAGTCCAAGTGCCCACTATTGTATGTTCATAGTTCAAGTGCCCGCTAGGTAACCTAGATTGTCCAAGTGTCCGCTAGTTAACCTACATAGTCCAAGTGCCCGCTAGGTAACCTAGGTAGTCCAAGGTCCTGCTAGTTAACCTACATTGTCCAATGCCCAATAGGGAACCTACATAGTCCAAGTGCCCGCTGAGGAAGCTACATAGTCCAAGTACCCAATAGGGAACCTACATATTCCAAGTGCCCGTTAGGGAACCTAGATAGTCCAAGTGCCCGTAGGGAACCTATATAGTCCAATTGCCCGCTAGGGAACCTACATAGTCAAAGAGCCCGCTAGGGAACCTGCATTGTACAAGTGCCCGCTAATTAACCTAGATAGTCCAAGTGCCCGCTAGTTAACCTAGATAGTCCAAGTGCCTGCTAGTTAACCTACATATTCCAAGTGCCCGCTAGGGACCTGCATTGTGCAAGTGCCCGCTAGTTAACCTAGATATTCCAAGTGCCCGCTAGTTAACCTACATAGTCAAAGTGCCCATAGGGCACCTATATAGTACAAGTGCCCTCTAGGAAACCTGCATTGCACAAGTGCCCGCTAATCAACCTAGATAGTCCAAGTGCCCGCTAGTTAACCTAGATAATCCAAGTGCCTGCTAGTTAACCTTAATCATCCAAGTGCCCGCTACTTAGCCTACATAGTCCAAGTGCCTGATAGGGAACCTACATAGTCCAAGTGCCCGCAGAGGAACCTACATAGTCCAAGTGCCCGAAAGGGAACCTACATATTCCAAGTGCCCGTTAGGGAACCTAGATAGTCCAAGTGCCCGTAGGGAACCTATATAGTCCAAGTGCCCGCTATGGAACCTACATAGTCAAAGTGCCCGCTAGGGTACCTGCATTGTGCAAGTGCACGGTAGATAACCTAGATAGTCCAAAATCCCGCTAGTTAACTTACATAGTCCAAAGTCAGCTAGTTAGCCTAGATGGTCCAAGTGCTCGCTAGGGAACCTACATAATCCAAGTGCTCGCTAGGCAGCCTACATAGTCCAAGTGCCCGTTAGTTAACCTAGATAGTCAAAGTGCCTGCTAGGTAACCTAAATAGTCCAAGTGCCCGCTAGGGAACATACATAGTCCAAGTGCCCACTAGGTAACCTAGATAGTCCAAGTGCCCGTTAGCTAACCTAGATTGTCGATGTGTCCGCTAGTTAACCTACATAGTCCAAGTGCCCGCTTGGTAACCTAGACAGTCCAAGTGACCGCTAGGTAACCTACATAGTCCAAGTGCACGTTCGTTAACCTAGATAGTCCAAGTACCCGCTAGGGAAACTACATAATCCAAGTGCCCCCTAGTTAACCTAGATAGTCCAAGTGCCCGCTAGTAAACCTAGATAGTCTAAGGGCCCGCTATGGAACCTACATAGTCCAAGTGCCCGTTAGTTAACCTAGATAGTCCAAGTGCCTGCTTGGTAACCTAGATAGTCCAACAGCCCGCTAGGTAACCTACATACTCCAAGAACCCGCTAGGTAACGTAGATAGTTCAAGTGCCAGCTAGGTAACCTAGATATTCCAAGTGCCCGCTAGGTAACCTACAAAATCTAAGTGCCCGCTAGGTTATCTATGTAGTCCAAATGCCCGCTAGGGAATCTACATAGTCCAAGGGCCCGCTAGTTAACCTACATAGTCCAATTACCCGCTAGTTAACCTAGATTGTCCAAGTGCCCGCTAGGTAACCTACATAGTCCAAGGGCCCGCTAGTTAACCTACATTGTCCAAGGGCCCGCTAGGTAACCTACAAAGTCTAAGTGCCCGCTAGGTTATCTATATACTCCAAATGCCCGCTAGGGAACCTACATAGTCCAAGTGCCCGCTAGTTAATCTAGATCGTCCAAGTGCCCGCTAGTTAACCAACATAGTCAATGGGCCCACTAGTTAACCTACATAGTGCAAGAGCCCGCTAGTTAACCTAGATCGTACAAGTGTCTGCTAGTTAACCTACATAGTCCAAGTGCCAGTTAGCTAACCCTGATAGTCATAGGGCCCGCTTGTTAACATTGATCATCCAAGTGCCCGCTAGTTAACCTAGATAGTCCAAGTGCACGCTAGTTAACCTAGATAGTCCAAGTGCCCTCTAGTTAACCTAGATCGTCCAAGTGCCCGCTAGTTAACCTACATTGTCCAAGGTCCTGCTAGTTAACCTAGGTAGTCCAAGGTCCGCTAGTTAACCTACATACTCCAAGTGCTCGCTAGTTAACCTAAATAGTACAAGGGCCCGCTAGTTGACCTAGATAGTCCAAGTGCCCGCTAGTTAACCTAGATAGTCCAAGTGCCCGCTAGGTAACCTAATTAGTCCAAATGTCCGATAAGGATCCTACATAGTCCAAGTGCCCGCTAGGTAACCTTCATAGTCAAAGTGCCCGCTAGGAAACCTACATAGTCCAAGTGCCCGCTAGTTAACCTAGATAGTCCAAGTGCCCGCTAGTAAACCTAGATAGTCCAAGGGCCCGCTAGTTAATCTAGATAGTCCAAGTGCTCGCTAGTTAACCTACATAGTACAATGGCCCTCTAGTTAACCTAGATAGTCCAAGTGCCCGCTAGGGGATGTACATGGTCCAAGTGCCCGCTAGGTAACCTAGATAGTCCAAGTGCCCACTATTGTATGTACATAGTTCAAGTGCCCGCTAGGTAACCTAGATTGTCCAAGTGTCCGCTAGTTAACCTACATAGTCCAAGTGCCCGCTAGGTAACCTAGGTAGTCCAAGGTCCTGCTAGTTAACCTACATTGTCCAATGCCCAATAGGGAACCTACATAGTCCAAGTGCCCGCTGAGGAAACTACATAGTCCAAGTACCCAATAGGGAACCTACATATTCCAAGTGCCCGTTAGGGAACCTAGATAGTCCAAGTGCCCGTAGGGAACCTATATAGTCCAATTGCCCGCTAGGGAACCTACATAGTCAAAGAGTCCGCTAGGGAACCTGCATTGTACAAGTGCCCGCTAATTAACCTAGATAGTCCAAGTGCTCGCTAGTTAACCTAGATAGTCCAAGTGCCTGCTAGTTAACCTACATATTCCAATTGCCCGCTAGGGACCTGCATTGTGCAAGTGCCCGCTAGTTAACCTAGATATTCCAAGTGCCCGCTAGTTAACCTACATAGTCAAAGTGCCCATAGGGAACCTATATAGTCCAAGTGCCCTCTAGGGAACCTGCATTGTACAAGTGCCCGCTAATCAACCTAGATAGTCCAAGTGCCCGCTAGTTAACCTAGATAATCCAAGTGCCTGCTAGTTAACCTTAATCATCCAAGTGCCCGCTACTTAGCCTACATAGTCCAAGTGCCTGATAGGGAACCTACATAGTCCAAGTGCCCGCAGAGGAACCTACATAGTCCAAGTGCCCGATAGGGAACCTACATATTCCAAGTGCCCGTTAGGGAACCTAGATAGTCCAAGTGCCCGTAGGGAACCTATATAGTCCAAGTGCCCGCTTTGGAACCTACATAGTCAAAGTGCCAGCTAGGGTACCTGCATTGTGCAAGTGCACGGTAGATAAACTAGATAGTCCAAAATCCCGCTAGTTACCTTACATAGTCCAAAGTCAGCTAGTTAGCCTAGATGGTCCAAGTGCCCGCTAGTTAACCTACATAGTCCAAGGTCAGCTAGTTAACCTAGATAGTCCAAGTGCCCGCTAGTTATCCTACATAGTCCAAGAACCCACTAGTTAACCTAGATAGTCCAAGTGCCCGCTAGTCAACCTACATAGTCCAAGGGCCCGCTAGTTAACCTAGATATTCCAAGTGCCCGCTAGTTAACCTAGATCGTCCAAGTGTGCGCTAGTTAACCTACATAGTCCAAGTTCCCGTTAGGTAACCTATATAGTACAAGTGCCCGCAAGGTAACCTACATAGTCCAAGTGCCCACTAGGTAACCTACGTAGTCAAAGTGCCCGTTCGTTAACCTAGATGGTCCAAGTGCCCGCTAGGAAACCTACATAGTCCAAGTGCCCACTAGGTAACCTAAATAATCCAAATGCCCGCTAGGGAAACTACATAGTCCAAGTGCCCGCTAGTTAACCTAGATAGTCCAAGTGCCCGCTAGTAAACCTAGATAGTCCAAGGGCCCGTTAGTTAATCTAGATAGTCCAAGTGCCTGCTAGTTAACCTACATAGTCCAAGGGCCCTCTAGTTAACCTAGATACTCCAAGTGCCCGCTAGGGGACGTACATAGTCCAATTGCCCGGTAGGTAACCTTGATAGTCCAAGTGCCAACTATTGTATGTACAAAGATAAAGTGACCGCTAGTTAACCTACATAGTCCAATGCCCGATAGGGAACCTACATAGTCAAGTGCCCACTGAGTAACCTACATAGTCCTAGTGCCCACTCCGGAACATACATAGTCAACGTGCCCGCTAGGGAATCTACATAGCCCAAGGGCCCGCTAGTTAACGTAGATAGTCCAAGTGCCGCTAGTTAATCTACATAGTCCAAGGGCCCGCTAGTTAACCTACATAGTCCAAGGGCCCGCTAGTTAACCTACATCCTCCAAGGGTCCGCTAGTTAACCTAGATAATCCAAGTGCCCCCTAGTTAACATATATACTCCAAGTGCCCGCTAGGTAACCTAGACAGTTCAAGTGACCACTAGGTTACCTACATAGTCCAAGTGCCTGTTCGTTAACCTACATAGTCCAAGTGCCCGCTAGGCAACCAATATAGTCCAAATGCCCGCTAGGGACCTTAATAGTCCAAATGCCCGCTAGTTAACCTAGATAGTCCAAGTGCTCGCTAGTTAACATAGATAGTCCAAGTGCCCGCTAGTTAACCTAGATAGACCAAGTGCCCGCTAGGGAACCTATCTAGTCCAAGTGCCCGATAGGGAACCTACATAGTCCAAGTGCGCGCTAGTTAACATAGATAGTCCAAGTACCCGCTAGGAAACGTACATAGTCCAAGTGCCCGCTAGGTAACGTACATAGTCCAAGTGCCCGCTAGGTAACCTAGATAGTCCAAGTGCCCGCTAGGGAACGTACATAATCCAAGTGCCCGCTAGGTAACCTAGATAGTCCAAATGCCCGCTAGGGAACCCACATAGTTCAAGTGCCCGTTAGATCACCTAGATAGTCCAAATGCCCGCTCGGGAACCCACATAGTTCAAGTGCCCACTAGGGAACTTACATAGTCCAAGGGCCCGCTAGGGAACCTACATAGTCCAAGTGCACGTTAGTTAACCTAGATAATCCAACTGCCCGCATGGTAACCTAGATAGTCCAACAGCCCGGTAGGTGACCTACATACTCCAAGTACCCGCTAGGTAACGTAGATAGTTCAAGTGCCAGCTAGGTAACCTAGATAGTCCAAGTGCCCGCTAGGTAATCTATATAGTCCAAATGCCCGTTAGGGAGCCTACATAGTCCAAATGCCCGCTAGGTAACCTAGATAGTCCAAGTGCCCGCTAGGTAACCTAGATAGTCCAAATGCCCTCTAGTTAACCTACATAGTCCAAGTGCCTGCTAGGTAAACTACATAGTCCAAGTGCCCACTAGGTAACCTAGACAGTCCAATTGCCCCATAGGTAACATAGACAGTCCAAGTACCCGATAGGGAACCTACATAGTCTAAGTGCTCGCTAGGGAACCTACATAGTCAAGTGCTCGCTAGGCAACCTACATAGTCCAAGTGCCCGTTAGTTAACCTAGATAGTCAAAGTGCCTGCTAGGTAACCTAAATAGTCCAAGTGCCCGCAAGGGAACCTACATAGTCCAAGTGCCCGCTAGGTAACCTAGATAGTCCAAGTGCCCGTTAGCTAACCTAGATAGTCGAAGTGTCCGCTAGTTAACCTACATAGTCCAAGTGCCCGCTTGGTAACCTAGACAGTCCAAGTGACCGCTAGGTAACCTACATAGTCCAAGTGCACGTTCGTTAACCGAGATAGTCCAAGTACCCGCTAGGGAAACTACATAGTCCAAGGCCCCCTAGTTAACCTAGATAGTCCAAGTGCCCGCTAGTAAACCTAGATAGTCCAAGGGCCCGCTAGGGAACCTACATAGTCCAAGTGCCCGTTAGTTAACCTAGATAGTCCAAGTGCCTGCTTGGTAACCTAGATAGTCCAACAGCCCGCCAGGTAACCTACATACTCCAAGAACCCGCTAGGTAACGTAGATAGTTCAAGTGCCAGCTAGGTAACCTAGATATTCCAAGTGCCCGCTAGGTAACCTACAAAATCTAAGTGCCCGCTAGGTTATCTATGTAGTCCAAATGCCCGCTAGGGAATCTACATAGTCCAAGGGCCCGCTAGTTAACGTAGACAGTCCAAGAGCCGCTAGTTAATCTACATAGTCCAAGGGCCCGCTAGTTAACCTACATAGTCCAATTACCCGCTAGTTAACCTAGATCGTCCAAGTGCTCGCTAGGTAACCTACATAGTCCAAGGGCCCGCTAGTTAACCTACATTGTCCAAGGGCCCGCTAAGTAACCTACAAAGTCTAAGTGCCCGCTAGGTTATCTATATAGTCCAAATGCCCGCTAGGGAACCTACATAGTCCAAGTGCCCGCTAGTTAACCGAGATCGTCCAAGTGCCCGCTAATTAACCAAAATAGTCAATGGGCCCACTAGTTAACCTACATAGTGCAAGAGCCCACTAGTTAACCTAGATCGTACAAGTGTCTGCTAGTTAACCTACATAGTCCAAGTGCCAGTTAGCTAACCCTGATAGTCAAAGGGCCCGCTTGTTAACATTGATCATCCAAGTGCCCGCTAGTTAACCTAGATAGTCCAAGTGCACGCTAGTTAACCTAGATAGTCCAAGTGCCCTCTAGTTAACCTAGATCGTCCAATTGCCCGCTAGTTAACCTACATTGTCCAAGGTCCTGCTAGTTAACCTACGTAGTCCAAGGTCCGCTAGTTAACCTAGATACTCCAAGTGCTCGCTAGTTAACCTTTCATAGTCCAAGGGCCCTCTAGTTAACCTAGATAGTCCAAGTGCCCGCTAGGGGACGTACATGGTCCAAGTGCCCGCTAGGTAACCTAGATAGTCCAAGTGCCCACTATTGTATGTACATAGTTCAAGTGCCCGCTTGGTAACCTAGATTGTCCAAGTGTCCGCTAGTTAACCTACATAGTCCAAGTGCCCGCTAGGTAACCTAGGTAGTCCAAGGTCCTGCTAGTTAACCTACATAGTCCAATGCCCGATAGGGAACCTACATAGTCCAAGTGCCCGCTGAGGAAGCTACATAGTCCAAGTACCCAATAGGGAACCTACATATTCCAAGTGCCCGTTAGGGAACCTAGATAGTCCAAGTGCCCGTAGGGAACCTATTTAGTCCAATTGCCCGCTAGGGAACCTACATAGTCAAAGAGCCCGCTAGGGAACCTGCATTGTACAAGTGCCCGCTAATTAACCTAGATAGTCCAAGTGCCCGCTAGTTAACCTAGATAGTCCAAGTGCCCGCTTGTTATCCTTGATCATCCAAGTGCCCGCTAGTTAACCTACATATTCCAAGTGCCTGATAGGGAACCTACATAGTCCAAGTGCCTGCAGAGGAACCTACATGGTCCAAGTGTCCGATAGGAAACCTACATATTCCAAGTGCCCGTTAGGGAACCTAGATAGTCCAAGTGCCCGTAGGGAACCTATATAGTCCAAGTGCCCGCTAGGGAACCTACATAGTCAAAGTGCCCGCTAGGGAACCTGCATTGTGCAAGTGCCCGCTAGTTAACCTAGATATTCCAAGTGCCCGCTAGTTAACCTACATAGTCAAAGTGCCCATAGGGAACCTATATAGTCCAAGTGCCCTCTAGGGAACCTGCATTTTACAAGTGCCCGCTAATCAACCTAAATAGTCCAAGTGCCCGCTAGTTAACCTACATAGTCCAAGGTCAGCTAGTTAACCTAGATAGTCTAAGTGCCCGCTAGTTAACCTACATAGTCCAAGAACCCACTAGTTAACCTAGATAATCCAAGTGCCCGCTAGTCAACCTACATAGTCCAAGGGCCCGCTAGTTAACCTAGATATTCCAAGTGCCCGCTAGTTAACCTAGATCGTCCAAGTGTCCGCTAGTTAACCTACATAGTCCAAGTTCCCCTTAGGTAACCTAGATAGTACTTGTGCCCGCAAGGTAACCTACATAATCCAAGTGCCCACTAGGTGACCTACATAGTCAAAGTGCCCGTTCGTTAATCTAGATGGTCCAAGTGCCCGCTAGGAAACCTACATAGTCCAAGTGCCCACTAGGTAACCTAAATAATCCAAATGCCCGCTAGGGAAACTACATAGTCCAAGTGCCCGCTAGTTAACCTAGATAGTCCAAGTGCCCGCTAGTAAACCTAGATAGTCCAAGGGCCCGCTAGTTAATCTAGATAGTCCAAGTGCCCGCTAGTTAACCTACATAGTCCAAGGGCCCTCTAGTTAACCTAGATAGTCCAAGTGCCCGCTAGGTAACCTTGATAGTCCAAGTGGCCACTATTGTATGTACATAGTTCAAGTGCCCGCTAGGTAACCTAGATTGTCCAAGTGTCCCCTAGTTAACCTACATAGTCCAAGTGCCCGCTAAGTAACGTAGATAGTCCAAGGTCCTGCTAGTTAACCTACATAGTCCAATTCCCGATAGGGAACCTACATAGTTCAAGTGCCCGCTGAGGAATCTACATAGTCCAAGTGCCCACTCCGGAACATACATAGTCAAAGTGCCCGCTAGGGAATCTACATAGTCCAAGGGCCCACTAGTGAACGTAGATAGTCCAAGTGCCGCTAGTTAATCTACATAGTCCAAGGGCCCGCTAGTTAACCTACATAGTCCAAGGGCCCGCTAGTTAACCTACATCGTCCAAGGGCCCGCTAGTTAACCTAGATAGTCCAAGTGCCCCCTAGTTAACCTACATACTCCAAGTGCCCGCTAGGTAACCTAGACAGTTCAAGTGACCACTAGGTTACCTACATAGTCCAAGTGCCCGTTCGTTAACCTATATAGTCCAAGTGCCCGCTAGGCAACCAATATAGTCCAAATGCCCGCTAGGGACCCTAATAGTCCAAATGCCCGCTAGTTAACCTAGATAGTCCAAGTGCTCGCTAGTTAACATAGATAGTCCAAGTGCCCGCTAGTTAACCTAGATAGACCAAGTGCCCGCTAGGGAACCTATCTAGTCCAAGTGCCCGATAGGGAACCTACATAGTCCAAGTGCACGCTAGTTAACATAGATAGTCCAAGTACCCGCTAGGAAACGTACATAGTCCAAGTGCCCGCTAAGTAACGTACATAGTCCAAGTGCCCGCTAGGTAACCTAGATAGTCCAAGTGCCCGCTAGGGAACGTACATAATCCAAGTGCCCGCTAGGTAACCTAGATAGTCCAAATGCCCGCTAGGGAACCCACATAGTCCAAGTGCCCGTTAGATCACCTAGATAGTCCAAATCCCCGCAAGGGAACCCACATAGTCCAAGTGCCCGCTAGGGAACTTACATAGTCCAAGGGCCCGCTAGGGAACCTACATAGTCCAAGTGCACGTTAGTTAACCTAGATAGTCCAAGTGCCCGCATGGTAACCTAGATAGTCCAACAGCCCGGTAGGTAACCTACATACTCCAAGTACCCGCTAGGTAACGTAGATAGTTCAAGTGCCAGCTAGGTAACCTAGATAGTCCAAGTGCCCGCTAGGTAACCTACAAAGTCTAAGTGCCCGCTAGGTAATCTATATAGTCCAAATGCCCGTTAGGGAGCCTACATAGTCCAAATGCCCGCTAGGTAACCTACATAGTCCAAATGCCCTCTAGTTAACTTACATAGTCCAAGTGCCCGCTAGGGAACCTACATAGTCCAAGTGCCCGTTAGGTAACCTAGATCGTCCAAATGCCCGCCAGGAAACCCACATAGTCCAAGTGCCCGCTAGGGAACTTACATAGTCCTAGGGCCCGCTATGGAACCTACATAGTCCAAGTGCCCGTTAGTTAACCTAGATAGTCCAAGTGCCCACTTGGTAACCTAGATAGTCCAACAGACCGCTAGGTAACCTACATACTCCAAGAACCCGCTAGGTAACGTAGATAGTTCAAGTGCCAGCTAGGTAACCTAGATATTCCAAGTGCCCGCTAGGTAACCTACAGAGTCTAAGTGCCCGCTAGGTTATCTATATAGTCCAAATGCCCGCTAGGGAACCTACATTGTCCAAGTGCCTGCTAGGTAACCTACATAGTCCAAGGGCCCGCTAGTTAACCTACATTGTCCAAGGGCCCGCTAGTTAACCTTGATCATCCAAGTGCCCGCTAGTTAACCTACATAGTCCAAGTGCCTGATAGGGAACCTATATAGTCCAATTGCCCGCAGAGGAACCTACATAGTCCAAGTGTCCGATAGGGAACCTATATATTCCAAGTGCCCAATAGGGAACCTATATAGTCCAAGTGTCCGTAGGGAACCTATATAGTCCAAGTGCCCGCTAGGGAACCTACATAGTCAAAGTACCCGCTAGGCAACCTACATAGTCCAAGGGCCCGCTAGTTAACCTAGATATTTCAAGGGCCCGCTAGTTAACCTAGATCGTCCAAGTGTCCGCTAGTTAACCTACATAGTCCAAGTTCCCGTTAGGTAACCTAGATAGTACAAGTGCCCGCAAGGTAACCTACATAGTCAATGTGCCCGCTACGGAACCTGCATTGTGCAAGTGCCCGCTAGTTAACCTAGATAGTCCAAGTGCCCGCTAGTTAATTTACATAGTCCAAGGTCAGCTAGTTAAATTAGATAGTCCAAGTGCACGCTAGTTATCCTACATAGTCCAAGGTCAGCTAGTTAACCTAGATAGTCCAAGTGCCCCTAGTTAACCTACATAGTCCAAAACCCGCTAGTTAACCTAGATAGTCCAAGTTCCCGCTAGTTAACCTACATAGTACAAGGGCCCGCTAGTTAACCTAGATATTCCAAGTGCCCGCTAGTTAACCTGCATAGTCAAAGTGCCCTTAGGGAACCTATATATTCCAAGTGCCGGCTAGGGAACCTGCATTGTACAAGTGCCCTCTAATCAACCTAGATAGTCCAAGTGCCCGCTAGTTAACCTAGATAATCCAAGTGCCTGCTAGTTAACCTTTATCATCCAAGTGCCCGATAGTTAACCTACATAGTCCAAGTGCCTGATAGGGAACCTACATAGTCCAAGTGCCCGCAGAGGAACCTACATAGTCCAAGTGCCCGATAGGGAACCTACATATTCCATGTGCCGGTTAGGGAACCAAGATAGTCCAAGTGCCCATAGGGAACCTATATATTCCAAGTGCCCGCTAGGGAACCTACATAGTCAAAGTGCCCGCTAAGGAACCTGCATTGTGCAAGTGCCCGCTAGTTAACCTAGATAGTCCAAGTGCCCGCTAGTTAACTTACATAGTCCAAGGTCAGCTAGTTAACCTAGATAGTCCAAGTGCCCACTAGTTAACCTATATAGTCCAAGGGCCCGCTAGTTAACCTATATAGTCCAAGTGCCCACTAGGGAACCTACATAGTCAAAGTGCCCGCTAGGGAACCTACATAGTCCAAGTGCCCTCTAGTTAACCTAGATAGTCCAAATGCCCGCTAGTTAACCTAGATAGTCCAAGTGCCCGCTAGTTAACCAGGATCATCAAAGTGCCCTCTAGTTAACTTACATAGTCCAAAGCCTGCTAGTTAACCTACTTAGAACAAGGGCCCGCTAGTTAACCTTGATAGTCCAAGTGCCCGCTAGTTAACCTACATAGTCCAAGTTCCCGCTAGGTAACCTAGACAGTCCAAGTGACCATTAGGTTACCTACATAGTCCAAGTGCCCGTTCGTTAACCTACATAGTCCAAGTGCCCGCTAGGTAACGTAGATAGCCCAAGTGCCCGCTAGGGTACGTAAATAGTCCAAGTGCCCGCTAGGTAACCTAGATAGTCCAAGTGCCCGCTAGTTAACCTACATAGTCCAAGTGCCTGCTAGGTAAACTACATAGTCCAAGTGCCCACTAGGTAACCTAGACAGTCCAATTGCCCCCTAGTTAACCTAGACAGTCCAAGTACCCGATAGGGAACCTACATAGTCCAAGTGCTCGCTAGGCAACCTACATAGTCCAAGTGCCCGTTAGTTAACCTAGATAGTCAAAGTGCCTGCTAGGTCACCTAAATAGTCCAAGTGTCCGCTAGGGAACCTACATAGTCCAAGTGCCCGCTAGGTAACCTAGATAGTCCACGTCCCCGTTAGCTAACCTAGATAGTCGAAGTGTCCGCTAGTTAACCAGGATCATCAAAGTGCCCTCTAGTTAACTTACATAGTCCAAAGGCCTGCTAGTTAACCTACTTAGAGCAAGGGCCCGCTAGTTAACCTTGATAGTCCAAGTGCCCGCTAGTTAACCTACATAGTCCAAGTTCCCGCTAGGTAACCTAGACAGTCCAAGTGACCATTATGTTACCTATATAGTCCAAGTGCCCGTTCGTTAACCTACATAGTCCAAGTGCCCGATAGGTAACATACATAGTCCAAGTGACCGCTAGGTAACCTAGATAGTCCAAGTGCCCGCTAGGGAACGTACATAATCCAAGTGCCCGCTAGGTAACCTAGATAGTCCAAATGCCCGCTAGGGAACCCACATAGTCCAAGTGCCCGTTAGATCACCTAGATAGTCCAAATGCCCGCAAGGGAACCCACATAGTCCAAGTGCCCGCTAGGGAACTTACATAGTCCAAGGGCCCGCTAGGGAACCTACATAGTCCAAGTGCACATTAGTTAACCTAGATAGTCCAAGTGCCCGCATGGTAACCTAGATAGTCCAACAGCCCGGTAGGTAACCTACATACTCCAAGTACCCGCTAGGTAACGTAGATAGTTCAAGTGCCAGCTAGGTAACCTAGATAGTCCAAGTGCCCGCTAGGTAATCTATATAGTCCAAATGCCCGTTAGGGAGCCTACATAGTCCAAATGCCCGCTAGGTAACCTAGATAGTCCAAGTGACCGCTAGGTAACCTACATAGTCCAAGTGCACGTTCGTTAACCGAGATAGTCCAAGTACCCGCTAGGGAAACTACATAGTCCAAGGCCCCCTAGTTAACCTAGATAGTCCAAGTGCCCGCTAGTAAACCTAGATAGTCCAAGGGCCCGCTAGGGAACCTACATAGTCCAAGTGCCCGTTAGTTAACCTAGATAGTCCAAGTGCCTGCTTGGTAACCTAGATAGTCCAACAGCCCGCTAGGTAACCTACATACTCCAAGAACCCGCTAGGTAACGTAGATAGTTCAAGTGCCAGCTAGGTAACCTAGATATTCCAAGTGCCCGCTAGGTAACCTACAAAATCTAAGTGCCCGCTAGGTTATCTATGTAGTCCAAATGCCCGCTAGGGAATCTACATAGTCCAAGGGCCCGCTAGTTAACGTAGACAGTCCAAGAGCCGCTAGTTAATCTACATAGTCCAAGGGCCCGCTAGTTAACCTACATAGTCCAATTACCCGCTAGTTAACCTAGATCGTCCAAGTGCCCGCTAGGTAACCTACATAGTCCAAGGGCCCGCTAGTTAACCTACATTGTCCAAGGGCCCGCTAGGTAACCTACAAAGTCTAAGTGCCCGCTAGGTTATCTATATAGTCCAAATGCCCGCTAGGGAACCTACATAGTCCAAGTGCCCGCTAGTTAACCTAGATCGTCCAAGTGCCCGCTAGTTAACCAAAATAGTCAATGGGCCCACTAGTTAACCTACATAGTGCAAGAGCCCACTAGTTAACCTAGATCGTACAAGTGTCTGCTAGTTAACCTACATAGTCCAAGTGCCAGTTAGCTAACCCTGATAGTCAAAGGGCCCGCTTGTTAACATTGATCATCCAAGTGCCCGCTAGTTAACCTAGATAGTCCAAGTGCACGCTAGTTAACCTAGATAGTCCAAGTGCCCTCTAGTTAACCTAGATCGTCCAATTGCCCGCTAGTTAACCTACATTGTCCAAGGTCCTGCTAGTTAACCTACGTAGTCCAAGGTCCGCTAGTTAACCTAGATACTCCAAGTGATCGCTAGTTAACCTTTCATAGTCCAAGGGCCCTCTAGTTAACCTAGATAGTCCAAGTGCCCGCTAGGGGACGTACATGGTCCAAGTGCCCGCTAGGTAACCTAGATAGTCCAAGTGCCCACTATTGTATGTACATAGTTCAAGTGCCCGCTTGGTAACCTAGATTGTCCAAGTGTCCGCTAGTTAACCTACATAGTCCAAGTGCCCGCTAGGTAACCTAGGTAGTCCAAGGTCCTGCTAGTTAACCTACATAGTCCAATGCCCGATAGGGAACCTACATAGTCCAAGTGCCCGCTGAGGAAGCTACATAGTCCAAGTACCCAATAGGGAACCTACATATTCCAAGTGCCCGTTAGGGAACCTAGATAGTCCAAGTGCCCGTAGGGAACCTATTTAGTCCAATTGCCCGCTAGGGAACCTACATAGTCAAAGAGCCCGCTAGGGAACCTGCATTGTACAAGTGCCCGCTAATTAACCTAGATAGTCCAAGTGCCCGCTAGTTAACCTAGATAGTCCAAGTGCCCGCTTGTTAACCTTGATCATCCAAGTGCCCGCTAGTTAACCTACATATTCCAAGTGCCTGATAGGGAACCTACATAGTCCAAGTGCCTGCAGAGGAACCTACATGGTCCAAGTGTCCGATAGGAAACCTACATATTCCAAGTGCCCGTTAGGGAACCTAGATAGTCCAAGTGCCCGTAGGGAACCTATATAGTCCAAGTGCCCGCTAGGGAACCTACATAGTCAAAGTGCCCGCTAGGGAACCTGCATTGTGCAAGTGCCCGCTAGTTAACCTAGATATTCCAAGTGCCCGCTAGTTAACCTACATAGTCAAAGTGCCCATAGGGAACCTATATAGTCCAAGTGCCCTCTAGGGAACCTGCATTTTACAAGTGCCCGCAAATCAACCTAAATAGTCCAAGTGCCCGCTAGTTAACCTACATAGTCCAAGGTCAGCTAGTTAACCTAGATAGTCTAAGTGCCCGCTAGTTAACCTACATAGTCCAAGAACCCACTAGTTAACCTAGATAATCCAAGTGCCCGCTAGTCACCTACATAGTCCAAGGGCCCGCTAGTTAACCTAGATATTCCAAGTGCCCGCTAGTTAACCTAGATCGTCCAAGTGTCCGCTAGTTAACCTACATAGTCCAAGTTCCCCTTAGGTAACCTAGATAGTACTTGTGCCCGCAAGGTAACCTACATAATCCAAGTGCCCACTAGGTGACCTACATAGTCAAAGTGCCCGTTCGTTAATCTAGATGGTCCAAGTGCCCGCTAGGAAACCTACATAGTCCAAGTGCCCACTAGGTAACCTAAATAATCCAAATGCCCGCTAGGGAAACTACATAGTCCAAGTGCCCGCTAGTTAACCTAGATAGTCCAAGTGCCCGCTAGTAAACCTAGATAGTCCAAGGGCCCGCTAGTTAATCTAGATAGTCCAAGTGCCCGCTAGTTAACCTACATAGTCCAAGGGCCCTCTAGTTAACCTAGATAGTCCAAGTGCCCGCTAGGGGACGTACATAGTCCAAGTGCCCGCTAGGTAACCTTGATAGTCCAAGTGCCCACTATTGTATGTACATATTTCAAGTGCCCGCTAGGTAACCTAGATTGTCCAAGTGTCCCCTAGTTAACCTACATAGTCCAAGTGCCCGCTAAGTAACGTAGATAGTCCAAGGTCCTGCTAGTTAACCTACATAGTCCAATGCCCGATAGGGAACCTACATAGTTCAAGTGCCCGCTGAGGAATCTACATATTCCAAGTGCCCACTCCGGAACATACATAGTCAAAGTGCCCGCTACGGAATCTACATAGTCCAAGGGCCCGCTAGTGAACGTAGATAGTCCAAGTGCCGCTAGTTAATCTACATAGTCCAAGGGCCCGCTAGTTAACCTACATAGTCCAAGGGCCCGCTAGTTAACCTACATCGTCCAAGGGCCCGCTAGTTAACCTAGATAGTCCAAGTGCCCCCTAGTTAACCTACATACTCCAAGTGCCCGCTAGGTAACCTAGACAGTTCAAGTGACCACTAGGTTACCTACATAGTCCAAGTGCCCGTTCGTTAACCTATATAGTCCAAGTGCCCGCTAGGCAACCAATATAGTCCAAATGCCCGCTAGGGACCCTAATAGTCCAAATGCCCGCTAGTTAACCTAGATAGTCCAAGTGCTCGCTAGTTAACATAGATAGTCCAAGTGCCCGCTAGTTAACCTAGATAGACCAAGTGCCCGCTAGGGAACCTATCTAGTCCAAGTGCCCGATAGGGAACCTACATAGTCCAAGTGCGCGCTAGTTAACATAGATAGTCCAAGTACCCGCTAGGAAACGTACATAGTCCAAGTGCCCGCTTAGTAACGTACATAGTCCAAGTGCCCGCTAGGTAACCTAGATAGTCCAAGTGCCCGCTAGGGAACGTACATAATCCAAGTGCCCGCTAGGTAACCTAGATAGTCCAAATGCCCGCTAGGGAACCCACATAGTCCAAGTGCCCGTTAGATCACCTAGATAGTCCAAATCCCCGCAAGGGAACCCACATAGTCCAAGTGCCCGCTAGGGAACTTACATAGTCCAAGGGCCCGCTAGGGAACCTACATAGTCCAAGTGCACGTTAGTTAACCTAGATAGTCCACGTGCCCGCATGGTAACCTAGATAGTCCAACAGCCCGGTAGGTAACCTACATACTCCAAGTACCCGCTAGGTAACGTAGATAGTTCAAGTGCCAGCTAGGTAACCTAGATAGTCCAAGTGCCCGCTAGGTAACCTACAAAGTCTAAGTGCCCACTAGGTAATCTATATAGTCCAAATGCCCGTTAGGGAGCCTACATAGTCCAAATGCCCGCTAGGTAACCTACATAGTCCAAATGCCCTCTAGTTAACTTACATAGTCCAAGTGCCCGCTAGGGAACCTACATAGTCCAAGTGCCCGTTAGGTAACCTAGATCGTCCAAATGCCCGCCAGGAAACCCACATAGTCCATGTGCCCGCTAGGGAACTTACATAGTCCTAGGGCCCGCTATGGAACCTACATAGTCCAAGTGCCCGTTAGTTAACCTAGATAGTCCAAGTGCCCACTTGGTAACCTAGATAGTCCAACAGACCGCTAGGTAACCTACATACTCCAAGAACCCGCTAGGTAACGTAGATAGTTCAAGTGCCAGCTAGGTAACCTAGATATTCCAAGTGCCCGCTAGGTAACCTACAGAGTCTAAGTGCCCGCTAGGTTATCTATATAGTCCAAATGCCCGCTAGGGAACCTACATTGTCCAAGTGCCTGCTAGGTAACCTACATAGTCCAAGGGCCCGCTAGTTAACCTACATTGTCCAAGGGCCCGCTAGTTAACCTTGATCATCCAAGTGCCCGCTAGTTAACCTACATAGTCCAAGTGCCTGATAGGGAACCTATATAGTCCAATTGCCCGCAGAGGAAACTACATAGTCCAAGTGTCCGATAGGGAACCTATATATTCCAAGTGCCCAATAGGAAACCTATATAGTCCAAGTGTCCGTAGGGAACCTATATAGTCCAAGTGCCCGCTAGGGAACCTACATAGTCAAAGTGCCCGCTAGGCAACCTACATAGTCCAAGGGCCCGCTAGTTAACCTAGATATTTCAAGGGCCCGCTAGTTAACCTAGATCGTCCAAGTGTCCGCTAGTTAACCTACATAGTCCAAGTTCCCGTTAGGTAACCTAGATAGTACAAGTGCCCGCAAGGTAACCTACATAGTCAATGTGCCCGCTACGGAACCTGCATTGTGCAAGTGCCCGCTAGTTAACCTAGATAGTCCAAGTGCCCGCTAGTTAATTTACATAGTCCAAGGTCAGCTAGTTAAATTAGATAGTCCAAGTGCACGCTAGTTATCCTACATAGTCAAAGGTCAGCTAGTTAACCTAGATAGTCCAAGTGCCCCTAGTTAACCTACATAGTCCAAGAACCCGCTAGTTAACCTAGATAGTCCAAGTTCCCGCTAGTTAACCTACATAGTACAAGGGCCCGCTAGTTAACCTAGATATTCCAAGTGCCCGCTAGTTAACCTGCATAGTCAAAGTGCCCTTAGGGAACCTATATATTCCAAGTGCCGGCTAGGGAACCTGCATTGTACAAGTGCCCTCTAATCAACCTAGATAGTCCAAGTGCCCGCTAGTTAACCTAGATAATCCAAGTGCCTGCTAGTTAACTTTTATCATCCAAGTGCCCGATAGTTAACCTACATAGTCCAAGTGCCTGATAGGGAACCTACATAGTCCAAGTGCCCGCAGAGGAACCTACATAGTCCAAGTGCCCGATAGGGAACCTACATATTCCATGTGCCGGTTAGGGAACCAAGATAGTCCAAGTGCCCATAGGGAACCTATATATTCCAAGTGCCCGCTAGGGAACCTACATAGTCAAAGTGCCCGCTAAGGAACCTGCATTGTGCAAGTGCCCGCTAGTTAACCTAGATAGTCCAAGTGCCCGCTAGTTAACTTACATAGTCCAAGGTCAGCTAGTTAACCTAGATAGTCCAAGTGCCCACTAGTTAACCTATATAGTCCAAGGGCCCGCTAGTTAACCTATATAGTCCAAGTGCCCACTAGGGAACCTACATAGTCAAAGTGCCCGCTAGGGAACCTACATAGTCCAAGTGCCCTCTAGTTAACCTAGATAGTCCAAATGCCCGCTAGTTAACCTAGATAGTCCAAGTGCCCGCTAGTTAACCAGGATCATCAAAGTGCCCTCTAGTTAACTTACATAGTCCAAAGGCCCGCTAGTTAACCTTGACAGTCCAAGTGCCCGCTAGTTAACCTACATAGTCCAAGTTCCCGCTAGGTAACCTAGACAGTCCAAGTGACCATTAGGTTACCTACATAGTCCAAGTGCCCGTTCGTTAACCTACATAGTCCAAGTGCCCGCTAGGTAACGTAGATAGCCCAAGTGCCCGCTAGGGTACGTAAATAGTCCAAGTGCCCGCTAGGTAACCTAGATAGTCCAAGTGCCCGCTAGTTAACCTACATAGTCCAAGTGCCTGCTAGGTAAACTACATAGTCCAAGTGCCCACTAGGTAACCTAGACAGTCCAATTGCCCCCTAGTTAACCTAGACAGCCCAAGTACCCGATAGGGAACCTACATAGTCTAAGTGCTCGCTAGGGAACCTACATAGTCCAAGTGCTCGCTAGGCAACCTACATAGTCCAAGTGCCCGTTAGTTAACCTAGATAGTCAAAGTGCCTGCTAGGTCACCTAAATAGTCCAAGTGTCCGCTAGGGAACCTACATAGTCCAAGTGCCCGCTAGGTAACCTAGATAGTCCACGTCCCCGTTAGCTAACCTAGATAGTCGAAGTGTCCGCTAGTTAACCAGGATCATCAAAGTGCCCTCTAGTTAACTTACATAGTCCAAAGGCCTGCTAGTTAACCTACTTAGAGCAAGGGCCCGCTAGTTAACCTTGATAGTCCAAGTGCCCGCTAGTTAACCTACATAGTCCAAGTTCCCGCTAGGTAACCTAGACAGTCCAAGTGACCATTATGTTACCTATATAGTCCAAGTGCCCGTTCGTTAACCTACATAGTCCAAGTGCCCGATAGGTAACATACATAGTCCAAGTGACCGCTAGGTAACCTAGATAGTCCAAGTGCCCGCTAGGGAACGTACATAATCCAAGTGCCCGCTAGGAAACCTAGATAGTCCAAATGCCCGCAAGGGAACCCACATAGTCCAAGTGCCCGCTAGGGAACTTACATAGTCCAAGGGCCCGCTAGGGAACCTACATAGTCCAAGTGCACGTTAGTTAACCTAGATAGTCCAAGTGCCCGCATGGTAACCTAGATAGTCCAACAGCCCGGTAGGTAACCTACATACTCCAAGTACCCGCTAGGTAACGTAGATAGTTCAAGTGCCAGCTAGGTAACCTAGATAGTCCAAGTGCCCGCTAGGTAATCTATATAGTCCAAATGCCCGTTAGGGAGCCTACATAGTCCAAATGCCCGCTAGGTAACCTAGATAGTCCAAGTGCCCGCTAGGTAACCTAGATAGTCCAAATGCCCTCTAGTTAACCTACATCGTCCAAGTGCCTGCTAGGTAAACTACATAGTCCAAGTGCCCACTAGGTAACCTAGACAGTCCAATTGCCCCATAGTTAACCTAGACAGTCCAAGTACCCGATAGGGAACCTACATAGTCTAAGTGCTCGCTAGGGAACCTACATAGTCAAGTGCTCGCTAGGCAACCTACATAGTCCAAGTGCCCGTTAGTTAACCTAGATAGTCAAAGTGCCTGCTAGGTAACCTAAATAGTCCAAGTGCCCGCAAGGGAACCTACATAGTCCAAGTGCCCGCTAGGTAACCTAGATAGTCCAAGTGCCCGTTAGCTAACCTAGATAGTCGAAGTGTCCGCTAGTTAACCTACATAGTCCAAGTGCCCGCTTGGTAACCTAGACAGTCCAAGTGACCGCTAGGTAACCTACATAGTCCAAGTGCACGTTCGTTAACCTAGATAGTCCAAGTACCCGCTAGGGAAACTACATAGTCCAAGGCCCCCTAGTTAACCTAGATAGTCCAAGTGCCCGCTCGTAAACCTAGATAGTCCAAGGGCTCGCTAGGGAACCTACATAGTCCAAGTGCCCGTTAGTTAACCTAGATAGTCCAAGTGACTGCTTGGTAACCTAGATAGTCCAACAGCCCGCTAGGTAACCTACATACTCCAAGAACCCGCTAGGTAACGTAGATAGTTCAAGTGCCAGCTAGGTAACCTAGATATTCCAAGTGCCCGCTATGTAACCTACAAAATCTAAGTGCCCGCTAGGTTATCTATGTAGTCCAAATGCCCGCTAGGGAATCTACATAGTCCAAGGGCCCGCTAGTTAACGTAGATAGTCCAAGAGCCGCTAGTTAATCTACATAGTCCAAGGGCCCGCTAGTTAACCTACATAGTCCAAGTACCCGCTAGTTAACCTACATCGTCCAAGTGCCCGCTAGGTAACCTACATAGTCCAAGGGCCCGCTAGTTAACCTACATTGTCCAAGGGCCCGCTAGGTAACCTACAAAGTCTAAGTGCCCGCTAGGTTATCTATATAGTCCAAATGCCCGCTAGGAACCTACATAGTCCAAGTGCCCGCTAGTTAACCTAGATCGTCCAAGTGCACGCTAGTTAACCAACATAGTCAATGGGCCCACTAGTTAACCTACATAGTGCAAGAGCCCGCTACTTAACCTAGATCGTGCAAGTGTCTGCTAGTTAACCTACATAGTCCAAGTGCCAGTTAGCTAACCTAGATAGTCAAAGGGCCCGTTAGTGAACATTGATCATCCAAGTGCCCGCTAGTTAACCTAGATAGTCCAAGTGCACGCTAGTTAACCTAGATAGTCCAAGTGCCCTCTAGTTAACCTAGATCGTCCAAGTTCCCCCTAGTTAACCTACATTGTCCAAGGGCCTGCTAGTTAACCTACGTAGTCCAAGGTCCGCTACTTAACCCAGATACTCCAAGTGCTCGCTAGATAACCTACATAGTACAAGGGCTCGCTAGTTGACCTAGATAGTCCAAGGGACCGCTAGTTAACCGAGACTGTCGAAGTGCCCTCTAGGTAACCTAATTAGTCCAAATGTCCGATAGGGATCCTACATAATCCAAGTGCCCGCTAGGTAACCTACATAGTCAAAGTGCCCGTTCGTTAACCTAGATAGTCCAAGTGCCCGCTAGGAAACCTACATAGTCCAAGTGCCCGCTAGTTAACCTAGATAGTCCAACTGCCCGCTAGTAAACCTAGATAGTCCAAGGGCCCTCTAGGTAACCTAGATAGTCCAAGGTTCTGCTAGTTAACCTACATAGTCCAATGCCCGATAGGGAAACTACATAGTCCAAGTGCCCGCTGAGGAACCTACATAGTCCAAGTACCCGATAGGGAACCTACATATTCCAAGTGCCCGTTAGGGAACCTAGATAGTCCAAGTGCCCGCTAGGGAACCTGCATTGTACAAGTGCCCGCTAATTAACCTAGATAGTAAAAGTGCCCGCTAGTTAACCTAGATAGTCCAAGTGCCCGCTAGTTAACCTTGATCATCCAAGTGCCCGCTAGTTAACCTACATAGTCCAAGTGCCTGATAGGGAACCTATATAGTCCAAGTGCCCAATAGGGAACCTATATAGTCCAAGTGTCCGTAGGGAACCTATATAGTCCAAGTGCCCGCTAGGGAACCTACATAGTCAAAGTGCCCGCTAGGGAACCTGCATTGTGCAAGTGCCCGCTAGTTAACCTAGATAGTCCAAGTGCCCGCTAGTTAACCTACATAGTCCAAGATCCCGCTAGTTAACCTAGATAGTCCAAGTGCCCGCTAGGCAACCTACATAGTCCAAGGGCCCGCTAGTTAACCTAGATATTTCAAGGGCCCGCTAGTTAACCTAGATCGTCCAAGTGTCCGCTAGTTAACCTACATAGTCCAAGTTCCCGTTAGGTAACCTAGATAGTACAAGTGCCCGCAACGTAACCTACATAGTCAAAGTGCCCGCTACGGAACCTGCATTGTGCAAGTGCCCGCTAGTTAAACTAGATAGTCCAAGTGCCCGCTAGTTAATTTACATAGTCCAAGGTCAGCTAGTTAAATTAGATAGTCCAAGTGCACGCTAGTTATCCTACATAGTCAAAGGTCAGCTAGTTAACCTAGATAGTCCAAGTGCCCCTAGTTAACCTACATAGTCCAAGAACCCGCTAGTTAACCTAGATAGTCCAAGTTCCCGCTAGTTAACCTACATAGTACAAGGGCCCGCTAGTTAACCTAGATATTCCAAGTGCCCGCTAGTTAACCTGCATAGTCAAAGTGCCCTTAGGGAACCTATATATTCCAAGTGCCGGCTAGGGAACCTGCATTGTACAAGTGCCCTCTAATCAACCTAGATAGTCCAAGTGCCCGCTAGTTAACCTAGATAATCCAAGTGCCTGCTAGTTAACCTTTATCATCCAAGTGCCCGATAGTTAACCTACATAGTCCAAGTGCCTGATAGGGAACCTACATAGTCCAAGTGCCCGCAGAGGAACCTACATAGTCCAAGGGCCCGATAGGGAACCTACATATTCCATGTGCCGGTTAGGGAACCAAGATAGTCCAAGTGCCCGTAGGGAACCTATATAGTCCAAGTGCCCGCTAGGGAACCTACATAGTCAAAGTGCCCGCTAAGGAACCTGCATTGTGCAAGTGCCCGCTAGTTAACCTAGATAGTCCATGTGCCCGCTAGTTAACTTACATAGTCCAAGGTCAGCTAGTTAACCTAGATAGTCCAAGTGCCCACTAGTTAACCTATATAGTCCAAGGGCCCGCTAGTTAACCTATATAGTCCAAGTGCCCACTAGGGAACCTACATAGTCAAAGTGCCCGCTAGGGAACCTACATAGTCCAAGTGCCCTCTAGTTAACCTAGATAGTCCAAATGCCCGCTAGTTAACCTAGATAGTCCAAGTGCCCGCTAGTTAACCAGGATCATCAAAGTGCCCTCTAGTTAACTTACATAGTCCAAAGGCCTGCTAGTTAACCTACTTAGAGCAAGGGCCCGCTAGTTAACCTTGATAGTCCAAGTGCCCGCTAGTTAACCTACATAGTCCAAGTTCCCGCTAGGTAACCTAGACAGTCCAAGTGACCATTAGGTTACCTACATAGTCCAAGTGCCCGTTCGTTAACCTACATAGTCCAAGTGCCCGCTAGGTAACGTAGATAGCCCAAGTGCCCACTAGGGTACGTACATAGTCCAAGTGCCCGCTAGGTAACCTAGATAGTCCAAGTGCCCGCTAGTTAACCTACATAGTCCAACTGCCTGCTAGGTAAACTACATAGTCCAAGTGCCCACTAGGTAACCTAGACAGTCCAATTGCCCCCTAGTTAACCTAGACAGTCCAAGTACCCGATAGGGAACCTACATAGTCTAAGTGCTCGCTAGGGAACCTACATAGTCCAAGTGCTCGCTAGGCAACCTACATAGTCCAAGTGCCCGTTAGTTAACCTAGATAGTCAAAGTGCCTGCTAGGTCACCTAAATAGTCCAAGTGTCCGCTAGGTAACCTACATAGTCCAAGTGCCCGCTAGGTAACCTAGATAGTCCACGTCCCCGTTAGCTAACCTAGATAGTCGAAGTGTCCGCTAGTTAACCAGGATCATCAAAGTGTCCTCTAGTTAACTTACATAGTCCAAAGGCCTGCTAGTTAACCTACTTAGAGCAAGGGCCCGCTAGTTAACCTTGATAGTCCAAGTGCCCGCTAGTTAACTTACATAGTCCAAGTACCCGCTAGTTATCCTAGATCGTCGAAGTGCACGCTAGTTAACCTACATAGTCCAAGGGCCCACTAGTTAACCTATATAGTCCAAGTGCCCACTAGGGAACCTACATAGTCAAAGTGCCCGCTAGGGAACCTACATAGTCCAAGTGCCCTCTAGTTAACCTAGATAGTTAAATGCCCGCTAGTTAACCTAGATAATCCAAGTGCCCGCTAGTAAACCAGGATCATCAAAGTGCCCTCTAGTTAACTTACATAGTCCAAAGTCCTGCTAGTTAACCTACTTAGAGCAAGGGCCCGCTAGCTAACCTTGATAGTCCAATTGCCCGCTAGTTAACCTACATAGTCCAAGTTCCCGCTAGGTAACCTAGACAGTCCAAGTGACCATTAGGTTACCTACATAGTCCAAGTGCCCGTTCGTTAACCTACATAGTCCAAGTGCCCGCTAGGTAACGTAGATAGCCCAAGTGCCCGCTAGGGTACATACATAGTCCAAGTGCCCGCTAGGTAACCTAGATAGTCCAAGTGCCCGCTAGTTAACCTACATAGTCCAAGTGCCTGCTATGTAAACTACATAGTCCAAGTGCCCACTAGGTAACCTAGACAGTCCAATTGCCCCCTAGTTAACCTAGATAGTCCAAGTACCCGATAGGGAACCTAGATAGTCCAAGTGCCCGCTAGGAAACCTACATAGTCCAAGTGCCCGCTAGTTAACCTAGATAGTCCAACTGCCCGCTAGTAAACCTAGATAGTCCAAGGGCCCTCTAGGTAACCTAGATAGTCCAAGGTTCTGCTAGTTAACCTACATAGTCCAATGCCCGATAGGGAATCTACATAGTCCAAGTGCCCGCTGAGGAACCTACATAGTCCAAGTACCCGATAGGGAACCTACATATTCCAAGTGCCCGTTAGGGAACCTAGATAGTCCAAGTGCCCGCTAGGGAACCTGCATTGTACAAGTGCCCGCTAATTAACCTAGATAGTAAAAGTGCCCGCTAGTTAACCTAGATAGTCCAAGTGCCCGCTAGTTAACCTTGATCATCCAAGTGCCCGCTAGTTAACCTACATAGTCCAAGTGCCTGATAGGGAACCTATATAGTCCAAGTGCCCGCAGAGGAACCTACATAGTCCAAGTGTCCGATAGGGAACCTATATATTCCAAGTGCCCAATAGGGAACCTATATAGTCCAAGTGTCCGTAGGGAACCTATATAGTCCAAGTGCCCGCTAGGGAACCTACATAGTCAAAGTGCCCGCTAGGGAACCTGCATTGTGCAAGTGCCCGCTAGTTAACCTAGATAGTCCAAGTGCCCGCTAGTTAACCTACATAGTCCAAGATCCCGCTAGTTAACCTAGATAGTCCAAGTGCCCGCTAGGCAACCTACATAGTCCAAGGGCCCACTAGTTAACCTAGATATTTCAAGGGCCCGCTAGTTAACCTAGATCGTCCAAGTGTCC
Source organism: Tenrec ecaudatus (assembly GCF_050624435.1). Classification (NCBI taxonomy): domain Eukaryota; kingdom Metazoa; phylum Chordata; class Mammalia; order Afrosoricida; family Tenrecidae; genus Tenrec; species Tenrec ecaudatus. The sequence continues at coordinate 2,023,110 of NW_027457652.1, forward strand.
GCTAGTTAACCTACATAGTCCAAGTTCCCGTTAGGTAACCTAGATAGTACAAGTGCCCGCAAGGTAACCTACATAGTCAAAGTGCCCGCTACGGAACCTGCATTGTGCAAGTGCCCGCTAGTTAACCTAGATAGTCCAAGTGCCCGCTAGTTAATTTACATAGTCCAAGGTCAGCTAGTTAAATTAGATAGTCCAAGTGCACGCTAGTTAACCTACATAGTCCAAGGTCAGCTAGTTAACCTAGATAGTCCAAGTGCCCCTAGTTAACCTACATAGTCCAAGAACCCGCTAGTTAACCTAGATAGTCCAAGTTCCCGCTAGTTAACCTACATAGTACAAGGGCCCGCTAGTTAACCTAGATATTCCAAGTGCCCGCTAGTTAACCTGCATAGTCAAAGTGCCCTTAGGGAACCTATATATTCCAAGTGCCGGCTAGGGAACCTGCATTGTACAAGTGCCCTCTAATCAACCTAGATAGTCCAAGTGCCCGCTAGTTAACCTAGATAATCCAAGTGCCTGCTAGTTAACCTTGATCATCCAAGTGCCCGATAGTTAACCTACATAGTCCAAGTGCCTGATAGGGAACCTACATAGTCCAAGTGCCCGCAGAGGAACCTACATAGTCCAAGTGCCCGATAGGGAACCTACATATTCCATGTGCCGGTTAGGGAACCAAGATACTCCAAGTGCCCGTAGGGAACCTATATAGTCCAAGTGCCCGCTAGGGAACCTACATAGTCAAAGTGCCCGCTAAGGAACCTGCATTGTGCAAGTGCCCGCTAGTTAACCTAGATAGTCCAAGTGCCCGCTAGTTAACTTACATAGTCCAAGGTCAGCTAGTTAACCTAGATAGTCCAAGTGCCCACTAGTTAACCTATATAGTCCAAGGGCCCGCTAGTTAACCTATATAGTCCAAGTGCCCACTAGGGAACCTACATCGTCAAAGTGCCCGCTAGGGAACCTACATAGTCCAAGTGCCCTCTAGTTAACCTAGATAGTACAAATGCCCGCTAGTTAACCTAGATAGTCCAAGTGCCCGCTAGTTAACCAGGATCATCAAAGTGCCCTCTAGTTAACTTACATAGTCCAAAGGCCTGCTAGTTAACCTACTTAGAGCAAGGTCCCGCTAGTTAACCTTGATAGTCCAAGTGCCCGCTAGTTAACCTACATAGTCCAAGTTCCCGCTAGGTAACCTAGACAGTCCAAGTGACCATTAGGTTACCTACATAGTCCAAGTGCCCGTTCGTTAACCTACATAGTCCAAGTGCCCGCTAGGTAACGTAGATAGCCCAAGTGCCCGCTAGGGTACGTACATAGTCCAAGTGCCCGCTAGGTAACCTAGATAGTCCAAGTGCCCGCTAGTTAACCTACATAGTCCAAGTGCCTGCTAGGTAAACTACATAGTCCAAGTGCCCACTAGGTAATCTAGACAGTCCAATTGCCCCCTAGTTAACCTAGACAGTCCAAGTACCCGATAGGGAACCTAAATAGTCTAAGTGCTCGCTAGGGAACCTACATAGTCCAAGTGCTCGCTAGGCAACCTACATAGTCCAAGTGCCCGTTAATTAACCTAGATAGTCAAAGTGCCTGCTAGGTCACCTAAATAGTCCAAGTGTCCGCTAGGGAACCTACATAGTCCAAGTGCCCACTAGGTAACCTAGATAGTCCACGTCCCCGTTAGCTAACCTAGATAGTCGAAGTGTCCGCTAGTTAACCAGGATCATCAAAGTGCCCTCTAGTTAACTTACATAGTCCAAAGGCCTGCTAGTTAACCTACTTGGAGCAAGGGACCGCTAGTTAACCTTGGTAGTCCAAGTGCCCGCTAGTTAACTTACATAGTCCAAGTACCCGCTAGTTAACCTAGATCGTCCAAGTGCACGCTAGTTAACCTACATAGTCCAAGGGTCCACTAGTTAACCTATATAGTCCAAGTGCCCACTAGGGAACCTACATAGTCAAAGTGCCCGCTAGGGAACCTACATAGTCCAAGTGCCCTCTAGTTAACCTAGATAGTCCAAATGCCCGCTAGTTAACCTAGATAATCCAAGTGCCCGCTAGTAAACCAGGATCATCAAAGTGCCCTCTAGTTAACTTACATAGTCCAAAGTCCTGCTAGTTAACGTACTTAGAGCAAGGGCCCGCTAGCTAACCTTGATAGTCCAATTGCCCGCTAGTTAACCTACATAGTCCAAGTTCCCGCTAGGTAACCTAGACAGTCCAAGTGACCATTAGGTTACCTACATAGTCCAAGTGCCCGTTCGTTAACCTACATAGTCCAAGTGCCCGCTAGGTAACGTAGATAGCCCAAGTGCCCGCTAGGGTACATACATAGTCCAAGTGCCCGCTAGGTAACCTAGATAGTCCAAGTGCCCGCTAGTTAACCTACATAGTCCAAGTGCCTGCTATGTAAACTACATAGTCCAAGTGCCCACTAGGTAACCTAGACAGTCCAATTGCCCCCTAGTTAACCTAGACAGTCCAAGTACCCGATAGGGAACCTACATAGTCTAAGTGCTCGCTAGGGAACCTACATAGTCCAAGTGCTCGCTAGGCAACCTACATAGTCCAAGTGTCCGTTAGTTAACCTAGATAGTCAAAGTGCCTGCTAGGTCACCTAAATAGTCCAAGTGTCCGCTAGGGAACCTACATAGTCCAAGTGCCCACTAGGTAACCTAGATAGTCCACGTGCCCATTAGCTACCCTAGATTGTCGAACTGTCCGCTAGTTAACCTACATAGTCCAAGTGCCCGTTCATTAACATAGATAGGCCATGTGCCAGCTTGGTAACCTAGACAGTCCAAGTGACCGCTAGGTTACCTACATAGTCCAAGTGCACGTTCGTTAACCTAGATAGTCCAAGTGCCCGCTAGGGAAACTACATAATCCAAGTGCCCGCTACTAAACCTAGATAGTCCAAGGGCCCGCTAGGGAACCTACATAGTCCAAGGGCCCGCTACGGAACCTACATAGTCCAAGTGCCCGTTAGTTAACCTAGATAGTCCAAGTGCCTGCATGGTAACCTAGATAGTCCAACAGCCCGCTAGGTAACCTACATATTCCAAAAACCCGCTAGGTAACGTAGATAGTTCAAGTGCCAGCTAGGTAACCTAGATATTCCAAGTGTCCGCTAGGTAACCTACAAAATCTATGTGCCCGCTAGGTTATCTATGTAGTCCAAATGCCCGCTAGGGAATCTACATAGTCCAAGGGCCCGCTAGTTAACGTAGATAGTCCAAGAGCCGCTAGTTAATCTACATAGTCCAAGGGCCCGCTAGTTAACCTACATAGTCCAAGTACCCGCTAGTAAACCTAGATCGTCCAAGTGCCCGCTAGGTAACCTACAAAGTCTAAGTGCCCGCTAGGTTATCTATATAGTCCAAATGCCCGCTAGGAACCTACATAGTCAAAGTGCCCGCTAGTTAACCTAGATCGTCCAAGTGCCCGCTAGTTAACCAACATAGTCAATGGGCCCACTAGTTAACCTACATAGTGCAAGAGCCCGCTACTTAACCTAGATCGTGCAAGTGTCTGCTAGTTAACCTACATAGTCCAAATGCCAGTTAGCTAACCTAGATAGTCAAAGGGCCCATTAGTGAACATTGATCATCCAAGTGCCCGCTAGTTAACCTAGATAGTCCAAGTGCACGCTAGTTAACCTAGATAGTCCAAGTGCCCTCTAGTTAACCAAATCGTCCAATTTCCCGCTAGTTAACCTACATTGTCCAAGGGCCTGCTAGTTAACCTACGTAGTCCAAGGTCCGCTAGTTAACCTAGATACTCCAAGTGCTCGCTAGATAACCTACATAGTACAAGGGCCCGCTAGTTGACCTAGATAGTCCAAAGGCCCGCTAGTTAACCTAGATTGTAGAAGTGCCCGCTAGGTAACCTAATTAGTCCAAATGTCCGATAGGGATCCTACATAATCCAAGTGCCCGCTAGGTAACCTACATAGTCAAAGTGCCCGTTCGTTAACCTAGATAGTCCAAGTGCCCGCTAGGAAACCTACATAGTCCAAGTGCCCGCTAGTTAACCTAGATAGTCCAACTGCCCGCTAGTAAACCTAGATAGTCCAAGGGCCCTCTAGTTTACCTAGATAGTCCAAGTGCCCGCTAGGGGACGTACATAGTCCAAGTGCCCGCTAGGAAACCTAGATAGTCCAAGTGCCCACTATTGTATGTACATAGTTCAAGTGCCCGCTAGGTAACCTAGATTGTCCAAGTATGCGCTAGTTAACCTACATAGTCCAAGTGCCCGCTAGGTAACCTAGATAGTCCAAGGTTCTGCTAGTTAACCTACATAGTCCAATGCCCGATAGGGAACCTACATAGTCCAAGTGGTCGCTGAGGAACCTACATAGTCCAAGTACCCGATAGGGAACCTACATATTCCAAGTGCCCGTTAGGGAACCTAGATAGTCCAAGTGCCCGCTAGGGAACCTGCATTGTACAAGTGCCCACTAATTAACCTAGATAGTACAAGTGCCCGCTAGTTAACCTAGATAGTCCAAGTGCCCGCTAGTTAACCTTGATCATCTAAGTGCCCGCTAGTTAACCTACATAGTCCAAGTGCCTGATAGGGAACCTACATAGTCCAAGTGCCCGCAGAGGAACCTACATAGTCCAAGTGTCCGATAGGGAACCTACATATTCCAAGTGCCCATTAGGGAACCTAGATAGTCCAAGTGCCCGTAGGGAACCTATATAGTCCAAGTGCCCGCTAGGGAACCTACATAGTCAAAGTGCCCGCTCGGGAACCTGCATTGTGCAAGTGCCCGCTAGTTAACCTAGATAGTCCAAGTGCCCGCTAGTTAATTTACATAGTCCAAGGTCAGCTAGTTAACCTAGATAGTCCAAGTGCCCGCTAGTTAACCTACATAGTCCAAGGTCAGCTAGTTAACCTAGATAGTCCAAGTGCCCGCTAGTTAACCTACATAGTCCAAGAACCCGCTAGTTAACGTAGATAGTCCAAGTTCCCGCTAGTTAACCTACATAGTCCAAGGGCCCGCTAGTTAACCTAGATATTCCAAGTGCCCGCTAGTTAACCTACATAGTCAAAGTGCCCTTAGGGAACCTATATAGTCAAAGTGCCAGCTAGGGAACCTACATAGTCCAAGTGCACGTTAGTTAACCTAGATAGTCCAAGTGCCCGCATGGTAACCTAGATAGTCCAACAGCCCGGTAGGTAACCTACATACTCCACGTACCCGCTAGGTAACGTAGATAGTTCAAGTGCCAGCTAGGTAACCTAGATAATCCAAGTGCCCGCTAGGTAACCTACAAAGTCTAAGTGCCCGCTAGGTAATCTATATAGTCCAAATGCCCGTTAGGGAGCCTACATAGTCCAAATGCCCGCTAGGTAACCTAGATAGTCCAAGGCCCGCTAGGTAACCTACATAGTCCTAGTGCCCCCTAGTTAACCTACATTCTCCAAGTGCCCGATAGGGAACCTACATAGTCCAAGTGCCTGCTAGGTAACCTACATAGTCCAAATGCCCTCTAGTAAACCTACATAGTCCAAGTGCCCGCTAGGGAACCTACATAGTCCAAGTGCCCGTTAGGTAACCTAGATCGTCCAAATGCCCGCCAGGAAACCCACATAGTCCAAGTGCCCGCTAGGGAACTTACATAGTCCAAGGGCCCGCTATGGAACCTACATATTCCAAGTGCCCGTTAGTTAACCTAGATAGTCCAAGTGCCCACTTGGTAACCTAGATAGTCCAACAGACCGCTAGGTAACCTACATACTCCAAGAACCCGCTAGGTAACGTAGATAGTTCAAGTGCCAGCTAGGTAACCTAGATATTCCAAGTGTCCGCTAGGTAACCTACAAAATCTAAGTGCCCGCTAGGTTATCTATGTAGTCCAAATGCCCGCTAGGGAATCTACATAGTCCAAGGGCCCGCTAGTTAACGTAGATAGTCCAAGAGCCGCTAGTTAATCTACATAGTCCAAGGGCCCGCTAGTTAACCTACATAGTCCAAGTACCCGCTAGTTAACCTAGATCGTCCAAGTGCCCGCTAGGTAACCTACATAGTCCAAGGGCCCGCTAGTTAACCTACATTGTCCAAGGGCTTGCTAGGTAACCTACAAAGTCTAAGTGCCCGCTAGGTTATCTATATAGTCCAAATGGCCGCTAGGAACCTACATAGTCCAAGTGCCCGCTTGTTAACCTAGATCGTCCAAGTGCCCGCTAGTTAACCAACATAGTCAATGGGCCCACTAGTTAACCTACATAGTGCAAGAGCCCGCTACTTAACCTAGATCGTGCAAGTGTCTGCTAGTTAACCTACATAGTCCAAGTGCCAGTTAGCTAACCTAGATAGTCAAAGGGCCCGCTAGTGAACATTGATCATCCAAGTGCCCGCTAGTTAACCTAGATAGTCCAAATGCACGCTAGTTAACCTAGATAGTCCAAGTGCCCTCTAGTTAACCTAGATCGTCCAGGTTCCCCCTAGTTAACCTACATTGTCCAAGGGCCTGCTAGTTAACCTACGTAGTCCAAGGTCCGCTACTTAACCCAGATACTCCAAGTGCTCGCTAGATAACCTACATAGTACAAGGGCTCGCTAGTTGACCTAGATAGTCCAAGGGACCGCTAGTTAACCGAGACTGTCGAAGTGCCCTCTAGGTAACCTAATTAGTCCAAATGTCCGATAGGGATCCTACATAATCCAAGTGCCCGCTAGGTAACCTACATAGTCAAAGTGCCCGTTCGTTAACCTAGATAGTCCAAGTGCCCGCTAGGAAACCTACATAGTCCAAGGGCCCTCTAGGTAACCTAGATAGTCCAAGTTTATGCTAGTTAACCTACATAGTCCAATGCCCGGTAGGGAACCTACATAATCCAAGTGCCCGCTGAGGAACCTACATAGTCCTAGTACCCGATAGGGAACCTACATATTCCAAGTGCCCGTTAGGGAACCTAGATAGTCCAAGTGCCCGCTAGGAAACCTACATAGTCCAAGTACCCGCTAGTTAACCTAGATAGTCCAACTGCCCGCTAGTAAACCTAGATAGTCCAAGGGCCCTCTAGGTAACCTAGATAGTCCAAGGTTCTGCTAGTTAACCTACATAGTCCAATGCCCGATAGGGAAACTACATAGTCCAAGTGCCCGCTGAGGAACCTACATAGTCCAAGTACCCGATAGGGAACCTACACATTCCAAGTGCCCGTTAGGTAACCTAGATAGTCCAAGTGCCCGCTAGGGAACCTGCATTGTACAAGTGCCCGCTAATTAACCTAGATAGTAAAAGTGCCCGCTAGTTAACCTAGATAGTCCAAGTGCCCGCTAGTTAACCTTGATCATCCAAGTGCCCGCTAGTTAACCTACATAGTCCAAGTGCCTGATAGGGAACCTATATAGTCCAAGTGCCCGCAGAGGAACCTACATAGTCCAAGTGTCCTATAGGGAACCTATATATTCCAAGTGCCCAATAGGGAACCTATATAGTCCAAGTGCCCGCTAGGGAACCTACATAGTCAAAGTGCCCGCTAGGGAACCTGAATTGTGCAAGTGCCCGCTAGTTAACCTATATAGTCCAAGTGCCCACTAGGGAACCTACATAGTCAAAGTGCCCGCTAGGGAACCTACATAGTCCAAGTGCCCTCTAGTTTACCTAGATAGTCCAAATGCCCGCTAGTTAACCTAGATAGTCCAAGTGCCCGCTAGTTAACCTACATAGTCCAAGGGCCCGCTAGTTAACCTAGATATTCCAAGTGCCCGCTAGTTAACCTACATAGTCAAAGTGCCCTTAGGGAACCTATATAGTCAAATTGCCAGCTAGGGATCTTACATAGTCCAAGGGCCCGCTAGGGAACCTACATAGTCCAAGTGCACGTTAGTTAACCTAGATAGTCCAAGTGCCCGCATGGTAACCTAGATAGTCCAACAGCCCGGTAGGTAACCTACATACTCCAAGTACCCGCTAGGTAACGTAGATAGTTCAAGTGCCAGCTAGGTAACCTAGATAGTCCAAGTGCCCGCTAGGAAACCCACAAAGTCTAAGTGCCCGCTAGGTAATCTATATAGTCCAAATGCCCGTTAGGGAGCCTACATAGTCCAAATGCCCGCTAGGTAACCTAGATAGTCCAAGGCCCGCTAGGTAACCTACATAGTCCTAGTGCCCCCTAGTTAACCTACATTCTCCAAGTGCCCGATAGGGAACCTACATAGTCCAAGTGCCCGCTAGGTAACCTACATAGTCCAAATGCCCTCTAGTAAACCTACATAGTCCAAGTGCCCGCTAGGGAACCTACATAGTCCAAGTGCCCGTTAGGTAACCTAGATCGTCCAAATGCCCGCCAGGAAACCCACATAGTCTAAGTGCCCGCTAGGGAACTTACATAGTCCAAGGGCCCGCTATGGAACCTACATAGTCCAAGTGCCCGTTAGTTAACCTAGATAGTCCAAGTGCCCACTTGGTAACCTAGATAGTCCAACAGACCGCTAGGTAACCTACATACTCCAAGAACCCGCTAGGTAACGTAGATAGTTCAAGTGCCAGCTAGGTAACCTAGATATTCCAAGTGCCCGCTAGGGAATCTACATAGTCCAAGGGCCCGCTAGTTAACGTAGACAGTCCAAGAGCCGCTAGTTAATCTACATAGTCCAAGGGCCCGCTAGTTAACCTACATAGTCCAGTTACCCTCTAGTTAACCTAGATCGTCCAAGTGCCCGTTAGGTAACCTACATAGTCCAAGGGCCCGCTAGTTAATCTACATTGTCCAAGGGCCCTCTAGGTAACCTACAAAGTCTAAGTGCCCGCTAGGTTATCTATATAGTCCAAATGCCCGCTAGGGAACCTACATAGTCCAAGTGCCCGCTAGTTAACCTAGATCGTCCAAGTGCCCGCTAGTTAACCAACATAGTCAATGGGCCCACTAGTTAACCTACATAGTGCAAGAGCCCGCTAGTTAACCTAGATCGTACAAGTGTCTGCTAGTTAACCTACATAGTCCAAGTGCCAGTTAGCTAACCCTGATAGTCAAAGGGCCCACTTGTTAACATTGATCATCCAAGTGCCCGCTAGTTAACCTAGATAGTCCAAGCGCACGCTAGTTAACCTAGATAGTCCAAGTGCCCTCTAGTTAACCTAGATCGTCCAAGTGCCCGCTACTTAACCTACATTGTCCAACGTCCTGCTAGTTAACCTACGTAGTCCAAGGTCTGCTAGTTAACCTAGATACTCCTAGTGCTCGCTAGTTAACCTACATAGTACAAGGGTCCGCTAGTTGACCTAGATAGTCCAAGTGCCCGCTAGTTAACCTAGATAGTCCAAGTGCCCGCTAGGTAACCTAATTAGTCCAAATGTCCGATAGGGAAACTACATAGTCCAAGTGCCCGCTAGTTAACCTAGATAGTCCAAGTGCCCGCTAGTAAACCTAGATAGTCCAAGGGCCCGCTAGTTAATCTAGATAGTACAAGTGCCCGCTAGTTAACCTACATAGTACAAGGGCCCTCTAGTTAACCTAGATAGTCCAAGTGCCCGCTAGGGGACGTACATGGTCCAAGTGCCCGCTAGGTAACCTAGATAGTCCAAGTGCCCACTATTGTATTTACATAGTTCAAGTGCCCGCTAGGGAACCTAGATTGTCCAAGTGTCCGCTAGTTACCCTACATAGTCCAAGTGCCCGCTAAGTAACCTAGATAGTCCAAGGTCCTGCTAGTTAACCTACATAGTCCAATGCCCAATAGGGAACCTACATAGTCCAAGTGCCCGCTGAGGAACCTACAAAGTCTAAGTACCCGATAGGGAACCTACATATTCCAAGTGCCCGTTAGGGAACCTAGATAGTCCAAGTGCCCGTAGGGAACCTATATAGTCCAATTGCCCGCTAGGGAACCTATATAGTCAAAGAGCCCGCTAGGGAACCTGCATTGTACATGTGCCCGCTAATTAACCTAGATAGTCCAAGTGCCCGCTAGTTAACCTAGATAGTCCAAGTGCCCGCTAGTTAACCTTGATCATCCAAGTGCCCGCTAGTTAACCTACATAGTCCAAGTGCCTGATAGGGAACCTACATAGTCCAAGTGCCCGCAGAGGACCTATATAGTCCAAGTGTCCGATAGGGAACGTACATATTCCAAGTGCCCGTTAGGGAACCTAGATAGTCCAAGTACCCGTAGGGTACCTATGTAGTCCAAGTGTCCGCTAGGGAACCTACATAGTCAAAGTGCCCGCTAGGGAACCTGCATTGTGCAAATGCCCGCTAGTTAACCTAGACAGTCCAAGTGCCCGCTAGTTAACCTACATAGTCCAAGGTCAGCTAGTTAACCTAGATAGTCCAAGTGCCGGCTAGTTAACCTATATAGTCCAAGAACCCGCTAGTTAACCTAGATAGTCCAAGTTCCCGCTCGTTAACCTACATAGTCCAAGGGCCCGCTAGTTAACCTAGATATTCCAAGTGCCCGCTAGTTAACCTACATAGTCCAAGGTCAGCTAGTTAACCTAGATAGTCCAAGTGCCCGCTAGGGAACCTACATAGTCCAAGAACCCGCTAGTTAACCTAGATAGTCAAATTGCCCGCTAGGCAACCTACATAGTCCAAGGGCCCGCTAGTTAACCTAGATATTTCAAGGGCCCGCTAGTTAACCTAGATCGTCCAAGTGTCCGCTAGTTAACCTACATAGTCCAAGTTCCCGTTAGGTAACCTAGATAGTACAAGTGCCCGCAAGGTAACCTACATAGTCCAAGTGCCCACTAGGTAACCTAGAGAGTCCAAGTTCCTGTTAGCTAACCTAGATAATCCAAGTGCCCGCTAGGTAACCTACATAGTCCAAGTGCCCTTTCGTTAACCTAGGTAGTCCAAGTGCCCGCTAGGTAACCTACATAGTCAAAGGGTCCGCTAGGTAACCTATATAGTCCATGTGCCCGTTACCTAACCTAGATAGTCCAATTGCCCACTATGCAACATACATAGTCTAAGTGCCCGCTAGTTAACCTACATAGTCCAAGTGCCCACTAGGTAACCTAGATAGTCCTAGTGCCCGCTAGGTAACTTACATAGTCCAAATGCCCACTAGGCAAACTAGATAGTCCAAGTGTCCATTCGTTAACCTAGATAGCCAAGTGCCCGCTAGGTAACCTAGACATTCCAAGTGTCTGCTAGGCAACCTATATAGTCCAAATGCCTGTTCGTTAACCTACATAGTCCAAGGGCCCACTAGTTAACCTAGATCATCCAAGTGTCCTCTAGTTAACCTGCATAGTCCAAGTGCACGCTAGTTAACCTACATAGTCCAAGTGCCGCTAGGTAACCTACATAGTGCAAGTGTCCCCTAGTTAACCTACATAGTCCAAGTGCCCGGTAGTTAACATAGATAGTCCAAGTGCCCGCTAGGGAACGTACATAGTCCAAGTGCCCGCTAGGTAACCTAGATAATCCAAGGGACCGCTAGTTTACCTACATAGTCCAAGTGCCCGGTAGTTAACTTACATAGTCCAAGTGCCCACTCTGGAACCTACATAGTCCAAGTGCCTGCTAGGGAACCTACATAGTTCAAGTGTCTGTAGGGAACATACAGAGTCCAAGTGCCCGCTAGGGAATCTACATAGTCCAAGGGCCCGCTAGTTAACGTAGATAGTCCAAGTGCTGCTACATAATCTACATAGTCAAAGTTCCCGCTAGGGAACCTACATAGTCCAAGTGCCCTCTAGTTAACCTAGATAGTCCAAATGCCCGCTAGTTAACCTAGATAGTCCAATTGCCCGCTAGTTAACCAGGATCATCAAAGTGCCCTCTAGTTAACTTACATAGTCCAAAGGCCTACTAGTCAACCTACATGGAGCAAGGGCCCGCTAGTTAACCTTGATAGTCCAAGTGCCCGCTAGTTGACCTACATAGTCCAAGTTTCCGCTAGGTAACCTAGACAGTCCAATTGACCATTAGGTTGCCTACATAGTCCAAGTGCCCGCTAGGTAACGTAGATAGCCCAAGTGCCCGCTAGGGAACGTACATAGTCCAAGTGCCCGCTAGGTAACCTAGATAGTCCAAGTGCCCGCTAGTTAACCTACATAGTCCAAGTGCCTGCTAGGTAAACTACATAGTCCAAGTGCCCACTAGGTAACCTAGACAGTCCAATTGCCCCATAGTTAACCTAGACAGTCCAAGTACCCGATAGGGAACCTACATAGTCTAAGTGCTCGCTAGGGAACCTGCATAGTCCAAGTGCTCGCTAGGGAACCTACATAGTCCAAGTGCCCGTTAGTTAACCTAGATAGTCAAAGTGCCTGCTAGGTAACCTAAATAGTCCAAGGGCCCGCTAGGGAACCTACATAGTCCAAGTGCCCGCCTGGTAACCTAGACAGTCCAAGTGCCCGTTAGCTAACCTAGATAGTCGAAGTGTCCGCTAGTTAACCTACATAGCCCAACTGCCCGCTTGGTAACCTAGACAGTCCAAGTGACCGCTAGGTTACCTACATAGTCCAAGTACACGTTCGTTAACCTAAATAGTCCAAGTGCCCGCTAGGCAAACTACATAATCCAAGTGCCCCCTAGTTAACCTAGATAGTCCAAGTGCCCGCTAGTAAACCTAGATAGTCCAAGGGCCCGCTAGGGAACCTACATAGTCCAAGGGCCCGCTAGAGAACCTACATAGTCCAAGTGCCCGTTAGTTAACCTAGATAGTCCAAGTGCCTGCTTGGTAACCTAGATAGTCCAACAGCCCGCTAGGTAACCTACATACTCTAAGAACCCGCTAGGTAACGTAGATATTTCAAGTGCCAGCTAGGTAACCTAGATATTCCAAGTGCCCGCTAGGTAACCTACAAAATCTAAGTGCCCGCTAGGTTATCTATGTAGTCCAAATGCCCGCTAGGGAATCTACATAGTCCAAGGGCCCGCTAGTTAACGTAGATAGTCCAAGAGCCGCTAGTTAATCTACATACTCCAAGGGCCCGCTAGTTAACCTACATAGTCCAAGTACCCGCTAGTTAAGCTAGATCGTCCAAGTGCCCGCTAGGTAACCTACATTGTCCAGGGGCCCGCTAGGTAACCTACAAAGTCTAAGTGCCCGCTAGGTTATCTATATAGTCCAAATGCCCGCTAGGGAACCTACATAGTCCAAGTGCCCGCTAGTTAACCTAGATCATCCAAGTGCCCTCTAGTTAACCAATATAGTCAATGGGCCCACTAGTTAACCTACATAGTGCAAGAGCCCGCTAATTAACCTAGATCGTAAAAGTGTCTGCTAGTTAACCTACATAGTCCAAGTGCCAGTTAGCTAACCCTGATAGTCAAAGGGCCCGCTAGTTAACATTGATCATCCAAGTGCCCGCTAGTTAACCTAGATAGTCCAAGTGCCCGCTAGTAAACCTAGATAGTCCAAGGGCCCGCTAGTTAATCTAGATAGTACAAGTGCCCGCTAGTTAACCTACATAGTACAAGGGCCCTCTAGTTAACCTAGATAGTCCAAGTGCCCGCTAGGGGACGTACATGGTCCAAGTGCCCGCTAGGTAACCTAGATAGTCCAAGTGCCCACTATTGTATTTACATAGTTCAAGTGCCCGCTAGGTAACCTAGATTGTCCAAGTGTCCGCTAGTTACCCTACATAGGCCAAGTGCCCGCTAAGTAACCTAGATAGTCCAAGGTCCTGCTAGTTAACCTACATAGTCCAATGCCCAATAGGGAACCTACATAGTCCAAGTGCCCGCTGAGGAACCTACAAAGTCTAAGTACCTGATAGGGAACCTACATATTCCAAGTGCCCGTTAGGGAACCTAGATAGTCCAAGTGCCCGTAGGGAACCTATATAGTCCAATTGCCCGCTAGGGAACCTATATAGTCAAAGAGCCCGCTAGGGAACCTGCATTGTACATGTGCCCGCTAATTAACCTAGATAGTCCAAGTGCCCGCTAGTTAACCTAGATAGTCCAAGTGCCCGCTAGGTAACCTAGATCGTCCAAGTGCCCGCTAGTTAACCTACATTGTCCAAGGTCCTGCTAGTTAACCTACGTAGTCCAAGGTCTGCTAGTTAACCTAGATACTCCTAGTGCTCGCTAGTTAACCTACATAGTACAAGGGTCCGCTAGTTGACCTAGATAGTCCAAGTGCCCGCTAGTTAACCTAGATAGTCCAAGTGCCCGCTAGGTAACCTAATTAGTCCAAATGTCCCATAGGGAAACTACATAGTCCAAGTGCCCGCTAGTTAACCTAGATAGTCCAAGTGCCCGCTAGGGGACGTACATGGTCCAAGTGCCCGCTAGGTAACCTAGATAGTCCAAGTGCCCACTATTGTATTTACATAGTTCAAGTGCCCGCTAGGGAACCTAGATTGTCCAAGTGTCCGCTAGTTACCCTACATAGGCCAAGTGCCCGCTAAGTAACCTAGATAGTCCAAGGTCCTGCTAGTTAACCTACATAGTCCAATGCCCAATAGGGAACCTACATAGTCCAAGTGCCCGCTGAGGAACCTACAAAGTCTAAGTACCCGATAGGGAACCTACATATTCCAAGTGCCCGTTAGGGAACCTAGATAGTCCAAGTGCCCGTAGGGAACCTATATAGTCCAATTGCCCGCTAGGGAACCTATATAGTCAAAGAGCCCGCTAGGGAACCTGCATTGTACATGTGCCCGCTAATTAACCTAGATAGTCCAAGTGCCCGCTAGTTAACCTAGATAGTCCAAGTGCCCGCTAGTTAACCTTGATCATCCAAGTGCCCGCTAGTTAACCTACATAGTCCAAGTGCCTGATAGGGAACCTACATAGTCCAAGTGTCCGATAGGGAACGTACATATTCCAAGTGCCCGTTAGGGAACCTAGATAGTCCAAGTACCCGTAGGGTACCTATGTAGTCCAAGTGTCCGCTAGGGAACCTACATAGTCAAAGTGCCCGCTAGGGAACCTGCATTGTGCAAATGCCCGCTAGTTAACCTAGACAGTCCAAGTGCCCGCTAGTTAACCTACATAGTCCAAGGTCAGCTAGTTAACCTAGATAGTCCAAGTGCCGGCTAGTTAACCTATATAGTCCAAGAACCCGCTAGTTAACCTAGATAGTCCAAGTTCCCGCTCGTTAACCTACATAGTCCAAGGGCCCGCTAGTTAACCTAGATATTCCAAGTGCCCGCTAGTTAACCTACATAGTCCAAGGTCAGCTAGTTAACCTAGATAGTCCAAGTGCCCGCTAGGGAACCTACATAGTCCAAGAACCCGCTAGTTAACCTAGATAGTCAAATTGCCCGCTAGGCAACCTACATAGTCCAAGGGCCCGCTAGTTAACCTAGATATTTCAAGGGCCCACTAGTTAACCTAGATCGTCCAAGTGTCCGCTAGTTAACCTACATAGTCCAAGTTCCCGTTAGGTAACCTAGATAGTACAAGTGCCCGCAAGGTAACCTACATAGTCCAAGTGCCCACTAGGTAACCTAGAGAGTCCAAGTTCCTGTTAGCTAACCTAGATAATCCAAGTGCCCGCTAGGTAACCTACATAGTCCAAGTGCCCTTTCGTTAACCTAGGTAGTCCAAGTGCCCGCTAGGTAACCTACATAGTCAAAGGGTCCGCTAGGTAACCTATATAGTCCATGTGCCCGTTACCTAACTTAGATAGTCCAATTGCCCACTATGCAACATACATAGTCTAAGTGCCCGCTAGTTAACCTACATAGTCCAAGTGCCCACTAGGTAACCTAGATAGTCCTAGTGCCCGCTAGGTAACTTACATAGTCCAAATGCCCACTAGGCAAACTAGATAGTCCAAGTGTCCATTCGTTAACCTAGATAGCCAAGTGCCCGCTAGGTAACCTAGACATTCCAAGTGTCTGCTAGGCAACCTATATAGTCCAAATGCCTGTTCGTTAACCTACATAGTCCAAGGGCCCACTAGTTAACCTAGATCATCCAAGTGTCCTCTAGTTAACCTGCATAGTCCAAGTGCACGCTAGTTAACCTACATAGTCCAAGTGCCGCTAGGTAACCTACATAGTGCAAGTGTCCCCTAGTTAACCTACATAGTCCAAGTGCCCGGTAGTTAACATAGATAGTCCAAGTGCCCGCTAGGGAACGTACATAGTCCAAGTGCCCGCTAGGTAACCTAGATAGTCCAAGGGACCACTAGTTTACCTACATAGTCCAAGTGCCCGGTAGTTAACTTACATAGTCTAAGTGCCCACTCTGGAACCTACATAGTCCAAGTGCCTGCTAGGGAACCTACATAGTTCAAGTGTCCGTAGGGAACATACAGAGTCCAAGTGCCCGCTAGGGAATCTACATAGTCCAAGGGCCCGCTAGTTAACGTAGATAGTCCAAGTGCCGCTACATAATCTACATAGTCAAAGTTCCCGCTAGGGAACCTACATAGTCCAAGTGCCCTCTAGTTAACCTAGATAGTCCAAATGCCCGCTAGTTAACCTAGATAGTCCAATTGCCCGCTAGTTAACCAGGATCATCAAAGTGCCCTCTAGTTAACTTACATAGTCCAAAGGCCTACTAGTCAACCTACATGGAGCAAGGGCCCGCTAGTTAACCTTGATAGTCCAAGTGCCCGCTAGTTGACCTACATAGTCCAAGTTTCCGCTAGGTAACCTAGACAGTCCAATTGACCATTAGGTTGCCTACATAGTCCAAGTGCCCGCTAGGTAACGTAGATAGCCCAAGTGCCCGCTAGGGAACGTACATAGTCCAAGTGCCCGCTAGGTAACCTAGATAGTCCAAGTGCCCGCTAGTTAACCTACATAGTCCAAGTGCCTGCTAGGTAAACTACATAGTCCAAGTGCCCACTAGGTAACCTAGACAGTCCAATTGCCCCATAGTTAACCTAGACAGTCCAAGTACCCGATAGGGAACCTACATAGTCTAAGTGCTCGCTAGGGAACCTGCATAGTCCAAGTGCTCGCTAGGGAACCTACATAGTCCAAGTGCCCGTTAGTTAACCTAGATAGTCAAAGTGCCTGCTAGGTAACCTAAATAGTCCAAGGGCCCGCTAGGGAACCTACATAGTCCAAGTGCCCGCCTGGTAACCTAGACAGTCCAAGTGCCCGTTAGCTAACCTAGATAGTCGAAGTGTCCGCTGGTTAACCTACATAGCCCAACTGCCCGCTTGGTAACCTAGACAGTCCAAGTGACCGCTAGGTTACCTACATAGTCCAAGTGCACGTTCGTTAACCTAAATAGTCCAAGTGCCCGCTAGGGAAACTACATAATCCAAGTGCCCCCTAGTTAACCTAGATAGTCCAAGTGCCCGCTAGTAAACCTAGATAGTCCAAGGGCCCGCTAGGGAACCTACATAGTCCAAGGGCCCGCTAGAGAACCTACATAGTCCAAGTGCCCGTTAGTTAACCTAGATAGTCCAAGTGCCTGCTTGGTAACCTAGATAGTCCAACAGCCCGCTAGGTAACCTACATACTCCAAGAACCCGCTAGGTAACGTAGATAGTTCAAGTGCCAGCTAGGTAACCTAGATATTCCAAGTGCCCGCTAGGTAACCTACAAAATCTAAGTGCCCGCTAGGTTATCTATGTAGTCCAAATGCCCGCTAGGGAATCTACATAGTCCAAGGGCCCACTAGTTAACGTAGATAGTCCAAGAGCCGCTAGTTAATCTACATACTCCAAGGGCCCGCTAGTTAACCTACATAGTCCAAGTACCCGCTAGTTAACCTAGATCGTCCAAGTGCCCGCTAGGTAACCTACATTGTCCAGGGGCCCGCTAGGTAACCTACAAAGTCTAAGTGCCCGCTAGGTTATCTATATAGTCCAAATGCCCGCTAGGGAACCTACATAGTCCAAGTGCCCGCTAGTTAACCTAGATCGTCCAAGTGCCCTCTAGTTAACCAATATAGTCAATGGGCCCACTAGTTAACCTACATAGTGCAAGAGCCCGCTACTTAACCTAGATCGTAAAAGTGTCTGCTAGTTAACCTACATAGTCCAAGTGCCAGTTAGCTAACCCTGATAGTCAAAGGGCCCGCTAGTTAACATTGATCATCCAAGTGCCCGCTAGTTAACCTAGATAGTCCAAGTGCACGCTAGTTAACCTAGATAGTCCAAGTGCCCTCTAGTTAACCTAGATCGTCCAAGTGCCCGCTAGTTAACCTACATTGTCCAAGGTCCTGCTAGTTAACCTACGTAGTCCAAGGTCCGCTAGTTTACCTAGATACTCCAAGTGCTCGCTAGTTAACCTACATAGTACAAGGGCCCGGTAGTTGACCTAGATAATCCAAGTGCCCGCTATTTAACCTAGATAGTCCAAGTGCCCGCTAGGTAACCTAAGTAGTCCAAATGTCCGATAGGGATCCTACATAGTCCAATGCCCGCTAGGTAACCTACATAGTCAAAGTGCCCGATCGTTAACCTAGATGGTCCAAGTGCCCGCTAGGAAACCTACATAGTCCAAGTGCCCACTAGGTAACCTAAATAATCCAAATGCCCGCTTGGGAAACTACATAGTCCAAGTGCCCGCTAGTTAACCTAGATAGTCCAAGTGCCCGCTAGTAAACCTAGATAGTCCAAGTGCCGGCTAGTTAACCTACATAGTACAAGGGCCCTCTAGTTAACCTAGATAGTCCAAGTGCCCGCTAGGGGACGTACATAGTCCAAGTTCCCGCTAGGTAACCTAGATAGTCCAAGAGCCCACTATTGTATGTACATAGTTCAAGTGCCCTCTAGGTAACCTAGATTGTCCAAGTGTCCGCTAGTTAACTTACATAGTCCAAGTGCCCGCTAGGTAACCTAGGTAGTCCAAGGTCCTGCTAGTTAACCTACATAGTCCAATGCCCGATAGGGAACCTACATAGTCCAAGTGCCCGCTGAGGAAGCTACATAATCCAAGTACCCAATAGGGAACCTACATATTCCAAGTGCCCGTTAGGGAACCTAGATAGTCCAAGTGCCCGTAGGGAACCTATATAGTCCAATTGCCCGCTAGGGAACCTACATAGTCAAAGAGCCCGCTAGGGAACCTGCATTGTACAAGTGCCCGCTAATTAACCTAGATAGTCCATGTGCCCGCTAGTTAACCTAGATAGTCCAAGTGCCCGCTAGTTAACCTACATATTCCAAGTGCCTGATAGGGAACCTACATAGTCCAAGTGCCTGCAGAGGAACCTGCATAGTCCAAGTGTCCGATAGGGAAGCTACATATTCCAAGTGCCCGTTAGGCAACCTAGATAGTCCAAGTGCCCGTAGGGAACTTATATAGTCCAAGTGCCCGCTAGGGAACCTACATAGTCAAAGTGCCCGC
This sequence comes from Tenrec ecaudatus, assembly GCF_050624435.1. Lineage (NCBI taxonomy): Eukaryota > Metazoa > Chordata > Mammalia > Afrosoricida > Tenrecidae > Tenrec > Tenrec ecaudatus. The sequence goes on from NW_027457652.1 coordinate 2,042,285, forward strand.
TAGGGACCTGTATTGTGCAAGTGCCCGCTAGTTAACCTAGATATTCCAAGTGCCCGCTAGTTAACCTACATAGTCAAAGTGCCCATAGGGAACCTATATAGTCCAAGTGCCCTCTAGGGAACCTGCATTGTATAAGTGCCCGCTAATCAACCTAGATAGTCCAAGTGCCCGCTAGTTAACCTAGATAATCCAAGTGCCTGCTAGTTAACCTTAATCATCCAAGTGCCCGCTACTTAGCCTACATAGTCCAAGTGCCTGATAGGGAACCTACATAGTCCAAGTGCCCGCAGAGGAACCTACATAGTCCAAGTGCCCGATAGGGAACCTATATATTCCAAGTGCCCGTTAGGGAACCTAGATAGTCCAAGTGCCTGTAGGGAACCTATATAGTGCAAGTGCCCGCTTTGGAACCTACATAGTCAAAGTGCCCGCTAGGGTACCTGCATTGTGCAAGTGCACGGTAGATAACCTAGATAATCCAAAATCCCGCTAGTTAATTTACATAGTCCAAGGTCAGCTAGTTAGCCTAGATGGTCCAAGTGCCCGCTAGTTAACCTACATAGTCCAAGGTCAGCTAGTTAAACTAGATAGTTCAAGTGCCCGCTAGTTATCCTACATAGTCCAAGAACCCACTAGTTAACCTAGATAGTCCAAGTGCCCGCTAGTCAACCTACATAGTCCAAGGGCCCGCTAGTTAACCTAGATATTCCAAGTGCCCGCTAGTTGACCTAGATCGTCCAAGTGTCCGCTAGTTAACCTACATAGTCCAAGTTCCCGTTAGGTAACCTAGATAGTACAAGTGCCCGCAAGGTAACCTACATAGTCCAAGTGCCCACTAGGTAACCTACATAGTCAAAGTGCCCGTTCGTTAACCTAGATGGTCCAAGTGCCCGCTAGGAAACCTACATAGTCCAAGTGCCCACTAGGTAACCTAAATAATCCAAATGCCTGCTAGGGAAAATACATAGTCCAAGTGCCCGCTAGTTAACCTAGATAGTCCAAGTGCCAGCTAGTAAACCTAGATAGTCCAAGGGCCCGTTAGTTAATCTAGATAGTCCAAGTTCCTGCTAGTTAACCTACATAGTCCAAGGGCCCTCTAGTTAACCTAGATAGTCCAAGTGCCCGCTAGGGGACGTACATAGTCCAAGTGCCCGCTAGGTAACCTTGATAGTCCAAGTGCCCACTATTGTATGTACATAGTTCAAGTGCCCGCTAGGTAACCTAGATTGTCTAAGTGTCCGCTAGTTAACCTACATAGTCCAATGCCCGATAGGGAACCTACATAGTTCAAGAGCCCACTGAGGAACCTACATAGTCCAAGTGCCCACTCCGGAACATACATAGTCAAAGTGCCCGCTAGGGAATCTACATAGTCCAAGGGCCCGCTAGTGAACGTAGATAGTCCAAGTGCCGCTAGTTAATCTACATAGTCCAAGGGCCCGCTAGTTAACCTACATAGTCCAAGGGCCCGCTAGTTAACCTACATCGTCCAAGGGCCCACTAGTTAACCTAGATAATCCAAGTGCCCCCTAGTTAACCTACATACTCCAAGTGCCCGCTAGGTAACCTAGACAGTTCAAGTGACCACTAGGTTACCTACATAGTCCAAGTGCCCGTTCGTTAACCTACATAGTCCAAGTGCCCGCTAGGCAACCAATATAGTCCAAATGCCCGCTAGGGACCCTAATAGTCCAAATGCCCGCTAGTTAACCTAGATAGTCCAAGTGCTCGCTAGTTAACATAGATAGTCCAAGTGCCCGCTAGTTAACCTAGATAGACCAAGTGCCCGCTAGGGAACCTATCTAGTCCAAGTGCCCGATAGGGAACCTACATAGTCCAAGTGCCCGCTAGTTAACATAGATAGTCCAAGTACCCGCTAGGAAACGTACATAGTCCAAGTGCCCGCTAGGTAACGAACATAGTCCAAGTGCCCGCTATGTAACCTAGATAGTCCAAGTGCCCGCTAGGGAACGTACATAATCCAAGTGCCCGCTAGGTAACCTAGATAGTCCAAATGCCCGCTAGGGAACCCACATAGTTCAAGTGCCCGTTAGATCACCTAGATAGTCCAAATGCCCGCTAAGGAACCCACATAGTCCAAGTGCCCACTAGGGAACTTACATTGTCCAAGGGCCCGCTAGGGAACCTACATAGGCCAAGTGCACGTTAGTTAACCTAGATAATCCAACTGCCCGCATGGTAACCTAGATAGTCCAACAGCCCGGTAGGTAACCTACATACTCCAAGTACCCGCTAGGTAACGTAGATAGATCAAGTGCCAGCTAGGTAACCTAGATAGTCCAAGTGCCCGCTAGGTAACCTACAAAGTCTAAGTGCCCGCTAGGTAATCTATATAGTCCAAATGCCCGTTAGGGAGCCTACATAGTCCAAATGCCCGCTAGGTAACCTAGATAGTCCAAGTGCCAGCTAGGTAACCTAGATAGTCCAAATGCCCTCTAGTTAACCTACATAGTCCAAGTGCCTGCTAGGTAAACTACATAGTCCAAGTGCCCACTAGGTAACCTAGACAGTCCAATTGCCCCATAGTTAACCTAGACAGTCCAAGTACCCGATAGGGAACCTACATAGTCTAAGTGCTCGCTAGGGAACCTACATAGTCCAAGTGCTCGCTAGGCAGCCTACATAGTCCAAGTGCCCGTTAGTTAACCTAGATAGTCAAAGTGCCTGCTAGGTAACCTAAATAGTCCAAGTGCCCGCTAGGGAACCTACATAGTCCAAGTGCCCACTAGGGAACCTAGATAGTCCAAGAGCCCGTTAGCTAACCTAGATAGTCGAAGTGTCCGCTAGTTAATCTACATAGTCCAAGTGCCCGCTTGGTTATCTAGACAGTCCAAGTGACCGCTAGGTAACCTACATAGTCCAAGTGCACGTTCGTTAACCTAGATAGTCCAAGTACCCGCTAAGGAAACTACATAATCCAAGTGCCCCCTAGTTAACCTAGGTAGTCCAAGTGCCCACTAGTAAACCTAGATAGTCTAAGGGCCCGCTAGGGAACCTACATAGTCCAAGTGCCCGTTAGTTAACCTAGATAGTCCAAGTGCCTGCTTGGTAACCTAGATAGTCCAACAGCCCGCTAGGTAACCTACATACTCCAAGAACCCGCTAGGTAACGTAGATAGTTCAAGTGCCAGCTAGGTAACCTAGATATTCCAAGTGCCCGCTAGGTAACCTACAAAATCTAAGTGCCCGCTAGGTTATCTATGTAGTCCAAATGCCCGCTAGGGAATCTACATAGTCCAAGGGCCCGCTAGTTAACCTACATAGTCCAATTACCCACAAGTTAACCTAGATCGTCCAAGTGCCCGCTAGGTAACCTACATAGTCCAAGGGCCCGCTAGTTAACCTACATTGTCCAAGGGCCCGCTAGGTAACCTACAAAGTCTAAGTGCCCGCTAGGTTATCTATATAGTCCAAATGCCCGCTAGGGAACCTACATAGTCCAAGTGCCCGCTAGTTAATCTAGATCGTCCAAGTGCCCGCTAGTTAACCAACATAGTCAATGGGCCCACTAGTTAACCTACATAGTGCAAGAGCCCGCTACTTAACCTAGATCGTAAAAGTGTCTGCTAGTTAACCTACATAGTCCAAGTGCCAGTTAGCTAACCCTGATAGTCAAAGGGCCCGCTAGTTAACATTGATCATCCAAGTGCCCGCTAGTTAACCTAGATAGTCCAAGTGCACGCTAGTTAACCTAGATAGTCCAAGTGCCCTCTAGTTAACCTAGATCGTCCAAGTGCCCGCTAGTTAACCTACATTGTCCAAGGTCCTGCTAGTTAACCTAGGTAGTGCAAGGTCCGCTAGTTAACCTAGATACTCCAAGTGCTCGCTAGTTAACCTAAATAGTACAAGGGCTCGCTAGTTAACCTAGATAGTCCAAGTGCCCGCTAGGTAACCTAATTAGTCCAAATGTCCGATAGGGATCCTACATAGTCCAAGTGCCCGCTAGGTAACCTACATAGTCAAAGTGCCCGTTCCTTAACCTAGATAGTCCAAGTGCCCGCTAGGAAACCTACATAGTCCAAGTGCCCACTAGGTAACCTAAATAATCCAAATGCCCGCTAGGGAAACTACATAGTCCAAGTGCCCGCTAGTTAACGTAGATAGTCCAAGTGCCCGCTAGTAAACCTAGATAGTCCAAGGGCCCGCTAGTTAATCTAGATAGTCCAAGTGCCCGCTAGTTAACCTACATAGTACAATGGCCCTCTAGTTAACCTAGATAGTCCAAGTGCCCGCTAGGGGACGTACATGGTCCAAGTGCCCAGTAGGTAACCTAGATAGTCCAAGTGCCCACTATTGTATGTACATAGTTCAAGTGCCCGCTAGGTAACCTAGATTGTCCAAGTGTCCGCTAGTTAACATACATAGTCCAAGTGCCCGCTAGGTAACCTAGGTAGTCCAAGGTCCTGCTAGTTAACCTACATTGTCCAATGCCCAATAGGGAACCTACATAGTCCAAGTGCCCGCTGAGGAAGCTACATAGTCCAAGTACCCAATAGGGAACCTACATATTCCAAGTGCCCGTTAGGGAACCTAGATAGTCCAAGTGCCCGTAGGGAACCTATATAGTCCAATTGCCTGCTAGGGAACATACATAGTCAAAGAGCCCGCTAGGGAACCTGCATTGTACAAGTGCCCGCTAATTAACCTAGATAGTCCAAGTGCCCGCTAGTTAACCTAGATAGTCCAAGTGCCTGCTAGTTAACCTATATATTCCAATTGCCCTCTAGGGACCTGCATTGTGCAAGTGCCCGCTAGTTAACCTAGATATTCCAAGTGCCCGCTAGTTAACCTACATAGTCAAAGTGCCCATAGGGAACCTATATAGTCCAAGTGCCCTCTAGGGAACCTGCATTGTACAAGTGCCCGCTAATCAACCTAGATAGTCCAAGTGCCCGCTAGTTAACCTAGATAATCCAAGTGCCTGCTAGTTAACCTTAATCATCCAAGTGCCCGCTACTTAGCCTACATAGTCCAAGTGCCTGATAGGGAACCTACATAGTCCAAGTGCCCGCAGAGGAACCTACATAGTCCAAGTGCCCGATAGGGAACCTACATATTCCAAGTGCCCGTTAGGGAACCTAGATAGTCCAAGTGCCCGTAGGGAACCTATATAGTCCAAGTGCCCGCTATGGAACCTACATAGTCAAAGTGCCCGCTAGGGTACCTGCATTGTGCAAGTGCACGGTAGATAACCTAGATAGCCCAAATTCCCGCTAGTTAACTTACATAGTCCAAAGTCAGCTAGTTAGCCTAGATGGTCCAAGTGCTCGCTAGGGAACCTACATAATCCAAGTGCTCGCTAGGCAGCCTACATAGTCCAAGTGCCCGTTAGTTAACCTAGATAGTCAAAGTGCCTGCTAGGTAACCTAAATAGTCCAAGTGCCCGCTAGGGAACATACATAGTCCAAGTGCCCACTAGGTAACCTAGATAGTCCAAGTGCCCGTTAGCTAACCTAGATTGTCGATGTGTCCGCTAGTTAACCTACATAGTCCAAGTGCCCGCTTGGTAACCTAGACAGTCCAAGTGACCGCTAGGTAACCTACATAGTCCAAGTGCACGTTCGTTAACCTAGATAGTCCAAGTACCCGCTAGGGAAACTACATAATCCAAGTGCCCCCTAGTTAACCTAGATAGTCCAAGTGCCCGCTAGTAAACCTAGATAGTCTAAGGGCCCGCTATGGAACCTACATAGTCCAAGTGCCCGTTAGTTAACCTAGATAGTCCAAGTGCCTGCTTGGTAACCTAGATAGTCCAACAGCCCGCTAGGTAACCTACATACTCCAAGAACCCGCTAGGTAACATAGATAGTTCAAGTGCCAGCTAGGTAACCTAGATATTCCAAGTGCCCGCTAGGTAACCTACAAAATCTAAGTGCCCGCTAGGTTATCTATGTAGTCCAAATGCCCGCTAGGGAATCTACATAGTCCAAGGGCCCGCTAGTTAACCTACATAGTCCAATTACCCGCTAGTTAACCTAGATCGTCCAAGTGCCCGCTAGGTAACCTACAAAGTCCAAGGGCCCGCTAGTTAACCTACATTGTCCAAGGGCCCGCTAGGTAAGCTACAAAGTCTAAGTGCCCGATAGGTTATCTATATACTCCAAATGCCCGCTAGGGAACCTACATAGTCCAAGTGCCCGCTAGTTAATCTAGATCGTCCAAGTGCCCGCTAGTTAACCAACATAGTCAATGGGCCCACTAGTTAACCTACATAGTGCAAGAGCCCGCTAGTTAACCTAGATCGTACAAGTGTCTGCTAGTTAACCTACATAGTCCACGTGCCAGTTAGCTAACCCTGATAGTCATAGGGCCCGCTTGTTAACATTGATCATCCAAGTGCCCGCTAGTTAACCTAGATAGTCCAAGTGCACGCTAGTTAATCTAGATAGTCCAAGTGCCCTCTAGTTAACCTAGATCGTCCAAGTGCCCGCTAGTTAACCTATATTGTCCAAGGTCCTGCTAGTTAACCTAGGTAGTCCAAGGTCCGCTAGTTAACCTAGATACTCCAAGTGCTCGCTAGTTAACCTAAATAGTACAAGGGCCGCTAGTTGACCTAGATAGTCCAAGTGCCCGCTAGTTAACCTAGATAGTACAAGTGCCCGCTAGGTAACCTAATTAGTCCAAATGTCCGATAAGGATCCTACATAGTCCAAGTGCCCGCTAGGTAACCTACATAGTCAAAGTGCCCGCTCGTTAACCTAGATAGTCCAAGTGCCCGCTAGGAAACCTACATAGTCCAAGTGCCCACTAGGTAACCTAAATAATCCAAATGCCCGCTAGGGAAACTACATAGTCCAAGTGCCCGCTAGTTAACCTAGATAGTCCAAGTGCCCGCTAGTAAACCTAGATATTCCAAGGGCCCGCTAGTTAATCTGGATAGTCCAAGTGCCCGCTAGTTAACCTACATAGTACAATGGCCCTCTAGTTAACCTAGATAGTCCAAGTGCCCGCTAGGGGACGTACATGGTCCAAGTGCCCGCTAGGTAACCTAGATAGTCCAAGTGCCCACTATTGTATGTACATAGTTCAAGTGCCCGCTAGGTAACCTAGATTGTCCAAGTGTCCGCTAGTTAACCTACATAGTCCAAGTGCCCGCTAGGTAACCTAGGTAGTCCAAGGTCCTGCTAGTTAACCTACATTGTCCAATGCCCAATAGGGAACTTACATAGTCCAAGTGCCCGCTGAGGAAGCTACATAGTCCAAGTACCCAATAGGGAACCTACATATTCCAAGTGCCCGTTAGAGAACCTAGATAGTCCAAGTGCCCGTAGGGAACCTATATAGTCCAATTGCCCGCTAGGGAACCTACATAGTCAAAGAGCCCGCTAGGGAACCTGCATTGTACAAGTGCCCGCTAATTAACCTAGATAGTCCAAGTGCCCGCTAGTTAACCTAGATAGTCCAAGTGCCTGCTAGTTAACCTACATATTCCAATTGCCCGCTAGGGACCTGCATTGTGCAAGTGCCCGCTAGTTAACCTAGATATTCCAAGTGCCCGCTAGTTAACCTACATAGTCAAAGTGCCCATAGGGAACCTATATAGTCCAAGTGCCCTCTAGGGAACCTGCATTGTACAAGTGCCCGCTAATCAACCTAGATAGTCCAAGTGCCCGCTAGTTAACCTAGATAATCCAAGTGCCTGCTAGTTAACCTTAATCATCCAAGTGCCCGCTACTTAGCCTACATAGTCCAAGTGCCTGATAGGGAACCTACATAGTCCAAGTGCCCGCAGAGGAACCTACATAGTCCAAGTGCCCGATAGGGAACCTACATATTCCAAGTGCCCGTTAGGGAACCTAGATAGTCCAAATGCCCGTAGGGAACCTATATAGTCCAAGTGCCCGCTATGGAACCTACATAGTCAAAGTGCCCACTAGGGTACCTGCATTGTGCAAGTGCACGGTAGATAACCTAGATAGTCCAAAATCCCGCTAGTTAACTTACATAGTCCAAAGTCAGCTAGTTAGCCTAGATGGTCCAAGTGCCCGCTAGTTAACCTACATAGTCCAAGGTCAGCTAGTTAACCTAGATAGTCCAAGTGCCCGCTAGTTATCCTACATAGTCCAAGAACCCACTAGTTAACCTAGATAGTCCAAGTGCCCGCTAGTCAACCTACATAGTCCAAGGGCCCGCTAGTTAACCTAGATATTCCAAGTGCCCGCTAGTTAACCTAGATCGTCCAAGTGTCCGCTAGTTAACATACATAGTCCAAGTTCCCGTTAGGTAACCTAGATAGTACAAGTGCCCGCAAGGTAACCTACATAGTCCAAGTGCCCACTAGGTAACCTACGTAGTCAAAGTGCCCGTTCGTTAACCTAGATGGTCCAAGTGCCCGCTAGGAAACCTACATAGTCCAAGTGCCCACTAGGTAACCTAAATAATCCAAATGCCCGCTAGGGAAACTACATAGTCCAAGTGCCCGCTAGTTAACCTAGATAGTCCAAGTGCCCGCTAGTAAACCTAGATAGTCCAAGGGCCCGTTAGTTAATCTAGATAGTCCAAGTGCCTGCTAGTTAACCTACATAGTCCAAGGGCCTCTAGTTAACCTAGATAGTCCAAGTGCCCACTAGGGGACGTACATAGTCCAAGTGCCCGCTAGGTAACCTTGATAGTCCAAGTGCCAACTATTGTATGTACATAGTTCAAGTGCCCGCTAGGTAACCTAGATTGTCCAAGTGTCCGCTAGTTAACCTACATAGTCCAATGCCCGATAGGGAACCGACATAGTTCAAGTGCCCACTGAGGAACCTACATAGTCCAAGTGCCCACTCCGGAACATACATAGTCAACGTGCCCGCTAGGGAATCTACATAGTCCAAGGGCCCGCTAGTTAACCTACATAGTCCAAGGGCCCGCTAGTTAACCTACATCCTCCAAGGGCCCGCTAGTTAACCTAGATAATCCAAGTGCCCCATAGTTAACCTACATACTCCAAGTGCCCGCTAGGTAACCTAGACAGTTCAAGTGACCACTAGGTTACCTACATAGTCCAAGTGCCCGTTCGTTAACCTACATAGTCCAAGTGCCCGCTAGGCAACCAATATAGTCCAAATGCCCGCTAGGGAACCTAATAGTCCAAATGCCCGCTAGTTAAACTAGATAGTCCAAGTGCTCACTAGTTAACCTAGATAGACCGAGTGCCCGCTAGGGAACCTATCTAGTCCAAGTGCCCGATAGGGAACCTACATAGTCCAAGTGCCCGCTAGTTAACATAGATAGTCCAAGTACCCGCTAGGAAACGTACATAGTCCAAGTGCCCGCTGGGTAACCTAGATAGTCCACGTGCCCGTTAGCTAACCTAGATAGTCGAAGTGTCCGCTAGTTAACCTACATAGTCCAAGTGCCCGTTCATTAACATAGATAGGCCAAGTGCCAGCTTGGTAACCTAGACAGTCCAAGTGACCGCTAGGTTACCTACATAGTCCAAGTGCACGTTCGTTAACCTAGATAGTCCAAGTGCCCGCTAGGGAAACTACATAATCCAAGTGCCCGCTACTAAACCTAGATAGTCCAAGGGCCCGCTAGGGAACCTACATAGTCCAAGTGCCCGTTAGTTAACCTAGATAGTCCAAGTGCCTGCATGGTAACCTAGATAGTCCAACAGCCCGCTAGGTAACCTACATACTCCAAAAACCCGCTAGGTAACGTAGATAGTTCAAGTGCCAGCTAGGTAACCTAGATATTCCATGTGTCCGCTAGGTAACCTACAAAATCTAAGTGCCCGCTAGGTTATCTATGTAGTCCAAATGCCCGCTAGGGAATCTACATAGTCCAAGGGCCGGCTAGTTAACGTAAATAGTCCAAGAGCTGCTAGTTAATCTACATAGTCCAAGGGCCCACTAGTTAACCTACATAGTCCAAGTACCCGCTAGTTAACCTAGATCGTCCAAGTGCCTGCTAGGTAACCTACATAGTCCAAGGGCCCGCTAGTTAACCTACATTGTTCAAGGGCCCGCAAGGTAAGTCTAAGTGCCCGCTAGCTTATCTATATAGTCCAAATGCCCGCTAGGGAACCTACATAGACCAAGTGCACGCTAGTTAACCTAGATCGTCCAAGTGCCCGCTAGTTAACCACCATAGTCAATGGGCCCACTAGTTAACCTACATAGTGCAAGAGCCCGCTAGTTAACCTAGATCGTACAAGTGTCTGCTAGTTAACCTACATAGTCCAAGTGCCAGTTAGCTAACCCTGATAGTCAAAAGGCCCACTTGTTAACATTGATCATCCAAGTGCCCGCTAGTTAACCTAGATAGTCCAAGTGCACGCTAGTTAACCTAGATAGTCCAAGTGCCCTCTACTTAACCTAGATCGTCCAAGTGCCCGCTAGTTAACCTACATTGTCCAAGGTCCTGCTGTTTAACCTACGTAGTCCAAGGTCCGCTAGTTAACCTAGATACTCCAAGTGCTCGCTAGTTAACCTACATAGTCCAAGGGCCCTCTAGTTAACCTAGATAGTCCAAGTGCCCGCTAGGGGACGTACATGGTCCAAGTGCCCGCTAGGTAACCTAGATAGTCCAAGTGCCCACTATTGTATGTACATAGTTCAAGTGCCCGCTTGGTAACCTAGATTGTACAAGTGTCCGCTAGTTAACCTACATAGTCCAAGTGCCCGCTAGGTAACCTAGGTAGTCCAAGGTCCTGCTAGTTAACCTACATAGTCCAATGCCCGATAGGGAACCTACATAGTCCAAGTGCCCGCTGAGGAAGCTACATAGTCCAAGTACCCAATAGGGAACCTACATATTCCAAGTGCCCGTTAGGTAACCTAGATAGTCCAAGTGCCCGTAGGGAACCTATTTAGTCCAATTGCCCGCTAGGGAACCTACATAGTAAAAGAGCCCGCTAGGGAACCTGCATTGTACAAGTGCCCGCTAATTAACCTAGATAGTCCAAGTGCCCGCTAGTTAACCTAGATAGTCCAAGTGCCCGCTTGTTAACCTTGATCATCCAAGTGCCCGCTAGTTAACCTACATATTCCAAGTGCCTGATAGGGAACCTACATAGTCCAAGTGCCTGCAGAGGAACCTACATAGTCCAAGTGTCCGATAGGGAACCTACATATTCCAAGTGCCCGTTAGGGAACCTAGATAGTCCAAGTGCCCGTAGGGAACCTATATTGTCCAAGTGCCCGCTAGGGAACCTACATAATCAAAGTTCCCGCTAGGGAACCTGCATTGTGCAAGTGCCCGCTAGTTAACCTAGATATTCCAAGTGCCCGCTAGTTAACCTACATAGTCAAAGTGCCCATAGGGAACCTATATAGTCCAAGTGCCCTCTAGGGAACCTGCATTGTACAAGTGCTGCTAATCAACCTAGATAGTCCATGTGCCCGCTAGTTAACCTACATAGTCCAAGAACCCACTAGTTAACCTAGATAATCCAAGTGCCCGCTAGTCAACCTACATAGTCCAAGGGCCCGCTAGTTAACCTAGATATTCCAAGTGCCCGCTAGTTAACCTAGATCGTCCAAGTGTCCGCTAGTTAACCTACATAGTCCAAGTTCCCGTTAGGTAACCTCGATAGTACTTGTGCCCGCAATGTAACCTACATAATCCAAGTGCCCACTAGGTGACCTACATAGTCAAAGTGCCCGTTCGTTAACCTAGATGGTCCAAGTGCCCGCTAGGAAACCTACATAGTCCAAGTGCCCACTAGGTAACCTAAATAATCCAAATGCCCGCTAGGGAAACTACATAGTCCAAGTGCCCGCTAGTTAACCTAGATAGTCCAAGTGCCCGCTAGTAAACCTAGATAGTCCAAGGGCCCGCTAGTTAATCTAGATAGTCCAAGTGCCCGCTAGTTAACCTACATAGTCCAAGGGCCCTCTAGTTAACCTAGATAGTCCAAGCGCCCGCTAGGGGACGTACATAATCCAAGTGCCCGCTAGGTAACCTTGATAGTCCAAGTGCCCACTATTGTATGTACATAGTTCAAGTGCCCGCTAGGTAACCTAGATTGTCCAAGTGTCCCCTAGTTAACCTACATAGTCCAAGTGCCCGCTAAGTAACGTAGATAGTCCAAGGTCCTGCTAGTTAACCTACATAGTCCAATGCCCGATAGGGAACCTACATAGTTCAAGTGCCCGCTGAGGAACCTACATAGTCCAAGTGCCCACTCCGGAACATACATAGTCAAAGTGCCCGCTAGGGAATCTACATAGTCCAAGGGCCCGCTAGTGAACGTAGATAGTCCAAGTGCCACTAGTTAATCTACATAGTCCAAGGGCCCGCTAGTTAACCTACATAGTCCAAGGTCCCGCTAGTTAACCTACATCGTCCAAGGGCCCGCTAGTTAACCTAGATAGTCCAAGTGCCCCCTAGTTAACCTACATACTCCAAGTGCCCGCTAGGTAACCTAGACAGTTCAAATGACCACTAGGTTACCTACATAGTCCAAGTGCCCGTTCGTTAACCTATATAGTCCAAGTGCCCGCTAGGTAACCAATATAGTCCAAATGCCCGCTAGGGACCCTAATAGTCCAAATGCCCGCTAGTTAACCTAGATAGTCCAAGTGCCCGCTAGTTAACCTAGATAGACCAAGTGCCCGCTAGGGAACCTATCTAGTCCAAGTGCCCGATAGGGAACCTACATAGTCCAAGTGCGCGCTAGTTAACATAGATAGTCCAAGTACCCGCTAGGAAACGTACATAGTCCAAGTGCCCGCTAGGGGACGTACATAGTCCAAGTGCCCGCTAGGTAACCTTGATAGTCCAAGTGCCCACTATTGTATGTACATAGTTCAAGTGCCCGCTAGGTAACCTAGATTGTCCAAGTGTCCCCTAGTTAACCTACATAGTCCAAGTGCCCGCTAAGTAACGTAGATAGTCCAAGGTCCTGCTAGTTAACCTACATAGTCCAATGCCCGATAGGGAACCTACATAGTTCAAGTGCCCGCTGAGGAATCTACATAGTCCAAGTGCCCACTCCGGAACATACATAGTCAAAGTGCCCGCTAGGGAATCTACATAGTCCAAGGGCCTGCTAGTGAACGTAGATAGTCCAAGTGCCGCTAGTTAATCTACATAGTCCAAGGGCCCGCTAGTTAACCTACATAGTCCAAGGGCCCGCTAGTTAACCTACATCGTCCAAGGGCCCGCTAGTTAACCTAGATAGTCCAAGTGCCCCCTAGTTAACCTACATACTCCAAGTGCCCGCTAGGTAACCTAGACAGTTCAAGTGACCACTAGGTTACCTACATAGTCCAAGTGCCCGTTCGTTAACCTATATAGTCCAAGTACCCGCTAGGGAAACTACATAGTCCAAGGCCCCCTAGTTAACCTACATTGTCCAAGGGCTTGCTAGGTAACCTACAAAGTCTAAGTGTCCGCTAGGTTATCTATATAGTCCAAATGGCCGCTAGGAACCTACATAGTCCAAGTGCCCGCTTGTTAACCTAGATCGTCCAAGTGCCCGCTAGTTAACCAACATCGTCAATGGGCCCACTAGTTAACCTACATAGTGCAAGAGCCCGCTACTTAACCTAGATCGTGCAAGTGTCTGCTAGTTAACCTACATAGTCCAAGTGCCAGTTAGCTAACCTAGATAGTCAAAGGGCCCGCTAGTGAACATTGATCATCCAAGTGCCCGCTAGTTAACCTAGATAGTCCAAGTGCACGCTAGTTAACCTAGATAGTCCAAGTGCCCTCTAGTTAACCTAGATCGTCCAAGTTCCCCCTAGTTAACCTACATTGTCCAAGGGCCTGCTAGTTAACCTACGTAGTCCAAGGTCCGCTACTTAACCCAGATACTCCAAGTGCTCGCTAGATAACCTACATAGTACAAGGGCTCACTAGTTGACCTAGATAGTCCAAGGGACCGCTAGTTAACCGAGACTGTCGAAGTGCCCTCTAGGTAACCTAATTAGTCCAAATGTCCGATAGGGATCCTACATAATCCAAGTGCCCGCTAGGTAACCTACATAGTCAAAGTGCCCGTTCGTTAACCTAGATAGTCCAAGTGCCCGCTAGGAAACCTACATAGTCCAAGTGCCCGCTAGTTAACCTAGATAGTCCAACTGCCCGCTAGTAAACCTAGATAGTCCAAGGGCCCTCTAGGTAACCTAGATAGTCCAAGGTTCTGCTAGTTAACCTACATAGTCCAATGCCCGGTAGGGAACCTACATAATCCAAGTGCCCGCTGAGGAACCTACATAGTCCAAGTACCCGATAGGGAACCTACATATTCCAAGTGCCCGTTAGGGAACCTAGATAGTCCAAGTGCCCGCTAGGAAACCTACATAGTCCAAGTGCCCGCTAGTTAACCTAGATAGTCCAACTGCCCGCTAGTAAACCTAGATAGTCCAAGGGCCCTCTAGGTAACCTAGATAGTCCAAGGTTCTGCTAGTTAACCTACATAGTCCAATGCCCGATAGGGAAACTACATAGTCCAAGTGCCCGCTGAGGAACCTACATAGTCCAAGTACCCGATAGGGAACCTACATATTCCAAGTGCCCGTTAGGGAACCTAGATAGTCCAAGTGCCCGCTAGGGAACCTGCATTGTACAAGTGCCCGCTAATTAACCTAGATAGTAAAAGTGTCCGCTAGGGAACCTACATAGTCCAAGTGCCCGCTAGGTAACCTAGATAGTCCACGTCCCCGTTAGCTAACCTAGATAGTCGAAGTGTCCGCTAGTTAACCAGGATCATCAAAGTGCCCTCTAGTTAACTTACATAGTCCAAAGGCCTGCTAGTTAACCTACTTAGAGCAAGGGACCGCTAGTTAACCTTGATAGTCCAAGTGCCCGCTAGTTAACTTACATAGTCCAAGTACCCGCTAGTTAACCTAGATCGTCCAAGTGCACGCTAGTTAACCTACATAGTCCAAGGGCCCACTAGTTAACCTATATAGTCCAAGTGCCCACTAGGGAACCTACATAGTCAAAGTGCCCGCTAGGGAACCTACACTGTCCAAGTGCCCTCTAGTTAACCTAGATAGTCCAAATGCCCGCTAGTTAACCTAGATAATCCAAGTGCCCGCTAGTAAACCAGGATCATCAAAGTGCCCTCTAGTTAACTTACATAGTCCAAAGTCCTGCTAGTTAACCTACTTAGAGCAAGGGCCCGCTAGCTAACCTTGATAGTCCAATTGCCCGCTAGTTAACCTACATAGTCCAAGTTCCCGCTAGGTAACCTAGACAGTCCAAGTGACCATTAGGTTACCTACATAGTCCAAGTGCCCGTTCGTTAACCTACATAGTCCAAGTGCCCGCTAGGTAACGTAGATAGCCCAAGTGCCCGCTAGGGTACATACATAGTCCAAGTGCCCGCTAGGTAACCTAGATAGTCCAAGTGCCCGCTAGTTAACCTACATAGTCCAAGTGCCTGCTATGTAAACTACATAGTCCAAGTGCCCACTAGGTAACCTAGACAGTCCAATTGCCCCCTAGTTAACCTAGACAGTCCAAGTACCCGATAGGGAACCTACATAGTCCAAGTGCCCGCTAGGAAACCTACATAGTCCAAGTGCCCGCTAGTTAACCTAGATAGTCCAACTGCCCGCTAGTAAACCTAGATAGTCCAAGGGCCCTCTAGGTAACCTAGATAGTCCAAGGTTCTGCTAGTTAACCTACATAGTCCAATGCCCGATAGGGAAACTACATAGTCCAAGTGCCCGCTGAGGAACCTACATAGTCCAAGTACCCGATAGGGAACCTACATATTCCAAGTGCCCGTTAGGGAACCTAGATAGTCCAAGTGCCCGCTAGGGAACCTGCATTGTACAAGTGCCCGCTAATTAACCTAGATAGTAAAAGTGCCCGCTAGTTAACCTAGATAGTCCAAGTGCCCGCTAGTTAAGCTTGATCATCCAAGTGCCCGCTAGTTAACCTACATAGTCCAAGTGCCTGATAGGGAACCTATATAGTCCAAGTGCCCGCAGAGGAACCTACATAGTCCAAGTGTCCGATAGGGAACCTATATACTCCAAGTGCCCAATAGGGAACCTATATAGTCCAAGTGTCCGTAGGGAACCTATATAGTCCAAGTGCCCGCTAGGGAACCTACATAGTCAAAGTGCCCGCTAGGGAACCTGCATTGTGCAAGTGCCCGCTAGTTAACCTAGATAGTCCAAGTGCCCGCTAGTTAACCTACATAGTCCAAGATCCCGCTAGTTAACCTAGATAGTCCAAGTGCCCGCTAGGCAACCTACATAGTCCAAGGGCCCGCTAGTTAACCTAGATATTTCAAGGGCCCGCTAGTTAACCTAGATCGTCCAAGTGTCCGCTAGTTAACCTACATAGTCCAAGTTCCCGTTAGGTAACCTAGATAGTACAAGTGCCCGCAAGGTAACCTACATAGTCAAAGTGCCCGCTACGGAACCTGCATTGTGCAAGTGCCCGCTAGTTAACCTAGATAGTCCAAGTGCCCGCTAGTTAATTTACATAGTCCAAGGTCAGCTAGTTAAATTAGATAGTCCAAGTGCACGCTAGTTAACCTACATAGTCCAAGGTCAGCTAGTTAACCTAGATAGTCCAAGTGACCCTAGTTAACCTACATAGTCCAAGAACCCGCTAGTTAACCTAGATAGTCCAAGTTCCCGCTAGTTAACCTACATAGTACAAGGGCCCGCTAGTTAACCTAGATATTCCAAGTGCCCGCTAGTTAACCTGCATAGTCAAAGTGCCCTTAGGGAACCTATATATTCCAAGTGCCGGCTAGGGAACCTGCATTGTACAAGTGCCCTCTAATCAACCTAGATAGTCCAAGTACCCGCTAGTTAACCTAGATAATCCAAGTGCCTGCTAGTTAACCTTTATCATCCAAGTGCCCGATAGTTAACCTACATAGTCCAAGTTCCTGATAGGGAACCTACATAGTCAAATTGCCCGCAGAGGAACCTACATAGTCCAAGTGCCCGATAGGGAACATACATATTCCAAGTGCCCGTTAGGGAACCTAGATAGTCCAAGTACCCGCAGGGAACTTGCATTGTACAAGTGCCCGCTAATTAACCTAGATAGTAAAAGTGTCCGCTAGGGAACCTACATAGTCCAAGCGCCCGCTAGGTAACCTAGATAGTCCACGTCCCCGTTAGCTAACCTAGATAGTCGAAGTGTCCGCTAGTTAACCAGGATCATCAAAGTGCCCTCTAGTTAACTTACATAGTCCAAAGGCCTGCTAGTTAACCTACTTAGAGCAAGGGACCGCTAGTTAACCTTGATAGTCCAAGTGCCCGCTAGTTAACTTACATAGTCCAAGTACCCGCTAGTTAACCTAGATCGTCCAAGTGCACGCTAGTTAACCTACATAGTCCAAGGGCCCACTAGTTAACCTATATAGTCCAAGTGCCCACTAGGGAACCTACATAGTCAAAGTGCCCGCTAGGGAACCTACATAGTCCAAGTGCCCTCTAGTTAACCTAGATAGTCCAAATGCCCGCTAGTTAACCTAGATAATCCAAGTGCCCGCTAGTAAACCAGGATCATCAAAGTGCCCTCTAGTTAACTTACATAGTCCAAAGTCCTGCTAGTTAACCTACTTAGAGCAAGGGCCCGCTAGCTAACCTTGATAGTCCAATTGCCCGCTAGTTAACCTACATAGTCCAAGTTCCCGCTAGTTAACCTAGACAGTCCAAGTGACCATTAGGTTACCTACATAGTCCAAGTGCCTGTTCGTTAACCTACATAGTCCAAGTGCCCGCTAGGTAACGTAGATAGCCCAAGTGCCCGCTAGGGTACATACATAGTCCAAGTGCCCGCTAGGTAACCTAGATAGTCCAAGTGCCCGCTAGTTAACCTACATAGTCCAAGTGCCTGCTATGTAAACTACATAGTCCAAGTGCCCACTAGGTAACCTAGACAGTCCAATTGCCCCCTAGTTAACCTAGACAGTCCAAGTACCCGATAGGGAACCTAGATAGTCCAAGTGCCCGCTAGGAAACCTACATAGTCCAAGTGCCCGCTAGTTAACCTAGATAGTCCAACTGCCCGCTAGTAAACCTAGATAGTCCAAGGGCCCTCTAGGTAACCTAGATAGCCCAAGGTTCTGCTAGTTAACCTACATAGTCCAATGCCCGATAGGGAAACTACATAGTCCAAGTGCCCGCTGAGGAACCTACATAGTCCAAGTACCCGATAGGGAACCTACATATTCCAAGTGCCCGTTAGGGAACCTAGATAGTCCAAGTGCCCGCTAGGGAACCTGCATTGTACAAGTGCCCGCTAATTAACCTAGATAGTAAAAGTGCCCGCTAGTTAACCTAGATAGTCCAAGTGCCCGCTAGTTAAGCTTGATCATCCAAGTGCCCGCTAGTTAACCTACATAGTCCAAGTGCCTGATAGGGAACCTATATAGTCCAAGTGCCCGCAGAGGAACCTACATAGTCCAAGTGTCCGATAGGGAACCTATATACTCCAAGTGCCCAATAGGGAACCTATATAGTCCAAGTGTCCGTAGGGAACCTATATAGTCCAAGTGCCCGCTAGGGAACCTACATAGTCAAAGTGCCCGCTAGGGAACCTGCATTGTGCAAGTGCCCGCTAGTTAACCTAGATAGTCCAAGTGCCCGCTAGTTAACCTACATAGTCCAAGATCCCGCTAGTTAACCTAGATAGTCCAAGTGCCCGCTAGGCAACCTACATAGTCCAAGGGCCCGCTAGTTAACCTAGATATTTCAAGGGCCCGCTAGTTAACCTAGATCGTCCAAGTGTCCGCTAGTTAACCTACATAGTCCAAGTTCCCGTTAGGTAACCTAGATAGTACAAGTGCCCGCAAGGTAACCTACATAGTCAAAGTGCCCGCTACGGAACCTGCATTGTGCAAGTGCCCGCTAGTTAACCTAGATAGTCCAAGTGCCCGCTAGTTAATTTACATAGTCCAAGGTCAGCTAGTTAAATTAGATAGTCCAAGTGCACGCTAGTTAACCTACATAGTCCAAGGTCAGCTAGTTAACCTAGATAGTCCAAGTGACCCTAGTTAACCTACATAGTCCAAGAACCCGCTAGTTAACCTAGATAGTCCAAGTTCCCGCTAGTTAACCTACATAGTACAAGGGCCCGCTAGTTAACCTAGATATTCCAAGTGCCCGCTAGTTAACCTGCATAGTCAAAGTGCCCTTAGGGAACCTATATATTCCAAGTGCCGGCTAGGGAACCTGCATTGTACAAGTGCCCTCTAATCAACCTAGATAGTCCAAGTACCCGCTAGTTAACCTAGATAATCCAAGTGCCTGCTAGTTAACCTTTATCATCCAAGTGCCCGATAGTTAACCTACATAGTCCAAGTGCCTGATAGGGAACCTACATAGTCCAAGTGCCCGCAGAGGAACCTACATAGTCCAAGTGCCCGATAGGGAACCTACATATTCCATGTGCCGGTTAGGGAACCAAGATACTCCAAGTGCCCGTAGGGAACCTATATAGTCCAAGTGCCCGCTAGGGAACCTACATAGTCAAAGTGCCCGCTAAGGAACCTGCATTGTGCAAGTGCCCGCTAGTTAACCTAGATAGTCCAAGTGCCCGCTAGTTAACTTACATAGTCCAAGGTCAGCTAGTTAACCTAGATAGTCCAAGTGCCCACTAGTTAACCTATATAGTCCAAGGGCCCGCTCGTTAACCTATATAGTCCAAGTGCCCACTAGGGAACCTACATAGTCAAAGTGCCCGCTAGGGAACCTACATAGTCCAAGTGCCCTCTAGTTAACCTAGATAGTCCAAATGCCCGCTAGTTAACCTAGATAGTCCAAGTGCCCGCTAGTTAACCAGGATCATCAAAGTGCCCTCTAGTTAACTTACATAGTCCAAAGGCCTGCTAGTTAACCTACTTAGAGCAAGGTCCCGCTAGTTAACCTTGATAGTCCAAGTGCCCGCTAGTTAACCTACATAGTCCAAGTTCCCGCTAGGTAACCTAGACAGTCCAAGTGACCATTAGGTTACCTACATAGTCCAAGTGCCCGTTCGTTAACCTACATAGTCCAAGTGCCCGCTAGGTAACGTAGATAGCCCAAGTGCCCGCTAGGGTACGTACATAGTCCAAGTGCCCGCTAGGTAACCTAGATAGTCCAAGTGCCCGCTAGTTAACCTACATAGTCCAAGTGCCTGCTAGGTAAACTACATAGTCCAAGTGCCCACTAGGTAACCTAGACAGTCCAATTGCCCCCTAGTTAACCTAGACAGTCCAAGTACCCGATAGAGAACCTACATAGTCTAAGTTCTCGCTAGGGAACCTACATAGTCCAAGTGCTCGCTAGGCAACCTACATAGTCCAAGTGCCCGTTAATTAACCTAGATAGTCAAAGTGCCTGCTAGGTCACCTAAATAGTCCAAGTGTCCGCTAGGGAACCTACATAGTACAAGTGCCCGCTAGGTAACCTAGATAGTTCACGTCCCCGTTAGCTAACCTAGATAGTCGAAGTGTCCGCTAGTTAACCAGGATCATCAAAGTGCCCTCTAGTTAACTTACATAGTCCAAAGGCCTGCTAGTTAACCTACTTAGAGCAAGGGACCGCTAGTTAACCTTGATAGTCCAAGTGCCCGCTAGTTAACTTACATAGTCCAAGTACCCGCTAGTTAACCTAGATCGTCCAAGTGCACGCTAGTTAACCTATATAGTCCAAGGGCCCACTAGTTAACCTATATAGTCCAAGTGCCCACTAGGGAACCTACATAGTCAAAGTGCCCGCTAGGGAACCTACATAGTCCAAGTGCCCTCTAGTTAACCTAGATAGTCCAAATGCCCGCTAGTTAACCTAGATAATCCAAGTGCCCGCTAGTAAACCAGGATCATCAAAGTGCCCTCTAGTTAACTTACATAGTCCAAAGTCCTGCTTGTTAACCTACTTAGAGCAAGGGCCCGCTAGCTAACCTTGATAGTCCAATTGCCCGCTAGTTAACCTACATAGTCCAAGTTCCCGCTAGGTAACCTAGACAGTCCAAGTGACCATTAGGTTACCTACATAGTCCAAGTGCCCGTTCGTTAACCTACATAGTCCAAGTGCCCGCTAGGTAACGTAGATAGCCCAAGTGCCCGCTAGGGTACATACATAGTCCAAGTGCCCGCTAGGTAACCTAGATAGTCCAAGTGCCCGCTAGTTAACCTACATAGTCCAAGTGCCTGCTATGTAAACTACATAGTCCAAGTGCCCACTAGGTAACCTAGACAGTCCAATTGCCCCCTAGTTAACCTAGACAGTCCAAGTACCCGATAGGGAACCTACATAGTCCAAGTGCTCGCTAGGCAACCTACATAGTCCAAGTGCCCGTTAGTTAACCTAGATAGTCAAAGTGCCTGCTAGGTCACCTAAATAGTCCAAGTGTCCGCTAGGGAACCTACATAGTCCAAGTGCCCACTAGGTAACCTAGATAGTCCACGTGCCCATTAGCTAACCTAGATAGTCGAACTGTCCGCTAGTTAACCTACATAGTCCAAGTGCCCGTTCATTAACATAGATAGGCCATGTGCCAGCTTGGTAACCTAGACAGTCAAAGTGACCGCTAGGTTACCTACATAGTCCAAGTGCACGTTCGTTAACCTAGATAGTCCAAGTGCCCGCAAGGGAAACTACATAATCCAAGTGCCCGCTACTAAACCTAGATAGTCCAAGGGCCCGCTAGGGAACCTACATAGTCCAAGGGCCCGCTAGGGAACCTACATAGTCCAAGTGCCCGTTAGTTAACCTAGATTGTCCAAGTGCCTGCATGGTAACCTAGATAGTCCAACAGCCCGCTAGGTAACCTACATACTCCAAAAACCCGCTAGGTAACGTAGATAGTTCAAGTGCCAGCTAGGTAACCTAGATATTCCAAGTGTCCGCTAGGTAACCTACAAAATCTAAGTGCCCGCTAGGTTATCTATGTAGTCCAAATGCCCGCTAGGGAATCTACATAGTTCAAGGGCCCGCTAGTTAACGTAGATAGTCCAAGAGCCGCTAGTTAATTTACATAGTCCAAGGGCCCGCTAGTTAACCTACATAGTCCAAGTACCCGCTAGTAAACCTAGATCGTCCAAGTGCCCGCTAGGTATCCTACAAAGTCTAAGTGCCCGCTAGGTTATCTATATAGTCCAAATGCCCGCTAGGAACCTACATAGTCCAAGTGCCCGCTAGTTAACCTAGATCGTCCAAGTGCCCGCTAGTTAACCAACATAGTCAATGGGCCCACTAGTTAACCTACATAGTGCAAGAGCCCGCTACTTAACCTAGATCGTGCAAGTGTCTGCTAGTTAACCTACATAGTCCAAATGCCAGTTAGCTAACCTAGATAGTCAAAGGGCCCGTTAGTGAACATTGATCATCCAAGTGCCCGCTAGTTAACCTAGATAGTCCAAGTGCACGCTAGTTAACCTAGATAGTCCAAGTGCCCTCTAGTTAACCAAATCGTCCAATTTCCCGCTAGTTAACCTACATTGTCCAAGGGCCTGCTAGTTAACCTACGTAGTCCAAGGTCCGCTAGTTAACCTAGATACTCCAAGTACTCGCTAGATAACCTACATAGTACAAGGGCCCGCTAGTTGCCCTAGATAGTCCAAGGGCCCGCTAGTTAACCTAGATTGTAGAAGTGCCCGCTAGGTAACCTAATTAGTCCAAATGTCCGATAGGGATCCTACATAATCCAAGTGCCCGCTAGGTAACCTACATAGTCAAAGTGCCCGTTCGTTAACCTAGATAGTCCAACTGCCCGCTAGTAAACCTAGATAGTCCAAGGGCCCTCTAGTTAACCTAGATAGTCCAAGTGCCCGCTAGGGGACGTACATAGTCCAAGTGCCCGCTAGGAAACCTAGATTGTCCAAGTGCCCACTATTGTATGTACATAGTTCAAGTGCCCGCTAGGTAATCTAGATTGTCCAAGTATGCGCTAGTTAACCTACATAGTCCAAGTGCCCGCTAGGTAACCTAGATAGTCCAAGGTTCTGCTAGTTAACCTACATAGTCCAATGCCCGATAGGGAACCTACATAGTCCAAGTGGTCGCTGAGGAACCTACATAGTCCAAGTACCCGATAGGGAACCTACATATTCCAAGTGCCCGTTAGGGAACCTAGATAGTCCAAGTGCCCGCTAGGGAACCTGCATTGTACAAGTGCCCGCTAATTAACCTAGATAGTACAAGTGCCCGCTAGTTAACCTAGATAGTCCAAGTGCCCGCTAGTTAACCTTGATCATCCAAGTGCCCGCTAGTTAACCTACATAGTCCAAGTGCCTGATAGGGAACCTACATAGTCCAAGTGCCCGCAGAGGAACCTACATAGTCCAAGTGTCCGATAGGGAACCTACATATTCCAAGTGCCCATTAGGGAACCTAGATAGTCCAAGTGCCCGTAGGGAACCTATATAGTCCAAGTGCCCGCTAGGGAACCTACATAGTCAAAGTGCCCGCTCGGGAACCTGCATTGTGCAAGTGCCCGCTAGTTAACCTAGATAGTCCAAGTGCCCGCTAGTTAATTTACATAGTCCAAGGTCAGCTAGTTAACCTAGATAGTCCAAGTGCCCGCTAGTTAACCTACATAGTCCAAGGTCAGCTAGTTAACCTAGATAGTCCAAGTGCCCGCTAGTTAACCTACATAGTCCAAGAACCCGCTAGTTAACGTAGATAGTCCAAGTTCCCGCTAGTTAACCTACATAGTCCAAGGGCCCGCTAGTTAACCTAGATATTCCAAGTGCCCGCTAGTTAACCTACATAGTCAAAGTGCCCTTAGGGAACCTATATAGTCAAAGTGCCAGCTAGGGAACTTACATAGTCCAAGGGCCCGCTAGGGAACCTACATAGTCCAAGTGCACGTTAGTTAACCTAGATAGTCCAAGTGCCCGCATGGTAACCTAGATAGTCCAACAGCCCGGTAGGTAACCTACATACTCCATGTACCCGCTAGGTAACGTAGATAGTTCAAGTGCCAGCTAGGTAACCTAGATAGTCCAAGTGCCCGCTAGGTAACCTACAAAGTCTAAGTGCCCGCTAGGTAATCTATATAGTCCAAATGCCCGTTAGGGAGCCTACATAGTCCAAATGCCCGCTAGGTAACCTAGATAGTCCAAGGCCCGCTAGGTAACCTACATAGTCCTAGTGCCCCCTAGTTAACCTACATTCTCCAAGTGCCCGATAGGGAACCTACATAGTCCAAGTGCCCGCTAGGTAACCTACATAGTCCAAATGCCCTCTAGTTAACCTACATAGTCCAAGTGCCCGCTAGGGAACCTACATAGTCCAAGTGCCCGTTAGGTAACCTAGATCGTCCAAATGCCCGCCAGGAAACCCACATAGTCCAAGTGCCCGCTAGGGAACTTACATAGTCCAAGGGCCTGCTATGGAACCTACATAGTCCAAGTGCCCATTAGTTAACCTAGATAGTCCAAGTGCCCACTTGGTAACCTAGATAGTCCAACAGACCGCTAGGTAACCTACATACTCCAAGAACCCGCTAGGTAACGTAGATAGTTCAAGTGCCAGCTAGGTAACCTAGATATTCCAAGTGCCCGCTAGGTAACCTACAGAGTCTAAGTGCCCGCTAGGTTATCTATATAGTCCAAATGCCCGCTAGGGAACCTACATAGTCCAAGTGCCTGCTAGGCAACCTAGATAATTCAAGTGCCCGCTAATTAACCTATATCGTCCAAGTGCCAGCTAGTTAACCAGATCGTCCAAGTGCCCACTAGTTAACCTAAATAGTCAATGGGCCCGCTAGTTAACCTACATAGTGCAAGAGCCCGCTAGTTAACCTAGATCGTGCAAGTGTCTGCTAGTTAACCTACATAGTCCAAGTGCCAGTTAGCTAACCTAGATAGTCTAAGGGCCTGCTAGTTTACCTACATAGTCCAAGTGCCCGGTAGTTAACTTACATAGTCCAAGTGCCCGCTCTGGAACCTACATAGTCCAAGTGCCTGCTAGGCAACCTACATGGTTCAAGTGTCCGTAGGGAACATACAGAGTCCAAGTGCCCGCTAGGGAATCTACATAGTCCAAGGGCCCCCTAGTTAACGTAGATAGTCCAAGTGCCGCTAGATAATCTACATAGTCCAAGGACCCGCTAGTTAACCTACATAGTCCAAGTACCAGCTTGTTAACCTAGATCGTCCAAGTGCACGCTAGTTAACCTACATAGTCCAAGGGCCCACTAGTTAACCTATATAGTCCAAGTGCCCACTAGGGAACCTACATAGTCAAAGTGCCCGCTAGGGAACCTACATAGTCCAAGTGCCCTCTAGTTAACCTAGATAGTCCAAATGCCCGCTAGTTAACCTAGATAGTCCAAGTGCCCGCTAGTTAACCAGGATCATCAAAGTGCCCTCTAGTTAACTTACATAGTCCAATGGCCTGCTAGTTAACCTACTTAGAGCAAGGGCCCGCTAGTTAACCTTGATAGTCCAAGTGCCCGCTAGTTAACCTACATAGTCCAAGTTCCCGCTAGGTTACCTAGACAGTCCAAGTGACCATTAGGTTACCTACATAGTCCTTGTGCCCGTTCGTTAACCTACATAGTCCAAGTGCCCGCTAGGTAACGTAGATAGCCCAAGTGCCCGCTAGGGTACGTACATAGTCCAAGTGCCCGCTAGGTAACCTAGATAGTCCAAGTGCCCGCTAGTTAACCTACATAGTCCAAGTGCCTGCTAGGTAAACTACATAGTCCAAGTGCCCACTAGGTAACCTAGACAGTCCAATTGCCCCCTAGTTAACCTAGACAGTCCAAGTACCCGATAGGGAACCTACATAGTCTAAGTGCTCGCTAGGGAACCTACATAGTCCAAGTGCTCGCTAGGCAACCTACATAGTCCAAGTGCCCGTTAGTTAACCTAGATAGTCAAAGTGCCTGCTAGGTCACCTAAATAGTCCAAGTGTCCGCTAGGGAACCTACATATTCCAAGTGCCCGCTAGGTAATCTAGATAGTCCACGTCCCTGTTAGCTAACCTAGATAGTCGAAGTGTCCGCTAGTTAACCAGGATCATCAAAGTGCCCTCTAGTTAACTTACATAGTCCAAAGGCCTGCTAGTTAACCTACTTAGAGCAAGGGACCGCTAGTTAACCTTGATAGTCCAAGTGCCCGCTAGTTAACTTACATAGTCCAAGTACCCGCTAGTTAACCTAGATCGTCCAAGTGCACGCTAGTTAACCTACATAGTCCAAGGGCCCACTAGTTAACTTATATAGTCCAAGTGCCCACTAGGGAACCTACATAGTCAAAGTGCCCGCTAGGGAACCTACATAGTCCAAGTGCCCTCTAGTTAACCTAGATAGCCCAAATGCCCGCTAGTTAACCTAGATAATCCAAGTGCCCGCTAGTAAACCTGGATCATCAAAGTGCCCTCTAGTTAACTTACATAGTCCAAAGTCCTGCTAGTTAACCTACTTAGAGCAAGGGCCCGCTACCTAACCTTGATAGTCCAATTGCCCGCTAGTTAACCTACATAGTCCAAGTTCCCGCTAGGTAACCTAGACAGTCCAAGTGACCATTAGGTTACCTACATAGTCCAAGTGCCCGTTCGTTAACCTACATAGTCCAAGTGCCCGCTAGGTAACGTAGATAGCCCAAGTGCCCGCTAGGGTACATACATAGTCCAAGTGCCCACTAGGTAACCTAGACAGTCCAATTGCCCCCTAGTTAACCTAGACAGTCCAAGTACCCGATAGGGAACCTACATAGTCTAAGTGCTCGCTAGGGAACCTACATAGTCCAAGTGCTCGCTAGGCAACCTACATAGTCCAAGTGCCCGTTAGTTAACCTAGATAGTCAAAGTGCCTGCTAGGTCACCTAAATAGTCCAAGTGTCCGCTAGGGAACCTACATAGTCCAAGTGCCCACTAGGTAACCTAGATAGTCCACGTG
This sequence comes from Tenrec ecaudatus, assembly GCF_050624435.1. Classification (NCBI taxonomy): domain Eukaryota; kingdom Metazoa; phylum Chordata; class Mammalia; order Afrosoricida; family Tenrecidae; genus Tenrec; species Tenrec ecaudatus. The sequence goes on from NW_027457652.1 coordinate 2,069,054, forward strand.
CCCATTAGCTAACCTAGATAGTCGAACTGTCCGCTAGTTAACCTACATAGTCCAAGTGCCCGTTCATTAACATAGATAGGCCATGTGCCAGCTTGGTAACCTAGACAGTCCAAGTGACCGCTAGGTTACCTACATAGTCCAAGTGCACGTTCGTTAACCTAGATAGTCCAAGTGTCCGCTAGGGAACCTACATAGTCCAAGGGCCCGCTAGGGAACCTACATAGTCCAAGTGCCCGTTAGTTAACCTAGATTGTCCAAGTGCCTGCATGGTAACCTAGATAGTCCAACAGCCCGCTAGGTAACCTACATACTCCAAAAACCCGCTAGGTAACGTAGATAGTTCAAGTGCCAGCTAGGTAACCTAGATATTCCAAGTGTCCGCTAGGTAACCTACAAAATCTAAGTGCCCGCTAGGTTATCTATGTAGTCCAAATGCCCGCTAGGGAATCTACATAGTCCAAGGGCCCGCTAGTTAACCTACATAGTCCAAGTACCCGCTAGTAAACCTAGATCGTCCAAGTGCCCGCTAGGTATCCTACAAAGTCTAAGTGCCCGCTAGGTTATCTATATAGTCCAAATGCCCGCTAGGAACCTACATAGTCCAAGTGCCCGCTAGTTAACCTAGATCGTCCAAGTGCCCGCTAGTTAACCAACATAGTCAATGGGCCCACTAGTTAACCTACATAGTGCAAGAGCCCGCTACTTAACCTAGATCGTGCAAGTGTCTGCTAGTTAACCTACATAGTCCAAATGCCAGTTAGCTAACCTAGATAGTCAAAGGGCCCGTTAGTGAACATTGATCATCCAAGTGCCCGCTAGTTAACCTAGATAGTCCAAGTGCACGCTAGTTAACCTAGATAGTCCAAGTGCCCTCTAGTTAACCAAATCGTCCAATTTCCCGCTAGTTAACCTACATTGTCCAAGGGCCTGCTAGTTAACCTACGTAGTCCAAGGTCCGCTAGTTAACCTAGATACTCCAAGTACTCGCTAGATAACCTACATAGTACAAGGGCCCGCTAGTTGACCTAGATAGTCCAAGGGCCCGCTAGTTAACCTAGATTGTAGAAGTGCCCGCTAGGTAACCTAATTAGTCCAAATGTCCGATAGGGATCCTACATAATCCAAGTGCCCGCTAGGTAACCTACATAGTCAAAGTGCCCGTTCGTTAACCTAGATAGTCCAAGTGCCCGCTAGGAAACCTACATAGTCCAAATGCCCGCTAGTTAACCTAGATAGTCCAACTGCCCGCTAGTAAACCTAGATAGTCCAAGGGCCCTCTAGTTAACCTAGATAGTCCAAGTGCCCGCTAGGGGACGTACATAGTCCAAGTGCCCGCTAGGAAACCTAGATAGTCCAAGTGCCCACTATTGTATGTACATAGTTCAAGTGCCCGCTAGGTAACCTAGATTGTCCAAGTATGCGCTAGTTAACCTACATAGTCCAAGTGCCCGCTAGGTAACCTAGATAGTCCAAGGTTCTGCTAGTTAACCTACATAGTCCAATGCCCAATAGGGAACCTACATAGTCCAAGTGGTCGCTGAGGAACCTACATAGTCCAAGTACCCGATAGGGAACCTACATATTCCAAGTGCCCGTTAGGGAACCTAGATAGTCCAAGTGCCCGCTAGGGAACCTGCATTGTACAAGTGCCCGCTAATTAACCTAGATAGTACAAGTGCCCGCTAGTTAACCTAGATAGTCCAAGTGCCCGCTAGTTAACCTTGATCATCCAAGTGCCCGCTAGTTAACCTACATAGTCCAAGTGCCTGATAGGGAACCTACATAGTCCAAGTGTCCGATAGGGAACCTACATTTTCCAAGTGCCCATTAGGGAACCTAGATAGTCCAAGTGCCCGTAGGGAACCTATATAGTCCAAGTGCCCGCTAGGGAACCTACATAGTCAAAGTGCCCACTCGGGAACCTGCATTGTGCAAGTGCCCGCTAGTTAACCTAGATAGTCCAAGTGCCCGCTAGTTAATTTACATAGTCCAAGGTCAGCTAGTTAACCTAGATAGTCCAAGTGCCCGCTAGTTAACCTACATAGTCCAAGGTCAGCTAGTTAACCTAGATAGTCCAAGTGCCCGCTAGTTAACCTACATAGTCCAAGAACCCGCTAGTTAACGTAGATAGTCCAAGTTCCCGCTAGTTAACCTACATAGTCCAAGGGCCCGCTAGTTAACCTAGATATTCCAAGTGCCCGCTAGTTAACCTACATAGTCAAAGTGCCCTTAGGGAACCTATATAGTCAAAGTGCCAGCTAGGGAACTTACATAGTCCAAGGGCCCGCTAGGGAACCTACATAGTCCAAGTGCACGTTAGTTAACCTAGATAGTCCAAGTGCCCGCATGGTAACCTAGATAGTCCAACAGCCCGGTAGGTAACCTACATACTCCAAGTACCCGCTAGGTAACGTAGATAGTTCAAGTGCCAGCTAGGTAACCTAGATAGTCCAAGTGCCCGCTAGGTAACCTACAAAGTCTAAGTGCCCGCTAGGTAATCTATGTAGTCCAAATGCCCGTTAGGGAGCCTACATAGTCCAAATGCCCACTAGGTAACCTAGATAGTCCAAGGCCCGCTAGGTAACCTACATAGTCCTAGTGCCCCCTAGTTAACCTACATTCTCCAAGTGCCCGATAGGGAACCTACATAGTCCAAGTGCCCGCTAGGTAACCTACATAGTCCAAATGCCCTCTAGTTAACCTACATAGTCCAAGTGCCCGCTAGGGAACCTACATAGTCCAAGTGCCCGTTAGGTAACCTAGATCGTCCAAATGCCCGCCAGGAAACCCACATAGTCCAAGTGCCCGCTAGGGAACTTACATAGTCCAAGGGCCCGCTATGGAACCTACATAGTCCAAGTGCCCATTAGTTAACCTAGATAGTCCAAGTGCCCACTTGGTAACCTAGATAGTCCAACAGACCGCTAGGTAACCTACATACTCCAAGAACCCGCTAGGTAACGTAGATAGTTCAAGTGCCAGCTAGGTAACCTAGATATTCCAAGTGCCCGCTAGGTAACCTACAGAGTCTAAGTGCCCGCTAGGTTATCTATATAGTCCAAATGCCCGCTAGGGAACCTACATAGTCCAAGTGCCTGCTAGGCAACCTAGATAATTCAAGTGCCCGCTAATTAACCTATATCGTCCAAGTGCCAGCTAGTTAACCAGATCGTCCAAGTGCCCACTAGTTAACCTAAATAGTCAATGGGCCCGCTAGTTAACCTACATAGTGCAAGAGCCCGCTAGTTAACCTAGATCGTGCAAGTGTCTGCTAGTTAACCTACATAGTCCAAGTGCCAGTTAGCTAACCTAGATAGTCTAAGGGCCTGCTAGTTTACCTACATAGTCCAAGTGCCCGGTAGTTAACTTACATAGTCCAAGTGCCCGCTCTGGAACCTACATAGTCCAAGTGCCTGCTAGGCAACCTACATGGTTCAAGTGTCCGTAGGGAACATACAGAGTCCAAGTGCCCGCTAGGGAATCTACATAGTCCAAGGGCCCCCTAGTTAACGTAGATAGTCCAAGTGCCGCAGGATAATCTACATAGTCCAAGGACCCGCTAGTTAACCTACATAGTCCAAGTACCCGCTTGTTAAAATAGATCGTCCAAGTGCACGCTAGTTAACCTACATAGTCCAAGGGCCCACTAGTTAACCTATATAGTCCAAGTGCCCACTAGGGAACCTACATAGTCAAAGTGCCCGCTAGGGAACCTACATAGTCCAAGTGCCCTCTAGTTAACCTAGATAGTCCAAATGCCCGCTAGTTAACCTAGATAGTCCAAGTGCCCGCTAGTTAACCAGGATCATCAAAGTGCCCTCTAGTTAACTTACATAGTCCAATGGCCTGCTAGTTAACCTACTTAGAGCAAGGGCCCGCTAGTTAACCTTGATAGTCCAAGTGCCCGCTAGTTAACCTACATAGTCCAAGTTCCCGCTAGGTTACCTAGACAGTCCAAGTGACCATTAGGTTACCTACATAGTCCATGTGCCCGTTCGTTAACCTACATAGTCCAAGTGCCCGCTAGGTAACGTAGATAGCCCAAGTGCCCGCTAGGGTACATACATAGTCCAAGTGCCCGCTAGGTAACCTAGATAGTCCAAGTGCCCGCTAGTTAACCTAGATAGTCCAAGTGCCCGCTAGTTAACTTACATAGTCCAAGGTCAGCTAGTTAACCTAGATAGTCCAAGTGCCCACTAGTTAACCTATATAGTCCAAGGGCCCGCTAGTTAACCTATATAGTCCAAGTGCCCATTAGGGAACCTACATAGTCAAAGTGCCCGCTAGGGAACCTACATAGTCCAAGTGCCCTCTAGTTAACCTAGATAGTCCAAATGCCCGCTAGTTAACCTAGATAGTCCAAGTGCCCGCTAGTTAACCAGGATCATCAAAGTGCCCTCTAGTTAACTTACATAGTCCAAAGGCCTGCTAGTTAACCTACTTAGAGCAAGGGCCCGCTAGTTAACCTTGATAGTCCAAGTGCCCGCTAGTTAACCTACATAGTCCAAGTTCCCGCTAGGTAACCTAGACAGTCCAAGTGACCATTAGGTTACCTACATAGTCCAAGTGCCCGTTCGTTAACCTACATAGTCCAAGTGCCCGCTAGGTAACGTAGATAGCCCAAGTGCCCGCTAGGGTACGTACATAGTCCAAGTGCCCGCTAGGTAACCTAGATAGTCCAAGTGCCCGCTAGTTAACCTACATAGTCCAAGTGCCTGCTAGGTAAACTACATAGTCCAAGTGCCCACTAGGTAACCTAGAGAGTCCAATTGCCCCCTAGTTAACCTAGACAGTCCAAGTACCCGATAGGGAACCTACATAGTCTATGTGCTCGCTAGGGAACCTACATAGTCCAAGTGCTCGCTAGGCAACCTACATAGTCCAAGTGCCCGTTAGTTAACCTAGATAGTCAAAGTGCCTGCTAGGTCACCTAAATAGTCCAAGTGTCCACTAGGGAACCTACATAGTCCAAGTGCCCGCTAGGTAATCTAGATAGTCCACGTCCCCGTTAGCAAACCTAGATAGTCGAAGTGTCCGCTAGTTAACCAGGATCATCAAAGTGCCCTCTAGTTAACTTACATAGTCCAAAGGACTGCTAGTTAACCTACTTAGAGCAAGGGACCGCTAGTTAACCTTGATATTCCAAGTGCCCGCTAGTTAACTTACATAGTCCAAGTACCCGCTAGTTAACCTAGATCGTCCAAGTGCACGCTAGTTAACCTACATAGTCCAAGGGCCCACTAGTTAACCAATATAGTCCAAGTGCCCACTAGGGAACCTACATAGTCAAAGTGCCCGCTAGGGAACCTACATAGTCCAAGTGCCCTCTAGTTAACCTAGATAGTCCAAATGCCCGTTAGTTAACCTAGATAGTCCAAGTGCCCGCTAGTAAACCAGGATCATCAAAGTGCCCTCTAGTTAACTTACATAGTCCAAAGTCCTGCTAGTTAACCTACTTAGAGCAAGGGCCCGCTAGCTAACCTTGATAGTCCAATTGCCCGCTAGTTAACCTACATAGTCCAAGTTCCCGCTAGGTAACCTAGACAGTCCAAGTGACCATTAGGTTACCTACATAGTCCAAGTGCCCGTTCGTTAACCTACATAGTCCAAGTGCCCGCTAGGTAACGTAGATAGCCCAAGTGCCCGCTAGGGTACATACATAGTCCAAGTGCCCGCTAGGTAACCTAGATAGTCCAAGTGCCCGCTAGTTAACCTACATAGTCCAAGTGCCTGCTATGTAAACTACATAGTCCAAGTGCCCACTAGGTAACCTAGACAGTCCAATTGCCCCCTAGTTAACCTAGACAGTCCAAGTACCCGATAGGGAACCTACATAGTCTAAGTGCTCGCTAGGGAACCTACATAGTCCAAGTGCTCGCTAGGCAACCTACATAGTCCAAGTGCCCGTTAGTTAACCTAGATAGTCAAAGTGCCTGCTAGGTCACCTAAATAGTCCAAGTGTCCGCTAGGGAACCTACATAGTCCAAGTGCCCACTAGGTAACCTAGATAGTCCACGTGCCCATTAGCTAACCTAGATAGTCGAACTGTCCGCTAGTTAACCTACATAGTCCAAGTGCCCGTTCATTAACATAGATAGGCCATGTGCCAGCTTGGTAACCTAGACAGTCCAAGTGACCGCTAGGTTACCTACATAGTCCAAGTGCACGTTCGTTAACCTAGATAGTCCAAGTGCCCGCTAGGGAAACTACATAATCCAAGTGCCCTCTACTAAACCTAGATAGTCCAAGGGCCCGCTAGGGAACCTACATAGTCCAAGGGCCCGCTAGGGAACCTACATAGTCCAAGTGCCCGTTAGTTAACCTAGATAGTCCAAGTGCCTGCATGGTAACCTAGATAGTCCAACAGCCCGCTAGGTAACCTACATACTCAAAAACCCGCTAGGTAACGTAGATAGTTCAAGTGCCAGCTAGGTAACCTAGATATTCCAAGTGTCCGCTAGGTAACCTACAAAATCTAAGTGCCCGCTAGGTTATCTATGTAGTCCAAATGCCCGCTAGGGAATCTACATAGTCCAAGGGCCCGCTAGTTAACGTAGATAGTCCAAGAGCCGCTAGTTAATTTACATAGTCCAAGGGCCCGCTAGTTAACCTACATAGTCCAAGTACCCGCTAGTAAACCTAGATCGTCCAAGTGCCCGCTAGGTATCCTACAAAGTCTAAGTGCCCGCTAGGTTATCTATATAGTCCAAATGCCCGCTAGGAACCTACATAGTCCAAGTGCCCGCTAGTTAACCTAGATCGTCCAAGTGCCCGCTAGTTAACCAACATAGTCAATGGGCCCACTAGTTAACCTACATAGTGCAAGAGCCCGCTACTTAACCTAGATCGTGCAAGTGTCTGCTAGTTAACCTACATAGTCCAAATGCCAGTTAGCTAACCTAGATAGTCAAAGGGCCCGTTAGTGAACATTGATCATCCAAGTGCCCGCTAGTTAACCTAGATAGTCCAAATGCCCGCTAGTTAACCTAGATAGTCCAAGTGCCCGCTAGTTAACCAGGATCATCAAAGTGCCCTCTAGTTAACTTACATAGTCCAAAGGCCTGCTAGTTAACCTACTTAGAGCAAGGGCCCGCTAGTTAACCTTGATAGTCCAAGTGCCCGCTAGTTAACCTACATAGTCCAAGTTCCCGCTAGGTAACCTAGACAGTCCAAGTGACCATTAGGTTACCTACATAGTCCAAGTGCCCGTTCGTTAACCTACATAGTCCAAGTGCCCGCTAGGTAACGTAGATAGCCCAAGTGCCCGCTAGGGTACGTACATAGTCCAAGTGCCCGCTAGGTAACCTAGATAGTCCAAGTGCCCGCTAGTTAACCTACATAGTCCAAGTGCCTGCTAGGTAAACTACATAGTCCAAGTGCCCACTAGGTAACCTAGAGAGTCCAATTGCCCCCTAGTTAACCTAGACAGTCCAAGTACCCGATAGGGAACCTACATAGTCTAAGTGCTCGCTAGGGAACCTACATAGTCCAAGTGCTCGCTAGGCAACCTACATAGTCCAAGTGCCCGTTAGTTAACCTAGATAGTCAAAGTGCCTGCTAGGTCACCTAAATAGTCCAAGTGTCCGCTAGGGAACCTACATAGTCCAAGTGCCCGCTAGGTAATCTAGATAGTCCACGTCCCCGTTAGCTAACCTAGATAGTCGAAGTGTCCGCTAGTTAACCAGGATCATCAAAGTGCCCTCTAGTTAACTTACATAGTCCAAAGGACTGCTAGTTAACCTACTTAGAGCAAGGGACCGCTAGTTAACCTTGATAGTCCAAGTGCCCGCTAGTTAACTTACATAGTCCAAGTACCCGCTAGTTAACCTAGATCGTCCAAGTGCACGCTAGTTAACCTACATAGTCCAAGGGCCCACTAGTTAACCTATATAGTCCAAGTGCCCACTAGGGAACCTACATAGTCAAAGTGCCCGCTAGGGAACCTACATAGTCCAAGTGCCCTCTAGTTAACCTAGATAGTCCAAATGCCCGTTAGTTAACCTAGATAGTCCAAGTGCCCGCTAGTAAACCAGGATCATCAAAGTGCCCTCTAGTTAACTTACATAGTCCAAAGTCCTGCTAGTTAACCTACTTAGAGCAAGGGCCCGCTAGCTAACCTTGATAGTCCAATTGACCGCTAGTTAACCTACATAGTCCAAGTTCCCGCTAGGTAACCTAGACAGTCCAAGTGACCATTAGGTTACCTACATAGTCCAAGTGCCCGTTCGTTAACCTACATAGTCCAAGTGCCCGCTAGGTAACGTAGATAGCCCAAGTGCCCGCTAGGGTACATACATAGTCCAAGTGCCCGCTAGGTAACCTAGATAGTCCAAGTGCCCGCTAGTTAACCTACATAGTCCAAGTGCCTGCTATGTAAACTACATAGTCCAAGTGCCCACTAGGTAACCTAGACAGTCCAATTGCCCCCTAGTTAACCTAGACAGTCCAAGTACCCGATAGGGAACCTACATAGTCTAAGTGCTCGCTAGGGAACCTACATAGTCCAAGTGCTCGCTAGGCAACCTACATAGTCCAAGTGCCCGTTAGTTAACCTAGATAGTCAAAGTGCCTGCTAGGTCACCTAAATTGTCCAAGTGTCCGCTAGGGAACCTACATAGTCCAAGTGCCCACTAGGTAACCTAGATAGTCCACGTGCCCATTAGCTAACCTAGATAGTCGAACTGTCCGCTAGTTAACCTACATAGTCCAAATGCCCGTTCATTAACATAGATAGGCCATGTGCCAGCTTGGTAACCTAGACAGTCCAAGTGACCGCTAGGTTACCTACATAGTCCAAGTGCACGTTCGTTAACCTAGATAGTCCAAGTGCCCGCTAGGGAAACTACATAATCCAAGTGCCCGCTACTAAACCTAGAGAGTCCAAGGGCCCGCTAGGGAACCTACATAGTCCAAGGGCCCGCTACGGAACCTACATAGTCCAAGTGCCCGTTAGTTAACCTAGATAGTCCAAGTGCCTGCATGGTAACCTAGATAGTCCAACAGCCCGCTAGGTAACCTACATACTCCAAAAACCCGCTAGGTAACGTAGATAGTTCAAGTGCCAGCTAGGTAACCTAGATATTCCAAGTGTCCGCTAGGTAACCTACAAAATCTAAGTGCCCGCTAGGTTATCTATGTAGTCCAAATGCCCGATAGGGAATCTACATAGTCCAAGGGCCCGCTAGTTAACGTAGATAGTCCAAGAGCCGCTAGTTAATTTACATAGTCCAAGGGCCCGGTAGTTAACCTACATAGTCCAAGTACCCGCTAGTAAACCTAGATCGTCCAAGTGCCCGCTAGGTATCCTACAAAGTCTAAGTGCCCGCTAGGTTATCTATATAGTCCAAATGCCCGCTAGGAACCTACATAGTCCATGTGCCCGCTAGTTAACCTAGATCGTACAAGTGCCCGCTAGTTAACCAACATAGTCAATGGGCCCACTAGTTAACCTACATAGTGCAAGAGCCCGCTACTTAACCTAGATCGTGCAAGTGTCTGCTAGTTAACCTACATAGTCCAAATGCCAGTTAGCTAACCTAGATAGTCAAAGGGCCCGTTAGTGAACATTGATCATCCAAGTGCCCGCTAGTTAACCTAGATAGTCCAAGTGCACGCTAGTTAACCTAGATGCTCCAAGTGCCCTCTAGTTAACCAAATCGTCCAATTTCCCGCTAGTTAACCTACATTGTCCAAGGGCCTGCTAGTTAACCAACGTAGTCCAAGGTCCGCTAGTTAACCTAGATACTCCAAGTGCTCGCTAGATAACCTACATAGTACAAGGGCCCGCTAGTTGACCTAGATAGTCCAAGGGCCCGCTAGTTAACCTAGATTGTAGAAGTGCCCGCTAGGTAACGTAATTAGTCCAAATGTCCGATAGGGATCCTACATAATCCAAGTGCCCGCTAGGTAACCTACATAGTCAAAGTGCCCGTTCGTTAACCTAGATAGTCCAAGTGCCCGCTAGGAAACCTACATAGTCCAAGTGCCCGCTAGTTAACCTAGATAGTCCAACTGCCCGCTAGTAAACCTAGATAGTCCAAGGGCCCTCTAGTTAACCTAGATAGTCCAAGTGCCCGCTAGGGGACGTACATAGTCCAAGTGCCCGCTAGGAAACCTAGATAGTCCAAGTGCCCACTATTGTATGTACATAGTTCAAGTGCCCGCTAGGTAACCTAGATTGTCCAAGTATGCGCTAGTTAACCTACATAGTCCAAGTGCCCGCTAGGTAACCTAGATAGTCCAAGGTTCTGCTAGTTAACCTACATAGTCCAATGCCCGATAGGGAACCTACATAGTCCAAGTGGTCGCTGAGGAACCTACATAGTCCAAGTACCCGATAGGGAACCTACATATTCCAAGTGCCCGTTAGGGAACCTAGATAGTCCAAGTGCCCGCTAGGGAACCTGCATTGTACAAGTGCCCGCTAATTAACCTAGATAGTACAAGTGCCCACTATTGTATGTACATAGTCCAAGTGCCCGCTAGGAAACCTAGATAGTCCAAGTGCCCACTATTGTATGTACATAGTTCAAGTGCCCGCTAGGTAACCTAGATTGTCCAAGTATGCGCTAGTTAACCTACATAGTCCAAGTGCCCGCTAGGTAACCTAGATAGTCCAAGGTTCTGCTAGTTAACCTACATAGTCCAATGCCCGATAGGGAACCTACATATTCCAAGTGCCCGTTAGGGAACCTAGATAGTCCAAGTGCCCGCTAGGGAACCTGCATTGTACAAGTCCCCGCTAATTAACCTAGATAGTACAAGTGCCCGCTAGTTAACCTAGATAGTCCAAGTGCCCGCTAGTTAACCTTGATCATCCAAGTGCCCGCTAGTTAACCTACATAGTCCAAGTGCCTGATAGGGAACCTACATATTCCAAGTGCCCGCAGAGGAACCTACATAGTCCAAGTGTCCGATAGGGAACCTACATATTCCAACTGCCCATTAGGGAACCTAGGTAGTCCAAGTGCCCGTAGGGAACCTATATAGTCCAAGTGCCCGCTAGGGAACCTACATAGTCAAAGTGCCCGCTCGGGAACCTGCATTGTGCATGTGCCCGCTAGTTAACCTAGATAGTCCAAGTGCCCGCTAGTTAATTTACATAGTTCAAGGTCAGCTAGTTAACCTAGATAGTCCAAGTGCCTGCTAGTTAACCTACATAGTCCAAGGTCAGCTAGTTAACCTAGAAAGTCCAAGTGCCCGCTAGTTAACCTACATAGTCCAAGAACCCGCTAGTTAACGTAGATAGTCCAAGTTCCCGCTAGTTAACCTACATAGTCCAAGGGCCCGCTAGTTAACCTAGATATTCCAAGTGCCCGCTAGTTAACCTACATAGTCAAAGTGCCCTTAGGGAACCTATATAGTCAAAGTGCCAGCTAGGGAACTTACATAGTCCAAGGGCCCGCTAGGGAACCTACATAGTCCAAGTGCACGTTAGTTAACCTAGATAGTCCAAGTGCCCGCATGGTAACCTAGATAGTCCAACAGCCCGGTAGGTAACCTACATACTCCAAGTACCCGCTAGGTAACGTAGATAGTTCAAGTGCCAGCTAGGTAACCTAGATAGTCCAAGTGCCCGCTAGGTAACCTACAAAGTCTAAGTGCCCGTTAGGTAATCTATATAGTCCAAATGCCCGTTAGGGAGCCTACATAGTCCAAATGCCCGCTAGGTAACCTAGATAGTCCAAGGCCCGCTAGGTAACCTACATAGTCCTAGTGCCCCCTAGTTAACCTACATTCTCCAAGTGCCCGATAGGGAACCTACATAGTCCAAATGCCCTCTAGTTAACCTACATAGTCCAAGTGCCCGCTAGGGAACCTACATAGTCCAAGTGCCCGTTAGGTAACCTAGATCGTCCAAATGCCCGCCAGGAACCCCACATAGTCCAAGTGCCCGCTAGGGAACCTACATAGTCCAAGTGCCCATTAGTTAACCTAGATAGTCCAAGTGCCCGCTAGGTAACCTACAAAGTCTAAGTGCCCGCTAGGTAATCTATATAGTCCAAATGCCCGTTAGGGAGCCTACATAGTCCAAATGCCCGCTAGGTAACCTAGATAGTCCAAGGCCCGCTAGGTAACCTACATAGTCTTAGTGCCCCCTAGTTAACCTACATTCTCCAAGTGCCCGATAGGGAACCTACATAGTCCAAGTGCCCGCTAGGTAACCTACATAGTCCAAATGCCCTCTAGTTAACCTACATAGTCCAAGTGCCCGCTAGGGAACCTACATAGTCCAAGTGCCTGTTAGGTAACCTAGATCGTCCAAATGCCCGCCAGGAAACCCACATAGTCCAAGTGCCCGCTAGGGAACTTACATAGTCCAAGGGCCCGCAGAGGAACCTACATAGTCCAAGTGTCCGATAGGGAACCTACATATTCCAAGTGCCCATTAGGGAACCTAGATAGTCCAAGTGCCCGTAGGGAACCTATATAGTCCAAGTGCCCGCTAGGGAACCTACATAGTCAAAGTGCCCGCTCGGGAACCTGCATTGTGCAAGTGCCCGCTAGTTAACCTAGATAGTCCAAGTGCCCATTAGTTAACCTAGATAGTCCAAGTGCCCACTTGGTAACCTAGATAGTCCAACAGACCGCTAGGTAACCTACATACTCCAAGAACCCGCTAGGTAACGTAGATAGTTCAAGTGCCAGCTAGGTAACCTAGATATTCCAAGTGCCCGCTAGGTAACCTACAGAGTCTAAGTGCCCGCTAGGTTATCTATATAGTCCAAATGCCCGCTAGGGAACCTACATAGTCCAAGTGCCTGCTAGGCAACCTAGATAATTCAAGTGCCCGCTAATTAACCTATATCGTCCAAGTGCCAGCTAGTTAACCAGATCGTCCAAGTGCCCACTAGTTAACCTAAATAGTCAATGGGCCCGCTAGTTAACCTACATAGTGCAAGAGCCCGCTAGTTAACCTAGATCGTGCAAGTGTCTGCTAGTTAACCTACATAGTCCAAGTGCCAGTTAGCTAACCTAGATAGTCTAAGGGCCTGCTAGTTTGCCTACATAGTCCAAGTGCCCGGTAGTTAACTTACATAGTCCAAGTGCCCGCTCTGGAACCTACATAGTCCAAGTGCCTGCTAGGCAACCTACATGGTTCAAGTGTCCGTAGGGAACATACAGAGTCCAAGTGCCCGCTAGGGAATCTACATAGTCCAAGGGCCCCCTAGTTAACGTAGATAGTCCAAGTGCCGCTAGATAATCTACATAGTCCAAGGACCCGCTAGTTAACCTACATAGTCCAAGTACCCGCTTGTTAACCTAGATCGTCCAAGTGCACGCTAGTTAACCTACATAGTCCAAGGGCCCACTAGTTAACCTATATAGTCCAAGTGCCCACTAGGGAACCTACATAGTCAAAGTGCCCGCTAGGGAACCTACATAGTCCAAGTGCCCTCTAGTTAACCTAGATAGTCCAAATGCCCGCTAGTTAACCTAGATAGTCCAAGTGCCCGCTAGTTAACCAGGATCATCAAAGTGCCCTCTAGTTAACTTACATAGTCCAATGGCCTGCTAGTTAACCTACTTAGAGCAAGGGCCCGCTAGTTAACCTTGATAGTCCAAGTGCCCGCTAGTTAACCTACATAGTCCAAGTTCCCGCTAGGTTACCTAGACAGTCCAAGTGACCATTAGGTTACCTACATAGTCCATGTGCCCGTTCGTTAACCTACATAGTCCAAGTGCCCGCTAGGTAACGTAGATAGCCCAAGTGCCCGCTAGGGTACATACATAGTCCAAGTGCCCGCTAGGTAACCTAGATAGTCCAAGTGCCCGCTAGTTAACCTAGATAGTCCAAGTGCCCGCTAGTTAACTTACATAGTCCAAGTGCCCACTAGGTAACCTAGATAGTCCAAGTGCCCACTAGTTAACCTATATAGTCCAAGGGCCCGCTAGTTAACCTATATAGTCCAAGTGCCCACTAGGGAACCTACATAGTCAAAGTGCCCGCTAGGGAACCTACATAGTCCAAGTGCCCTCTAGTTAACCTAGATAGTCCAAATGCCCGCTAGTTAACCTAGATAGTCCAAGTGCCCGCTAGTTAACCAGGATCATCAAAGTGCCCTCTAGTTAACTTACATAGTCCAAAGGCCTGCTAGTTAACCTACTTAGAGCAAGGGCCCGCTAGTTAACCTTGATAGTCCAAGTGCCCGCTAGTTAACCTACATAGTCCAAGTTCCCGCTAGGTAACCTAGACAGTCCAAGTGACCATTAGGTTACCTACATAGTCCAAGTGCCCGTTCGTTAACCTACATAGTCCAAGTGCCCGCTAGGTAACGTAGATAGCCCAAGTGCCCGCTAGGTTACGTACATAGTCCAAGTGCCCGCTAGGTAACCTAGATAGTCCAAGTGCCCGCTAGTTAACCTACATAGTCCAAGTGCCTGCTAGGTAAGCTACATAGTCCAAGTGCCCACTAGGTAACCTAGACAGTCCAATTGCCCCCTAGTTAACCTAGACAGTCCAGGTACCCGATAGGGAACCTACATAGTCTAAGTGCTCGCTAGGGAACCTACATAGTCCAAGTGCTCGCTAGGCAACCTACATAGTCCAAGTGCCCGTTAGTTAACCTAGATAGTCAAAGTGCCTGCTAGGTCACCTAAATAGTCCAAGTGTCCGCTAGGGAACCTACATAGTCCAAGTGCCCGCTAGGTAATCTAGATAGTCCACGTCCCCGTTAGCTAACCTAGATAGACGAAGTGTCCGCTAGTTAACCAGGATCATCAAAGTGCCCTCTAGTTAACTTACATAGTCCAAAGGCCTGCTAGTTAACCTACTTAGAGCAAGGGACCGCTAGTTAACCTTGATAGTCCAAGTGCCCGCTAGTTAACTTACATAGTCCAAGTACCCGCTAGTTAACCTAGATCATCCAAGTGCACGCTAGTTAACCTACATAGTCCAAGGGCCCACTAGTTAACCTATATAGTCCAAGTGCCCACTAGGGAACCTACATAGTCAAAGTGCCCGCTAGGGAACCTACATAGTCTAAGTGCCCTCTAGTTAACCTAGATAGTCCAAATGCCCGCTAGTTAACCTAGATAATCCAAGTGCCCGATATTAAACCAGGATCATCAAAGTGCCCTCTAGTTAACTTACATAGTCCAAAGTCCTGCTAGTTAACCTACTTAGAGCAAGGGCCCGCTAGCTAACCTTGATAGTCCAATTGCCCGCTAGTTAACCTACATAGTCCAAGTTCCCGCTAGGTAACCTAGACAGTCCAAGTGACCATTAGGTTACCTACATAGTCCAAGAGCCCGTTCGTTAACCTAAATAGTCCAAGTGCCCGCTAGGTAACGTAGATAGCCCAAGTGCCCGCTAGAGTACATACATAGTCCAAGTGCCCGCTAGGTAACCTAGATAGTCCAAGTGCCCGCTAGTTAACCTACATAGTCCAAGTGCCTGCTATGTAAACTACATAGTCCAAGTGCCCACTAGGTAACCTAGACAGTCCAATTGCCCCCTAGTTAACCTAGACAGTCCAAGTACCCGATAGGGAACCTACATAGTCTAAGTGCTCGCTAGGGAACCTACATAGTCCAAGTGCTCGCTAGGCAACCTACATAGTCCAAGTGCCCGTTAGTTAACCTAGATAGTCAAAGTGCCTGCTAGGTCACCTAAATAGTCCAAGTGTCCGCTAGGGAACCTACATAGTCCAAGTGCCCACTAGGTAACCTAGATAGTCCACGTGCCCATTAGCTAACCTAGATAGTCGAACTGTCCGCTAGTTAACCTACATAGTCCAAGTGCCCGTTCATTAACATAGATAGGCCATGTGCCAGCTTGGTAACCTAGACAGTCCAAGTGACCGCTAGGTTACCTACATAGTCCAAGTGCACGTTCGTTAACCTAGATAGTCCAAGTGCTCGCTAGGGAAACTACATAATCCAAGTGCCCGCTACTAAACCTAGATAGTCCAAGGGCCCGCTAGGGAACCTACATAGTCCAAGGGCCCGCTACGGAACCTACATAGTCCAAGTGCCCGTTAGTTAACCTAGATAGACCAAGTGCCTGCATGGTAACCTAGATAGTCCAACAGCCCGCTAGGTAACCTACATACTCCAAAAACCCGCTAGGTAACGTAGATAGTTCAAGTGCCAGCTAGGTAACCTAGATATTCCAAGTGTCCGCTAGGTAACCTACAAAATCTAAGTGCCCGCTAGGTTATCTATGTAGTCCAAATGCCCGCTAGGGAATCTACATAGTCCAAGGGCCCGCTAGTTAACGTAGATAGTCCAAGAGCCGCTAGTTAATTTACATAGTCCATGGGCCCGCTAGTTAACCTACATAGTCCAAGTACCCGCTAGTAAACCTAGATCGTCCAAGTGCCCGCTAGGTATCCTACAAAGTCTAAGTGCCCGCTAGGTTATCTATATAGTCCAAATGCCCGCTAGGAACCTACATAGTCCAAGTGCCCGCTAGTTAACCTAGATCGTCCAAGTGCCCGCTAGTTAACCAACATAGTCAATGGGCCCACTAGTTAACCTACATAGTGCAAGAGCCCGCTACTTAACCTAGATCGTGCAAGTGTCTGCTAGTTAACCTACATAGTCCAAATGCCAGTTAGCTAACCTAGATAGTCAAAGGGCCCGTTAGTGAACATTGATCATCCAAGTGCCCGCTAGTTAACCTAGATAGTCCAAGTGCACGCTAGTTAACCTAGATAGTCCAAGTGCCCTCTAGTTAACCAAATCGTCTAATTTCCCGCTAGTTAACCTACATTGTCCAAGGGCCTGCTGGTTAACCTACGTAGTCCAAGGTCCGCTAGTTAACCTAGATACTCCAAGTGCTCGCTAGATAACCTACATAGTACAAGGGCCCGCTAGTTGACCTAGATAGTCCAAGGGCCCGCTAGTTAACCTAGATTGTAGAAGTGCCCGCTAGGTAACCTAATTAGTCCAAATGTCCGATAGGGATCCTACATAATCCAAGTGCCCGCTAGGTAACCTACATAGTCAAAGTGCCCGTTCGTTAACCTAGATAGTCCAAGTGCCCGCTAGGAAACCTACATAGTCCAAGTGCCCGCTAGTTAACCTAGATAGTCCAACTGCCCGCTAGTAAACCTAGATAGTCCAAGGGCCCTCTAGTTAACCTAGATAGTCCAAGTGCCCGCTAGGGGACGTACATAGTCCAAGTGCCCGCTAGTTAACCTAGATAGTCCAAGTGCCCACTATTGTATGTACATAGTTCAAGTGCCCGCTAGGTAACCTAGATTGTCCAAGTATGCGCTAGTTAACCTACATAGTCCAAGTGCCCGCTAGGTAACCTGGATAGTCCAAGGTTCTGCTAGTTAACCTACATAGTCCAATGCCCGATAGGGAACCTACATAGTCCAAGTGGTCGCTGAGGAACCTACATAGTCCAAGTACCCGATAGGGAACCTACATATTCCAAGTGCCCGTTAGGGAACCTAGATAGTCCAAGTGCCCGCTAGGGAACCTGCATTGTACAAGTGCCCGCTAATTAACCTAGATAGTACAAGTGCCCGCTAGTTAACCTAGATAGTCCAAGTGCCCGCTAGTTAACCTTGATCATCCAAGTGCCCGCTAGTTAACCTACATAGTCCAAGTGCCTGATAGGGAACCTACATAGTCCAAGTGCCCGCAGAGGAACCTACATAGTCCAAGTGTCCGATAGGGAACCTACATATTCCAAGTGCCCATTAGGGAACCTAGATAGTCCAAGTGCCCGTAGGGAACCTATATAGTCCAAGTGCCCGCTAGGGAACCTACATAGTCAAAGTGCCCGCTCGGGAACCTGCATTGTGCAAGTGCCCGCTAGTTAACCTAGATAGTCCAAGTGCCCGCTAGTTAATTTACATAGTCCAAGGTCAGCTAGTTAACCTAGATAGTCCAAGTGCCCTCTAGTTAACCTACATAGTCCAAGGTCAGCTAGTTAACCTAGATAGTCCAAGTGCCCGCTAGTTAACCTACATAGTCCAAGAACCCGCTAGTTAACGTAGATAGTCCAAGTTCCCGCTAGTTAACCTACATAGTCCAAGGGCCCGCTAATTAACCTAGATATTCCAAGTGCCCGCTAGTTAACCTACATAGTCAAAGTGCCCTTAGGGAACCTATATAGTCAAAGTGCCAGCTAGGGAACTTACATAGTCCAAGGGCCCGCTAGGGAACCTACATAGTCTAAGTGCACGTTAGTTAACCTAGATAGTCCAAGTGCCCGCATGGTAACCTAGATAGTCCAACAGCCCGGTAGGTAACCTACATACTCCAAGTACCCGCTAGGTAACGTAGATAGTTCAAGTGCCAGCTAGGTAACCTAGATAGTCCAAGTGCCCGCTAGGTAACCTACAAAGTCTAAGTGCCCGCTAGGTAATCTATATAGTCCAAATGCCCGTTAGGGAGCCTACATAGTCCAAATGCCCGCTAGGTAACCTAGATAGTCCAAGGCCCGCTAGGTAACCTACATAGTCCTAGTGCCCCCTAGTTAACCTACATTCTCCAAGTGCCCGATAGGGAACCTACATAGTCCAAGTGCCCGCTAGGTAACCTACATAGTCCAAATGCCCTCTAGTTAACCTACATAGTCCAAGTGCCCGCTAGGGAACCTACATAGTCCAAGTGCCCGTTAGGTAACCTAGATCGTCCAAATGCCCGCCAGGAAACCCACATAGTCCAAGTGCCCGCTAGGGAACTTACATAGTCCAAGGGCCCGCTATGGAACCTACATAGTCCAAGTGCCCATTAGTTAACCTAGATAGTCCAAGTGCCCACTTGGTAACCTAGATAGTCCAACAGACCGCTAGGTAACCTACATACTCCAAGAACCCGCTAGGTAACGTAGATAGTTCAAGTGCCAGCTAGGTAACCTAGATATTCCAAGTGCCCGCTAGGTAACCTACAGAGTCTAAGTGCCCGCTAGGTTATCTATATAGTCCAAATGCCCGCTAGGGAACCTACATAGTCCAAGTGCCTGCTAGGCAACCTAGATAATTCAAGTGCCCGCTAATTAACCTATATCGTCCAAGTGCCAGCTAGTTAACCAGATCGTCCAAGTGCCCACTAGTTAACCTAAATAGTCAATGGGCCCGCTAGTTAACCTACATAGTGCAAGAGCCCGCTAGTTAACCTAGATCGTGCAAGTGTCTGCTAGTTAACCTACATAGTCCAAGTGCCAGTTAGCTAACCTAGATAGTCTAAGGGCCTGCTAGTTTACCTACATAGTCCAAGTGCCCGGTAGTTAACTTACATAGTCCAAGTGCCCGCTCTGGAACCTACATAGTCCAAGTGCCTGCTAGGCAACCTACATGGTTCAAGTGTCCGTAGGGAACATACAGAGTCCAAGTGCCCGCTAGGGAATCTACATAGTCCAAGGGCCCCCTAGTTAACGTAGATAGTCCAAGTGCCGCTAGATAATCTACATAGTCCAAGGACCCGCTAGTTAACCTACATAGTCCAAGTACCCGCTTGTTAACCTAGATCGTCCAAGTGCACGCTAGTTAACCTACATAGTCCAAGGGCCCACTAGTTAACCTAGATAGTCCAAGTGCCCACTAGGGAACCTACATAGTCAAAGTGCCCGCTAGGGAACCTACATAGTCCAAGTGCCCTCTAGTTAACCTAGATAGTCCAAATGCCCGCTAGTTAACCTAGATAGTCCAAGTGCCCGCTAGTTAACCAGGATCATCAAAGTGCCCTCTAGTTAACTTACATAGTCCAATGGCCTGCTAGTTAACCTACTTAGAGCAAGGGCCCGCTAGTTAACCTTGATAGTCCAAGTGCCCGCTAGTTAACCTACATAGTCCAAGTTCCCGCTAGGTTACCTAGACAGTCCAAGTGACCATTAGGTTACCTACATAGTCCATGTGCCCGTTCGTTAACCTACATAGTCCAAGTGCCCGCTAGGTAACGTAGATAGCCCAAGTGCCCGCTAGGGTACGTACACAGTCCAAGTGCCCGCTAGGTAACCTAGATAGTCCAAGTGCCCGCTAGTTAACCTACATAGTCCAAGTGCCTGCTAGGTAAACTACATAGTCCAAGTG
Organism: Tenrec ecaudatus; assembly: GCF_050624435.1. Classification (NCBI taxonomy): domain Eukaryota; kingdom Metazoa; phylum Chordata; class Mammalia; order Afrosoricida; family Tenrecidae; genus Tenrec; species Tenrec ecaudatus. Next base: position 2,089,048 of record NW_027457652.1, read on the forward strand.
CCCACTAGGTAACCTAGACAGTCCAATTGCCCCCTAGTTAACCTAGACAGTCCAAGTACCCGATAGGGAACCTACATAGTCTAAGTGCTCGCGAGGGAACCTACATAGTCCAAGTGCTCGCTAGGCAACCTACATAGTCCAAGTGCCCGTTAGTTAACCTAGATAGTCAAAGTGCCTGCTAGGTCACATAAATAGTCCAAGTGTGCGCTGGGGAACTTACATAGTCCAAGTGCCCGCTAGGTAACCAAGATAGTTCACGTGCCCATTAGCTAACCTAGATAGTCGAACTGTCCGCCAGTTAACCTACATAGTCCAAGTGCCCGTTCATAAACATAGATAGGCCAAGTGTCAGCTTGGTAACCTAGACAGTGCAAGTGACCGCTAGGTTACCTACATAGTCCAAGTGCACGTTCGTTAACCTAGATAGTCCAAGTGCCCGCTAGGGAAACTACATAATCCAAGTGCCCGCTACTAAACCTAGATAGTCCAAGGGCCCGCTAGGGAACCTTCATAGTCCAAGGGCCCGCTAGGGAACCTACATAGTCCAAGTGCCCGTTAGTTAACCTACATAGTCCAAGTGCCTGCATGGTTACCAAGATAGTCCAACAGCCCGCTAGGTAACCTACATACTCCAAAAACCCGCTAGGTAACGTAGATAGTTCAAGTGCCAGCTAGGTAACCTAGATATTCCAAGTGTCCGCTAGGTAACCTACAAAATTTAAGTGCCCGCTAGGTTATCTATGTAGTCCAAATGCCCGCTAGGGAATCTACATAGTCCAAGGGCCCGCTAGTTAACGTAGATAGTCCAAGAGCCGCTAGTTAATCTACATAGTCCAAGGGCCCGCTAGTTAACCTACATAGTCCAAGTACCCGCTAGTTAACCTAGATCGTCCAAGTGCCCGCTAGGTAACCTACATAGTCCAAGGGCCCGCTAGTTAACCTACATTGTCCAAGAGCCCGCTAGGTAACCTACAAAGTCTAAGTGCCCGCTAGGTTATCTATATAGTCCAAATGCCCGCTAGGAACCTACATAGTCCAAGTGCCCGCTAGTTAACCTAGATCGTCCAAGTGCCCGCTAGTTAACCGACATAGTCAATGGGCCCACTAGTTAACCTACATAGTGCAAGAGCCCGCTACTTATCCTAGATCGTGCAAGTGTCTGCTAGTTAACCTACATAGTCCAAGTGCCAGTTAGCTAACCTAGATAGTCAAAGGGACCGCTAGTGAACATTGATCATCCAAGTGCCCGCTAGTTAACCTAGATAGTCCAACTGCACGCTAGTTAACCTAGATAGTCCAAGTGCCCTCTAGTTAACCTAGATCGTCCAAGTTCCCCCTAATTAACCTACATTGTCCAAGGGCCTGCTAGTTAACCTACGTAGTCCAAGGTCCGCTAGTTAAACTAGATACTCCAAGTGCTCGCTAGATAACCTACATTGTACAAGGGCCCGCTAGTTGACCTAGATAGTCCAAGGGCCCGCTAGTTAACCTAGATTGTCGAAGTGCCCGCTAGGTAACCTAATTAGTCCAAATGTCCGATAGGGATCCTACATAATCCAAGTGCCCGCTAGGTAACCTACATAGTCAAAGTGCCCGTTCGTTAACCTAGGTAGTCCAAGTGCCCGCTAGGAAACCTACATAGTCCAAGTGCCCGCTAGTTAACCTAGATAGTCCAACTGCCCGCTAGTAAACCTAGATAGTCCAAGGGCCCTCTAGTTAACCTAGATAGTCCAAGTGCCCGCTAGGGGACGTACATAGTCCAAGTACCCGCTAGGAAACCTAGATAGTCCAAGAGCCCACTATTGTATGTACATAGTTCAAGTGCCCGCTAGGTAACCTAGATTGTCCAAGTATGCGCTAGTTAACCTACATAGTCCAAGTGCCCGCTAGGTAACCTAGATATTCCAAGTGCCCGCTAGTTAACCTAGATAGTCCTAGTGCCCGTTAGTTAACCTAGATAGGCCAGGTGCCCACTAGGGGATATATATAGTCCAAGTGCCCGCTAGGTAACCTAGATAGTCCAAGGTTCTGCTAATTAACCTACATAGTCCAATGCCAGATAGGGAACCTACATAGTCCAAGTGGCCGCTCAGGAACCTGCATAGTCCAAGTACCAGATAGGGAACCTACATATTCCAAGTGCCCGTTAGGGAACCTAGATAGTCCAAGAGCCCGCTAGGGAACCTGCATTGTACAAGTGCCCGCTAATTAACCTACATAGTACAAGTGCCCGATAGTTAACCTAGATAGTCCAAGTGCCCGCTAGTTAACCTTGATGATCCAAGTGCCCGCTAGTTAACCTACATAGTCCAAGTGCCTGATAGGGAACCTACATAGTCCAAGTGCCCGCAGAGGAACCTACATAGTCCAAGTGTCCGATAGGGAACCTACATATTCCAAGTGCCCAATAGGGAACCTATACACTCCAAGTGTCCGTAGGGAACCTATATAGTCCAAGTGCCCGCTAGGGAACCTACATAGTCAAAGTGCCCGCTAGGGAACCTGCATTGTGCAAGTGCCCGCTAGTTAACCTAGATAGTCCAAGTGCCCGCTAGATAACCTACATAGTCCAAGATCCCGCTAGTTAACCTAGATAGTCCAAGTGCCCGCTAGGCAACCTACATAGTCCAAGGGCCCGCTAGTTAACCTAGATATTTCAAGGGCCCGCTAGTTAACCTAGATCGTCCAAGTGTCCGCTAGTTAACCTACATAGTCCAAGTTCCCGTTAGGTAACCTAGATAGTACAAGTGCCCGCAAGGTAACCAACATAGTCAAAGTGCCCGCTAAGTAACCTAGATAGTCCAAGTGACCACTATTGTATGTACATAGTTCAAGTGCCCACTAACTAACCTAGATAATCCAAGTGCACGCTAGTTAACCTTGATCATCCAAGTGCCCGCTAGTTAACCTACATAGTCCAAGTGCCTGATAGGGAACCTACATAGTCCAAGTGCCCGCAGAGGAACCTACATAGTCCAAGTGTCCGATAGGGAACCTACATATTCCAAGTGCCCGTTAGGGAACCTAGATAGTCCAAGTGTCCGTAGGGAACCTATATAGTGCAAGTGCCCGCAAGGTAACCTACATAGTCAAAGTGCCCGCTACGGAACCTGCATTGTGCAAGTGCCCGATCGTTAACCTAGATAGTCCAAGTGCCCGCTAGTTAATTTACATAGTCCAAGGTCAGCTAGTTAACTTAGATAGTCCAAGTGCACGCTAGTTAACCTACATAGTCCAAGGTCAGCTAGTTAACCTAGATAGTCCAAGTGCCCCTAGTTAACCTACATAGTCCAAGAACCCGCTAGTTAACCTAGATAGTCCAAGTTCCCGCTAGTTAACCTACATAGTACAAGGGCCGGCTAGTTAACCTAGATATTCCAAGTGCCCGCTAGTTAACCTGCATAGTCAAAGTGCCCTTAGGGAACCTATATATTCCAAGTGCCGGCTAGGGAACCTGCATTGTACAAGTGCCCTCTAATCAACCTAGATAGTCCAAGTACCCGCTAGTTAACCTAGATAATCCAAGTGCCTGCTAGTTAACCTTGATCATCCAAGTGCCCGCTAGTTAACCTACATAGTCCAAGTGCCTGATAGGGAACCTACATAGTCCAAGTGCCCGCAGAGGAACCTACATAGTCCAAGTGCCCGATAGGGAACCTACATATTCCAAGTGCGCGTTAGGGAACCAACATAGTCCAAGTGCCCGTAGGGAACCTATATAGTCCAAGTGCCCGCTAGGGAACCTACATAGTCAAAGTGCCCGCTAGGGAACCTGCATTGTGCAAGTGCCCGCTAGTTAACCTAGATAGTCCAAGTGCCCGCTAGTTAACTTACATAGTCCAAGGTCAGCTAGTTAACCTAGATTGTCCAAGTGCCCGCTAGTTAACCTACATAGTCCAAGAACCCACTAGTTAACCTAGATAGTCCAAGTGCCCGCTAGTCAACCTACATAGGCCAAGGGCCCGCTAGTTAACCTAGATATTCCAATTCCCCCTAGTTAACCTAGATCGTCCAAGTGTCCGCTAGTTAACTTACATAGTCCAAGTTCCCGTTAGGTAACCTAGATAGTACAAGTGCCCGCAAGGTAACCTACATAATCCAAGTGCCCTCTAGGTAACCTACATAGTCAAAGTTCCCGTTAGGTAACCTAGATAGTACAAGTGCCCGCTAGGAAACCTACATAGTCCAAGTGCCCACTAGGTAAACTAAATAATCAAAATGGCCGCTAGGGAAACTACATAGTCCAAGTGCCCGCTAGTTAACCTAGATAGTCCAAGTGCACGCTAGTAAACCTAGATAGTCCATGGGCCCGCTAGTTAATCTAGATAGTCCAAGTGCCCGCTAGTTAACCTATATAGTCCAAGGGCCCTCTAGTTAACCTAGATAGTCCAAGTGCCCGCTAGGGGACGTACATAGTCCAAGTGCCTGCAGAGGAACCTACATAGTCCAAGTGTCCGATAGGGAACCTACATATTCCAAGTGCCCGTTAGGGAACCTGGATAGTCCAAGTGCCCATAGGTATCCTATATAATCCAAGTGCCCGCTAGGGAACCTATATAGTCAAAGTGTCTCCTAGGGAACCTGCATTGTGCAAGTGCCCTCTAGTTAACCTAGATAGTCCAAGTGCCCGCTAGTTAACCTACATAGTCCAAGGGCCCTCTAGTTAACCTAGATAGTCCAAGTGCCCACTATTGTATGTACATAGTTCAAGTGCCCGCTAAGTAACCTAGATAGTCCAAGGTCCTGCTAGTTAACCTACATAGTCCAATGCCCGATAGGGAACCTACATAGTCCAAGTGCCCCCTGAGGAACCTACATAGTCCAAGTACCCGATAGGGAACTTACATATTCCAAGTGCCCGTTAGGGAACCTAGATAGTCCAAGTGCCCCTAGGGAACCTATATAGTCCAATTGCCCGCTAGGGAACCTACATAGTCAAAGTGCCCGCTAGAGAACCTGCATTGTGCAAGTGCCCGCTAGTTAACCTAGATAGTCCAAGTGCCCGCTAGTTAACCTTCATAGTCCAAGGGCCCTCTACTTAACCTAGATAGTCCAAGTACCCACTATTGTATGTACATAGTTCAAGTGCCCGCTAGGTAACCTAGATTGTCCAAGTGTCCGCTAGTTAACCTACATAGTCCAAGTGCCCGCTAAGTAACCTAGATAGTCCAAGGTTCTGCTAGTTAACCTACATAGTCCAATGCCGGATAGGGAACCCACATAGTCCAAGTGCCCGCTGAGGAACCTACATAGTCCAAGTACCCGATAGGGAATCTACATATTCCAAGTGCCCGTTAGGGAACCTAGATAGTCCACGTGCCCGTAGGGAACGTATATAGTCCAATTGCCCGCTAGGGAACCTACATAGTCAAAGAGCCCGCTAGGGAACCTGCATTGTACAAGTGCCCGCTAATTAACCTAGATAGTCCAAGTGCCCGCTAGTTAACCTAGATAGTCCAAGTGCCCGCTAGTTCACCTTGATCAACCAAGTGCCCTCTAGTTAACCTACATAGTCCAAGTGCCTGATAGGGAACCTACATAGTCCAAGTGCCCTCAGAGGACCTACATAGTCCAAGTGTCCGATAGGGAACCTACATATTCCAAGTGCCCGTTAGGGAACCTAGATAGTCCAAGTACCCGTAAGGTACCTATATAGTCCAAGTGCCTGCTAGGGAACCTACATAGTCAAAGTGCCCGCTAGGGAACCTGCATTGTGCAAATGCCCACTAGTTAACCTAGATAGTCTAAGTGCCCGCTAGTTAACTTCCATAGTACAAGGTCAGCTAGTTAACCTAGATAGTCCAAGTGCCCGCTAGTTAACCTACATAGTCCAAGGTCAGCTAGTTAACCTAGATAGTCCAAGTGCCCGCTACTTAACCTATATAGTCAAAGATCCCGCTAGTTAACCTAGATACTCCAAGTTCCCGCTAGTTAACCTACATAGTCCAAGGGCCCGCTAGTTAACCTAGATATTCCAAGTGCCCGCTAGTTAACCTACATAGTCAAAGTGCACTTAGGGAACCTATATAGTCCAAGTGCCCCCTAGGGAACTTACATAGTCCAAGGGCCTGCTAGTTAACCTAGATAATCCAAGTGCCCGCTAGTTAACCTTGATCATCCACGTGCCCGCTAGTTAACCTACATAGTCCAAGTGCCTGATAGGGAACCTACATAGTCCAAGTGCCCGCAGAGGAACCTACATAGTCCAAGTGCCCGATTGGGAATCTACATATTCCAAATGACCGTTAGGGAACCTAGATAGTCCAAGTGCCCGTAGGGAACCTATATAGTCCAAGTGCCCTCTAGGGAACCTACATAGTCCAAGTGCCCGCTAGGGAACCTGCATTGTGCAAGTGCCCGCTAGTTAACCTAGATAGTCCAAGTGCCCGCTAGTTAAATTACATAGTCCAAGGTCAGCTAGTTAACCTAGATAGTCCAAGTGCCCGCTAGTTAACCTACATAATCCAAGGTCAGCTAGTTAACCTAGATAGTCCAAGTGCCCGCTAGGGAACATACTTAGTCCAAGATCCCGCTTGTTAACCTAGATAGTCCAAGTGCCCGCTATGCAACCTATATAGTCTAAGTGCCCGCTAGTTAACCTACATAGTCCAAGTGCCCACTAGGTAACCTAGATAGTCCAAGTGCCCGCTAGGTAACATACATAGTCCAAATGCCCGCTAGGCAACCTAGATAATCCAAGTGTCCGTTCGTTAACCTAGATAGCCAAGTGCCCGCTAGGTAACGTAGACATTCCAAGTGTCTGCTAGGTAACCTACATAGTCCAAATGCCTGTTCGTTAACCTATATAGTCCAAGGGCCCACTAGTTAACCTAGATCGTCCTAGTGTCCTCTATTTAACCTGCATAGTCCAAGTGCACGCTAGTTAACCTACATAGTCCAAGTGCCGCTAGGTAACCTACATAGTGCAAGTGTCCCCTTGTTAACCTACATAGTCCAAGTGCCCGGTAGTTAACATAGATAGACCAAGTGCCCGCTAGGGAACGTACATAGTCCAAGTGCCCGCTAGGTAACCTCGATAGTGCATGTGCCCGGTATTAACCTACATAGTCCAAGTGCCCGCTAGGTAACCTAGATAGTCCAAGGGCCCGCTAGTTTACCTACATAGTCCATGTGCCCGGTAGTTAACTTACATAGTCCAAGTGCCCACTCTGGAACCTATATAGTCCAAGTGCATGCTAGGGAACCTACATAGTCCAAGTGTCCGTAGGGAACATACAGAGTCCAAGTTCCCGCTAGGGAATCTACATAGTCCAAGGGCCCGCTGGTTAACGTAGATAGTCCAAGTGCCGCTACATAATCTACATAGTCAAAGTGCCCGCTAGGGAACCTACATAGTACAAGTGACCTCTAGTTAACCTAGATGGTCCAAATGCCCGCTAGTTAACCTAGATAGTCCAAGTGCCTGCTAGTTAACCTAGATAGTCCAAGGGCCCGCTAGGGAACCTACATAGTCCAAGGGCCCGCTAGAGGACCTACATAGTCCAAGTGCCCATTAGTTAACCTAGATAGTCCAAGTGCCCGTAGGGATCCTATATAGTCCAAGTGCCCGCTAGGGAAGCTACATAGTCAAAGTGCCCGCTAGGGAACCTGCATTGTGCAAGTGCCCGCTAGTTAACCTAGATAGTCCAAGTGCCCGTTAGTTAACCTACATAGTCCAAGGGCCCTCTAGTTAACCTGGATAGTCCAAGTGCCCACTATTGTATGTAAATAGTTCAAGTGCCCGCTAGGTAACCTAGATTGTCCAAGTGTCCGCTAGTTAACCTACATAGTCCAATGCCCGATAGGGTACCTACATAGTTCAAGTGCCCGCTGAGGAAGCTACATAGTCCAAGTACCCGATAGGGAACCTACATATTCCAAGTGCCCGTTAGGGAACCTAGATAGTCCAAGTGCCCGTAGGGAACCTATATAGTCCAATTGCCCGCTAGGGAACGTACATAGTCAAAGAGCCCGCTAGGGAACCTGCATTGTAAAAGTGCCCGCTAATTAACCTAGATAGTCCAAGTGCCCGCTAATTAACCTAGATAGTCCAAGTGCCCGCTAGTTAACCTTGATCATCCAAGTGCCCGCTAGTTAACCTACATATTCCAAGTGCCTGATAGAGAACCTACATAGTCCAAGTGCCTGCAGAGGAACCTACATAGTCCAAGTGTACGATAGGGAACCTACATATTCCAAGTGCCCGTTAGGGAACCTAGATAGTCCAGGTGCCCATAGGGAATCTATATAATCCACGTGCCCGCTAGGGAACCTACATAGTCAAAGTGCCCGCTAGGGAACCTGCATTGTGCAAGTGCCCGCTAGTTAACCTAGATATTCCAAGTACCCGCTAGTTAACCTACATAGTCAAAGTGCCCATAGGGGACCTATATAGTCCAAGTGTCCGCTAGGGAACCTGCATTGTCCAAGTGTCCGCTAGGGAACCTGCATTGTGCAAGTGCCCGCTAGTTAACCTAGATAGTCCAAAAGCCCGCTAGTTGACTTACATAGTCCAAGGTCAGCTAGTTAACCTAGATAGTCCAAGTGCCTGCTAGTTAACCTACATAGTCCAAGGTCAGCTAGTTAACCTAGATAGTCCAAGTGCCCGCTAGTTAACCTACATACTCCAAGAACCCGCTAGTTAACCTAGATAATACAAGTGCCCGCTAGTCAACCTACATAGTCCAAGGGCCCGCTAGTTAACCTAGATATTCCAAGTGCCCGCTAATTAACCTACATAGTCAAAGTGCCCTTAGGGAACCTACATAGTCCAAGTTCCCATTAGGTAACCTAGATATTACAAGTGCCCGCAAGGTAACCTACATAGTCCAAGTGCCCACTAGGTAACCTACATAGTCAAAGTGCCCTTTCGTTAACCTAGATGGTCAAAGTGCCCGCTAGGAACCCTACATAGTCCAAGTGCCCACTAGGTAACCTAAATAATCCAAATGCCCGCTAGGGAAACTACATAGTCCAAGTGCCCGCTAGTTAACCTAGATAGTCCAAGTGCCCGCTAGTAAACCTAGATAGTCCAAGGGCCCGCTAGTTAAATAGATAGTCCAAGTGCCCGCTAGTTAACCTACATAGTCCAAGGGCCCTCTAGTTAACCTAGATACTCCAAGTGCCAGCTAGGGGACGTACATAGTCCAAGTGCCCGCTAGGTAACCTTGATAGTCCAAGTGCCCACTATTGTATGTACATAGTTCAAGTGCCCGCTAGGTAACCTAGATTGTCCAAGTGTCCGCAAGTTAACCTACATAGTCCAAGTGCCCGCTAAGTAACCTAGATAGTCCAAGGTCCTGCTAGTTCACCTACATAGTCCAATACCCGATAGAGAACCTACATAGTCCAAGTGCCCGCTGAGGAACCTACATAGTCCAAATACCCGATAGGGAACCTACATATTCCAAGTGCCCTTTAGGGAACCTAGATAGTCCAAGTGCCCGTAGGGAACCTATATAGTCCAATTGCCCGCTAGGGAACCTACATAGTCACAGAGCCCGCTAGGGAACCTGCATTGTACAACTGCCCGCTAATTAACCTAGATAGTCCAAGTGCCCGCTAGTTAACCTTGATCATCCAAGTGCCCGCTAGTTAACCTACATAGTCCAAGAACCCGCTAGTTAACCTAGATAGTCCAAGTGCCCGCTAGTCAACCTACATAGTCCAAGGGCCCGCTAGTTAACCTAGATATTCCAAGTGCTCGCTAGTTAACCTAGATCGTCCAAGTGTCCGCTAGTTAACCTACATAGTCCAAGTGCCCGCTAAGTAACCTAGATAGTCCAAGGTCCTGCTAGTTAACCTACATAGTCCAATGCCCGATAGGGAACCTACATAGTCCAAGTGCCCGCTGAGGAACCTACATAGTCCAAGTACCCGATAGGGAACCTACATATTCCAAGTGCCCGTTAGGGAACCTAGATAGTCAAAGTGCCCGTAGGGAACCTATATAATCCAATTGCCCGCTAGGGAACCTACATAGTCAAAGAGCCGCTAGGGAACCTGCATTGTACAAGTGCTCGATAATTAACCTAGATAGTCCAAGTGCCCGCTAGTTAACCTTGATCATCCAAGTGACCACTAGTTAACCTACATGGTCCAAGTGCCTGATAGGGAACCTACATAGTCAAATTGCCCGCAGAGGAACCTACATAGTCCAAGTGCCCGATAGGGAACCTACATATTCCAAGTGCCCGTTAGGGAACCTAGATAGTCCAAGTGCCCGTAGGGAACCTATATAGTCCAAGTGCCCGCTAGGGAACCTACATAGTCAAAGTGCCCGCTAGGGAACCTGCATTGTGCAAGTGCCCGCTAGTTAACCTAGATAGTCCAAGTGCCCGCTAGTTAACTTACATAGTCCAAGGTCAGCTAGTTAACCTAGATAGTCCAAGTGCCCGCTAGTAAACATACATAGTCCAAGAACCCGCTAGGTAACCTAGATTGTCCAAGTGTCCGCTAGTTAACCTACATAGTCCAAGTGCCCGCTAAGTAACCTAGATAGTCCAAGGTCCTGCTAGTTAACCTACATAGTCCAATGCCGGATAGGGAACCCACATAGTCCAAGTGCCCGCTGAGGAACCTACATAGTCCAAGTACCCGATAGGGAATCTACATATTCCAAGTGCCCGTTAGGGTACCTAGATAGTCCACGTGCCCGTAGGGAACGTATATAGTCCAATTGCCCGCTAGGGAACCTACATAGTCAAAGAGCCCGCTAGGGAACCTGCATTGTACAAGTGCCCGCTAATTAACCTAGATAGTCCAAGTGCCCGCTAGTTAACCTAGATAGTCCAAGTGCCCGCTAGTTCACCTTGATCAACCAAGTGCCCTCTAGTTAACCTACATAGTCCAAGTGCCTGATAGGGAACCTACATAGTTCAAGTGCCCTCAGAGGACCTACATAGTCCAAGTGTCCGATAGGGAACCTACATATTCCAAGTGCCCGTTAGGGAACCTAGATAGTCCAAGTACCCGTAAGGTACCTATATAATCCAAGTGCCTGCTAGGGAACCTACATAGTCAAAGTGCCCGCTAGGGAACCTGCATTGTGCAAATGCCCACTAGTTAACCTAGATAGTCTAAGTGCCCGCTAGTTAACTTCCATAGTACAAGGTCAGCTAGTTAACCTAGATAGTCCAAGTGCCCGCTAGTTAACCTACATAGTCCAAGGTCAGCTAGTTAACCTAGATAGTCCAAGTGCCCGCTACTTAACCTATATAGTCCAAGATCCCGCTAGTTAACCTAGATACTCCAAGTTCCCGCTAGTTAACCTACATAGTCCAAGGGCCCGCTAGTTAACCTAGATATTCCAAGTGCCCGCTAGTTAACCTACATAGTCAAAGTGCACTTAGGGAACCTATATAGTCCAAGTGCCCCCTAGGGAACTTACATAGTCCAAGGGCCTGCTAGTTAACCTAGATAATCCAAGTGCCCGCTAGTTAACCTTGATCATCCACGTGCCCGCTAGTTAACCTACATAGTCCAAGTGCCTGATAGGGAACCTACATAGTCCAAGTGCCCGCAGAGGAACCTACATAGTCCAAGTGCCCGATTGGGAACCTACATATTCCAAATGACCGTTAGGGAACCTAGATAGTCCAAGTGCCCGTAGGGAACCTATATAGTCCAAATGCCCTCTAGGGAACCTACATAGTCCAAGTGCCCGCTAGGGAACCTGCATTGTGCAAGTGCCCGCTAGTTAACCTAGATAGTCCAAAAGCCCGCTAGTTGACTTACATAGTCCAAGGTCAGCTAGTTAACCTAGATAGTCCAAGTGCCTGCTAGTTAACCTACATAGTCCAAGGTCAGCTAGTTAACCTAGATAGTCCAAGTGCCCGCTAGTTAACCTACATACTCCAAGAACCCGCTAGTTAACCTAGATAATACAAGTGCCCGCTAGTCAACCTACATAGTCCAAGGGCCCGCTAGTTAACCTAGATATTCCAAGTGCCCGCTAATTAACCTACATAGTCAAAGTGCCCTTAGGGAACCTACATAGTCCAAGTTCCCATTAGGTAACCTAGATATTACAAGTGCCCGCAAGGTAACCTACATAGTCCAAGTGCCCACTAGGTAACCTACATAGTCAAAGTGCCCTTTCGTTATCCTAGATGGTCAAAGTGCCCGCTAGGAACCCTACATAGTCCAAGTGCCCACTAGGTAACCTAATAATCCAAATGCCCGCTAGGGAAACTACATAGTCCAAGTGCCCGCTAGTTAACCTAGATAGTCCAAGTGCCCGCTCGTAAACCTAGATAGTCCAAGGGCCCGCTAGTTAAATAGATAGTCCAAGTGCCCGCTAGTTAACCTACATAGTCCAAGGGCCCTCTAGTTAACCTAGATACTCCAAGTGCCCGCTAGGGGACGTACATAGTCCAAGTGCCCGCTAGGTAACCTTGATAGTCCAAGTGCCCACTATTGTATGTACATAGTTCAAGTGCCCGCTAGGTAACCTAGATTGTCCAAGTGTCCGCAAGTTAACCTACATAGTCCAAGTGCCCGCTAAGTAACCTAGATAGTCCAAGTGCCCGCTAGTTAACCTTGATCATCCAAGTGCCCGCTAGTTAACCTACATAGTCCAAGAACCCGCTAGTTAACCTAGATAGTCCAAGTGCCCGCTAGTCAACCTACATAGTCCAAGGGCCCGCTAGTTAACCTAGATATTCCAAGTGCTCGCTAGTTAACCTAGATCGTCCAAGTGTCCGCTAGTTAACCTACATAGTCCAAGTGCCCGCTAAGTAACCTAGATAGTCCAAGGTCCTGCTAGTTAACCTACATAGTCCAATGCCCGATAGGGAACCTACATAGTCCAAGTGCCCGCTGAGGAACCTACATAGTCCAAGTACCCGATAGGGAACCTACATATTCCAAGTGCCCGTTAGGGAACCTAGATAGTCAAAGTGCCCGTAGGGAACCTATATAATCCAATTGCCCGCTAGGGAACCTACATAGTCAAAGAGCCGCTAGGGAACCTGCATTGTACAAGTGCTCGATAATTAACCTAGATAGTCCAAGTGCCCGCTAGTTAACCTTGATCATCCAAGTGACCACTAGTTAACCTACATGGTCCAAGTGCCTGATAGGGAACCTACATAGTCAAATTGCCCGCAGAGGAACCTACATAGTCCAAGTGCCCGATAGGGAACCTACATATTCCAAGTGCCCGTTAGGGAACCTAGATAGTCCAAGTGCCCGTAGGGAACCTATATAGTCCAAGTGCCCGCTAGGGAACCTACATAGTCAAAGTGCCCACTAGGGAACCTGCATTGTGCAAGTGCCCGCTAGTTAACCTAGATAGTCCAAGTGCCCGCTAGTTAACTTACATAGTCCAAGGTCAGCTAGTTAACCTAGATAGTCCAAGTGCCCGCTAGTAAACATACATAGTCCAAGAACCCGCTAGTTAACCTAGATAGTCAAAGTTCCCGCTAGTTAACCTGCATAGTCCAAGGGCCCGCTAGTTAACCTAGATAATCCAAGTGCCCGCTAGTTAACCTACATAGTCAAAGTGCCCTTAGGGAACCTATATAGTCCAAGTGCCCGCTAGGGAACCTGCATTGTACAAGTGCCCGCTAATCAACCTAGATAGTCCAAGTGCCCGCTAGTTAACCTAGATAATCCAAGTGCCTGCTACTTAACCTTGATCATCCAAGTGACCACTAGTTAACCTACATGGTCCAAGTGCCTGATAGGGAACCTACATAGTCAAATTGCCCGCAGAGGAACCTACATAGTCCAAGTGCCCGATAGGGAACCTACATATTCCAAGTGCCCGTTAGGGAACCTAGATAGTCCAAGTGCCCGTAGGGAACCTATATAGTCCAAGTGCCCGCTAGGGAAGCTACATAGTCAAAGTGCCCGCTAGGGAACCTGCATTGTGCAAGTGCCCGCTAGTTAACCTAGATAGTCCAAGTGCCCGCTAGTTAATTTACATAGTCCAAGGTCAGCTACTTAACCTAGATAGTCCAAGTGCCCGCTAGTTAACCTACATAGTCCAAGGTCAGCTAGTTAACCTAGATAGTCCATGTGCCCGCTAGTTAACCTCGATATTCCAAGTGCCCGCTAGTTAACCTAGATCGTCCAAGTGTCCGCTAGTTAACCTACATAGTCCAAGTGCCCGTTAGGTAACCTAGATAGTACAAGTGCCCGCAAGGTAACCTACATAGTCCAAGTGCCCACTAGGTAACCTAGATAGTCCAAGTTCCTGTTAGCTAACCTAGATAATCCAAGTGCCCGCTAGGTAACCTACATAGTCCAAGGGCCCTCTAGTTAACCTAGATAGTCCAAGTGCCCACTATTGTATGTACATAGTTCAAGTTCCTGCTAGGTAACCTAGATTGTCCAAGTGTCCGTTAGTTAACCTACATAGTCCAAGTGCCCGCTAAGTAACCTAGATAGTCCAAGCTCCTGCTAGTTAACCTACATAGTCCAAGTTCCCGTTAGGTAACCTAGATAGTACATGTGCCCGCAAGGTAACCTACATAGTCCAAGTGCCCACGAGGTAACCTACATAGTCACAGTGCCCGTTCGTTAACCTAGATAGTCCAAGTGCCCGCTAGGAAACCTACATAGTCCAAGTGCCCACTAGGTAACCTAGATAGTCCAAGTGCCCGCTAGTAAACCTAGATAGTCCAATGGCCCGCTAGTTAATCTAGATAGTCCAAGTACCCGCTAGTTAACCTACATAGTCCAAGGGCCCTCTAGTTAACCTAGATAGTCCAAGTGCCCGCTAGGGGACGTACATAGTCCAATTGCCCGCTAGGTAACCTTGATAGTCCAAGTGCCCACTATTGTATGTACATAGTTCAAGTGCTCGCTATGTAACCTACATTGTCCAAGTGTCCGCTAGTTAACCTACATAGTCCAAGTGCCCGCAAAGTAACCTACATAGTCCAAGGTCCTGCTAGTTAACCTACATAGTCCAATGCCCGATAGGGAACCTACATAGTCCAAGTGCCCGCTGAGGAACCTACATAGTCCAAGTACCCGATAGGGAACCTACATATTCCAAGTGCCCGTTAGGGAACCTAGATAGTCCAAGTGCCCGTAGGGAACCTATATAGTCCAAGTGCCCGCTAGGGAACCTACATAGTCAAAGAGCCCGCTAGGGAACCAGCATTGTACAAGTGCCCGCTAATTAACCTAGATAGTCCAAGTGCCCGCTAGTTAATCTTGATCATCCAAGTGCCCGCTAGTTAACCTACATAGTCCAAGTGCCTGATAGGGAACCTACATAGTCCAAGTGCCCGCAGAGGCACCTACATAGTCCAAGTGTCCGATAGGGAACCTACATATTCCAAGTGCCCGTTAGGGAACCTAGATAGTCCAAGTGCCCGTAGGGAACCTATATAGTCCAAGTGCCCGCTAGGGAACCTACATAGTCCAAGTACCCGATAGGGAACCTACATATTCCAAGTGCCCGTTAGGGAACCTAGATAGTCAAAGTGCCCGTAGGGAACCTATATAATCCAATTGCCCGCTAGGGAACCTACATAGTCAAAGAGCCGCTAGGGAACCTGCATTGTACAAGTGCTCGATAATTAACCTAGATAGTCCAAGTGCCCGCTAGTTAACCTTGATCATCCAAGTGACCACTAGTTAACCTACATGGTCCAAGTGCCTGATAGGGAACCTACATAGTCAAATTGCCCGCAGAGGAACCTACATAGTCCAAGTGCCCGATAGGGAACCTACATATTCCAAGTGCCCGTTAGGGAACCTAGATAGTCCAAGTGCCCGTAGGGAACCTATATAGTCCAAGTGCCCGCTAGGGAACCTACATAGTCAAAGTGCCCGCTAGGGAACCTGCATTGTGCAAGTGCCCGCTAGTTAACCTAGATAGTCCAAGTGCCCGCTAGTTAACTTACATAGTCCAAGGTCAGCTAGTTAACCTAGATAGTCCAAGTGCCCGCTAGTAAACATACATAGTCCAAGAACCCGCTAGGTAACCTAGATTGTCCAAGTGTCCGCTAGTTAACCTACATAGTCCAAGTGCCCGCTAAGTAACCTAGATAGTCCAAGGTCCTGCTAGTTAACCTACATAGTCCAATGCCGGATAGGGAACCCACATAGTCCAAGTGCCCGCTGAGGAACCTACATAGTCCAAGTACCCGATAGGGAATCTACATATTCCAAGTGCCCGTTAGGGTACCTAGATAGTCCACGTGCCCGTAGGGAACGTATATAGTCCAATTGCCCGCTAGGGAACCTACATAGTCAAAGAGCCCGCTAGGGAACCTGCATTGTACAAGTGCCCGCTAATTAACCTAGATAGTCCAAGTGCCCGCTAGTTAACCTAGATAGTCCAAGTGCCCGCTAGTTCACCTTGATCAACCAAGTGCCCTCTAGTTAACCTACATAGTCCAAGTGCCTGATAGGGAACCTACATAGTTCAAGTGCCCTCAGAGGACCTACATAGTCCAAGTGTCCGATAGGGAACCTACATATTCCAAGTGCCCGTTAGGGAACCTAGATAGTCCAAGTACCCGTAAGGTACCTATATAATCCAAGTGCCTGCTAGGGAACCTACATAGTCAAAGTGCCCGCTAGGGAACCTGCATTGTGCAAATGCCCACTAGTTAACCTAGATAGTCTAAGTGCCCGCTAGTTAACTTCCATAGTACAAGGTCAGCTAGTTAACCTAGATAGTCCAAGTGCCCGCTAGTTAACCTACATAGTCCAAGGTCAGCTAGTTAACCTAATTAGTCCAAGTGCCCGCTACTTAACCTATATAGTCCAAGATCCCGCTAGTTAACCTAGATACTCCAAGTTCCCGCTAGTTAACCTACATAGTCCAAGGGCCCGCTAGTTAACCTAGATATTCCAAGTGCCCGCTAGTTAACCTACATAGTCAAAGTGCACTTAGGGAACCTATATAGTCCAAGTGCCCCCTAGGGAACTTACATAGTCCAAGGGCCTGCTAGTTAACCTAGATAATCCAAGTGCCCGCT
This sequence comes from Tenrec ecaudatus, assembly GCF_050624435.1. Taxonomy (NCBI): domain Eukaryota; kingdom Metazoa; phylum Chordata; class Mammalia; order Afrosoricida; family Tenrecidae; genus Tenrec; species Tenrec ecaudatus. The sequence continues at coordinate 2,105,994 of NW_027457652.1, forward strand.
AGTTAACCTTGATCATCCACGTGCCCGCTAGTTAACCTACATAGTCCAAGTGCCTGATAGGGAACCTACATAGTCCAAGTGCCCGCAGAGGAACCTACATAGTCCAAGTGCCCGATTGGGAACCTACATATTCCAAATGACCGTTAGGGAACCTAGATAGTCCAAGTGCCCGTAGGGAACCTATATAGTCCAAATGCCCTCTAGGGAACCTACATAGTCCAAGTGCCCGCTAGGGAACCTGCATTGTGCAAGTGCCCGCTAGTTAACCTAGATAGTCCAAAAGCCCGCTAGTTGACTTACATAGTCCAAGGTCAGCTAGTTAACCTAGATAGTCCAAGTGCCTGCTAGTTAACCTACATAGTCCAAGGTCAGCTAGTTAACCTAGATAGTCCAAGTGCCCGCTAGTTAACCTACATACTCCAAGAACCCGCTAGTTAACCTAGATAATACAAGTGCCCGCTAGTCAACCTACATAGTCCAAGGGCCCGCTAGTTAACCTAGATATTCCAAGTGCCCGCTAATTAACCTACATAGTCAAAGTGCCCTTAGGGAACCTACATAGTCCAAGTTCCCATTAGGTAACCTAGATATTACAAGTGCCCGCAAGGTAACCTACATAGTCCAAGTGCCCACTAGGTAACCTACATAGTCAAAGTGCCCTTTCGTTAACCTAGATGGTCAAAGTGCCCGCTAGGAACCCTACATAGTCCAAGTGCCCACTAGGTAACCTAATAATCCAAATGCCCGCTAGGGAAACTACATAGTCCAAGTGCCCGCTAGTTAACCTAGATAGTCCAAGTGCCCGCTAGTAAACCTAGATAGTCCAAGGGCCCGCTAGTTAAATAGATAGTCCAAGTGCCCGCTAGTTAACCTACATAGTCCAAGGGCCCTCTAGTTAACCTAGATACTCCAAGTGCCCGCTAGGGGACGTACATAGTCCAAGTGCCCGCTAGGTAACCTTGATAGTCCAAGTGCCCACTATTGTATGTACATAGTTCAAGTGCCCGCTAGGTAACCTAGATTGTCCAAGTGTCCGCAAGTTAACCTACATAGTCCAAGTGCCCGCTAAGTAACCTAGATAGTCCAAGTGCCCGCTAGTTAACCTTGATCATCCAAGTGCCCGCTAGTTAACCTACATAGTCCAAGAACCCGCTAGTTAACCTAGATAGTCCAAGTGCCCGCTAGTCAACCTACATAGTCCAAGGGCCCGCTAGTTAACCTAGATATTCCAAGTGCTCGCTAGTTAACCTAGATCGTCCAAGTGTCCGCTAGTTAACCTACATAGTCCAAGTGCCCGCTAAGTAACCTAGATAGTCCAAGGTCCTGCTAGTTAACCTACATAGTCCAATGCCCGATAGGGAACCTACATAGTCCAAGTGCCCGCTGAGGAACCTACATAGTCCAAGTACCCGATAGGGAACCTACATATTCCAAGTGCCCGTTAGGGAACCTAGATAGTCAAAGTGCCCGTAGGGAACCTATATAATCCAATTGCCCGCTAGGGAACCTACATAGTCAAAGAGCCGCTAGGGAACCTGCATTGTACAAGTGCTCGATAATTAACCTAGATAGTCCAAGTGCCCGCTAGTTAACCTTGATCATCCAAGTGACCACTAGTTAACCTACATGGTCCAAGTGCCTGATAGGGAACCTACATAGTCAAATTGCCCGCAGAGGAACCTACATAGTCCAAGTGCCCGATAGGGAACCTACATATTCCAAGTGCCCGTTAGGGAACCTAGATAGTCCAAGTGCCCGTAGGGAACCTATATAGTCCAAGTGCCCGCTAGGGAACCTACATAGTCAAAGTGCCCACTAGGGAACCTGCATTGTGCAAGTGCCCGCTAGTTAACCTAGATAGTCCAAGTGCCCGCTAGTTAACTTACATAGTCCAAGGTCAGCTAGTTAACCTAGATAGTCCAAGTGCCCGCTAGTAAACATACATAGTCCAAGAACCCGCTAGTTAACCTAGATAGTCAAAGTTCCCGCTAGTTAACCTGCATAGTCCAAGGGCCCGCTAGTTAACCTAGATAATCCAAGTGCCCGCTAGTTAACCTACATAGTCAAAGTGCCCTTAGGGAACCTATATAGTCCAAGTGCCCGCTAGGGAACCTGCATTGTACAAGTGCCCGCTAATCAACCTAGATAGTCCAAGTGCCCGCTAGTTAACCTAGATAATCCAAGTGCCTGCTACTTAACCTTGATCATCCAAGTGACCACTAGTTAACCTACATGGTCCAAGTGCCTGATAGGGAACCTACATAGTCAAATTGCCCGCAGAGGAACCTACATAGTCCAAGTGCCCGATAGGGAACCTACATATTCCAAGTGCCCGTTAGGGAACCTAGATAGTCCAAGTGCCCGTAGGGAACCTATATAGTCCAAGTGCCCGCTAGGGAAGCTACATAGTCAAAGTGCCCGCTAGGGAACCTGCATTGTGCAAGTGCCCGCTAGTTAACCTAGATAGTCCAAGTGCCCGCTAGTTAATTTACATAGTCCAAGGTCAGCTACTTAACCTAGATAGTCCAAGTGCCCGCTAGTTAACCTACATAGTCCAAGGTCAGCTAGTTAACCTAGATAGTCCATGTGCCCGCTAGTTAACCTCGATATTCCAAGTGCCCGCTAGTTAACCTAGATCGTCCAAGTGTCCGCTAGTTAACCTACATAGTCCAAGTGCCCGTTAGGTAACCTAGATAGTACAAGTGCCCGCAAGGTAACCTACATAGTCCAAGTGCCCACTAGGTAACCTAGATAGTCCAAGTTCCTGTTAGCTAACCTAGATAATCCAAGTGCCCGCTAGGTAACCTACATAGTCCAAGGGCCCTCTAGTTAACCTAGATAGTCCAAGTGCCCACTATTGTATGTACATAGTTCAAGTTCCTGCTAGGTAACCTAGATTGTCCAAGTGTCCGCTAGTTAACCTACATAGTCCAAGTGCCCGCTAAGTAACCTAGATAGTCCAAGCTCCTGCTAGTTAACCTACATAGTCCAAGTTCCCGTTAGGTAACCTAGATAGTACATGTGCCCGCAAGGTAACCTACATAGTCCAAGTGCCCACGAGGTAACCTACATAGTCACAGTGCCCGTTCGTTAACCTAGATAGTCCAAGTGCCCGCTAGGAAACCTACATAGTCCAAGTGCCCACTAGGTAACCTAGATAGTCCAAGTGCCCGCTAGTAAACCTAGATAGTCCAATGGCCCGCTAGTTAATCTAGATAGTCCAAGTACCCGCTAGTTAACCTACATAGTCCAAGGGCCCTCTAGTTAACCTAGATAGTCCAAGTGCCCGCTAGGGGACGTACATAGTCCAATTGCCCGCTAGGTAACCTTGATAGTCCAAGTGCCCACTATTGTATGTACATAGTTCAAGTGCTCGCTATGTAACCTACATTGTCCAAGTGTCCGCTAGTTAACCTACATAGTCCAAGTGCCCGCAAAGTAACCTACATAGTCCAAGGTCCTGCTAGTTAACCTACATAGTCCAATGCCCGATAGGGAACCTACATAGTCCAAGTGCCCGCTGAGGAACCTACATAGTCCAAGTACCCGATAGGGAACCTACATATTCCAAGTGCCCGTTAGGGAACCTAGATAGTCCAAGTGCCCGTAGGGAACCTATATAGTCCAAGTGCCCGCTCGGGAACCTACATAGTCAAAGAGCCCGCTAGGGAACCTGCATTGTACAAGTGCCCGCTAATTAACCTAGATAGTCCAAGTGCCCGCTAGTTAATCTTGATCATCCAAGTGCCCGCTAGTTAACCTACATAGTCCAAGTGCCTGATAGGGAACCTACATAGTCCAAGTGCCCGCAGAGGCACCTACATAGTCCAAGTGTCCGATAGGGAACCTACATATTCCAAGTGCCCGTTAGGGAACCTAGATAGTCCAAGTGCCCGTAGGGAACCTATATAGTCCAAGTGCCCGCTAGGGAACCTACATAGTCAAAGTGCCGGCTAGGGAACCTCCATTGTGCAAGTGCCCGCTAGTTAACATAGATAGTCCAAGTGCCCGCTAGTTAAATTACATAGTCCAAGATCAGCTAGTTAACCTAGATAGTCCAAGTGCCCGCTAGTTAACCTACATAATCCAAGGTCAGCTAGTTAACCTATATAGTCCAAGTGCCCCCTAGTTAACCTACATAGTCCAAGAACCCGCTAGTTAACCTAGATAGTCCAAGTACCCGCTAGTTAACCTACGTAGTCCAAGGGCCCGCTAGTTAACCTAGATATTCCAAGTGCCCGCTAGTTAACCTACATAGTCAAAGTGCCCTTAGGGAACCTATATAGTCCAAGTGCCCGCTAGGGAACCTGCATTGTACAAGTGCCCGCTAATCAACCTAGATAGTCCAAGTGCCCGCTACTTAACTTACATGGTCCAAGTGCCTGCTACTTAACCTTGATCATCCAAGTGCCCGCTAGTTAACCTACATGGTCCAAGTGCCTGATAGGGAACCTACATAGTCAAATTGCCCGCAGAGGAACCTACATAGTCCAAGTGCCCGATAGGGAACATACATATTCCAAGTGCCCGTTAGGGAACCTAGATAGTCCAAGTGCCCGCAGGGAACTTGCATTGTACAAGTGCCCGCTAATCAACCTAGATAGTCCAAGAGACCGCTAGTTAACCTAGATAATCCAAGTGCCTGCTAGTTAACCTTAATCATCCAAGTGCCCGCTAGTTAACCTACATAGTCCAAGTGCCTGATAGGGAACCTACATAGTCCAAGTGCCTGCAGAGGAACCTACATAGTGAAAGTGTCCGATAGGGAACCTACATATTCCAAGTGCCCGTTAGGGAACCTAGATAGTCCAAGTGCCCGTAGGGAACCTATATAGTCCAAGTGCCCGCTAGGGAACCTGCATTGTGCAAGTGCCCGCTAGGTAACCTAGATAGTCCAAAAGCCCGCTAGTTAACTTACATAGTCCAATGTCAGCTAGTTAACCTAGATAGTCCAAGTGCCTGCTAGTTAACCTACATAGTCCAAGGTCAGCTAGTTAACCTAGATAGTCCAAGTGCCCGCTAGTTAACCTACATACTCCAAGAACCCGCTAGTTAACCTAGATAGTCCAAGTGCCCGCCAGTCAACCTACATAGTCCAAGGGCCCGCTAGTTAACCTAGATATTCCAACTGCCCGCTAATTAACCTACATAGTCAAAGTGCCCTTAGGGAACCTACATAGTCCAAGTTCCCATTAGGTAACCTAGATAGTACAAGTGCCCGCAAGGTAACCTACATAGTCCAAGTGCCCACTAGGTAACCTACATAGTCAAAGTGCCCGTTCGTTAACCTAGATGGTCAAAGTGCCCGCTAGGAACCCTACATAGTCCAAGTGCCCACTAGGTAACCTAAATAATCCAAATGCCCGCTAGGGAAAATACATAGCCAAGTGCCCGCTAGTTAACCTAGATAGTCCAAGTGCCCGCTAGTAAACCTAGATAGTCCAAGGGCCCGCTAGTTAAATAGATAGTCCAAGTGCCCGCTAGTTAACCTACATAGTCCAAGGGCCCTCTAGTTAACCTAGATACTCCAAGTGCCCGCTAGGGGACGTACATAGTCCAAGTGCCCGCTAGGTAACCTTGATAGTCCAACTGCCCACTATTGTATGTACATAGTTCAAGTGCCCGCTAGGTAACCTAGATTGTCCAAGTGTCCGCTAGTTAACCTACATAGTCCAAGTGCCCGCTAAGTAACCTAGATAGTCCAAGGTCCTACTAGTTCTCCTACATAGTCCAATGCCCTATAGGGAACCTACATAGTCCAAGTGCCCGCTGAGGAACCTACATAGTCCAAGTACCCGATAGGGAACCTACATATTCCAAGTGCCCGTTAGGGAACCTAGATAGTCCAAGTGCCCGTAGGGAACCTATATAGTCCAATTGCCCGCTAGGGAACCTACATAGTCAAAGAGCCCGCTAGGGAACCTGTATTGTACAAGTGCCCGTTAATTAACCTAGATAGTCCAAGTGCCCGCTAGTTAACCTTGATCATCCAAGTGCCCGCTAGTTAACCTACATAGTCCAAGAAAACGCTAGTTAACCTAGATAGTCCAAGTGCCCGCTAGTCAACCTACATAATCCAAGGGCCCGCTAGTTAACCTAGATATTCCAATTGCCCGCTAGTTAACCTAGATCGTCCAAGTGTCCGCTAGTTAACCTACATAGTCCAAGTGCCCGCTAAGTAACCTAGATAGTCCAAGGTCCTGCTAGTTAACCTACATAGTCCAATGCCCGATAGGGAACCTACATAGTCCAAGTGCCCGCTGAGGAACCTACATAGTCCAAGTACCCGATAGGGAACCTACATATTCCAAGTGCCCGTTAGGGAACCTAGATAGTCAAAGTGCCCGTAGGGAACCTATATAATCCAATTGCCCGTTAGGGAACCTACATAGTCAAAGAGCCGCTAGGGAACATGCATTGTTCAAGTGCCCGATAATTAACCTAGATAGTCCAAATGCCCGCTACTTAACCTTGATCATCCAAGTGCCCGCTAGTTAACCTACATAGTCCAAGTGCCTGATAGGGAACCTACATAGTCCAAGTGCCCGCAGAGGCACCTACATAGTCCAAGTGTCCGATAGGGAACCTACATATTCCAAGTGCCCGTTAGGGAACCTAGATAGTCCAAGTGCCCGTAGGGAACCTATATAGTCCAAGTGCCCGCTAGGGAACCTACATAGTCAAAGTGCCCGCTAGGGAACCTGCATTGTGCAAGTGCCCGCTAGTTAACCTAGATAGTCCAAGTGCCCGCTGGTTAACTTACATAGTCCAAGGTCAGCTAGTTAACCTAGATAGTCCAAGTGCCCGCTAGTTAACCTACATAGCCCAAGGTCAGCTAGTTAACCTAGATAGTCCAAGTGCCCGCTAGTTAACCTACATAGTCAAAGAACCCGCTAGTTAACCTAGATAGTCCAAGTTCCCGCTAGTTAACCTACATAGTCCAAGGGCCAGCTAGTTAACCTAGATATTCCAAGTGCCCGCTAGTTAACCTACATAGTCAAAGTGCCCATAGGGAACCTATATAGTCCAAGTGCCCGCTAGGGAACCTGCATTGTACAAGTGCCCGCTAATCAACCTAGATAGTCCAAGTGCCCGCTTGTTAACCTAGATAATCCAAGTGCCTGCTACTTAACCTTGATCATCCAAGTGCCCGCTAGTTAACCTACATGGTCCAAGTGCCTGATAGGGAACCTACATAGTCAAATTGCCCGCAGAGGAACCTACATAGTCCAAGTGCCCGATAGGGAACCTACATATTCCAAGTGCCCGTTAGGGAACCTAGATAGTCCAAGTGCCCGTAGGGAACCTATATAGTCCAAGTGCCCGCTAGGGAACCTACATAGTCAAAGTGCCCGCTAGGGAACCTGCATTGTGCAAGTGCCCGCTAGTTAACCTAGATAGTCCAAGTGCCCGCTAGTTTACTTACATGGTCCAAGGTCAGCTAGTTAACCTAGATAGTCCAAGTGACCGCTAGTTAACCTACATAGTCCAAGGTCAGCTAGTTAACCTAGATAGTCCAAGTGCCCGCTAGTTATCCTCGATATTCCAAGTGCCCGCTAGTTAAACTAGATCGTCCAAGTATCCGCTAGTTAACCTACATAGTCCAAGTTCCCGTTAGGTAACCTAGATAGTACAAGTGCCCGCAAGGTAACCTGCATAGTCCAAGTGCCCACTAGGTAACCTAGATAGTCCAAGTTCCTGTTAGCTAACCTAGATAATCCAAGTGCCCGCTTGGTAACCTACATAGTCCAAGGGCCCTCTAGTTAACCTAGATAGTCCAAGTGCCCACTATTGTATGTACATAGTTCAAGTGCCCGCTAGGTAACCTAGATTGTCCAAGTGTCCGCTAGTTAACCTACATAGTCCAAGTGCCCGCTAAGTAACCTAGATAGTCCAAGCTCCTGCTAGTTAACCTACATAGTCCAAGTTCCCGTTAGGTAACCTAGATAGTATATGTGCCCGCAAAGTAACCTACATAGTCCAAGTGCCCACGAGGTAACCTACATAGTCAAAGTGCCCGTTCGTTTACCTAGATAGTCCAAGTGCCCGCTAGGAAACCTACATAGTCCAAGTGCCCACTAGGTAACCTAAATAATCCAAATGCCTGCTAGGGAAACTACATAGTCCAAGTGCCCGCTAGTTAACCTAGATAGTCCAACTGCCCGCTAGTAAACCTAGATAGTCCAAGGGCCCGCTAGTTATTCTAGATAGTCCAAGTGCCCGCTAGTTAACCTACATAGTCCAAGAACCCTCTAGATAACCTAGATAGTCCAAGTGCCCGCTAGGGGACGTACATAGTCCAATTGCCCGCTAGGTAACCTTGATAGTCCAAGTGCCCACTATTGTATGTACATAGTTCAAGTGCCCGCTATGTAACCTACATTGTCCAAGTGTCCGCTAGTTAACCTACATAGTCCAAGTGCACGCAAAGTAACCTAGATAGTCCAAAGTCCTGCTAGTTAACCTACATAGTCCAATGCCCGATAGGGAACCTACATAGTCCAAGTGCCCGCTGAGGAACCTACATAGTCCAAGTACCCGATAGGGAACCTACATATTCCAAGTGCCCGTTAGGGAACCTAGATAGTCCAAGTGCCCGTAGGGAACCTATATAGTCCAAGTGCCCGCTAGGGAACCTACATAGTCAAAGAGCCCGCTAGGGAACCTGCATTGTACAAGTGCCCGCTAATTAACCTAGATAGTCCAAGTGCCCGGTAGTTAACCTAGATAGTCCAAGTGCCCGCTAGTTAACCTACATAGTCCAAGTGCCTGATAGGGAACCTACATAGTCCAAGTGCCCGCAGAGGAACCTACATAGTCCAAGTGTCCGATAGGGAACCTACATATTCCAAGTGCCCGTTAGGGAACCTAGATAGTCCAAGTGCCCGTAGGGAACCTACATAGTCAAAGTGCCCGCTAGGGAACCTGCATTGTGCAAGTGCCCGCTAGTTAACCTAGATAGTCCAAGTGCACGCTAGTTAACTTACATAGTCCAAGGTCAGCTAGTTAACCTAGATAGTCCAAGTGCCCCCTAGTTAACCTACATAGTCCAAGAACCCGCTAGTTAACCTAGATAGTCCAAGTTCCCGCTAGTTAACCTACATAGTCCAAGGGCCCGCGAGTTAACCTAGATATTCCAAGTGCCCGCTAGTTAACCTACATAGTCAAAGTGCCCTTAGGGAACCTATATAATCCAAGTGCCCGCTAGGGAACCTGCATTGTACAATTGCCCGCTAATCAACCTAGATAGTCCATGTGCCCGCTATTTAACCTACATGGTCCAAGTGCCTGCTACTTAACCTTGATCATCCAAGTGCCCGCTAGTTAACCTACATGGTCCATGTGCCTGATAGGGAACCTACATAGTCAAATTGCCCGCAGAGGAACCTACATAGTCCAAGTGCCCGATAGGGAACCTACATATTCCAAGTGCCCGTTAGGGAACCTAGATAGTTCAAGTGCCCGTAGGGAACCTATATAGTCCAAGTGCCCGCTAGGGAACCTACATAGTCAAAGTGCCCGCTAGGGAACCTGCATTGTGCAAAGCCCGCTAGTTAAGCTAGATAGTCCAAGTCCCCGCTAGCTAACTTACATAGTCCAAGGGCCCGCTAGTTAACCTAGATATTCCAAGTGCCCGCTAGTTAACCTACATAGTCAAAGTGCCCTTAGGGAACCTATATAATCCAAGTGCCCGCTAGGGAACCTGCATTGTACAATTGCCCGCTAATCAACCTAGATAGTCCATGTGCCCGCTATTTAACCTACATGGTCCAAGTGCCTGCTACTTAACCTTGATCATCCAAGTGCCCGCTAGTTAACCTACATGGTCCAAGTGCCTGATAGGGAACCTACATAGTCAAATTGCCCGCAGAGGAACCTACATAGTCCAAGTGCCCAATAGGGAACATACATATTCCAAGTGCCCGTTAGGGAACCTAGATAGTCCAAGTGCCCGCAGGGAACCAGCATTGTACAAGTGCCCGCTAATCAACCTAGATAGTCCAAGTGCCCGCTAGTTAACCTAGATAATCCAAGTGCCTGCTAGTTAACCTTAATCATCCAAGTGCCCGCTAGTTAACCTACATAGTCCAAGTGCCTGCAGAGGAACCTACATAGTCAAAGTGTCCGATAGGGAACCTACATATTCCAAGTGCCGTTAGGGAACCTAGATAGTCCAAGTGCCCGTAGGGAACCTATATAGTCCAAGTGCCCGCTAGGGAACCTGCATTGTGCAAGTGCCCGCTAGTTAACCTAGATAGTCCAAAAGCCCGCTAGTTAACCTACATAGTCCAATGTCAGCTAGTTAACCTAGATAGTCCAAGTGCCTGCTAGTTAACCTACATAGTCCAAGGTCAGCTAGTTAACCTAGATAGTCCAAGTGCCCGCTAGTTAACCTACATACTCCAAGAACCCGCTAGTTAACCTAGATAGTCCAAGTGCCCGCCAGTCAACCTACATAGTCCAAGGGCCCGCTAGTTAACCTAGATATTCCAACTGCCCGCTAATTAACCTACATAGTCAAAGTGCCCTTAGGGAACCTACATAGTCCAAGTTCCCATTAGGTAACCTAGATAGTACAAGTGCCCGCAAGGTAACCTACATAGTCCAAGTGCCCACTAGGTAACCTACATAGTAAAAGTGCCCGTTCGTTAACCTAGATGGTCAAAGTGCCCGCTAGGAACCCTACATAGTCCAAGTGCCCAATAGGTAACCTAAATAATCCAAATGCCCGCTAGGGAAAATACATAGCCAAGTGCCCGCTAGTTAACCTAGATAGTCCAAGTGCCCGCTAGTAAACCTAGATAGTCCAAAGGCCCGCTAGTTAAATAGATAGTCCAAGTGCCCGCTAGTTAACCTACATAGTCCAAGGGCCCTCTAGTTAACCTAGATACTACAAGTGCCCGCTAGGGGACGTACATAGTCCAAGTGCCCGCTAGGTAACCTTGATAGTCCAAGTGCCCACTATTGTATGTACATAGTTCAAGTGCCCGCTAGGTAACCTAGATTGTCCAAGTGTCCGCTAGTTAACCTACATAGTCCAAGTGCCCGCTAAGTAACCTAGATAGTCCAAGGTCCTACTAGTTCACCTACATAGTCCAATGCCCGATAGGGAACCTACATAGTCCAAGTGCCCGCTGAGGAACCTACATAGTCCAAGTACCCGATAGGGAACCTACATATTCCAAGTGCCCTTTAGGGAACCTAGATAGTCCAAGTGCCCGTAGGGAACCTATATAGTCCAATTGCCCGCTAGGGAACCTACATAGTCAAAGAGCCCGCTAGGGAACCTGCATTGTACAAGTGCCCGTTAATTAACCTAGATAGTCCAAGTGCCCGCTAGTTAACTTTGATCATCCAAGTGCCCGCTAGTTAACCTACATAGTCCAAGAACCCGCTAGTTAACCTAGATAGTCCAAGTGCCCGCTAGTCAACCTACATAATCCAAGGGCCCGCTAGTTAACCTAGATATTCCAATTGCCCGCTAGTTAACCCAGATCGTCCAAGTGTCCGCTAGTTAACCTACATAGTCCAAGTGCCCGCTAAGTAACCTAGATAGTCCAAGGTCCTGCTAGTTAACCTACATAGTCCAATGCCCGATAGGGAACCTACATAGTCCAAGTGCCCGCTGAGGAACCTACATAGTCCAAGTACCTGATAGGGAACCTACATATTCCAAGTGCCCGTTAGGGAACCTAGATAGTCAAAGTGCCCGTAGGGAACCTATATAATCCAATTGCCCGTTAGGGAACCTACATAGTCAAAGAGCCGCTAGGGAACATGCATTGTTCAAGTGCCCGATAATTAACCTAGATAGTCCAAATGCCCGCTACTTAACCTTGATCATCCAAGTGCCCGCTAGTTAACCTACATAGTCCAAGTGCCTGATAGGGAACCTACATAGTCCAAGTGCCCGCAGAGGAACCTACATAGTACAAGTGTCCGATAGGGAACCTACATATTCCAAGTGCCCGTTAGGGAACCTAGATAGTCCAAGTGACCGTAGGGAACCTATATAGTCCAAGTGCCAGCTAGGGAACCTACATAGTCAAAGTGCCCGCTAGGGAACCTGCATTTTGCAAGTGCCCGCTAGTTAACCTAGATAATCCAAGTGCCCGCTAGTTAACTTACATAGTCCAAGGTCAGCTAGTTAACCTAGATAGTCCAAGAACCCGCTAGTTAACCTAGATAGTCCAAGTTCCCGCTAGTTAACCTACATAGTCCAAGCGCCAGCTAGTTAACCTAGATATTCCAAGTGCCCGCTAGTTAACCTACATAGTCAATGTGCCCATAGGGAACCTATATAGTCCAAGTGCCCGCTAGGGAACCTGCATTGTACAAGTGCCCGCTAATCAACCTAGATAGTCCAAGTGCCCGCTAGTTAACCTAGATAATCCAAGTGCCTGCTACTTACCCTTGATCATCCAAGTGCCCGCTAGTTAACCTACATGGTCCAAGTGCCTGATAGGGAACCTACATATTCCAAGTGCCCGTTAGGGAACCTAGATAGTCCAAGTGCCCGTAGGGAACCTATATAGTCCAAGTGCCCGCTAGGGAACCTACATAGTCAAAGTGCCCGCTAGGGAACCTGCATTGTGCAAGTGCCCGCTAGTTAACCTAGACAGTCCAAGTGCCCGCTAGTTTACTTACATGGTCCAAGGTCAGCTAGTTAACCTAGATAGTCCAAGTGACCGCTAGTTAACCTACATAGTCCAAGGTCAGCTAGTTAACCTAGATAGTCCAAGTGCCCGCTAGTTATCCTCGATATTCCAAGTGCCCGCTAGTTAACCTAGATCGTCCAAGTATCCGCTAGTTAACCTACATAGTCCAAGTTCCCGTTAGGTAACCTAGATAGTACAAGTGCACGCAAGGTAACCTACATAGTCCAAGTGCCCACTAGGTAACCTAGATAGTCCAAGTTCCTGTTAGCTAACCTAGATAATCCAAGTGCCCGCTTGGTAACCTACATAGTCCAAGGGCCCTCTAGTTAACCTAGATAGTACAAGTGCCCACTATTGTATGTACATAGTTCAAGTGCCCGCTAGGTAACCTAGATTGTCCAAGTGTCCGCTAGTTAACCTACATAGTCCAAGTGCCCGCTAAGTAACCTAGATAGTCCAAGCACCTGCTAGTTAACCTACATAGTCCAAGTTCCCGTTAGGTAACCTAGATAGTACATGTGCCCGCAAAGTAACCTACATAGTCCAAGTGCCCACGAGGTGACCTACATAGTCAAAGTGCCCGTTCGATTACCTAGATAGTCTAAGTGCCCGCTAGGAAACCTACATAGTCCAAGTGCCCACTAGGTAACCTAAATAATCCAAATGCCTGCTAGGGAAACTACATAGTCCAAGTGCCCGCTAGTTAACCTAGATAGTCCAACTGCCCGCTAGTAAACCTAGATAGTCCAAGGGCCCGCTAGTTGTTCTAGATAGTCTAAGTGCCCGCTAGTTAACCTACATAGTCCAAGGACCCTCTAGTTAACCTAGATAGTCCAAGTGCCCGCTAGGGGACGTACATAGTCCAATTGCCCGCTAGGTAACCTTGATAGTCCAAGTGCCCACTATTGTATGTACATAGTTCAAGTGCCCGCTATGTAACCTACATTGTCCAAGTGTCCGCTAGTTAACCTACATAGTCCAAGTGCCCGCAAAGTAACCTACATAGTCCAAGGTCCTGCTAGTTAACCTACATAGTCCAATGCCCGATAGGGAACCTACATAGTCCAAGTGCCCGCTGAGGAACCTACATAGTCCAAGTACCCGATAGGGAACCTACATATTCCAAGTGCCCGTTAGGGAACCTAGATAGTCCAAGTGCCCGTAGGGAACCTATATAGTCCAAGTGCCCGCTAGGGAACCTACATAGTCAAAGAGCCCGCTAGGGAACCTGCATTGTACAAGTGCCCTCTAATTAACCTAGATAGTCCAAGTGCCCGCTAGTTAACCTTGATCATCCAAGTGCACGCTAGTTAACCTACATAGTCCAAGTGCCTGATAGGGAACCTACATAGTCCAAGTGCCCGCAGAGGAACCTACATAGTCCAAGTGTCCGATAGGGAACCTACATATTCCAAGTGCCCGCTAGTTAACCTACATAGTCCAAGGTCAGGTAGTTAACCTAGATATTCCAAGTGCCCCCTAGTTAACCTACATAGTCCAAGAACCCGCTAGTTAACCTAGATAGTCCAAGTTCCCGCTAGTTAACCTACATAGTCCAAGGGCCCGCTAGTAAACCTAGATATTCCAAGTGCCCGCTAGTTAACCTACATAGTCAAAGTGCCCTTAGGGAACCTATATAATCCAAGTGCCCGCTAGGGAACATGCATTGTACAATTGCCCGCTAATCAACCTAGATAGTCCATGTGCCCGCTATTTAACCTACATGGTCCAAGTGCCTGCTACTTAACCTTGATCATCCAAGTGCCCGCTAGTTAACCTACATGGTCCAAGTGCCTGATAGGGAACCTACATAGTCAAATTGCCCGCAGAGGAACCTACATAGTCCAAGTGCCCGATAGGGAACCTACATATTCCAAGTGCCCATTAGGGAACCTAGATAGTTCAAGTGCCCGTAGGGAACCTATATAGCCCAAGTGCCCGCTAGGGAACCTACATAGTCAAAGTGCCCGCTAGGGAACCTGCATTGTGCAAAGCCCGCTAGTTAAGCTAGATAGTCCAAGTCCCCGCTAGCTAACTTACATAGTCCAAGGTCAGCTATTTAACCTAAATTGTCCTAGTGCCCGCTAGTTAACCTAGATACTTCAAGTGCCCGCTAGTTAATCTAGATCGTCCAAGTGTCCGCTAGTTAACCTACATAGTCCAAGTTCCCGTTAGGTAACCTAGAAGTACAAGTGCCCGCAAGGTAACCTACATAGTCCAAGTGCCCACTAGGTAACCTAGATAGTACAAGTTCCTGTTAGCTAACCTAGATAATCCAAGTGCCCGCTAGTGAATCTGCATTGTGCAAGTGCCCGCTTGTTAACCTAGATAGTCCAAGTGCCCACTAGTTAACCTACATAGTCCAAGGGCCCTCTAGTTAACCAAGATATTCCAAGTGCCCACTATTGTATGTACATAGTTCAAGTGCCCGTTAGGTAACCTAGATTGTCCAAGTGTCCGCTAGTTAACCTACATAGTCCAAGTGCCCGCTAAGTAACCTAGATAGTCCAAGGTCCTGCTAGTTAACCTGCATAGTCCAAGTTCCCGTTAGGTAACCTAGATAGTACAAGTGCCCGCTAGGAAACCTACATAGTCCAAGTGCCCACTAGGTAACCTAAATAATCAAATGCACGCTACGGAAACTACATAGTCCAAGTGCCCGCAAGTTAACCTAGATGGTCCAAGTGCCCGCTAGTAAACCTAGATAGTCCAAGAGCCCGCTAATTAATCTAGATAGTCCAAGTGCCCGCTAGTTAACCTACATAGTCCAAGAGCCCTCTAGTTAACCTAGATAGTCCAAGTGCCCGCTAGGGGACGTACATACTCCAAATGCCCGCTAGGTAACCTTGATAGTCCAAGTGCCCACTATTGTATGTACATAGTTCAAGTGCCCGCTAGGTAACCTAGATTGTCCAAGTGTCCGCTAGTTAGCCTACATAGTCCAAGTGCCCGCTAAGTAACCTAGATAGTCCAAGGTCCTGCTAGTTAACCTACATAGTCCAATGCCCGATAGGGAACCTACATAGTCCAAGTACCCGATAGGGAACCTACATAGTACAAGTGCCCGTTAGGGAACCTAGATAGTCCAAGTGCACGTAGGGAACCTATATAGTCCAATTGCCCGCTAGGGAACCTACATAGTCAAAGAGTCCGCTAGGGAACCTGCATTGTACAAGTGCCCGCTAGTTAACCTAGATAGTCCAAGTGCCCGCTAGGGGACGTACATAGTCCAAGTGCCCGCTAGGTAACCTAGATAGTCCAAGTGCCCGCTAGTTAACCTACATAGTCCAAGGTCAGCTAGTTAACCTAGATAGTCCAAGTGCCCGCTAGTTAACATACATAGTAAAAGAACCCGCTAGTTAACCTAGATAGTCCAAGTGCCCACTAGTTAACCTACATAGTCCAAGGGCCTGCTAGTTAACCTAGATATTCCAAGTGCCCGCTAGTTAACCTACATAGTCAAAGTGCCCTTAGGGAACTTATATAGTCCAAGTGCCCGCTAGAGAACCTGCATTGTACAAGTGCCCGCTAATCAACATAGATAGTCCAAGTGCCCGCTAGTTAACCTAGATAATCCAAGTGCCTGCTACTTAACCTTGATCATCCAAGTGACCGCTAATTAACCTACATGGTCCAAGTGCCTGATAGGGAACCTACATAGTCAAATTGCCCGCAGAGGAACCTACATAGTCCAAGTGCCCGACATGGAACCTACATATTCCAAGTGCCCGTTAGGGAACCTAGATAGTCCATGTGCCCGTAGGGAACCTATATAGTCCAAGTGTCCGCTAGGGAACCTACATAGTCAAAGTGCCCGCTAGGGAACCTGCATTGTGCAAGTGCCCGCTAGTTAACCTAGATAGTCCAAGTGCCCGCTAGTTAACTTACATAGTCCAAGGTCAGCTAGTTAACCTAGGTAGTCCAAGTGCCCGCTGTTAACCTACATATTCCAAGGTCAGCTAGTTAACTTAGATAGTCCAAGTGCCCGCTAGTTAACCTAGATATTCCAAGTGCCCGCTAGTTAACCTAGATCGTCCAAGTGTCCGCTAGTTAACCTACATAGTCCAAGTTCCCGTTAGGTAACCTAGATAGTACAAGTGCCCGCAAGGTAACCTACATAGTCCAAGTGCCCACTAGGTAACCTAGATAGTCCAAGTTCCTCTTAGCTAACCTAGATAATCCAAGTGCCCGCTAGGTAACCTACATAGTCCAAGTGCCCTTTCTTTAACCTAGATAGTCCAAGTGCCCGCTAGGTAACCTACATAATCAAAGGGTCCGCTAGGTAACCTATATAGTCCAAGTGCCCGTTACCTATCCTAGATAGTCCAATTGCCCGCTATGCAACATACATAGTCTAAGGGCCCGCTAGTTAACCTACATAGTCCAAGTACCCGCTAGTTAACCTAGATCATCCAAGTGCCCGCTAGTTAACCAACATAGTCCAAGGGCCCGCTAGTTAACCTATATAGTCCAAGTGCCCGCTAGGGAACCTACATAGTCAAAGTGCCCGCTAGGGAACCTACATAGTCCAAGTGCCCTCTAGTTAACCTAGATAGTCCAAATGCCCGCTAGTTAACCTAGATAGTCCAAGTGACCGCTCGTTAACCAGGATCATCAAAGTGCCCTCTAGTTAACTTACATAGTCCAAAGGCCTGCTAGTTAACCTACATAGAGCAAGGGCCCGCTAGTCAACCTTGATAGTCCAAGTGCCCACTAGTTAAACTACATAGTCCAAGTTCCCGCTAGGTAACCTAGACAGTCCAAGTGACCATTAGGTTACCTACATAGTCCAAGTGCCTGTCCGTTAACCTACATAGTCCAAGTGCCCGCTAGGTAACGTAGATAGCCCAAGTGCCCGCTAGGGAACGTACATAGTCCAAGTGCCTGCTAGGTAAACTACATAGTCCAAGTGCCCACTAGGTAACCTAGATGGTCCAATTGCCCCCTAGTTAACCTAGACAGTCCAAGTACCCGATAGGGAACCTACATAGTCTATGTGCTCGCTAGGGAACCTACATAGTCCAAGTGCTCGCTAGGCAACCTACATAGTCCAAGTGCCCGTTAGTTAACCTAGATAGTCAAAGTGCCTGCTAGGTAACCTACATAGTCCAAGTACCCGCTAGGGAACCTACATAGTCCAAGTGCCCGCTAGGTAACCTAGATAGTCCAAGTGCCCGTTAGCTAACCTAGATAGTCGAAGTGTCCGCTAGTTAACCTACATAGTCCAAGTGCCCGTTCATTAACATAGATAGGACAAGTGCCCGTTTGGTAACCTAGACAGTCCACGTGACCGCTAGGTTACCTACATAGTCCAAGTGCACGTTCGTTAACATAGATAGGCCAAGTGCCCGCTAGGGAATCTACATAGTCCAAGGACCCGCTAGTTAACGTAGATAGTCCAAGTGCCGCTAGTTAACCTACATAGTCCAAGTTCCCGTTAGGTAACCTAGATAGTACAAGTGCCCGCAAGGTAACCTACATAGTCCTAGTGCCCTCTAGGTAACCTACATAGTCAAAGTGCCCGTTCGTTAACCTAGATAGTCCAAGTGCCCGCTAGGAAACCTACATAGTCCAAGTGCCCACTAGGTAACCTAAATAATCCAAATGCCCGCTAGGGAAACTACATAGTCCAAGTGCCCGGTAGTTAACCTAGATAGTCCAAGTGCCCGCTAGTAAACCTAGATAGTCCAAGGGCCCGCTAGTTAATCTAGATAGTCCAAGGGCCCGCTAGTTAACCTACATAGTCCAAGGGCCCTCTAGTTAACCTAGATAGTCCAAGTGCCCGCTAGGGGACGTACATAGTCCAAGTGCCCGCTAGGTAACCTTGATAGTCCAAGTGCCCACTATTGTATGTACATAGTTCAAGTGCCCGCTAACTAACCTAGATAGTCCAAGTGCACGCTAGTTAACCTTGATCATCCAAGTGCCCGCTAGTTAACCTACATAGTCCAAGTGCCTGATAGGGAACCTACATAGTCCAAGTGCCCGCAGAGGAACCTACATAGTCCAAGTGTCCGATAGGGAACCTACATATTCCAAGTGCCCGTTAGGGAACCTAGATAGTCCAAGTGTCCGTAGGGAACCAATATAGTCCAAGTGCCCGCTAGGGAACCTACATAGTCAAAGTGCACGCTAGGGAACCTGCATTGTGCAAGTGCCCGCTAGTTAACCTAGATAGTCCAAGTGCCCGCTAGTTAACTTACATAGTCCAAGGTCAGCTAGTTAACCTAGATAGTCCAAGTGCCCGCTAGTTAACCTACATAGTCCAAGGTCAGCTAGTTAACCTAGATAGTCCAAGTGCCCGCTAGTTAACCTACATAGTCCAAGAACCCGCTAGTTAACCTAGATAGTCCAAGTTCCCGCTAGTTAACCTACATAGTCCAAGGTCCCGCTAGTTAACCTAGATATTCCAAGTGCCCGCTAGTTAACCTATAGACAAAGTGCCCTTAGGGAACCTATATAGTCCAAGTGCCCGCTAGGGAACCTGCATTGTACAAGTGCCCGCTAATCAACCTAGATTGTCCAAGTGCCCGCTAGTTAACCCTGATAATCCAAGTGCCTGCTACTTAACCTTGATCATCCAAGTGCCCACTAGTTAACCTACATAGTCCAAGTGCCTGATAGGGAACCTACATAGTCAAATTGCCCGCAGAGGAACCTACATAGTCCAAGTGCCCGATAGGGAACCAACATATTACAAGTGCCCGTAGTTAACCTAGATAGTCCAAGTGCCCGTAGGGAAGCTATATAGTCCAAGTGCCCGCTAGGGAAGCTGCATAGTCAAAGTGCCCGCTAGAGAACCTGCATTGTGCAAGTGCCCCTTAGTTAAAATAGGTAGTCCAAGTGCCCGCTAGTTAACTTACATAGTCCAAGGTCAGCTAGTTAACCTAGATAGTCCAAGTGCCCGCTAGTTAACCTACATAGTCCAAGAACCCGCTAGTTAACCTAGATAGTCCAAGTTCCCGCTAGTTAACCTACATAGTCCAAGGGCCCGCTAGTTAACCTAGATATTCCAAGTGCCCTCTAGTTAACCTACATAGTAAAAGTGCCCTTAGGGAACCTATATAGTCCAAGTGCCCGCTAGGGAACCTGCATTGTACAAGTGCCCGCTAATCAACCTAGATAGTCCAAGTGCCCGTTAGGGAACCTAGATAGTCCAAGTGTCCGTAGGGAACCAATATAGTCCAAGTGCCCGCTAGGGAACCTACATAGTCAAAGTGCACGCTAGGGAACCTGCATTGTGCAAGTGCCCTCTAGTTAACCTAGATAGTCCAAGTGCCCGCTAGTTAACTTACATAGTCCAAGGTCAGCTAGTTAACCTAGATAGTCCAAGTGCCCGCTAGTTAACCTACATAGTCCAAGGTCAGCTAGTTAACCTAGATAGTCCAAGTGCCCGCTAGTTAACCTACATAGTCCAAGAACCCGCTAGTTAACCTAGATAGTCCAAGTTCCCGCTAGTTAACCTACATAGTCCAAGGTCCCGCTAGTTAACCTAGATATTCCAAGTGCCCGCTAGTTAACCTATAGACAAAGTGCCCTTAGGGAACCTATATAGTCCAAGTGCCCGCTAGGGAACCTGCATTGTACAAGTGCCCGCTAATCAACCTAGATTGTCCAAGTGCCCGCTAGTTAACCTAGATAATCCAAGTGCCTGCTACTTAACCTTGATCATCCAAGTGCCCGCTAGTTAACCTACATAGTCCAAGTGCCTGATAGTGAACCTACATAGTCAAATTGCCCGCAGAGGAACCTACATAGTCCAAGTGCCCGATAGGGAACCTACATATTACAAGTGCCCGTAGGGAACCTAGATAGTCCAAGTGCCCGTAGGGAACCTATATAGTCCAAGTGCCCGCTAGGGAACCTACATAGTCAAAGTGCCCGCTAGGGAACCTGCATTGTGCAAGTGCCCGTTAGTTAAAATAGATAGTCCAAGTGCCCGCTAGTTAACTTACATAGTCCAAGGTCAGCTAGTTAACCTAGATAGTCCAAGTGCCCGCTAGTTAACCTACATTGTCCAAGGTCAGCTAGGTAACCTAGATAGTCCAAGTGCCCGCTAGTTAACCTAGATATTCCAAGTGCCCGCTAGTTAACCTAGATCGTCCAAGTGTCCGCTAGTTAACCCACATAGTCCAAGTTCCCGTGAGGTAACCTAGATAGTACAAGTGGCCGCAAGGTAACCTACATAGTCCAAGTGCCCACTAAGTAACCTAGATAGTCCAAGTATCTGTTAGCTAACCTAGATAATCCAAGTGCCCGCTAGGGAACCTGCATTGTGCAAGTGCCCGCTAGTTAACCTAGATAGTCATAGTGCCCGCTAGTTAACCTACATAGTCCAAGGGCCCTCTAGTTAACCTAGATAGTCCAAGTGCCCACTATTGTATGTACATAGTTCAAGTGCCCGCTAGGTAACCTAGATTGTCCAAGTGTCCGCTAGTTAACCTACATAGTCAAGTGCCCGCTAAGTAACCTAGATAGTCCAAGGTCCTGCTAGTTACCCTACATAGTCCAAGTTCCCGTTAGGTAACCTAGATAGTACAAGTGCCCGCAAGGTAACCTACATAGTCCAAGTGCCCACTAGGTAACCTACATAGTCAAAGTGCCCGTTCGTTAACCTAGATAGTCCAAGTGCCCGCTAGGAATCCTACATAGTCCAAGTGCCCACGAGTTAACCTATATAGTCCAAGTGCCCGCTAGGGAACCTACATAGTCAAAGTGCCCGCTAGGGAACCTACATAGTCCAAGTGCCCTCTAGTTAACCTAGATAGTCCAAATGCCCGCTAGTTAACCTAGATAGTCCAAGTGCCCGCTATTTAACCAGGATCACTAAAGTGCCCTCTAGTTAACTTACATAGTCCAAAGACCTGCTAGTTAACCTACATAGAGCAAGGGCCCGCTAGTCAACCTTGAGAGTCCAAGTGCCCGCTTGTTAAACTACATAGTCCAAGTTCCCGCTAGGTAACCTAGACAGTCCAAGTGACCATTAGGTTACCTACATAGTCCAAGTGCCCGTTCGTTAACCTACATAGTCCAAGTGCCCGCTAGGTAACGTAGATAGCACAAGTGCCCACTAGGGAACGTACATAGTCCAAGTGCCTGCTAGGTAAGCTACATAGTCCAAGTGCCCACTAGGTAACCTAGACAGTCCAATTGCCCCCTAGTTAACCTAGACAGTCCAAGTACCCGATAGGGAACCTACATAGTCTAAGTGCTCGCTAGGGAACCTACATAGTCCAAGTGCTCGCTAGGCAACCTACATAGTCCAAGTGCCCGTTAGTTAACCTAGATAGTCAAAGTGCCTGCTAGGTAACCTAAATAGTCCAAGTGCCCGCTAGGGAACCTACATAGTCCAAGTGCCCGCTAGGTAACCTAGATAGTCCAAGTGTCCGTTAGCTAACCTAGATAGTCGAAGTGTCCGCTAGTTAACCTACATAGTCCAAGTGCCCGTTCATTAACATAGATAGGCCAAGTGCCCGCTTGATAACCTAGACAGTCCAAGTGACCGCTAGGTTACCTACATAGTCCAAGTGCACGTTCGTTAACACAGATAGGCCAAGTGCCCGTTAGGGAATGTACATAGTCCAAGGACCCGCTAGTTAACGTAGATAGTCCAAGTGCCGCTAGTTAACCTACATAGTCCAAGTTCCCGTTAGGTAACCTAGATAGTACAAGTGCCCGCAAGGTAACCTACACAATCCAAGTGCCCACTAGGTAACCTACATAGTCAAAGTGCCCGTTCGTTAACCTAGATAGTCCAAGTGCCCCCTAGGAAACCTACATACTCCAAGTGCCCACTAGGTAACCTAAATAATCCAAATGCCCGCTAGGGAAACTACATAGTCCAAGTGCCCGCTAGTTAACCTAGATATTCCAAGGGCCTCTAGTAAACCTAGATAGTCCAAGGGTCCGCTAGTTAATCTAGATAGTCCAAGTGACCGCTAGTTAACCGACATAGTCCAAGGGCCCTCTAGTTAACCTAGATAGTCCAAGTGCCCGCTAGGGACGTACATAGTCCAAGTGCCCGCTAGGAAACCTTGATAGTCCAAGTGCCCACTATTGTATGTACATAGTTCAAGTGCCCGCTAGGTAACCTAGATTGTCCAAGTGTCCGCTAGTTAACCTACATAGTCCAAGTGCCCGCTAAGTAACCTAGATAGTCCAAGGTCCTGCTAGTTAACCTACATAGTCCAATGCCCGATAGGGAACCTACATAGTTCAAGTGCCCGCTGAGGAACCTACATAGTCCAAGTACCCGATAGGGAACCTACATATTCCAAGTGCCCATTAGGGAAACTAGATAGTCCATGTGCCCGTAGGGAACCTATATAGTCCAATTGCCCGCTAGGGAACCTACATAGTCAAAGAGTCCACTAGGGAACGTGCATTGTACAAGTGCCCGCTAATTAACCTAGATAGTCCAAGTGCCCGCTAGTTAACCTTGATCATCCAAGTGCCCGCTAGTTAACCTACATAGTCCAAGTGCCTGATAGGGAACCTACATAGTCCAAGTGCCCGCAGAGGAACCTACATAGTCCAAGTGCCCGATAGGGAACCTACATATTCGAAGTGCCCGTTAGGGAACCTAGATAGTCCAAGTGCCCGTAGGGAACCTATATAGTCCAAGTGCCCGCTAGGGAACTTACATAGTCCAAGTGCCCGCTAGTTAACCTATATAGTCCAAGTGCCCGCTAGTTAACCTACATAGTCCAAGTGCCCGCTAGTTAACTTACATAGTCCAAGGTCAGCTAGTTAACCTAGATAGTCCAAGTGCCCGCTAGTTAACCTACATAGTCCAAGGTCAGCTAGTTAACCTAGATAGTCCAAGTGCCCGCTAGTTAACCTACATAGTCCAAGAACCCGCTAGTTAACCTAGATAGTCCAAGTTCCCGCTAGTTAACCTACATAGTCCAAGGTCCCGCTAGTTAACCTAGATATTCCAAGTGCCCGCTAGTTAACCTATAGACAAAGTGCCCTTAGGGAACCTATATAGTCCAAGTGCCCGCTAGGGAACCTGCATTGTACAAGTGCCCGCTAATCAACCTAGATTGTCCAAGTGCCCGCTAGTTAACCTAGATAATCCAAGTGCCTGCTACTTAACCTTGATCATCCAAGTGCCCGCTAGTTAACCTACATAGTCCAAGTGCCTGATAGTGAACCTACATAGTCAAATTGCCCGCAGAGGAACCTACATAGTCCAAGTGCCCGATAGGGAACCTACATATTACAAGTGCCCGTAGGGAACCTAGATAGTCCAAGTGCCCGTAGGGAACCTATATAGTCCAAGTGCCCGCTAGGGAACCTACATAGTCAAAGTGCCCGCTAGGGAACCTGCATTGTGCAAGTGCCCGTTAGTTAAAATAGATAGTCCAAGTGCCCGCTAGTTAACTTACATAGTCCAAGGTCAGCTAGTTAACCTAGATAGTCCAAGTGCCCGCTAGTTAACCTACATAGTCCAAGGTCAGCTAGGTAACCTAGATAGTCCAAGTGCCCGCTAGTTAACCTAGATATTCCAAGTGCCCGCTAGTTAACCTAGATCGTCCAAGTGTCCGCTAGTTAACCCACATAGTCCAAGTTCCCGTGAGGTAACCTAGATAGTACAAGTGGCCGCAAGGTAACCTACATAGTCCAAGTGCCCACTAGGTAACCTAGATAGTCCAAGTATCTGTTAGCTAACCTAGATAATCCAAGTGCCCGCTAGGGAACCTGCATTGTGCAAGTGCCCGCTAGTTAACCTAGATAGTCATAGTGCCCGCTAGTTAACCTACATAGTCCAAGGGCCCTCTAGTTAACCTAGATAGTCCAAGTGCCCACTATTGTATGTACATAGTTCAAGTGCCCGCTAGGTAACCTAGATTGTCCAAGTGTCCGCTAGTTAACCTACATAGTCAAGTGCCCGCTAAGTAACCTAGATAGTCCAAGGTCCTGCTAGTTACCCTACATAGTCCAAGTTCCCGTTAGGTAACCTAGATAGTACAAGTGCCCGCAAGGTAACCTACATAGTCCAAGTGCCCACTAGGTAACCTACATAGTCAAAGTGCCCGTTCGTTAACCTAGATAGTCCAAGTGCCCGCTAGGAAACCTACATAGTCCAAGTGCCCACGAGTTAACCTATATAGTCCAAGTGCCCGCTAGGGAACCTACATAGTCAAAGTGCCCGCTAGGGAACCTACATAGTCCAAGTGCCCTCTAGTTAACCTAGATAGTCCAAATGCCCGCTAGTTAACCTAGATAGTCCAAGTGCCCGCTATTTAACCAGGATCACTAAAGTGCCCTCTAGTTAACTTACATAGTCCAAAGACCTGCTAGTTAACCTACATAGAGCAAGGGCCCGCTAGTCAACCTTGAGAGTCCAAGTGCCCGCTTGTTAAACTACATAGTCCAAGTTCCCGCTAGGTAACCTAGACAGTCCAAGTGACCATTAGGTTACCTACATAGTCCAAGTGCCCGTTCGTTAACCTACATAGTCCAAGTGCCCGCTAGGTAACGTAGATAGCACAAGTGCCCACTAGGGAACGTACATAGTCCAAGTGCCTGCTAGGTAAACTACATAGTCCAAGTGCCCACTAGGTAACCTAGACAGTCCAATTGCCCCCTAGTTAACCTAGACAGTCCAAGTACCCGATAGGGAACCTACATAGTCTAAGTGCTCGCTAGGGAACCTACATAGTCCAAGTGCTCGCTAGGCAACCTACATAGTCCAAGTGCCCGTTAGTTAACCTAGATAGTCAAAGTGCCTGCTAGGTAACCTAAATAGTCCAAGTGCCCGCTAGGGAACCTACATAGTCCAAGTGCCCGCTAGGTAACCTAGATAGTCCAAGTGTCCGTTAGCTAACCTAGATAGTCGAAGTGTCCGCTAGTTAACCTACATAGTCCAAGTGCCCGTTCATTAACATAGATAGGCCAAGTGCCCGCTTGATAACCTAGACAGTCCAAGTGACCGCTAGGTTACCTACATAGTCCAAGTGCACGTTCGTTAACACAGATAGGCCAAGTGCCCGCTAGGGAATGTACATAGTCCAAGGACCCGCTAGTTAACGTAGATAGTCCAAGTGCCGCTAGTTAACCTACATAGTCCAAGTTCCCGTTAGGTAACCTAGATAGTACAAGTGCCCGCAAGGTAACCTACACAATCCAAGTGCCCACTAGGTAACCTACATAGTCAAAGTGCCCGTTCGTTAACCTAGATAGTCCAAGTGCCCCCTAGGAAACCTACATACTCCAAGTGCCCACTAGGTAACCTAAATAATCCAAATGCCCGCTAGGGAAACTACATAGTCCAAGTGCCCGCTAGTTAACCTAGATATTCCAAGGGCCTCTAGTAAACCTAGATAGTCCAAGGGTCCGCTAGTTAATCTAGATAGTCCAAGTGACCGCTAGTTAACCGACATAGTCCAAGGGCCCTCTAGTTAACCTAGATAGTCCAAGTGCCCGCTAGGGACGTACATAGTCCAAGTGCCCGCTAGGAAACCTTGATAGTCCAAGTGCCCACTATTGTATGTACATAGTTCAAGTGCCCGCTAGGTAACCTAGATTGTCCAAGTGTCCGCTAGTTAACCTACATAGTCCAAGTGCCCGCTAAGTAACCTAGATAGTCCAAGGTCCTGCTAGTTAACCTACATAGTCCAATGCCCGATAGGGAACCTACATAGTTCAAGTGCCCGCTGAGGAACCTACATAGTCCAAGTACCCGATAGGGAACCTACATATTCCAAGTGCCCATTAGGGAAACTAGATAGTCCATGTGCCCGTAGGGAACCTATATAGTCCAATTGCCCGCTAGGGAACCTACATAGTCAAAGAGTCCACTAGGGAACGTGCATTGTACAAGTGCCCGCTAATTAACCTAGATAGTCCAAGTGCCCGCTAGTTAACCTTGATCATCCAAGTGCCCGCTAGTTAACCTACATAGTCCAAGTGCCTGATAGGGAACCTACATAGTCCAAGTGCCCGCAGAGGAACCTACATAGTCCTAGTGCCCGATAGGGAACCTACATATTCGAAGTGCCCGTTAGGGAACCTAGATAGTCCAAGTGCCCGTAGGGAACCTATATAGTCCAAGTGCCCGCTAGGGAACTTACATAGTCCAAGTGCCCGCTAGTTAACCTATATAGTCCAAGTGCCCGCTAGTTAACCTACATAGTCCAATGCCCGATAGGGAACCTACATAGTCCAAGTGCCCGCTGAGGAACCTACATAGTCCAAGTACCCGATAGGGAACCTACATATTCCAAGTGCCCGTTAGGGAACCTAGATTGTCCAAGTGCCCGTAGGGAACCTGCATTGTGCAAGTGCCCGCTAGTTCACCTAGATAGTCCAAGTGCCCGCAAGTTAACCTACATAGTCCAAGGGCCCTCTAGTTAACCTAGATAGTCCAAGTGCACACTATTGTATGTACATATTTCAAGTGCCCGCTAGGTAACCTAGATTGTCCAAGTGTCCGCTAGTTAACCTACATAGTCCAAGTGCCCGCTAAGTAACCTAGATAGTCCAAGGTCCTGCTAGTTAACCTACATAGTCCAAGTTCCCGTTAGGTAACCTAGATGGTACAAGTGCCCGCAAGGTAACCTACGTAGTCCAAGTGCCCGTTCGTTAACCTAGATATTCCAAGTGCCCGCTAGGAAACCTACATAGTCCAAGTGGCCACTAGGTAACCTAAATAATCCAAATGCCCGCTAGGGAAACTACATAGTCCAAATGCCCGCTAGTTAACCTAGATAGTCCAAGTGCCCGCTAGTAAACCTAGATAGTCCAAGGGCCCGCTAGTTAATCTAGATAGTCCAAGTGCCCGCTAGTTAACCTACATAGTCCAAGGGCCCGCTAGTTAACCTAGATAGTCCAAGTGCCCGCTAGCGGACGTACATAGTCCAAGTGCCCGCTAGGTAACCTTGATAGTCCAAGTGCCCACTATTGTATGTACATAGTTCAAGTGCCCGCTAGGTAACCTAGATTGTCCAAGTGTCCGCTAGTAAACCTACATTGTCCAAGTGCCCGCTAAGTAACCTAGATAGTCCAAGGTCCTGCTAGTTAACCTACATAGTCCAATGCCCGATAGAGAACCTACATAATCCAAGTGCCCGCTGAGGAACCTACATAGTCCAAGTATCCGATAGGGAACCTACATATTCCAATTCCCCTTAGGGAACCTAGATAGTCCAAGTGCCCGTAGGGAACCTATATAGTCCAATTGCCCGCTAGGGAATCTACATAGTCAAAGAGCCCGCTAGGGAACCTGCATTGTACAAGTGCCCGCTAATTAACCTAGATAGTCCAAGTGCCCGCTAGTTAACCTTGATCATCCAAGTGCCCGCTAGTTAACCTACATAGTCCAAGTGCCTGATAGGGAACCTACATAGTCCAAGTGCCCGCAGAGGAACCTACATAGTCCAAGTGTCCGATAGGGAACCTACATATCCCAAGTGCCCGTTAGGGAACCTAGATTGTCCAAGTGCCCGCTAGGGAACCTACATAGTCAAAGAGCCCGCTAGGGAACCTGCATTGTGCAAGTGCCCGCTAGTTAACTTAGATAGTCCAAGTGCCCGCTAGTTAACTTACATATTCCAAGGTCAGCTAGTTAACCTAGATAGTCCAAGTGCCCGCTAGTTAACTTACATAGTCCAAGGTCAGCTCGTTAACCTAGATAGTCCAAGTTCCCGATAGTTAACCTACATAGTCCAAGAACCCGCTAGTTAACCTAGATAGTCCAAGTTCCTGCTAGTTAACCTACATAGTCCAAGGGCCCGCTAATTAACCTAGATATTCCAAGTGCCCGCTAGTTAACCTACATAGTCAAAGTGCCCTTAGGGAACCTATATAGTCCTATTCCCCCTAGGGAACCTGCATTGTACAAGTGCCCGCTAATCAACCTAGATAGTCCAAGTGCCCGCTAGTTAACCTAGATAATCCAAGTGCCTGCTACTTAACTTTGATCATCCAAGTGCCCGCTAGTTAACCTACATATTCCAAGTCCCTATAGGGAACCTACATAGTCAAATTGCCCGCAGAAGAACCTACATAGTCCAAGTGCCCGATAGGAAACCTACATATTCCAAGTGCCCGTTAGGGAACCTAGATAGTCCAAGTGCCCGTAGGGAACCTATACAGTCCAAGTGCCCGCTAGGGAACCTACATAGTCAAAGTGCCCGCTAGGGAACCTGCATTGTGCAAGTGCCCGCTAGTTAACCTAGATAGTCCAAGTGCCCGCTAGTTAAATTACATAGTCCTAGGTCAGCTAGTTAACCAAATAGTCCAAGTGCCCGCTAGTTAACCTACATAGTCCAAGGTCACCTAGTTAACCTAGATAGTCCAAGTGCCCGCTGGTTAACCTAGATATTCCAAGTGCCCACTAGTTAACCTAGATCGTCCAAGTGTCCGCTAGTTAACCTACATAGTCCAAGTTCCCGTTAGGTAACCTAGATAGTACAAGTGCCCGCAAGGTAACCTACATAGTCCAAGTGCCCACTAGGTAACCTAGATAGTCCAAGTTCCTCTTAGCTAACCTAGATAATCCAAGTGCCCGCTAGGTAACCTACATAGTCCAAGTGCCCTTTCGTTAACCGAGATAGTCCAAGTGCCAACTAGGTAACCTACATAATCAAAGGGTCCGCTAGGTAACCTATATAGTCCAAGTGCCCGTTACCTATCCTAGATGGTCCAATTGCCCGCTATGCAACATACATAGTCTAAGTGCCCGCTAGTTAACCTACATAGTACAAGGCCCGCTAGGTAACCTAGATAGTCCAAGTGCCCGCTAGGTAACTTACATATTCCAAATGCCCGCTAGGCAACCTAGATAGTCCAAGTGTCCGTTCGTTAACCTAGATAGCCAAGTGCCCGCTAGGTAACCTAGACAGTCCAAGTGTCTGCTAGGTAACCTACATAGTCCAAATGCCTGTTCGTTAACCTACATAGTCCAAGGGCCCACTAGTTAACCTAGATCGTCCAAGTGTCCTCTAGTTAACCTGCATAATCCAAGTGCATGCTAGTTAACCTACATAGTGCAAGTGCCGCTAGGTAACCTACATAGTGCAAGTTTCCCCTAGTTAACCTACATAGTCCAAGTGCCCGGTAGTTAACATAGATAGTCCAAGTGCCCGCTAGGGAACGTACATAGTCCAAGTGCCCGCTAGGTAACCTAGATAGTGCATGTGCCCGGTAGTTTACCTACATAGTCCAAGTGCCCGCTAGGTAACCTAGATAGTCCAAGGGCCCGCTAGTTTACCTACATAGTCCAAGTGCCCGGTAGTTAACTTACATAGTCCAAGTGCCCGCTCTGGAAACTACATAGTCCAAGTGCCTGCTAGGGAACCTTCATAGTTCAAGTGTCCGTAGAGAACATACGGAGTCCAAGTGCCCGCTAGGGAATCTACATAGTCCAAGGGCCCGCTAGTTAACGTAGATAGTCCAAGTGCCACTAGATAATCTACATAGTCCAACGGCCCGCTAGTTAAGCTACATAGTCCAAGTACCCGATAGTTAACCTAGATCATCCAAGTGCACGCTAGTTAACCTACATAGTCCAAGGGCCCGCTAGTTAACCTATATAGTCCAAGTGCCCGCTAGGGAACCTACATAGTCAAAGTGCCCGCTAGGGAACCTACATAGTCCAAGTGCCCTCTAGTTAACCTAGATAGTCCAAATGCCCGCTAGTTAACCTAGATAGTCCAAGTGACCGCTAGTTAACCAGGATCATCAAAGTGCCCTCTAGTTAACTTACATAGTCCAAAGGCCTGCTAGTTAACCTACATAGAGCAAGGGCCCGGTAGTTAACCTTGATAGTCCAAGTGCCCGCTAGTTAACCTACATAGTCCAAGTTCCCGCTAGGTAACCTAGACAGTCCAAGTGACCATTAGGTTACCTACATAGTCCAAGTGCCCGTTCGTTAACCTACATAGTCCAGGTGCCCGCTAGGTAACGTAGATAGCCCAAGTGCCCGCTAGGGAACGTACATAGTCCAAGTGCCTGCTAGGTAAACTACATAGTCCAAGTGCCCACTAGGTAACCTAGACAGTCCAATTGCCCCCTAGTTAACCTAGACAGTCCAAGTACCCGATAGGGAACCTACATAGTCTATGTGCTCGCTAGGGAACCTACATAGTCCAAGTGCTCGCTAGGCAACCTACATATTCCAAGTGCCCGTTAGTTAACCTAGATAGTCAAAGTGCCTGCTAGGTAACCTACATAGTCCAAGTACCCGCTAGGGAACCTACATAGTCCAAGTGCCCGCTAGGTAACCTAGATAGTCCAAGTGCCCGTTAGCTAACCTAGATAGTCGAAGTGTCCGCTAGTTAACCTACATAGTCCAAGTGCCCGTTCATTAACATAGATAGGCCAAGTGCCCGCTTGGTAACATAGACAGTCCAAGTGACCGCTAGTTTACCTACATAGTCCAAGTGCACGTTCGTTAACCTAGATAGTCCAAGTGCCCGCTAGGGAATCTACATAGTCCAAGGGCCCGCTAGTTAACGTAGATAGTCCAAGTGCCGCTAGTTAACCTACATAGTCCAAGTTCCCGTTAGGTAACCTAGATAGTACAAGTGCCCGCAAGGTAACCTACCTAGTCCAAGTGCCCACTAGGTAACCTAGATAGTCCAAGTTCCTGTGAGCTAACCTAGATAATCCAAGTGCCCACTAGGTAACCTACATAGTCCAAGTACCCTTTCGTTGACCTAGATAGTCCAAGTGCCCTCTAGGTAACCTACATAGTCAACGTGTCCGCTAGGTAACCTATATAGTCCAAGTGCCTGTTACCTAACCTAGATAGTCCAATTGCCCGCTATGCAACATACATAGTCTAAGTGCCCGCTAGTTAACCTACATAGTCAAAGTGCCCGGTAGGTAACCTAGATACTCCAAGTGCCCGCTAGGTAACTTACATAGTCCAAATGCCCGCTAGGCAACCTAGATAGTCCAAGTGTCCGTTCGTTAACCTAGATAGCCAAGTGCCCGCTAGGTAACCTAGACAGTCCAAGTGTCTGCTAGGTAACCTACATAGTCCAAATGCCTGTTCGTTAACCTACATAGTCCAAGGACCCACTAGTTAACATAGATCGTCCAAGTGTCCTCTAGTTAACCTGCATAGTCCAAGTGCACGCTTGTTAACCTACATAGTCCAAGTGCCGCTAGGTAACCTACATAGTCCAAGT
The DNA here is from genome assembly GCF_050624435.1 of Tenrec ecaudatus. Classification (NCBI taxonomy): domain Eukaryota; kingdom Metazoa; phylum Chordata; class Mammalia; order Afrosoricida; family Tenrecidae; genus Tenrec; species Tenrec ecaudatus. Next base: position 2,137,795 of record NW_027457652.1, read on the forward strand.
GTCCCCTAGTTAACCTACATAGTCCAAGTACCCGGTAGTTATCATAGATAGTCCAAGTGCCCGCTAGGGAACGTACATAGTCCAAGTGCCCGCTAGGTAACCTAGATAGTGCATGTGCCCGGTAGTTAACCTACATAGTCCATGTGCCCGCTAGGTAACCTAGATAGTCCAAGGGCCCGCTAGTTTACCTACATAGTCCAAGTGCCCGGTAGTTAACTTACATAGTCCAAGTGCCCGCTCTGGAACCTACATAGTCCAAGTGCCTGCTAGGGAACCTACATAGTTCAAGTGTCCGTAGGGAACATATAGAGTCCAAGTACCCGCTAGGGAATCTACATAATCCAAGGGCCCGCTAGTTAACGTAGATAGTCCAAGTGCCGCTAGATAATCTACATAGTCCAAGGGCCCGCTAGTTAACCTACAGAGTCCAAGTACCCGCTAGTTAACCTAGATCGTCCAAGTGCACGCTAGTTAACCTACATAGTCCAAGGGCCCGCTAGGGAACCTACATAGTCCAAGTGCCCTCTATTTAACCTAGATAGTCCAAATGCCCGCTAGTTAACCTAGATAGTCCAAGTGACCGCTAGTTAACCAGGATCATCAAAGTGCCCTCTAGTTAACTTACATAGTCCAAAGGCCTGCTAGTTAACCTACATAGAGCAAGGGCCCGTTAGTTAACCTTGATAGTCCACGTGCCCGCTAGTTAAACTACATAGTCCAAGTTCCCGCTAGGTAACCTAGACAGTCCAAGTGACCATTATGTTAGCTACATAGTCCAAAGGCCCGTTCGTTAACCTACATAGTCCAAGTGCCCGCTAGGTAACGTAGATAGCCCAAGTGCCCGCTAGTGAACGTACATAGTCCAAGTGCCCGCTAGGTAACCTAGATAGTCCAACTGCCCGCTAGTTAACCTACATAGTCCAAGTTCCTGCTAGGTAAACTACATAGTCCAAGTGCCCACTAGGTAACCTAGACAGTCCAATTGCCCGCTAGTTAACCTAGACAGTCAAAGTACCCTATAGGGAACCTACATAGTCTAAGTGCTCGCTAGGGAACCTACATAGTCCAATTGCTCGCTAGGCAACCTACATAGTCCAAGTGCCCGTTAGTTAACCTAGATAGTCAAAGTGCCTCCTAGGTAACCTAAATAGTCCAAGGCCCGCTAGGGAACCTACATAGTCCAAGTGCCCGCTGGTAACCTAGATAGTCCAAGTGCCCGTTAGCTAACCTAGATAGTCGAAGTGTCCGCTAGTTAACCTACATAGTCCAAGTGCCCGTTCATTAACATAGATAGGCCAAGTGCCCGCTTGGTAACCTAGACAGTCCAAGTGACCGCTAGGTTACCTACATAGTCCAAGTGCACGTTCGTTAACCTAGATAGTCCAAGTGCCCGCTAGGGAAACTACATAATCCAAGTGCCCGCTAGTTAACCTAGATAGTCCAATTGCCCGCTAGTAAACCTAGATAGTCCAAGGGACCGCTAGGGAATCTACATAGTCCAAGGGCCCGTTGGGAACCTACATAGTCCAAGTGCCCGTTACTTAACCTAGATAGTCCAAGTGCCCGCTTGGTAACCTAGATAGTCCAACAGCCCGCTAGTAACCTACATACTCCAAGAACCCGCTAGGTAACGTAGAAAGTTCAAGTGCCAGCTAGGTAACCTAGATATTCAAAGTGCCCGCTAGGTAACCTACAAAATCTAAGTGCCCGCTAGGTTATCTATGTAGTCCAAATGCCCGCTAGGGAATCTACATAGTCCAAGGGCCCGCTAGTTAACGTAGATAGTCCAAGAGCCGCTTGTTAATCTACATAGTCCAAGGGCCCGCTAGTTAACCTACATAGTCCAAGTACCCGCTAGTTAACCTAGATCGTCCATTTGCCCGCTAGGTAACCTACATTGTCCAAGGGCCCGCTAGTTAACCTACATTGTCCAAGGACCCGCTAGGTAACCTACAAAGTCTAAGTGCCCGCTAGGTTATCTATATAGTCCAAATGCCCGCTAGGGAACCTACATAGTCCAAGTGCCCGCTAGTTAACCTAGATCGTCCAAGTGCCCGCTAGTTAACCAACATAGTCAATGGGCCCACTAGTTATCCAACATAGTGCAAGAGCCCGCTAGTTAACCTAGATCGTGCAAGTGTCTGCTAGTTAACCTACATAATCCAAGTGCGAGTTAGCTAACCTAGATAGTCAAAGGGCCCGCTAGTAAACATTGATCACCCAGGTGCCCGCTTGTTAACCTAGATAGTCCAAGTGCACGCTAGTTAACCTAGATAGTCCAAGTGCCCTCTAGTTAACCTAGATCGTGCAAGTGTGCGCTAGTTAACCTACATAGACCAAGGGCCCCTAGGTAACCTAGATAGTCCTTTTGCCCGTTAGTTAACCTAGATAGTCCAATGGCTCACTACGGGACGTACATAGTCCAAGTGCCCGCTAGTTAACCTACATAGTACAATGTCCGCTAGTTAACCTAGATACTCCAAGTGCCCGCTAGTTAACCTACATAGTACAAGGGACCTCTAGTTGACCTTGATAGTAAAGTTCCCGCTAGTTAACCTAGATAGTCAAAGTGCCCGCTAATTAACCTAAGTAGTACAAATGACCGATAGGGATCCTACATAGTACAAGTGCCCGCTAGTTAACCTACATAGTCCAAATCCCCGTTAGGTAACCTAGGCAGTCCAAGTGACCATTATGTTACCTACATAGTCCAAGTGCCCGATAGGGAACCTACATATTACAAGTGCCCGTAGGGAACCTAGATAGTCCAAGTGCCCGTAGGGAACCTATATAGTCCAAGTGCCCGCTAGGGAACCTACATAGTCAAAGTGCCCGCTAGGGAACCTACATAGTCAAAGTGCCCGCTAGGGAACCTGCATTGTGCAAGTGCCCGTTAGTTAAAATAGATAGTCCAAGTGCCCGCTAGTTAACTTACATAGTCCAAGGTCAGCTAGTTAACCTAGATAGTCCAAGTGCCCGCTAGTTAACCTACATAGTCCAAGGTCAGCTAGGTAACCTAGATAGTCCAAGTGCCCGCTAGTTAACCTAGATATTCCAAGTGCCCGCTAGTTAACCTAGATCGTCCAAGTGTCCGCTAGTTAACCCACATAGTCCAAGTTCCCGTGAGGTAACCTAGATAGTACAAGTGGCCGCAAGGTAACCTACATAGTCCAAGTGCCCACTAGGTAACCTAGATAGTCCAAGTATCTGTTAGCTAACCTAGATAATCCAAGTGCCCGCTAGGGAACCTGCATTGTGCAAGTGCCCGCTAGTTAACCTAGATAGTCATAGTGCCCGCTAGTTAACCTACATAGTCCAAGGGCCCTCTAGTTAACCTAGATAGTCCAAGTGCCCACTATTGTATGTACATAGTTCAAGTGCCCGCTAGGTAACCTAGATTGTCCAAGTGTCCGCTAGTTAACCTACATAGTCAAGTGCCCGCTAAGTAACCTAGATAGTCCAAGGTCCTGCTAGTTACCCTACATAGTCCAAGTTCCCGTTAGGTAACCTAGATAGTACAAGTGCCCGCAAGGTAACCTACATAGTCCAAGTGCCCACTAGGTAACCTACATAGTCAAAGTGCCCGTTCGTTAACCTAGATAGTCCAAGTGCCCGCTAGGAAACCTACATAGTCCAAGTGCCCACGAGTTAACCTATATAGTCCAAGTGCCCGCTAGGGAACCTACATAGTCAAAGTGCCCGCTAGGGAACCTACATAGTCCAAGTGCCCTCTAGTTAAGCTAGATAGTCCAAATGCCCGCTAGTTAACCTAGATAGTCCAAGTGCCCGCTATTTAACCAGGATCACTAAAGTGCCCTCTAGTTAACTTACATAGTCCAAAGACCTGCTAGTTAACCTACATAGAGCAAGGGCCCGCTAGTCAACCTTGAGAGTCCAAGTGCCCGCTTGTTAAACTACATAGTCCAAGTTCCCGCTAGGTAACCTAGACAGTCCAAGTGACCATTAGGTTACCTACATAGTCCAAGTGCCCGTTCGTTAACCTACATAGTCCAAGTGCCCGCTAGGTAACGTAGATAGCACAAGTGCCCACTAGGGAACGTACATAGTCCAAGTGCCTGCTAGGTAAACTACATAGTCCAAGTGCCCACTAGGTAACCTAGACAGTCCAATTGCCCCCTAGTTAACCTAGACAGTCCAAGTACCCGATAGGGAACCTACATAGTCTAAGTGCTCGCTAGGGAACCTACATAGTCCAAGTGCTCGCTAGGCAACCTACATAGTCCAAGTGCCCGTTAGTTAACCTAGATAGTCAAAGTGCCTGCTAGGTAACCTAAATAGTCCAAGTGCCCGCTAGGGAACCTACATAGTCCAAGTGCCCGCTAGGTAACCTAGATAGTCCAAGTGTCCGTTAGCTAACCTAGATAGTCGAAGTGTCCGCTAGTTAACCTACATAGTCCAAGTGCCCGTTCATTAACATAGATAGGCCAAGTGCCCGCTTGATAACCTAGACAGTCCAAGTGACCGCTAGGTTACCTACATAGTCCAAGTGCACGTTCGTTAACACAGATAGGCCAAGTGCCCGCTAGGGAATGTACATAGTCCAAGGACCCGCTAGTTAACGTAGATAGTCCAAGTGCCGCTAGTTAACCTACATAGTCCAAGTTCCCGTTAGGTAACCTAGATAGTACAAGTGCCCGCAAGGTAACCTACACAATCCAAGTGCCCACTAGGTAACCTACATAGTCAAAGTGCCCGTTCGTTAACCTAGATAGTCCAAGTGCCCCCTAGGAAACCTACATACTCCAAGTGCCCACTAGGTAACCTAAATAATCCAAATGCCCGCTAGGGAAACTACATAGTCCAAGTGCCCGCTAGTTAACCTAGATATTCCAAGGGCCTCTAGTAAACCTAGATAGTCCAAGGGTCCGCTAGTTAATCTAGATAGTCCAAGTGACCGCTAGTTAACCGACATAGTCCAAGGGCCCTCTAGTTAACCTAGATAGTCCAAGTGCCCGCTAGGGACGTACATAGTCCAAGTGCCCGCTAGGAAACCTTGATAGTCCAAGTGCCCACTATTGTATGTACATAGTTCAAGTGCCCGCTAGGTAACCTAGATTGTCCAAGTGTCCGCTAGTTAACCTACATAGTCCAAGTGCCCGCTAAGTAACCTAGATAGTCCAAGGTCCTGCTAGTTAACCTACATAGTCCAATGCCCGATAGGGAACCTACATAGTTCAAGTGCCCGCTGAGGAACCTACATAGTCCAAGTACCCGATAGGGAACCTACATATTCCAAGTGCCCATTAGGGAAACTAGATAGTCCATGTGCCCGTAGGGAACCTATATAGTCCAATTGCCCGCTAGGGAACCTACATAGTCAAAGAGTCCACTAGGGAACGTGCATTGTACAAGTGCCCGCTAATTAACCTAGATAGTCCAAGTGCCCGCTAGTTAACCTTGATCATCCAAGTGCCCGCTAGTTAACCTACATAGTCCAAGTGCCTGATAGGGAACCTACATAGTCCAAGTGCCCGCAGAGGAACCTACATAGTCCTAGTGCCCGATAGGGAACCTACATATTCGAAGTGCCCGTTAGGGAACCTAGATAGTCCAAGTGCCCGTAGGGAACCTATATAGTCCAAGTGCCCGCTAGGGAACTTACATAGTCCAAGTGCCCGCTAGTTAACCTATATAGTCCAAGTGCCCGCTAGTTAACCTACATAGTCCAATGCCCGATAGGGAACCTACATAGTCCAAGTGCCCGCTGAGGAACCTACATAGTCCAAGTACCCGATAGGGAACCTACATATTCCAAGTGCCCGTTAGGGAACCTAGATTGTCCAAGTGCCCGTAGGGAACCTGCATTGTGCAAGTGCCCGCTAGTTCACCTAGATAGTCCAAGTGCCCGCAAGTTAACCTACATAGTCCAAGGGCCCTCTAGTTAACCTAGATAGTCCAAGTGCACACTATTGTATGTACATATTTCAAGTGCCCGCTAGGTAACCTAGATTGTCCAAGTGTCCGCTAGTTAACCTACATAGTCCAAGTGCCCGCTAAGTAACCTAGATAGTCCAAGGTCCTGCTAGTTAACCTACATAGTCCAAGTTCCCGTTAGGTAACCTAGATGGTACAAGTGCCCGCAAGGTAACCTACGTAGTCCAAGTGCCCGTTCGTTAACCTAGATATTCCAAGTGCCCGCTAGGAAACCTACATAGTCCAAGTGGCCACTAGGTAACCTAAATAATCCAAATGCCCGCTAGGGAAACTACATAGTCCAAATGCCCGCTAGTTAACCTAGATAGTCCAAGTGCCCGCTAGTAAACCTAGATAGTCCAAGGGCCCGCTAGTTAATCTAGATAGTCCAAGTGCCCGCTAGTTAACCTACATAGTCCAAGGGCCCGCTAGTTAACCTAGATAGTCCAAGTGCCCGCTAGCGGACGTACATAGTCCAAGTGCCCGCTAGGTAACCTTGATAGTCCAAGTGCCCACTATTGTATGTACATAGTTCAAGTGCCCGCTAGGTAACCTAGATTGTCCAAGTGTCCGCTAGTAAACCTACATTGTCCAAGTGCCCGCTAAGTAACCTAGATAGTCCAAGGTCCTGCTAGTTAACCTACATAGTCCAATGCCCGATAGAGAACCTACATAATCCAAGTGCCCGCTGAGGAACCTACATAGTCCAAGTATCCGATAGGGAACCTACATATTCCAATTCCCCTTAGGGAACCTAGATAGTCCAAGTGCCCGTAGGGAACCTATATAGTCCAATTGCCCGCTAGGGAATCTACATAGTCAAAGAGCCCGCTAGGGAACCTGCATTGTACAAGTGCCCGCTAATTAACCTAGATAGTCCAAGTGCCCGCTAGTTAACCTTGATCATCCAAGTGCACGCTAGTTAACCTACATAGTCCAAGTGCCTGATAGGGAACCTACATAGTCCAAGTGCCCGCAGAGGAACCTACATAGTCCAAGTGTCCGATAGGGAACCTACATATCCCAAGTGCCCGTTAGGGAACCTAGATTGTCCAAGTGCCCGCTAGGGAACCTACATAGTCAAAGAGCCCGCTAGGGAACCTGCATTGTGCAAGTGCCCGCTAGTTAACTTAGATAGTCCAAGTGCCCGCTAGTTAACTTACATATTCCAAGGTCAGCTAGTTAACCTAGATAGTCCAAGTGCCCGCTAGTTAACTTACATAGTCCAAGGTCAGCTCGTTAACCTAGATAGTCCAAGTTCCCGATAGTTAACCTACATAGTCCAAGAACCCGCTAGTTAACCTAGATAGTCCAAGTTCCTGCTAGTTAACCTACATAGTCCAAGGGCCCGCTAATTAACCTAGATATTCCAAGTGCCCGCTAGTTAACCTACATAGTCAAAGTGCCCTTAGGGAACCTATATAGTCCTATTCCCCCTAGGGAACCTGCATTGTACAAGTGCCCGCTAATCAACCTAGATAGTCCAAGTGCCCGCTAGTTAACCTAGATAATCCAAGTGCCTGCTACTTAACTTTGATCATCCAAGTGCCCGCTAGTTAACCTACATATTCCAAGTCCCTATAGGGAACCTACATAGTCAAATTGCCCGCAGAAGAACCTACATAGTCCAAGTGCCCGATAGGAAACCTACATATTCCAAGTGCCCGTTAGGGAACCTAGATAGTCCAAGTGCCCGTAGGGAACCTATACAGTCCAAGTGCCCGCTAGGGAACCTACATAGTCAAAGTGCCCGCTAGGGAACCTGCATTGTGCAAGTGCCCGCTAGTTAACCTAGATAGTCCAAGTGCCCGCTAGTTAAATTACATAGTCCTAGGTCAGCTAGTTAACCTAAATAGTCCAAGTGCCCGCTAGTTAACCTACATAGTCCAAGGTCACCTAGTTAACCTAGATAGTCCAAGTGCCCGCTGGTTAACCTAGATATTCCAAGTGCCCACTAGTTAACCTAGATCGTCCAAGTGTCCGCTAGTTAACCTACATAGTCCAAGTTCCCGTTAGGTAACCTAGATAGTACAAGTGCCCGCAAGGTAACCTACATAGTCCAAGTGCCCACTAGGTAACCTAGATAGTCCAAGTTCCTCTTAGCTAACCTAGATAATCCAAGTGCCCGCTAGGTAACCTACATAGTCCAAGTGCCCTTTCGTTAACCGAGATAGTCCAAGTGCCAACTAGGTAACCTACATAATCAAAGGGTCCGCTAGGTAACCTATATAGTCCAAGTGCCCGTTACCTATCCTAGATGGTCCAATTGCCCGCTATGCAACATACATAGTCTAAGTGCCCGCTAGTTAACCTACATAGTACAAGGCCCGCTAGGTAACCTAGATAGTCCAAGTGCCCGCTAGGTAACTTACATATTCCAAATGCCCGCTAGGCAACCTAGATAGTCCAAGTGTCCGTTCGTTAACCTAGATAGCCAAGTGCCCGCTAGGTAACCTAGACAGTCCAAGTGTCTGCTAGGTAACCTACATAGTCCAAATGCCTGTTCGTTAACCTACATAGTCCAAGGGCCCACTAGTTAACCTAGATCGTCCAAGTGTCCTCTAGTTAACCTGCATAATCCAAGTGCATGCTAGTTAACCTACATAGTGCAAGTGCCGCTAGGTAACCTACATAGTGCAAGTTTCCCCTAGTTAACCTACATAGTCCAAGTGCCCGGTAGTTAACATAGATAGTCCAAGTGCCCGCTAGGGAACGTACATAGTCCAAGTGCCCGCTAGGTAACCTAGATAGTGCATGTGCCCGGTAGTTTACCTACATAGTCCAAGTGCCCGCTAGGTAACCTAGATAGTCCAAGGGCCCGCTAGTTTACCTACATAGTCCAAGTGCCCGGTAGTTAACTTACATAGTCCAAGTGCCCGCTCTGGAAACTACATAGTCCAAGTGCCTGCTAGGGAACCTTCATAGTTCAAGTGTCCGTAGAGAACATACGGAGTCCAAGTGCCCGCTAGGGAATCTACATAGTCCAAGGGCCCGCTAGTTAACGTAGATAGTCCAAGTGCCACTAGATAATCTACATAGTCCAACGGCCCGCTAGTTAAGCTACATAGTCCAAGTACCCGATAGTTAACCTAGATCATCCAAGTGCACGCTAGTTAACCTACATAGTCCAAGGGCCCGCTAGTTAACCTATATAGTCCAAGTGCCCGCTAGGGAACCTACATAGTCAAAGTGCCCGCTAGGGAACCTACATAGTCCAAGTGCCCTCTAGTTAACCTAGATAGTCCAAATGCCCGCTAGTTAACCTAGATAGTCCAAGTGACCGCTAGTTAACCAGGATCATCAAAGTGCCCTCTAGTTAACTTACATAGTCCAAAGGCCTGCTAGTTAACCTACATAGAGCAAGGGCCCGGTAGTTAACCTTGATAGTCCAAGTGCCCGCTAGTTAACCTACATAGTCCAAGTTCCCGCTAGGTAACCTAGACAGTCCAAGTGACCATTAGGTTACCTACATAGTCCAAGTGCCCGTTCGTTAACCTACATAGTCCAGGTGCCCGCTAGGTAACGTAGATAGCCCAAGTGCCCGCTAGGGAACGTACATAGTCCAAGTGCCTGCTAGGTAAACTACATAGTCCAAGTGCCCACTAGGTAACCTAGACAGTCCAATTGCCCCCTAGTTAACCTAGACAGTCCAAGTACCCGATAGGGAACCTACATAGTCTATGTGCTCGCTAGGGAACCTACATAGTCCAAGTGCTCGCTAGGCAACCTACATATTCCAAGTGCCCGTTAGTTAACCTAGATAGTCAAAGTGCCTGCTAGGTAACCTACATAGTCCAAGTACCCGCTAGGGAACCTACATAGTCCAAGTGCCCGCTAGGTAACCTAGATAGTCCAAGTGCCCGTTAGCTAACCTAGATAGTCGAAGTGTCCGCTAGTTAACCTACATAGTCCAAGTGCCCGTTCATTAACATAGATAGGCCAAGTGCCCGCTTGGTAACCTAGACAGTCCAAGTGACCGCTAGTTTACCTACATAGTCCAAGTGCACGTTCGTTAACCTAGATAGTCCAAGTGCCCGCTAGGGAATCTACATAGTCCAAGGGCCCGCTAGTTAACGTAGATAGTCCAAGTGCCGCTAGTTAACCTACATAGTCCAAGTTCCCGTTAGGTAACCTAGATAGTACAAGTGCCCGCAAGGTAACCTACCTAGTCCAAGTGCCCACTAGGTAACCTAGATAGTCCAAGTTCCTGTGAGCTAACCTAGATAATCCAAGTGCCCACTAGGTAACCTACATAGTCCAAGTACCCTTTCGTTGACCTAGATAGTCCAAGTGCCCTCTAGGTAACCTACATAGTCAACGTGTCCGCTAGGTAACCTATATAGTCCAAGTGCCTGTTACCTAACCTAGATAGTCCAATTGCCCGCTATGCAACATACATAGTCTAAGTGCCCGCTAGTTAACCTACATAGTCAAAGTGCCCGGTAGGTAACCTAGATACTCCAAGTGCCCGCTAGGTAACTTACATAGTCCAAATGCCCGCTAGGCAACCTAGATAGTCCAAGTGTCCGTTCGTTAACCTAGATAGCCAAGTGCCCGCTAGGTAACCTAGACAGTCCAAGTGTCTGCTAGGTAACCTACATTGTCCAAATGCCTGTTCGTTAACCTACATAGTCCAAGGACCCACTAGTTAACATAGATCGTCCAAGTGTCCTCTAGTTAACCTGCATAGTCCAAGTGCACGCTTGTTAACCTACATAGTCCAAGTGCCGCTAGGTAACCTACATAGTCCAAGTGTCCCCTAGTTAACCTACATAGTCCAAGTACCCGGTAGTTATCATAGATAGTCCAAGTGCCCGCTAGGGAACGTACATAGTCCAAGTGCCCGCTAGGTAACCTAGATAGTGCATGTGCCCGGTAGTTAACCTACATAGTCCATGTGCCCGCTAGGTAACCTAGATAGTCCAAGGGCCCGCTAGTTTACCTACATAGTCCAAGTGCCCGGTAGTTAACTTACATAGTCCAAGTGCCCGCTCTGGAACCTACATAGTCCAAGTGCCTGCTAGGGAACCTACATAGTTCAAGTGTCCGTAGGGAACATATAGAGTCCAAGTACCCGCTAGGGAATCTACATAATCCAAGGGCCCGCTAGTTAACGTAGATAGTCCAAGTGCCGCTAGATAATCTACATAGTCCAAGGGCCCGCTAGTTAACCTACAGAGTCCAAGTACCCGCTAGTTAACCTAGATCGTCCAAGTGCACGCTAGTTAACCTACATAGTCCAAGGGCCCGCTAGGGAACCTACATAGTCCAAGTGCCCTCTAGTTAACCTAGATAGTCCAAATGCCCGCTAGTTAACCTAGATAGTCCAAGTGACCGCTAGTTAACCAGGATCATCAAAGTGCCCTCTAGTTAACTTACATAGTCCAAAGGCCTGCTAGTTAACCTACATAGAGCAAGGGCCCGTTAGTTAACCTTGATAGTCCACGTGCCCGCTAGTTAAACTACATAGTCCAAGTTCCCGCTAGGTAACCTAGACAGTCCAAGTGACCATTATGTTAGCTACATAGTCCAAAGGCCCGTTCGTTAACCTACATAGTCCAAGTGCCCGCTAGGTAACGTAGATAGCCCAAGTGCCCGCTAGTGAACGTACATAGTCCAAGTGCCCGCTAGGTAACCTAGATAGTCCAACTGCCCGCTAGTTAACCTACATAGTCCAAGTTCCTGCTAGGTAAACTACATAGTCCAAGTGCCCACTAGGTAACCTAGACAGTCCAATTGCCCGCTAGTTAACCTAGACAGTCAAAGTACCCTATAGGGAACCTACATAGTCTAAGTGCTCGCTAGGGAACCTACATAGTCCAATTGCTCGCTAGGCAACCTACATAGTCCAAGTGCCCATTAGTTAACCTAGATAGTCAAAGTGCCTCCTAGGTAACCTAAATAGTCCAAGGCCCGCTAGGGAACCTACATAGTCCAAGTGCCCGCTGGTAACCTAGATAGTCCAAGTGCCCGTTAGCTAACCTAGATAGTCGAAGTGTCCGCTAATTAACCTACATAGTCCAAGTGCCCGTTCATTAACATAGATAGGCCAAGTGCCCGCTTGGTAACCTAGACAGTCCAAGTGACCGCTAGGTTACCTACATAGTCCAAGTGCACGTTCGTTAACCTAGATAGTCCAAGTGCCCGCTAGGGAAACTACATAATCCAAGTGCCCGCTAGTTAACCTAGATAGTCCAATTGCCCGCTAGTAAACCTAGATAGTCCAAGGGACCGCTAGGGAATCTACATAGTCCAAGGGCCCGTTGGGAACCTACATAGTCCAAGTGCCCGTTACTTAACCTAGATAGTCCAAGTGCCCGCTTGGTAACCTAGATAGTCCAACAGCCCGCTAGTAACCTACATACTCCAAGAACCCGCTAGGTAACGTAGAAAGTTCAAGTGCCAGCTAGGTAACCTAGATATTCAAAGTGCCCGCTAGGTAACCTACAAAATCTAAGTGCCCGCTAGGTTATCTATGTAGTCCAAATGCCCGCTAGGGAATCTACATAGTCCAAGGGCCCGCTAGTTAACGTAGATAGTCCAAGAGCCGCTTGTTAATCTACATAGTCCAAGGGCCCGCTAGTTAACCTACATAGTCCAAGTACCCGCTAGTTAACCTAGATCGTCCATTTGCCCGCTAGGTAACCTACATTGTCCAAGGGCCCGCTAGTTAACCTACATTGTCCAAGGACCCGCTAGGTAACCTACAAAGTCTAAGTGCCCGCTAGGTTATCTATATAGTCCAAATGCCCGCTAGGGAACCTACATAGTCCAAGTGCCCGCTAGTTAACCTAGATCGTCCAAGTGCCCGCTAGTTAACCAACATAGTCAATGGGCCCACTAGTTAACCAACATAGTGCAAGAGCCCGCTAGTTAACCTAGATCGTGCAAGTGTCTGCTAGTTAACCTACATAATCCAAGTGCGAGTTAGCTAACCTAGATAGTCAAAGGGCCCGCTAGTCAACATTGATCACCCAGGTGCCCGCTAGTTAACCTAGATAGTCCAAGTGCACGCTAGTTAACCTAGATAGTCCAAGTGCCCTCTAGTTAACCTAGATCGTGCAAGTGTGCGCTAGTTAAACTACATAGACCAAGGGCCCCTAGGTAACTTAGATAGTCCTTTTGCCCGTTAGTTAACCTAGATAGTCCAATGGCTCACTAGGGGACGTACATAGTCCAAGTGCCCGCTAGTTAACCTACATAGTACAATGTCCGCTAGTTAACCTAGATACTCCAAGTGCCCGCTAGTTAACCTACATAGTACAAGGGCCCGCTAGTTGACCTTGATAGTACAAGTTCCCGCTAGTTAACCTAGATAGTCAAAGTGCCCGCTAATTAACCTAAGTAGTACAAATGACCGATAGGGATCCTACATAGTACAAGTGCCCGCTAGTTAACCTACATAGTCCAAATCCCCGTTAGGTAACCTAGGCAGTCCAAGTGACCATTATGTTACCTACATAGTCCAAGTGCCCGCTAGGTAACTTAGATAGCCCAAGTACCCGCTAGGGAACGTACATAGTCCAAGTGCCTTCTAGGTAACCTAGATAGTCCAACTGCCCGCTAGTTAACCTACATAGTCCAAGTGCCTGCTAGAAAATTACATAGTCCAAGTGCCCATTAGGTATCCTAGACAGTCCAATTGCCCGCTAGTTAAGCTAGACAGTCCAAGTACCCGATAGGGAACCTACATAGTCCAAGTGCCCGCTGGGAACCTACATAGTCCAAGTGCTTGCTAGGCAACCTACATAGTCCAAGTGCCCGTTAGTTAACCTAGATAGTCAAAGTGCCTGCTAGGTCACCTAAATAGTCCAAGTGCTCGCTAGGCAACCTACATAGTCCAAGTGCCCGTTAGCTAACCTAGATAGTCGAAGTATCCGCTAGTTAACCTACATAGTCCAAGTGCCCGTTCGTTAACCTAGATAGGCCAAGTGCCCGCTAGGTAACCTAGACAGTCCAAGTGCCCGCTAGGTAACCTTGATAGTCCAAGTGCCTTCTATTAACCTACATAGTCCAAGTGCCCGCTAGGTAACATACATAGTACAAGTGTCCACTAGGTAACCTAAATAATCCAAATGCCCGCTAGTTAACCTAGATAGTCCAAGTGCCCGCTTGTTAACCTAGATAGTCCAAGGGCCCGCTAGTTAATCTAGATAGTCCAGTGCCCGCTAGTTAACCTAGATAGTCCAAGTGCCCGCTAGTTAACCTAGATAGTCCAAGGGCCCGCTAGTTAATCTAGATAGTCCAGTGCCCGCTAGTTAACCTACATAGTCCAAGGGCTCACTTGTTAACTTTGATAGTCCAAGTGCCCGCTAGTTAACCTAGATCGTCCAAGTGCCCGCTAGTTAACCTAGATTGTACAAGTGCCACCTAGGGATCCTTCATAATCCAAGTGCCTGCTAGGTAACCTACATAGTCCAAGTGCTCGCTAGTTAACCTAGATAGTCCTAGTGCCCGTTAGTTAACCTAGATAGTCCAATTGCCCACTAGGGGACATACATAGTCCAAGTGCCCGCTAGGTAACCTAGATAGTCCAAGTGAGCGCTAGGGTATGTACATAGTCCAAGGGCCCGCTAGTTAACCTACATAGTCCAAGGTACGCTAGTTAACCTAGATAGTCCAAGTGCCCGCTAGTTAACCTACATAGTACAAGGGCCCGCTAGTTGACCTAGATAGTCCAAGTGCCCGCTAGTTATCCTAGATAGTCAACTTGCCCGGTAGTTAACCTAAGTAGTACAAATGTCTGATAGGGATCCTACATAGTCCAAGTGCCCGCTAGGTAAACTACATAGTCCAAGTGCCCATTCGTTAACCTAGATAGTCAAAGTGCCTGATAGGTAACCTAGACTGTCCAAGTGCCCGCTAGGTTACCTACATAGTCCAAGTGCCCGTTGGTTAACCTAGATAGTCCAAGTGCCCGCTAGGTTACCTAGACAGAACAAGTGCCTGCTAGTTAACCTACATAGTCCAAGTGCCCGATAGGGAACCTACATTATCCAAGTGCCCGATAGGGAACCTACATAATGCAAGTGCCCGATAGGGAACCTACATAATCCATGTACCCGCTAGGCAACCTACATAGTCCAAGTGCCCGTTAGTTAACCTAGATAGTCAAAGTGCCTGCTAGTTAACTTAGATAGTCCAAGTGCCCGCTAGGTAACCTACATAGTCCAAGTTCCCGCTTGGTAACCTAAATAGTCCAAATGCCCGCTAGGGATCCTTCATAATCCAAGTGCCCTCTAGGAAACCTAGATAGTCCAAGTGCCCGCTAGTTAACCTACATAGTCCAATGCCTGCTAGGTAAACTACATAGTCCAAGTGACCACGAGGTAACCTAGACAGTCCAATTGCCCGCTAGTTAAGCTAGACAGTCCAAGTACCCGATAGGGAACCTACATAGTCCAAGTGCCCGCTAGGGAACCGATATAGTCCAAGTGCCTGCTAGTTAACTTAGATAGTCCAAGTGCCCGCTAGGTTACCTACATAGTCCAAGTTCCCGCTTGGTAACCTAAATAGTCCAAATGACCGCTAGGGAAACTACATAGTCCAAGTGCCTGCTAGTAAACCTACATAATCCATGGGCCCGCTAGTTAACCTACATAGTGCAAGGGCCCGCTAGTTAACCTAGATCATGCAAGTGTCCGCTAGTTAACCTACATAGTCCACGTGCCCGCTAGGTAACCTAGATAGTCCTAGTGCCCGTTAGTTAACCTAGATAGTCCAAGGGCCCACTAGGGGACGTACATAGTCCAAGTGCCCGCTAGTTAACCTACATAGTCCAAGGTCCGCTAGTTAACCTAGATAGTCCAAGTGCCCGCTAGTTAACCTACATAGTACAAAGGCCCGCTAGTTGACCTTGATAGTTCAAGTTCCCGCTAGTTAACCTAGATAGTCAAAGTGCCCGCTAATTAACCTAAGTAGTACAAATGTCTGATAGGGATCCTACATAGTCCAAGTGCCCGCTAGTTAACCTACATAGTCCAAATCCCTGCTAGGTAACCTAGGCAGTCCAAGTGACCATTATGTTACCTACATAGTCCAAGTGCCCGTTCGTTAACCTACATAGTCCAAGTGCCCGCTAGGTAACTTAGATAGCCCAAGTACCCACTAGGGAACGTACATAGTCCAAGTGCCCTCTAGGTAACCTAGATAGTCCAAGTGCCCGCTAGTTAACCTACATAGTCCAATGCCTGCTAGGTAAACTACATAGTCCAAGTGACCACTAGGTAACCTAGACAGTCCAATTGCCCGCTAGTTAAGCTAGACAGTCCAAGTACCCGATAGGGAACCTACATAGTCCAAGTTTCCCCTGGGAACCTACACAGTCCAAGTGCTCGCTAGGCAATCTACATAGTCCAAGTGCCCGTTAGTTAACCTAGATAGTCAAAGTGCCTGCTAGGTAACCTAAATAGTCCAAGTGCCCGCTAGGGAACCTACATAGTCCAAGTGCCCGCTAGGTAACCTAGATAGTCCAATTGCCCGTTAGCTAACCTAGATAGTCGAAGTGTCCGCTAGTTAACCTACATAGTCCAAGTGCCCTTTCGTTAACCTAGATAGGCGAATTACCCGCTAGGTAACCTAGACAGTCCAAGTGCCCGCTAGGTAACCTTGATGGTCCAAGTGCCTTCTAGTTAACCTACATAGTCCAAGTGCCCGCTAGGTAACATACATAGTCCAAGTGCCCACTAGGTAACCTAAATAATCCAAATGCCCGCTAGTTAACCTAGATAGTCCAAGTGCCCGCTTGTTAACCTAGATAGTCCAAGTGCCCGCTAGTAAACCTAGATAGTCCAAGGGCCCGCTAGTTAATCTAGATAGTCCAGTGCCCGCTAGTTAACCTAGATAGTCCAAGTGCCCGCTAGTTAACCTAGATAGTCCAAGGGCCCGCTAGTTAATCTAGATAGTCCAAGTGCCCACTAGTTAACCTAGATAGTCCAAGTGCCCACTAGTTAACCTAGATCGTCCAAGTGCCCGCTAGTTAACCTAGATAGTCCAAGGGCCCGCTAGTTAATCTAGATAGTCCAAGTGCCCACTAGTTAACCTAGATAGTCCAAGTGCCCACTAGTTAACCTAGATCGTCTAAGTGCCCGCTGGTTAACCTAGATAATCCAAGTGCCCGATAGTTAACCTACATAGTCCAAGGGTCCTGTAGTTAACCTAGATAGTCCAAGTGCCCGCTAGGGGACATGCATAGTCCAAGTGCCCCCTAAGGATCTACATAGTCCAAGTGCTCGCTAAGCAACCTACATAGTCCAAGTGCCCGTTAGTTAACCTAGATAGTCAAAGTGCCTGCTAGGTAACCTAAATAGTCCAAGTTCCCGCTAGAGAACATTCATAGTCCAAATGCACACTAGGTAACCTATATAGTCCAATTGCCCGTTAGCTAACCTAGATAGTCTTAGTGTCCGCTAGTGAACCTACAAGTTCAAGTGCCCGTTCGTTAACCTAGATAGGCCAAGTGCCCACTAAGTAACCTGGACAGTCCAAGTGCCCACTAGGTTACCTACATAGTCCAAGTGCACGTTCGTTAACCTAGATAGTCCAAGTGCCCGCTGGTAATCTACATAGTCCAAGGGCCCGCTAGGTAACCTTGATAGTCCAAGTGCCTTCTAGTTAACCTACATAGTCCAAGTACCTGCTAAGCAACCTACATTGTCCAAGTGCCCGTTAGTTAACCTAGATAGTCCAAGTGCCCACTAGAGGATCTACATAGTCCAAGTGCCCACTAGGTAACCTTGATAGTCCATGTGCGCGCTAGGGTATGTACATAGTCCGAGTGCTGCCTAGGAAACCTAGATAATCCATGTGCCCGCTAGTTAACCTACATAGTCCAAGGGCCCGCAAGTTAACCTACATAGTCCAAGGTCCGCTATTTAACCTAGATAGTCCAAGTGCCCGCTAGTTAACCTACATAGTACAAGGGCCCGCTACTTGACCTAGATAGTCCAAGTGCCCCCTAGTTAACCTAAATAGTCCAAGTGCCCGCTAGTTAACCTAAGTAGTCCAAATGTCCGATAGGGATCCTACATAGTCCAAGTGCCCGCTACGTAACCTACATATCCAAGTGCCCGTTCGTTAACCTAGATAGTCAAAGTGCCCGCTAGGTTACCTAGACAGTCCAAGTGCCCCCTAGGTTACCTACATAGTCCAAGTGCCTGCTAGGTAAACTACATAGTCCAAGGGCCCACTAGGTAACCTAGACAGTCCAATTGCCCGCTAGTTAACCTAGACAGTCCAAGTACCCGACAGGGAACCTACATAGTCCAAGTGCCCGCTAGGGAACCTATATAGTCCAAGTGCTCGCTAGGCAACGTACATAGTCCAAGTGCCCGTTAGTTTACCTAGATAGTCAAAGTGCCTGCTAGGTAACCTAAATAGTACAAGTGCCCGCTAGGGGACCTACATAGTCCAAGTGTCCGCTAGGTAACCTAGATAGTCCAATTGCCCGTTAGCTAACCTAGATATTCGAAGTGTCCGCTAGTTAACCTACATAGTCCAAGTGTCTGTTCGTTAACCTAGATAGGCCAAGTGCCCTCTAGGTAACGTAGACAGTCCAAGTGCCCGCTAGGTTACCTACATAGTCCAAGTGCACGTTCGTTAACCTAGATAGTCCAAGTGCCCGCTGGTAACCTACATAATCCAAGGGCCCGCTAGGTAACCTTGATAGTCCAAGTGCCTTCTAGTTAAACTACATAGTCCAAGTGCCCGCTAGGTAACCTACATAGTCCAAGTGCCCACTAGGTAACCTAAGTAATCCAAATGCCCGCTAGGAAAACTACATAGTCCAAGTGCCCGCTAGTTAACCTAGATAGTCCAAGTGCCCGCTAGTAAACCTAGATAGTCCAAGGGCCCGCTAGTTAATCTAGATAGTCCAAGTGCCCGCTAGTTAACCTAGATAGTCCAAGGGCCCGCTAGTTAGTCTAGATAGTCCAAGTGCCCGCTAGTTAACCTAGATAATCCAAGTGCCCGCTAGTTTACCTACATAGTCCAAGGGCCCTCTAGTTAACCTAGATAGTCCAAGTGCCCGCTAGGGGACGTACATAGTCCAAGTGCCCGCTAGGTAACCTAGATAGTCCAAGTGCCTGCTAGGGTATGTACATAGTTCAAGTGCCCGCTAGGTAATCTAGATTGTCCAAGTGTCCGCTAGTTACCCTACATAGTCCAAGTGCCCGCTAGGTAACCTAGATAGTCCAAGGTCCTGCTAGTTAACCTACATAGTCCAATGCCTGATACGGAACCTACATAGTCCAAGTGCCCGCTGAGGAACATACATAGTCCAAGTGCCTGATAGGGAACCTATATATTCCAAGTGCCAGTTAGGGAACCTACATACTCCAAGTGCCCATAGGGAACCTACATAGTCCAAGTGCCCGTTAGTTAACCTAGATAGTCAAAGTGCCTGCTAGGTAACCTAAATAGTCCAAGTGCTCTCTAGGTAACCTATATAGTCCAACTGCCCGTTAGTTAACCTAGATATTCCAATTGCCCGTTAGCTAACCTAGATAGTCGAAGTTTCCGCTAGTTAACCTACATAGTCCAAGTGTCCATTCGTTAACCTAGATAGTCCAAGTGCCCGCTAGGTAACC
The DNA here is from genome assembly GCF_050624435.1 of Tenrec ecaudatus. Taxonomy (NCBI): domain Eukaryota; kingdom Metazoa; phylum Chordata; class Mammalia; order Afrosoricida; family Tenrecidae; genus Tenrec; species Tenrec ecaudatus. Next base: position 2,157,315 of record NW_027457652.1, read on the forward strand.
TAGAGTCCAAGTGCTCGCTACTTAACCAATATAGTCCAAGTGCCCGCTATGTAACCTAGATAGTCAAAGTGCCCGTTAGGTAACCTAGATAGTCCAAGTGCCCGCTAGGTGCTTACATTGACGAAGTTCCCGCTAGGTAACCTGATAGTCCAAGTGCCCGTTACCTAACCTGGATAGTCCAAGTGCCCGCTAGGCAACCTACATAGTCCAAGAGCCCGTTCGTTGACCTAGAAGTCCAAGTGCTCGCTAGGTAACCTAGACAGTAGAAGTGCCCGCTATGTTACCTGCATATTCCAAGTGCCCGTTCATTAACCTAGATAGTCCAAGTGCCCACTAGGTAACCTACATAGTCCAAGTGCCCGCTAGGTAACCTAGATAGTCAAAGTGCCCGTTAGGTAACCTAGATAGTCCAAGTGCCCGCTAGGTGCTTACATTGACGAAGTTCCCGCTAGGTAACCTGATAGTCCAAGTGCCCGTTACCTAACCTGGATAGTCCAAGTGCCCGCTAGGCAACCTACATAGTCCAAGAGCCCGTTCGTTGACCTAGAAGTCCAAGTGCTCGCTAGGTAACCTAGACAGTAGAAGTGCCCGCTATGTTACCTGCATATTCCAAGTGCCCGTTCATTAACCTAGATAGTCCAAGTGCCCGCTAGGTAACCTACATAGTCCAAGGGCTCACTTGTTAACTTTGATAGTCCAAGTGCCTGCTAGTTAACCTAGATCTTCCAAGTGCCCGCGATTTAACCTAGATTGTCCAAGTGCCTGCTATTTAACCTACATAGTCCAAGGGCCCACTAGTTAACCTAGATAATCCAAGTGTCCTCTAGTTAACCTACATAGTGCAAGTACCCGCTAGTTAACCTATATACAAAGTGCCCGCTACGTAACCTAGATAGTCCTAGGGCACGCTAGTTAACCTACATAGTCCAAGTGCCCGCTAGGCAGCCTAGATAGTCCAAGTGCCCACTGGGTAACCTAGATAGTTCAAGTGCCCGCTAGCTAACCTAGATAGTTCAAATACCCGCTAGGTAACCTAGATCGTCCAAGGGCCCACTAGTTAGCCTACATAGTCCAAGTGCCCGCTAGGTAACCTAAATAGTCCAAGTTCCCGTTCGGTAACTAGATAGTCCAAGTGCTCTTTAGGGAACCTGGATAGTCCAAGGGCCCGCTAGTTGACCTATATAGTTCAAGCGCCAAATTGGTAACCTAGATAGTACAAGTGCCCGCTAGGGAACCTAGATAGTCCAAGTGCCTCTTAGCTAACCTAGATAGTCCAAGAGCCCGCTAGGTAACCTAGACTGACCAAGTGCCCGCTAGTTAACCTACATTGTCCAAGTGCCCGCTGAGGAACCTACATAGTCCAAGTTCCCGATAGGGAACCTATATATTCCAAGTGCCAGTTAGGGAACCTACATACTCCAAGTGCCCATAGGGAACCTATATAGTCCAAGTGCCCGCTAGGGAACCTAGATAGTCCAAGTGCCCGTTAGTTAACCTAGATAGTCAAAGTGCCTGCCAGGTAACCTAAATAGTCCAAGTGCTCTCTAGGGAACCTACATAGTCCAAGTGCCCATTAGTTAACCTAGATAGTCCAATTGCCCGTTAGCTAACCTAGATAGTCGAAGTGTCCGCTAGTTAACCTACATAGCCAAGTGTCCGTTCGTTAACCTAGATAGTCCAAGTGCCCGCTAGGTAACCTAGAGTCCAAGTGCTCGCTACTTAACCTACATAGTCCAAGTGCCCGCTATGTAACCTAGATAGTCTAAGTGCCCGTTAGGTAACCTAGATCGTCCAAGTGCCCGCTAGGTGCTTACATTGACGAAGTTCCCGCTAGGTAACCTAGATAGTCCAAGTGCCCGTTACCTAACCTGGATAGTCCAAGTGCCCGCTAGTTAACCTACATAGTACAAGGTCCCGCTACTTGACCTAGATAGTCCAAGTGCCCCCTAGTTAACCTAGATAGTCCAAGTGCCCGCTAGTTAACCTAAGTAGTCCAAATGTCCGATAGGGATCCTACATAGTCCAAGTACCCGCTACGTAACCTACATATCCAAGTGCCCGTTCATTAACCTAGATAGTCAAAGTGCCCGCTAGGTAACCTAGACTGTCCAAGTGCCCGCTAGGTTACCTACATAGTCCAAGTGCCAGTTCGTTAACCTAGATAGTCCAAGTGCCCGCTAGATTACCTAGACAGTCCAAGTGCCCGCTAGTTAACCTACATAGTCCAAGTGCCTGCTAGGTAAACTACATAGTCCAAGGGCCCACTAGGTAACCTAGACTGTCCAATTGCCCGCTAGTTAACCTAGACAGTCCAAGTACCCGATAGGGAACCTACATAGTCCAAGTGCCCGCTAGGGAACCTATATAGTCCAAGTGCTCGCTAGGCAACCTACATAGTCCAAGTGCCCTTTAGTTAACCTAGATAGTCAAAATGCCTGCTAGGTAACCTAAATAGTCCAAGTGCCCGCTAGGGAACCTACATAGTCCAAGTGTCCGCTAGGTAACTTAGATAGTCCAATTGCCCGTTAGCTAACCTAGATAGTCGAAGTGTCCACTAGTTAACCTACATAGTCCAAGTGTCCGTTCGTTAACCTAGATAGGCCAAGTGCCCTCTAGGTAACCAAGACAGTCCAAGTGCCCGCTAGGTTACCTACATAGTCCAAGTGCACGTTCGTTAACCTAGATAGTCCAAGTGCCCGCTGGTAACCTACATAATCCAAGGGCCCGCTAGGTAACCTTCATAGTCCAAGTGCCTTCTAGTTAACCTACATAGTCCAAGTGCCCGCTAGGTAACCTACATAGTCCAGTGCCCACTAGGTTACCTAAGTAATCCAAATGCCCGCTAGGAAAACTACATAGTCCAAGTGCCCGCTAGTTAACCTAGATAGTCCAAGTGCCCGCTAGTAAACCTAGATAGTCCAAGGGCCCGCTAGTTAATCTAGATAGTCCAAGTGCCCGATAGTTAACCTAGATAGTCCAAGTGCCCGCTAGGTAACCTAGATAGTCCAAGGGACCGCTAGTTAATCTAGATAGTCCAAGTGCCCGCTAGTTAACCTAGATAGTCCAAGTGCCCGCTAGTTAACCTAGATCGTCCAAGTGCCCGCTAGTTAACCTAGATAGTCCAAGTGCCCGCTAGTAAACGTAGATAGTCCAAGTGTCCGCTAGATAACCTAGAGTCCAAGTGCTCGCTAGTTAACCTACATAGTCCAAGTGCCTGCTATGTAAACTAGATAGTCAAAGTGCCCGTTAGGTAACCTAGATAGTCCAAGTGCCCGCTAGGTAACCTACAAAGTCTAAGTTCCCACAAGGTTATCTATATAGTCCAAATGCCCGCTAGGGAACCTACATAGTCCAAGTGCCCGCTAGGTAACCTAGATAATCCAAGTGCCCGCTAGTTAACCTATATCGTCCAAGTGCCCGCTAGTTAACCTAGATAGTCCTAGTGCCCGTTAGTTAACCTAGAGTGTCCAAGTGCCCGCTAGGGGACGTACATAGTCCAAGTGCCCGCTAGGTAACCTAGATAGTCCAAGTGCCCGCTAGGGTATGTACATAGTTCAAGTGCCCACTAGGTAATCTAGATTGTGGAAGTGTCCGCTAGTTACCCTACATAGTCCAAGTGCCCGCTAGGTAACTTAGATAGTTCAAGGTCCTGCTAGTTAACCTACATAGTCCAATGCCTGATAGGGAACCTACATAGTCCAAGTGCCCGATAGGGAACATATATTTTCCAAGTGCCAGTTAGGGAACCTACATACTCCAAGTCCCCATAGGGAACCTATATAGTCCAAGTGCCCGCTAGTTAACCTACATAGTCCAAGTGTCCGTTCGTTAACCTAGATAGTCCAAGTGCCCGCTAGGTAACCTAGAGTCCAAGTGCTCGCTACTTAACCTACATAGTCCAAGTGCCCGCTATGTAACCTAGATAGTCAAAGTGCCCGTTAGGTAACCTAGATAGTCCAAGTGCCCGCTAGGTGCTTACATTGACGAAGTTCCCGCTAGGTAACCTAGATAGTCCAAGTGCCCGTTACCTAACCTGGATAGTCCAAGTGCCCACTAGGCAACCTACATAGTCCAAGAGCCCGTTCGTTGACCTAGAAGTCCAAGTGCTCGCTAGGTAACCTAGACAGTAGAAGTGCCCGCTAGGTTACCTGCATATTCCAAGTGCCCGTTCGTTAACCTAGATAGTCCAAGTGCCCACTAAGTAACCTACATAGTCCAAGTGCCCGCTAGGTAACCTATATAGTCCAAGTGCCCGCTAGGTAACCTACATAGTCTAAGGTCTCACTTGTTAACTTTGATAGTCCAAGTGCCTGCTAGTTAACCTACATCTTCCAAGTGCCCGCGAGTTAACCTAGATGGTCCAAGTGCCTGCTATTTAACCTACATAGTCCAAGGGCCCACTAGTTAACCTAGATAATCCAAGTGTCCTCTAGTTAACCTACATAGTCCAAGTACCCGCTAGTTAACCTATATACAAAGTGCCCGCTACGTAACCTAGATAGTCCAAGGGCACGCTAGTTAACCTACATAGTCCAAGTGCCCGCTAGGCAACCTAGATAGTCCAAGTGCCCACTAAGGAACCTACATAGTCCAAGTGCACGCTAGTTAACCTAGACAGTCCAAGTGCCCGCTAGGGAACTTACATAGTCCAAGTGCCCACTAGGTAACCTAGATAGTGCAAGTGCACGCTAGTTAACCTAGATAGTTCAAATACCCGCTAGGTAACCTAGATCGTCCAAGTGCCCACTAGTTAGCCTACATAGTCCAAGTGCCCGCTAGGTAACCTAAATAGTCCAAGTTCCCGTTCGGTAACTAGATAGTCCAAGTGCCCTTTAGGGAACCTGGATAGTCCAAGGGCCCGCTAGTTAACCTACATAGTCCAAGTGCCATATGGTAACCTAGATAGTCCAAGAGCCCGCTAGGTAACCTAGACTGTCCAAGTGCCCGCTAGGTTACCTACAGAGTCTAAGTGCCCGTTCGTTAACCTAGATAGTCCAAGTGCCCGCTATGCAACCTACATAGTCCAATAGCCCGTTCGATAACCTAGAAGTCCAAGTGCCCGCTAGGTAACCTAGACAGTACAAGTGCCCGCAAGGTTACCTGCATATTCCAAGTGCCCGTTCATTAACCTAGATAGTCCAAGTGTCCACTAGGTAACCTACATATTCCAAGTGCCCGTTAGGTAACCTATATAGTCCAAGTGCCTGCTAGGTAACCTAGATAGTCCAAGGACCCGCTAGTTAAACTACATAGTCCAAGGGCTCACTTGTTAATTTTGATAATCCAGCAGCCCGCTAGGTAACCTAGAGTCCAATTGCTCGCTAGTTAACCTACATAGTCCAAGTGCCCGCTATGTAACCTAGATAGTCCAAGTGCCTGCTAGGTAACCTAGATTGTCCAAGTTCCCGTTACCTAACCTAGATAGTCCAAGTGCCCGCTAGGCAACCTACATAGTCCAATAGCCCGTTCGTTAACCTAGAAGTCCAAGTGCCCGCTAGGTAACCTAGACAGTACAAGTGCCCGCAAGGTTACCTGCATATTCCAAGTGCCCGTTCGTTAACCTAGATAGTCCAAGTGACCACTAGGTAACCTACATAGTCCAAGTGCCCGTTAGGTAACCTATATAGTCCAAGTGCCCGCTAGGTAACCTAGATAGTCCAAGGACCCGCTAGTTAAACTACATAGTCCAAGGGCTCACTTGTTAATTTTGATAATCCAGCTGCCCGCTAATTAACCTAGATCGTCCAAGTGCCCGCTAGTTAACCTAGATTGTCCAAGTGCCTGCTAGTTAATCTACATAGTCCAAGGGCCCACTAGTTGACCTACATAGTCCAAGTGCCCGCTAGGCAACCTAGATAGTCCAAGTGCCCGCTAAGGAACCTACATAGTCCAAGTGCATGGTAGTTAACCTAGATATTCCAAGTGCCCGCTAGTTAACCTAGATAGTCCAAGTGCGTGCTAGGTAACCTACATATTCCAAGTGCCCGCTAGTTAACATAGATAGTCCAAGTGCCCGCTAGGGAACCTACAGTCCAAGTGCCCGCTAGGTAACCTATATAGTCCAAGTGCCCGCTAGGTAACCTAGACCGTCCAAGGGCCCCCTAGTTAGCCTACATAGTCCACGTGCCCGCTAGGTAACCTAGATAGTCCAAGTGCCCGTTCGGTAACCTAGATAGTCCAAGTGCCCGCTATTAAACCTACATAGTCCATGCGCCCGCTAGTTAACCTACATAGTGCAAGTGTCCGCTAGTTAACCTACATATTCCATGTGCCCGCTAGTTAACCTACATAATCTAAGTGCCCGGTAGCTAACCTAGATAGTCCAAGGGCCCGCTAGTTGACCTACATAGTCCAAGTGCCAGCTAGGTAACCTAGATAGTACAAGTGCCCGCTAGGGAACCTCGATAATCCAAGTGCCTGTTAGCTAACCTAGATAGTCCAAGTGGCGCCTAGGTAACCTACAGAGTCCAAGTGCCAGCTAGGTAACCTAGATAATCCAAGTGCCCGCTAGGTAACCTAGACAGTCCAAGTGCCCGCTAGTTAACCTACATAGTCCAAGTGCCCGATAGGGAACCTCCATAATCCAAGTGCCCGCTAGGCAACTTACATAGTCCAAGTGCCTGTTAGTTAACCTAGATAGTCAAAGTGCCTGCTAGGTAACCTACATAGTCCAAGTGCCTGCTAGGTAACCAACATAGTCCAAGTGCCCGCTAGGTAACCTAAATAGTCCAAATGCCCGCTAGGGAAACTACATAGTCCAAGTGCCCGCTAGTAAACCTAGATCATCCAAGTGCCTGCTAGTAAACCTACATAATCCATGGGCCCACTAGTTAACCTACATAGTGCAAGGGCCCGCTAGTTAACCTAGATCGTGCAAGTGTCCACTAGTTAACCTACATAGTCCAAGTGCCCGCTAGTTAACCTGTAAACCAAGTGCCCGCTACGTAACCTAGAAAGTCGAAGGGTACGCTAGTTAACCTACATATTACAAGTGCACGCTAGGGAGCCTAGATAGTCCAAGTGCCCGCTCTGGAACCTACATAGTCCAAGTGCCTGCTAGGGAACCTACATAGTCCAAGTGTCCGCTCTGGAACATACATAGTCCAAGTGCCCGCTAGGGAATCTACATATTCCAAGGGCCCGCAAGTTAACCTACATAGTCCAAGTAAACGCTAGTTAACCTAGATATTCCAAGTGCCTGCTAGTTAACCTAGATAGTCCAAGTGCGTGCTAGGTAACCTACATATTCCAAGTGCCCGCTAGTTAACATAGATAGTCCAAGTGCCCGCTAGGGAACCTACATAGTCCAAGTGCATGGTAGTTAACCTAGATATTCCAAGTGCCCGCTAGTTAACCTAGATAGTCCAAGTGCCTGCTAGGTAACCTAGATAGTGCAAGTGTCCGCTAGTTAACCTACATATTCCAAGTACCCGCTAGTTAACATAGATAGTCCAAGTGCCCCTAGGGAACGTACATAGTCCAAGTGCCCGCTAGGTAACCTAGATAGTGCAAGTGTCTGCTAGTTAACCTACATAGTTCAAGTACCCGCTAGGTAACCTAGATCGTCCAAGGGCCCCCTAGTTAGCCTACATAGTCCACGTGCCCGCTAGGTAACCTAGATAGTCCAAGTGCCCGTTCGGTAACCTAGATAGTCCAAGTGCCCGCTATTAAACCTACATAGTCCATGCGCCCGCTAGTTAACCTACATAGTGCAAGTGTCCGCTAGTTAACCTACATATTCCATGTGCCCGCTAGTTAACCTACATAATCTAAGTGCCCGGTAGCTAACCTAGATAGTCCAAGGGCCCGCTAGTTGACCTACATAGTCCAAGTGCCAGCTAGGTAACCTAGATAGTACAAGTGCCCGCTAGGGAACCTCGATAATCCAAGTGCCTGTTAGCTAACCTAGATAGTCCAAGTGGCGCCTAGGTAACCTACAGAGTCCAAGTGCCAGCTAGGTAACCTAGATAATCCAAGTGCCCACTAGGTAACCTAGACAGTCCAAGTGCCCGCTAGTTAACCTACATAGTCCAAGTGCCCGATAGGGAACCTACATAATCCAAGTGCCCGCTAGGCAACTTACATAGTCCAAGTGCCTGTTAGTTAACCTAGATAGTCAAAGTGCCTGCTAGGTAACCTACATAGTCCAAGTGCCTGCTAGGTAACCAACATAGTCCAAGTGCCCGCTAGGTAACCTAAATAGTCCAAATGCCCGCTAGGGAAACTACATAGTCCAAGTGCCCGCTAGTAAACCTAGATCATCCAAGTGCCTGCTAGTAAACCTACATAATCCATGGGCCCGCTAGTTAACCTACATAGTGCAAGGGCCCGCTAGTTAACCTAGATCGTGCAAGTGTCCACTAGTTAACCTACATAGTCCATGTGCCCGCTAGTTAACCTGTAAACCAAGTGCCCGCTACGTAACCTAGAAAGTCCAAGGGTACGCTAGTTAACCTACATATTACAAGTGCACGCTAGGGAGCCTAGATAGTCCAAGTGCCCGCTCTGGAACCTACATAGTCCAAGTGCCTGCTAGGGAACCTACATAGTCCAAGTGTCCGCTCTGGAACATACATAGTCCAAGTGCCCGCTAGGGAATCTACATATTCCAAGGGCCCGCTAGTTAACCTACATAGTCCAAGTACACGCTAGTTAACCTAGATCTTCCAGTGCCCGCTAGTTAACCTATATAGATCAAGGGCCCGCTAGTAAACCTACATAGTCCAAGGGCCCGCTAGTTAACCTACATCGTCCAAGGGCCCGCTAGTTAACCTAGATAGTCCAAGTGCCCTCTAGTTAACCTACACAGTCCATTGCCCGCTAGGTAACCTAGACAGTTCAAGTGACCACCAGGTTACCTACATAGTCTAAGTGCCTGTTCGTTAACCTCATAGTCCAAGTGCCCGCTAGGTAACCTATATAGTCCAAATGCCCGCTAGTGACCCTAATATTCCAAGTGCCCGCTAGTTAACCTAGATAGTCCAAGTGCCCGCTAGTTAACCTAGATAGAGCAAGTGCCCGCTAGGGAACCTACCTAGTCCAAGTGCCCGATAGGGAACCTACATAGCCCAAGTGCCCGCTAGTTAACATAGATAGTCCAAGTACCCACTAGGAAACGTACATAGTCCAAGGTCCCCCTAGGTAACCTAGATAGTCCAAATGCCCGCTGGGTACCCACATAGTCCAAGGGCCCGCTAGGGAACCTACATAGTCCAAGTGCCCGTTAGTTAACCTAGATAATCCAAGTGCCTGCTAGGTAACCTAGATAGTCCAACAACCCGGTAGGTAACCTACATACTCCAAGTACCCGCAAGTTAACCTATGTATTTCAAGTGTCCGCTAGGTAACCTAGATGGTCCAAGGGCCCTCTAGTTAGCCTACATAGTCCAAATGCCCGCTAGGTAACCTAGATACTCCAAGTGCCCTTTAGGGAACCTAGATAGTCCAAGGGCCCGCTAGTTGACCTATATAGTCCAAGTGCCAGGTATGTAACCTAGATAGTACAAGTGCCTGTTAGCTAACCTAGATAGTCCAAGTGGCGGCTAGGTAACCTACATAGTCCAAGTGCCCATTCGTTAACCTAGATAATCCAAGTGCCCGCTAGGTAACTTAGACAGTCCTAGTGCCCGCTAGTTAACCTACATAGTCCAAGTGCCCGATAGGGAACCTACATATTCCAAGGGCCCGCTAGCTAACCTACATAGTCCAAGGTCCGCTAGTGAACCTAGATAGTCCATGTGCTCGCTAGTTAACCTACATAGTACAAGGGCCCGCTAGTTGACCTAGATAGTCCAAGGGCCCGCTAGTTGACCTACATAATCCAAGTGCCAGCTAGGTAACCTAGATAGTACAAGTGCCCGCTAGGGATCCTAGATAGTCCAAGTGCCTGTTAGCTAACCTAGATAGTCCAAGTGGCGGCTAGGTAACCTACATACTCCAAGTGCCCGTTCGTTAACCTAGATAATCCAAGTGCCCGCTAGGTAACTTAGACAGTCCAAGTGCCCGCTAGTTAACCTACATAGTCCAAGTGCCCGATAGGGAACCTACATGCTCCAAGAAACCGCTAGGCAACGTAGATAGTACAAGTGCCAGCTAGGTAACCTAGATAGTCCAAGTGCCCGCTAGGTAACCTACAAAGTCTAAGTGCCCGCTAGGTTATATATATAGTCCAAATCCCCGCTAGGGAACCTACATAGTACAAGTGCCCGCTAGGTAACCTAGATAGTCCAAGTGCCCTCTAGTTTCCTAGATCGTCCAAGTGCCCGCTAGTTAACCTACATAGTGCAAGGGCCCGCTAGTTAACCTACATAGTCCAAGGCCCGCTAGTTAACCTAGATAGTCCAAGTGCTCGCTAGTTAACCTTCATAGTACAAGGGCACGCTAGTTGACCTAGATAGTCCAAGTGCCCGCTAGGTAACCTACAAAGTCTAAGTGCCCGCTGGGTTATCTATATAGTCCAAATGTCGGCTAGGGAACCTACATAGTCCAAGTGCCCGCTAGGTAACCTAGATAGTACAAGGGCCCGCGAGTTGACTTAGATAGTCCAAGTGCCCGCTACTTAACCTAGATAGTAAAACTGCCCCCTATTTATCCTAAGTACTCCAAATGTCCGATAGGGATCCTGCATAGTCCAAGTGCCCGCTAGGTAACCTACATAGTCCAAGTGCCCGTTCGATAACCTAGATAATCCAAGTGCCCGCTAGGTAACCTTGACAGTCCAAGGGCCCGCTAGGTAACCTAGATAGTCCAAGTGCCCGCTAGGAAACCTAGAGTCCAAGTGCTCGCTTATTAACCTACATAATCCAAGTGCCCGCTATGTAACCTAGATAGTCAAAGTGCCCGTTAGGTAACCTAGATAGTTCAAATGCCCGCTAGGTAACTTACATTGTCCAATTTCCCGCTGGGTAACCTAGATAGTCCAAGTGCCCGTTACCTAACCTAGATTATCCAAGCGCCCGCTAGGTTACCTGCATATTCCAAGTGCCCGTTCGTTAACCTAGATAGTCCAAGTGCCCACTAGGTAACCTACATAGTCCAAGTGCACGCTAGGTAACCTAGATCGTCCAAGGGCCCCCTAGTTAGCCTACATAGTCCACGTGCCCGTTCGGTAACCTAGATAGTCCAAGTGCCCGCTATTAAACCTACATAGTCCATGCGCCCGCTAGTTAACCTACATAGTGCAAGTGTCCGCTAGTTAACCTACATATTCCATGTGCCCGCTAGTTGACCTACATAATCTAAGTGCCCGGTAGCTAACCTAGATAGTCCAAGGGCCCGCTAGTTGACCTACATAGTCCAAGTGCCAGCTAGGTAACCTAGATAGTACAAGTGCCCGCTAGGGAACCTCGATAATCCAAGTGCCTGTTAGCTAACCTAGATAGTCCAAGTGGCGCCTAGGTAACCTACAGAGTCCAAGTGCCAGCTAGGTAACCTAGATAATCCAAGTGCCCACTAGGTAACCTAGACAGTCCAAGTGCCCGCTAGTTAACCTACATAGTCCAAGTGCCCGATAGGGAACCTACATAATCCAAGTGCCCGCTAGGCAACTTACATAGTCCAAGTGCCTGTTAGTTAACCTAGATAGTCAAAGTGCCTGCTAGGTAACCTACATAGTCCAAGTGCCTGCTAGGTAACCAACATAGTCCAAGTGCCCGCTAGGTAACCTAAATAGTCCAAATGCCCGCTAGGGAAACTACATAGTCCAAGTGCCCGCTAGTAAACCTAGATCATCCAAGTGCCTGCTAGTAAACCTACATAATCCATGGGCCCGCTAGTTAACCTACATAGTGCAAGGGCCCGCTAGTTAACCTAGATCGTGCAAGTGTCCACTAGTTAACCTACATAGTCCATGTGCCCGCTAGTTAACCTGTAAACCAAGTGCCCGCTACGTAACCTAGAAAGTCCAAGGGTACGCTAGTTAACCTACATATTACAAGTGCACGCTAGGGAGCCTAGATAGTCCAAGTGCCCGCTCTGGAACCTACATAGTCCAAGTGCCTGCTAGGGAACCTACATAGTCCAAGTGTCCGCTCTGTAACATACATAGTCCAAGTGCCCGCTAGGGAATCTACATATTCCAAGGGCCCGCTAGTTAACCTACATAGTCCAAGTACACGCTAGTTAACCTAGATCTTCCAGTGCCCGCTAGTTAACCTATATAGATCAAGGGCCCGCTAGTAAACCTACATAGTCCAAGGGCCCGCTAGTTAACCTACATCGTCCAAGGGCCCGCTAGTTAACCTAGATAGTCCAAGTGCCCTCTAGTTAACCTACACAGTCCATTGCCCGCTAGGTAACCTAGACAGTTCAAGTGACCACCAGGTTACCTACATAGTCTAAGTGCCTGTTCGTTAACCTCATAGTCCAAGTGCCCGCTAGGTAACCTATATAGTCCAAATGCCCGCTAGTGACCCTAATATTCCAAGTGCCCGCTAGTTAACCTAGATAGTCCAAGTGCCCGCTAGTTAACCTAGATAGAGCAAGTGCCCGCTAGGGAACCTACCTAGTCCAAGTGCCCGATAGGGAACCTACATAGCCCAAGTGCCCGCTAGTTAACATAGATAGTCCAAGTACCCACTAGGAAACGTACATAGTCCAAGGTCCCCCTAGGTAACCTAGATAGTCCAAATGCCCGCTGGGTACCCACATAGTCCAAGGGCCCGCTAGGGAACCTACATAGTCCAAGTGCCCGTTAGTTAACCTAGATAATCCAAGTGCCTGCTAGGTAACCTAGATAGTCCAACAACCCGGTAGGTAACCTACATACTCCAAGTACCCGCAAGTTAACCTATGTATTTCAAGTGTCCGCTAGGTAACCTAGATGGTCCAAGGGCCCTCTAGTTAGCCTACATAGTCCAAATGCCCGCTAGGTAACCTAGATACTCCAAGTGCCCTTTAGGGAACCTAGATAGTCCAAGGGCCCGCTAGTTGACCTATATAGTCCAAGTGCCAGGTATGTAACCTAGATAGTACAAGTGCCTGTTAGCTAACCTAGATAGTCCAAGTGGCGGCTAGGTAACCTACATAGTCCAAGTGCCCATTCGTTAACCTAGATAATCCAAGTGCCCGCTAGGTAACTTAGACAGTCCTAGTGCCCGCTAGTTAACCTACATAGTCCAAGTGCCCGATAGGGAACCTACATATTCCAAGGGCCCGCTAGCTAACCTACATAGTCCAAGGTCCGCTAGTGAACCTAGATAGTCCATGTGCTCGCTAGTTAACCTACATAGTACAAGGGCCCGCTAGTTGACCTAGATAGTCCAAGGGCCCGCTAGTTGACCTACATAATCCAAGTGCCAGCTAGGTAACCTAGATAGTACAAGTGCCCGCTAGGGATCCTAGATAGTCCAAGTGCCTGTTAGCTAACCTAGATAGTCCAAGTGGCGGCTAGGTAACCTACATACTCCAAGTGCCCGTTCGTTAACCTAGATAATCCAAGTGCCCGCTAGGTAACTTAGACAGTCCAAGTGCCCGCTAGTTAACCTACATAGTCCAAGTGCCCGATAGGGAACCTACATGCTCCAAGAAACCGCTAGGCAACGTAGATAGTACAAGTGCCAGCTAGGTAACCTAGATAGTCCAAGTGCCCGCTAGGTAACCTACAAAGTCTAAGTGCCCGCTAGGTTATATATATAGTCCAAATCCCCGCTAGGGAACCTACATAGTACAAGTGCCCGCTAGGTAACCTAGATAGTCCAAGTGCCCTCTAGTTTCCTAGATCGTCCAAGTGCCCGCTAGTTAACCTACATAGTGCAAGGGCCCGCTAGTTAACCTACATAGTCCAAGGCCCGCTAGTTAACCTAGATAGTCCAAGTGCTCGCTAGTTAACCTTCATAGTACAAGGGCACGCTAGTTGACCTAGATAGTCCAAGTGCCCGCTAGGTAACCTACAAAGTCTAAGTGCCCGCTGGGTTATCTATATAGTCCAAATGTCGGCTAGGGAACCTACATAGTCCAAGTGCCCGCTAGGTAACCTAGATAGTACAAGGGCCCGCGAGTTGACTTAGATAGTCCAAGTGCCCGCTACTTAACCTAGATAGTAAAACTGCCCCCTATTTATCCTAAGTACTCCAAATGTCCGATAGGGATCCTGCATAGTCCAAGTGCCCGCTAGGTAACCTACATAGTCCAAGTGCCCGTTCGATAACCTAGATAATCCAAGTGCCCGCTAGGTAACCTTGACAGTCCAAGGGCCCGCTAGGTAACCTAGATAGTCCAAGTGCCCGCTAGGAAACCTAGAGTCCAAGTGCTCGCTTATTAACCTACATAATCCAAGTGCCCGCTATGTAACCTAGATAGTCAAAGTGCCCGTTAGGTAACCTAGATAGTTCAAATGCCCGCTAGGTAACTTACATTGTCCAATTTCCCGCTGGGTAACCTAGATAGTCCAAGTGCCCGTTACCTAACCTAGATTATCCAAGCGCCCGCTAGGTTACCTGCATATTCCAAGTGCCCGTTCGTTAACCTAGATAGTCCAAGTGCCCACTAGGTAACCTACATAGTCCAAGTGCACGCTAGGTAACCTAGATCGTCCAAGGGCCCCCTAGTTAGCCTACATAGTCCACGTGCCCGTTCGGTAACCTAGATAGTCCAAGTGCCCGCTATTAAACCTACATAGTCCATGCGCCCGCTAGTTAACCTACATAGTGCAAGTGTCCGCTAGTTAACCTACATATTCCATGTGCCCGCTAGTTAACCTACATAATCTAAGTGCCCGGTAGCTAACCTAGATAGTCCAAGGGCCCGCTAGTTGACCTACATAGTCCAAGTGCCAGCTAGGTAACCTAGATAGTACAAGTGCCCGCTAGGGAACCTCGATAATCCAAGTGCCTGTTAGCTAACCTAGATAGTCCAAGTGGCGCCTAGGTAACCTACAGAGTCCAAGTGCCAGCTAGGTAACCTAGATAATCCAAGTGCCCGCTAGGTAACCTAGACAGTCCAAGTGCCCGCTAGTTAACCTACATAGTCCAAGTGCCCGATAGGGAACCTACATAATCCAAGTGCCCGCTAGGCAACTTACATAGTCCAAGTGCCTGTTAGTTAACCTAGATAGTCAAAGTGCCTGCTAGGTAACCTACATAGTCCAAGTGCCTGCTAGGTAACCAACATAGTCCAAGTGCCCGCTAGGTAACCTAAATAGTCCAAATGCCCGCTAGGGAAACTACATAGTCCAAGTGCCCGCTAGTAAACCTAGATCATCCAAGTGCCTGCTAGTAAACCTACATAATCCATGGGCCCGCTAGTTAACCTACATAGTGCAAGGGCCCGCTAGTTAACCTAGATCGTGCAAGTGTCCACTAGTTAACCTACATAGTCCAAGTGCCCGCTAGTTAACCTGTAAACCAAGTGCCCGCTACGTAACCTAGAATGTCCAAGGGTACGCTAGTTAACCTACATATTACAAGTGCACGCTAGGGAGCCTAGATAGTCCAAGTGCCCGCTCTGGAACCTACATAGTCCAAGTGCCTGCTAGGGAACCTACATAGTCCAAGTGTCCGCTCTGTAACATACATACTCCAAGTGCCCGCTAGGGAATCTACATATTCCAAGGGCCCGCTAGTTAACCTACATAGTCCAAGTACACGCTAGTTAACCTAGATCTTCCAGTGCCCGCTAGTTAACCTACATAGATCAAGGGCCCGCTAGTAAACCTACATAGTCCAAGGGCCCGCTAGTTAACCTACATCGTCCAAGGGCCCGCTAGTTAACCTACACAGTCCATTGCCCGCTAGGTAACCAAGACAGTTCAAGTGACCACTAGGTTACCTACATAGTCTAAGTGCCTGTTCGTTAACCTCATAGTCCAAGTGCCCGCTAGGTAACCTATATAGTCCAAATGCCCGCTAGTGACCCTAATATTCCAAGTGCCCGCTAGTTAACCTAGATAGTCCAAGTGCCCGCTAGTTAACCTAGATAGAGCAAGTGCCCGCTAGGGAACCTACCTAGTCCAAGTGCCCGATAGGGAACCTACATAGCCCAAGTGCCCGCTAGTTAACATAGATAGTCCAAGTACCCACTAGGAAACGTACATAGTCCAAGGTCCCCCTAGGTAACCTAGATAGTCCAAATGCCCGCTGGGTACCCACATAGTCCAAGGACCCGCTAGGGAACCTACATAGTCCAAGTGCCCGTTAGTTAACCTAGATAATCCAAGTGCCTGCTAGGTAACCTAGATAGTCCAACAACCCGGTAGGTAACCTACATACTCCAAGTACCCGCAAGTTAACCTATGTATTTCAAGTGTCCGCTAGGTAACCTAGATGGTCCAAGGGCCCTCTAGTTAGCCTACATAGTCCA
The DNA here is from genome assembly GCF_050624435.1 of Tenrec ecaudatus. NCBI lineage: Eukaryota > Metazoa > Chordata > Mammalia > Afrosoricida > Tenrecidae > Tenrec > Tenrec ecaudatus. The sequence goes on from NW_027457652.1 coordinate 2,173,611, forward strand.
AGTGCCCGCTAGGTAACCTAGATACTCCAAGTGCCCTTTAGGGAACCTAGATAGTCCAAGGGCCCGCTACTAAACCTACATAGTCCATGGGCCCGCTAGTTAACCTACATAGTGCAAGTGTCCGCTAGTTAACCTACATATTCCATGTGCCCGCTAGTTAACCTACATAATCTAAGTGCCCGGTAGCTAACCTAGATAGTCCAAGGGCCCGCTAGTTGACCTACATAGTCCAAGTGCCAGCTAGGTAACCTAGATAGTACAAGTGCCCGCTAGGGAACCTCGATAATCCAAGTGCCTGTTAGCTAACCTAGATAGTCCAAGTGGCGCCTAGGTAACCTACAGAGTCCAAGTGCCAGCTAGGTAACCTAGATAATCCAAGTGCCCACTAGGTAACCTAGACAGTCCAAGTGCCCGCTAGTTAACCTACATAGTCCAAGTGCCCGATAGGGAACCTACATAATCCAAGTGCCCGCTAGGCAACTTACATAGTCCAAGTGCCTGTTAGTTAACCTAGATAGTCAAAGTGCCTGCTAGGTAACCTACATAGTCCAAGTGCCTGCTAGGTAACCAACATAGTCCAAGTGCCCGCTAGGTAACCTAAATAGTCCAAATGCCCGCTAGGGAAACTACATAGTCCAAGTGCCCGCTAGTAAACCTAGATCATCCAAGTGCCTGCTAGTAAACCTACATAATCCATGGGCCCGCTAGTTAACCTACATAGTGCAAGGGCCCGCTAGTTAACCTAGATCGTGCAAGTGTTCACTAGTTAACCTACATAGTCCATGTGCCCGCTAGTTAACCTGTAAACCAAGTGCCCGCTACGTAACCTAGAAAGTCCAAGGGTACGCTAGTTAACCTACATATTACAAGTGCACGCTAGGGAGCCTAGATAGTCCAAGTGCCCGCTCTGGAACCTACATAGTCCAAGTGCCTGCTAGGGAACCTACATAGTCCAAGTGTCCGCTCTGTAACATACATAGTCCAAGTGCCCGCTAGGGAATCTACATATTCCAAGGGCCCGCTAGTTAACCTACATAGTCCAAGTACACGCTAGTTAACCTAGATCTTCCAGTGCCCGCTAGTTAACCTACATAGATCAAGGGCCCGCTAGTAAACCTACATAGTCCAAGGGCCCGCTAGTTAACCTACATCGTCCAAGGGCCCGCTAGTTAACCTAGATAGTCCAAGTGCCCTCTAGTTAACCTACACAGTCCATTGCCCGCTAGGTAACCTAGACAGTTCAAGTGACCACTAGGTTACCTACATAGTCTAAGTGCCTGTTCGTTAACCTCATAGTCCAAGTGCCCGCTAGGTAACCTATATAGTCCAAATGCCCGCTAGTGACCCTAATATTCCAAGTGCCCGCTAGTTAACCTAGATAGTCCAAGTGCCCGCTAGTTAACCTAGATAGAGCAAGTGCCCGCTAGGGAACCTACCTAGTCCAAGTGCCCGATAGGGAACCTACATAGCCCAAGTGCCCGCTAGTTAACATAGATAGTCCAAGTACCCACTAGGAAACGTACATAGTCCAAGGTCCCCCTTGGTAACCTAGATAGTCCAAATGCCCGCTGGGTACCCACATAGTCCAAGGACCCGCTAGGGAACCTACATAGTCCAAGTGCCCGTTAGTTAACCTAGATAATCCAAGTGCCTGCTAGGTAACCTAGATAGTCCAACAACCCGGTAGGTAACCTACATACTCCAAGTACCCACAAGTTAACCTATGTATTTCAAGTGTCCGCTAGGTAACCTAGATGGTCCAAGGGCCCTCTAGTTAGCCTACATAGTCCAAGTGCCCGCTAGGTAACCTAGATACTCCAAGTGCCCTTTAGGGAACCTAGATAGTCCAAGGGCCCGCTAGTTGACCTATATAGTCCAAGTGCCAGGTATGTAACCTAGATAGTACAAGTGCCTGTTAGCTAACCTAGATAGTCCAAGTGGCGGCTAGGTAACCTACATAGTCCAAGTGCCCATTCGTTAACCTAGATAATCCAAGTGCCCGCTAGGTAACTTAGACAGTCCTAGTGCCCGCTAGTTAACCTACATAGTCCAAGTGCCCGATAGGGAACCTACATATTCCAAGGGCCCGCTAGCTAACCTACATAGTCCAAGGTCCGCTAGTGAACCTAGATAGTCCATGTGCTCGCTAGTTAACCTACATAGTACAAGGGCCCGCTAGTTGACCTAGATAGTCCAAGGGCCCGCTAGTTGACCTACATAATCCAAGTGCCAGCTAGGTAACCTAGATAGTACAAGTGCCCGCTATGGATCCTAGATAGTCCAAGTGCCTGTTAGCTAACCTAGATAGTCCAAGTGGCGGCTAGGTAACCTACATACTCCAAGTGCCCGTTCGTTAACCTAGATAATCCAAGTGCCCGCTAGGTAACTTAGACAATCCAAGTGCCCGCTAGTTAACCTACATAGTCCAAGTGCCCGATAGGGAACCTACATGCTCCAAGAAACCGCTAGGCAACGTAGATAGTACAAGTGCCAGCTAGGTAACCTAGATAGTCCAAGTGCCCGCTAGGTAACCTACAAAGTCTAAGTGCCCGCTAGGTTATATATATAGTCCAAATCCCCGCTAGGGAACCTACATAGTACAAGTGCCCGCTAGGTAACCTAGATAGTCCAAGTGCCCTCTAGTTTCCTAGATCGTCCAAGTGCCCGCTAGTTAACCTACATAGTGCAAGGGCCCGCTAGTTAACCTACATAGTCCAAGGGCACGCTAGTTAACCTAGATAGTCCAAGTGCTCGCTAGTTAACCTTCATAGTACAAGGGCACGCTAGTTGACCTAGATAGTCCAAGTGCCCGCTAGGTAACCTACAAAGTCTAAGTGCCCGCTGGGTTATCTATATAGTCCAAATGTCGGCTAGGGAACCTACATAGTCCAAGTGCCCGCTAGGTAACCTAGATAGTACAAGGGCCCGCGAGTTGACTTAGATAGTCCAAGTGCCCGCTACTTAACCTAGATAGTAAAACTGCCCCCTATTTATCCTAAGTACTCCAAATGTCCGATAGGGATCCTGCATAGTCCAAGTGCCCGCTAGGTAACCTACATAGTCCAAGTGCCCGTTCGATAACCTAGATAATCCAAGTGCCCGCTAGGTAACCTTGACAGTCCAAGGGCCCGCTAGGTAACCTAGATAGTCCAAGTGCCCGCTTGGTAACCTAGAGTCCAAGTGCTCGCTTATTAACCTACATAATCCAAGTGCCCGCTATGTAACCTAGATAGTCAAAGTGCCCGTTAGGTAACCTAGATAGTTCAAATGCCCGCTAGGTAACTTACATTGTCCAATTTCCCGCTGGGTAACCTAGATAGTCCAAGTGCCCGTTACCTAACCTAGATTATCCAAGCGCCCGCTAGGTTACCTGCATATTCCAAGTGCCCGTTCGTTAACCTAGATAGTCCAAGTGCCCACTAGGTAACCTACATAGTCCAAGTGCACGCTAGGTAACCTAGATCGTCCAAGGGCCCCCTAGTTAGCCTACATAGTCCACGTGCCCGTTCGGTAACCTAGATAGTCCAAGTGCCCGCTATTAAACCTACATAGTCCATGCGCCCGCTAGTTAACCTACATAGTGCAAGTGTCCGCTAGTTAACCTACATATTCCATGTGCCCGCTAGTTAACCTACATAATCTAAGTGCCCGGTAGCTAACCTAGATAGTCCAAGGGCCCGCTAGTTGACCTACATAGTCCAAGTGCCAGCTAGGTAACCTAGATAGTACAAGTGCCCGCTAGGGAACCTCGATAATCCAAGTGCCTGTTAGCTAACCTAGATAGTCCAAGTGGCGCCTAGGTAACCTACAGAGTCCAAGTGCCAGCTAGGTAACCTAGATAATCCAAGTGCCCGCTAGGTAACCTAGACAGTCCAAGTGCCCGCTAGTTAACCTACATAGTCCAAGTGCCCGATAGGGAACCTACATAATCCAAGTGCCCGCTAGGCAACTTACATAGTCCAAGTGCCTGTTAGTTAACCTAGATAGTCAAAGTGCCTGCTAGGTAACCTACATAGTCCAAGTGCCTGCTAGGTAACCAACATAGTCCAAGTGCCCGCTAGGTAACCTAAATAGTCCAAATGCCCGCTAGGGAAACTACATAGTCCAAGTGCCCGCTAGTAAACCTAGATCATCCAAGTGCCTGCTAGTAAACCTACATAATCCATGGGCCCGCTAGTTAACCTACATAGTGCAAGGGCCCGCTAGTTAACCTAGATCGTGCAAGTGTCCACTAGTTAACCTACATAGTCCAAGTGCCCGCTAGTTAACCTGTAAACCAAGTGCCCGCTACGTAACCTAGAATGTCCAAGGGTACGCTAGTTAACCTACATATTACAAGTGCACGCTAGGGAGCCTAGATAGTCCAAGTGCCCGCTCTGGAACCTACATAGTCCAAGTGCCTGCTAGGGAACCTACATAGTCCAAGTGTCCGCTCTGGAACATACATAGTCCAAGTGCCCGCTAGGGAATCTACATATTCCAAGGGCCCGCTAGTTAACCTACATAGTCCAAGTACACGCTAGTTAACCTAGATCTTCCAGTGCCCGCTAGTTAACCTACATAGATCAAGGGCCCGCTAGTAAACCTACATCGTCCAAGGGCCCGCTAGTTAACCTAGATAGTCCAAGTGCCCGCTAGTTAACCTACACAGTCCATTGCCCGCTAGGTAACCTAGACAGTTCAAGTGACCACTAGGTTACCTACATAGTCTAAGTGCCTGTTCGTTAACCTCATAGTCCAAGTGCCCGCTAGGTAACCTATATAGTCCAAATGCCCGCTAGTGACCCTAATATTCCAAGTGCCCGCTAGTTAACCTAGATAGTCCAAGTGCCCGCTAGTTAACCTAGATAATCCAAGTGCCTGCTAGGTAACCTAGATAGTCCAACAACCCGGTAGGTAACCTACATACTCCAAGTACCCGCAAGTTAACCTATGTATTTCAAGTGTCCGCTAGGTAACCTAGATGGTCCAAGGGCCCTCTAGTTAGCCTACATAGTCCAAGTGCCCGCTAGGTAACCTATATACTCCAAGTGCCCTTTAGGGAACCTAGATAGTCCAAGGGCCCGCTACTAAACCTACATAGTCCATGGGCCCGCTAGTTAACCTACATAGTGCAAGTGACCGCTAGTTAACCTACATATTCCAAGTGCCCGCTAGTTAACCTAGATACTCCAAGTGCCCGTTAGCTAACCTAGATAGTCCAAGGGCCCGCTAGTTGACCTATATAGTCCAAGTGCCAGGTAGGTAACCTAGATAGTACAAGTGCCTGTTAGCTAACCTAGATAGTCCAAGTGGCGGCTAGGTAACCTACATAGTCCAAGTGCCCGTTCGTTAACCTAGATAATCCAAGTGCCCGCTAGGTAACTTAGACAGTCCAAGTGCCCGCTAGTTAACCTACATAGTCTAAGTGCCCGATAGGGAACCTACATATTCCAAGGGCCCGCTAGCTAACCTAAATAGTCCAAGGTCCGCTAGTGAACCTAGATAGTCCATGTGCTCGCTAGTTAACCTACATAGTACAAGGGCCCGCTAGTTGACCTAGATAGTCCAAGGGCCCGCTAGTTGACCTACATAATCCAAGTGCCAGCTAGGTAACCTAGATAGTACAAGTGCCCGCTAGGGATCCTAGATAGTCCAAGTGCCTGTTAGCTAACCTAGATAGTCCAAGTGGCGGCTAGGTAACCTACATACTCCAAGTGCCCGTTCGTTAACCTAGATAATCCAAGTGCCCGCTAGGTAACTTAGACAGTCCAAGTGCCCGCTAGTTAACCTACATAGTCCAAGTGCCCGATAGGGAACCTACATATTCCAAGGGCCCGCTAGCTAACCTACATAGTCCAAGGTCCGCTAGTGAACCTAGATAGTCCATGTGCTCGCTAGTTAACCTACATAGTACAAGGGCCCGCTAGTTGACCTAGATAGTCCAAGGGCCCGCTAGTTGACCTACATAATCCAAGTGCCAGCTAGGTAACCTAGATAGTACAAGTGCCCGCTAGGGATCCTAGATAGTCCAAGTGCCTGTTAGCTAACCTAGATAGTCCAAGTGGCGGCTAGGTAACCTACATACTCCAAGTGCCCGTTCGTTAACCTAGATAATCCAAGTGCCCGCTAGGTAACTTAGACAGTCCAAGTGCCCGCTAGTTAACCTACATAGTCCAAGTGCCCGATAGGGAACCTACATGCTCCAAGAAACCGCTAGGCAACGTAGATAGTACAAGTGCCAGCTAGGTAACCTAGATAGTCCAAGTGCCCGCTAGGTAACCTACAAAGTCTAAGTGCCCGCTAGGTTATATATATAGTCCAAATCCCCGCTAGGGAACCTACATAGTACAAGTGCCCGCTAGGTAACCTAGATAGTCCAAGTGCCCTCTAGTTTCCTAGATCGTCCAAGTGCCCGCTAGTTAACCTACATAGTGCAAGGGCCCGCTAGTTAACCTACATAGTCCAAGGCCCGCTAGTTAACCTAGATAGTCCAAGTGCTCGCTAGTTAACCTTCATAGTACAAGGGCACGCTAGTTGACCTAGATAGTCCAAGTGCCCGCTAGGTAACCTACAAAGTCTAAGTGCCCGCTGGGTTATCTATATAGTCCAAATGTCGGCTAGGGAACCTACATAGTCCAAGTGCCCGCTAGGTAACCTAGATAGTACAAGGGCCTGCGAGTTGACTTAGATAGTCCAAGTGCCCGCTACTTAACCTAGATAGTAAAACTGCCCCCTATTTATCCTAAGTACTCCAAATGTCCGATAGGGATCCTGCATAGTCCAAGTGCCCGCTAGGTAACCTACATAGTCCAAGTGCCCGTTCGATAACCTAGATAATCCAAGTGCCCGCTAGGTAACCTTGACAGTCCAAGGGCCCGCTAGGTAACCTAGATAGTCCAAGTGCCCGCTAGGTAACCTAGAGTCCAAGTGCTCGCTTATTAACCTACATAATCCAAGTGCCCGCTATGTAACCTAGATAGTCAAAGTGCCCGTTAGGTAACCTAGATAGTTCAAATGCCTGCTAGGTAACTTACATTGTCCAATTTCCCGCTGGGTAACCTAGATAGTCCAAGTGCCCGTTACCTAACCTAGATTATCCAAGCGCCCGCTAGGTTACCTGCATATTCCAAGTGCCCGTTCGTTAACCTAGATAGTCCAAGTGCCCACTAGGTAACCTACATAGTCCAAGTGCACGCTAGGTAACCTAGATCGTCCAAGGGCCCCCTAGTTAGCCTACATAGTCCACGTGCCCGTTCGGTAACCTAGATAGTCCAAGTGCCCGCTATTAAACCTACATAGTCCATGCGCCCGCTAGTTAACCTACATAGTGCAAGTGTCCGCTAGTTAACCTACATATTCCATGTGCCCGCTAGTTAACCTACATAATCTTAGTGCCCGGTAGCTAACCTAGATAGTCCAAGGGCCCGCTAGTTGACCTACATAGTCCAAGTGCCATCTAGGTAACCTAGATAGTACAAGTGCCCGCTAGGGAACCTCGATAATCCAAGTGCCTGTTAGCTAACCTAGATAGTCCAAGTGGCGCCTAGGTAACCTACAGAGTCCAAGTGCCAGCTAGGTAACCTAGATAATCCAAGTGCCCGCTAGGTAACCTAGACAGTCCAAGTGCCCGCTAGTTAACCTACATAGTCCAAGTGCCCGATAGGGAACCTACATAATCCAAGTGCCCGCTAGGCAACTTACATAGTCCAAGTGCCTGTTAGTTAACCTAGATAGTCAAAGTGCCTGCTAGGTAACCTACATAGTCCAAGTGCCTGCTAGGTAACCAACATAGTCCAAGTGCCCGCTAGGTAACCTAAATAGTCCAAATGCCCGCTAGGGAAACTACATAGTCCAAGTGCCCGCTAGTAAACCTAGATCATCCAAGTGCCTGCTAGTAAACCTACATAATCCATGGGCCCGCTAGTTAACCTACATAGTGCAAGGGCCCGCTAGTTAACCTAGATCGTGCAAGTGTCCACTAGTTAACCTACATAGTCCAAGTGCCCGCTAGTTAACCTGTAAACCAAGTGCCCGCTACGTAACCTAGAATGTCCAAGGGTACGCTAGTTAACCTACATATTACAAGTGCACGCTAGGGAGCCTAGATAGTCCAAGTGCCCGCTCTGGAACCTACATAGTCCAAGTGCCTGCTAGGGAACCTACATAGTCCAAGTGTCCGCTCTGGAACATACATAGTCCAAGTGCCCGCTAGGGAATCTACATATTCCAAGGGCCCGCTAGTTAACCTACATAGTCCAAGTACACGCTAGTTAACCTAGATCTTCCAGTGCCCGCTAGTTAACCTACATAGATCAAGGGCCCGCTAGTAAACCTACATCGTCCAAGGGCCCGCTAGTTAACCTAGATAGTCCAAGTGCCCGCTAGTTAACCTACACAGTCCATTGCCCGCTAGGTAACCTAGACAGTTCAAGTGACCACTAGGTTACCTACATAGTCTAAGTGCCTGTTCGTTAACCTCATAGTCCAAGTGCCCGCTAGGTAACCTATATAGTCCAAATGCCCGCTAGTGACCCTAATATTCCAAGTGCCCGCTAGTTAACCTAGATAGTCCAAGTGCACGCTAGTTAACCTAGATAGAGCAAGTGCCCGCTAGGGAACCTACCTAGTCCAAGTGCCCGATAGGGAACCTACATAGCCCAAGTGCCCGCTAGTTAACATAGATAGTCCAAGTACCCACTAGGAAACGTACATAGTCCAAGGTCCCCCTAGGTAACCTAGATAGTCCAAATGCCCGCTGGGTACCCACATAGTCCAAGGGCCCGCTAGGGAACCTACATAGTCCAAGTGCCCGTTAGTTAACCTAGATAATCCAAGTGCCTGCTAGGTAACCTAGATAGTCCAACAACCCGGTAGGTAACCTACATACTCCAAGTACCCGCAAGTTAACCTATGTATTTCAAGTGTCCGCTAGGTAACCTAGATGGTCCAAGGGCCCTCTAGTTAGCCTACATAGTCCAAGTGCCCGCTAGGTAACCTAGATACTCCAAGTGCCCTTTAGGGAACCTAGATAGTCCAAGGGCCCGCTACTAAACCTACATAGTCCATGGGCCCGCTAGTTAACCTACATAGTGCAAGTGTCCGCTAGTTAACCTACATATTCCAAGTGCCCGCTAGTTAACCTAGATACTCCAAGTGCCCGTTAGCTAACCTAGATAGTCCAAGGGCCCGCTAGTTGACCTATATAGTCCAAGTGCCAGGTAGGTAACCTAGATAGTACAAGTGCCTGTTAGCTAACCTAGATAGTCCAAGTGGCGGCTAGGTAACCTACATAGTCCAAGTGCCCGTTCGTTAACCTAGATAATCCAAGTGCCCGCTAGGTAACTTAGACAGTCCAAGTGCCCGCTAGTTAACCTACATAGTCCAAGTGCCCGATAGGGAACCTACATATTCCAAGGGCCCGCTAGCTAACCTACATAGTCCAAGGTCCGCTAGTGAACCTAGATAGTCCATGTGCTCGCTAGTTAACCTACATAGTACAAGGGCCCGCTAGTTGACCTAGATAGTCCAAGGGCCCGCTAGTTGACCTACATAATCCAAGTGCCAGCTAGGTAACCTAGATAGTACAAGTGCCCGCTAGGGATCCTAGATAGTCCAAGTGCCTGTTAGCTAACCTAGATAGTCCAAGTGGCGGCTAGGTAACCTACATAGTCCAAGTGCCCGTTCGTTAACCTAGATAATCCAAGTGCCCGCTAGGTAACTTAGACAGTCCAAGTGCCCGCTAGTTAACCTACATAGTCCAAGTGCCCGATAGGGAACCTACATATTCCAAGGGCCCGCTAGCTAACCTACATAGTCCAAGGTCCGCTAGTGAACCTAGATAGTCCATGTGCTCGCTAGTTAACCTACATAGTACAAGGGCCCGCTAGTTGACCTAGATAGTCCAAGGGCCCGCTAGTTGACCTACATAATCCAAGTGCCAGCTAGGTAACCTAGATAGTACAAGTGCCCGCTAGGGATCCTAGATGGTCCAAGTGCCTGTTAGCTAACCTAGATAGTCCAAGTGGCGGCTAGGTAACCTACATACTCCAAGTGCCCGTTCGTTAACCTAGATAATCCAAGTGCCCGCTAGGTAACTTAGACAGTCCAAGTGCCCGCTAGTTAACCTACATAGTCCAAGTGCCCGATAGGGAACCTACATGCTCCAAGAAACCGCTAGGCAACGTAGATAGTACAAGTGCCAGCTAGGTAACCTAGATAGTCCAAGTGCCCGCTAGGTAACCTACAAAGTCTAAATGCCCGCTAGGTTATATATATAGTCCAAATCCCCGCTAGGGAACCTACATAGTACAAGTGCCCGCTAGTTAACCTACATAGTGCAAGGGCCCGCTAGTTAACCTACATAGTCCAAGGCCCGCTAGTTAACCTAGATAGTCCAAGTGCTCGCTAGTTAACCTTCATAGTACAAGGGCACGCTAGTTGACCTAGATAGTCCAAGTGCCCGCTAGGTAACCTACAAAGTCTAAGTGCCCGCTGGGTTATCTTTATAGTCCAAATGTCGGCTAGGGAACCTACATAGTCCAAGTGCCCGCTAGGTAACCTAGATAGTACAAGGGCCCGCGAGTTGACTTAGATAGTCCAAGTGCCCGCTACTTAACCTAGATAGTAAAACTGCCCCCTATTTATCCTAAGTACTCCAAATGTCCGATAGGGATCCTGCATAGTCCAAGTGCCCGCTAGGTAACCTACATAGTCCAAGTGCCCGTTCGATAACCTAGATAATCCAAGTGCCCGCTAGGTAACCTTGACAGTCCAAGGGCCCGCTAGGTAACCTAGATAGTCCAAGTGCCCGCTAGGTAACCTAGAGTCCAAGTGCTCGCTTATTAACCTACATAATCCAAGTGCCCGCTATGTAACCTAGATAGTCAAAGTGCCCGTTAGGTAACCTAGATAGTTCAAATGCCCGCTAGGTAACTTACATTGTCCAATTTCCCGCTGGGTAACCTAGATAGTCCAAGTGCCCGTTACCTAACCTAGATTATCCAATCGCCCGCTAGGTTACCTGCATATTCCAAGTGCCCGTTCGTTAACCTAGATAGTCCAAGTGCCCACTAGGTAACCTACATAGTCCAAGTGCACGCTAGGTAACCTATATAGTCCAAGTGCCCGCTAGGTAACCTAGATCGTCCAAGGGCCCCCTAGTTAGCCTACATAGTCCAAGTGCCCGCTAGGTAACCTAGATACTCCAAGTGCCCGTTCGGTAACCTAGATAGTCCAAGTGCCCTCTATTAAACCTACATAGTCCATGCGCCCGCTAGTTAACCTACATAGTGCAAGTGTCCGCTAGTTAACCTACATATTCCAAGTGCCCGATAGTTAACCTAGATACTCCAAGTGCCCGTTAGCTAACCTAGATAGTCCAAGGGCCCGCTAGTTGACCTATATAGTCCAAGTGCCAGGTAGGTAACCTAGATAGTCCAAGTGCCTGTTAGCTAACCTAGATAGTCCAAGTGGCGGCTAGGTAACCTACATAGTCCAAGTGCCCGTTCGTTAACCTAGATAATCCAAGTGCCCGCTAGGTAACTTAGACAGTCCAAGTGCCCGCTAGTTAACCTACATAGTCCAAGTGCCCGATAGGGAACCTACATATTCCAAGGGCCCGCTAGCTAACCTACATAGTCCAAGGTCCGCTAGTGAACCTAGATAGTCCATGTGCTCGCTAGTTAACCTACATAGTACAAGGGCCCGCTAATTGACCTAGATAGTCCAAGGGCCCGCTAGTTGACCTACATAATCCAAGTGCCAGCTAGGTAACCTAGATAGTACAAGTGCCCGCTAGGGATCCTAGATAGTCCAAGTGCCTGTTAGCTAACCTAGATAGTCCAAGTGGCGGCTAGGTAACCTACATAGTCCAAGTGCCCGTTCGTTAACCTAGATAATCCAAGTGCCCGCTAGGTAACTTAGACAGTCCAAGTGCCCGTTAGTTAACCTACATAGTCCAAGTGCCCGATAGGGAACCTACATATTCCAAGGGCCCGCTAGCTAACCTACATAGTCCAAGGTCCGCTAGTGAACCTAGATAGTCCATGTGCTCGCTAGTTAACCTACATAGTACAAGGGCCCGCTAGTTGACCTAGATAGTCCAAGGGCCCGCTAGTTGACCTACATAATCCAAGTGCCAGCTAGGTAACCTAGATAGTACAAGTGCCCGCTAGGGATCCTAGATAGTCCAAGTGCCTGTTAGCTAACCTAGATAGTCCAAGTGGCGGCTAGGTAACCTACATAGTCCAAGTGCCCGTTCGTTAACCTAGATAATCCAAGTGCCCGCTAGGTAACTTAGACAGTCCAAGTGCTCGCTAGTTAACCTACATAGTCCAAGTGCCCGATAGGGAACCTACATATTCCAAGGGCCCGCTAGCTAACCTACATAGTCCAAGGTCCGCTAGTGAACCTAGATAGTCCATGTGCTCGCTAGTTAACCTACATAGTACAAGGGCCCGCTAGTTGACCTAGATAGTCCAAGGGCCCGCTAGTTGACCTACATAATCCAAGTGCCAGCTAGGTAACCTAGATAGTACAAGTGCCCGCTAGGGATCCTAGATAGTCCAAGTGCCTGTTAGCTAACCTAGATAGTCCAAGTGGCGGCTAGGTAACCTACATACTCCAAGTGCCCGTTCGTTAACCTAGATAATCCAAGTGCCCGCTAGGTAACTTAGACAGTCCAAGTGCCCGCTAGTTAACCTACATAGTCCAAGTGCCCGATAGGGAACCTACATGCTTCAAGAAACCGCTAGGCAACGTAGATAGTACAAGTGCCAGCTAGGTAACCTAGATAGTCCAAGTGCCCGCTAGGTAACCTACAAAGTCTAAGTGCCCGCTAGGTTATATATATAGTCCAAATCCCCGCTAGGGAACTTACATAGTACAAGTGCCCGCTAGGTAACCTAGATAGTCCAAGTGCCCTCTAGTTTCCTAGATCGTCCAAGTGCCCGCTAGTTAACCTACATAGTGCAAGGGCCCGCTAGTTAACCTACATAGTCCAAGGCCCGCTAGTTAACCTAGATAGTCCAAGTGCTCGCTAGTTAACCTTCATAGTACAAGGGCACGCTAGTTGACCTAGATAGTCCAAGTGCCCGCTAGGTAACCTACAAAGTCTAAGTGCCCGCTGGGTTATCTATATAGTCCAAATGTCGGCTAGGGAACCTACATAGTCCAAGTGCCCGCTAGGTAACCTAGACAGTACAAGGGCCCGCGAGTTGACTTAGATAGTCCAAGTGCCCGCTACTTAACCTAGATAGTAAAACTGCCCCCTATTTATCCTAAGTACTCCAAATGTCCGATAGGGATCCTGCATAGTCCAAGTGCCCGCTAGGTAACCTACATAGTCCAAGTGCCCGTTCGATAACCTAGATAATCCAAGTGCCCGCTAGGTAACCTTGACAGTCCAAGGGCCCGCTAGGTAACCTAGATAGTCCAAGTGCCCGCTAGGTAACCTAGAGTCCAAGTGCTCGCTTATTAACCTACATAATCCAAGTGCCCGCTATGTAACCTAGATAGTCAAAGTGCCCGTTAGGTAACCTAGATAGTTCAAATGCCCGCTAGGTAACTTACATTGTCCAATTTCCCGCTGGGTAACCTAGATAGTCCAAGTGCCCGTTACCTAACCTAGATTATCCAAGCGCCCGCTAGGTTACCTGCATATTCCAAGTGCCCGTTCGTTAACCTAGATAGTCAAAGTGCCCACTAGGTAACCTACATAGTCCAAGTGCACGCTAGGTAAACTATATAGTCCAAGTGCCCGCTAGGTAACCTAGATCGTCCAAGGGCCCCCTAGTTAGCCTACATAGTCCACGTGCCCGCTAGGTAACCTAGATAGTCCAAGTGCCCCTTCGGTAACCTAGATAGTCCAAGTGCCCACTATTAAACCTACATAGTCCATGCGCCCGCTAGTTAACCTACATAGTGCAAGTGTCCGCTAGTTAACCTACATATTCCATGTGCCCGCTAGTTAACCTACATAATCTAAGTGCCCGGTAGCTAACCTAGATAGTCCAAGGGCCCGCTAGTTGACCTACATAGTCCAAGTGCCAGCTAGGTAACCTAGATAGTACAAGTGCCCGCTAGGGAACCTCGATAATCCAAGTGCCTGTTAGCTAACCTAGATAGTCCAAGTGGCGCCTAGGTAACCTACAGAGTCCAAGTGCCAGCTAGGTAACCTAGATAATCCAAGTGCCCGCTAGGTAACCTAGACAGTCCAAGTGCCCGCTAGTTAACCTACATAGTCCAAGTGCCCGATAGGGAACCTACATAATCCAAGTGCCCGCTAGGCAACTTACATAGTCCAAGTGCCTGTTAGTTAACCTAGATAGTCAAAGTGCCTGCTAGGTAACCTACATAGTCCAAGTGCCTGCTAGGTAACCAACATAGTCCAAGTGCCCGCTAGGTAACCTAAATAGTCCAAATGCCCGCTAGGGAAACTACATAGTCCAAGTGCCCGCTAGTAAACCTAGATCATCCAAGTGCCTGCTAGTAAACCTACATAATCCATGGGCCCGCTAGTTAACCTACATAGTGCAAGGGCCCGCTAGTTAACCTAGATCGTGCAAGTGTCCACTAGTTAACCTACATAGTCCAAGTGCCCGCTAGTTAACCTGTAAACCAAGTGCCCGCTACGTAACCTAGAATGTCCAAGGGTACGCTAGTTAACCTACATATTACAAGTGCACGCTAGGGAGCCTAGATAGTCCAAGTGCCCGCTCTGGAACCTACATAGTCCAAGTGCCTGCTAGGGAACCTACATAGTCCAAGTGTCCGCTCTGGAACATACATAGTCCAAGTGCCCGCTAGGGAATCTACATATTCCAAGGGCCCGCTAGTTAACCTACATAGTCCAAGTACACGCTAGTTAACCTAGATCTTCCAGTGCCCGCTAGTTAACCTACATAGATCAAGGGCCCGCTAGTAAACCTACATCGTCCAAGGGCCCGCTAGTTAACCTAGATAGTCCAAGTGCCCGCTAGTTAACCTACACAGTCCATTGCCCGCTAGGTAACCTAGACAGTTCAAGTGACCACTAGGTTACCTACATAGTCTAAGTGCCTGTTCGTTAACCTCATAGTCCAAGTGCCCGCTAGGTAACCTATATAGTCCAAATGCCCGCTAGTGACCCTAATATTCCAAGTGCCCGCTAGTTAACCTAGATAGTCCAAGTGCCCGCTAGTTAACCTAGATAGAGCAAGTGCCCGCTAGGGAACCTACCTAGTCCAAGTGCCCGCTAGGGAACCTACCTAGTCCAAGTGCCCGATAGGGAACCTACATAGCCCAAGTGCCCGCTAGTTAACATAGATAGTCCAAGTACCCACTAGGAAACGTACATAGTCCAAATGCCTGCTAGTTAACATACATAGTCCAAGTGCCCGCTAGGTAAGGTAGATAGTCCAATTGCCCGCTAGGGAACGTACATAGTCCAAGTGCCCGCTAGGTAACCTAGATATTCCAAGTGCCCGCTAGTTAACCTACATATTCCAAGTGCCTGCTAGGTAACCTAGATAGTCCAAATGCCCGCTAGGGTACCCACATAGACCAAGGGCCCGCTAGGAAACCTACATAGTCCAAGTGCCCGTTAGTTAACCTAGATAATCCAAGTGCCTGCTAGGTAACCTAGATAGTCCAACAGCCTGGTAGGTAACCTACATACTCCATGTACCCGCAAGTTAATCTATATATTTCATTTGCCCGCTAGGTAACCTAGATCCTCCAAGGGCCCTCTAGTTAGCCTACATAGTCCACGTGCCCGCTAGGTAACCTAGATACTCCAAGTGCCCTTTAGGGAACCTAGATAGTCCAAGGGCCCGCTACTAAACCTACATAGTCCATGGGCCCGCTAGTTAACCTACATAGTGCAAGTGTCCGCTAGTTAACCTACATATTCCAAGGGCCCGCTAGTTAACCTACATAATCTAAGTGCCCGTTAGCTAACCTAGATAGTCCAAGGGCCCGCTAGTTGAACTATATAGTCCAAGTGCCAGGTAGGTAACCTAGATAGTACAAGTGCCCGCTAGGGAACCTAGATAGTCCAAGTGCCTGTAGCTAACCTAGATAGTCCAAGTGGCGGCTAGGTAACGTACATAGTCCAAGTGCCCGTTCGTTAACCTAGATAATCCAAGTACCCGCTAGGTAACTTAGACAGTCCAAGTGCCCGCTAGTTAACCTACATAGTCCAAGTGCCCGATAGGGAACCTTCATAGTCCATGGGCCCGCTAGATAACCTACATAGTCCAAGGTCCGCTAGTGAACCTAGATAGTCCAAGGGCCCGCTAGTTGACCTACATAATCCAAGTGCCAGCTAGGTAACCTAGAGAGTACAAGTGCCCGCTAGGGATCCTAGATAGTCCAAGTGCCTGTTAGCTAACCTAGATAGTCCAAGTGGCGGCTAGGTAACCTACATAGTCTTAGTGCCCGTTCGTTAACCTAAATAATCCAAGTGCCCGCTAGGTAACCTACATAGTCCAAGTGCCCGATAGGGAACCTACATACTCCAAGAAACCGCTAGGCAACGTAGATAATTCAATTGCCAGCTAGGTAACCTAGATAGTCCAAGTGCCCGCTAGGTAACCTACAAAGTCTAAGTGCCCGCTAGGTTATCTATATAGTCCAAATGCCCGCTAGGGAACCTACATAGTACAAGTGCCCGCTAGGTAACCTAGATAGTCCAAGTGCCCTCTAGTTTCCTAGATCGTCCAAGTGCCCGCTAGTTAACCTACATAGTCCAAGGGCCCGCTAGTTAACCTACATAGTCCAAGGGCTCACTTGTTATCTTTGATAGTCCAAGTGCCCGCTAGTTAACCTAGATCGTCCAAGTGCCCGCTAGTTAACCTAGATTGTCCAAGTGCCCGCTAGTTAACCTAGATAGTCCAAGTGCCCGCTAGATAACCTAGATAGTCCAAGTGCCTGCTAGGTAACCTACATAGTGCAAGTGTCCGCTAGTTAACCTACATATTCCACGTGCCCGCTAGTTAACATAGACAGTCCAAGTGCCCCTAGGGATCGTACATAGTCCAAGTGCCCGCTAGGTATCCTAGATAGTGCAAGTGCCAGCTAGTTAACCTAGATAGTTGAAGTACCCGCTAGGTAACCTAGATCGTCCAAGGGCCCCCTAGTTAGCCTACATATTCCAAGTGCCCGCTAGGTAACCTAGATAGTCCAAGTGCCCATTCGGTAACCTAGATAGTCCAAGTGCCCTTTAGGGAACTGAGATAGTCCAAGGGCCCGATAATAAACCTACATAGTCCATGGGCCCGCTAGTTAACTTATATAGTGCAAGTGGCCGCTAGTTAACCTACATATTCCAAGTGCCCCCTAGTTAACCTACATAATCTAAGTGCCCGTTAGCTAACCTAGGTACTCCAAGGGCCCGCTAGTTGACCTACATAGTCCAAGTGCCAGCTACGTAACCTAGATTGTCCAAGTGCCTGTTAGCTAACCTAGATAGTCCAAGTGGCGGCTAGGTAACCTACATAGTCCAAGTGCCCATTCGTTAACCTAGATAATCCAAGTGCCCGCTAGGTAACCTAGACAGTCCAAATGCCCGCTAGTTAACCTACATAGTCCAAGTGCCCGATAGGGAACCTACATAGTCCAAGTGCCCGTTAGTTAACCTAGATAGTCAAAGTGCCCGCTAGGTAACCTAAATAGTCCAAATGCCCGCTATGGAAACTACATAGTCCAAGTGCCGCTAGTTAAACTAGATAGTCCAAATGCCTGCTAGTAAACCTACATAATCCATGGGCCCGCTAGTTACCCTACATAGAACAAGGGCCCGCTAGTTAACCTAGATCGTGCAAGTGCCCGCTAGTTAACCTATATACCAAGTACCCGCTACGTAACCTAGATAGTCCAAGGGCACGCTAGTTAACCTACATAGTCCAAGTGCCCGCTAGGCAACCTAGATAGTCCAAGTGCCCGCTAAGGAACCTACATAGTCCAAGTGCACGCTAGTTAGCCTAGATAGTCCAAATGCCCGCTAGTTAACCTAGATAGTCCAAGTGCCTGCTAGGTAACCTAGATAGTCCAAGTGTCCGCTAGTTAACCTACATATTCCAAGTGCCCGCTACTTAACATAGATTGTCCAAGTGCCCCTAGGGAACGTACATAGTCCATGTACCCACTAGGAAACCTAGATAGTGCAAGTGTCCGCTAGTTAACCTAGATAGTTCAAGTACCCGCTAGGTAACCTAGATCGTCCAAGGGCCCCCTAGTTAGCCTACATAGTCCAAGTGCCCGTTCGGTAACCTAGATAGTCCAAATGCCCTTTAGGGCACCTAGATAGACCAAGGGCCCGATAGTAAACCTACATAGTCCATGGGCCCGATAGTTAACCTACATAGTGAAAGTGTCCGCTAGTTTACCTACATAGTCCAAGTGCCCGCTAGGAAACCTAGACAGTCCAAGTGCCCCCTAATTAACCTACATAGTCCAAGTGCCCAATAGGGAACCTACATAATCCAAGTGCCCGCTAGGGAACCTATATAGTCCAAGTGCCCGCTAGGCAACCTACATAGTCCAAGTGCCCGTTAGTTAACCTAGATAGTCAAAGTGCCTGCTAGGTAACCTAGATAGTCCAAGTGCCCGCTAGGTAACCTACATAGTCCAAGTTCCCGCTTAGTAACCTAAATAGTCCAAATGCCCGCTAGGGAAACTACATAGTCCAAGTGCCGGCTAGTTAACCTAGATAGTCCAAGTGCCTGCTAGTAAACCTACATAATCCATGGGCCCGATAGTTAACCTACATAGTGCAAGGGCCCGCTAGTTAACCTAGATCGTGGAAGTGTCCGCTAGTTAACCTACATAGTCCAAGTGCCTGCTAGTTAACCTAGATAGTCCAAGTGCCCGCTAGGGATCCTTCATAATCCAAGTGCCTGCTAGGTAACCTACATAGTCCAAGTGCCCGCTAGTTAACCTAGATAGTCCAAGTACCCACTAGGGGATGTACATAGTCCAAGTGCCCGCTAGGTAACCTACATAGTCCAAGTGCCCGCTAGGCAACCTACATAGTCCAAGTGCCCGTTAGTTAACCTAGATAGTCAAAGTGCCCGCTAGGCAACCTAGATAGTCCAAGTGCCCGCTAAGGAACCTACATAGTCCAAGTGCACGCTAGTTAGCCTAGATAGTCCAAATGCCCGCTAGTTAACCTAGATAGTCCAAGTGCCTGCTAGGTAACCTAGATAGTCCAAGTGTCCGCTAGTTAACCTACATATTCCAAGTGCCCGCTACTTAACATAGATTGTCCAAGTGCCCCTAGGGAACGTACATAGTCCATGTACCCACTAGGAAACCTAGATAGTGCAAGTGTCCGCTAGTTAACCTAGATAGTTCAAGTACCCGCTAGGTAACCTAGATCGTCCAAGGGCCCCCTAGTTAGCCTACATAGTCCAAGTGCCCGTTCGGTAACCTAGATAGTCCAAATGCCCTTTAGGGCACCTAGATAGACCAAGGGCCCGATAGTAAACCTACATAGTCCATGGGCCCGATAGTTAACCTACATAGTGAAAGTGTCCGCTAGTTTACCTACATAGTCCAAGTGCCCGCTAGGAAACCTAGACAGTCCAAGTGCCCCCTAATTAACCTACATAGTCCAAGTGCCCAATAGGGAACCTACATAATCCAAGTGCCCGCTAGGGAACCTATATAGTCCAAGTGCCCGCTAGGCAACCTACATAGTCCAAGTGCCCGTTAGTTAACCTAGATAGTCAAAGTGCCTGCTAGGTAACCTAGATAGTCCAAGTGCCCGCTAGGTAACCTACATAGTCCAAGTTCCCGCTTAGTAACCTAAATAGTCCAAATGCCCGCTAGGGAAACTACATAGTCCAAGTGCCGGCTAGTTAACCTAGATAGTCCAAGTGCCTGCTAGTAAACCTACATAATCCATGGGCCCGATAGTTAACCTACATAGTGCAAGGGCCCGCTAGTTAACCTAGATCGTGGAAGTGTCCGCTAGTTAACCTACATAGTCCAAGTGCCTGCTAGTTAACCTAGATAGTCCAAGTGCCCGCTAGGGATCCTTCATAATCCAAGTGCCTGCTAGGTAACCTACATAGTCCAAGTGCCCGCTAGTTAACCTAGATAGTCCAAGTACCCACTAGGGGATGTACATAGTCCAAGTGCCCGCTAGGTAACCTACATAGTCCAAGTGCCCGCTAGGCAACCTACATAGTCCAAGTGCCCGTTAGTTAACCTAGATAGTCAAAGTGCCTGCTAGGTAACCTAGATAGTCCAAGTGCCCGCTAGGTAACCTACATAGTCCAAGTTCCCTCTTGGTAACCTAAATAGTCCAAATGCCCGCTAGGGAAACTACATAGTCCAAGTGCCAGTTAGTTAACCTAGATTGTCCAAGTGCCTGCTAGTAAACCTACATAATCCATATGCCCGCTAGTTAACCTACATAGTGCAAGGGCCCGCTAGTTAACCTAGATCGTGGAAGTGTCCGCTAGTTAACCTACATAGTCCAAGTGCCCGCTAGTTAACCTAGATAATCCAAGTGCCCACTAGGGGACGTACATAGTCCAAGTACCCGCTAGGTAACCTTGATAGTCCAAGTGCGCGCTAGGGTATGTACATAGTCCAAGTGTCTGCTAGGAAACCTAGATAGTCCAAGTGCCCGCTAGTTAACCTACATAGTCCAAGGGCCCGCTAGTTAACCTACATAGTCCAAGGTCCCCTAGTTAACCTTGATAGTCAAAGTGCCCGCTAGGTAACCTAGACAGTCCAAGTGGCTGCTAGGTTACCTACATAGTCCAAGTGCCCGTTCGTTAACCTAGATAGTCCAAGTGCCCGCTAGGTAGCCTACATTGTCCACGGGCCCGCTAGTTAACCTACATAGTCCAAGTGCCCGCTAGGTAACCTAGATAGTCAAAGTGCCCGTTAGGTAACCTAGATAGTCCAAGTGCCCGCTAGGTAACCTACATTGTCCAAGTTCCCGCTGGGTAACCTAGATAGTCCAAGTGCCCTTTACCTAACCTAGATAGTCCAAGTGCCCGCTAGGCAAGATACATAGTCCAAGTGCCCGTTCGTTAACCTAGAAGTCCAAGTGCCCGCTATGTAACCTAGACAGTCCAAGTGCCCGCTAGGTTACCTGCATAGTCCAAGTGCCCGTTCGTTAACCTAGATAGTCCAAGTGCCCGCTAGGGAACTTATATAGTCCAAGTGCTATCTAGGTAACCTAGAGAGTAAAAGGGCCCGCTAATTAATCTACATAGTCCAAGGGTTGCTTGTTAACTTTGATAGTCCAAGTGCCCTTTAGTTAACCTAGATCGTCCAAGTGTCCGCTAGTTAACCTAGATCGTCCAAGTGTCCTCTAGTTAACCTAAATAGTGTAAGTGCCCGCTAGGTAACATACATAGTGCAAGTGTCCGCTAGTTAACCTACATAGTCCAAGTGCCCGCTATTTAACCTAGATAGTCCAAGTGCCAGCTAGGTAACCTACATAGTGCAAGTGTCCGCTAGTTAACCTACGTAGTCCAAGGGCCCGCTAGTTAACCTACATAGTCCAAGTGCCCGATAGTTAACTTACATAGTTCAAGTGTCCGTACGGTACATACATAGTCCAAGTACCCGCTAGGGAACATACATAGTCCAAATGCCCGCTAGGGAATCTACATAGTACAAGAGCCCGCTAGTTAACGTAGATAGTCCAAGTGCCGCTAGTTAATCTACATAGTCCAAGGGCCCGCTAGTTAACCTACATAGTCCAAGTACCCGCTAGTTAACCTAGATCGTCCAAGTGTCTGCTAGTTAACCTACATAGTCCAAGTGCTCGCTAGGGAACCTAGATAATCCAAGTGCCCGCTCTGGAACCTACATAGTCCAAGTTCCTGCTAGGGAACCAACATAGTCCAATTGCCCGCTCTGGAACATACATAGTCCAAGTGCCCGCTAGGGAATCTACATAATCCAAGGGCCCGCTAGTTAACCTACATAGTCCAAGTACCCGCTAGTTAACCTAGATCGTCCAAGTGCCCGCTAGTTGACCTACATAGTCACAGGGCCCGCTAATTAACCTAGATAGTCCAAGGGCACCCTAGTTAACCTACATCGTCCAAGGGCCCGCTAGGTAACCTAGACAGTTCAAGTGAACACTAGGTTACCTACATAGTCCAAGTGCCTGTTCGTTAACCTACATACTCCAAGTGCCCGCTAGGTAACCTATATAGTCCAAATGCCCTCTAGGAACCCTAATAGTCCAAGTGCCCGC
Organism: Tenrec ecaudatus; assembly: GCF_050624435.1. Lineage (NCBI taxonomy): Eukaryota > Metazoa > Chordata > Mammalia > Afrosoricida > Tenrecidae > Tenrec > Tenrec ecaudatus. The sequence goes on from NW_027457652.1 coordinate 2,195,800, forward strand.
TAGTTAACTTAGATAGTCCGAGTGCTCGCTAGTTACCCTAGATAGTCCATGTGCCCGCTAGTTAACCTAGATAGACCAAGTGCCCGCTAGGGAACCTACCTAATCCAAGTGCCCGATAGGGAACCTACATACTCCAAGTGCCTGCTAGTTAACATAGATAGTCCAAGTGCCTGCTAGGTAACCAAGATAGTCCAAGTGTCCACTAGTTAACCTACATAGTCCAAGTGCCTGCTAGGTAACCTAGATAGTCCAAGTGCCCACTAGTTAACCTACATAGTCCAAGTTCCCCCTAGGTAACCTAGATAGTCCAAAGGCCCGCTAGGTAACCTACATTGTCTTTGTGCCCCCTAGTTAACCTACATTCTCCAAGTGCCCGATAGAGAATCTACATAGTCCAAGTGCCCGCTAGGTAACCTACATAGTCCAAATGACCGCTAGGTAACCTACATAGTCCAAGTGCCCGTTAGGTAACCTAGATAGCCCAAATGCCCGCTAGGGAACCCACATAGTCCAAGTGACCTCTAGGGAACTTACATAGTCCAAGGGCCCTCTAGGGAACCTACAAAGTCCAAGTGCCCGTTAGTTAACCTAGATAGTCCCAGTGCCCGCTAGGTAACCTAGATAGTCCAACAGCCCGGTAGGTAACCTACAAAGTCTAAATGCCCGCTAGGTTATCTATATAGTCCAAATGCCCGCTAGGGAACCTACCTAGTCCAAGTGCCAGCTAGGTAACCTAGATAGTCCAAGTGCCGCTAGTTAACCTAGATAGTCCAAGTGCCCGCTAGGTAACATAAGTAGTCCAAATGTCCGATAGGGATCCTACATAATCCAAGTGTCCACTAGGTAACCTACATAGTCCAAGTGCCCATTCGTTAACCTAGATAGTCCAAGTGCCCGCTAGATAACCTAGACTGTCCAAATGCCCGCTAGGTTACCTACATAGTCCAAGTGCCCGTTCGTTAACCTAGATAGTCCAAGTGCCCAATAGGAAACCTACATAGTCCAAGGGCCCGCTAGGAAACCTAGATAGTCCAAGTGCCCGCTAGGTAACCTAGAGTCCAAGTGCTCGCTAGTTAACCTACATAGTCCAAGTGCCCGCTATGTAACCTTGATAGTCAAAGTGCCCGTTAGGTAACCTAGATATTCCAAGTGCCCGCTAGGTAACTTACATTGTCCAAGTTCCCGATAGGTAACCTAGATAGTCCAAGTGCCCGTTAACTAACCTAGATAGTCCAAGTGCCCGCTAGGCAACCTACATAGTCCAAGAGCCCGTTAGTTAACCTAGAAGTCCAAGTGCCCGCTAGGTAACCTAGACAGTCCAAGTTCTCGCTAGGTAACCTATATAGTCCAAGTGCCCGCTAGGTAACCTAGATACTCCAAGGGCCCGCTAGTTATCCTACATAGTCCAAGGGCTCACTTGTTAACTTTGATAGTCCAAGTGCCCGCTAGTTAACCTAGATCGTCCATGTGCCCGCTAGTTAACCTAGATTGTCCAAGTGCCTGCTAGTTAACCTACATAGTCAAAGGGCCCACTAGTTAACCTAGATAGTCCAAGTGCCCACTAGTTAACCTATATACCAAGTGCCCGCTACGTAACCTAGATAGTCCAAGGGCACGCTAGTTAACCTACATAGTCCAAGTGCCCGCTAGGCAACCTAGATAGTCCAAGTGCCCGCTAGGTAACCTACATAGTGCAATTGTCCGCTAGTTAACCTACATATTCCAAGTGCCCGCTAGTTAACATAGATAGTTCAAATACCCGCTAGGTAACCTAGATCGTCCAAGGGCCCCCTAGTTAGCCTACATAGTCCAAGTGCCCGCTAGGTAACCTAGATAGTCCAAGTGCACGTTCGGTAACCTAGATAGTCCAAGTGCCCTTTAAGGAACCTAGATAGTCCAAGGGACCGCTAGTAAACCTATATAGTTCAAGTGTCCGCTACTTACCCTTCATATTCCAAGTGCCCGCTAGTTAACCTACATAATCTAAGTGCCCGTTAGCTAACCTAGGTAGTCCAAGGGCCCGCTAGTTGACCTACATAGTGCAAGTGCCAGCTAGGTAACCTAGATAGTACAAGTGCCCGCTAGGAACCTAGATAGTCCAAGTGCCTGTTAGCTAACCTAGATAGTCCAAGTGGCGGCTAGGTAACCTACATAGTCCAAGTGCCTGTTCGTTAACCTAGATAATCCAAGTGCCCGCTAGGTAACCTAGACAGTCCAAGTGCCTGCTAGTTAACCTACATTGTCCAAGTATCGATAGGGAACCTACATAATCCAAGTGCCTGTTAGGCAACCTACATAGGCCACGTGCCCTTTAGTTAACCTAGATAGTCAAAGTGCCTGCTAGGTAACCTACATAGTCCAAGTGCCCGCTAGGAAACCTAAATAGTCCAAATGCCCACTAGGGAAACTACATCGTCCAAGTGCCCGCTAGTTAACCTAGATATTCCAAATGCCTGCTAGTAAACCTACATAATCCATGGGCCCGCTAGTTAACCTACATAGTACAAGAGCCGGCTATTTAACCTAGATCGTGCAAGTGTCCGCTAGTTAAGCTACATAGTCCACGTGCCCGCTAGTTAACCTACATACCAAGAGCCCGCTACGTAACCTAGATAGTCCAAGGGCACGCTAGTTAACCTACATAGTACAAGTGCCCGCTAGCAACCTAGATAGTCCAAGTGCCCGCTAAGGAACCTACATAGTCCAAGTGCACGCTAGTTAACCTAGATAGTCAAAGTGCCCGCTAGTTAACCTAGATAGTCCAAGTGCACGCTAGTTAACCTACATAGTCCAAGGGCCCGCTAGTTGACCTAGATCGTACAAGTGTCCATAGTTAAGCTACATAGTCCAAGTGCCCGATAGGTAACCTAGATAGTCCAACTGCCCGCTAGGGATCCTTCATAATCCAAGTGCCTGCTAGGTAACCTAGATATTCCAAGTGCCCGCTAGTTAACCTAGATAGTCTTAGTGCCCGTTAGTTAATCTAGATAGTCCAGGTGCCCACTAGGGGACATATATAGTCCAAGGGCCCGCTAGGTAACCTAGATAGTCCAAGTGCCCGTTCGGTAACCTAGATAGTCCAAGTGCCCTTTATGGAACCTAGATAGTCCAAGGGCCCGATAGTAAACCTACATAGTCCATGGGCCTGATAGTTAACCTACATAGTGCAAGTGTCCGCTAGTTTACCTACATATTCCAAGTGCCCCCTAGTTAACCTACATAATCTAAGTGCCCGTTAGCTATCCTAGGAAGTCCAAGGGCCCGCAAGTTGACCTACATAGTCCAAGTGCCAGCTAGGTAACCTAGATAGTACAAGTGCCCGCTAGGGAACCTAGATAGTCCAAGTGCCTGTTAGCTAACCTAGATAGTCCAAGTGGCGGCTAGGTAACCTACATAGTCCAAGTGCCTATTCGTTAACCTAGATAATCCAAGTGCCCGCTAGGTAACCTAGACAGTCCAATTGCCCCCTAATTAACCTACATAGTCCAAGTGCCCAATAGGGAACCTACATAATCCAAGTGCCCGCTAGGGAACCTACATAGTCCAAGTGCCCGCTAGGCAACCTACATAGTCCAAGTGCCCGTTAGTTAACCTAGATAGTCAAAGTGCCTGCTAGGTAACCTAGATAGTCCAAGTGCCCGCTAGGTAACCTACATAGTCCAAGTTCCCGCTTGGTAACCTAAATAGTCCAAGTGCCCGCTAGGGAAACTACATAGTCCAAGTGCCGGCTAGTTAACCTAGATAGTCCAAGTGCCTGCAAGTAAACCTACATAATCCATGGGCCCGCTAATTAACCTACATAGTGCAAGGGCCCGCTAGTTAACCTAGATCGTGGAAGTGTCCGCTAGTTAACCTACATAGTCCAAGAGCCCGCTAGTTAACCTAGATAGTCCAAGTGCCCACTAGGGGACGTACATAGTCCAAGTGCCCGCTAGGTAACCTAGATAGTCCAAGTGCGCGCTAGGGTATGTACATAGTCCAAGTGTCTGCTAGGAAACCTAGATAGTCCAAGTGCCCGCTAGTTAAGCTACATAGTCCAAGGGCCCGCTAGTTAACCTACATAGTCCAAGGTCCCCTAGTTAACCTAGATAGTCAAAGTGCCCGCTAGGTAACCTAGAGAGTCCAAGTGCCTGCTAGGTTACCTACATAGTCCAAGTGCCCGTTCGTTAACCTAGATAGTCCAAGTGCCCGCTAGGTAACCTACATTGTCCACGGGCCCGCTAGTTAACCTACATAGTCCAAGTGCCCGCTAGGTAACCTAGATAGTCAAAGTGCCCGTTAGGTAACCTAGATAGTCCAAGTGCCCGCTAGTTAACCTACATAGTCCAAGTGCCCTTTACCTAACCTAGATAGTCCAAGTGCCCGCTAGGCAAGATACATAGTCCAAGTGCCCATTCGTTAACCTAGAAGTCCAAGTGCCCGCTATGTAACCTAGACAGTACAAGTGCCCGCTAGGTTACCTGCATAGTCCAAGTGCCCGTTCGTTAACCTAGATAGTCCAAGTGCCCGCTAGGGAACTTATATAGTCCAAGTACTATCTAGGTAACCTAGATAGTACAAGGGCCCGCTAATTAATCTACATAGTCCAAGGGTCGCTTGTTAACTTTGATAGTCCAAGTGCCCTTTAGTTAACCTAGATCGTCCAAGTGCCCGCTAGTTAACCTAGATCGTCCAAGTGTCCTCTAGTTAACCTACATAGTGTAAGTGCCCGCTAGGTAACCTACATAGTGCAAGTGTCCGCTAGTTAACCTACATAGTCCAGTGCCCGCTATTTAACCTAGATAGTCCAAGTGCCAGCTAGGTAACCTACATAGTGCAAGTGTCCGCTAGTTAACCTACGTAGTCCAAGGGCCCGCTAGTTAACCTACATAGTCCAAGTGCCCGATAGTTAACTTACATAGTTCAAGTGTCCGTAAGGTACATACATAGTCCAAGTGCCCGCTAGGGAATCTACATAGTACAAGAGCCCGCTAGTTAACGTAGATAGTCCAAGTGCCGCTAGTTAATCTACATAGTCCAAGGGCCCGCTAGTTAACCTACATAGTCCAAGTACCCGCTAGTTAACCTAGATCGTCCAAGTATCTGCTAGTTAACCTACATAGTTCAAGTGCTCGCTAGGGAACCTAGATAATCCAAGTGCCCGCTCTGGAACCTACATAGTCCAAGTTCCTGCTAGGGAACCAACATAGTCCAATTGCCCGCTCTGGAACATACATAGTCCAAGTGCCCGCTAGGGAATCTACATAGTCCAAGGGCCCGCTAGTTAACGTAGATAGTCCAAGTGCCGCTAGTTAATCTACATAATCCAAGGGCCCGCTAGTTAACCTACATAGTCCAAGTACCCGCTAGTTAACCTAGATTGTCCAAGTGCCCGCTAGTTGACCTACATAGTCAAAGGGCCCGCTAATTAACCTAGATAGTCCAAGGGCACGCTAGTTAACCTACATCGTCCAAGGGCCCGCTAGGTAACCTAGACAGTTCAAGTGAACACTAGGTTACCTACATAGTCCAAGTGCCTGTTCGTTAACCTACATACTCCAAGTGCCCGCTAGGTAACCTATATAGTCCAAATGCCCTCTAAGAACCCTAATAGTCCAAGTGCCCGCTAGTTAACCTAGATAGTCCGAGTGCTCGCTAGTTACCCTAGATAGTCCATGTGCCCGCTAGTTAACCTAGATAGACCAAGTGCCCGCTAGGGAACCTACCTAATCCAAGTGCCCGATAGGGAACCTACATAGTCCAAGTGCCTGCTAGGTGACCAAGATAGTCCAAGTGTCCACTAGTTAACCTACATAGTCCAAGGGCCCGCTAGTTAACCTACATAGCCCAAGGTCCGCTAGTTAACCTAGATAGTCCAAGTGCCCGATAGTTAACCTAGATCGTCCAAGTGCCCGCTAGTTAACCTAGATTGTCCAAGTGCTGCTAGTTAACCTACATAGTCCAAGGGCCCACTAGTTAACCTAGATAGTCCAAGTGTCCTCTAGTTAACCTACATAGTCCAAGTGCCCACTAGTTAACCTATATACCAATTTCCCGCTACGTAACGTAGAGAGTCCATGGGCACGTTAGTTAACCTACATAGTTCAAGGGCCCGCTAGTTAACCTACATATTCCAAGTGCCCGCTAGTTAACCTACATAATCTAAGTGCCCGTTAGCTAACCTAGATAGTCCAAGGCTCCGCCATTTGACCTACATATTCCAAGTGCCAGCTAGGTAACCTAGATACTACAAGTGCCCGCTAGGGAACCTAGATAGTCCAAGTGCCTGTTAGCTAACCTAGATAGTCCAAGTGGCGGCTAGGTAACCTACATAATCAAAATGCCCGTTAGTTAACCTAGATAGACAAAGTGCCTGCTAGGTAACCTAGATAGTCCAAGTACCCGCTAGGTTATCTATATAGTCCAAATGCCCGCTAGGGAACCTACATAGTCCAAGTGCCCGCTAGGTAACCTAGATAGTCCAAGTGCCCTCTAGTTAAGCTAGATAGTCCAAGTGCCCGCTAGTTAACCTACATAGTCCAAGGGCCCACAAGTTAACCTACATAGTCCAAGGTCCGCTAGTTAACCTAGATAGTCCAAGTGCTCGCGAGTTAACCTACATAGTACAAGGGCCCGCTAGTTGACCTAGAGTCCAAGTCCCCGCTAGGTATCCTAAGTAGTACAAATGTCTGATAGGGATCCTACATAGTCCAAGTGCCCGCTAGGTAATCTACATAGTCCAAGAGCCCGTTCGTTAACCTAGATAGTCCAAGTGCCCGCTAGGTAACCTAGATTGTTCAAGTGCCCGCTAGGTTACCTACATAGTCCAAGTGCCCGTTCATTAACCTAGATAGTCCAAGTACCCGTTAGGTAACCTACATAGTCCAAGGGCCCGCTAGGTAACCTAGATAGCCCAAGCGCCCGCTAGGTAACCTAGAGTCCATGTGCTTGCTAGTTAACCTACATAGTCCAAGTGCCTGCTATATAACTTAGATAGTCAAGTGCCCGTTAGGTAACCTAGATAGTCCAAGTGCCCGCTAGGTAACTTACATTGTCCATGTTCCCGCTAGGTAACTTAGATAGTCCAAGTGCCCGTTACCTAACCTAGATAGCCCAAGTGCCTGCTAGGAAACCTACATAGTCCAAGAGCCCGTTCGTTATCCTAGAAGTCCAAGTGCCCGCTAGGTAACCTACACAGAACAAGTGCCCGCTAGGTAACCTAGATAGTCCAAGTCCCCATTACCTAACCTAGATAGTCCAAGTGCCCGCTAGGTTACCTGCATATTCCAAGTGCCCGTTCGTTAACCTAGATAGTCCAAGTGCCTGCTAGTTAACCTACATAGTCCAAGGGCCCACTAGTTAATCTAGATAGTCCAAGTGTCCTCTAGTTAACCTACATAGTCCAAGTGCCCGCTAGGTAAACTAGATAGTCCAAGGGCCCGCTAGTTAACCTACATAGTCCAAGGGCTCACCTGTTAACTTTGATAGTCCAAGTGACCGCTACATAACCTAGATCATCCAAGTGCGCGCTAGTTATCCTAGATTGTCCAAGTGCCTGCTAGTTAACCTACATAGTCCAAGGGCCCAATAGTTAACCTAGATAGTCCAAGTGTCCTCTAGTTAACCTACATAGTCCAAGTGCCCGCTAGGTAACCTAGATACTCCAAGGGCCCGCTAGTTAACCAACATAATCCAAGGGCTCACTTGTTAACTTTGATAGTCCAAGTGCCCGCTAGTTAACCTAGATCGTCCAAGTGCCCGCTAGTTAACCTCGATTGTCCAAGTGCCTGCTAGTTAACCTACATAGTCCAAGGGCCCAATAGTTAACCTAGATAGTCTAAGTGTCCTCTAGTTAACCTACATAGACCAAGTGCCCGCTAGTTAACGTATATACCAAGTGCCCGCTACATCACCTAGATAGTCCAAGGGCACGCTAGTTAACCTACATAGTCCAAGTGCCCGCTAGGCAACCTAGATAGTCCAAGTGCCCGCTAGGTAACCTACATAGTGCAAGTGTCCGCTAGTTGACCTACATATTCCAAGTGCCCGCTAGTTAACATAGATAGTTCAAATACCCGCTAGGTAACCTAGATCGTCCAAGGGCCCCCTAGTTAGCCTACATAGTCCAAGTGCCCGCTAGGTAACCTAAATAGTCCAAGTGCCCGTTCGGTAACCTACATAGTCCAAGTGCCCTTTAGGGAACCTAGACAGTCCAAAGGCCCGCTAGTAAACCTACATAGTCCATGGGCCCGCTAGTTAACCTATATAGTTCAAGTGTCCGCTAGTTACCCTTCATAATCCAAGTGCCCGCTAGTTAACCTACATAATCTAAGTGCCCGTTAGCTAACCTAGGTACTCCAAGGGCCCGCTAGTTGACCTACATAGTCCAAGTGCCAGCTAGGTAACCTAGATAGTACAAGTGCCCGCTAGGGAACCTAGATAGTCCAAGTGCCTGTTAGCTAACCTAGATAGTCCAAGTGGTGGCTAGGTAACCTACATAGTACAAGTGCCTGTTCGTTAACCTAGATAATCCAAGTGCCCGCTAGGTAACCTAGACAGTCTAAGTGCCCGCTAGTTAACCTACATAGTCCAAGTGCCCGATAGGGAACCTACATAATCCAAGTGCCCGTTAGGCAACCTACATAGGCCATGTTCCCGTTAGTTAACCTAGATAGTCAAAGTGCCTGCTAGGTAACCTACATAGTCCAAGTGCCCGCTAGGAAACCTAAATAGTCCAAATGCCCGCTAGGGAAACTAAATCGTCCAAGTGCCCGCTAGTTAACCTAGATATTCCAAATGCCTGCTAGTAAAACTAATAATACATGGGCCCGCTAGTTAACCTACATAGTACAAGAGCCGGCTAGTTAACCTAGATCATGCAAGTGTCCGCTAGTTAAGCTACATAGTCCACCTGCCCGCTAGTTAACCTATATACCAAGAGCCCGCTACGTAACCTAGATAGTCGAAGGGCACGCTAGTTAACCTACATAGTACAAGTGCCCGCTAGGCAACCTAGATAGTCCAAGTGCCCGCAAAGGAACCTACATAGTCCAAGTGCACGCTAGTTAACCTAGATAGTCCAAGTGCCCACTAGTTAACCTAGATAGTCCAAGTGCACGCTAGTTGACCTACATAGTCCAAGGGCCCGCTAGTTGACCTAGATCGTGCAAGTGTCCGCTAGTTAACCTACATAGTCCAAGTGCCCGCTAGGTAACCTAGATAGTCCAACTGCCCGCTAGGGATCCTTCATAATCCAAGTGCCTGCTAGGTAACCTAGATATTCCAAGTGCCCGCTAGTTAACCTAGATAGTCCTAGTGCCCGTTAGTTAACCTAGATAGTCCAGGTGCCCACTAGGGCACATATATAGTCCAAGGGCCCGCTGGGTAACCTAGATAGTCCAAGTGCCCGCTAGGGAACCTAGATAGTCCAAGTGCCTGTTAGCTAACCTAGATAGTCCAAGTGGCGGCTAGGTAACCTACATAGTCCAAGTGCCCGTTCATTAACCTAGATAATCCAAGTGCCCGCTAGGTAACCTAGACAGTCCAAGTGCCCCCTAATTAACCTACATAGTCCAAGTGCCCAAAAGGGAACCTACATAATCCAAGTGCCCGCTAGGGAACCTACATAGTCCAAGCGCCCACTAGGCAACCTACATAGTCCAAGTGCCCGTTAGTTAACCTAGATAGTCAAAGTGCCTGCTAGGTAACCTAGATAGTCCAGGTGCCCGCTAGGTAACCTACATAGTCCAAGTTCCCGCTTGTTAACCTAAATAGTCCAAATGCCCGCTAGGGAAACTACATAGTCCAAGTGCCGGCTAGTTAACCTAGATAGTCCAAGTGCCTGCTAGTAAACCTACATAATCCATGGGCCCGCTAGTTAACCTACATATTGCAAGGGCCCGCTAGTTAACCTAGATCGTGGAAGTGTCCGCTAGTTAACCTACATAGTCCAAGTGCCTGCTAGTTAACCTAGATAGTCCAAGTGCCCGCTAGCGATCCTTCATAATTCAAGTGCCTGCTAGGTAACCTACATAGTCCAAGTGCCCGCTAGTTAACCTAGATAGTCCAAGTGCCCACTAGGGGACGTACATAGTTCAAGTGCCCGCTAGGTAACCTTGATAGTCCAAGTGCGCACTAGGGTATGTACATAGTCCAAGTGTCTGCTAGGAAACCTAGATAGTCCAAGTGCCCGCTAGTTAACCTACATAGTACAAGGGCCCGCTAGTTAACCTACATAGTCCAAGGTCCCCTAGTTAAACTAGATAGTCAAAGTGCCCGCTAGGTAACCTAGACAGTCCAAGTGCCTGCTAGGTTACCTACATAGTCCAAGTGCCCGTTCGTTAACCTAGATAGTCCAAGTGCCCGCTAGGTAACCTACATTGTCCACGGGTCCGCTAGTTAACCTACATAGTCCAAGTGCCCGCTAGGTAACCTAGATAGTCAAAGTGCCCGTTAGGTAACCTAGATAGTCCAAGTGCCCGCTAGGTAACCTACATTGTCCAAGTTCCCGCTGGGTAACCTAGATAGTCCAAGTGCCCTTTACCTAACCTAGATAGTCCAAGTGCCCGCTAGGCAAGATACATAGTCCAAGTGCCCGTTCGTTAACCTAGAAGTCCAAGTGCCCGCTATGTAACCTAGACAGTACAAGTGCCCGCTAGGTTACCTGCATAGTCCAAGTGCCCGTTCGTTAACCTAGATAGTCCAAGTGCCCGCTAGGGAACTTATATAGTCCAAGTGCTATCTAGGTAACCTAGATAGTACAAGGGCCCGATAATTAATCTACATAGTCCAAGGGTCGCTTGTTAACTTTGATAGTCCAAGTGCCCTTTAGTTAACCTAGATCGTCCAAGTGCCCGCTAGTTAACCTAGATCGTCCAAGTGTCCTCTAGTTAACCTACATAGTGTAAGTGCCCGCTAGGTAACCTACATAGTGCAAGTGTCCGCTAGTTAACCTACATAGTCCAGTGCCCGCTATTTAACCTAGATAGTCCAAGTGCCAGCTAGGTAACCTACATAGTGCAAGTGTCCGCTAGTTAACCTACGTAGTCCAAGGGCCCGCTAGTTAACCTACATAGTCCAAGTGCCCGATAGTTAACTTACATAGTTCAAGTGTCCGTAAGGTACATACATAGTCCAAGTGCCCGCTAGGGAATCTACATAGTACAAGAGCCCGCTAGTTAACGTAGATAGTCCAAGTGCCGCTAGTTAATCTACATAGTCCAAGGGCCCGCTAGTTAACCTACATAGTCCAAGTACCCGCTAGTTAACCTAGATCGTCCAAGTGTCTGCTAGTTAACCTACATAGTCCAAGTGCTCGCTAGGGAACCTAGATAATCCAAGTGCCCGCTCTGGAACCTACATAGTCCAAGTTCCTGCTAGGGAACCAACATAGTCCAATTGCCCGCTCTGGAACATACATAGTCCAAGTGCCCGCTAGGGAATCTACATAGTCCAAGGGCCCGCTAGTTAACGTAGATAGTCCAAGTGCCGCTAGTTAATCTACATAATCCAAGGGCCCGCTAGTTAACCTACATAGTCCAAGTACCCGCTAGTTAACCTAGATCGTCCAAGAGCCCGCTAGTTGACCTACATAGTCAAAGGGCCCGCTAATTAACCTAGATAGTCCAAGGGCACGCTAGTTAACCTACATCGTCCAAGGGCCCGCTAGGTAACCTAGACAGTTCAAGTGAACACTAGGTTACCTACATAGTCCAAGTGCCTGTTCGTTAACCTACATACTCCAAGTGCCCGCTAGGTAACCTATATAGTCCAAATGCCCTCTAAGAACCCTAATAGTCCAAGTGCCCGCTAGTTAACCTAGATAGTCCGAGTGCTCGCTAGTTACCCTAGATAGTCCATGTGCCCGCTAGTTAACCTAGATAGACCAAGTGCCCGCTAGGGAACCTACCTAATCCAAGTGCCCGATAGGGAACCTACATAGTCCAAGTGCCTGCTAGGTGACCAAGATAGTCCAAGTGTCCACTAGTTAACCTACATAGTCCAAGTGCCTGCTAGGTAACCTAGATAGTCCAAGTGCCCACTAGTTAACCTACACAGTCCAAGTTCCCCCTAGGTAACCTAGATAGTCCAAAGGCCCGCTAGGTAACCTACATTGTCCTAGTGCCCCCTAGTTAACCTACATTCTCCAAGTGCCCGATAGAGAATCTACATAGTCCAAGTGCCCGCTAGGTAACCTACATAGTCCAAATGACCGCTAGGTAACCTACATAGTCCAAGTGCCCGCTAGGTAACCTAGATAGCCCAAATGCCCGCTAGGGAACCCACATAGTCCAAGTGCCCTCTAGGGAACTTACATAGTCCAAGGGCCCTCTAGGGAACCTACAAAGTCCATGTGCCCGTTAGTTAACCTAGATAGTCCCAGTGCCCGCTAGGTAACCTAGATAGTCCAACAGCCCGGTAGGTAACCTACAAAGTCTAAATGCCCGCTAGGTTATCTATATAGTCCAAATGCCCGCTAGGGAACCTACCTAGTCCAAGTGCCCGCTAGGTAACCCAGATAGTCCAAGTGCCGCTAGTTAACGTAGATAATCCAATGGCCGCTAGGTAACATAAGTAGTCCAAATGTCCGATAGGGATCCTACATAATCCAAGTGTCCGCTAGGTAACCTACATAGTCCAAGTGCCCATTCGTTAACCTAGATAGTCCAAGTGCCCGCTAGGTAACCTAGACTGTCCAAATGCCCGCTAGGTTACCTACATAGTCCAAGTGCCCGTTCGTTAACCTAGATAGTCCAAGTGCCCGCTAGGAAACCTACATAGTCCAAGGGCTCGCTAGGAAACCTAGATAGTCCAAGTGCCCGCTAGGTAACCTAGAGTCCAAGTGCTCGCTAGTTGACCTACATAGTCCAAGTGCCCGCTATGTAACCTAGATAGTCAAAGTGCCCTTTAGGTAACCTAGATAGTCTAAGTGCCCGCTAGGTAACTTACATTGTCCAAGTTCCCGATAGGTAACCTAGATAGTCCAAGTGTCCGTTAACTAACCTAGATAGTCCAAGTGCCCGCTAGGCAAACTACATAGTCCAAGAGCCCATTCGTTAACCTAGAAGTCCAAGTGCCCGCTAGGTAACTTAGACAGTCCAAGTGCCCGCTAGGTAACCTATATAGTCCAAGTGCCCGCTAGGTAACCTAGATACTCCAAGGGCACGCTAGTTAATCTACATAGTCCAAGTGCCCGCTAGGCAACCTAGATAGTCCAAGTGCCCGCTAAGGAACCTACATAGTCCAAGTGCACGCTAGTTAACCTAGATAGTCCAAGTGCCCGCTAGTTAACCTAGATAGTCCAAGTGCCTGCTAGGTAACCTACATAGTGCAAGTGTCCGCTAGTTAACCTACATATTCCAAGTGCCCGCTAGTTAACATAGATAGTCCAAGTGCCGGCTAGGTAACCTAGAGTCCAAGTGCTTCCTAGTTAACCTACATAGTCCAAGTGCCCGCTGTGTAACCTACATAGTCCAAGTGCCTGCTAGGTAACTTACATTGTCCCAGTTCCCGCTAGGTAACCTGGATAGTCCAAGTTCCCGTTACCTAACCTAGATAGTCCAAGTGCCCGCTAGGCAACCTACATTGTCCAAGAGCCCATTTGTTAACCTAGAAGTCCAAGTGCCCGCCAGGTAACCTAGAGAGTCCAAGTGCCTGCTAGGTTACCTGCATATTCCAACTGCCCGTTTGTTAACCTAGATATTCCAAGTGTCCACTAGGTAACCTACATTGTCCAAGTGCCCGCTAGGTAACCTATATAGGCCAAGTGCCCGCTAGGTAACCAAGATAGTCCAAGGACCCACTAGTTAAACTACATAGTCCAAGGGCTCACTTGTTAATTTTGATAGTCCAGCAGCCCGCTAGCTAACCTAGATTGTCCAAGTGCCTGCTAGTTAACCAACATAGTCCAAGGGCCCACTAGTTAACCTAGATAGTCCAAGTGTCCTCTAGTTAACATACATAGTCCAAGTGCCCGCTAGTTAACCTAGATTGTCCAAGTGCCTGCTAGTTAACCTACATAGTCCAAGTGCCCGCTAGGCAACCTAGATAGTCCAAGTGCCCGCTAAGGAACCTACATAGTCCAAGTGCACGCTAGTTAACATAGATAGTCCAAGTGCCCGCTAGTTAACCTAGATAGTCCAAGTGTCTGCTAGGTAACCTACATATTCCAAGTGCCCGCTAGTTAACATAGATAGTCCAAGTGCCCCTAGGGAACATACATAGTCCAAGTGCCCGCTAGGTAACCTAGATAGTTCAAGTACCTGCTTGGTAACCTCGATCGTCCAAAGGCTCCCTAGTTAGCCTACATAGTCCAAGTGCCCGCTAGGTAACATAGAACCTCCAAGTGCCCGTTCGGTAACCTAGATATTCCAAGTGCCTTTTAGGGAACCTAGATAGTCCAAGGGCCCGCTAGTAAACCTACATAGTCCATGCGCCCGCTAGTTAACCTACATAGTGCAACTGTCCGCTAGTTAACCTACATATTCCAAGTGCCCGCTAGTTAAACTACATAATCTAAGTGACCCTTAGCTAACCTAGATAGTCCAAGGTCCCGCGAGTTGACCTACATAGTCCTAGTGCCAGCTAGGTAATCTAGATAGTACAAGTGGCCCCTAGGGAACCTAGATTGTCCAAGTGCTTGTTAGCTAACCTAGATAGTCCAAGTGGCGGCTAGGTAACCTACATAGTCCAAGTGCCCGTTCGTTACTCTAGATAATCCAAGTGCCCGCTAGGTAACCTAGAGAGTCCAAGTGCCCGCTAGTTAACCAACATAGTCCAAGTGCCTGATAGGGAACCTACATAATCCAAGTGCCCGCTAGACAACCAACATAGTCCAAGTGCCCGTTAGTTAACCTAGATAGTCAAAGTGCCTGCTAGGTAACCTAGATAGTCCAAGTGCCCGCTAGGTAACCTACATAGTCCAAGTGCCCGCTAGGTAACCTAAATAGTCCAAATGCCCGCTAGGGAAACTACATAGTCGAAGTGCCCGCTAGTTAACCTAGATAGTCCAAGTGCCTGCTAGTAAACCTACATAATCCATGGGCACGCTAGTTAACCTACATAGTACAAGTGCCCGCTAAGGAACCTAGATAGTCCAAGTGCCCGCTCTGGAACCTACATAGTCCTAGTGCCTGCTAGGGAACCTACATAGTCCAAGTGCCCGCTCTGGAACATACATAGTCCAAGTGCCCACTAGGGAATCTACATAGTCCAAGGGCCCGCAAGTTAACCTACATAGTCCAAGTAAACGCTAGTTAACCTAGATCTTCCAAGTGCCCGGTAGTTAACCTACATAGTTCAAGGGTCCGCTAGTTAACCTACATAGTCCAAGGGCCCCCTTGTTAACCTACATCGTCCAAGGGCCCGCTAGTTAACCTAGATAGTCCAAGTGCCCGCTAGTTAACCTACATAGTCCAAGTGCCCCCTAGTTAACCTATATACCAAGTGCCTGCTACGTAACCTAGATAGTCCAAGGGCACGCTAGTTAACCTACATAGTACAATTGCCCGCTAAGGAACCTAGATAGTCCAAGTGCCCGCTCTGGAACCTACATAGACCAAGTGCCTGCTAGGGAACCTACATAGTCCAAGTGCCCGCTCTGGAACATACATAGTCCAAGTGCCCGCTAGGGAATCTACATAGTCCAAGGGCCCGCAAGTTAACCTACATAGTCCAAGTACCCGCTAGGTAACCTAGACAGTACAAGTTACCACTAGGTTACCTACATAATCCAAGTGCCTGTTCGTTAACCTCATAGTCCAAGTGCCCGCTAGGTAACTTATATAGTCCAAATGCCCGCTAGGGACCTTAATATTCCAAGTGCCCGCTAGTTAACCTAGATAGTCCAATTGCTCGCTAGTTAACCTAGATAGTCCAAGTGCCCGCTAGTTAACCTACATAGTCCAAGTACCCGCTAGGTAACCTAGACAGTCCAAGTGACCACTAGGTTACCTACATAA
Organism: Tenrec ecaudatus; assembly: GCF_050624435.1. Lineage (NCBI taxonomy): Eukaryota > Metazoa > Chordata > Mammalia > Afrosoricida > Tenrecidae > Tenrec > Tenrec ecaudatus. The sequence continues at coordinate 2,211,738 of NW_027457652.1, forward strand.
TCCAAGTGCCTGTTCGTTAACCTCATAGTCCAAGTGCCCGCTAGGTAACTTATATAGTCCAAATGCCCGCTAGGGACCCTAATAGTTCAAGTGCCCGCTAGTTAACCTAGATAGTCCAATTGCTCGCTAGTTAACCTAGATAGTCCAAGTGTCCTCTAGTTAACCTACATAGTCCAAGTGCCCGCTAGTTAACCTAGATTGTCCAAGTGCCTGCTAGTTAACCTACATAGTCCAAGTGCCCGCTAGGCAACCTAGATAGTCCAAGTGCCCGCTAAGGAACCTACATAGTCCAAGTGCACGCTAGTTAACTTAGATAGTCCAAGTGCCCGCTAGTTAACCTAGATAGTCCAAGTGCCTGCTAGTTAACCTACATATTCCAAGTGCCCGCTAGTTAACATAGATAGTCCAAGTGCCCCTAGGGAACATACATAGTCCAAGTGCCCGCTAGGTATCCTAGATAGTGCAAGTGCCCGCTAGTTAACCTAGATAGTTTAAGTACCCGCTTGGTAACCTCGATCGTCCAAGGGCTCCCTAGTTAGCCTACATAGTTCAAGTGCCCGCTAGGTAACCTAGATAGTCCAAGTGCCCGTTCGGTAACCTAGATAGTCCAACTGCCCTTTAGGGAACCTAGATAGTCCAAGGGCCCGCTAGTAAACCTATATAGTCCATGCGCCCGCTAGTTAACCTACATATTCCAAGTGCCCGCTAGTTAACCTACATAATCTAAGTGACCCTTAGCTAACCTAGATAGTCCTAGGGCCCGCTAGTTGACCTACATAGTCCTAGTGCCAGCTAGGTAACCTAGATAGTACAAGTGCCCGCTAGGGAACCTAGATAGTCCAAGTGCCTGTTAGCTAACCTAGATAGTCCAAGTGGCGGCTAGGTAACCTACATAGTCCAAGTGCCCGTTCGTTACTCTAGATAATCCAAGTGCCCGCTAGGTAACCTAGACAGTCCAAGTCCCCGCTAGTTAACCAACATAGTCCAAGTGCCTGATAGGGAACCTACATAATCCAAGGGCCCGCTAGACAACCAACATAGTCCAAGTGCCCGTTAGTTAACCTAGATAGTCAAAGTGCCTGCTAGGTAACCTAGATAGTCCAAGTGCCCGCTAGGTAACCTACAGAGTCCAAGTGCCCGCTAGGTAACCTAAATAGTCCAAATGCCCGCTAGGGAAACTACATAGTCCAAGTGCCCGCTAGTTAACCTGGATAGTCCAAGTGCCTGCTAGTAAACCTACAGAATCCATGGGCCCGCTAGTTAACCTACATAGTGCAAGGGCCCGCTAGTTAACCTAGATCCTGCAAGTGTCCGCTAGTTAACCTACATAGTCCAAGTGCCCGCTAGTTAACCTATATACCAAGTGCCTGCTACGTAACCTAGATAGTCCAAGGGCACGCTAGTTAACCTACATAGTACAAGTGCCCGCTAAGGAACCTAGATAGTCCAAGTGCCCGCTCTGGAACCTACATAGTCCAAGTGCCTGCTAGGGAACCTACATAGTCCAAGTGCCCGCTCTGGAACATACATAGTCCAAGGGCCCGCAAGTTAAATTACATAGCCCAAGTACACGCTAGTTAACCTAGATCTTGCAAGTGCCCGGTAGTTAACCTACATAGTTCAAGGGCCCGCTAGTTAACCTACATAGTCCAAGGGCCCGCTTGTTAACCTCCATCGTCCAAGGGCCCGCTAGTTAACCTAGATAGTCCAAGTGCCCGCTAGTTAACCTACATAGTCCAAGTGCCCGCTAGGTAACCTAGACAGTTCAAGTGACCACTAGGTTACCTACATAGTCCAAGTGCCTGTTCGTTAACCTCATATTCCAATTGCCCTCTAGCTAACCTATATAGTCCAAATGCCCGCTAGGGACCCTAATAGTGCAAGTGCCCGCTAGTTAACCTAGATAGTCCAAATGCTCGCTAGTTAACCTAGATAGTCCAAGTGCCCGCTAGTTAACCTAGATAGACCAAGTCCCCCCTAGGGAACCTACCAAGTCCAAGTGCCCGATAGGGAACCTACATAGTCCAAGTGCCCGCTAGGAAACGTACATAGTCCAAGTGCCCGCTAGTTAACCTACATAGTCCAAGTTCCCGCTAGGTAACGTAGATAGTCCAAGTGCCCGCTAGGGAACGTACATAGTCCAAGTGCCCGCTAGGTAGCCTAGATAGTCCAAGTGCCCGCTAGTTAACCTACATAGTCCAAGTGCCTGCTAGGTAACCTAGATCGTCCAAGTGCCCGCTAGTTAACCTACATAGTCCAAGGGCCCGCTAGTTAACCTACATAGCCCAAGGTCTGCTAGTTAACCTAGATAGTCCAAGTGCCCGATAGTTAACCTAGATCGTCCAAGTGCCCGCTAGTTAACCTAGATCGTCCAAGTGCCCGCTAGTTAACCTAGATTGTCCAAGTGCTGCTAGTTAACCTACATAGTCCAAGGGCCCACTAGTTAACCTAGATAGTCCAAGTGTCCTCTAGTTAACCTACATAGTCCAAGTGCCCACTAGTTAACCTATATACCAAGTTCCCGCTACGTAACCTAGAGAGTCCATGGGCACGTTCGTTAACCTACATAGTTCAAGGGCCCGCTAGTTAACATACATATTCCAAGTGCCCGCTAGTTAACCTACATAATCTAAGTGCCCATTAGCTAACCTAGATAGTCCAAGGCTCCGCCATTTGACCTACATATTCCAAGTGCCAGCTAGGTAACCTAGATAGTACAAGTGCCCGCTAGGGAACCTAGATAGTCCAAGTGCCTGTTAGCTAACATAGATAGTCCAAGTGGCGGCTAAGTAACCTACATTGTCAAAATGCCCGTTAATTAACCTAGATAGACAAAGTGCCTGCTAGGAAACCTAGATAGTCCAAGTACCCGCTAGGTTATCTATATAGTACAAATGCCCGCTAGGGAACCTACATAGTCCAAGTGCCCGCTAGATAACCTAGATAGTCCAAGTGCCCTCTAGTTAAGCTAGATCGTCCAAGTGCCCGCTAGTTAACCTACATAGTCCAAGGGCCCACAAGTTAACCTACATAGTCCAAGGCCCGCTAGTTAACCTAGATAGTCCAAGTGCTCGCGAGTTAACCTACATAGTACAAGGGCCCGCTAGTTGACCTAGATAGTCCAAGTGCCCGCTAGGTATCCTAAGTAGTACAAATGGCTGATAGGGATCCTACATAGTCCAAGTGCCCGCTAGGTAATCTACATAGTCCAAGTGCCCGTTCGTTAACCTAGATAGTCCAAGTGCCCGCTAGGTAACCTAGATTGTCCAAGGGCCCGCTAGGTTACCTACATAGTCCAAGTCCCCGTTCGTTAACCTAGATAGTCCAAGTAGCCACTAGGTAACCTACATAGTCCAATGGCCCGCTAGGTAACCTAGATAGCCCAAGTGCCCGCTAGGTAACCTAGAGTCCATGTGCTCGCTAGTTAACCTACATAGTCCAAGTGCCCGCTATATAACCTAGATAATCAAAGTGCCCGTTAGGTAACCTAGATAGTCCAAGTGCCCGCTAGGTAACTTACATTGTCCATGTTCCCGCTAGGTAACTTAGATAGTCCAAGTGCCCGTTACCTAACCTAGATAGTCCAAGTGCCTGCTAGGAAATCTACATAGTTCAAGAGCCCGTTCGTTATCCTAGAAGTCCAAGTGCCCGCTAGGTAACCTACATAGTCCAAGTGCCCGCTAGGTAACCTAGATAGTCCAAGTGCCCATTACCTAACCTAGATAGTCCAAGTGCCCGCTAGGTTACCTGCATATTCCAAGTGCCCGTTCGTTAACCTAGATAGTCCAAGTGCCTGCTCGTTAACCTACATAGTCCAAGGGCCCACTAGTTAATCTAGATAGTCCAAGTGTCCTCTAGTTAACCTACATAGTCCAAGTGCCCGCTAGGTAACCTAGATAGTCCAAGGGCCCGCTAGTTAACCTACATAGTCCAAGGGCTCACCTGTTAACTTTGATAGTCCAAGTGACCGCTAGTTAACCTAGATCATCCAAGTGCCCGCTAGTTTACCTAGATTGTCCAAGTGCCTGCTAGTTAACCTACATAGTCAAAGGGCCCACTAGTTAACCTAGATAGTCCAAGTGTCCTCTAGTTAAACTACATAGTCCATGTGCCCGCTAGGGAACCTACATAGTCCAAGTGCCCGCTAGGTAACCTAGATAGTCCAAGTGCCCTCTAGTTAAGCTAGATCGTCCAAATGCCCGCTAGTTAACCTACATAGTCCAAGGGCCCACTAGTTAACCTACATAGTACAAGGGCCCGCTAGTTGACCTAGATAGTCCAAGTGCCCGCTACGTATCCTAAGTAGTAAAAATGTCTGATAGGGATCCTACATAGTCCAAGTGCCCGCTAGGTAATCTACATAGTCCAAGTGCCCGTTCGTTAAGCTAGATACTCCAAGTGCCCGCTAGGTAACCTAGACGGTCCAAGTGCCCGCTAGGTTACCTACATAGTACAAGTGCCCGTTCGTTAACCTAGATAGTCCAAGTACCCGCTAGGTAACCTACATAGTCCAAGTGCACGCTAGTTAACTTAGATAGTCCAAGTGCCCGCTAGTTAACCTAGATAGTCCAAGGGTCTGCTAGGTAACCTACATATTCCAAGTGCCCGCTAGTTAACGTAGATAGTCCAAGTGCCCCTAGGGAACATACATAGTCCAAGTGCCCGCTAGGTAACCTAGATAGTGCAAGTGCCCGCTAGTTAACCTAGATAGTTTAAGTACCCGCTTGGTAACCTCGATCGTCCAAGGGCTCCCTAGTTAGCCTACATAGTTCAAGTGCCCGCTAGGTAACCTAGATAGTCCAAGTGCCCGATAGTTAACCTAGATCGTCCAAGTGCCCGCTAGTTAACCTAGATCGTCCAAGTGCCCGCTAGTTAACCTAGATTGTCCAAGTGCTGCTAGTTAACCTACATAGTCCAAGGGCCCACTAGTTAACCTAGATAGTCCAAGTGTCCTCTAGTTAACCTACATAGTCCAAGTGCCCACTAGTTAACCTATATACCAAGTTCCCGCTACGTAACCTAGAGAGTCCATGGGCACGTTAGTTAACCTACATAGTTCAAGGGCCCGCTAGTTAACATACATATTCCAAGTGCCCGCTAGTTAACCTACATAATCTAAGTGCCCGTTAGCTAACCTAGATAGTCCAAGGCTCCGCCATTTGACCTACATATTCCAAGTGCCAGCTAGGTAACCTAGATAGTACAAGTGCCCGCTAGGGAACCTAGATAGTCCAAGTGCCTGTTAGCTAACCTAGATAGTCCAAGTGGCGGCTAGGTAACCTACATTGTCAAAATGCCCGTTAATTAACCTAGATAGACAAAGTGCCTGCTAGGAAACCTAGATAGTCCAAGTACCCGCTAGGTTATCTATATAGTCCAAATGCCCGCTAGGGAACCTACATAGTCCAAGTGCCCGCTAGGTAACCTAGATAGTCCAAGTGCCCTCTAGTTAAGCTAGATCGTCCAAGTGCCCGCTAGTTAACTACATAGTCCAAGGGCCCGCTAGTTAACCTACATAGTCCAAGGCCCGCTAGTTAACCTAGATAGTCCAAGTGCTCGCGAGTTAACCTACATAGTACAAGGGCCCGCTAGTTGACCTAGATAGTCCAAGTGCCCGCTAGGTATCCTAAGTAGTACAAATGGCTGATAGGGATCCTACATAGTCCAAGTGCCCGCTAGGTAATCTACATAGTCCAAGTGCCCGTTCGTTAACCTAGATAGTCCAAGTGCCCGCTAGGTAACCTCGATTGTCCAAGGGCCCGCTAGGTTACCTACATAGTCCAAGTCCCCGTTCGTTAACCTAGATAGTCCAAGTACCCGCTAGGTAACCTACATAGTCCAATGGCCCGCTAGGTAACCTAGATAGCCCAAGTGCCCGCTAGGTAACCTAGAGTCCATGTGCTCGCTAGTTAACCTACATAGTCCAAGTGCCCGCTATATAACCTAGATAATCAAAGTGCCCGTTAGGTAACCTAGATAGTCCAAGTGCCCGCTAGGTAACTTACATTGTCCATGTTCCTGCTAGGTAACTTAGATAGTCCAAGTGCCCGTTACCTAACCTAGATAGTCCAAGTGCCTGCTAGGAAATCTACATAGTTCAAGAGCCCGTTCGTTATCCTAGAAGTCCAAGTGCCCGCTAGGTAACCTACATAGTCCAAGTGCCCGCTAGGTAACCTAGATAGTCCAAGTGCCCATTACCTAACCTAGATAGTCCAAGTGCCCGCTAGGTTACCTGTATATTCCAAGTGCCCGTTCGTTAACCTAGAGAGTCCAAGTGCCTGCTCGTTAACCTACATAGTCCAAGGGCCCACTAGTTAATCTAGATAGTCCAAGTGTCCTCTAGTTAACCTACATAGTCCACGTGCCCGCTAGGTAACCTAGATAGTCCAAGGGCCCGCTAGTTAACCTACATAGTCCAAGGGCTCACCTGTTAACTTTGATAGTCCAAGTGACCGCTAGTTAACCTAGATCATCCAAGTGCCCGCTAGTTTACCTAGATTGTCCAAGTGCCTGCTAGTTAACCTACATAGTCAAAGGGCCCACTAGTTAACCTAGATAATCCAAGTGTCCTCTAGTTAACCTACATAGTCCATGTGCCCGCTAGGGAACCTACATAGTCCAAGTGCCCGCTAGGTAACCAAGATAGTCCAAGTGCCCTCTAGTTAAGCTAGATCGTCCAAATGCCCGCTAGTTAACCTACATAGTCCAAGGGCCCACTAGTTAACCTACATAGTACAAGGGCCCGCTAGTTGACCTAGATAGTCCAAGTGCCCGCTAGGTATCCTAAGTAGTACAAATGTCTGATAGGGATCCTACATAGTCCAAGTGCCCGCTAGGTAATCTACATAGTCCAAGTGCCCGTTCGTTAAGCTAGATACTCCAAGTGCCCGCTAGGTAACCTAGACGGTCCAAGTGCCCGCTAGGTTACCTACATAGTCCAAGTGCCCGTTCGTTAACCTAGATAGTCCAAGTGACTGCTAGTTAACCTACATAGTCCAAGTGCCCGCTAAGTAACCTAGATAGTCAAAGTGCCCGTTAGGTAACCTAGATAGTCAAAGTGCCCGTTAGGTAACCTAGATAGTCCAAGTGAACGCTAGGTAACCTACATTGTCCAAGTTCCCGCTAGGTAACCTAGATAGTCCAAGTGCCCGTTACCTAACCTAGATAGTCCAAGTGCCCACTAGGCAACATACATAGTCCAATTGCCCGTTCGTTAACCTAGAAGTCCAAGTGCCCGCTATGTAACCTACACAGTCAAAGTGTCCACTAGGTTACCTGCATAGTCCATGTGCCCGTTCGTTAACCTAGATAGTCCGAGTGCCCACTAGGGAACCTATATAGTCCAAGTGCTATCTAGGTAACCTAGATAGTCCAAGGGCCCGCAAGTTAACCTACATAATCCAAGGGCTCGCTTGTTAACTTTGATAGTCCAAGTGCCCGTTAGTTAACCTAGATCGTCCAAGTACTGGCTAGTTAACCTACATAGTCCAAGGGCCCACTAGTTATCCTAGATCGTCCATGTGTCCTCTAGTTAACCTACATAGTCTAAGTGCACGCTAGGTAACCTACATAGTGCTAGTGTCAGCCAGATAACCTACATAGTCCAAGTGCCAGTTAGGTAACCTAGATAGTCCAAGTGCCCGCTAGGTAACCTACATAGTGCAAGTGTCCGCTAGTTAACCTACGTAGTCCAAGGTCCCGGTAGTTAACCTAAATAGTCCAAGTGCCCGGTAGTTAACTTACATAGTTCAAGTGTCCGTAGGGAACATACATAGTCCAAGTGCCCGCTAGGGAACAAAAATAGTCTAAATGCCCGCTAGGGAACCTATGTAGTCCAAGTGCCCGCTAGGGAATCTACATAGTCCAAGGGCCCGCTAGTTAACGTAGATAGTCCAAGTGCCGCTAGTTAATCTACATAGTCCAAGTGCTCGCTAAGGAACCTAGATAGTCCAAGTGCACGCTCTGGAACCTACATAGTCCAAGTGCCTGCTAGGGAACCTACATAGTCCAAGTGCCCGCTCTGGAATATACATAGGCCAAGGGCCCGCTAGGGAATCTACATAGTCCAAGGGCCCGCTAGTTAACGTAGATAGTCCAAGTACCCGCTAGTTAACCTAGATCTTCCAAGTGCCCGCTAGTTAACCTACATAGTCCAAGGGCCCGCTAGTTGACCTACATAGTCCAAGGTCCCGCAAGTTAACCTACATTGTCCAAGGGCCCGCGAGGTAACCTAGACAGTTCAAGGGACCACTAGGTTACCTACATAGTCCAAGTGCTCGCTAGTTAACCTAGATTGTCCAAGTGCCCGCTAGTTAAGCTAGATAGACCACGTACCCGCTAGGGAACGTACCTTGTACAAGTGCCCGATAGGGAACCTACATAGTCCAAGTGCCCGCTAGTTAACATAGGTAGTCCAAGTACCCGCTAGGAAACGTACATAGTCCAAGTGCCCGCTAGTTAACGTACATAGTACAAGTGCCTGCTAGGTAACGTAGATAGTCCAAGTGCCCGCTAGGGAACTTACATAGTCCCAGGGCCCGCTAGGGAACCTACATAGTCCAAGTGCCTGTTAGCTAACCTAGATAGTCCCAGTGCCCGCTAGGTAACCTAGATAGTCCAACAGCCCGGTAGGTAACCTACATACTCCAAGTACCCGCTAGGTAACGTAGATAGTTCAAGTGCCAGCTAGGTAACCTAGATACTCCAACTGCCCGCTAGATAACCTACAAAGTCTAATTGCCCGCTCAGTAATCTATATAGTCCAAAAGCCCGAAGGGAGCCTACATAATCCAAATGCCCACTACGTAACCTAGATAGTCCAAGGGCCTGCTAGGTAACCTACATAGTCCTAGTGCCCCTAGTTAACCTACATTCTCCAAGTGCCCGATAGGTAACCTACATAGTCCATATACCCTCTAGTTAACCTACATAGTTCAAGTGCCCGATAGGGAACCTACATAATCCAAGTGCCCGCTAGGGAACCTACATAGTCCAAGTGCCAGTTAGGTAAACTAGATAGTCCAAATGCCCGCCAGGAAACCCACATAGTCCAAGTGCCCGCTAGGGAACTTACATAGTACAAGGGCCCGCTAGGGAACCTACATAGTCCAAGTGCCCGTTCGTTAACCTAGATAGTCCAAGTGCCCGCTAGGAAACCTACATAGTCCAAGGGCCCGCTAGGTAACCTAGATAGTCCAAGTGCCCGCTAGGTAACCTAGATAGTCCAAGTGCCCGCTAGGTAACCTAGAGTCCAAGTGCTCGCTAGTTAACCTACATAGTCCAAGTACCCGCTAGGTAACCTAGACAGTCCAAGTGACCACTAGGTTACCTACATAATCCAAGTGCCTGTTCGTTAACCTCATAGTCCAAGTGCCCGCTAGGTAACTTATATAGTCCAAATGCCCGCTAGGGACCCTAATAGTCCAAGTGCCCGCTAGTTAACCTAGATAGTCCAATTGCTCGCTAGTTAACCTAGATAGTCCAAGTGTCCTCTAGTTAACCTACATAGTCCAAGTGCCCGCTAGTTAACCTAGATTGTCCAAGTGCCCGCTAGTTAACCAACATAGTCCACGTGCCTGATAGGGAACCTACATAATCCAAGTGCCCGCTAGACAACCAACATAGTCCAAGTGCCCGTTAGTTAACCTAGATAGTCAAAGTGCCCGCTAGTTAACCTAGATAGTCCAAGTGCCTACTAGGTAACCTACATATTCCAAGTGCCCGCTAGTTAACATAGATAGTCCAAGTGCCCCTAGGGAACATGCATAGTCCAAGTGGCCGCTAGGTAACCTAGATAGTGCAAGTGCCCGCTAGTTAACCTAGATAGTTCAAGTACCCGCTTGGTAACCTCGAATGTCCAAGGGCTCCCTAGTTAGCCTACATAGTTCAAGTGCCCGCTAGGTAACCTAGATAGTCCAAGTGCCCGTTCGGTAACCTAGATAGTCCAACTGCCCTTTAGGGAACCTAGATAGTCCAAGGGCCCGCTAGAAAACCTATATAGTCCATGCGTCCGCTAGTTAACCTACATATTCCAAGTGTCCGCTAGTTAACCTACATAATCTAAGTGACCCTTAGCTAACCTAGATAGTCCTAGGGCCCGCTAGTTGACCTACATAGTCCTAGTGCCAGCTAGGTAAGCTAGATAGTACAAGTGCCCGCTAGGGAACCTAGATAGTCCAAGAGCCTGTTAGCTAACCTAGATAGTCCAAGTGGCGGCTAGGTAACCTACATAGTCCAAGTGCCCGTTCGTTACTCTAGATAATCCAAGTGCCCGCTAGGTAACCTAGAGAGTCCAAGTGCCCGCTAGTTAACCAACATAGTCCACGTGCCTGATAGGGAACCTACATAATCCAAGTGCCCGCTAGACAACCAACATAGTCCAAGTGCCCGTTAGTTAACCTAGATAGTCAAAGTGCCTGCTAGGTAACCTAGATAGTCCAAGTGCCCGCTAGGTAACCTAAATAGTCCAAATGTCTGCTAGGGAAACTACATAGTCCAAGTGCCCGCTAGTTAACCTGGATAGTCCAAGTGCCCGCTAGGTAACCTACATAGTCCAAGTGCCCATTACCTAACCTAGATAGTCCAAGTGCCCGCTAGGTTACCTGCATATTCCAAGTGCCCGCTAGTTAACCTAGATTGTCCAAGTGCCTGCTAGTTAACCTACATAGTCCAAGTGCCCGTTCGTTAACCTAGATAGTCCAAGTGCCCGCTAGGAAACCTACATAGTCCAAGGGCCCGCTAGGTAACCTAGATAATCCAAGTGCCCGCTAGGTAACCTAGATAGTCCAAGTGCCCGCTAGGTAACCTAGAGTCCAAGTGCTCGCTAGTTAACCTACATAGTCCAAGTGCCCGCTAGGTTACCTGCATATTCCAAGTGCCCGCTAGTTAACCTAGATTGTCCAAGTGCCTGCTAGTTAACCTACATAGTCCAAGGGCCCACTAGTTAACTTAGATAGTCCAAATGTCCTCTAGTTAACCTACATAGTCCAAGTGCCCGCTAGGTAACCTAGATAGTCCAAGGGCCCGCTTATTAACCAACATAATCCAAGGGCTCACTTGTTAACTTTGATAGTCCAAGTGCCCTCTAGTTAACCTAGATCGTCCAAGTGCCCGCTAGTTAACCTCGATTGTCCAAGTGCCTGCTAGTTAACCTACATAGTCCAAGGGCCCACTAGTTAACCTAGATAGTCTAAGTGTCCTCTAGTTAACCTACATAGACCAAGTGCCCGCTAGTTAACCTATATACCAAGTGCCCGCTACATCACCTAGATAGTCCAAGGGCATGCTAGTTAACCTACATAGTCCAAGTGCCCGCTAGGCAACCTAGATAGTCCAAGTGCCCGCTAGGTAACCTACATAGTGCAAGGTTCCGCTAGTTAACCTACATATTCCAAGTGCCCGCTAGTTAACATAGATACTTCAAATACCCGCTAGGTAACCTAGATCGTCCAAGGGCCCCCAAGTTAGCCTACATAGTCCAAGTTCCCGCTATGTAACCTAGATAGTCCAAGTGCCTGTTCGGTAACCTAGATAGTCCAAGTGCCCTTTAGGGAACCTAGATAGTCCAAGGGCCCACTAGTAAACCTACATAGTCCATGCGCCCGCTAGTTAACCTATATAGTTCAACTGTCCGCTAGTTACCCTTCATATTCCAAGTGCCCGCTAGTTAACCTACATAATCTAAGTGCCCGTTAGCTAACCTAGGTAGTCCAAGGGCCCGCTAGTTGACCTACATAGTCCAAGTGCCAGCTAGGTAACCTAGATAGTACAAGTGCCTGCTAGGGCACCTAGATAGTCCAAGTGCCTGTTAGCTAACGTAGATAGTGCATGTGGCGGCTAGGTAACCTACATAGTCCAAGTGCCTGTTCGTTAACCTAGATAATCCAAGTGCCCGCTAGGTAACCTAGACAGTCCAAGTGCCCGCTAGTTAACCTACATAGTCCAAGTGCCCGATAGGGAACCTACATAATCCAAGTGCCCGTTAGGCAACCTACATAGGCCACGTGCCCGTTAGTTAACCTAGATAGTCAAAGTTCCTGCTAGGTAACCTACATAGTCCAAGTGCCCGCTAGGAAACCTAAATAGTCCAAATGCCCGCTAGGGAAACTACATCGTCCAAGTGCCCGCTAGTTAACCTAGATAGTCCAAATGCATGCTAGTAAACCTACATAATCCATGGGCCCGCTAGTTAACCTACATAGCACAAGGGCCGGCTAGTTAACCTAGATCGTGCAAGTGTCCTCTAGTTAAGCTACATAGTCCACGTGCCCGCTAGTTAACCTATATACCAAGAGCCCGCTACGTAACCTAGATAGTCCAAGGGCACGCTAGTTAACCTACATAGTACAAGTGCCCGCTAGGCAACCTAGATAGTCCAAGTGCCCGCTAAGGAACCTACATAGTCCAAGTGCACGCTAGTTAACCTAGATAGTCCAAGTGCCCGCTAGTTAACCTAGATAGTCCAAGTGCCTGCTAGGTAACCTACATAGTGCAAGTGTCCGCTAGTTAACCTACATATTCCAAGTGCCCGCTAGTTAACATAGATAGTCCAAGTGCCCGCTAGGGAATGTACATAGTCCAAGTGCCCGTTAGGTAACTTAGATAGTGCAAGTGCGCGCTAGTTAACCTAGATAGTTCAAGTACCCGCTAGGTAACCTAGATCGTCCAAGGGCCCCCTAGTTAGCCTACATAGTCCAAGTGCCCGCTAGGCAACCTAGATAGTCCATGTGCCCGCTAAGGAACCTACATAGTCCAAGTGCACGCTAGTTAACCTAGATAGTCCTAGGACCCGCTAGTAAACCTACATAGTCCATGGGTCCGCTAGTTAACCTACATAGTGCAAGGGTCCGCTAGTTAACCTAGATAGTCCAAGTGCACGCTAGTTAAGCTACATAGTCCAAGGGCCCGCTAGTTGACCTAGATCGTGCAAGTGTCCGCTAGTTAACCTACATAGTCCAAGTGCCCGCTAGGTAACCTAGGTAGTCCAACTGCCCGCTAGGGATCCTTCATAATCCAAGTGCCTGCTAGGTAACCTAGATATTCCAAGTGCCCGCTAGTTAACCTAGATAGTCCTAGTGCCCGTTAGTTAACCTAGATACTCCAGGTGCCAACTAGGGGACATATATAGTCCAAGGGCCCGCTAGGTAACCTAGATAGTCCAAGTGTGCTCGGGTATGTACATAGTCCAAGTGCCTGCTGGGAAACCTAGATAGTCCAAGTGCCCGCTAGGGATCCTTCATAATCTAAGTGCCTGCTAGGTAACCTAGATAGTCCAAGTGCCCGCTAGATAACCTAGACAGTCCTAGTGCCCGCTAGGTAACCTAGATAGTCCAAGTGCGCGCTACGTAACCTATACAGTCCAAATGCCCGCTAGGAAACCTAGATAGTCCAAGTGCCCGCTGGTTAACCTACATAGTCCAAGGGCCCGCTAGTTAACCTACATAGTCCAAGGTCCGCTAGTTAACCTAGATAGTCAAAGTGCCCGCTAGTTAACCTACATAGTACAATGGCCCGCTAGTTGACCTAGATAGTCCAAGTGCCCGCTAGGGAATGTACATAGTCCAAGTGCCCGTTAGGTAACTGAGATAGTGCAAGTGCGCGCTAGTTAACCTAGATAGTTCAAGTACCCGCTAGGTAACCTAGATCGTCCAAGGGCCCCCTAGTTAGCCTACATAGTCCAAGTGCCCGCTAGGCAACCTAGATAGTCCAAGTGCCCGCTAGGTAACCTACATAGTGCAAGTGTCCGCTAGTTAACCTACGTAGTCCAAGGTCCCGGTAGTTAACCTACATAGTCCAAGTGCCCGGTAGTTAACTTACATAGTTCAAGTGTCCGTAGGGAACATACATAGTCCAAGTGCCCGCTAGGGAACAAAAATAGTCCAAGTGCCCGCTAGGGAACCTACGTAGTCCAAGTTCCCGCTAGGGAATCTACATAGTCCAAGGGCCCGCTAGTTAACGTAGATAGTCCAAGTGCCGCTAGTTAATCTACATAGTCCAAGTGCTCGCTAGGAACCTAGATAGTCCAAGTGCACGCTCTGGAACCTACATAGTCCAAGTGCCTGCTAGGGAACCTACATAGTCCAAGTGCCCGCTCTGGAACATACATAGGTCAAGTGCCCGCTCTGGAACATACATAGGCCAAGTGCCCGCTAGGGAATCTACATAGTCCAAGGGCCCGCTAGTTAACGTAGATAGTCCAAGTACCCGCTAGTTAACCTAGATCTTCCAAGTGCCCGCTAGTTAACCTACATAGTCCAAGGGCCCGCTAGTTGACCTACATAGTCCAAGGTCCCGCTAGTTAACCTACATTGTCCAAGGGCCCGCGAGGTAACCTAGACAGTTCAAGGGACAACTAGGTTACCTACATAGTCCAAGTGCTCGCTAGTTAACCTAGATTGTCCAAGTGCCCGCTAGTTAACCTAGATAGACCACGTACCCGCTAGGGAACGTACCTTGTCCAAGTGCCCGATAGGGAACCTACATAGTCCAAGTGCCCGCTAGTTAACATAGGTAGTCCAAGTACCCGCTAGGAAACGTACATAGTCCAAGTGCCCGCTAGTTAACGTACATAGTACAAGTGCCTGCTAGGTAACGTAGATAGTCCAAGTGCCCGCTAGGGAACTTACATAGTCCCAGGGCCCGCTAGGGAACCTACATAGTCCAAGTGCCTGTTAGCTCACCTAGATAGTCCCAGTGCCTGCTAGGTAACCTAGATAGTCCAACAGCCCGGTAGGTAACCTACATACTCCAAGTACCCGCTAGGTAACGTAGATAGTTCAAGTGCCAGCTAGGTAACCTAGATACTCCAACTGCCCGCTAGATAACCTACAAAGTCTAATTGCCCGCTCAGTAATCTATATAGTCCAAAAGCCCGAAGGGAGCCTACATAATCCAAATGCCCACTACGTAACCTAGATAGTCCAAGGGCCTGCTAGGTAACCTACATAGTCCTAGTGCCCCTAGTTAACCTACATTCTCCAAGTGCCCGATAGGTAACCTACATAGTCCAAGTGCCCCTAGTTAACCTACATTCTCCAAGTGCCCGCTAGGTAACCTACATAGTCCAAATGTCTGCTAGGGAAACTACACAGTCCAAGTGCCCGCTAGTTAACCTGGATAGTCCAAGTGCCCGCTAGGTAACCTACATAGTCCAAGTGCCCATTACCTAACCTAGATAGTCCAAGTGCCCGCTAGGTTACCTGCATATTCCAAGTGCCCGCTAGTTAACCTAGATTGTCCAAGTGCCTGCTAGTTAACCTACATAGTCCAAGTGCCCGTTCGTTAACCTAGATAGTCCAAGTGCCCGCTAGGAAACCTACATAGTCCAAGGGCCCGCTAGTTGACCTAGATCGTGCAAGTGTCCGCTAGTTAACCTACATAGTCCAAGTGCCCGCTAGGTAACCTAGATAGTCCAACTGCCCGCTAGGGATCCTTCATAATCCAAGTGCCTGCTAGGTAACCTAGATATTCCAAGTGCCCGCTAGTTAACCTAGATAGTCCTAGTGCCCGTTAGTTAACCTAGATAGTCCAGGTGCCCACTAGGGCACATATATAGTCCAAGGGCCCGCTGGGTAACCTAGATAGTCCAAGTGCCCGTTCGGTAACCTAGATAGTCCAAGTGCCCTTTATGGAACCAAGATAGTCCAAGGGCCCGATAGTAAACCTACATAGTTCATGGGCCCGATAGTTAACCTACATAATGCAAGTGTCAGCTAGTTTACCTACATATTCCAAGTGCCCCCTAGTTAACCTACATAATCTAAGTGCCCGTTAGCTATCCTAGGTAGCCCAAGGGCCCGCTAGTTGACTTACATAGTCCAAGTGCCAGCTAGGTAACCTAGATAGTACAAGTGCCCGCTAGGGAACCTAGATAGTCCAAGTGCCTGTTAGCTAACCTAGATAGTCCAAGTGGCGGCTAGGTAACCTACATAGTCCAAGTGCCCGTTCATTAACCTAGATAATCCAAGTGCCCGCTAGGTAACCTAGACAGTCCAAGTGCCCCCTAATTAACCTACATAGTCCAAGTGCCCAAAAGGGAACCTACATAATCCAAGTGCCCGCTAGGGAACCTACATAGTCCAAGTGCCCACTAGGCAACCTACATAGTCCAAGTGCCCGTTAGTTAACCTAGATAGTCAAAGTGCCTGCTGGGTAACCTAGATAGTCCAGGTGCCCGCTAGGTAACCTACATAGTCCAAGTTCCCGCTTGTTAACCTAAATAGTCCAAATGCCCGCTAGGGAAACTACATAGTCCAAGTGCCGGCTAGTTAACCTAGATAGTCCAAGTGCCTGCTAGTAAACCTACATAATCCATGGGCCCGCTAGTTAACCTACATATTGCAAGGGCCCGCTAGTTAACCTAGATCGTGGAAGTGTCCGCTAGTTAACCTACATAGTCCAAGTGCCTGCTAGTTAACCTAGATAGTCCAAGTGCCCGCTAGCGATCCTTCATAATTCAAGTGCCTGCTAGGTAACCTACATAGTCCAAGTGCCCGCTAGTTAACCTAGATAGTCCAAGTGCCCACTAGGGGACGTACATAGTCCAAGTGCCCGCTAGGTAACCTTGATAGTCCAAGTGCGCACTAGGGTATGTACATAGTCCAAGTGTCTGCTAGGAAACCTAGATAGTCCAAGTGCCCGCTAGTTAACCTACATAGTCCAAGGGCCCGCTAGTTAACCTACATAGTCCAAGGTCCCCTAGTTAAACTAGATAGTCAAAGTGCCCGCTAGGTAACCTAGACAGTCCAAGTGCCTGCTAGGTTACCTACATAGTCCAAGTGCCCGTTCGTTAACCTAGATAGTCCAAGTGCCCGCTAGGTAACCTACATTGTCCACGGGTCCGCTAGTTAACCTACATAGTCCAAGTGCCCGCTAGGTAACCTAGATAGTCAAAGTGCCCGTTAGGTAACCTAGATAGTCCAAGTGCCCGCTAGGTAACCTACATTGTCCAAGTTCCCGCTGGGTAACCTAGATAGTCCAAGTGCCCTTTACCTAACCTAGATAGTCCAAGTGCCCGCTAGGCAAGATACATAGTCCAAGTGCCCGTTCGTTAACCTAGAAGTCCAAGTGCCCGCTATGTAACCTAGACAGTACAAGTGCCCGCTAGGTTACCTGCATAGTCCAAGTGCCCGTTCGTTAACCTAGATAGTCCAAGTGCCCGCTAGGGAACTTATATAGTCCAAGTGCTATCTAGGTAACCTAGATAGTACAAGGGCCCGCTAATTAATCTACATAGTCCAAGGGTCGCTTGTTAACTTTGATAGTCCAAGTGCCCTTTAGTTAACCTAGATCGTCCAAGTGCCCGCTAGTTAACCTAGATCGTCCAAGTGTCCTCTAGTTAACCTACATAGTGTAAGTGCCCGCTAGGTAACCTACATAGTGCAAGTGTCCGCTAGTTAACCTACATAGTCCAGTGCCCGCTATTTAACCTAGATAGTCCAAGTGCCAGCTAGGTAACCTACATAGTGCAAGTGTCCGCTAGTTAACCTACGTAGTCCAAGGGCCCGCTAGTTAACCTACATAGTCCAAGTGCCCGATAGTTAACTTACATAGTTCAAGTGTCCGTAAGGTACATACATAGTCCAAGTGCCCGCTAGGGAATCTACATAGTACAAGAGCCCGCTAGTTAACGTAGATAGTCCAAGTGCCGCTAGTTAATCTACATAGTCCAAGGGCCCGCTAGTTAACCTACATAGTCCAAGTACCCGCTAGTTAACCTAGATCGTCCAAGTGTCTGCTAGTTAACCTACATAGTCCAAGTGCTCGCTAGGGAACCTAGATAATCCAAGTGCCCGCTCTGGAACCTACATAGTCCAAGTTCCTGCTAGGGAACCAACATAGTCCAATTGCCCGCTCTGGAACATACATAGTCCAAGTGCCCGCTAGGGAATCTACATAGTCCAAGGGCCCGCTAGTTAACGTAGATAGTCCAAGTGCCGCTAGTTAATCTACATAATCCAAGGGCCCGCTAGTTAACCTACATAGTCCAAGTACCCGCTAGTTAACCTAGATCGTCCAAGTGCCCGCTAGTTGACCTACATAGTCAAAGGGCCCGCTAATTAACCTAGATAGTCCAAGGGCACGCTAGTTAACCTACATCGTCCAAGGGCCCGCTAGGTAACCTAGACAGTTCAAGTGAACACTAGGTTACCTACATAGTCCAAGTGCCTGTTCGTTAACCTACATACTCCAAGTGCCCGCTAGGTAACCTATATAGTCCAAATGCCCTCTAAGAACCCTAATAGTCCAAGTGCCCGCTAGTTAACCTAGATAGTCCGAGTGCTCGCTAGTTACCCTAGATAGTCCATGTGCCCGCTAGTTAACCTAGATAGACCAAGTGCCCGCTAGGGAACCTACCTAATCCAAGTGCCCGATAGGGAACCTACATATTCCAAGTGCCTGCTAGTTAACATAGATAGTCCAAGTGCCTGCTAGGTGACCAAGATAGTCCAAGTGTCCACTAGTTAACCTACATAGTCCAAGTGCCTGCTAGGTAACCTAGATAGTCCAAGTGCCCACTAGTTAACCTACATAGTCCAAGTTCCCCCTAGGTAACCTAGATAGTCCAAAGGCCCGCTAGGTAACCTACATTGTCCTAGTGCCCCCTAGTTAACCTACATTCTCCAAGTGCCCGATAGAGAATCTACATAGTCCAAGTGCCTGCTAGGTAACCTACATAGTCCAAATGACCGCTAGGTAACCTACATAGTCCAAGTGCCCGCTAGGTAACCTAGATAGCCAAATGCCCGCTAGGGAACCCACATAGTCCAAGTGCCCTCTAGGGAACTTACATAGTCCAAGGGCCCTCTAGGGAACCTACAAAGTCCAAGTGCCCGTTAGTTAACCTAGATAGTCCCAGTGCCCGCTAGGTAACCTAGATAGTCCAACAGCCCGGTAGGTAACCTACAAAGTCTAAATGCCCGCTAGGTTATCTATATAGTCCAAATGCCCGCTAGGGAACCTACCTAGTCAAGTGCCCGCTAGGTAACCCAGATAGTCCAAGTGCCGCTAGTTAACGTAGATAATCCAATGGCCGCTAGGTAACATAAGTAGTCCAAATGTCCGATAGGGATCCTACATAATCCAAGTGTCCGCTAGGTAACCTACATAGTCCAAGTGCCCATTCGTTAACCTAGATAGTCCAAGTGCCCGCTAGGTAACCTAGACTGTCCAAATGCCCGCTAGGTTACCTACATAGTCCAAGTGCCCGTTCGTTAACCTAGATAGTCCAAGTGCCCGCTAGGAAACCTACATAGTCCAAGGGCCCGCTAGGAAACCTAGATAGTCCAAGTGCCCGCTAGGTAACCTAGAGTCCAAGTGCTCGCTAGTTGACCTACATAGTCCAAGTGCCCGCTATGTAACCTAGATAGTCAAAGTGCCCTTTAGGTAACCTAGATAGTCTAAGTGCCCGCTAGGTAACTTACATTGTCCAAGTTCCCGATAGGTAACCTAGATAGTCCAAGTGTCCGTTAACTAACCTAGATAGTCCAAGTGCCCGCTAGGCAAACTACATAGTCCAAGAGCCCGTTCGTTAACCTAGAAGTCCAAGTGCCCGCTAGGTAACTTAGACAGTCCAAGTGCCCGCTAGGTAACCTATATAGTCCAAGTGCCCGCTAGGTAACCTAGATACTCCAAGGGCACGCTAGTTAACCTACATAGTCCAAGTGCCCGCTAGGCAACCTAGATAGTCCAAGTGCCCGCTAAGGAACCTACATAGTCCAAGTGCACGCTAGTTAACCTAGATAGTCCAAGTGCCCGCTAGTTAACCTAGATAGTCCAAGTGCCTGCTAGGTAACCTACATAGTGCAAGTGTCCGCTAGTTAACCTACATATTCCAAGTGCCCGCTAGTTAACATAGATAGTCCAAGTGCCGGCTAGGTAACCTAGAGTCCAAGTGCTTCCTAGTTAACCTACATAGTCCAAGTGCCCGCTGTGTAACCTACATAGTCCAAGTGCCTGCTAGGTAACTTACATTGTCCCAGTTCCCGCTAGGTAACCTGGATAGTCCAAGTTCCCGTTACCTAACCTAGATAGTCCAAGTGCCCGCTAGGCAACCTACATTGTCCAAGAGCCCATTTGTTAACCTAGAAGTCCAAGTGCCCGCCAGGTAACCTAGAGAGTCCAAGTGCCTGCTAGGTTACCTGCATATTCCAACTGCCCTTTGTTAAACTAGATATTCCAAGTGTCCACTAGGTAACCTACATTGTCCAAGTGCCCGCTAGGTAACCTATATAGGCCAAGTGCCCGCTAGGTAACCAAGATAGTCCAAGGACCCACTAGTTAAACTCCATAGTCCAAGGGCTCACTTGTTAATTTTGATAGTCCAGCAGCCCGCTAGCTAACCTAGATTGTCCAAGTGCCTGCTAGTTAACCAACATAGTCCAAGGGCCCACTAGTTAACCTAGATAGTCCAAGTGTCCTCTAGTTAACATACATAGTCCAAGTGCCCGCTAGTTAACCTAGATTGTCCAAGTGCCTGCTAGTTAACCTACATAGTCCAAGTGCCCGCTAGGCAACCTAGATAGTCCAAGTGCCCGCTAAGGAACCTACATAGTCCAAGTGCACGCTAGTTAACATAGATAGTCCAAGTGCCCGCTAGTTAACCTAGATAGTCCAAGTGTCTGCTAGGTAACCTACATATTCCAAGTGCCCGCTAGTTAACATAGATAGTCCAAGTGCCCCTAGGGAACATACATAGTCCAAGTGCCCGCTAGGTAACCTAGATAGTTCAAGTACCTGCTTGGTAACCTCGATCGTCCAAAGGCTCCCTAGTTAGCCTACATAGTCCAAGTGCCCGCTAGGTAACATAGAACCTCCAAGTGCCCGTTCGGTAACCTAGATATTCCAAGTGCCTTTTAGGGAACCTAGATAGTCCAAGGGCCCGCTAGTAAACCTACATAGTCCATGCGCCCGCTAGTTAACCTACATAGTGCAACTGTCCGCTAGTTAACCTACATATTCCAAGTGCCCGCTAGTTAAACTACATAATCTAAGTGACCCTTAGCTAACCTAGATAGTCCAAGGTCCCGCGAGTTGACCTACATAGTCCTAGTGCCAGCTAGGTAATCTAGATAGTACAAGTGGCCCCTAGGGAACCTAGATTGTCCAAGTGCTTGTTAGCTAACCTAGATAGTCCAAGTGGCGGCTAGGTAACCTACATAGTCCAAGTGCCCGTTCGTTACTCTAGATAATCCAAGTGCCCGCTAGGTAACCTAGAGAGTCCAAGTGCCCGCTAGTTAACCAACATAGTCCAAGTGCCTGATAGGGAACCTACATAATCCAAGTGCCCGCTAGACAACCAACATAGTCCAAGTGCCCGTTAGTTAACCTAGATAGTCAAAGTGCCTGCTAGGTAACCTAGATAGTCCAAGTGCCCGCTAGGTAACCTACATAGTCCAAGTGCCCGCTAGGTAACCTAAATAGTCCAAATGCCCGCTAGGGAAACTACATAGTCGAAGTGCCCGCTAGTTAACCTAGATAGTCCAAGTGCCTGCTAGTAAACCTACATAATCCATGGGCACGCTAGTTAACCTACATAGTACAAGTGCCCGCTAAGGAACCTAGATAGTCCAAGTGCCCGCTCTGGAACCTACATAGTCCTAGTGCCTGCTAGGGAACCTACATAGTCCAAGTGCCCGCTCTGGAACATACATAGTCCAAGTGCCCACTAGGGAATCTACATAGTCCAAGGGCCCGCAAGTTAACCTACATAGTCCAAGTAAACGCTAGTTAACCTAGATCTTCCAAGTGCCCGGTAGTTAACCTACATAGTTCAAGGGTCCGCTAGTTAACCTACATAGTCCAAGGGCCCCCTTGTTAACCTACATCGTCCAAGGGCCCGCTAGTTAACCTAGATAGTCCAAGTGCCCGCTAGTTAACCTACATAGTCCAAGTGCCCGCTAGTTAACCTATATACCAAGTGCCTGCTACGTAACCTAGATAGTCCAAGGGCACGCTAGTTAACCTACATAGTACAATTGCCCGCTAAGTAACCTAGATAGTCCAAGTGCCCGCTCTGGAACCTACATAGACCAAGTGCCTGCTAGGGAACCTACATAGTCCAAGTGCCCGCTCTGGAACATACATAGTCCAAGTGCCCGCTAGGGAATCTACATAGTCCAAGGGCCCGCAAGTTAACCTACATAGTCCAAGTACCCGCTAGGTAACCTAGACAGTACAAGTTACCACTAGGTTACCTACATAATCCAAGTGCCTGTTCGTTAACCTCATAGTCCAAGTGCCCGCTAGGTAACTTATATAGTCCAAATGCCCGCTAGGGACCTTAATATTCCAAGTGCCCGCTAGTTAACCTAGATAGTCCAATTGCTCGCTAGTTAACCTAGATAGTCCAAGTGCCCGCTAGTTAACCTACATAGTCCAAGTACCCGCTAGGTAACCTAGACAGTCCAAGTGACCACTAGGTTACCTACATAATCCAAGTGCCTGTTCGTTAACCTCATAGTCCAAGTGCCCGCTAGGTAACTTATATAGTCCAAATGCCCGCTAGGGACCCTAATAGTTCAAGTGCCCGCTAGTTAACCTAGATAGTCCAATTGCTCGCTAGTTAACCTAGATAGTCCAAGTGTCCTCTAGTTAACCTACATAGTCCAAGTGCCCGCTAGTTAACCTAGATTGTCCAAGTGCCTGCTAGTTAACCTACATAGTCCAAGTGCCCGCTAGGCAACCTAGATAGTCCAAGTGCCCGCTAAGGAACCTACATAGTCCAAGTGCACGCTAGTTAACTTAGATAGTCCAAGTGCCCGCTAGTTAACCTAGATAGTCCAAGTGCCTGCTAGTTAACCTACATATTCCAAGTGCCCGCTAGTTAACATAGATAGTCCAAGTGCCCCTAGGGAACATACATAGTCCAAGTGCCCGCTAGGTATCCTAGATAGTGCAAGTGCCCGCTAGTTAACCTAGATAGTTTAAGTACCCGCTTGGTAACCTCGATCGTCCAAGGGCTCCCTAGTTAGCCTACATAGTTCAAGTGCCCGCTAGGTAACCTAGATAGTCCAAGTGCCCGTTCGGTAACCTAGATAGTCCAACTGCCCTTTAGGGAACCGAGATAGTCCAAGGGCCCGCTAGTAAACCTATATAGTCCATGCGCCCGCTAGTTACCCTACATATTCCAAGTGCCCGCTAGTTAACCTACATAATCTAAGTGACCCTTAGCTAACCTAGATAGTCCTAGGGCCCGCTAGTTGACCTACATAGTCCTAGTGCCAGCTAGGTAACCTAGATAGTACAAGTGCCCGCTAGGGAACCTAGATAGTCCAAGTGCCTGTTAGCTAACCTAGATAGTCCAAGTGGCGGCTAGGTAACCTACATAGTCCAAGTGCCCGTTCGTTACTCTAGATAATCCAAGTGCCCGCTAGGTAACCTAGACAGTCCAAGTCCCCGCTAGTTAACCAACATATTCCAAGTGCCTGATAGGGAACCTACATAATCCAAGGGCCCGCTAGACAACCAACATAGTCCAAGTGCCCGTTAGTTAACCTAGATAGTCAAAGTGCCTGCTAGGTAACCTAGATAGTCCAAGTGCCCGCTAGGTAACCTACAGAGTCCAAGTGCCCGCTAGGTAACCTAAATAGTCCAAATGCCCTCTAGGGAAACTACATAGTCCAAGTGCCCGCTAGTTAACCTGGATAGTCCAAGTGCCTGCTAGTAAACCTACAGAATCCATGGGCCCGCTAGTTAACCTACATAGTGCAAGGGCCCGCTAGTTAACCTAGATCCTGCAAGTGTCCGCTAGTTAACCTACATAGTCCAAGTGCCCGCTAGTTAACCTATATACCAAGTGCCTGCTACGTAACCTAGATAGTCCAAGGGCATGCTAGTTAACCTACATAGTACAAGTGCCCGCTAAGGAACCTAGATAGTCCAAGTGCCCGCTCTGGAACCTACATAGTCCAAGTGCCTGCTAGGGAACCTACATAGTCCAAGTGCCCGCTCTGGAACATACATAGTCCAAGGGCCCGCAAGTTAAATTACATAGCCCAAGTACACGCTAGTTAACCTAGATCTTGCAAGTGCCCGGTAGTTAACCTACATAGTTCAAGGGCCCGCTAGTTAACCTACATAGTCCAAGGGCCCGCTTGTTAACCTCCATCGTCCAAGGGCCCGCTAGTTAACCTAGATAGTCCAAGTGCCCGCTAGTTAACCTACATAGTCCAAGTGCCCGCTAGGTAACCTAGACAGTTCAAGTGACCACTAGGTTACCTACATAGTCCAAGTGCCTGTTCGTTAACCTCATATTCCAATTGCCCTCTAGCTAACCTATATAGTCCAAATGCCCGCTAGGGACCCTAATAGTGCAAGTGCCCGCTAGTTAACCTAGATAGTCCAAATGCTCGCTAGTTAACCTAGATAGTCCAAGTGCCCGCTAGTTAACCTAGATAGACCAAGTCCCCCCTAGGGAACCTACCAAGTCCAAGTGCCCGATAGGGAACCTACATAGTCCAAGTGCCCGCTAGGAAACTTACATAGTCCAAGTGCCCGCTAGTTAACCTACATAGTCCAAGTTCCCGCTAGGTAACGTAGATAGTCCAAGTGCCCGCTAGGGAACGTACATAGTCCAAGTGCCCGCTAGGTAGCCTAGATAGTCCAAGTGCCCGCTAGTTAACCTACATAGTCCAAGTGCCTGCTAGGTAACCTAGATCGTCCAAGTGCCCGCTAGTTAACCTACATAGTCCAAGAGCCCGCTAGTTAACCTACATAGCCCAAGGTCAGCTAGTTAACCTAGATAGTCCAAGTGCCCGATAGTTAACCTAGATCGTCCAAGTGCCCGCTAGTTAACCTAGATCGTCCAAGTGCCCGCTAGTTAACCTAGATTGTCCAAGTGCTGCTAGTTAACCTACATAGTCCAAGGGCCCACTAGTTAACCTAGATAGTCCAAGTGTCCTCTAGTTAACCTACATAGTCCAAGTGCCCACTAGTTAACCTATATACCAAGTTCCCGCTACGTAACCTAGAGAGTCCATGGGCACGTTCGTTAACCTACATAGTTCAAGGGCCCGCTAGTTAACATACATATTCCAAGTGCCCGCTAGTTAACCTACATAATCTAAGTGCCCATTAGCTAACCTAGATAGTCCAAGGCTCCGCCATTTGACCTACATATTCCAAGTGCCAGCTAGGTAACCTAGATAGTACAAGTGCCCGCTAGGGAACCTAGATAGTCCAAGTGCCTGTTAGCTAACCTAGATAGTCCAAGTGGCGGCTAAGTAACCTACATTGTCAAAATGCCCGTTAATTAACCTAGATAGACAAAGTGCCTGCTAGGAAACCTAGATAGTCCAAGTACCCGCTAGGTTATCTATATAGTACAAATGCCCGCTAGGGAACCTACATAGTCCAAGTGCCCGCTAGATAACCTAGATAGTCCAAGTGCCCTCTAGTTAAGCTAGATCGTCCAAGTGCCCGCTAGTTAACCTACATAGTCCAAGGGCCCACAAGTTAACCTACATAGTCCAAGGCCCGCTAGTTAACCTAGATAGTCCAAGTGCTCGCGAGTTAACCTACATAGTACAAGGGCCCGCTAGTTGACCTAGATAGTCCAAGTGCCCGCTAGGTATCCTAAGTAGTAAAAATGGCTGATAGGGATCCTACATAGTCCAAGTGCCCGCTAGGTAATCTACATAGTCCAAGTGCCCGTTCGTTAACCTAGATAGTCCAAGTGCCCGCTAGGTAACCTAGATTGTCCAAGGGCCCGCTAGGTTACCTACATAGTCCAAGTCCCCGTTCGTTAACCTAGATAGTCCAAGTAGCCACTAGGTAACCTACATAGTCCAATGGCCCGCTAGGTAACCTAGATAGCCCAAGTGCCCGCTAGGTAACCTAGAGTCCATGTGCTCGCTAGTTAACCTACATAGTCCAAGTGCCCGCTATATAACCTAGATAATCAAAGTGCCCGTTAGGTAACCTAGATAGTCCAAGTGCCCGCTAGGTAACTTACATTGTCCATGTTCCCGCTAGGTAACTTAGATAGTCCAAGTGCCCGTTACCTAACCTAGATAGTCCAAGTGCCTGCTAGGAAATCTACATAGTTCAAGAGCCCGTTCGTTATCCTAGAAGTCCAAGTGCCCGCTAGGTAACCTACATAGTCCAAGTGCCCGCTAGGTAACCTAGATAGTCCAAGTGCCCATTACCTAACCTAGATAGTCCAAGTGCCCGCTAGGTTACCTGCATATTCCAAGTGCCCGTTCGTTAACCTAGATAGTCCAAGTGCCTGCTCGTTAACCTACATAGTCCAAGGGCCCACTAGTTAATCTAGATAGTCCAAGTGTCCTCTAGTTAACCTACATAGTCCAAGTGCCCGCTAGGTAACCTAGATAGTCCAAGGGCCCGCTAGTTAACCTACATAGTCCAAGGGCTCACCTGTTAACTTTGATAGTCCAAGTGACCGCTAGTTAACCTAGATCATCCAAGTGCCCGCTAGTTTACCTAGATTGTCCAAGTGCCTGCTAGTTAACCTACATAGTCAAAGGGCCCACTAGTTAACCTAGATAGTCCAAGTGTCCTCTAGTTAAACTACATAGTCCATGTGCCCGCTAGGGAACCTACATAGTCCAAGTGCCCGCTAGGTATCCTAGATAGTCCAAGTGCCCTCTAGTTAAGCTAGATCGTCCAAATGCCCGCTAGTTAACCTACATAGTCCAAGGGCCCACTAGTTAACCTACATAGTACAAGGGCCCGCTAGTTGACCTAGATAGTCCAAGTGCCCGCTAGGTATCCTAAGTAGTACAAATGTCTGATAGGGATCCTACATAGTCCAAGTGCCCGCTAGGTAATCTACATAGTCCAAGTGCCCGTTCGTTAAGCTAGATACTCCAAGTGCCCGCTAGGTAACCTAGACGGTCCAAGTGCCCGCTAGGTTACCTACATAGTCCAAGTGCCCGTTCGTTAACCTAGATAGTCCAAGTACCCGCTAGGTAACCTACATAGTCCAAGTGCACGCTAGTTAACTTAGATAGTCCAAGTGCCCGCTAGTTAACCTAGATAGTCCAAGGGCCTGCTAGGTAACCTACATATTCCAAGTGCCCGCTAGTTAACATAGATAGTCCAAGTGCCCCTAGGGAACATACAGAGTCCAAGTGCCCGCTAGGTAACCTAGATAGTGCAAGTGCCCGCTAGTTAACCTAGATAGTTTAAGTACCCGCTTGGTAACCTCGATCGTCCAAGGGCTCCCTAGTTAGCCTACATAGTTCAAGTGCCCGCTAGGTAACCTAGATAGTCCAAGTGCCCGATAGTTAACCTAGATCGTCCAAGTGCCCGCTAGTTAACCTAGATCGTCCAAGTGCCCGCTAGTTAACCTAGATTGTCCAAGTGCTGCTAGTTAACCTACATAGTCCAAGGGCCCACTAGTTAACCTAGATAGTCCAAGTGTCCTCTAGTTAACCTACATAGTCCAAGTGCCCACTAGTTAACCTATATACCAAGTTCCCGCTACGTAACCTAGAGAGTCCATGGGCACGTTAGTTAACCTACATAGTTCAAGGGCCCGCTAGTTAACATACATATTCCAAGTGCCCGCTAGTTAACCTACATAATCTAAGTGCCCGTTAGCTAACCTAGATAGTCCAAGGCTCCGCCATTTGACCTACATATTCCAAGTGCCAGCTAGGTAACCTAGATAGTACAAGTGCCCGCTAGGGAACCTAGATAGTCCAAGTGCCTGTTAGCTAACCTAGATAGTCCAAGTGGCGGCTAGGTAACCTACATTGTCAAAATGCCCGTTAATTAACCTAGATAGACAAAGTGCCTGCTAGGAAACCTAGATAGTCCAAGTACCCGCTAGGTTATCTATATAGTCCAAATGCCCGCTAGGGAACCTACATAGTCCAAGTGCCCGCTAGGTAACCTAGATAGTCCAAGTGCCCTCTAGTTAAGCTAGATCGTCCAAGTGCCCGCTAGTTAACCTACATAGTCCAAGGGCCCGCTAGTTAACCTACATAGTCCAAGGCCCGCTAGTTAACCTAGATAGTCCAAGTGCTCGCGAGTTAACCTACATAGTACAAGGGCCCGCTAGTTGACCTAGATAGTCCAAGTGCCCGCTAGGTATCCTAAGTAGTACAAATGGCTGATAGGGATCCTACATAGTCCAAGTGCCCGCTAGGTAATCTACATAGTCCAAGTGCCCGTTCGTTAACCTAGATAGTCCAAGTGCCCGCTAGGTAACCTCGATTGTCCAAGGGCCCGCTAGGTTACCTACATAGTCCAAGTCCCCGTTCGTTAACCTAGATAGTCCAAGTACCCGCTAGGTAACCTACATAGTCCAATGGCCCGCTAGGTAACCTAGATAGCCCAAGTGCCCGCTAGGTAACCTAGAGTCCATGTGCTCGCTAGTTAACCTACATAGTCCAAGTGCCCGCTATATAACCTAGATAATCAAAGTGCCCGTTAGGTAACCTAGATAGTCCAAGTGCCCGCTAGGTAACTTACATTGTCCATGTTCCTGCTAGGTAACTTAGATAGTCCAAGTGCCCGTTACCTAACCTAGATAGTCCAAGTGCCTGCTAGGAAATCTACATAGTTCAAGAGCCCGTTCGTTATCCTAGAAGTCCAAGTGCCCGCTAGGTAACCTACATAGTCCAAGTGCCCGCTAGGTAACCTAGATAGTCCAAGTGCCCATTACCTAACCTAGATAGTCCAAGTGCCCGCTAGGTTACCTGCATATTCCAAGTGCCCGTTCGTTAACCTAGATAGTCCAAGTGCCTGCTCGTTAACCTACATAGTCCAAGGGCCCACTAGTTAATCTAGATAGTCCAAGTGTCCTCTAGTTAACCTACATAGTCCACGTGCCCGCTAGGTAACCTAGATAGTCCAAGGGCCCGCTAGTTAACCTACATAGTCCAAGGGCTCACCTGTTAACTTTGATAGTCCAAGTGACCGCTAGTTAACCTAGATCATCCAAGTGCCCGCTAGTTAACCTAGATTGTCCAAGTGCCTGCTAGTTAACCTACATAGTCAAAGGGCCCACTAGTTAACCTAGATAGTCCAAGTGTCCTCTAGTTAACCTACATAGTCCATGTGCCCGCTAGGGAACCTACATAGTCCAAGTGCCCGCTAGGTAACCAAGATAGTCCAAGTGCCCTCTAGTTAAGCTAGATCGTCCAAATGCCCGCTAGTTAACCTACATAGTCCAAGGGCCCACTAGTTAACCTACATAGTACAAGGGCCCGCTAGTTGACCTAGATAGTCCAAGTGCCCGCTAGGTATCCTAAGTAGTACAAATGTCTGATAGGGATCCTACATAGTCCAAGTGCCCGCTAGGTAATCTACATAGTCCAAGTGCCCGTTCGTTAAGCTAGATACTCCAAGTGCCCGCTAGGTAACCTAGACGGTCCAAGTGCCCGCTAGGTTACCTACATAGTCCAAGTGCCCGTTCGTTAACCTAGATAGTCCAAGTGACCGCTAGTTAACCTACATAGTCCAAGTGCCCGCTAAGTAACCTAGATAGTCAAAGTGCCCGTTAGGTAACCTAGATAGTCAAAGTGCCCGTTAGGTAACCTAGATAGTCCAAGTGAACGCTAGGTAACCTACATTGTCCAAGTTCCCGCTAGGTAACCTAGATAGTCCAAGTGCCCGTTACCTAACCTAGATAGTCCAAGTGCCCACTAGGCAACATACATAGTCCAATTGCCCGTTCGTTAACCTAGAAGTCCAAGTGCCCGCTATGTAACCTACACAGTCAAAGTGTCCACTAGGTTACCTGCATAGTCCATGTGCCCGTTCGTTAACCTAGATAGTCCGAGTGCCCACTAGGGAACCTATATAGTCCAAGTGCTATCTAGGTAACCTAGATAGTCCAAGGGCCCGCAAGTTAACCTACATAATCCAAGGGCTCGCTTGTTAACTTTGATAGTCCAAGTGCCCGTTAGTTAACCTAGATCGTCCAAGTACTGGCTAGTTAACCTACATAGTCCAAGGGCCCACTAGTTATCCTAGATCGTCCATGTGTCCTCTAGTTAACCTACATAGTCTAAGTGCACGCTAGGTAACCTACATAGTGCGAGTGTCAGCCAGATAACCTACATAGTCCAAGTGCCAGTTAGGTAACCTAGATAGTCCAAGTGCCCGCTAGGTAACCTACATAGTGCAAGTGTCCGCTAGTTAACCTACGTAGTCCAAGGTCCCGGTAGTTAACCTAAATAGTCCAAGTGCCCGGTAGTTAACTTACATAGTTCAAGTGTCCGTAGGGAACATACATAGTCCAAGTGCCCGCTAGGGAACAAAAATAGTCTAAATGCCCGCTAGGGAACCTATGTAGTCCAAGTGCCCGCTAGGGAATCTACATAGTCCAAGGGCCCGCTAGTTAACGTAGATAGTCCAAGTGCCGCTAGTTAATCTACATAGTCCAAGTGCTCGCTAAGGAACCTAGATAGTCCAAGTGCACGCTCTGGAACCTACATAGTCCAAGTGCCTGCTAGGGAACCTACATAGTCCAAGTGCCCGCTCTGGAACATACATAGGCCAAGGGCCCGCTAGGGAATCTACATAGTCCAAGGGCCCGCTAGTTAACGTAGATAGTCCAAGTACCCGCTAGTTAACCTAGATCTTCCAAGTGCCCGCTAGTTAACCTACATAGTCCAAGGGCCCGCTAGTTGACCTACATACTCCAAGGTCCCGCAAGTTAACCTACATTGTCCAAGGGCCCGCGAGGTAACCTAGACAGTTCAAGGGACCACTAGGTTACCTACATAGTCCAAGTGCTCGCTAGTTAACCTAGATTGTCCAAGTGCCCGCTAGTTAAGCTAGATAGACCACGTACCCACTAGGGAACGTACCTTGTCCAAGTGCCCGATAGGGAACCTACATAGTCCAAGTGCCCGCTAGTTAACATAGGTAGTCCAAGTACCCGCTAGGAAACGTACATAGTCCAAGTGCCCGCTAGTTAACGTACATAGTACAAGTGCCTGCTAGGTAACGTAGATAGTCCAACTGCCCGCTAGGGAACTTACATAGTCCCAGGGCCCGCTAGGGAACCTACATAGTCCAAGTGCCTGTTAGCTAACCTAGATAGTCCCAGTGCCCGCTAGGTAACCTAGATAGTCCAACAGCCCGGTAGGTAACCTACATACTCCAAGTACCCGCTAGGTAACGTAGATAGTTCAAGTGCCAGCTAGGTAACCTAGATACTCCAAGTGCCCGCTAGATAACCTACAAAGTCTAATTGCCCGCTCAGTAATCTATATAGTCCAAATGCCCGAAGGGAGCCTACATAATCCAAATGCCCACTACGTAACCTAGATAGTCCAAGGGCCTGCTAGGTAACCTACATAGTCCTAGTGCCCCTAGTTAACCTACATTCTCCAAGTGCCCGATAGGTAACCTACATAGTCCATATACCCTCTAGTTAACCTACATAGTTCAAGTGCCCGATAGGGAACCTACATAATCCAAGTGCCCGCTAGGGAACCTACATAGTCCAAGTGCCAGTTAGGTAAACTAGATAGTCCAAATGCCCGCCAGGAAACCCACATAGTCCAAGTGCCCGCTAGGGAACTTACATAGTACAAGGGCCCGCTAGGGAACCTACATAGTCCAAGTGCCCGTTCGTTAACCTAGATAGTCCAAGTGCCCGCTAGGAAACCTACATAGTCCAAGGGCCCGCTAGGTAACCTAGATAGACCAAGTGCCCGCTAGGTAACCTAGATAGTCCAAGTGCCCGCTAGGTAACCTAGAGTCCAAGTGCTCGCTAGTTAACCTACATAGTCCAAGTACCCGCTAGGTAACCTAGACAGTCCAAGTGACCACTAGGTTACCTACATAATCCAAGTGCCTGTTCGTTAACCTCATAGTCCAAGTGCCCGCTAGGTAACTTATATAGTCCAAATGCCCGCTAGGGACCCTAATAGTCCAAGTGCCCGCTAGTTAACCTAGATAGTCCAATTGCTCGCTAGTTAACCTAGATAGTCCAAGTGTCCTCTAGTTAACCTACATAGTCCAAGTGCCCGCTAGTTAACCTAGATTGTCCAAGTGCCCGCTAGTTAACCAACATAGTCCACGTGCCTGATAGGGAACCTACATAATCCAAGTGCCCGCTAGACAACCAACATAGTCCAAGTGCCCGTTAGTTAACCTAGATAGTCAAAGTGCCCGCTAGTTAACCTAGATAGTCCAAGTGCCTACTAGGTAACCTACATATTCCAAGTGCCCGCTAGTTAACATAGATAGTCCAAGTGCCCCTAGGGAACATGCATAGTCCAAGTGCCCGCTAGGTAACCTAGATAGTGCAAGTGCCCGCTAGTTAACCTAGATAGTTCAAGTACCCGCTTGGTAACCTCGAATGTCCAAGGGCTCCCTAGTTAGCCTACATAGTTCAAGTGCCCGCTAGGTAACCTAGATAGTCCAAGTGCCCGTTCGGTAACCTAGATAGTCCAACTGCCCTTTAGGGAACCTAGATAGTCCAAGGGCCCGCTAGAAAACCTATATAGTCCATGCGTCCGCTAGTTAACCTACATATTCCAAGTGTCCGCTAGTTAACCTACATAATCTAAGTGACCCTTAGCTAACCTAGATAGTCCTAGGGCCCGCTAGTTGACCTACATAGTCCTAGTGCCAGCTAGGTAAGCTAGATAGTACAAGTGCCCGCTAGGGAACCTAGATAGTCCAAGAGCCTGTTAGCTAACCTAGATAGTCCAAGTGGCGGCTAGGTAACCTACATAGTCCAAGTGCCCGTTCGTTACTCTAGATAATCCAAGTGCCCGCTAGGTAACCTAGAGAGTCCAAGTGCCCGCTAGTTAACCAACATAGTCCACGTGCCTGATAGGGAACCTACATAATCCAAGTGCCCGCTAGACAACCAACATAGTCCAAGTGCCCGTTAGTTAACCTAGATAGTCAAAGTGCCTGCTAGGTAACCTAGATAGTCCAAGTGCCCGCTAGGTAACCTAAATAGTCCAAATGTCTGCTAGGGTAACTACATAGTCCAAGTGCCCGCTAGTTAACCTGGATAGTCCAAGTGCCCGCTAGGTAACCTACATAGTCCAAGTGCCCATTACCTAACCTAGATAGTCCAAGTGCCCGCTAGGTTACCTGCATATTCCAAGTGCCCGCTAGTTAACCTAGATTGTCCAAGTGCCTGCTAGTTAACCTACATAGTCCAAGTGCCCGTTCGTTAACCTAGATAGTCCAAGTGCCCGCTAGGAAACCTACATAGTCCAAGGGCCCGCTAGGTAACCTATATAGTCCAAGGACCCGCTTATTAACCAACATAATCCAAGGGCTCACTTGTTAACTTTGATAGTCCAAGTGCCCTCTAGTTAACCTAGATCGTCCAAGTGCCCGCTAGTTAACCTCGATTGTCCAAGTGCCTGCTAGTTAACCTACATAGTCCAAGGGCCCACTAGTTAACCTAGATAGTCTAAGTGTCCTCTAGTTAACCTACATAGACCAAGTGCCCGCTAGTTAACCTATATACCAAGTGGCCGCTACATCACCTAGATAGTCCAAGGGCATGCTAGTTAACCTACATAGTCCAAGTGCCCGCTAGGCAACCTAGATAGTCCAAGTGCCCGCTAGGTAACCTACATAGTGCAAGGTTCCGCTAGTTAACCTACATATTCCAAGTGCCCGCTAGTTAACATAGATACTTCAAATACCCGCTAGGTAACCTAGATCGTCCAAGGGCCCCCAAGTTAGCCTACATAGTCCAAGTTCCCGCTATGTAACCTAGATAGTCCAAGTGCCTGTTCGGTAACCTAGATAGTCCAAGTGCCCTTTAGGGAACCTAGATAGTCCAAGGGCCCACTAGTAAACCTACATAGTCCATGCGCCCGCTAGTTAACCTATATAGTTCAACTGTCCGCTAGTTACCCTTCATATTCCAAGTGCCCGCTAGTTAACCTACATAATCTAAGTGCCCGTTAGCTAACCTAGGTAGTCCAAGGGCCCGCTAGTTGACCTACATAGTCCAAGTGCCAGCTAGGTAACCTAGATAGTACAAGTGCCTGCTAGGGCACCTAGATAGTCCAAGTGCCTGTTAGCTAACGTAGATAGTGCATGTGGCGGCTAGGTAACCTACATAGTCCAAGTGCCTGTTCGTTAACCTAGATAATCCAAGTGCCCGCTAGGTAACCTAGACAGTCCAAGTGCCCGCTAGTTAACCTACATAGTCCAAGTGCCCGATAGGGAACCTACATAATCCAAGTGCCCGTTAGGCAACCTACATAGGCCACGTGCCCGTTAGTTAACCTAGATAGTCAAAGTTCCTGCTAGGTAACCTACATAGTCCAAGTGCCCGCTAGGAAACCTAAATAGTCCAAATGCCCGCTAGGGAAACTACATCGTCCAAGTGCCCGCTAGTTAACCTAGATAGTCCAAATGCATGCTAGTAAACCTACATAATCCATGGGCCCGCTAGTTAACCTACATAGCACAAGGGCCGGCTAGTTAACCTAGATCGTGCAAGTGTCCTCTAGTTAAGCTACATAGTCCACGTGCCCGCTAGTTAACCTATATACCAAGAGCCCGCTACGTAACCTAGATAGTCCAAGGGCACGCTAGTTAACCTACATAGTACAAGTGCCCGCTAGGCAACCTAGATAGTCCAAGTGCCCGCTAAGGAACCTACATAGTCCAAGTGCACGCTAGTTAACCTAGATAGTCCAAGTGCCCGCTAGTTAACCTAGATAGTCCAAGTGCCTGCTAGGTAACCTACATAGTGCAAGTGTCCGCTAGTTAACCTACATATTCCAAGTGCCCGCTAGTTAACATAGATAGTCCAAGTGCCCGCTAGGGAATGTACATAGTCCAAGTGCCCGTTAGGTAACTTAGATAGTGCAAGTGCGCGCTAGTTAACCTAGATAGTTCAAGTACCCGCTAGGTAACCTAGATCGTCCAAGGGCCCCCTAGTTAGCCTACATAGTCCAAGTGCCCGCTAGGCAACCTAGATAGTCCATGTGCCCGCTAAGGAACCTACATAGTCCAAGTGCACGCTAGTTAACCTAGATAGTCCTAGGACCCGCTAGTAAACCTACATAGTCCATGGGTCCGCTAGTTAACCTACATAGTGCAAGGGTCCGCTAGTTAACCTAGATAGTCCAAGTGCACGCTAGTTAAGCTACATAGTCCAAGGGCCCGCTAGTTGACCTAGATCGTGCAAGTGTCCGCTAGTTAACCTACATAGTCCAAGTGCCCGCTAGGTAACCTAGATAGTCCAACTGCCCGCTAGGGATCCTTCATAATCCAAGTGCCTGCTAGGTAACCTAGATATTCCAAGTGCCCGCTAGTTAACCTAGATAGTCCTAGTGCCCGTTAGTTAACCTAGATACTCCAGGTGCCAACTAGGGGACATATATAGTCCAAGGGCCCGCTAGGTAACCTAGATAGTCCAAGTGTGCTCGGGTATGTACATAGTCCAAGTGCCTGCTGGGAAACCTAGATAGTCCAAGTGCCCGCTAGGGATCCTTCATAATCTAAGTGCCTGCTAGGTAACCTAGATAGTCCAAGTGCCCGCTAGATAACCTAGACAGTCCTAGTGCCCGCTAGGTAACCTAGATAGTCCAAGTGCGCGCTACGTAACCTATACAGTCCAAATGCCCGCTAGGAAACCTAGATAGTCCAAGTGCCCGCTAGTTAACCTACATAGTCCAAGGGCCCGCTAGTTAACCTACATAGTCCAAGGTCCGCTAGTTAACCTAGATAGTCAAAGTGCCCGCTAGTTAACCTACATAGTACAATGGCCCGCTAGTTGACCTAGATAGTCCAAGTGCCCGCTAGGGAATGTACATAGTCCAAGTGCCCGTTAGGTAACTTAGATAGTGCAAGTGCGCGCTAGTTAACCTAGATAGTTCAAGTACCCGCTAGGTAACCTAGATCGTCCAAGGGCCCCCTAGTTAGCCTACATAGTCCAAGTGCCCGCTAGGCAACCTAGATAGTCCATGTGCCCGCTAAGGAACCTACATAGTCCAAGTGCATGCTAGTTAACCTAGATAGTCCTAGGACCCGCTAGTAAACCTACATAGTCCATGGGTCCGCTAGTTAACCTACATAGTGCAAGGGTCCGCTAGTTAACCTAGATAGTCCAAGTGCACGCTAGTTAAGCTACATAGTCCAAGGGCCCGCTAGTTGACCTAGATCGTGCAAGTGTCCGCTAGTTAACCTACATAGTCCAAGTGCCCGCTAGGTAACCTAGATAGTCCAACTGCCCGCTAGGGATCCTTCATAATCCAAGTGCCTGCTAGGTAACCTAGATATTCCAAGTGCCCGCTAGTTAACCTAGATAGTCCTAGTGCCCGTTAGTTAACCTAGATAGGCCAGGTGCCCACTAGGGGACATATATAGTCCAAGGGCCCGCTAGGTAACCTAGATAGTCCAAGTGTGCTAGGGTATGTACATAGTCCAAGTGCCTGCTGGGAAACCTAGATAGTCCAAGTGCCCGCTAGGGATCCTTCATAATCTAAGTGCCTGCTAGGTAACCTAGATAGTCCAAGTGCCCGCTAGATAACCTAGACAGTCCTAGTGCCCGCTAGGTAACCTAGATAGTCCAAGTGCGCGCTAGGTAACCTATACAGTCCAAATGCCCGCTAGGAAACCTAGATAGTCCAAGTGCCCGCTAGTTAACCTACATAGTCCAAGGGCCCGCTAGTTAACCTACATAGTCCAAGGTCCGCTAGTTAACCTAGATAGTCAAAGTGCCCGCTAGTTAACCTACATAGTACAATGGCCCGCTAGTTGACCTAGATAGTCCAAGTGCCCGCTAGTTAACCTAGATAGTCAAAGTGCCCGCTAGTTAACCTAAGTAGTACAAATGTCCAATAGGAATCCTACATAGTCCAAGTGCCCGCTAGGTAACCTAATTAGTCCAAGTACCCGTTCGTTAACCTAGATAGTCAAAGTGCCCGCTAGGTAACCTAGACAGTCCAAGTGCCCGCTAGGTTACCTACATATTCCAAGGGCCCACTAGTTAACCTAGATAGTCCAGGTGCCCGCTAGGTAACCTAGATAGTCCAAGTGACCGCTAGTTAACCTACATAGTCCAAGTGCCCGCTAAGTAACCTAGATAGTCAAAGTGCCCGTTAGGTAACCTAGATAGTCAAAGTGCCCGTTAGGTAACCTAGATAGTCCAAGTGCACGCTAGGTAACCTACATTGTCCAAGTTCCCGCTAGGTAACCTAGATAGTCCAAGTGCCCGTTACCTAACCTAGATAGTCCAAGTGCCCACTAGGCAACATACATAGTCCAATTGCCCGTTCGTTAACCTAGAAGTCCAAGTGCCCGCTATGTAACCTACACAGTCAAAGTGTCCACTAGGTTACCTGCATAGTCCATGTGCCCGTTCGTTAACCTAGATAGTCCGAGTGCCCACTAGGGAACCTATATAGTCCAAGTGCTATCTAGGTAACCTAGGTAGTCCAAGGGCCCGCAAGTTAACCTACATAATCCAAGGGCTCGCTTGTTAACTTTGATAGTCCAAGTGCCCGTTAGTTAACCTAGATCGTCCAAGTACTGGCTAGTTAACCTACATAGTCCAAGGGCCCACTAGTTATCCTAGATCGTCCATTTGTCCTCTAGTTAACCTACATAGTCTAAGTGCACGCTAGGTAACCTACATAGTGCGAGTGTCAGCCAGATAACCTACATAGTCCAAGTGCCAGTTAGGTAACCTAGATAGTCCAAGTGCCCGCTAGGTAACCTACATAGTGCAAGTGTCCGCTAGTTAACCTACGTAGTCCAAGGTCCCGGTAGTTAACCTACATAGTCCAAGTGCCCGGTAGTTAACTTACATAGTTCAAGTGTCCGTAGGGAACATACATAGTCCAAGTGCCCGCTAGGGAACAAAAATAGTCCAAGTGCCCGCTAGGGAACCTACGTAGTCCAAGTTCCCGCTAGGGAATCTACATAGTCCAAGGGCCCGCTAGTTAACGTAGATAGTCCAAGTGCCGCTAGTTAATCTACATAGTCCAAGTGCTCGCTAGGAACCTAGATAGTCCAAGTGCACGCTCTGGAACCTACATAGTCCAAGTGCCTGCTAGGGAACCTACATAGTCCAAGTGCCCGCTCTGGAACATACATAGGTCAAGTGCCCGCTCTGGAACATACATAGGCCAAGTGCCCGCTAGGGAATCTACATAGTCCAAGGGCCCGCTAGTTAACGTAGATAGTCCAAGTACCCGCTAGTTAACCTAGATCTTCCAAGTGCCCGCTAGTTAACCTACATAGTCCAAGGGCCCGCTAGTTGACCTACATAGTCCAAGGTCCCGCTAGTTAACCTACATTGTCCAAGGGCCCGCGAGGTAACCTAGACAGTTCAAGGGACAACTAGGTTACCTACATAGTCCAAGTGCTCGCTAGTTAACCTAGATTGTCCAAGTGCCCGCTAGTTAACCTAGATAGACCACGTACCCGCTAGGGAACGTACCTTGTCCAAGTGCCCGATAGGGAACCTACATAGTCCAAGTGCCCGCTAGTTAACATAGGTAGTCCAAGTACCCGCTAGGAAACGTACATAGTCCAAGTGCCCGCTAGTTAACGTACATAGTACAAGTGCCTGCTAGGTAACGTAGATAGTCCAAGTGCCCGCTAGGGAACTTACATAGTCCCAGGGCCCGCTAGGGAACCTACATAGTCCAAGTGCCTGTTAGCTCACCTAGATAGTCCCAGTGCCTGCTAGGTAACCTAGATAGTCCAACAGCCCGGTAGGTAACCTACATACTCCAAGTACCCGCTAGGTAACGTAGATAGTTCAAGTGCCAGCTAGGTAACCTAGATACTCCAACTGCCCGCTAGATAACCTACAAAGTCTAATTGCCCGCTCAGTAATCTATATAGTCCAAAAGCCCGAAGGGAGCCTACATAATCCAAATGCCCACTACGTAACCTAGATAGTCCAAGGGCCTGCTAGGTAACCTACATAGTCCTAGTGCCCCTAGTTAACCTACATTCTCCAAGTGCCCGATAGGTAACCTACATAGTCCAAGTGCCCCTAGTTAACCTACATTCTCCAAGTGCCCGCTAGGTAACCTACATAGTCCAAATGTCTGCTAGGGAAACTACACAGTCCAAGTGCCCGCTAGTTAACCTGGATAGTCCAAGTGCCCGCTAGGTAACCTACATAGTCCAAGTGCCCATTACCTAACCTAGATAGTCCAACTGCCCGCTAGGTTACCTGCATATTCCAAGTGCCCGCTAGTTAACCTAGATTGTCCAAGTGCCTGCTAGTTAACCTACATAGTCCAAGTGCCCGTTCGTTAACCTAGATAGTCCAAGTGCCCGCTAGGAAACCTACATAGTCCAAGGGCCCGCTAGTTGACCTAGATCGTGCAAGTGTCCGCTAGTTAACCTACATAGTCCAAGTGCCCGCTAGGTAACCTAGATAGTCCAACTGCCCGCTAGGGATCCTTCATAATCCAAGTGCCTGCTAGGTAACCTAGATATTCCAAGTGCCCGCTAGTTAACCTAGATAGTCCTAGTGCCCGTTAGTTAACCTAGATAGTCCAGGTGCCCACTAGGGCACATATATAGTCCAAGGGCCCGCTGGGTAACCTAGATAGTCCAAGTGCCCGTTCGGTAACCTAGATAGTCCAAGTGCCCTTTATGGAACCAAGATAGTCCAAGGGCCCGATAGTAAACCTACATAGTTCATGGGCCCGATAGTTAACCTACATAATGCAAGTGTCAGCTAGTTTACCTACATATTCCAAGTGCCCCCTAGTTAACCTTCATAATCTAAGTGCCCGTTAGCTATCCTAGGTAGCCCAAGGGCCCGCTAGTTGACTTACATAGTCCAAGTGCCAGCTAGGTAACCTAGATAGAACAAGTGCCCGCTAGGGAACCTAGATAGTCCAAGTGCCTGTTAGCTAACCTAGATAGTCCAAGTGGCGGCTAGGTAACCTACATAGTCCAAGTGCCCGTTCATTAACCTAGATAATCCAAGTGCCCGCTAGGTAACCTAGACAGTCCAAGTGCCCCCTAATTAACCTACATAGTCCAAGTGCCCAAAAGGGAACCTACATAATCCAAGTGCCCGCTAGGGAACCTACATAGTCCAAGTGCCCACTAGGCAACCTACATAGTCCAAGTGCCCGTTAGTTAACCTAGATAGTCAAAGTGCCTGCTGGGTAACCTAGATAGTCCAGGTGCCCGCTAGGTAACCTACATAGTCCAAGTTCCCGCGTGTTAACCTAAATAGTCCAAATGCCCGCTAGGGAAACTACATAGTCCAAGTGCCGGCTAGTTAACCTAGATAGTCCAAGTGCCTGCTAGTAAACCTACATAATCCATGGGCCCGCTAGTTAACCTACATATTGCAAGGGCCCGCTAGTTAACCTAGATCGTGGAAGTGTCCGCTAGTTAACCTACATAGTCCAAGTGCCTGCTAGTTAACCTAGATAGTCCATGTGCCCGCTAGCGATCCTTCATAATTCAAGTGCCTGCTAGGTAACCTACATAGTCCAAGTGCCCGCTAGTTAACCTAGATAGTCCAAGTGCCCACTAGGGGACGTACATAGTCCAAGTGCCCGCTAGGTAACCTTGATAGTCCAAGTGCGCACTAGGGTATGTACATAGTCCAAGTGTCTGCTAGGAAACCTAGATAGTCCAAGTGCCCGCTAGTTAACCTACATAGTCCAAGGGCCCGCTAGTTAACCTACATAGTCCAAGGTCCCCTAGTTAAACTAGATAGTCAAAGTGCCCGCTAGGTAACCTAGACAGTCCAAGTGCCTGCTAGGTTACCTATATAGTCCAAGTGCCCGTTCGTTAACCTAGATAGTCCAAGTGCCCGCTAGGTAACCTACATTGTCCACGGGTCCGCTAGTTAACCTACATAGTCCAAGTGCCCGCTAGGTAACCTAGATAGTCAAAGTGCCCGTTAGGTAACCTAGATAGTCCAAGTGCCCGCTAGGTAACCTACATTGTCCAAGTTCCCGCTGGGTAACCTAGATAGTCCAAGTGCCCTTTACCTAACCTAGATAGTCCAAGTGCCCGCTAGGCAAGATACATAGTCCAAGTGCCCGTTCGTTAACCTAGAAGTCCAAGTGCCCGCTATGTAACCTAGACAGTACAAGTGCCCGCTAGGTTACCTGCATAGTCCAAGTGCCCGTTCGTTAACCTAGATAGTCCAAGTGCCCGCTAGGGAACTTATATAGTCCAAGTGCTATCTAGGTAACCTAGACAGTACAAGGGCCCGCTAATTAATCTACATAGTCCAAGGGTCGCTTGTTAACTTTGATAGTCCAAGTGCCCTTTAGTTAACCTAGATCGTCCAAGTGCCCGCTAGGTAACCTAGATCGTCCAAGTGTCCTCTAGTTAACCTACATAGTGTAAGTGCCCGCTAGGTAACCTACATAGTGCAAGTGTCCGCTAGTTAACCTACATAGTCCAGTGCCCGCTATTTAACCTAGATAGTCCAAGTGCCAGCTAGGTAACCTACATAGTGCAAGTGTCCGCTAGTTAACCTACGTAGTCCAAGGGCCCGCTAGTTAACCTACATAGTCCAAGTGCCCGATAGTTAACTTACATAGTTCAAGTGTCCGTAAGGTACATACATAGTCCAAGTGCCCGCTAGGGAATCTACATAGTACAAGAGCCCGCTAGTTAACGTAGATAGTCCAAGTGCCGCTAGTTAATCTACATAGTCCAAGGGCCCGCTAGTTAACCTACATAGTCCAAGTACCCGCTAGTTAACCTAGATCGTCCAAGTGTCTGCTAGTTAACCTACATAGTCCAAGTGCTCGCTAGGGAACCTAGATAATCCAAGTGCCCGCTCTGGAACCTACATAGTCCAAGTTCCTGCTAGGGAACCAACATAGTCCAATTGCCCGCTCTGGAACATACATAGTCCAAGTGCCCGCTAGGGAATCTACATAGTCCAAGGGCCCGCTAGTTAACGTAGATAGTCCAAGTGCCGCTAGTTAATCTACATAATCCAAGGGCCCGCTAGTTAACCTACATAGTCCAAGTACCCGCTAGTTAACCTAGATCGTCCAAGTGCCCGCTAGTTGACCTACATAGTCAAAGGGCCCGCTAATTAACCTAGATAGTCCAAGGGCACGCTAGTTAACCTACATCGTCCAAGGGCCCGCTAGGTAACCTAGACAGTTCAAGTGAACACTAGGTTACCTACATAGTCCAAGTGCCTGTTCGTTAACCTACATACTCCAAGTGCCCGCTAGGTAACCTATATAGTCCAAATGCCCTCTAAGAACCCTAATAGTCCAAGTGCCCGCTAGTTAACCTAGATAGTCCGAGTGCTCGCTAGTTACCCTAGATAGTCCATGTGCCCGCTAGTTAACCTAGATAGACCAAGTGCCCGCTAGGGAACCTACCTAATCCAAGTGCCCGATAGGGAACCTACATAGTCCAAGTGCCTGCTAGTTAACATAGATAGTCCAAGTGCCTGCTAGGTGACCAAGATAGTCCAAGTGTCCACTAGTTAACCTACATAGTCCAAGTGCCTGCTAGGTAACCTAGATAGTCCAAGTGCCCACTAGTTAACCTACATAGTCCAAGTTCCCCCTAGGTAACCTAGATAGTCCAAAGGCCCGCTAGGTAACCTACATTGTCCTAGTGCCCCCTAGTTAACCTACATTCTCCAAGTGCCCGATAGAGAATCTACATAGTCCAAGTGCCCGCTAGGTAACCTACATAGTCCAAATGACCGCTAGGTAACCTACATAGTCCAAGTGCCCGCTAGGTAACCTAGATAGCCCAAATGCCCGCTAGGGAACCCACATAGTCCAAGTGCCCTCTAGGGAACTTACATAGTCCAAGGGCCCTCTAGGGAACCTACAAAGTCCAAGTGCCCGTTAGTTAACCTAGATAGTCCCAGTGCCCGCTAGGTAACCTAGATAGTCCAACAGCCCGGTAGGTAACCTACAAAGTCTAAATGCCCTGTAGGTTATCTATATAGTCCAAATGCCCGCTAGGGAACCTACCTAGTCCAAGTGCCCGCTAGGTAACCCAGATAGTCCAAGTGCCGCTAGTTAACGTAGATAATCCAATGGCCGCTAGGTAACATAAGTAGTCCAAATGTCCGATAGGGATCCTACATAATCCAAGTGTCCGCTAGGTAACCTACATAGTCCAAGTGCCCATTCGTTAACCTAGATAGTCCAAGTGCCCGCTAGGTAACCTAGACTGTCCAAATGCCCGCTAGGTTACCTACATAGTCCAAGTGCCCGTTCGTTAACCTAGATAGTCCAAGGGCCCGCTAGGAAACCTACATAGTCCAAGGGCCCGCTAGGAAACCTAGATAGTCCAAGTGCCCGCTAGGTAACCTAGAGTCCAAGTGCTCGCTAGTTGACCTACATAGTCCAAGTGCCCGCTATGTAACCTAGATAGTCAAAGTGCCCTTTAGGTAACCTAGATAGTCTAAGTGCCCGCTAGGTAACTTACATTGTCCAAGTTCCCGATAGGTAACCTAGATAGTCCAAGTGTCCGTTAACTAACCTAGATAGTCCAAGTGCCCGCTAGGGAAACTACATAGTCCAAGAGCCCGTTCGTTAACCTAGAAGTCCAAGTGCCCGCTAGGTAACTTAGACAGTCCAAGTGCCCGCTAGGTAACCTATATAGTCCAAGTGCCCGCTAGGTAACCTAGATACTCCAAGGGCACGCTAGTTAACCTACATAGTCCAAGTGCCCGCTAGGCAACCTAGATAGTCCAAGTGCCCGCTAAGGAACCTACATAGTCCAAGTGCACGCTAGTTAACCTAGATAGTCCAAGTGCCCGCTAGTTAACCTAGATAGTCCAAGTGCCTGCTAGGTAACCTACATAGTGCAAGTGTCCGCTAGTTAACCTACATATTCCAAGTGCCCGCTAGTTAACATAGATAGTCCAAGTGCCGGCTAGGTAACCTAGAGTCCAAGTGCTTCCTAGTTAACCTACATAGTCCAAGTGCCCGCTGTGTAACCTAGATAGTCCAAGTGCCTGCTAGGTAACTTACA
This sequence comes from Tenrec ecaudatus, assembly GCF_050624435.1. Lineage (NCBI taxonomy): Eukaryota > Metazoa > Chordata > Mammalia > Afrosoricida > Tenrecidae > Tenrec > Tenrec ecaudatus. The sequence continues at coordinate 2,255,619 of NW_027457652.1, forward strand.
TTGTCCCAGTTCCCGCTAGGTAACCTGGATAGTCCAAGTTCCCGTTACCTAACCTAGATAGTCCAAGTGCCCGCTAGGCAACCTACATTGTCCAAGAGCCCATTTGTTAACCTAGAAGTCCAAGTGCCCGCCAGGTAACCTAGAGAGTCCAAGTGCCTGCTAGGTTACCTGCATATTCCAACTGCCCGTTTGTTAACCTAGATATTCCAAGTGTCCACTAGGTAACCTACATTGTCCAAGTGCCCGCTAGGTAACCTATATAGGCCAAGTGCCCGCTAGGTAACCAAGATAGTCCAAGGACCCACTAGTTAAACTACATAGTCCAAGGGCTCACTTGTTAATTTTGATAGTCCAGCAGCCCGCTAGCTAACCTAGATTGTCCAAGTGCCTGCTAGTTAACCAACATAGTCCAAGGGCCCACTAGTTAACCTAGATAGTCCAAGTGTCCTCTAGTTAACATACATAGTCCAAGTGCCCGCTAGTTAACCTAGATTGTCCAAGTGCCTGCTAGTTAACCTACATAGTCCAAGTGCCCGCTAGGCAACCTAGATAGTCCAAGTGCCCGCTAAGGAACCTACATAGTCCAAGTGCACGCTAGTTAACATAGATAGTCCAAGTGCCCGCTAGTTAACCTAGATAGTCCAAGTGTCTGCTAGGTAACCTACATATTCCAAGTGCCCGCTAGTTAACATAGATAGTCCAAGTGCCCCTAGGGAACATACATAGTCCAAGTGCCCGCTAGGTAACCTAGATAGTTCAAGTACCTGCTTGGTAACCTCGATCGTCCAAAGGCTCCCTAGTTAGCCTACATAGTCCAAGTGCCCGCTAGGTAACATAGAACCTCCAAGTGCCCGTTCGGTAACCTAGATATTCCAAGTGCCTTTTAGGGAACCTAGATAGTCCAAGGGCCCGCTAGTAAACCTACATAGTCCATGCGCCCGCTAGTTAACCTACATAGTGCAACTGTCCGCTAGTTAACCTACATATTCCAAGTGCCCGCTAGTTAAACTACATAATCTAAGTGACCCTTAGCTAACCTAGATAGTCCAAGGTCCCGCGAGTTGACCTACATAGTCCTAGTGCCAGCTAGGTAATCTAGATAGTACAAGTGGCCCCTAGGGAACCTAGATTGTCCAAGTGCTTGTTAGCTAACCTAGATAGTCCAAGTGGCGGCTAGGTAACCTACATAGTCCAAGTGCCCGTTCGTTACTCTAGATAATCCAAGTGCCCGCTAGGTAACCTAGAGAGTCCAAGTGCCCGCTAGTTAACCAACATAGTCCAAGTGCCTGATAGGGAACCTACATAATCGAAGTGCCCGCTAGACAACCAACATAGTCCAAGTGCCCGTTAGTTAACCTAGATAGTCAAAGTGCCTGCTAGGTAACCTAGATAGTCCAAGTGCCCGCTAGGTAACCTACATAGTCCAAGTGCCCGCTAGGTAACCTAAATAGTCCAAATGCCCGCTAGGGAAACTACATAGTCGAAGTGCCCGCTAGTTAACCTAGATAGTCCAAGTGCCTGCTAGTAAACCTACATAATCCATGGGCACGCTAGTTAACCTACATAGTACAAGTGCCCGCTAAGGAACCTAGATAGTCCAAGTGCCCGCTCTGGAACCTACATAGTCCTAGTGCCTGCTAGGGAACCTACATAGTCCAAGTGCCCGCTCTGGAACATACATAGTCCAAGTGCCCACTAGGGAATCTACATAGTCCAAGGGCCCGCAAGTTAACCTACATAGTCCAAGTAAACGCTAGTTAACCTAGATCTTCCAAGTGCCCGGTAGTTAACCTACATAGTTCAAGGGTCCGCTAGTTAACCTACATAGTCCAAGGGCCCCCTTGTTAACCTACATCGTCCAAGGGCCCGCTAGTTAACCTAGATAGTCCAAGTGCCCGCTAGTTAACCTACATAGTCCAAGTGCCCGCTAGTTAACCTATATACCAAGTGCCTGCTACGTAACCTAGATAGTCCAAGGGCACGCTAGTTAACCTACATAGTACAATTGCCCGCTAAGTAACCTAGATAGTCCAAGTGCCCGCTCTGGAACCTACATAGACCAAGTGCCTGCTAGGGAACCTACATAGTCCAAGTGCCCGCTCTGGAACATACATAGTCCAAGTGCCCGCTAGGGAATCTACATAGTCCAAGGGCCCGCAAGTTAACCTACATAGTCCAAGTACCCGCTAGGTAACCTAGACAGTACAAGTTACCACTAGGTTACCTACATAATCCAAGTGCCTGTTCGTTAACCTCATAGTCCAAGTGCCCGCTAGGTAACTTATATAGTCCAAATGCCCGCTAGGGACCTTAATATTCCAAGTGCCCGCTAGTTAACCTAGATAGTCCAATTGCTCGCTAGTTAACCTAGATAGTCCAAGTGCCCGCTAGTTAACCTACATAGTCCAAGTACCCGCTAGGTAACCTAGACAGTCCAAGTGACCACTAGGTTACCTACATAATCCAAGTGCCTGTTCGTTAACCTCATAGTCCAAGTGCCCGCTAGGTAACTTATATAGTCCAAATGCCCGCTAGGGACCCTAATAGTTCAAGTGCCCGCTAGTTAACCTAGATAGTCCAATTGCTCGCTAGTTAACCTAGATAGTCCAAGTGTCCTCTAGTTAACCTACATAGTCCAAGTGCCCGCTAGTTAACCTAGATTGTCCAAGTGCCTGCTAGTTAACCTACATAGTCCAAGTGCCCGCTAGGCAACCTAGATAGTCCAAGTGCCCGCTAAGGAACCTACATAGTCCAAGTGCACGCTAGTTAACTTAGATAGTCCAAGTGCCCGCTAGTTAACCTAGATAGTCCAAGTGCCTGCTAGTTAACCTACATATTCCAAGTGCCCGCTAGTTAACATAGATAGTCCAAGTGCCCCTAGGGAACATACATAGTCCAAGTGCCCGCTAGGTATCCTAGATAGTGCAAGTGCCCGCTAGTTAACCTAGATAGTTTAAGTACCCGCTTGGTAACCTCGATCGTCCAAGGGCTCCCTAGTTAGCCTACATAGTTCAAGTGCCCGCTAGGTAACCTAGATAGTCCAAGTGCCCGTTCGGTAACCTAGATAGTCCAACTGCCCTTTATGGAACCGAGATAGTCCAAGGGCCCGCTAGTAAACCTATATAGTCCATGCGCCCGCTAGTTAACCTACATATTCCAAGTGCCCGCTAGTTAACCTACATAATCTAAGTGACCCTTAGCTAACCTAGATAGTCCTAGGGCCCGCTAGTTGACCTACATAGTCCTAGTGCCAGCTAGGTAACCTAGATAGTACAAGTGCCCGCAAGGGAACCTAGATAGTCCAAGTGCCTGTTAGCTAACCTAGATAGTCCAAGTGGCGGCTAGGTAACCTACATAGTCCAAGTGCCCGTTCGTTACTCTAGATAATCCAAGTGCCCGCTAGGTAACCTAGACAGTCCAAGTCCCCGCTAGTTAACCAACATAGTCCAAGTGCCTGATAGGGAACCTACATAATCCAAGGGCCCGCTAGACAACCAACATAGTCCAAGTGCCCGTTAGTTAACCTAGATAGTCAAAGTGCCTGCTAGGTAACCTAGATAGTCCAAGTGCCCGCTAGGTAACCTACATAGTCCAAGTGCCCGCTAGGTAACCTAAATAGTCCAAATGCCCTCTAGGGAAACTACATAGTCCAAGTGCCCGCTAGTTAACCTGGATAGTCCAAGTGCCTGCTAGTAAACCTACAGAATCCATGGGCCCGCTAGTTAACCTACATAGTGCAAGGGCCCGCTAGTTAACCTAGATCCTGCAAGTGTCCGCTAGTTAACCTACATAGTCCAAGTGCCCGCTAGTTAACCTATATACCAAGTGCCTGCTACGTAACCTAGATAGTCCAAGGGCACGCTAGTTAACCTACATAGTACAAGTGCCCGCTAAGGAACCTAGATAGTCCAAGTGCCCGCTCTGGAACCTACATAGTCCAAGTGCCTGCTAGGGAACCTACATAGTCCAAGTGCCCGCTCTGGAACATACATAGTCCAAGGGCCCGCAAGTTAACTTACATAGCCCAAGTACACGCTAGTTAACCTAGATCTTGCAAGTGCCCGGTAGTTAACCTACATAGTTCAAGGGCCCGCTAGTTAACCTACATAGTCCAAGGGCCCGCTTGTTAACCTCCATCGTCCAAGGGCCCGCTAGTTAACCTAGATAGTCCAAGTGCCCGCTAGTTAACCTACATAGTCCAAGTGCCCGCTAGGTAACCTAGACAGTTCAAGTGACCACTAGGTTACCTACATAGTCCAAGTGCCTGTTCGTTAACCTCATATTCCAATTGCCCTCTAGCTAACCTATATAGTCCAAATGCCCGCTAGGGACCCTAATAGTGCAAGTGCCCGCTAGTTAACCTATATAGTCCAAATGCTCGCTAGTTAACCTAGATAGTCCAAGTGCCCGCTAGTTAACCTAGATAGACCAAGTCCCCCCTAGGGAACCTACCAAGTCCAAGTGCCCGATAGGGAACCTACATAGTCCAAGTGCCCGCTAGGAAACGTACATAGTCCAAGTGCCCGCTAGTTAACCTACATAGTCCAAGTTCCCGCTAGGTAACGTAGATAGTCCAAGTGCCCGCTAGGGAACGTACATAGTCCAAGTGCCCGCTAGGTAGCCTAGATAGTCCAAGTGCCCGCTAGTTAACCTACATAGTCCAAGTGCCTGCTAGGTAACCTAGATCGTCCAAGTGCCCGCTAGTTAACCTACATAGTCCAAGGGCCCGCTAGTTAACCTACATAGCCCAAGGTCCGCTAGTTAACCTAGATAGTCCAAGTGCCCGATAGTTAACCTAGATCGTCCAAGTGCCCGCTAGTTAACCTAGATCGTCCAAGTGCCCGCTAGTTAACCTAGATTGTCCAAGTGCTGCTAGTTGACCTACATAGTCCAAGGGCCCACTAGTTAACCTAGATAGTCCAAGTGTCCTCTAGTTAACCTACATAGTCCAAGTGCCCACTAGTTAACCTATATACCAAGTTCCCGCTACGTAACCTAGAGAGTCCATGGGCACGTTAGTTAACCTACATAGTTCAAGGGCCCGCTAGTTAACATACATATTCCAAGTGCCCGCTAGTTAACCTACATAATCTAAGTGCCCATTAGCTAACCTAGATAGTCCAAGGCTCCGCCATTTGACCTACATATTCCAAGTGCCAGCTAGGTAACCTAGATAGTACAAGTGCCCGCAAGGGAACCTAGATAGTCCAAGTGCCTGTTAGCTAACCTAGATAGTCCAAGTGGCGGCTAGGTAACCTACATTGTCAAAATGCCCGTTAATTAACCTAGATAGACAAAGTGCCTGCTAGGAAACCTAGATAGTCCAAGTACCCGCTAGGTTATCTATATAGTACAAATGCCCGCTAGGGAACCTACATAGTCCAAGTGCCTGCTAGATAACCTAGATAGTCCAAGTGCCCTCTAGTTAAGCTAGATCGTCCAAGTGCCCGCTAGTTAACCTACATAGTCCAAGGGCCCACAAGTTAACCTACATAGTCCAAGGCCCGCTAGTTAACCTAGATAGTCCAAGTGCTCGCGAGTTAACCTACATAGTACAAGGGCCCGCTAGTTGACCTAGATAGTCCAAGTGCCCGCTAGGTATCCTAAGTAGTACAAATGGCTGATAGGGATCCTACATAGTCCAAGTGCCCGCTAGGTAATCTACATAGTCCAAGTGCCCGTTCGTTAACCTAGATAGTCCAAGTGCCCGCTAGGTAACCTAGATTGTCCAAGGGCCCGCTAGGTTACCTACATAGTCCAAGTCCCCGTTCGTTAACCTAGATAGTCCAAGTACCCACTAGGTAACCTACAAAGTCCAATGGCCCGCTAGGTAACCTAGATAGCCCAAGTGCCCGCTAGGTAACCTAGAGTCCATGTGCTCGCTAGTTAACCTACATAGTCCAAGTGCCCGCTATATAACCTAGATAATCAAAGTGCCCGTTAGGTAACCTAGATAGTCCAAGTGCCCGCTAGGTAACTTACATTGTCCATGTTCCCGCTAGGTAACTTAGATAGTCCAAGTGCCCGTTACCTAACCTAGATAGTCCAAGTGCCTGCTATGAAATCTACATAGTTCAAGAGCCCGTTCGTTATCCTAGAAGTCCAAGTGCCCGCTAGGTAACCTACATATTCCATGTGCCCGCTAGTTAACATAGATAGTCCAAGTGCCCCTAGGGAACATACATAGTCCAAGTGCCCGCTAGGTAACCTAGATAGTGCAAGTGCCCGCTAGTTAACCTAGATAGTTTAAGTACCCGGTTGGTAACCTCGATCGTCCAAGGGCTCCCTAGTTAGCCTACATAGTTCAAGTGCCCGCTAGGTAACCTAGATAGTCCAAGTGCCCGTTCGGTAACCTAGATAGTCCAACTGCCCTTTAGGGAACCTAGATAGTCCAAGGGCCCGCTAGTAAACCTACATAGTCCATGCGCCCGCTAGTTAACCTACATATTCCAAGTGCCCGCTAGTTAACCTACATAATCTAAGTGACCCTTAGCTAACCTAGATAGTCCTAGGGCCCGCTAGTTGACCTACATAGTCCTAGTGCCAGCTAGGTAACCTAGATAGTACAAGTGCCCGCTAGGGAACCTAGATAGTCCAAGTGCCTGTTAGCTAACCTAGATAGTCCAAGTGGCGGCTAGGTAACCTACATAGTCCAAGTGCCCGTTCGTTACTCTAGATAATCCAAGTGCCCGCTAGGTAACCTAGACAGTCCAAGTGCCCGCTAGTTAACCAACATAGTCCAAGTGCCTGATAGGGAACCTACATAATCCAAGGGCCCGCTAGACAACCAACATAGTCCAAGTGCCCGTTAGTTAACCTAGATAGTCAAAGTGCCTGCTAGGTAACCTAGATATTCCAAGTGCCCGCTAGTTAACCTAAGTAGTACAAATGTCCAATAGGAATCCTACATAGTCCAAGTGCCCGCTAGGTAACCTAATTAGTCCAAGTACCCGTTCGTTAACCTAGATAGTCAAAGTGCCCGCTAGGTAACCTAGACAGTCCAAGTGCCCGCTAGGTTACCTACATATTCCAAGGGCCCACTAGTTAACCTAGATAGTCCAGGTGCCCGCTAAGTAACCAAGATAGTCCAAGTGACCGCTAGTTAACCTACATAGTCCAAGTGCCCGCTAAGTAACCTAGATAGTCAAAATGCCCGTTAGGTAACCTAGATAGTCCAAGTGCACGCTAGGTAACCTACATTGTCCAAGTTCCCGCTAGGTAACCTAGATAGTCCAAGTGCCCGTTACCTAACCTAGATAGTCCAAGTGCCCACTAGGCAACATACATAGTCCAATTGCCCGTTCGTTAACCTAGAAGTCCAAGTGCCCGCTATGTAACCTACACAGTCAAAGTGTCCACTAGCTTACCTGCATAGTCCATGTGCCCGTTCGTTAACCTAGATAGTCCGAGTGCCCACTAGGGAACCTATATAGTCCAAGTGCTATCTAGGTAACCTAGATAGTCCAAGGGCCCGCAAGTTAACCTACATAATTCAAGGGCTCGCTTGTTAACTTTGATAGTCCAAGTGCCCGTTTGTTAACCTAGATCGTCCAAGTACTGGCTAGTTAACCTACATAGTCCAAGGGCCCACTAGTTATCCTAGATCGTCCATGTGTCCTCTAGTTAACCTACATAGTCTAAGTGCACGCTAGGTAACCTACATAGTGCGAGTGTCAGCCAGATAACCTACATAGTCCAAGTGCCAGTTAGGTAACCTAGATAGTCCAAGTGCCCGCTAGGTAACCTACATAGTGCAAGTGTCCGCTAGTTAACCTACGTAGTCCAAGGTCCCGGTAGTTAACCTACATAGTCCAAGTGCCCGGTAGTTAACTTACATAGTTCAAGTGTCCGTAGGGAACATACATAGTCCAAGTGCCCGCTAGGGAACAAAAATAGTCTAAATGCCCGCTAGGGAACCTATGTAGTCCAAGTGCCCGCTAGGGAATCTACATAGTCCAAGGGCCCGCTAGTTAACGTAGATAGTCCAAGTGCCGCTAGTTAATCTACATAGTCCAAGTGCTCGCTAAGGAACCTAGATAGTCCAAGTGCACGCTCTGGAACCTACATAGTCCAAGTGCCTGCTAGGGAACCTACATAGTCCAAGTGCCCGCTCTGGAACATACATAGGCCAAGGGCCCGCTAGGGAATCTACATAGTCCAAGGGCCCGCTAGTTAACGTAGATAGTCCAAGTACCCGCTAGTTAACCTAGATCTTCCAAGTGCCCGCTAGTTAACCTACATAGTCCAAGGGCCCGCTAGTTGACCTACATAGTCCAAGGTCCCGCAAGTTAACCTACATTGTCCAAGGGCCCGCGAGGTAACCTAGACAGTTCAAGGGACCACTAGGTTACCTACATAGTCCAAGTGCTCGCTAGTTAACCTAGATTGTCCAAGTGCCCGCTAGTTAACCTAGATAGACCACGTACCCGCTAGGGAACGTACCTTGTCCAAGTGCCCGATAGGGAACCTACATAGTCCAAGTGCCCGCTAGTTAACATAGGTAGTCCAAGTACCCGCTAGGAAACGTACATAGTCCAAGTGCCCGCTAGTTAACGTACATAGTACAAGTGCCTGCTAGGTAACGTAGATAGTCCAAGTGCCCGCTAGGGAACTTACATAGTCCCAGGGCCCGCTAGGGAACCTACATAGTCCAAGTGCCTGTTAGCTAACCTAGATAGTCCCAGTGCCCGCTAGGTAACCTAGATAGTCCAACAGCCCGGTAGGTAACCTACATACTCCAAGTACCCGCTAGGTAACGTAGATAGTTCAAGTGCCAGCTAGGTAACCTAGATACTCCAAGTGCCCGCTAGATAACCTACAAAGTCTAATTGCCCGCTCAGTAATCTATATAGTCCAAATGCCCGAAGGGAGCCTACATAATCCAAATGCCCACTACGTAACCTAGATAGTCCAAGGGCCTGCTAGGTAACCTACATAGTCCTAGTGCCCCTAGTTAACCTACATTCTCCAAGTGCCCGATAGGTAACCTACATAGTCCATATACCCTCTAGTTAACCTACATAGTTCAAGTGCCCGATAGGGAACCTACATAATCCAAGTGCCCGCTAGGGAACCTACATAGTCCAAGTGCCAATTAGGTAAACTAGATAGTCCAAATGCCCGCCAGGAAACCCACATAGTCCAAGTGCCCGCTAGGGAACTTACATAGTACAAGGGCCCGCTAGGGAACCTACATAGTCCAAGTGCCCGTTCGTTAACCTAGATAGTCCAAGTGCCCGCTAGGAAACCTACATAGTCCAAGTGCCCGCTAGGTAACCTAGAGTCCAAGTGCTCGCTAGTTAACCTACATAGTCCAAGTGCCCGCTATGTAACCTAGATAGTCCAAGTGCCCGTTAGGTAACCTAGATAATCCAAGTGCCCCCTAGGTAACTTACATTGACCAATTTCCCGCTAGGTAACCTAGATAGTCCAAGTGCCCCTTACCTAACCTAGATAGTCCAAGTGCCCGCTAGGCAACCTACATAGTACAAGAGCCCGTTCGTTAACCTAGAAGTCCAAGTGCCCGCTTGGTAACCTAGACAGTAGAAGTGCCCGCTAGGTTACCTGCATATTCCATGTGCCCGTTCGTTAACCTAGATAGTCAAAGTGCCCACTAGGTAAACTACAGAGTCCAAGTGCCCGCTAGGTAACCTATAAAGTCCAAATGCCCGCTAGGTAACCTACATAGTCCAAGGGCTCACTTGTTAACTTTGATAGTCCAAGTGCCCGCTAGTTAACCTAGATCGTCCAAGTGCCCGCTTGTTAACCTAGATTTTCCAAGTGCCTGCTTGTTAACCTACATAGTCCAAGGGCCCACTAGTTAACCTAGATAGTCCAAGCGTCCTCTAGTTAACCTACATAGTGCAAGTGCCCGCTAGTTAACCTACATAATTAGAGTGCCCGTTAGCTAACCTAGATAGTCCAAGGGCCCGCTAGTTGACATACATATTCCAATTGCCAGCTAGGTAACCTAGATAGTACAAGTGCGCGCTAGGGAACCTAGATAGTCCAAGTGCCTGTTAGCTAACCTAGATAGTGCAAGTGGCGGCTAGGTAACGTACATAGTCCCAGTGCCCATTCGTAAACCTATATAATCCCAGTGCCCGCTAGGTAACCTAGACAGTCCAAGTGCCCGCTAGTTAACCTATATAGTCCAAGTGCCCGCTAGGTAACCTACATAGTCCAAGGGCTCACTTGTTAACTTTGATAGTCCAAGTGCCCTTTAGTTAACCTAGATCGTCCAAGTGCCCGCTAGTTAACCTAGCTCGTCCAAGTGTCCTCTAGTTAACCTACATAGTGTAAGTGCCCGCTAGGTAACCTACATAGTGCAAGTGTCCGCTAGTTAACCTACATAGTCCAAGTGCCCGCAATTAACCTAGATAGTCCAAGTGCCAGCTAGGTAACCTATATAGTGCAAGTGTCCGCTAGTTAACCTACGTAGTCCAAGGGCCCGCTAGTTAACCTACATAGTCCAAGTGCCCGATAGTTAACTTACATAGTTCAAGTGCCCGCTAGGGAACATACATAGTCCAAGTGCCCGCTAGGGAACATACATAGTCCAAATGCCCGCTAGGGAATATACATAGTACAAGAGCCCGCTAGTTAACGTAGATAGTCCAAGTGCCGCTAGTTAATCTACATAGTCCAAGGGCCCGCTAGTTAACCTACATAGTCCAAGTACCCGCTAGTTAACCTAGATCGTCCAAGTGTCTGCTAGTTAACCTACATAGTCCAAGTGCTCGCTAGGGAACCTAGATAATCCAAGTGCCCGCTCTGGAACCTGCATAGTCCAAGTTCCTGCTAGGGAACCAACATAGTCCAATTGCCCGCTCTGGAACATGCATAGTCCAAGTGCACGCTAGGGAATCTACATAGTCCAAGGGCCCGCTAGTTAACGTAGATAGTCCAAGTGCCTGCTAGGTAACCTACATATTCCATGTGCCCGCTAGTTAACATAGATAGTCCAAGTGCCCCTAGGGAACATACATAGTCCAAGTGCCCGCTAGGTAACCTAGATAGTGCAAGTGCCCGCTAGTTAACCTAGATAGTTTAAGTACCCGCTTGGTAACCTCGATCGTCCAAGGGCTCCCTAGTTAGCCTACATAGTTCAAGTGCCCGCTAGGTAACCTAGATAGTCCAAGTGCCCGTTCGGTAACCTAGATAGTCCAACTGCCCTTTAGGGAACCTAGATAGTCCAAGGGCCCGCTAGTAAACCTACATAGTCCATGCGCCCGCTAGTTAACCTACATATTCCAAGTGCCCGCTAGTTAACCTACATAATCTAAGTGACCCTTAGCTAACCTAGATAGTCCTAGGGCCCGCTAGTTGACCTACATAGTCCTAGTGCCAGCTAGGTAACCTAGATAGTACAAGTGCCCGCTAGGGAACCTAGATAGTCCAAGTGCCTGTTAGCTAACCTAGATAGTCCAAGTGGCGGCTAGGTAACCTACATAGTCCAAGTGCCCGTTCGTTACTCTAGATAATCCAAGTGCCCGCTAGGTAACCTAGACAGTCCAAGTGCCCGCTAGTTAACCAACATAGTCCAAGTGCCTGATAGGGAACCTACATAATCCAAGGGCCCGCTAGACAACCAACATAGTCCAAGTGCCCGTTAGTTAACCTAGATAGTCAAAGTGCCTGCTAGGTAACCTAGATATTCCAAGTGCCCGCTAGTTAACCTAAGTAGTACAAATGTCCAATAGGAATCCTACATAGTCCAAGTGCCCGCTAGGTAACCTAATTAGTCCAAGTACCCGTTCGTTAACCTAGATAGTCAAAGTGCCCGCTAGGTAACCTAGACAGTCCAAGTGCCCGCTAGGTTACCTACATATTCCAAGGGCCCACTAGTTAACCTAGATAGTCCAGGTGCCCGCTAAGTAACCAAGATAGTCCAAGTGACCGCTAGTTAACCTACATAGTCCAAGTGCCCGCTAAGTAACCTAGATAGTCAAAATGCCCGTTAGGTAACCTAGATAGTCCAAGTGCACGCTAGGTAACCTACATTGTCCAAGTTCCCGCTAGGTAACCTAGATAGTCCAAGTGCCCGTTACCTAACCTAGATAGTCCAAGTGCCCACTAGGCAACATACATAGTCCAATTGCCCGTTCGTTAACCTAGAAGTCCAAGTGCCCGCTATGTAACCTACACAGTCAAAGTGTCCACTAGCTTACCTGCATAGTCCATGTGCCCGTTCGTTAACCTAGATAGTCCGAGTGCCCACTAGGGAACCTATATAGTCCAAGTGCTATCTAGGTAACCTAGATAGTCCAAGGGCCCGCAAGTTAACCTACATAATTCAAGGGCTCGCTTGTTAACTTTGATAGTCCAAGTGCCCGTTTGTTAACCTAGATCGTCCAAGTACTGGCTAGTTAACCTACATAGTCCAAGGGCCCACTAGTTATCCTAGATCGTCCATGTGTCCTCTAGTTAACCTACATAGTCTAAGTGCACGCTAGGTAACCTACATAGTGCGAGTGTCAGCCAGATAACCTACATAGTCCAAGTGCCAGTTAGGTAACCTAGATAGTCCAAGTGCCCGCTAGGTAACCTACATAGTGCAAGTGTCCGCTAGTTAACCTACGTAGTCCAAGGTCCCGGTAGTTAACCTACATAGTCCAAGTGCCCGGTAGTTAACTTACATAGTTCAAGTGTCCGTAGGGAACATACATAGTCCAAGTGCCCGCTAGGGAACAAAAATAGTCTAAATGCCCGCTAGGGAACCTATGTAGTCCAAGTGCCCGCTAGGGAATCTACATAGTCCAAGGGCCCGCTAGTTAACGTAGATAGTCCAAGTGCCGCTAGTTAATCTACATAGTCCAAGTGCTCGCTAAGGAACCTAGATAGTCCAAGTGCACGCTCTGGAACCTACATAGTCCAAGTGCCTGCTAGGGAACCTACATAGTCCAAGTGCCCGCTCTGGAACATACATAGGCCAAGGGCCCGCTAGGGAATCTACATAGTCCAAGGGCCCGCTAGTTAACGTAGATAGTCCAAGTACCCGCTAGTTAACCTAGATCTTCCAAGTGCCCGCTAGTTAACCTACATAGTCCAAGGGCCCGCTAGTTGACCTACATAGTCCAAGGTCCCGCAAGTTAACCTACATTGTCCAAGGGCCCGCGAGGTAACCTAGACAGTTCAAGGGACCACTAGGTTACCTACATAGTCCAAGTGCTCGCTAGTTAACCTAGATTGTCCAAGTGCCCGCTAGTTAACCTAGATAGACCACGTACCCGCTAGGGAACGTACCTTGTCCAAGTGCCCGATAGGGAACCTACATAGTCCAAGTGCCCGCTAGTTAACATAGGTAGTCCAAGTACCCGCTAGGAAACGTACATAGTCCAAGTGCCCGCTAGTTAACGTACATAGTACAAGTGCCTGCTAGGTAACGTAGATAGTCCAAGTGCCCGCTAGGGAACTTACATAGTCCCAGGGCCCGCTAGGGAACCTACATAGTCCAAGTGCCTGTTAGCTAACCTAGATAGTCCCAGTGCCCGCTAGGTAACCTAGATAGTCCAACAGCCCGGTAGGTAACCTACATACTCCAAGTACCCGCTAGGTAACGTAGATAGTTCAAGTGCCAGCTAGGTAACCTAGATACTCCAAGTGCCCGCTAGATAACCTACAAAGTCTAATTGCCCGCTCAGTAATCTATATAGTCCAAATGCCCGAAGGGAGCCTACATAATCCAAATGCCCACTACGTAACCTAGATAGTCCAAGGGCCTGCTAGGTAACCTACATAGTCCTAGTGCCCCTAGTTAACCTACATTCTCCAAGTGCCCGATAGGTAACCTACATAGTCCATATACCCTCTAGTTAACCTACATAGTTCAAGTGCCCGATAGGGAACCTACATAATCCAAGTGCCCGCTAGGGAACCTACATAGTCCAAGTGCCAATTAGGTAAACTAGATAGTCCAAATGCCCGCCAGGAAACCCACATAGTCCAAGTGCCCGCTAGGGAACTTACATAGTACAAGGGCCCGCTAGGGAACCTACATAGTCCAAGTGCCCGTTCGTTAACCTAGATAGTCCAAGTGCCCGCTAGGAAACCTACATAGTCCAAGTGCCCGCTAGGTAACCTAGAGTCCAAGTGCTCGCTAGTTAACCTACATAGTCCAAGTGCCCGCTATGTAACCTAGATAGTCCAAGTGCCCGTTAGGTAACCTAGATAATCCAAGTGCCCCCTAGGTAACTTACATTGACCAATTTCCCGCTAGGTAACCTAGATAGTCCAAGTGCCCCTTACCTAACCTAGATAGTCCAAGTGCCCGCTAGGCAACCTACATAGTACAAGAGCCCGTTCGTTAACCTAGAAGTCCAAGTGCCCGCTTGGTAACCTAGACAGTAGAAGTGCCCGCTAGGTTACCTGCATATTCCATGTGCCCGTTCGTTAACCTAGATAGTCAAAGTGCCCACTAGGTAAACTACAGAGTCCAAGTGCCCGCTAGGTAACCTATAAAGTCCAAATGCCCGCTAGGTAACCTACATAGTCCAAGGGCTCACTTGTTAACTTTGATAGTCCAAGTGCCCGCTAGTTAACCTAGATCGTCCAAGTGCCCGCTTGTTAACCTAGATTTTCCAAGTGCCTGCTTGTTAACCTACATAGTCCAAGGGCCCACTAGTTAACCTAGATAGTCCAAGCGTCCTCTAGTTAACCTACATAGTGCAAGTGCCCGCTAGTTAACCTACATAATTAGAGTGCCCGTTAGCTAACCTAGATAGTCCAAGGGCCCGCTAGTTGACATACATATTCCAATTGCCAGCTAGGTAACCTAGATAGTACAAGTGCGCGCTAGGGAACCTAGATAGTCCAAGTGCCTGTTAGCTAACCTAGATAGTGCAAGTGGCGGCTAGGTAACGTACATAGTCCCAGTGCCCATTCGTAAACCTATATAATCCCAGTGCCCGCTAGGTAACCTAGACAGTCCAAGTGCCCGCTAGTTAACCTATATAGTCCAAGTGCCCGCTAGGTAACCTACATAGTCCAAGGGCTCACTTGTTAACTTTGATAGTCCAAGTGCCCTTTAGTTAACCTAGATCGTCCAAGTGCCCGCTAGTTAACCTAGCTCGTCCAAGTGTCCTCTAGTTAACCTACATAGTGTAAGTGCCCGCTAGGTAACCTACATAGTGCAAGTGTCCGCTAGTTAACCTACATAGTCCAAGTGCCCGCAATTAACCTAGATAGTCCAAGTGCCAGCTAGGTAACCTATATAGTGCAAGTGTCCGCTAGTTAACCTACGTAGTCCAAGGGCCCGCTAGTTAACCTACATAGTCCAAGTGCCCGATAGTTAACTTACATAGTTCAAGTGCCCGCTAGGGAACATACATAGTCCAAGTGCCCGCTAGGGAACATACATAGTCCAAATGCCCGCTAGGGAATATACATAGTACAAGAGCCCGCTAGTTAACGTAGATAGTCCAAGTGCCGCTAGTTAATCTACATAGTCCAAGGGCCCGCTAGTTAACCTACATAGTCCAAGTACCCGCTAGTTAACCTAGATCGTCCAAGTGTCTGCTAGTTAACCTACATAGTCCAAGTGCTCGCTAGGGAACCTAGATAATCCAAGTGCCCGCTCTGGAACCTGCATAGTCCAAGTTCCTGCTAGGGAACCAACATAGTCCAATTGCCCGCTCTGGAACATGCATAGTCCAAGTGCACGCTAGGGAATCTACATAGTCCAAGGGCCCGCTAGTTAACGTAGATAGTCCAAGTGCCGCTAGTTAATCTATATAATCCAAGGGCCCACTAGTTAGCCTACATAGTCCAAGTACCCGCTAGTTAACCTAGATCGTCCAAGTGCCCGCTAGTTGACCTACATAGTCAAAGGGCCCGCTAATTAACCTAGATAGTCCAAGGGCACGCTAGTTAACCTACATCGTCCAAGGGCCCGCTAGGTAACCTAGACAGTTCAAGTGAACACTAGGTTACCTACATAGTCCAAGTGCCTGTTCGTTAACCTACATACTCCAAGTGCCCGCTAGGTAACCTATATAGTCCAAATGCCCTCTAAGAACCCTAATAGTCCAAGTGCCCGCTAGTTAACCTAGATAGTCCGAGTGCTCGCTAGTTACCCTAGATAGTCCATGTGCCCGCTAGTTAAACTAGATAGACCAAGTGCCCGCTAGGGAACCTACCTAATCCAAGTGCCCGTTAGGGAACCTACATAGTCCAAGTGCCTGCTAGTTAACATAGATAGTCCAAGTGCCTGCTAGGTAACCAAGATAGTCCAAGTGTCCACTAGTTAACGTACATAGTCCAAGTGCCTGCTAGGTAACCTAGATAGTCCAAGTGCCCACTAGTTAACCTACATAGTCCAAGTTGCCCCTAGGTAACCTAGATAGTCCAAAGGCCCGCTAGGTAACCTACATTGTCCTAGTGCCCCCTAGTTAACCTACATTTTCCAAGTGCCCGATTGAGAATCTACATAGTCCAAGTGCCCGCTAGGTAACCTACATAGTCCAAATGACCGCTAGGTAACCTACATAGTCCAAGTGCCCGTTAGGTAACCTAGATAGCCCAAATGCCCGCTAGGGAACCCACATAGTCCAAGTGCCCTCTAGGGAACTTACATAGTCCAAGGGCCCTGTAGGGAACCCACAAAGTCCAAGTGCCCGTTAGTTAACCTAGATAGTCCCAGTTCCCGCTAGGTAACCTAGATAGTCCAACAGCCCGGTATGTAACCTACAAAGTCTAAATGCCCGCTAGGTTATCTATATAGTCCAAATGCCCGCTAGGGAACCTACCTAGTCCAAGTGCCCGCTAGGAAACCCAGATAGTCCAAGTGCCGCTAGTTAACGTAGATAATCCAAGTGCCCGCTAGGTAACATAAGTAGTCCAAATGTCCGATAGGGATCCTACATAATCCAGTGTCCGCTAGGTAACCTACATAGTCCAAGTGCCCATTCGTTAACCTAGATAGTCCAAGTGCCCGCTAGGTAACCGAGACTGTCCAAATGCCCGCTAGGTTACCTACATAGTCCAAGTGCCCGTTCGTTAACCTAGATAGTCCAAGTGCCCGCTAGGAAACCTACATAGTCCAAGGGCCCGCTAGGAAACCTAGATAGTCCAAGTGCCCGCTAGGTAACCTAGAGTCCAAGTGCTCGCTAGTTAACCTACATAGTCCAAGTGCCCGCTATGTAACCTAGATAGTCAAAGAGCCCGTTAGGTAACCTAGATAGTCTAAGTGCCCGCTAGGTAACTTACATTGTCCAAGTTCCCGATAGGTAACCTAGATAGTCCAAGTGCCCGTTAACTAACCTAGATAGTCCAAGTGCCCGCTAGGCAACCTACATAGTCCAACAGCCCGTTCGTTAACCTAGAAGTCCAAGTGCCCGCTAGGTAACTTAGACAGTCCAAGTGCCCGCTAGGTAACCTATATAGTCCAAGTGCCCGTTAGGTAACCTAGATACTCCAAGGGCCCGCTAGTTAACCTACATAGACCAAGGGCTCACTTGTTAACTTTGATAGTCCAAGTGCCCGCTAATTAACCTAGATCGTCCAAGTGCCCGCTAGTTAACCTAGATTGTCCAAGTGCCTGCTAGTTAACCTACATAGTCAAAGGGCCCACTAGTTAACCTAGATAGTCCATGTGTCCTCTAGTTAACCTACATAGTCCAAGTGCCCGCTAGTTAACCTATATACCAAGTGCCCGCTACGTAACCTAGATAGTCCAAGGGCACGCTAGTTAACCTACATAGTCCAAGTGCCCGCTAGGCAACCTAGATAGTCCAAGTGCCCGCTAAGGAACCTACATAGTCCAAGTGCACGCTAGTTAACCTAGATAGTCCAAGTGCCCGCTAGTTAACCTAGATAGTCCAAGTGCCTGCTAGGTAACCTACATAGTGCAAGTGTCCGCTAGTTAACCTACATATTCCAAGTGCCCGCTAGTTAACATAGATAGTCCAAGTGCCGGCTAGGTAACCTAGAGCCCAAGTGCTTCCTAGTTAACCTACATAATCCAAGTGCCCGCTGTGTAACCTAGATAGTCCAAGTGCCTGCTAGGTAACTTACATTGTCCAAGTTCCCGCTAGGTAACCTGGATAGTCCAAGTTCCCGTTACCTAACCTAGATAGTCCAAGTGCCCGCTAGGCAACCTACATAGTCCAAGAGCCCATTTGTTAACCTAGAAGTCCAAGTGCCCGCCAGGTAACCTAGAGAGTCCAAGTGCCCGCTAGGTTACCTGCATATTCCAACTGCCCGTTTGTTAACCTAGATAGTCCAAGTGTCCACTAGGTAACCTACATTGTCCAAGTACCCGCTAGGTAAACTATATAGGCCAAGTGCCCGCTAGGTAACCAAGATAGTTCAAAGACCCACTAGTTAAACTACATAGTCCAAGGGCTCACTTGTTAACTTTGATAGTCCAGCAGCCCGCTAGCTAACCTAGATTGTCCAAGTGCCTGCTAGTTAACCAACATAGTCCAAGGGCCCACTAGTTAACCTAGATAGTCCAAGTGTCCTCCAGTTAACATACATAGTCCAAGTGCCCGCTAGTTAACCTAGATTGTCCAAGTGCCTGCTAGTTAACCTACATAGTCCAAGTGCCCACTAGGCAACCTAGATAGTCCAAGTGCCCGCTAAGGAACCTACATAGTCCAAGTGCACGCTAGTTAACTTAGATAGTCCAAGTGCCCGCTAGTTAACCTAGATAGTCCAAGTGTCTGCTAGGTAACCTACATATTCCAAGTGCCCGCTAGTTAACATAGATAGTCCAAGTGCCCCTATGGAACATACATAGTCCAAGTGCACGCTAGGTAACCTAGATAGTTCAAGTACCTGCTTGGTAACCTCGATCGTCCAAGGGCTCCCTAGTTAGCCTACCTAGTCCAAGTGCCCGCTAGGTAACATAGAACCTCCAAGTGCCCGTTCGGTAACCTAGATATTCCAAGTGCCCTTTAGGGAACCTAGATAGTCCAAGGGCCCGCTAGTAAACCTACATAGTCCATGCGCCCGCTAGTTAACCTACATAGTGCAACTGTCCGCTAGTTAACCTACATATTCCAAGTGCCCGCTAGTTAAACTACATAATCTAAGTGACCCTTAGCTAACCTAGATAGTCCAAGGGCCCGAGAGTTGACCTACATAGTCCTAGTGCCAGCTAGGTAATCTAGATAGGACAAGTGCCCGCTAGGGAACCTAGATAGTCCAAGTGCCTGTTAGCTAACCTAGATAGTCCAAGTGGCGGCTAGGTAACCTACATAGTCCAAGTGCCCGTTCGTTACTCTAGATAATCCAAGTGCCCGCTAGGTAACCTAGAGAGTCCAAGTGCCCGCTAGTTAACCAACATAGTCCAAGTGCCTGATAGGGAACCTACATAATCCAAGTGCCCGCTAGACAACCAACATAGTCCAAGTGCCCGTTAGTTAACCTAGATAGTCAAAGTGCCTGCTAGGTAATCTAGATAGTCCAAGTGCCCGCTAGGTAACCTACATAGTCCAAGTGCCCGCTAGGTAACCTAAATAGTCCAATTGCCCGCTAGAGAAACTACATAGTCCAAGTGCCCGCTAGTTAACCTAGATAGTCCAAGTGCCTGCTAGTAAACCTACATAATCCATGGGCACGCTAGTTAACCTACATAGTACAAGTGCCCGCTAAGGAACCTAGATAGTCCAAGTGCCCGCTCTGGAACCTACATAGTCCAAGTGCCTGCTAGGGAACCTACATAGTCCAAGTGCCCGCTCTGGAACATACATAGTCTAAGTGCCCGCTAGGGAATCTACATAGTCCAAGGGCCCGCAAGTTAACCTACATAGTCCAAGTAAACGCTAGTTAACCTAGATCTTCCAAGTGCCCGGTAGTTAACCTACATAGTTCAAGGGTCCGCTAGTTAACCTACATAGTCCAAGGGCCCCCTTGTTAACCTACATTGTCCAAGGGCCCGCTAGTTAACCTAGATAGTCCAAGTGCCCGCTAGTTAACCTACATAGTCCAAGTGCCCGCTAGTTAACCTATATACCAAGTGCCTGCTACGTAACCTAGATAGTCCAAGGGCACGCTAGTTAACCTACATAGTACAAGTGCCCGCTAAGGAACCTAGATAGTCCAAGTGCCCGCTCCGGAACCTACATAGACCAAGTGCCTGCTAGGGAACCTACATAGTCCAAGTGCCCGCTCTGGAAAATACATAGTCCAAGTGCCCGCTAGGGAATCTACAT
The DNA here is from genome assembly GCF_050624435.1 of Tenrec ecaudatus. Taxonomy (NCBI): domain Eukaryota; kingdom Metazoa; phylum Chordata; class Mammalia; order Afrosoricida; family Tenrecidae; genus Tenrec; species Tenrec ecaudatus. The sequence continues at coordinate 2,275,775 of NW_027457652.1, forward strand.
AGTCCAAAGGCCCGCAAGTTAACCTACATAGTCCAAGTACACGCTAGTTAACCTAGATCTTCCAAGTGCCCGGTATTTAACCTACATAGTTCAAGGGCCCGCTAGTTAACCTATATAGTCCAAGGGCCCCCTTGTTAACCTACATCGTCCAAGTGCCCGCTAATTAACCTAGATAGTCCAAGTGCCCGCTAGTTAACCTACATAGTCCAAGTACCCGCTAGGTAACCTAGACAGTCCAAGTTACCACTAGGTTACCTACATAATCCAAGTGCCTGTTCGTTAACCTCATAGTCCAAGTGCCCGCTAGGTAACTTATATAGTCCAAATGCCCGCTAGGGACCCTAATATTCCAAGTGCCCGCTAGTTACCTTTTTAGTCCAATTGCTCGTTGTTAACCTAGATAATCCAAGTGCCCGCTAGTTAACCTACATAGTCCAAGTACCCGCTAGGTAACCTAGACAGTCCAAGTGACCACTAGGTTACCTACATAATCCAAGTGCCTGTTCGTTAACCTCATAGTCCAAGTGCCCGCTAGGTAACTTATATAGTCCAAATGCCCGCTAGGGACCCTAATAGTCCAAGTGCCCGCTAGTTAACCTAGATAGTCCAATTGCTCGCTAGTTAACCTAGATAGTCCAAGTGTCCTCTAGTTAACCTACATAGTCCAAGTGCCCGCTAGTTAACCTAGATTGTCCAAGTGCCTGCTAGTTAACCTACATAGTCCAAGTGCCCGCTAGGCAACCTAGATAGTCCACGTGCCCGCTAAGGAACCTACATAGTCCAAGTGCCTACTAGGTAACCTACATATTCCAAGTGCCCGCTAGTTAACATAGATAGTCCAAGTGCCCCTAGGGAACATGCATAGTCCAAGTGCCCGCTAGGTAACCTAGATAGTGCAAGTGCCCGCTAGTTAACCTAGATAGTTCAAGTACCCGCTTGGTAACCTCGAATGTCCAAGGGCTCCCTAGTTAGCCTACATAGTTCAAGTGCCCGCTAGGTAACCTAGATAGTCCAAGTGCCCGTTCGGTAACCTAGATAGTCCAACTGCCCTTTAGGGAACCTAGATAGTCCAAGGGCCCGCTAGTAAACCTATATAGTCCATGCGTCCGCTAGTTAACCTACATATTCCAAGTGCCCGCTAGTTAACCTACATAATCTAAGTGACCCTTAGCTAACCTAGATAGTCCTAGGGCCCGCTAGTTGACCTACATAGTCCTAGTGCCAGCTAGGTAAGCTAGATAGTACAAGTGCCCGCTAGGGAACCTAGATAGTCCAAGAGCCTGTTAGCTAACCTAGATAGTCCAAGTGGCGGCTAGGTAACCTACATAGTCCAAGTGCCCGTTCGTTACTCTAGATAATCCAAGTGCCCGCTAGGTAACCTAGAGAGTCCAAGTGCCCGCTAGTTAACCAAAATAGTCCACGTGCCTGATAGGGAACCTACATAATCCAAGTGCCCGCTAGACAACCAACATAGTCCAAGTGCCCGTTAGTTAACCTAGATAGTCAAAGTGCCTGCTAGGTAACCTAGATAGTCCAAGTGCCCGCTAGGTAACCTACATAGTCCAAGTGCCCGCTAGGTAACCTAAATAGTCCAAATGTCTGCTAGGGAAACTACATAGTCCAAGTGCCCGCTAGTTAACCTGGATAGTCCAAGTGCCCGCTAGGTAACCTACATAGTCCAAGTGCCCATTACCTAACCTAGATAGTCCAAGTGCCCGCTAGGTTACCTGCATAATACAAGTGCCCGCTAGTTAACCTAGATTGTCCAAGTGCCTGCTAGTTAACCTACATAGTCCAAGTGCCCGTTCGTTAACCTAGATAGTCCAAGTGCCCGCTAGGAAACCTACATAGTCCAAGGGCCCGCTAGGTAACCTAGATAATCCAAGTGCCCGCTAGGTAACCTAGATAGTCCAAGTGCCCGCTAGGTAACCTAGAGTCCAAGTGCTCGCTAGTTAACCTACATAGTCCAAGTGCCCGCTAGGTTACCTGCATATTCCAAGTGCCCGCTAGTTAACCTAGATTGTCCAAGTGCCTGCTAGTTAACCTACATAGTCCAAGGGCCCACTAGTTAACCTAGATAGTCCAAATGTCCTCTAGTTAACCTACATAGTCCAAGTGCCCGCTAGGTAAACTAGATAGTCCAAGGGCCCGCTTATTAACCAACATAATCCAAGGGCTCACTTGTTAACTTTGATAGTCCAAGTGCCCTCTAGTTAACCTAGATCGTCCAAGTGCCCGCTAGTTAACCTCGATTGTCCAAGTGCCTGCTAGTTAACCTACATAGTCCAAGGGCCCACTAGTTAACCTAGATAGTCTAAGTGTCCTCTAGTTAACCTACATAGACCAAGGGCCCGCTAGTTAACCTATATACCAAGTGCCCGCTACATCACCTAGATAGTCCAAGGGCATGCTAGTTAACCTACATAGTCCAAGTGCCCGCTAGGCAACCTAGATAGTCCAAGTGCCCGCTAGGTAACCTACATAGTGCAAGGTTCCGCTAGTTAACCTACATATTCCAAGTGCCCGCTAGTTAACATAGATACTTCAAATACCCGCTAGGTAACCTAGATCGTCCAAGGGCCCCCAAGTTAGCCTACATAGTCCAAGTTCCCGCTATGTAACCTAGATAGTCCAAGTGCCTGTTCGGTAACCTAGATAGTCCAAGTGCCCTTTAGGGAACCTAGATAGTCCAAGGGCCCACTAGTAAACCTACATAGTCCATGCGCCCGCTAGTTAACCTATATAGTTCAACTGTCCGCTAGTTACCCTTCATATTCCAAGTGCCCGCTAGTTAACCTACATAATCTAAGTGCCCGTTAGCTAACCTAGGTAGTCCAAGGGCCCGCTAGTTGACCTACATAGTCCAAGTGCCAGCTAGGTAACCTAGATAGTACAAGTGCCTGCTAGGGCACCTAGATAGTCCAAGTGCCTGTTAGCTAACGTAGATAGTGCATGTGGCGGCTAGGTAACCTACATAGTCCAAGTGCCTGTTCGTTAACCTAGATAATCCAAGTGCCCGCTAGGTAACCTAGACAGTCCAAGTGCCCGCTAGTTAACCTACATAGTCCAAGTGCCCGATAGGGAACCTACATAATCCAAGTGCCCGTTAGGCAACCTACATAGGCCACGTGCCCGTTAGTTAACCTAGATAGTCAAAGTTCCTGCTAGGTAACCTACATAGTCCAAGTGCCCGCTAGGAAACCTAAATAGTCCAAATGCCCGCTAGGGAAACTACATCGTCCAAGTGCCCGCTAGTTAACCTAGATAGTCCAAATGCCTGCTAGTAAACCTACATAATCCATGGGCCCGCTAGTTAACCTACATAGCACAAGGGCCGGCTAGTTAACCTAGATCGTGCAAGTGTCCTCTAGTTAAGCTACATAGTCCACGTGCCCGCTAGTTAACCTATATACCAAGAGCCCGCTACGTAACCTAGATAGTCCAAGGGCACGCTAGTTAACCTACATAGTACAAGTGCCCGCTAGGCAACCTAGATAGTCCAAGTGCCCGCTAAGGAACCTACATAGTCCAAGTGCACGCTAGTTAACCTAGATAGTCCAAGTGCCCGCTAGTTAACCTAGATAGTCCAAGTGCCTGCTAGGTAACCTACATAGTGCAAGTGTCCGCTAGTTAACCTACATATTCCAAGTGCCCGCTAGTTAACATAGATAGTCCAAGTGCCCGCTAGGGAATGTACATAGTCCAAGTGCCCGTTAGGTAACTTAGATAGTGCAAGTGCGCGCTAGTTAACCTAGATAGTTCAAGTACCCGCTAGGTAACCTAGATCGTCCAAGGGCCCCCTAGTTAGCCTACATAGTCCAAGTGCCCGCTAGGCAACCTAGATAGTCCATGTGCCCGCTAAGGAACCTACATAGTCCAAGTGCACGCTAGTTAACCTAGATAGTCCTAGGACCCGCTAGTAAACCTACATAGTCCATGGGTCCGCTAGTTAACCTACATAGTGCAAGGGTCCGCTAGTTAACCTAGATAGTCCAAGTGCACGCTAGTTAAGCTACATAGTCCAAGGGCCCGCTAGTTGACCTAGATCGTGCAAGTGTCCGCTAGTTAACCTACATAGTCCAAGTGCCCGCTAGGTAACCTAGATAGTCCAACTGCCCGCTAGGGATCCTTCATAATCCAAGTGCCTGCTAGGTAACCTAGATATTCCAAGTGCCCGCTAGTTAACCTAGATAGTCCTAGTGCCCGTTAGTTAACCTAGATACTCCAGGTGCCAACTAGGGGACATATATAGTCCAAGGGCCCGCTAGGTAACCTAGATAGTCCAAGTGTGCTCGGGTATGTACATAGTCCAAGTGCCTGCTGGGAAACCTAGATAGTCCAAGTGCCCGCTAGGGATCCTTCATAATCTAAGTGCCTGCTAGGTAACCTAGATAGTCCAAGTGCCCGCTAGATAACCTAGACAGTCCTAGTGCCCGCTAGGTAACCTAGATAGTCCAAGTGCGCGCTACGTAACCTATACAGTCCAAATGCCCGCTAGGAAACCTAGATAGTCCAAGTGCCCGCTAGTTAACCTACATAGTCCAAGGGCCCGCTAGTTAACCTACATAGTCCAAGGTCCGCTAGTTAACCTAGATAGTCAAAGTGCCCGCTAGTTAACCTACATAGTACAATGGCCCGCTAGTTGACCTAGATAGTCCAAGTGCCCGCTAGGGAATGTACATAGTCCAATTGCCCGTTAGGTAACTTAGATAGTGCAAGTGCGCGCTAGTTAACCTAGATAGTTCAAGTACCCGCTAGGTAACCTAGATCGTCCAAGGGCCCCCTAGTTAGCCTACATAGTCCAAGTGCCCGCTAGGCAACCTAGATAGTCCATGTGCCCGCTAAGGAACCTACATAGTCCAAGTGCATGCTAGTTAACCTAGATAGTCCTAGGACCCGCTAGTAAACCTACATAGTCCATGGGTCCGCTAGTTAACCTACATAGTGCAAGGGTCCGCTAATTAACCTAGATAGTCCAAGTGCACGCTAGTTAAGCTACATAGTCCAAGGGCCCGCTAGTTGACCTAGATCGTGCAAGTGTCCGCTAGTTAACCTACATAGTCCAAGTGCCCGCTAGGTAACCTAGATAGTCCAACTGCCCGCTAGGGATCCTTCATAATCCAAGTGCCTGCTAGGTAACCTAGATATTCCAAGTGCCCGCTAGTTAACCTAGATAGTCCTAGTGCCCGTTAGTTAACCTAGATAGGCCAGGTGCCCACTAGGGGACATATATTGTCCAAGGGCCCGCTAGGTAACCTAGATAGTCCAAGTGTGCTAGGGTATGTACATAGTCCAAGTGCCTGCTGGGAAACCTAGATAGTTCAAGTGCCCGCTAGGGATCCTTCATAATCTAAGTGCCTGCTAGGTAACCTAGATAGTCCAAGTGCCCGCTAGATAACCTAGACAGTCCTAGTGCCCGCTAGGTAACCTAGATAGTCCAAGTGCGCGCTAGGTAACCTATACAGTCCAAATGCCCGCTAGGAAACCTAGATAGGCCAAGTGCCCGCTAGTTAACCTACATAGTCCAAGGGCCCGCTAGTTAACCTACATAGTCCAAGGTCCGCTAGTTAACATAGAGAGTCAAAGTGCCCGCTAGTTAACCTACATAGTACAATGGCCCGCTAGTTGACCTAGATAGTCCAAGTGCCCGCTAGTTAACCTAGATAGTCAAAGTGCCCGCTAGTTAACCTAAGTAGTACAAATGTCCAATAGGAATCCTACATAGTCCAAGTGCCCGCTAGGTAACCTAATTAGTCCAAGTACCCGTTCGTTAACCTAGATAGTCAAAGTGCCCGCTAGGTAACCTAGACAGTCCAAGTGCCCGCTAGGTTACCTACATATTCCAAGGGCCCACTAGTTAACCTAGATAGTCCAGGTGCCCGCTAGGTAACCTAGATAGTCCAAGTGACCGCTAGTTAACCTACATAGTCCAAGTGCCCGCTAAGTAACCTAGATAGTCAAAGTGCCCGTTAGGTAACCTAGATAGTCAAAGTGCCCGTTAGGTAACCTAGATAGTCCAAGTGCACGCTAGGTAACCTACATTGTCCAAGTTCCCGCTAGGTAACCTAGATAGTCCAAGTGCCCGTTACCTAACCTAGATAGTCCAAGTGCCCACTAGGCAACATACATAGTCCAATTGCCCGTTCGTTAACCTAGAAGTCCAAGTGCCCGCTATGTAACCTACACAGTCAAAGTGTCCACTAGGTTACCTGCATAGTCCATGTGCCCGTTCGTTAACCTAGATAGTCCGAGTGCCCACTAGGGAACCTATATAGTCCAAGTGCTATCTAGGTAACCTAGGTAGTCCAAGGGCCCGCAAGTTAACCTACATAATCCAAGGGCTCGCTTGTTAACTTTGATAGTCCAAGTGCCCGTTAGTTAACCTAGATCGTCCAAGTACTGGCTAGTTAACCTACATAGTCCAAGGGCCCACTAGTTATCCTAGATCGTCCATTTGTCCTCTAGTTAACCTACATAGTCTAAGTGCACGCTAGGTAACCTACATAGTGCGAGTGTCAGCCAGATAACCTACATAGTCCAAGTGCCAGTTAGGTAACCTAGATAGTCCAAGTGCCCGCTAGGTAACCTACATAGTGCAAGTGTCCGCTAGTTAACCTACGTAGTCCAAGGTCCCGGTAGTTAACCTACATAGTCCAAGTGCCCGGTAGTTAACTTACATAGTTCAAGTGTCCGTAGGGAACATACATAGTCCAAGTGCCAGCTAGGGAACAAAAATAGTCCAAGTGCCCGCTAGGGAACCTACGTAGTCCAAGTTCCCGCTAGGGAATCTACATAGTCCAAGGGCCCGCTAGTTAACGTAGATAGTCCAAGTGCCGCTAGTTAATCTACATAGTCCAAGTGCTCGCTAGGAACCTAGATAGTCCAAGTGCACGCTCTGGAACCTACATAGTCCAAGTGCCTGCTAGGGAACCTACATAGTCCAAGTGCCCGCTCTGGAACATACATAGGTCAAGTGCCCGCTCTGGAACATACATAGGCCAAGTGCCCGCTAGGGAATCTACATAGTCCAAGGGCCCGCTAGTTAACGTAGATAGTCCAAGTACTTGCTAGTTAACCTAGATCTTCCAAGTGCCCGCTAGTTAACCTACATAGTCCAAGGGCCCGCTAGTTGACCTACATAGTCCAAGGTCCCGCTAGTTAACCTACATTGTCCAAGGGCCCGCGAGGTAACCTAGACAGTTCAAGGGACAACTAGGTTACCTACATAGTCCAAGTGCTCGCTAGTTAACCTAGATTGTCCAAGTGCCCGCTAGTTAACCTAGATAGACCACGTACCCGCTAGGGAACGTACCTTGTCCAAGTGCCCGATAGGGAACCTACATAGTCCAAGTGCCCGCTAGTTAACATAGGTAGTCCAAGTACCCGCTAGGAAACGTACATAGTCCAAGTGCCCGCTAGTTAACGTACATAGTACAAGTGCCTGCTAGGTAACGTAGATAGTCCAAGTGCCCGCTAGGGAACTTACATAGTCCCAGGGCCCGCTAGGGAACCTACATAGTCCAAGTGCCTGTTAGCTAACCTAGATAGTCCCAGTGCCCGCTAGGTAACCTAGATAGTCCAACAGCCCGGTAGGTAACCTACATACTCCAAGTACCCGCTAGGTAACGTAGATAGTTCAAGTGCCAGCTAGGTAACCTAGATACTCCAACTGCCCGCTAGATAACCTACAAAGTCTAATTGCCCGCTCAGTAATCTATATAGTCCAAAAGCCCGAAGGGAGCCTACATAATCCAAATGCCCACTACGTAACCTAGATAGTCCAAGGGCCTGCTAGGTAACCTACATAGTCCTAGTGCCCCTAGTTAACCTACATTCTCCAAGTGCCCGATAGGTAACCTACATAGTCCAAGTGCCCCTAGTTAACCTACATTCTCCAAGTGCCCGCTAGGTAACCTACATAGTCCAAATGTCTGCTAGGGAAACTACACAGTCCAAGTGCCCGCTAGTTAACCTGGATAGTCCAAGTGCCCGCTAGGTAACCTACATAGTCCAAGTGCCCATTACCTAACCTAGATAGTCCAAGTGCCCGCTAGGTTACCTGCATATTCCAAGTGCCCGCTAGTTAACCTAGATTGTCCAAGTGCCTGCTAGTTAACCTACATAGTCCAAGTGCCCGTTCGTTAACCTAGATAGTCCAAGTGCCCGCTAGGAAACCTACATAGTCCAAGGGCCCGCTAGTTGACCTAGATCGTGCAAGTGTCCGCTAGTTAACCTACATAGTCCAAGTGCCCGCTAGGTAACCTAGATAGTCCAACTGCCCGCTAGGGATCCTTCATAATCCAAGTGCCTGCTAGGTAACCTAGATATTCCAAGTGCCCGCTAGTTAACCTAGATAGTCCTAGTGCCCGTTAGTTAACCTAGATAGTCCAGGTGCCCACTAGGGCACATATATAGTCCAAGGGCCCGCTGGGTAACCTAGATAGTCCAAGTGCCCGTTCGGTAACCTAGATAGTCCAAGTGCTCTTTATGAAACCAAGATAGTCCAAGGGACCGATAGTAAACCTACATAGTTCATGGGCCCGATAGTTAACCTACATAATGCAAGTGTCAGCTAGTTTACCTACATATTCCAAGTGCCCCCTAGTTAACCTACATAATCTAAGTGCCCGTTAGCTATCCTAGGTAGCCCAAGGGCCCGCTAGTTGACTTACATAGTCCAAGTGCCAGCTAGGTAACCTAGATAGTACAAGTGCCCGCTAGGGAACCTAGATAGTCCAAGTGCCTGTTAGCTAACCTAGATAGTCCAAGTGGCGGCTAGGTAACCTACATAGTCCAAGTGCCCGTTCATTAACCTAGATAATCCAAGTGCCCGCTAGGTAACCTAGACAGTCCAAGTGCCCCCTAATTAACCTACATAGTCCAAGTGCCCAAAAGGGAACCTACATAATCCAAGTGCCCGCTAGGGAACCTACATAGTCCAAGTGCCCACTAGGCAACCTACATAGTCCAAGTGCCCGTTAGTTAACCTAGATAGTCAAAGTGCCTGCTGGGTAACCTAGATAGTCCAGGTGCCCGCTAGGTAACCTACATAGTCCAAGTTCCCGCTTGTTAACCTAAATAGTCCAAATGCCCGCTAGGGAAACTACATAGTCCAAGTGCCGGCTAGTTAACCTAGATAGTCCAAGTGCCTGCTAGTAAACCTACATAATCCATGGGCCCGCTAGTTAACCTACATATTGCAAGGGCCCGCTAGTTAACCTAGATCGTGGAAGTGTCCGCTAGTTAACCTACATAGTCCAAGTGCCTGCTAGTTAACCTAGATAGTCCAAGTGCCCGCTAGCGATCCTTCATAATTCAAGTGCCTGCTAGGTAACCTACATAGTATAAGTGCCCGCTAGTTAACCTAGATAGTCCAAGTGCCCACTAGGGGACGTACATAGTCCAAGTGCCCGCTAGGTAACCTTGATAGTCCAAGTGCGCACTAGGGTATGTACATAGTCCAAGTGTCTGCTAGGAAACCTAGATAGTCCAAGTGCCCGCTAGTTAACCTACATAGTCCAAGGGCCCGCTAGTTAACCTACATAGTCCAAGGTCCCCTAGTTAAACTAGATAGTCAAAGTGCCCGCTAGGTAACCTAGACAGTCCAAGTGCCTGCTAGGTTACCTACATAGTCCAAGTGCCCGTTCGTTAACCTAGATAGTCCAAGTGCCCGCTAGGTAACCTACATTGTCCACGGGTCCGCTAGTTAACCTACATAGTCCAAGTGCCCGCTAGGTAACCTAGATAGTCAAAGTGCCCGTTAGGTAACCTAGATAGTCCAAGTGCCCGCTAGGTAACCTACATTGTCCAAGTTCCCGCTGGGTAACCTAGATAGTCCAAGTGCCCTTTACCTAACCTAGATAGTCCACGTGCCCGCTAGGCAAGATACATAGTCCAAGTGCCCGTTCGTTAACCTAGAAGTCCAAGTGCCCGCTATGTAACCTAGACAGTACAAGTGCCCGCTAGGTTACCTGCATAGTCCAAGTGCCCGTTCGTTAACCTAGATAGTCCAAGTGCCCGCTAGGGAACTTATATAGTCCAAGTGCTATCTAGGTAACCTAGATAGTACAAGGGCCCGCTAATTAATCTACATAGTCCAAGGGTCGCTTGTTAACTTTGATAGTCCAAGTGCCCTTTAGTTAACCTAGATCGTCCAAGTGCCCGCTAGTTAACCTAGATAGTCCAAGTGCCAGCTAGGTAACCTACATAGTGCAAGTGTCCGCTAGTTAACCTACGTAGTCCAAGGGCCCGCTAGTTAACCTACATAGTCCAAGTGCCCGATAGTTAACTTACATAGTTCAAGTGTCCGTAAGGTACATACATAGTCCAAGTGCCCGCTAGGGAATCTACATAGTACAAGAGCCCGCTAGTTAACGTAGATAGTCCAAGTGCCACTAGTTAATCTACATAGTCCAAGGGCCCGCTAGTTAACCTACATAGTCCAAGTACCCGCTAGTTAACCTAGATCGTCCAAGTGTCTGCTAGTTAACCTACATAGTCCAAGTGCTCGCTAGGGAACCTAGATAATCCAAGTGCCCGCTCTGGAACCTACATAGTCCAAGTTCCTGCTAGGGAACCAACATAGTCCAATTGCCCGCTCTGGAACATACATAGTCCAAGTGCCCCCTAGGGAATCTACATAGTCCAAGGGCCCGCTAGTTAACGTAGATAGTCCAAGTGCCGCTAGTTAATCTACATAATCCAAGGGCCTGCTAGTTAACCTACATAGTCCAAGTACCCGCTAGTTAACCTAGATCGTCCAAGTGCCCGCTAGTTGACCTACATAGTCAAAGGGCCCGCTAATTAACCTAGATAGTCCAAGGGCACGCTAGTTAACCTACATCGTCCAAGGGCCCGCTAGGTAACCTAGACAGTTCAAGTGAACACTAGGTTACCTACATAGTCCAAGTGCCTGTTCGTTAACCTACATACTCCAAGTGCCCGCTAGGTAACCTATATAGTCCAAATGCCCTCTAAGAACCCTAATAGTCCAAGTGCCCGCTAGTTAACCTAGATAGTCCGAGTGCTCGCTAGTTACCCTAGATAGTCCATGTGCCCGCTAGTTAACCTAGATAGACCAAGTGCCCGCTAGGGAACCTACCTAATCCAAGTGCCCGATAGGGAACCTACATAGTCCAAGTGCCTGCTAGTTAACATAGATAGTCCAAGTGCCTGCTAGGTGACCAAGATAGTCCAAGTGTCCACTAGTTAACCTACATAGTCCAAGTGCCTGCTAGGTAACCTAGATAGTCCAAGTGCCCACTAGTTAACCTACATAGTCCAAGTTCCCCCTAGGTAACCTAGATAGTCCAAAGGCCCGCTAGGTAACCTACATTGTCCTAGTGCCCCCTAGTTAACCTACATTCTCCAAGTGCCCGATAGAGAATCTACATAGTCCAAGTGCCCGCTAGGTAACCTACATAGTCCAAATGACCGCTAGGTAACCTACATAGTCCAAGTGCCCGCTAGGTAACCTAGATAGCCCAAATGCCCGCTAGGGAACCCACATAGTCCAAGTGCCCTCTAGGGAACTTACATAGTCCAAGGGCCCTCTAGGGAACCTACAAAGTCCAAGTGCCCGTTAGTTAACCTAGATAGTCCCAGTGCCCGCTAGGTAACCTAGATAGTCCAACAGCCCGGTAGGTAACCTACAAAGTCTAAATGCCCGCTAGGTTATCTATATAGTCCAAATGCCCGCTAGGGAACCTACCTAGTCCAAGTGCCCGCTAGGTAACCCAGATAGTCCAAGTGCCGCTAGTTAACGTAGATAATCCAATGGCCGCTAGGTAACATAAGTAGTCCAAATGTCCGATAGGGATCCTACATAATCCAAGTGTCCGCTAGGTAACCTACATAGTCCAAGTGCCCATTCGTTAACCTAGATAGTCCAAGTGCCCGCTAGGTAACCTAGACTGTCCAAATGCCCGCTAGGTTACCTACATAGTCCAAGTGCCCGTTCGTTAACCTAGATAGTCCAAGGGCCCGCTAGGAAACCTACATAGTCCAAGGGCCCGCTAGGAAACCTAGATAGTCCAAGTGCCCGCTAGGTAACCTAGAGTCCAAGTGCTCGCTAGTTGACCTACATAGTCCAAGTGCCCGCTATGTAACCTAGATAGTCAAAGTGCCCTTTAGGTAACCTAGATAGTCTAAGTGCCCGCTAGGTAACTTACATTGTCCAAGTTCCCGATAGGTAACCTAGATAGTCCAAGTGTCCGTTAACTAACATAGATAGTCCAAGTGCCCGCTAGGCAAACTACATAGTCCAAGAGCCCGTTCGTTAACCTAGAAGTCCAAGTGCCCGCTAGGTAACTTAGACAGTCCAAGTGCCCGCTAGGTAACCTATATAGTCCAAGTGCCCGCTAGGTAACCTAGATACTCCAAGGGCACGCTAGTTAACCTACATAGTCCAAGTGCCCGCTAGGCAACCTAGATAGTCCAAGTGCCCGCTAAGGAACCTACATAGTCCAAGTGCACGCTAGTTAACCTAGATAGTCCAAGTGCCCGCTAGTTAACCTAGATAGTCCAAGTGCCTGCTAGGTAACCTACATAGTGCAAGTGTCCGCTAGTTAACCTACATATTCCAAGTGCCCGCTAGTTAACATAGATAGTCCAAGTGCCGGCTAGGTAACCTAGAGTCCAAGTGCTTCCTAGTTAACCTACATAGTCCAAGTGCCCGCTGTGTAACCTAGATAGTCCAAGTGCCTGCTAGGTAACTTACATTGTCCCAGTTCCCGCTAGGTAACCTGGATAGTCCAAGTTCCCGTTACCTAACCTAGATAGTCCAAGTGCCCGCTAGGCAACCTACATTGTCCAAGAGCCCATTTGTTAACCTAGAAGTCCAAGTGCCCGCCAGGTAACCTAGAGAGTCCAAGTGCCTGCTAGGTTACCTGCATATTCCAACTGCCCGTTTGTTAACCTAGATATTCCAAGTGTCCACTAGGTAACCTACATTGTCCAAGTGCCCGCTAGGTAACCTATATAGGCCAAGTGCCCGCTAGGTAACCAAGATAGTCCAAGGACCCACTAGTTAAACTACATAGTCCAAGGGCTCACTTGTTAATTTTGATAGTCCAGCAGCCCGCTAGCTAACCTAGATTGTCCAAGTGCCTGCTAGTTAACCAACATAGTCCAAGGGCCCACTAGTTAACCTAGATAGTCCAAGTGTCCTCTAGTTAACATACATAGTCCAAGTGCCCGCTAGTTAACCTAGATTGTCCAAGTGCCTGCTAGTTAACCTACATAGTCCAAGTGCCCGCTAGGCAACCTAGATAGTCCAAGTGCCCGCTAAGGAACCTACATAGTCCAAGTGCACGCTAGTTAACATAGATAGTCCAAGTGCCCGCTAGTTAACCTAGATAGTCCAAGTGTCTGCTAGGTAACCTACATATTCCAAGTGCCCGCTAGTTAACATAGATAGTCCAAGTGCCCCTAGGGAACATACATAGTCCAAGTGCCCGCTAGGTAACCTAGATAGTTCAAGTACCTGCTTGGTAACCTCGATCGTCCAAAGGCTCCCTAGTTAGCCTACATAGTCCAAGTGCCCGCTAGGTAACATAGAACCTCCAAGTGCCCGTTCGGTAACCTAGATATTCCAAGTGCCTTTTAGGGAACCTAGATAGTTCAAGGGCCCGCTAGTAAACCTACATAGTCCATGCGCCCGCTAGTTAACCTACATAGTGCAACTGTCCGCTAGTTAACCTACATATTCCAAGTGCCCGCTAGTTAAACTACATAATCTAAGTGACCCTTAGCTAACCTAGATAGTCCAAGGTCCCGCGAGTTGACCTACATAGTCCTAGTGCCAGCTAGGTAATCTAGATAGTACAAGTGGCCCCTAGGGAACCTAGATTGTCCAAGTGCTTGTTAGCTAACCTAGATAGTCCAAGTGGCGGCTAGGTAACCTACATAGTCCAAGTGCCCGTTCGTTACTCTAGATAATCCAAGTGCCCGCTAGGTAACCTAGAGAGTCCAAGTGCCCGCTAGTTAACCAACATAGTCCAAGTGCCTGATAGGGAACCTACATAATCCAAGTGCCCGCTAGACAACCAACATAGTCCAAGTGCCCGTTAGTTAACCTAGATAGTCAAAGTGCCTGCTAGGTAACCTAGATAGTCCAAGTGCCCGCTAGGTAACCTACATAGTCCAAGTGCCCGCTAGGTAACCTAAATAGTCCAAATGCCCGCTAGGGAAACTACATAGTCGAAGTGCCCGCTAGTTAACCTAGATAGTCCAAGTGCCTGCTAGTAAACCTACATAATCCATGGGCACGCTAGTTAACCTACATAGTACAAGTGCCCGCTAAGGAACCTAGATAGTCCAAGTGCCCGCTCTGGAACCTACATAGTCCTAGTGCCTGCTAGGGAACCTACATAGTCCAAGTGCCCGCTCTGGAACATACATAGTCCAAGTGCCCACTAGGGAATCTACATAGTCCAAGGGCCCGCAAGTTAACCTACATAGTCCAAGTAAACGCTAGTTAACCTAGATCTTCCAAGTGCCCGGTAGTTAACCTACATAGTTCAAGGGTCCGCTAGTTAACCTACATAGTCCAAGGGCCCCCTTGTTAACCTACATCGTCCAAGGGCCCGCTAGTTAACCTAGATAGTCCAAGTGCCCGCTAGTTAACCTACATAGTCCAAGTGCCCGCTAGTTAACCTATATACCAAGTGCCTGCTACGTAACCTAGATAGTCCAAGGGCACGCTAGTTAACCTACATAGTACAATTGCCCGCTAAGGAACCTGGATAGTCCAAGTGCCCGCTCTGGAACCTACATAGACCAAGTGCCTGCTAGGGAACCTACATAGTCCAAGTGCCCGCTCTGGAACATACATAGTCCAAGTGCCCGCTAGGGAATCTGCATAGTCCAAGGGCCCGCAAGTTAACCTACATAGTCCAAGTACCCGCTAGGTAACCTAGACAGTACAAGTTACCACTACGTTACCTACATAATCCAAGTGCCTGTTCGTTAACCTCATAGTCCAAGTGCACGCTAGGTAACTTATATAGTCCAAATGCCCGCTAGGGACCTTAATATTCCAAGTGCCCGCTAGTTAACCTAGATAGTCCAATTGCTCGCTAGTTAACCTAGAAAGTCCAAGTGCCCGCTAGTTAACCTACATAGTCCAAGTACCCGCTAGGTAACCTAGACAGTCCAAGTGACCACTAGGTTACCTACATAATCCAAGTGCCTGTTCTTTAACCTCATAGTCCAAGTGCCCGCTAGGTAACTTATATAGTCCAAATGCCCGCTAGGGACCCTAATAGTTCAAGTGCCCGCTAGTTAACCTAGATAGTCCAATTGCTCGCTAGTTAACCTAGATAGTCCAAGTGTCCTCTAGTTAACCTACATAGTCCAAGTGCCCGCTAGTTAACCTAGATTGTCCAAGTGCCTGCTAGTTAACCTACATAGTCCAAGTGCCCGCTAGGCAACCTAGATAGTCCAAGTGCCCGCTAAGGAACCTACATAGTCCAAGTGCACGCTAGTTAACTTAGATAGTCCAAGTGCCCGCTAGTTAACCTAGATAGTCCAAGTGCCTGCTAGTTAACCTACATATTCCAAGTGCCCGCTAGTTAACATAGATAGTCCAAGTGCCCCTAGGGAACATACATAGTCCAAGTGCCCGCTAGGTATCCTAGATAGTGCAAGTGCCCGCTAGTTAACCTAGATAGTTTAAGTACCCGCTTGGTAACCTCGATCGTCCAAGGGCTCCCTAGTTAGCCTACATAGTTCAAGTGCCCGCTAGGTAACCTAGATAGTCCAAGTGCCCGTTCGGTAACCTAGATAGTCCAACTGCCCTTTAGGGAACCGAGATAGTCCAAGGGCCCGCTAGTAAACCTATATAGTCCATGCGCCCGCTAGTTAACCTACATATTCCAAGTGCCCGCTAGTTAACCTACATAATCTAAGTGACCCTTAGCTAACCTAGATAGTCCTAGGGCCCGCTAGTTGACCTACATAGTCCTAGTGCCAGCTAGGTAACCTAGATAGTACAAGTGCCCGCTAGGGAACCTAGATAGTCCAAGAGCCTGTTAGCTAACCTAGATAGTCCAAGTGGCGGCTAGGTAACCTACATAGTCCAAGTGCCCGTTCGTTACTCTAGATAATCCAAGTGCCCGCTAGGTAACCTAGACAGTCCAAGTCCCCGCTAGTTAACCAACATAGTCCAAGTGCCTGATAGGGAACCTACATAATCCAAGGGCCCGCTAGACAACCAACATAGTCCAAGTGCCCGTTAGTTAACCTAGCTAGTCAAAGTGCCTGCTAGGTAACCTAGATAGTCCAAGTGCCCGCTAGGTAACCTACATAGTCCAAGTGCCCGCTAGGTAACCTAAATAGTCCAAATGCCCGCTAGGGAAACTACATAGTCCAAGTGCCCGCTAGTTAACCTGGATAGTCCAAGTGCCTGCTAGTAAACCTACAGAATCCATGGGCCCGCTAGTTAACCTACATAGTGCAAGGGCCCGCTAGTTAACCTAGATCCTGCAAGTGTCCGCTAGTTAACCTACATAGTCCAAGTGCCCGCTAGTTAACCTATATACCAAGTGCCTGCTACGTAACCTAGATAGTCCAAAGGCACGCTAGTTAACCTACATACTACAAGTGCCCGCTAAGGAACCTAGATAGTCCAAGTGCCCGCTCTGGAACCTACATAGTCCAAGTGCCTGCTAGGGAACCTACATAGTCCAAGTGCCCGCTCTGGAACATACATAGTCCAAGGGCCCGCAAGTTAACTTACATAGCCCAAGTACACGCTAGTTAACCTAGATCTTGCAAGTGCCCGGTAGTTAACCTACATAGTTCAAGGGCCCGCTAGTTAACCTACATAGTCCAAGGGCCCGCTTGTTAACCTCCATCGTCCAAGGGCCCGCTAGTTAACCTAGGTAGTCCAAGTGCCCGCTAGTTAACCTACATAGTCCAAGTGCCCGCTAGGTAACCTAGACAGTTCAAGTGACCACTAGGTTACCTACATAGTCCAAGTGCCTGTTCGTTAACCTCATATTCCAATTGCCCTCTTGCTAACCTATATAGTCCAAATGCCCGCTAGGGACCCTAATAGTGCAAGTGCCCGCTAGTTAACCTAGATAGTCCAAATGCTCGCTAGTTAACCTAGATAGTCCAAGTGCCCGCTAGTTAACCTAGATAGACCAAGTCCCCCCTAGGGAACCTACCAAGTCCAAGTGCCCGATAGGGAACCTACATAGTCCAAGTGCCCGCTAGGAAACGTACATAGTCCAAGTGCCCGCTAGTTAACCTACATAGTCCAACTTCCCGCTAGGTAACGTAGATAGTCCAAGTGCCCGCTAGGGAACGTACATAGTCCAAGTGCCCGCTAGGTAGCCTAGATAGTCCAAGTGCCCGCTAGTTAACCTACATAGTCCAAGTGCCTGCTAGGTAACCTAGATCGTCCAAGTGCCCGCTAGTTAACCTACATAGTCCAAGGGCCCGCTAGTTAACCTACATAGCCCAAGGTCCGCTAGTTAACCTAGATAGTCCAAGTGCCCGATAGTTAACCTAGATCGTCCAAGTGCCCGCTAGTTAACCTAGATCGTCCAAGTGCCCGCTAGTTAACCTAGATTGTCCAAGTGCTGCTAGTTAACCTACATAGTCCAAGGGCCCACTAGTTAACCTAGATAGTCCAAGTGTCCTCTAGTTAACCTACATAGTCCAAGTGCCCACTAGTTAACCTATATACCAAGTTCCCGCTACGTAACCTAGAGAGTCCATGGGCACCTTAGTTAACCTACATAGTTCAAGGGCCCGCTAGTTAACATACATATTCCAAGTGCCCGCTAGTTAACCTACATAATCTAAGTGCCCATTAGCTAACCTAGATAGTCCAAGGCTCCGCCATTTGACCTACATATTCCAAGTGCCAGCTAGGTAACCTAGATAGTACAAGTGCCCGCTAGGGAACCTAGATAGTCCAAGTGCCTGTTAGCTAACCTAGATAGTCCAAGTGGCGGCTAGGTAACCTACATTGTCAAAATGCCCGTTAATTAACCTAGATAGACAAAGTGCCTGCTAGGAAACCTAGATAGTCCAAGTACCCGCTAGGTTATCTATATAGTACAAATGCCCGCTAGGGAACCTACATAGTCCAAGTGCCCGCTAGATAACCTAGATAGTCCAAGTGCCCTCTAGTTAAGCTAGATCGTCCAAGTGCCCGCTAGTTAACCTACATAGTCCAAGGGCCCACAAGTTAACCTACATAGTCCAAGGCCCGCTAGTTAACCTAGATAGTCCAAGTGCTCGCGAGTTAACCTACATAGTACAAGGGCCCGCTAGTTGACCTAGATAGTCCAAGTGCCCGCTAGGTATCCTAAGTAGTACAAATGGCTGATAGGGATCCTACATAGTCCAAGTGCCCGCTAGGTAATCTACATAGTCCAAGTGCCCGTTCGTTAACCTAGATAGTCCAAGTGCCCGCTAGGTAACCTAGATTGTCCAAGGGCCCGCTAGGTTACCTACATAGTCCAAGTCCCCGTTCGTTAACCTAGATAGTCCAAGTAGCCACTAGGTAACCTACATAGTCCAATGGCCCGCTAGGTAACCTAGATAGCCCAAGTGCCCGCTAGGTAACCTAGAGTCCATGTGCTCGCTAGTTAACCTACATAGTCCAAGTGCCCGCTATATAACCTAGATAATCAAAGTGCCCGTTAGGTAACCTAGATAGTCCAAGTGCCCGCTAGGTAACTTACATTGTCCATGTTCCCGCTAGGTAACTTAGATAGTCCAAGTGCCCGTTACCTAACCTAGATGGTCCAAGTGCCTGCTAGGAAATCTACATAGTTCAAGAGCCCGTTCGTTATCCTAGAAGTCCAAGTGCCCGCTAGGTAACCTACATAGTCCAAGTGCCCGCTAGGTAACCTAGATAGTCCAAGTGCCCATTACCTAACCTAGATAGTCCAAGTGCCCGCTAGGTTACCTGCATATTCCAAGTGCCCGTTCGTTAACCTAGATAGTCCAAGTGCCTGCTCGTTAACCTACAGAGTCCAAGGGCCCACTAGTTAATCTAGATAGTCCAAGTGTCCTCTAGTTAACCTACATAGTCCAAGTGCCCGCTAGGTAACCTAGATAGTCCAAGGGCCCGCTAGTTAACCTACATAGTCCAAGGGCTCACCTGTTAACTTTGATAGTCCAAGTGACCGCTAGTTAACCTAGATCATCCAAGTGCCCGCTAGTTTACCTAGATTGTCCAAGTGCCTGCTAGTTAACCTA
Source organism: Tenrec ecaudatus (assembly GCF_050624435.1). Taxonomy (NCBI): domain Eukaryota; kingdom Metazoa; phylum Chordata; class Mammalia; order Afrosoricida; family Tenrecidae; genus Tenrec; species Tenrec ecaudatus. The sequence continues at coordinate 2,294,996 of NW_027457652.1, forward strand.
CATAGTCAAAGGGCCCACTAGTTAACCTAGATAGTCCAAGTGTCCTCTAGTTAAACTACATAGTCCATGTGCCCGCTAGGGAACCTACATAGTCCAAGTGCCCGCTAGGTAACCTAGATAGTCCAAGTGCCCTCTAGATAAGCTAGATCGTCCAAATGCCCGCTAGTTAAGCTACATAGTCCAAGGGCCCACTAGTTAACCTACATAGTACAAGGGCCCGCTAGTTGACCTAGATAGTCCAAGTGCCCGCTAGGTATCCTAAGTAGTACAAATGTCTGATAGGGATCCTACATAGTCCAAGTGCCCGCTAGGTAATCTACATAGTCCAAGTGCCCGTTCGTTAAGCTAGATACTCCAAGTGCCCGCTAGGTAACCTAGACGGTCCAAGTGCCCGCTAGGTTACCTACATAGTACAAGTGCCCGTTCGTTAACCTAGATAGTCCAAGTACCCACTAGGTAACCTACATAGTCCAAGTGCACGCTAGTTAACTTAGATAGTCCAAGTGCCCGCTAGTTAACCTAGATAGTCGAAGGGCCTGCTAGGTAACCTACATATTCCAAGTGCCCGCTAGTTAACATAGATAGTCCAAGTGCCCCTAGGGAACATACATAGTCCAAGTGCCCGCTAGGTAACCTAGATAGTGCAAGTGCCCGCTAGTTAACCTAGATAGTTTAAGTACCCACTTGGTAACCTCGATCGTCCAAGGGCTCCCTAGTTAGCCTACATAGTTCAAGTGCCCGCTAGGTAACCTAGATAGTCCAAGTGCCCGATAGTTAACCTAGATCGTCCAAGTGCCCGCTAGTTAACCTAGATCGTCCAAGTGCCCGCTAGTTAACCAAATTGTCCAAGTGCTGCTAGTTAACCTACATAGTCCAAGGGCCCACTAGTTAACCTAGATAGTCCAAGTGTCCTCTAGTTAACCTACATAGTCCAAGTGCCCACTAGTTAACCTATATACCAAGTTCCCGCTACGTAACCTAGAGAGTCCATGGGCACGTTAGTTAACCTACATAGTTCAAGGGCCCGCTAGTTAACATACATATTCCAAGTGCCCGCTAGTTAACCTACATAATCTAAGTGCCCGTTAGCTAACCTAGATAGTCCAAGGCTCCGCCATTTGACCTACATATTCCAAGTGCCAGCTAGGTAACCTAGATAGTACAAGTGCCCGCTAGGGAACCTAGATAGTCCAAGTGCCTGTTAGCTAACCTAGATAGTCCAAGTGGCGGCTAGGTAACCTACATTGTCAAAATGCCCATTAATTAACCTAGATAGACAAAGTGCCTGCTAGGAAACCTAGATAGTCCAAGTACCCGCTAGGTTATCTATATAGTCCAAATGCCCGCTAGGGAACCTACATAGTCCAAGTGCCCGCTAGGTAACCTAGATAGTCCAAGTGCCCTCTAGTTAAGCTAGATCGTCCAAGTGCCCGCTAATTAACCTACATAGTCCAAGGGCCCGCTAGTTAACCTACATAGTCCAAGGCCCGCTAGTTAACCTAGATAGTCCAAGTGCTCGCGAGTTAACCTACATAGTACAAGGGCCCGCTAGTTGACCTAGATAGTCCAAGTGCCCGCTAGGTATCCTAAGTAGTACAAATGGCTGATAGGGATCCTACATAGTCCAAGTGCTCGCTAGGTAATCTACATAGTCCAAGTGCCCGTTCGTTAACCTAGATAGTCCAAGTGCCCGCTAGGTAACCTAGATTGTCCAAGGGCCCGCTAGGTTACCTACATAGTCCAAGTCCCCGTTCGTTAACCTAGATAGTCCAAGTACCCGCTAGGTAACCTACATAGTCCAATGGCCCGCTAGGTAACCTAGATAGCCCAAGTGCCCGCTAGGTAACCTAGAGTCCATGTGCTCGCTAGTTAACCTACATAGTCCAAGTGCCCGCTATATAACCTAGATAATCAAAGTGCCCGTTAGGTAACCTAGATAGTCCAAGTGCCCGCTAGGTAACTTACATTGTCCATGTTCCCGCTAGGTAACTTAGATAGTCCAAGTGCCCGTTACCTAACCTAGATAGTCCAAGTGCGTGCTAGGAAATCTACATAGTTCAAGAGCCCGTTCGTTATCCTAGAAGTCCAAGTGCCCGCTAGGTAACCTACATAGTCCAAGTGCCCGCTAGGTAACCTAGATAGTCCAAGTGCCCATTACCTAACCTAGATAGTCCAAGTGCCCGCTAGGTTACCTGCATATTCCAAGTGCCCGTTCGTTAACCTAGATAGTCCAAGTGCCTGCTCGTTAACCTACATAGTCCAAGGGCCCACTAGTTAATCTAGATAGTCCAAGTGTCCTCTAGTTAACCTACATAGTCCACGTGCCCGCTAGGTAACCTAGATAGTCCAAGGGCCCGCTAGTTAACCTACATAGTCCAAGGGCTCACCTGTTAACTTTGATAGTCCAAGTGACCGCTAGTTTACCTAGATCATCCAAGTGCCCGCTAGTTAACCTAGATTGTCCAAGTGCCTGCTAGTTAACCTACATAGTCAAAGGGCCCACTAGTTAACCTAGATAGTCCAAGTGTCCTCTAGTTAACCTACATAGTCCATGTGCCCGCTAGGGAACCTACATAGTCCAAGTGCCCGCTAGGTAACCAAGATAGTCCAAGTGCCCTCTAGTTAAGCTAGATCGTCCAAATGCCCGCTAGTTAACCTACATAGTCCAAGGGCCCACTAGTTAACCTACATAGTACAAGGGCCCGCTAGTTGACCTAGATAGTCCAAGTGCCCGCTAGGTATCCTAAGTAGTACAAATGTCTGATAGGGATCCTACATAGTCCAAGTGCCCGCTAGGTAATCTACATAGTCCAAGTGCCCGTTCGTTAAGCTAGATACTCCAAGTGCCCGCTAGGTAACCTAGACGGTCCAAGTGCCCACTAGGTTACCTACATAGTCCAAGTGCCCGTTCGTTAACCTAGATAGTCCAAGTACCCGCTAGGTAACCTACATAGTCCAGGTGCACGCTAGTTAACTTAGATAGTCCAAGTGCCCGCTAGTTAACCTAGATAGTCCAAGTGCCTGCTAGGTAACCTACATATTCCATGTGCCCGCTAGTTAACATAGATAGTCCAAGTGCCCCTAGGGAACATACATAGTCCAAGTGCCCGCTAGGTAACCTAGATAGTGCAAGTGCCCGCTAGTTAACCTAGATAGTTTAAGTACCCGCTTGGTAACCTCGATCGTCCAAGGGCTCCCTAGTTAGCCTACATAGTTCAAGTGCCCGCTAGGTAACCTAGATAGTCCAAGTGCCCGTTCGGTAACCTAGATAGTCCAACTGCCCTTTAGGGAACCTAGATAGTCCAAGGGCCCGCTAGTAAACCTACATAGTCCATGCGCCCGCTAGTTAACCTACATATTCCAAGTGCCCGCTAGTTAACCTACATAATCTAAGTGACCCTTAGCTAACCTAGATAGTCCTAGGGCCCGCTAGTTGACCTACATAGTCCTAGTGCCAGCTAGGTAACCTAGATAGGACAAGTGCCCGCTAGGGAACCTAGATAGTCCAAGTGCCTGTTAGCTAACCTAGATAGTCCAAGTGGCGGCTAGGTAACCTACATAGTCCAAGTGCCCGTTCGTTACTCTAGATAATCCAAGTGCCCGCTAGGTAACCTAGACAGTCCAAGTCCCCGCTAGTTAACCAACATAGTCCAAGTGCCTGATAGGGAACCTACATAATCCAAGGGACCGCTAGACAACCAACATAGTCCAAGTGCCCGTTAGTTAACCTAGCTAGTCAAAGTGCCTGCTAGGTAACCTAGATAGTCCAAGTGCCCGCTAGGTAACCTACATAGTCCAAGTGCCCGCTAGGTAACCTAAATAGTCCAAATGCCCGCTAGGGAAACTACATAGTCCAAGTGCCCGATAGTTAACCTGGATAGTCCAAGTGCCTGCTAGTAAACCTACAGAATCCATGGGCCCGCTAGTTAACCTACATAGTGCAAGGGCCCGCTAGTTAACCTAGATCCTGCAAGTGTCCGCTAGTTAACCTACATAGTCCAAGTGCCCGCTAGTTAACCTATATACCAAGTGCCTGCTACGTAACCTAGATAGTCCAAGGGCACGCTAGTTAACCTACATACTACAAGTGCCCGCTAAGGAACCTAGATAGTCCAAGTGCCCGCTCTGGAACCTACATAGTCCAAGTGCCTGCTAGGGAACCTACATAGTCCAAGTGCCCGCTCTGGAACATACATAGTCCAAGGGCCCGCAAGTTAACTTACATAGCCCAAGTACACGCTAGTTAACCTAGATCTTGCAAGTGCCCGGTAGTTAACCTACATAGTTCAAGGGCCCGCTAGTTAACCTACATAGTCCAAGGGCCCGCTTGTTAACCTCCATCGTCCAAGGGCCCGCTAGTTAACCTAGGTAGTCCAAGTGCCCGCTAGTTAACCTACATAGTCCAAGTGCCCGCTAGGTAACCTAGACAGTTCAAGTGACCACTAGGTTACCTACATAGTCCAAGTGCCTGTTCGTTAACCTCATATTCCAATTGCCCTCTTGCTAACCTATATAGTCCAAATGCCCGCTAGGGACCCTAATAGTGCAAGTGCCCGCTAGTTAACCTAGATAGTCCAAATGCTCGCTAGTTAACCTAGATAGTCCAAGTGCCCGCTAGTTAACCTAGATAGACCAAGTCCCCCCTAGGGAACCTACCAAGTCCAAGTGCCCGATAGGGAACCTACATAGTCCAAGTGCCCGCTAGGAAACGTACATAGTCCAAGTGCCCGCTAGTTAACCTACATAGTCCAACTTCCCGCTAGGTAACGTAGATAGTCCAAGTGCCCGCTAGGGAACGTACATAGTCCAAGTGCCCGCTAGGTAGCCTAGATAGTCCAAGTGCCCGCTAGTTAACCTACATAGTCCAAGTGCCTGCTAGGTAACCTAGATCGTCCAAGTGCCCGCTAGTTAACCTACATAGTCCAAGGGCCCGCTAGTTAACCTACATAGCCCAAGGTCCGCTAGTTAACCTAGATAGTCCAAGTGCCCGATAGTTAACCTAGATCGTCCAAGTGCCCGCTAGTTAACCTAGATCGTCCAAGTGCCCGCTAGTTAACCTAGATTGTCCAAGTGCTGCTAGTTAACCTACATAGTCCAAGGGCCCACTAGTTAACCTAGATAGTCCAAGTGTCCTCTAGTTAACCTACATAGTCCAAGTGCCCACTAGTTAACCTATATACCAAGTTCCCGCTACGTAACCTAGAGAGTCCATGGGCACCTTAGTTAACCTACATAGTTCAAGGGCCCGCTAGTTAACATACATATTCCAAGTGCCCGCTAGTTAACCTACATAATCTAAGTGCCCATTAGCTAACCTAGATAGTCCAAGGCTCCGCCATTTGACCTACATATTCCAAGTGCCAGCTAGGTAACCTAGATAGTACAAGTGCCCGCTAGGGAACCTAGATAGTCCAAGTGCCTGTTAGCTAACCTAGATAGTCCAAGTGGCGGCTAGGTAACCTACATTGTCAAAATGCCCGTTAATTAACCTAGATAGACAAAGTGCCTGCTAGGAAACCTAGATAGTCCAAGTACCCGCTAGGTTATCTATATAGTACAAATGCCCGCTAGGGAACCTACATAGTCCAAGTGCCCGCTAGATAACCTAGATAGTCCAAGTGCCCTCTAGTTAAGCTAGATCGTCCAAGTGCCCGCTAGTTAACCTACATAGTCCAAGGGCCCACAAGTTAACCTACATAGTCCAAGGCCCGCTAGTTAACCTAGATAGTCCAAGTGCTCGCGAGTTAACCTACATAGTACAAGGGCCCGCTAGTTGACCTAGATAGTCCAAGTGCCCGCTAGGTATCCTAAGTAGTACAAATGGCTGATAGGGATCCTACATAGTCCAAGTGCCCGCTAGGTAATCTACATAGTCCAAGTGCCCGTTCGTTAACCTAGATAGTCCAAGTGCCCGCTAGGTAACCTAGATTGTCCAAGGGCCCGCTAGGTTACCTACATAGTCCAAGTCCCCGTTCGTTAACCTAGATAGTCCAAGTAGCCACTAGGTAACCTACATAGTCCAATGGCCCGCTAGGTAACCTAGATAGCCCAAGTGCCCGCTAGGTAACCTAGAGTCCATGTGCTCGCTAGTTAACCTACATAGTCCAAGTGCCCGCTATATAACCTAGATAATCAAAGTGCCCGTTAGGTAACCTAGATAGTCCAAGTGCCCGCTAGGTAACTTACATTGTCCATGTTCCCGCTAGGTAACTTAGATAGTCCAAGTGCCCGTTACCTAACCTAGATGGTCCAAGTGCCTGCTAGGAAATCTACATAGTTCAAGAGCCCGTTCGTTATCCTAGAAGTCCAAGTGCCCGCTAGGTAACCTACATAGTCCAAGTGCCCGCTAGGTAACCTAGATAGTCCAAGTGCCCATTACCTAACCTAGATAGTCCAAGTGCCCGCTAGGTTACCTGCATATTCCAAGTGCCCGTTCGTTAACCTAGATAGTCCAAGTGCCTGCTCGTTAACCTACAGAGTCCAAGGGCCCACTAGTTAATCTAGATAGTCCAAGTGTCCTCTAGTTAACCTACATAGTCCAAGTGCCCGCTAGGTAACCTAGATAGTCCAAGGGCCCGCTAGTTAACCTACATAGTCCAAGGGCTCACCTGTTAACTTTGATAGTCCAAGTGACCGCTAGTTAACCTAGATCATCCAAGTGCCCGCTAGTTTACCTAGATTGTCCAAGTGCCTGCTAGTTAACCTACATAGTCAAAGGGCCCACTAGTTAACCTAGATAGTCCAAGTGTCCTCTAGTTAAACTACATAGTCCATGTGCCCGCTAGGGAACCTACATAGTCCAAGTGCCCGCTAGGTAACCTAGATAGTCCAAGTGCCCTCTAGATAAGCTAGATCGTCCAAATGCCCGCTAGTTAAGCTACATAGTCCAAGGGCCCACTAGTTAACCTACATAGTACAAGGGCCCGCTAGTTGACCTAGATAGTCCAAGTGCCCGCTAGGTATCCTAAGTAGTACAAATGTCTGATAGGGATCCTACATAGTCCAAGTGCCCGCTAGGTAATCTACATAGTCCAAGTGCCCGTTCGTTAAGCTAGATACTCCAAGTGCCCGCTAGGTAACCTAGACGGTCCAAGTGCCCGCTAGGTTACCTACATAGTACAAGTGCCCGTTCGTTAACCTAGATAGTCCAAGTACCCACTAGGTAACCTACATAGTCCAAGTGCACGCTAGTTAACTTAGATAGTCCAAGTGCCCGCTAGTTAACCTAGATAGTCGAAGGGCCTGCTAGGTAACCTACATATTCCAAGTGCCCGCTAGTTAACATAGATAGTCCAAGTGCCCCTAGGGAACATACATAGTCCAAGTGCCCGCTAGGTAACCTAGATAGTGCAAGTGCCCGCTAGTTAACCTAGATAGTTTAAGTACCCACTTGGTAACCTCGATCGTCCAAGGGCTCCCTAGTTAGCCTACATAGTTCAAGTGCCCGCTAGGTAACCTAGATAGTCCAAGTGCCCGATAGTTAACCTAGATCGTCCAAGTGCCCGCTAGTTAACCTAGATCGTCCAAGTGCCCGCTAGTTAACCAAATTGTCCAAGTGCTGCTAGTTAACCTACATAGTCCAAGGGCCCACTAGTTAACCTAGATAGTCCAAGTGTCCTCTAGTTAACCTACATAGTCCAAGTGCCCACTAGTTAACCTATATACCAAGTTCCCGCTACGTAACCTAGAGAGTCCATGGGCACGTTAGTTAACCTACATAGTTCAAGGGCCCGCTAGTTAACATACATATTCCAAGTGCCCGCTAGTTAACCTACATAATCTAAGTGCCCGTTAGCTAACCTAGATAGTCCAAGGCTCCGCCATTTGACCTACATATTCCAAGTGCCAGCTAGGTAACCTAGATAGTACAAGTGCCCGCTAGGGAACCTAGATAGTCCAAGTGCCTGTTAGCTAACCTAGATAGTCCAAGTGGCGGCTAGGTAACCTACATTGTCAAAATGCCCATTAATTAACCTAGATAGACAAAGTGCCTGCTAGGAAACCTAGATAGTCCAAGTACCCGCTAGGTTATCTATATAGTCCAAATGCCCGCTAGGGAACCTACATAGTCCAAGTGCCCGCTAGGTAACCTAGATAGTCCAAGTGCCCTCTAGTTAAGCTAGATCGTCCAAGTGCCCGCTAATTAACCTACATAGTCCAAGGGCCCGCTAGTTAACCTACATAGTCCAAGGCCCGCTAGTTAACCTAGATAGTCCAAGTGCTCGCGAGTTAACCTACATAGTACAAGGGCCCGCTAGTTGACCTAGATAGTCCAAGTGCCCGCTAGGTATCCTAAGTAGTACAAATGGCTGATAGGGATCCTACATAGTCCAAGTGCTCGCTAGGTAATCTACATAGTCCAAGTGCCCGTTCGTTAACCTAGATAGTCCAAGTGCCCGCTAGGTAACCTAGATTGTCCAAGGGCCCGCTAGGTTACCTACATAGTCCAAGTCCCCGTTCGTTAACCTAGATAGTCCAAGTACCCGCTAGGTAACCTACATAGTCCAATGGCCCGCTAGGTAACCTAGATAGCCCAAGTGCCCGCTAGGTAACCTAGAGTCCATGTGCTCGCTAGTTAACCTACATAGTCCAAGTGCCCGCTATATAACCTAGATAATCAAAGTGCCCGTTAGGTAACCTAGATAGTCCAAGTGCCCGCTAGGTAACTTACATTGTCCATGTTCCCGCTAGGTAACTTAGATAGTCCAAGTGCCCGTTACCTAACCTAGATAGTCCAAGTGCGTGCTAGGAAATCTACATAGTTCAAGAGCCCGTTCGTTATCCTAGAAGTCCAAGTGCCCGCTAGGTAACCTACATAGTCCAAGTGCCCGCTAGGTAACCTAGATAGTCCAAGTGCCCATTACCTAACCTAGATAGTCCAAGTGCCCGCTAGGTTACCTGCATATTCCAAGTGCCCGTTCGTTAACCTAGATAGTCCAAGTGCCTGCTCGTTAACCTACATAGTCCAAGGGCCCACTAGTTAATCTAGATAGTCCAAGTGTCCTCTAGTTAACCTACATAGTCCACGTGCCCGCTAGGTAACCTAGATAGTCCAAGGGCCCGCTAGTTAACCTACATAGTCCAAGGGCTCACCTGTTAACTTTGATAGTCCAAGTGACCGCTAGTTTACCTAGATCATCCAAGTGCCCGCTAGTTAACCTAGATTGTCCAAGTGCCTGCTAGTTAACCTACATAGTCAAAGGGCCCACTAGTTAACCTAGATAGTCCAAGTGTCCTCTAGTTAACCTACATAGTCCATGTGCCCGCTAGGGAACCTACATAGTCCAAGTGCCCGCTAGGTAACCAAGATAGTCCAAGTGCCCTCTAGTTAAGCTAGATCGTCCAAATGCCCGCTAGTTAACCTACATAGTCCAAGGGCCCACTAGTTAACCTACATAGTACAAGGGCCCGCTAGTTGACCTAGATAGTCCAAGTGCCCGCTAGGTATCCTAAGTAGTACAAATGTCTGATAGGGATCCTACATAGTCCAAGTGCCCGCTAGGTAATCTACATAGTCCAAGTGCCCGTTCGTTAAGCTAGATACTCCAAGTGCCCGCTAGGTAACCTAGACGGTCCAAGTGCCCACTAGGTTACCTACATAGTCCAAGTGCCCGTTCGTTAACCTAGATAGTCCAAGTACCCGCTAGGTAACCTACATAGTCCAGGTGCACGCTAGTTAACTTAGATAGTCCAAGTGCCCGCTAGTTAACCTAGATAGTCCAAGTGCCTGCTAGGTAACCTACATATTCCATGTGCCCGCTAGTTAACATAGATAGTCCAAGTGCCCCTAGGGAACATACATAGTCCAAGTGCCCGCTAGGTAACCTAGATAGTGCAAGTGCCCGCTAGTTAACCTAGATAGTTTAAGTACCCGCTTGGTAACCTCGATCGTCCAAGGGCTCCCTAGTTAGCCTACATAGTTCAAGTGCCCGCTAGGTAACCTAGATAGTCCAAGTGCCCGTTCGGTAACCTAGATAGTCCAACTGCCCTTTAGGGAACCTAGATAGTCCAAGGGCCCGCTAGTAAACCTACATAGTCCATGCGCCCGCTAGTTAACCTACATATTCCAAGTGCCCGCTAGTTAACCTACATAATCTAAGTGACCCTTAGCTAACCTAGATAGTCCTAGGGCCCGCTAGTTGACCTACATAGTCCTAGTGCCAGCTAGGTAACCTAGATAGGACAAGTGCCCGCTAGGGAACCTAGATAGTCCAAGTGCCTGTTAGCTAACCTAGATAGTCCAAGTGGCGGCTAGGTAACCTACATAGTCCAAGTGCCCGTTCGTTACTCTAGATAATCCAAGTGCCCGCTAGGTAACCTAGACACTCCAAGTGCCCGGTAGTTAACCAACATAGTCCAAGTGCCTGATAGGGAACCTACATAATCCAAGGGCCCGCTAGACAACCAACATAGTCCAAGTACCCGTTAGTTAACCTAGATAGTCAAAGTGCCTGCTAGGTAACCTAGATATTCCAAGTGCCCGCTAGTTAACCTAAGTAGTACAAATGTCCAATAGGCATCCTACATAGTCCAAGTGCCCGCTAGGTAACCTAATTAGTCCAAGTACCCGTTCGTTAACCTAGATAGTCAAAGTGCCCGCTAGGTAACCTAGACAGTCCAAGTGCCCGCTAGGTTACCTACATATTCCAAGGGCCCACTAGTTAACCTAGATAGTCCAGGTGCCCGCTAAGTAACCTAGATAGTCCAAGTGACCGCTAGTTAACCTACATAGTCCAAGTGCCCGCTAAGTAACCTAGATAGTCAAAATGCCCGTTAGGTAACCTAGATAGTCCAAGTGCACGCTAGGTAACCTACATTGTCCAAGTTCCCGCTAGGTAACCTAGATAGTCCAAGTGCCCGTTACCTAACCTAGATAGTCCAAGTGCCCACTAGGCAACATACATAGTCCAATTGCCCGTTCGTTAACCTAGAAGTCCAAGTGCCCGCTATGTAACCTACACAGTCAAAGTGTCCACTAGGTTACCTGCATAGTCCATGTGCCCGTTCGTTAACCTAGATAGTCCGAGTGCCCACTAGGGAACCTATATAGTCCAAGTGCTATCTAGGTAACCTAGATAGTCCAAGGTCTCGCAAGTTAACCTACATAATCCAAGGGCTCGCTTGTTAACTTTGATAGTCCAAGTGCCCGTTTGTTAACCTAGATCGTCCAAGTACTGGCTAGTTAACCTACATAGTCCAAGGGCCCACTAGTTATCCTAGATCGTCCATGTGTCCTCTAGTTAACCTACATAGTCTAAGTGCACGCTAGGTAACCTACATAGTGCGAGTGTCAGCCAGATAACCTACATAGTCCAAGTGCCAGTTAGGTAACCTAGATAGTCCAAGTGCCCGCTAGGTAACCTACATAGTGCAAGTGTCCGCTAGTTAACCTACGTAGTCCAAGGTCCCGGTAGTTAACCTACATAGTCCAAGTGCCCGGTAGTTAACTTACATAGTTCAAGTGTCCGTAGGGAACATACATAGTCCAAGTGCCCGCTAGGGAACAAAAATAGTCCAAGTGCCCGCTAGGAAACCTATGTAGTCCAAGTGCCCGCTAGGGAATCTACATAGTCCAAGGGCCCGCTAGTTAACGTAGATAGTCCAAGTGCCGCTAGTTAATCTACATAGTCCAAGTGCTCGCTAAGGAACCTAGATAGTCCAAGTGCACGCTCTGGAACCTACATAGTCCAAGTGCCTGCTAGGGAACCTACATAGTCCAAGTGCCCGCTCTGGAACATACAAAGGCCAAGTGCCCGCTCTGGAACATACATAGGCCAAGGGCCCGCTAGGGAATCTACATAGTCCAAGGGCCCGCTAGTTAACCTAGATCTTCCAAGTGCCCGCTAGTTAACCTACATAGTCCAAGGGCCCGCTAGTTGACCTACATAGTCCAAGGTCCCGCTAGTTAACCTACATTGTCCAAGGGCCCGAGAGGTAACCTAGACAGTTCAAGGGACCACTAGGTTACCTACATAGTCCAATTGCTCGCTAGTTAACCTAGATTGTCCAAGTGCCCGCTAGTTAACCTAGATAGACCACGTACCCGCTAGGGAACGTACCTTGTCCAAGTGCCCGATAGGGAACCTACATAGTCCAAGTGCCCGTTAGGTAACTTAGATAGTGCAAGTGCGCGCTAGTTAACCTAGATAGTTCAAGTACCCGCTAGGTAACCTAGATCGTCCAAGGGCCCCCTAGTTAGCCTACGTAGTCCAAGTGCCCGCTAGGCAACCTAGATAGTCCATGTGCCCGCTAAGGAACCTACATAGTCCAAGTGCACGCTAGTTAACCTAGATAGTCCTAGGACCCGCTAGTAAACCTACATAGTCCATGGGTCCGCTAGTTAACCTACATAGTGCAAGGGTCCGCTAGTTAACCTAGAAAGTCCAAGTGCACGCTAGTTAAGCTACATAGTCCAAGGGCCCGCTAGTTGACCTAGATCGTGCAAGTGTCCGCTAGTTAACCTACATAGACCAAGTGCCCGCTAGGTAACCTAGATAGTCCAACTGCCCGCTAGGGATCCTTCATAATCCAAGTGCCTGCTAGGTAACCTAGATATTCCAAGTGCCCGCTAGTTAACCTAGATAGTCCTAGTGCCCGTTAGTTAACCTAGATAGTCCAGGTGCCCACTAGGGGACATATATAGTTCAAGGGCCCGCTAGGTAACCTAGATAGTCCAAGTGCGCGCTAGGGTATGTACATAGTCCAAGTGCCTGCTGGGAAACCTAGATAGTCCAAGTGCCCGCTAGGGATCCTTCATAATCTAAGTGCCTGCTAGGTAACCTAGATAGTCCAAGTGCCCGCTAGATAACCTAGACAGTCCTAGTGCCCGCTAGGTAACCTAGATAGTCCAAGTGCGAGCTAGGTAACCTATACAGTCCAAATGCCCGCTAGGAAACCTAGATAGTCCAAGTGCCCGCTAGTTAACCTACATAGTCCAAGGGCCCGCTAGTTAACCTACATAGTCCAAGGTCCGCTAGTTAACCTAGATAGTCAAAGTGCCCGCTAGTTAACCTATATAGTACAAGGGCCCGCTAGTTGACCTAGATAGTCCAAGTGCCCGCTAGTTAACCTAGATAGTCAAAGTGCCCGCTAGTTAACCTAAGTAGTACAAATGTCCAATAGGAATCCTACATAGTCCAAGTGCCCGCTAGGTAACCTAATTAGTCCAAGTACCCGTTCGTTAACCTAGATAGTCAAAGTGCCCGCTAGGTAACCTAGACAGTCCAAGTGCCCGCTAGGTTACCTACATATTCCAAGGGCCCACTAGTTAACCTAGATAGTCCAGGTGCCCGCTAGGTAACCTAGATAGTCCAAGTGACCGCTAGTTAACCTACATAGTCCAAGTGCCCGCTAAGTAACCTAGATAGTCAAAGTGCCCGTTAGGTAACCTAGATAGTCAAAGTGCCCGTTAGGTAACCTAGATAGTCCAAGTGAACGCTAGGTAACCTACATTGTCCAAGTTCCCGCTAGGTAACCTAGATAGTCCAAGTGCCCGTTACCTAACCTAGATAGTCCAAGTGCCCACTAGGCAACATACATAGTCCAATTGCCCGTTCGTTAACCTAGAAGTCCAAGTGCCCGCTATGTAACCTACACAGTCAAAGTGTCCACTAGGTTACCTGCATAGTCCATGTGCCCGTTCGTTAACCTAGATAGTCCGAGTGCCCACTAGGGAACCTATATAGTCCAAGTGCTATCTAGGTAACCTAGATAGTCCAAGGGCCCGCAAGTTAACCTACATAATCCAAGGGCTCGCTTGTTAACTTTGATAGTCCAAGTGCCCGTTTGTTAACCTAGATCGTCCAAGTACTGGCTAGTTAACCTACATAGTCCAAGGGCCCACTAGTTATCCTAGATCGTCCATGTGTCCTCTAGTTAACCTACATAGTCTAAGTGCACGCTAGGTAACCTACATAGTGCGAGTGTCAGCCAGATAACCTACATAGTCCAAGTGCCAGTTAGGTAACCTAGATAGTCCAAGTGCCCGCTAGGTAACCTACATAGTGCAAGTGTCCGCTAGTTAACCTACGTAGTCCAAGGTCCCGGTAGTTAACCTACATAGTCCAAGTGCCCGGTAGTTAACTTACATAGTTCAAGTGTCCGTAGGGAACATACATAGTCCAAGTGCCCGCTAGGGAACAAAAATAGTCTAAATGCCCGCTAGGGAACCTATGTAGTCCAAGTGCCCGCTAGGGAATCTACATAGTCCAAGGGCCCGCTAGTTAACGTAGATAGTCCAAGTGCCGCTAGTTAATCTACATAGTCCAAGTGCTCGCTAAGGAACCTAGATAGTCCAAGTGCACGCTCTGGAACCTACATAGTCCAAGTGCCTGCTAGGGAACCTACATAGTCCAAGTGCCCGCTCTGGAACATACATAGGCCAAGGGCCCGCTAGGGAATCTACATAGTCCAAGGGCCCGCTAGTTAACGTAGATAGTCCAAGTACCCGCTAGTTAACCTAGATCTTCCAAGTGCCCGCTAGTTAACCTACATAGTCCAAGGGCCCGCTAGTTGACCTACATACTCCAAGGTCCCGCAAGTTAACCTACATTGTCCAAGGGCCCGCGAGGTAACCTAGACAGTTCAAGGGACCACTAGGTTACCTACATAGTCCAAGTGCTCGCTAGTTAACCTAGATTGTCCAAGTGCCCGCTAGTTAAGCTAGATAGACCACGTACCCGCTAGGGAACGTACCTTGTCCAAGTGCCCGATAGGGAACCTACATAGTCCAAGTGCCCGCTAGTTAACATAGGTAGTCCAAGTACCCGCTAGGAAACGTACATAGTCCAAGTGCCCGCTAGTTAACGTACATAGTACAAGTGCCTGCTAGGTAACGTAGATAGTCCAAGTGCCCGCTAGGGAACTTACATAGTCCCAGGGCCCGCTAGGGAACCTACATAGTCCAAGTGCCTGTTAGCTAACCTAGATAGTCCCAGTGCCCGCTAGGTAACCTAGATAGTCCAACAGCCCGGTAGGTAACCTACATACTCCAAGTACCCGCTAGGTAACGTAGATAGTTCAAGTGCCAGCTAGGTAACCTAGATACTCCAAGTGCCCGCTAGATAACCTACAAAGTCTAATTGCCCGCTCAGTAATCTATATAGTCCAAATGCCCGAAGGGAGCCTACATAATCCAAATGCCCACTACGTAACCTAGATAGTCCAAGGGCCTGCTAGGTAACCTACATAGTCCTAGTGCCCCTAGTTAACCTACATTCTCCAAGTGCCCGATAGGTAACCTACATAGTCCATATACCCTCTAGTTAACCTACATAGTTCAAGTGCCCGATAGGGAACCTACATAATCCAAGTGCCCGCTAGGGAACCTACATAGTCCAAGTGCCAGTTAGGTAAACTAGATAGTCCAAATGCCCGCCAGGAAACCCACATAGTCCAAGTGCCCGCTAGGGAACTTACATAGTACAAGGGCCCGCTAGGGAACCTACATAGTCCAAGTGCCCGTTCGTTAACCTAGATAGTCCAAGTGCCCGCTAGGAAACCTACATAGTCCAAGGGCCCGCTAGGTAACCTAGATAGTCCAAGTGCCCGCTAGGTAACCTAGATAGTCCAAGTGCCCGCTAGGTAACCTAGAGTCCAAGTGCTCGCTAGTTAACCTACATAGTCCAAGTGCCCGCTATGTAACCTAGATAGTCCAAGTGCCCGTAAGGTAACCTAGATAATCCAAGTGCCCCCTAGGTAACTTACATTGACCAATTTCCCGCTAGGTAACCTAGATAGTCCAAGTGCCCCTTACCTAACCTAGATAGTCCAAGTGCCCGCTAGGCAACCTACATAGTCCAAGAGCCCGTTCGTTAACCTAGAAGTCCAAGTGCCCGCTTGGTAACCTAGACAGTAGAAGTGCCCGCTAGGTTACCTGCATATTCCATGTGCCCGTTCGTTAACCTAGATAGTCAAAGTGCCCACTAGGTAAACTACAGAGTCCAAGTGCCCGCTAGGTAACCTATAAAGTCCAAATGCCCGCTAGGTAACCTACATAGTCCAAGGGCTCACTTGTTAACTTTGATAGTCCAAGTGCCTGCTAGTTAACCTAGATCGTCCAAGTGCCCGCTTGTTAACCTAGATTTTCCAAGTGCCTGCTAGTTAACCTACATAGTCCAAGGGCCCACTAGTTAACCTAGATAGTCCAAGCGTCCTCTAGTTAACCTACATAGTGCAAGTGCCCGCTAGTTAACCTACATAATTAGAGTGCCCGTTAGCTAACCTAGATAGTCCAAGGGCCCGCTAGTTGACATACATATTCCAAGTGCCAGCTAGGTAACCTAGATAGTACAAGTGCGCGCTAGGGAACCTAGATAGTCCAAGTGCCTGTTAGCTAACCTAGATAGTGCAAGTGGCGGCTAGGTAACGTACATAGTCCCAGTGCCCATTCGTAAACCTATATAATCCCAGTGCCCGCTAGGTAACCTAGACAGTCCAAGTGCCCGCTAGTTAACCTACATAGTCCAAGTGCCCGCTAGGTAACCTACATAGTCCAAGGGCTCACTTGTTAACTTTGATAGTCCAAGTGCCCTTTAGTTAACCTAGATCGTCCAAGTGCCCGCTAGTTAACCTAGATCGTCCAAGTGTCCTCTAGTTAACCTACATAGTGTAAGTGCCCGCTAGGTAACCTACATAGTGCAAGTGTCCGCTAGTTAACCTACATAGTCCAAGTGCCCGCTATTTAACCTAGATAGTCCAAGTGCCAGCTAGGTAACCTATATAGTGCAAGTGTCCGCTAGTTAACCTACGTAGTCCAAGGGCCCGCTAGTTAACCTACATAGTCCAAGTGCCCGATAGTTAACTACATAGTTCAAGTGTCCGTAAGGTACATACATAGTCCAAGTGCCCGCTAGGGAACATACATAGTCCAAATGCCCGCTAGGGAATATACATAGTACAAGAGCCCGCTAGTTAACGTAGATAGTCCAAGTGCTGCTAGTTAATCTACATAGTCCAAGGGCCCGCTAGTTAACCTACATAGTCCAAGTACCCGCTAGTTAATCTAGATCGTCCAAGTGTCTGCTAGTTAACCTACATAGTCCAAGTGCTCGCTAGGGAACCTAGATAATCCAAGTGCCCGCTCTGGAACCTACATAGTCCGAGTTCCTGCTAGGGAACCAACATAGTCCAATTGCCCGCTCTGGAACATACATAGTCCAAGTGCACGCTAGGGAATCTACATAGTCCAAGGGCCCGCTAGTTAACGTAGATAGTCCAAGTGCCGCTAGTTAATCTATATAATCCAAGGGCCCACTAGTTAACCTACATAGTCCAAGTACCCGCTAGTTAACCTAGATCGTCCAAGTGCCCGCTAGTTGACCTACATAGTCAAAGGGCCCGCTAATTAACCTAGATAGTCCAAGAGCACGCTAGTTAACCTACATCGTCCAAGGGCCCGCTAGGTAACCTAGACAGTTCAAGTGAACACTAGGTTACCTACATAGTCCAAGTGCCTGTTCGTTAACCTACATACTCCAAGTGCCCGCTAGGTAACCTATATAGTCCAAATGCCCTCTAAGAACCCTAATAGTCCAAGTGCCCGCTAGTTAACCTAGATAGTCCGAGTGCTCGCTAGTTACCCTAGATAGTCCATGTGCCCGCTAGTTAAACTAGATAGACCAAGTGCCCGCTAGGGAACCTACCTAATCCAAGTGCCCGTTAGGGAACCTACATAGTCCAAGTGCCTGCTAGTTAACATAGATAGTCCAAGTGCCTGCTAGGTAACCAAGATAGTCCAAGTGTCCACTAGTTAACGTACATAGTCCAAGTGCCTGCTAGGTAACCTAGATAGTCCAAGTGCCCACTAGTTAACCTACATAGTCCAAGTTGCCCCTAGGTAACCTAGATAGTCCAAAGGCCCGCTAGGTAACCTACATTGTCCTAGTGCCCCCTAGTTAACCTACATTTTCCAAGTGCCCGATAGAGAATCTACATAGTCCAAGTGCCCGCTAGGTAACCTACATAGTCCAAATGACCGCTAGGTAACCTACATAGTCCAAGTGCCCGTTAGGTAACCTAGATAACCCAAATGCCCGCTAGGGAACCCACATAGTCCAAGTGCCCTCTAGGGAACTTACATAGTCCAAGGGCCCTGTAGGGAACCCACAAAGTCCAAGTGCCCGTTAGTTAACCTAGATAGTCCCAGTTCCCGCTAGGTAACCTAGATAGTCCAACAGCCCGGTATGTAACCTACAAAGTCTAAATGCCCGCTAGGTTATCTATATAGTCCAAATGCCCGCTAGGGAACCTACCTAGTCCAAGTGCCCGCTAGGAAACCCAGATAGTCCAAGTGCCGCTAGTTAACGTAGATAATCCAAGTGCCCGCTAGGTAACATAAGTAGTCCAAATGTCCGACAGGGATCCTACATAATCCAAGTGTCCGCTAGGTAACCTACATAGTCCAAGTGCCCATTCGTTAACCTAGATAGTCCAAGTGCCCGCTAGGTAACCGAGACTGTCCAAATACCCGCTAGGTTACCTACATAGTCCAAGTGCCCGTTCGTTAACCTAGATAGTCCAAGTGCCCGCTAGGAAACCTATATAGTCCAAGGGCCCGCTAGGAAACCTAGATAGTCCAAGTGCCCGCTAGGTAACCTAGAGTCCAAGTGCTCGCTAGTTAACCTACATAGTCCAAGTGCCCGCTATGTAACCTAGATAATCAAAGAGCCCGTTAGGTAACCCAGATAGTCTAAGTGCCCGCTAGGTAACTTACATTGTCCAAGTTCCCGATAGGTAACCTAGATAGTCCAAGTGCCCGTTAACTAACCTAGATAGTCCAAGTGCCCGCTAGGCAACCTACATAGTCCAACAGCCCGTTCGTTAACCTAGAAGTCCAAGTGCCCGCTAGGTAACTTAGACAGTCCAAGTGCCCGCTAGGTAACCTATATAGTCCAAGTGCCCGTTAGGTAACCTAGATACTCCAAGGGCCCGCTAGTTAACCTACATAGTCCAAGGGCTCACTTGTTAACTTTGATAGTCCTAGTGCCCGCTAGTTAACCTAGATCGTCCAAGTGCCCGCTAGTTAACCTAGATTGTCCTAGTGCCTGCTAGTTAACCTACATAGTCAAAGGGCCCACTAGTTAACCTAGATAGTCCATGTGTCCTCTAGTTAACCTACATAGTCCAAGTGCCCGCTAGTTAACCTATATACCAAGTGCCCGCTACGTAACCTAGATAGTCCAAGGGCACGCTAGTTAACCTACATAGTCCAAGTGCCCGCTAGGCAACCTAGATAGTCCAAGTGCCCGCTAAGGAACCTACATAGTCCAAGTGCACGCTAGTTAACCTAGATAGTCCGAGTGCCCGCTAGTTAACCTAGATAGTCCAAGTGCCTGCTAGGTAACCTACATAGTGCAAGTGTCCGCTAGTTAACCTACATATTCCAAGTGCCCGCTAGTTAACATAGATAGTCCAAGTGCCGGCTAGGTAACCTAGAGCCCAAGTGCTTCCTAGTTAACCTACATAATCCAAGTGCCCGCTGTGTAACCTAGATAGTCCAAGTGCCTGCTAGGTAACTTACATTGTCCAAGTTCCCGCTAGGTAACCTGGATAGTCCAAGTTCCCGTTACCTAACCTAGATAGTCCAAGTGCCCGCTAGGCAACCTACATAGTCCAAGAGCCCATTTATTAACCTAGAAGTCCAAGTGCCCGCCAGGTAACCTAGAGAGTCCAAGTGCCCGCTAGGTTACCTGCATATTCCAACTGCCCGTTTGTTAACCTAGATAGTCCAAGTGTCCACTAGGTAACCTACATTGTCCAAGTACCCGCTAGGTAAACTATATAGGCCAAGTGCCCGCTAGGTAACCAAGATAGTCCAAGGACCCACTAGTTAAACTACATAGTCCAAGGGCTCACTTGTTAACTTTGATAGTCCAGCAGCCCGCTAGCTAACCTAGATTGTCCAAGTGCCTGCTAGTTAACCAACATAGTCCAAGGGCCCACTAGTTAACCTAGATAGTCCAAGTGTCCTCTAGTTAACATACATAGTCCAAGTGCCCGCTAGTTAACCTAGATTGTCCAAGTGCCTGCTAGTTAACCTACATAGTCCAAGTGCCCACTAGGCAACCTAGATAGTCCAAGTGCCCGCTAAGGAACCTACATAGTCCAAGTGCACGCTAGTTAACTTAGATAGTCCAAGTGCCCGCTAGTTAACCTAGATAGTCCAAGTGTCTGCTAGGTAACCTACATATTCCAAGTGCCCGCTAGTTAACATAGATAGTCCAAGTGCCCCTATGGAACATACATAGTCCAAGTGCACGCTAGGTAACCTAGATAGTTCAAGTACCTGCTTGGTAACCTCGATCGTCCAAGGGCTCCCTAGTTAGCCTACCTAGTCCAAGTGCCCGCTAGGTAACATAGAACCTCCAAGTGCCCGTTCGGTAACCTAGATATTCCAAGTGCCCTTTAGGGAACCTAGATAGTCCAAGGGCCCGCTAGTAAACCTACATAGTCCATGCGCCCGCTAGTTAACCTACATAGTGCAACTGTCCGTTAGTTAACCTACATATTCCAAGTGCCCGCTAGTTAAACTACATAATCTAAGTGACCCTTAGCTAACCTAGATAGTCCAAGGGCCCGCGAGTTGACCTACATAGTCCTAGTGCCAGCTAGGTAATCTAGATAGGACAAGTGCCCGCTAGGGACCTAGATAGTCCAAGTGCCTGTTAGCTAACCTAGATAGTCCAAGTGGCGGCTAGGTAACCTACATAGTCCAAGTGCCCGTTCGTTACTCTAGATAATCCAAGTGCCCGCTAGGTAACCTAGAGAGTCCAAGTGCCCGCTAGTTAACCAACATAGTCCAAGTGCCTGATAGGGAACCTACATAATCCAAGTGCCCGCTAGACAACCAACATAGTCCAAGTGCCCGTTAGTTAACCTAGATAGTCAAAGTGCCTGCTAGGTAATCTAGATAGTCCAAGTGCCCGCTAGGTAACCTACATAGTCCAAGTGCCCGCTAGGTAACCTAAATAGTCCAATTGCCCGCTAGAGAAACTACATAGTCCAAGTGCCCGCTAGTTAACCTAGATAGTCCAAGTGCCTGCTAGTAAACCTACATAATCCATGGGCACGCTAGTTAACCTACATAGTACAAGTGCCCGCTAAGGAACCTAGATAGTCCAAGTGCCCGCTCTGGAACCTACATAGTCCAAGTGCCTGCTAGGGAACCTACATAGTCCAAGTGCCCGCTCTGGAACATACATAGTCCAAGTGCCCGCTAGGGAATCTACATAGTCCAAGGGCCCGCAAGTTAACCTACATAGTCCAAGTAAACGCTAGTTAACCTAGATCTTCCAAGTGCCCGGTAGTTAACCTACATAGTTCAAGGGTCCGCTAGTTAACCTACATAGTCCAAGGGCCCCCTTGTTAACCTACATTGTCCAAGGGCCCGCTAGTTAACCTAGATAGTCCAAGTGCCCGCTAGTTAACCTACATAGTCCAAGTGCCCGCTAGTTAACCTATATACCAAGTGCCTGCTACGTAACCTAGATAGTCCAAGGGCACGCTAGTTAACCTACATAGTACAAGTGCCCGCTAAGGAACCTAGATAGTCCAAGTGCCCGCTCTGGAACCTACATAGACCAAGTGCCTGCTAGGGAACCTACATAGTCCAAGTGCCCGCTCTGGAAAATACATAGTCCAAGTGCCCGCTAGGGAATCTACATAGTCCAAGGGCCCGCAAGTTAACCTACATAGTCCAAGTACACGCTAGTTAACCTAGATCTTCCAAGTGCCCGGTATTTAATCTACATAGTTCAAGGGCCCGCTAGTTAACCTATATAGTCCAAGGGCCCCCTTGTTAACCTACATCGTCCAAGGGCCCGCTAATTAACCTAGATAGTCCAAGTGCCCGCTAGTTAACCTACATAGTCCAAGTACCCGCTAGGTAACCTAGACAGTCCAAGTTACCACTAGGTTACCTACATAATCCAAGTGCCTGTTCGTTAACCTCATAGTCCAAGTGCCCGCTAGGTAACCTACATAGTGCAAGGTTCCGCTAGTTAACCTACATATTCCAAGTGCCCGCTAGTTAACATAGATACTTCAAATACCCGCTAGGTAACCTAGATCGTCCAAGGGCCCCCAAGTTAGCCTACATAGTCCAAGTTCCCGCTATGTAACCTAGATAGTCCAAGTGCCTGTTCGGTAACCTAGATAGTCCAAGTGCCCTTTTTGGAACCTAGATAGTCCAAGGGCCCACTAGTAAACCTACATAGTCCATGCGCCCGCTAGTTAACCTATATAGTTCAACTGTCCGCTAGTTACCCTTCATATTCCAAGTGCCCGCTAGTTAACCTACATAATCTAAGTGCCCGTTAGCTAACCTAGGTAGTCCAAGGGCCCGCTAGTTGACCTACATAGTCCAAGTGCCAGCTAGGTAACCTAGATAGTACAAGTGCCTGCTAGGGCACCTAGATAGTCCAAGTGCCTGTTAGCTAACGTAGATAGTGCATGTGGCGGCTAGGTAACCTACATAGTCCAAGTGCCTGTTCGTTAACCTAGATAATCCAAGTGCCCGCTAGGTAACCTAGACAGTCCAAGTGCCCGCTAGTTAACCTACATAGTCCAAGTGCCCGATAGGGAACCTACATAATCCAAGTGCCCGTTAGGCAACCTACATAGGCCACGTGCCCGTTAGTTAACCTAGATAGTCAAAGTTCCTGCTAGGTAACCTACATAGTCCAAGTGCCCGCTAGGAAACCTAAATAGTCCAAATGCCCGCTAGGGAAACTACATCGTCCAAGTGCCCGCTAGTTAACCTAGATAGTCCAAATGCCTGCTAGTAAACCTACATAATCCATGGGCCCGCTAGTTAACCTACATAGCACGAGGGCCGGCTAGTTAACCTAGATCGTGCAAGTGTCCTCTAGTTAAGCTACATAGTCCACGTGCCCGCTAGTTAACCTATATACCAAGAGCCCGCTACGTAACCTAGATAGTCCAAGGGCACGCTAGTTAACCTACATAGTACAAGTGCCCGCTAGGCAACCTAGATAGTCCAAGTGCCCGCTAAGGAACCTACATAGTCCAAGTGCACGCTAGTTAACCTAGATAGTCCAAGTGCCCGCTAGTTAACCTAGATAGTCCAAGTGCCTGCTAGGTAACCTACATAGTGCAAGTGTCCGCTAGTTAACCTACATATTCCAAGTGCCCGCTAGTTAACATAGATAGTCCAAGTGCCCGCTAGGGAATGTACATAGTCCAAGTGCCCGTTAGGTAACTTAGATAGTGCAAGTGCGCGCTAGTTAACCTAGATAGTTCAAGTACCCGCTAGGTAACCTAGATCGTCCAAGGGCCCCCTAGTTAGCCTACATAGTCCAAGTGCCCGCTAGGCAACCTAGATAGTCCATGTGCCCGCTAAGGAACCTACATAGTCCAAGTGCACGCTAGTTAACCTAGATAGTCCTAGGACCCGCTAGTAAACCTACATAGTCCATGGGTCCGCTAGTTAACCTACATAGTGCAAGGGTCCGCTAGTTAACCTAGATAGTCCAAGTGCACGCTAGTTAAGCTACATAGTCCAAGGGCCCGCTAGTTGACCTAGATCGTGCAAGTGTCCGCTAGTTAACCTACATAGTCCAAGTGCCCGCTAGGTAACCTAGATAGTCCAACTGCCCGCTAGGGATCCTTCATAATCCAAGTGCCTGCTAGGTAACCTAGATATTCCAAGTGCCCGCTAGTTAACCTAGATAGTCCTAGTGCCCGTTAGTTAACCTAGATACTCCAGGTGCCAACTAGGGGACATATATAGTCCAAGGGCCCGCTAGGTAACCTAGATAGTCCAAGTGTGCTCGGGTATGTACATAGTCCAAGTGCCTGCTGGGAAACCTAGATAGTCCAAGTGCCCGCTAGGGATCCTTCATAATCTAAGTGCCTGCTAGGTAACCTAGATAGTCCAAGTGCCCGCTAGATAACCTAGACAGTCCTAGTGCCCGCTAGGTAACCTAGATAGTCCAAGTGCGCGCTACGTAACCTATACAGTCCAAATGCCCGCTAGGAAACCTAGATAGTCCAAGTGCCCGCTAGTTAACCTACATAGTCCAAGGGCCCGCTAGTTAACCTACATAGTCCAAGGTCCGCTAGTTAACCTAGATAGTCAAAGTGCCCGCTAGTTAACCTACATAGTACAATGGCCCGCTAGTTGACCTAGATAGTCCAAGTGCCCGCTAGGGAATGTACATAGTCCAATTGCCCGTTAGGTAACTTAGATAGTGCAAGTGCGCGCTAGTTAACCTAGATAGTTCAAGTACCCGCTAGGTAACCTAGATCGTCCAAGGGCCCCCTAGTTAGCCTACATAGTCCAAGTGCCCGCTAGGCAACCTAGATAGTCCATGTGCCCGCTAAGGAACCTACATAGTCCAAGTGCATGCTAGTTAACCTAGATAGTCCTAGGACCCGCTAGTAAACCTACATAGTCCATGGGTCCGCTAGTTAACCTACATAGTGCAAGGGTCCGCTAGTTAACCTAGATAGTCCAAGTGCACGCTAGTTAAGCTACATAGTCCAAGGGCCCGCTAGTTGACCTAGATCGTGCAAGTGTCCGCTAGTTAACCTACATAGTCCAAGTGCCCGCTAGGTAACCTAGATAGTCCAACTGCCCGCTAGGGATCCTTCATAATCCAAGTGCCTGCTAGGTAACCTAGATATTCCAAGTGCCCGCTAGTTAACCTAGATAGTCCTAGTGCCCGTTAGTTAACCTAGATAGGCCAGGTGCCCACTAGGGGACATATATTGTCCAAGGGCCCGCTAGGTAACCTAGATAGTCCAAGTGTGCTAGGGTATGTACATAGTCCAAGTGCCTGCTGGGAAACCTAGATAGTTCAAGTGCCCGCTAGGGATCCTTCATAATCTAAGTGCCTGCTAGGTAACCTAGATAGTCCAAGTGCCCGCTAGATAACCTAGACAGTCCTAGTGCCCGCTAGGTAACCTAGATAGTCCAAGTGCGCGCTAGGTAACCTATACAGTCCAAATGCCCGCTAGGAAACCTAGATAGTCCAAGTGCCCGCTAGTTAACCTACATAGTCCAAGGGCCCGCTAGTTAACCTACATAGTCCAAGGTCCGCTAGTTAACATAGAGAGTCAAAGTGCCCGCTAGTTAACCTACATAGTACAATGGCCCGCTAGTTGACCTAGATAGTCCAAGTGCCCGCTAGTTAACCTAGATAGTCAAAGTGCCCGCTAGTTAACCTAAGTAGTACAAATGTCCAATAGGAATCCTACATAGTCCAAGTGCCCGCTAGGTAACCTAATTAGTCCAAGTACCCGTTCGTTAACCTAGATAGTCAAAGTGCCCGCTAGGTAACCTAGACAGTCCAAGTGCCCGCTAGGTTACCTACATATTCCAAGGGCCCACTAGTTAACCTAGATAGTCCAGGTGCCCGCTAGGTAACCTAGATAGTCCAAGTGACCGCTAGTTAACCTACATAGTCCAAGTGCCCGCTAAGTAACCTAGATAGTCAAAGTGCCCGTTAGGTAACCTAGATAGTCAAAGTGCCCGTTAGGTAACCTAGATAGTCCAAGTGCACGCTAGGTAACCTACATTGTCCAAGTTCCCGCTAGGTAACCTAGATAGTCCAAGTGCCCGTTACCTAACCTAGATAGTCCAAGTGCCCACTAGGCAACATACATAGTCCAATTGCCCGTTCGTTAACCTAGAAGTCCAAGTGCCCGCTATGTAACCTACACAGTCAAAGTGTCCACTAGGTTACCTGCATAGTCCATGTGCCCGTTCGTTAACCTAGATAGTCCGAGTGCCCACTAGGGAACCTATATAGTCCAAGTGCTATCTAGGTAACCTAGGTAGTCCAAGGGCCCGCAAGTTAACCTACATAATCCAAGGGCTCGCTTGTTAACTTTGATAGTCCAAGTGCCCGTTAGTTAACCTAGATCGTCCAAGTACTGGCTAGTTAACCTACATAGTCCAAGGGCCCACTAGTTATCCTAGATCGTCCATTTGTCCTCTAGTTAACCTACATAGTCTAAGTGCACGCTAGGTAACCTACATAGTGCGAGTGTCAGCCAGATAACCTACATAGTCCAAGTGCCAGTTAGGTAACCTAGATAGTCCAAGTGCCCGCTAGGTAACCTACATAGTGCAAGTGTCCACTAGTTAACCTACGTAGTCCAAGGTCCCGGTAGTTAACCTACATAGTCCAAGTGCCCGGTAGTTAACTTACATAGTTCAAGTGTCCGTAGGGAACATACATAGTCCAAGTGCCAGCTAGGGAACAAAAATAGTCCAAGTGCCCGCTAGGGAACCTACGTAGTCCAAGTTCCCGCTAGGGAATCTACATAGTCCAAGGGCCCGCTAGTTAACGTAGATAGTCCAAGTGCCGCTAGTTAATCTACATAGTCCAAGTGCTCGCTAGGAACCTAGATAGTCCAAGTGCACGCTCTGGAACCTACATAGTCCAAGTGCCTGCTAGGGAACCTACATAGTCCAAGTGCCCGCTCTGGAACATACATAGGTCAAGTGCCCGCTCTGGAACATACATAGGCCAAGTGCCCGCTAGGGAATCTACATAGTCCAAGGGCCCGCTAGTTAACGTAGATAGTCCAAGTACTTGCTAGTTAACCTAGATCTTCCAAGTGCCCGCTAGTTAACCTACATAGTCCAAGGGCCCGCTAGTTGACCTACATAGTCCAAGGTCCCGCTAGTTAACCTACATTGTCCAAGGGCCCGCGAGGTAACCTAGACAGTTCAAGGGACAACTAGGTTACCTACATAGTCCAAGTGCTCGCTAGTTAACCTAGATTGTCCAAGTGCCCGCTAGTTAACCTAGATAGACCACGTACCCGCTAGGGAACGTACCTTGTCCAAGTGCCCGATAGGGAACCTACATAGTCCAAGTGCCCGCTAGTTAACATAGGTAGTCCAAGTACCCGCTAGGAAACGTACATAGTCCAAGTGCCCGCTAGTTAACGTACATAGTACAAGTGCCTGCTAGGTAACGTAGATAGTCCAAGTGCCCGCTAGGGAACTTACATAGTCCCAGGGCCCGCTAGGGAACCTACATAGTCCAAGTGCCTGTTAGCTAACCTAGATAGTCCCAGTGCCCGCTAGGTAACCTAGATAGTCCAACAGCCCGGTAGGTAACCTACATACTCCAAGTACCCGCTAGGTAACGTAGATAGTTCAAGTGCCAGCTAGGTAACCTAGATACTCCAACTGCCCGCTAGATAACCTACAAAGTCTAATTGCCCGCTCAGTAATCTATATAGTCCAAAAGCCCGAAGGGAGCCTACATAATCCAAATGCCCACTACGTAACCTAGATAGTCCAAGGGCCTGCTAGGTAACCTACATAGTCCTAGTGCCCCTAGTTAACCTACATTCTCCAAGTGCCCGATAGGTAACCTACATAGTCCAAGTGCCCCTAGTTAACCTACATTCTCCAAGTGCCCGCTAGGTAACCTACATAGTCCAAATGTCTGCTAGGGAAACTACACAGTCCAAGTGCCCGCTAGTTAACCTGGATAGTCCAAGTGCCCGCTAGGTAACCTACATAGTCCAAGTGCCCATTACCTAACCTAGATAGTCCAAGTGCCCGCTAGGTTACCTGCATATTCCAAGTGCCCGCTAGTTAACCTAGATTGTCCAAGTGCCTGCTAGTTAACCTACATAGTCCAAGTGCCCGTTCGTTAACCTAGATAGTCCAAGTGCCCGCTAGGAAACCTACATAGTCCAAGGGCCCGCTAGTTGACCTAGATCGTGCAAGTGTCCGCTAGTTAACCTACATAGTCCAAGTGCCCGCTAGGTAACCTAGATAGTCCAACTGCCCGCTAGGGATCCTTCATAATCCAAGTGCCTGCTAGGTAACCTAGATATTCCAAGTGCCCGCTAGTTAACCTAGATAGTCCTAGTGCCCGTTAGTTAACCTAGATAGTCCAGGTGCCCACTAGGGCACATATATAGTCCAAGGGCCCGCTGGGTAACCTAGATAGTCCAAGTGCCCGTTCGGTAACCTAGATAGTCCAAGTGCTCTTTATGGAACCAAGATAGTCCAAGGGCCCGATAGTAAACCTACATAGTTCATGGGCCCGATAGTTAACCTACATAATGCAAGTGTCAGCTAGTTTACCTACATATTCCAAGTGCCCCCTAGTTAACCTACATAATCTAAGTGCCCGTTAGCTATCCTAGGTAGCCCAAGGGCCCGCTAGTTGACTTACATAGTCCAAGTGCCAGCTAGGTAACTTAGATAGTACAAGTGCCCGCTAGGGAACCTAGATAGTCCAAGTGCCTGTTAGCTAACCTAGATAGTCCAAGTGGCGGCTAGGTAACCTACATAGTCCAAGTGCCCGTTCATTAACCTAGATAATCCAAGTGCCCGCTAGGTAACCTAGACAGTCCAAGTGCCCCCTAATTAACCTACATAGTCCAAGTGCCCAAAAGGGAACCTACATAATCCAAGTGCCCGCTAGGGAACCTACATAGTCCAAGTGCCCACTAGGCAACCTACATAGTCCAAGTGCCCGTTAGTTAACCTAGATAGTCAAAGTGCCTGCTGGGTAACCTAGATAGTCCAGGTGCCCGCTAGGTAACCTACATAGTCCAAGTTCCCGCTTGTTAACCTAAATAGTCCAAATGCCCGCTAGGGAAACTACATAGTCCAAGTGCCGGCTAGTTAACCTAGATAGTCCAAGTGCCTGCTAGTAAACCTACATAATCCATGGGCCCGCTAGTTAACCTACATATTGCAAGGGCCCGCTAGTTAACCTAGATCGTGGAAGTGTCCGCTAGTTAACCTACATAGTCCAAGTGCCTGCTAGTTAACCTAGATAGTCCAAGTGCCCGCTAGCGATCCTTCATAATTCAAGTGCCTGCTAGGTAACCTACATAGTCCAAGTGCCCGCTAGTTAACCTAGATAGTCCAAGTGCCCACTAGGGGACGTACATAGTCCAAGTGCCCGCTAGGTAACCTTGATAGTCCAAGTGCGCACTAGGGTATGTACATAGTCCAAGTGTCTGCTAGGAAACCTAGATAGTCCAAGTGCCCGCTAGTTAACCTACATAGTCCAAGGGCCCGCTAGTTAACCTACATAGTCCAAGGTCCCCTAGTTAAACTAGATAGTCAAAGTGCCCGCTAGGTAACCTAGACAGTCCAAGTGCCTGCTAGGTTACCTACATAGTCCAAGTGCCCGTTCGTTAACCTAGATAGTCCAAGTGCCCGCTAGGTAACCTACATTGTCCACGGGTCCGCTAGTTAACCTACATAGTCCAAGTGCCCGCTAGGTAACCTAGATAGTCAAAGTGCCCGTTAGGTAACCTAGATAGTCCAAGTGCCCGCTAGGTAACCTACATTGTCCAAGTTCCCGCTGGGTAACCTAGATAGTCCAAGTGCCCTTTACCTAACCTAGATAGTCCACGTGCCCGCTAGGCAAGATACATAGTCCAAGTGCCCGTTCGTTAACCTAGAAGTCCAAGTGCCCGCTATGTAACCTAGACAGTACAAGTGCCCGCTAGGTTACCTGCATAGTCCAAGTGCCCGTTCGTGAACCTAGATAGTCCAAGTGCCCGCTAGGGAACTTATATAGTCCAAGTGCTATCTAGGTAACCTAGATAGTACAAGGGCCCGCTAATTAATCTACATAGTCCAAGGGTCGCTTGTTAACTTTGATAGTCCAAGTGCCCTTTAGTTAACCTAGATCGTCCAAGTGCCCGCTAGTTAACCTAGATAGTCCAAGTGTCCTCTAGTTAACCTACATAGTGTAAGTGCCCGCTAGGTAACCTACATAGTGCAAGTGTCCGCTAGTTAACCTACATAGTCCAGTGCCCGCTATTTAACCTAGATAGTCCAAGTGCCAGCTAGGTAACCTACATAGTGCAAGTGTCCGCTAGTTAACCTACGTAGTCCAAGGGCCCGCTAGTTAACCTACATAGTCCAAGTGCCCGATAGTTAACTTACATAGTTCAAGTGTCCGTAAGGTACATACATAGTCCAAGTGCCCGCTAGGGAATCTACATAGTACAAGAGCCCGCTAGTTAACGTAGATAGTCCAAGTGCCGCTAGTTAATCTACATAGTCCAAGGGCCCGCTAGTTAACCTACATAGTCCAAGTACCCGCTAGTTAACCTAGATCGTCCAAGTGTCTGCTAGTTAACCTACATAGTCCAAGTGCTCGCTAGGGAACCTAGATAATCCAAGTGCCCGCTCTGGAACCTACATAGTCCAAGTTCCTGCTAGGGAACCAACATAGTCCAATTGCCCGCTCTGGAACATACATAGTCCAAGTGCCCCCTAGGGAATCTACATAGTCCAAGGGCCCGCTAGTTAACGTAGATAGTCCAAGTGCCGCTAGTTAATCTACATAATCCAAGGGCCCGCTAGTTAACCTACATAGTCCAAGTACCCGCTAGTTAACCTAGATCGTCCAAGTGCCCGCTAGTTGACCTACATAGTCAAAGGGCCCGCTAATTAACCTAGATAGTCCAAGGGCACGCTAGTTAACCTACATCGTCCAAGGGCCCGCTAGGTAACCTAGACAGTTCAAGTGAACACTAGGTTACCTACATAGTCCAAGTGCCTGTTCGTTAACCTACATACTCCAAGTGCCCGCTAGGTAACCTATATAGTCCAAATGCCCTCTAAGAACCCTAATAGTCCAAGTGCCCGCTAGTTAACCTAGATAGTCCGAGTGCTCGCTAGTTACCCTAGATAGTCCATGTGCCCGCTAGTTAACCTAGATAGACCAAGTGCCCGCTAGGGAACCTACCTAATCCAAGTGCCCGATAGGGAACCTACATAGTCCAAGTGCCTGCTAGTTAACATAGATAGTCCAAGTGCCTGCTAGGTGACCAAGATAGTCCAAGTGTCCACTAGTTAACCTACATAGTCCAAGTGCCTGCTAGGTAACCTAGATAGTCCAAGTGCCCACTAGTTAACCTACATAGTCCAAGTTCCCCCTAGGTAACCTAGATAGTCCAAAGGCCCGCTAGGTAACCTACATTGTCCTAGTGCCCCCTAGTTAACCTACATTCTCCAAGTGCCCGATAGAGAATCTACATAGTCCAAGTGCCCGCTAGGTAACCTACATAGTCCAAATGACCGCTAGGTAACCTACATAGTCCAAGTGCCCGCTAGGTAACCTAGATAGCCCAAATGCCCGCTAGGGAACCCACATAGTCCAAGTGCCCTCTAGGGAACTTACATAGTCCAAGGGCCCTCTAGGGAACCTACAAAGTCCAAGTGCCCGTTAGTTAACCTAGATAGTCCCAGTGCCCGCTAGGTAACCTAGATAGTCCAACAGCCCGGTAGGTAACCTACAAAGTCTAAATGCCCGCTAGGTTATCTATATAGTCCAAATGCCCGCTAGGGAACCTACCTAGTCCAAGTGCCCGCTAGGTAACCCAGATAGTCCAAGTGCCGCTAGTTAACGTAGATAATCCAATGGCCGCTAGGTAACATAAGTAGTCCAAATGTCCGATAGGGATCCTACATAATCCAAGTGTCCGCTAGGTAACCTACATAGTCCAAGTGCCCATTCGTTAACCTAGATAGTCCAAGTGCCCGCTAGGTAACCTAGACTGTCCAAATGCCCGCTAGGTTACCTACATAGTCCAAGTGCCCGTTCGTTAACCTAGATAGTCCAAGGGCCCGCTAGGAAACCTACATAGTCCAAGGGCCCGCTAGGAAACCTAGATAGTCCAAGTGCCCGCTAGGTAACCTAGAGTCCAAGTGCTCGCTAGTTGACCTACATAGTCCAAGTGCCCGCTATGTAACCTAGATAGTCAAAGTGCCCTTTAGGTAACCTAGATTGTCTAAGTGCCCGCTAGGTAACTTACATTGTCCAAGTTCCCGATAGGTAACCTAGATAGTCCAAGTGTCCGTTAACTAACCTAGATAGTCCAAGTGCCCGCTAGGCAAACTACATAGTCCAAGAGCCCGTTCGTTAACCTAGAAGTCCAAGTGCCCGCTAGGTAACTTAGACAGTCCAAGTGCCCGCTAGGTAACCTATATAGTCCAAGTGCCCGCTAGGTAACCTAGATACTCCAAGGGCACGCTAGTTAACCTACATAGTCCAAGTGCCCGCTAGGCAACCTAGATAGTCCAAGTGCCCGCTAAGGAACCTACATAGTCCAAGTGCACGCTAGTTAACCTAGATAGTCCAAGTGCCCGCTAGTTAACCTAGATAGTCCAAGTGCCTGCTAGGTAACCTACATAGTGCAAGTGTCCGCTAGTTAACCTACATATTCCAAGTGCCCGCTAGTTAACATAGATAGTCCAAGTGCCGGCTAGGTAACCTAGAGTCCAAGTGCTTCCTAGTTAACCTACATAGTCCAAGTGCCCGCTGTGTAACCTAGATAGTCCAAGTGCCTGCTAGGTAACTTACATTGTCCCAGTTCCCGCTAGGTAACCTGGATAGTCCAAGTTCCCGTTACCTAACCTAGATAGTCCAAGTGCCCGCTAGGCAACCTACATTGTCCAAGAGCCCATTTGTTAACCTAGAAGTCCAAGTGCCCGCCAGGTAACCTAGAGAGTCCAAGTGCCTGCTAGGTTACCTGCATATTCCAACTGCCCGTTTGTTAACCTAGATATTCCAAGTGTCCACTAGGTAACCTACATTGTCCAAGTGCCCGCTAGGTAACCTATATAGGCCAAGTGCCCGCTAGGTAACCAAGATAGTCCAAGGACCCACTAGTTAAACTACATAGTCCAAGGGCTCACTTGTTAATTTTGATAGTCCAGCAGCCCGCTAGCTAACCTAGATTGTCCAAGTGCCTGCTAGTTAACCAACATAGTCCAAGGGCCCACTAGTTAACCTAGATAGTCCAAGTGTCCTCTAGTTAACATACATAGTCCAAGTGCCCGCTAGTTAACCTAGATTGTCCAAGTGCCTGCTAGTTAACCTACATAGTCCAAGTGCCCGCTAGGCAACCTAGATAGTCCAAGTGCCCGCTAAGGAACCTACATAGTCCAAGTGCACGCTAGTTAACATAGATAGTCCAAGTGCCCGCTAGTTAACCTAGATAGTCCAAGTGTCTGCTAGGTAACCTACATATTCCAAGTGCCCGCTAGTTAACATAGATAGTCCAAGTGCCCCTAGGGAACATACATAGTCCAAGTGCCCGCTAGGTAACCTAGATAGTTCAAGTACCTGCTTGGTAACCTCGATCGTCCAAAGGCTCCCTAGTTAGCCTACATAGTCCAAGTGCCCGCTAGGTAACATAGAACCTCCAAGTGCCCGTTCGGTAACCTAGATATTCCAAGTGCCTTTTAGGGAACCTAGATAGTCCAAGGGCCCGCTAGTAAACCTACATAGTCCATGCGCCCGCTAGTTAACCTACATAGTGCAACTGTCCGCTAGTTAACCTACATATTCCAAGTGCCCGCTAGTTAAACTA
The DNA here is from genome assembly GCF_050624435.1 of Tenrec ecaudatus. Lineage (NCBI taxonomy): Eukaryota > Metazoa > Chordata > Mammalia > Afrosoricida > Tenrecidae > Tenrec > Tenrec ecaudatus. Next base: position 2,328,338 of record NW_027457652.1, read on the forward strand.
CATAATCTAAGTGACCCTTAGCTAACCTAGATAGTCCAAGGTCCCGCGAGTTGACCTACATAGTCCTAGTGCCAGCTAGGTAATCTAGATAGTACAAGTGGCCCCTAGGGAACCTAGATTGTCCAAGTGCTTGTTAGCTAACCTAGATAGTCCAAGTGGCGGCTAGGTAACCTACATAGTCCAAGTGCCCGTTCGTTACTCTAGATAATCCAAGTGCCCGCTAGGTAACCTAGAGAGTCCAAGTGCCCGCTAGTTAACCAACATAGTCCAAGTGCCTGATAGGGAACCTACATAATCCAAGTGCCCGCTAGACAACCAACATAGTCCAAGTGCCCGTTAGTTAACCTAGATAGTCAAAGTGCCTGCTAGGTAACCTAGATAGTCCAAGTGCCCGCTAGGTAACCTACATAGTCCAAGTGCCCGCTAGGTAACCTAAATAGTCCAAATGCCCGCTAGGGAAACTACATAGTCGAAGTGCCCGCTAGTTAACCTAGATAGTCCAAGTGCCTGCTAGTAAACCTACATAATCCATGGGCACGCTAGTTAACCTACATAGTACAAGTGCCCGCTAAGGAACCTAGATAGTCCAAGTGCCCGCTCTGGAACCTACATAGTCCTAGTGCCTGCTAGGGAACCTACATAGTCCAAGTGCCCGCTCTGGAACATACATAGTCCAAGTGCCCACTAGGGAATCTACATAGTCCAAGGGCCCGCAAGTTAACCTACATAGTCCAAGTAAACGCTAGTTAACCTAGATCTTCCAAGTGCCCGGTAGTTAACCTACATAGTTCAAGGGTCCGCTAGTTAACCTACATAGTCCAAGGGCCCCCTTGTTAACCTACATCGTCCAAGGGCCCGCTAGTTAACCTAGATAGTCCAAGTGCCCGCTAGTTAACCTACATAGTCCAAGTGCCCGCTAGTTAACCTATATACCAAGTGCCTGCTACGTAACCTAGATAGTCCAAGGGCACGCTAGTTAACCTACATAGTACAATTGCCCGCTAAGGAACCTGGATATTCCAAGTGCCCGCTCTGGAACCTACATAGACCAAGTGCCTGCTAGGGAACCTACATAGTCCAAGTGCCCGCTCTGGAACATACATAGTCCAAGTGCCCGCTAGGGAATCTACATAGTCCAAGGGCCCGCAAGTTAACCTACATAGTCCAAGTACCCGCTAGGTAACCTAGACAGTACAAGTTACCACTACGTTACCTACATAATCCAAGTGCCTGTTCGTTAACCTCATAGTCCAAGTGCCCGCTAGGTAACTTATATAGTCCAAATGCCCGCTAGGGACCTTAATATTCCAAGTGCCCGCTAGTTAACCTAGATAGTCCAATTGCTCGCTAGTTAACCTAGATAGTCCAAGTGTCCTCTAGTTAACCTACATAGTCCAAGTGCCCGCTAGTTAACCTAGATTGTCCAAGTGCCTGCTAGTTAACCTACATAGTCCAAGTGCCCGCTAGGCAACCTAGATAGTCCAAGTGCCCGCTAAGGAACCTACATAGTCCAAGTGCACGCTAGTTAACTTAGATAGTCCAAGTGCCCGCTAGTTAACCTAGATAGTCCAAGTGCCTGCTAGTTAACCTACATATTCCAAGTGCCCGCTAGTTAACATAGATAGTCCAAGTGCCCCTAGGGAACATACATAGTCCAAGTGCCCGCTAGGTATCCTAGATAGTGCAAGTGCCCGCTAGTTAACCTAGATAGTTTAAGTACCCGCTTGGTAACCTCGATCGTCCAAGGGCTCCCTAGTTAGCCTACATAGTTCAAGTGCCCGCTAGGTAACCTAGATAGTCCAAGTGCCCGTTCGGTAACCTAGATAGTCCAACTGCCCTTTAGGGAACCGAGATAGTCCAAGGGCCCGCTAGTAAACCTATATAGTCCATGCGCCAGCTAGTTAACCTACATATTCCAAGTGCCCGCTAGTTATCCTACATAATCTAAGTGACCCTTAGCTAACCTAGATAGTCCTAGGGCCCGCTAGTTGACCTACATAGTCCTAGTGCCAGCTAGGTAACCTAGATAGTACAAGTGCCCGCTAGGGAACCTAGATAGTCCAAGAGCCTGTTAGCTAACCTAGATAGTCCAAGTGGCGGCTAGGTAACCTACATAGTCCAAGTGCCCGTTCGTTACTCTAGATAATCCAAGTGCCCGCTAGGTAACCTAGACAGTCCAAGTCCCCGCTAGTTAACCAACATAGTCCAAGTGCCTGATAGGGAACCTACATAATCCAAGGGCCCGCTAGACAACCAACATAGTCCAAGTGCCCGTTAGTTAACCTAGCTAGTCAAAGTGCCTGCTAGGTAACCTAGATAGTCCAAGTGCCCGCTAGGTAACCTACATAGTCCAAGTGCCCGCTAGGTAACCTAAATAGTCCAAATGCCCGCTAGGGAAACTACATAGTCCAAGTGCCCGATAGTTAACCTGGATAGTCCAAGTGCCTGCTAGTAAACCTACAGAATCCATGGGCCCGCTAGTTAACCTACATAGTGCAAGGGCCCGCTAGTTAACCTAGATCCTGCAAGTGTCCGCTAGTTAACCTACATAGTCCAAGTGCCCGCTAGTTAACCTATATACCAAGTGCCTGCTACGTAACCTAGATAGTCCAAGGGCACGCTAGTTAACCTACATACTACAAGTGCCCGCTAAGGAACCTAGATAGTCCAAGTGCCCGCTCTGGAACCTACATAGTCCAAGTGCCTGCTAGGGAACCTACATAGTCCAAGTGCCCGCTCTGGAACATACATAGTCCAAGGGCCCGCAAGTTAACTTACATAGCCCAAGTACACGCTAGTTAACCTAGATCTTGCAAGTGCCCGGTAGTTAACCTACATAGTTCAAGGGCCCGCTAGTTAACCTACATAGTCCAAGGGCCCGCTTGTTAACCTCCATCGTCCAAGGGCCCGCTAGTTAACCTAGGTAGTCCAAGTGCCCGCTAGTTAACCTGCATAGTCCAAGTGCCCGCTAGGTAACCTAGACAGTTCAAGTGACCACTAGGTTACCTACATAGTCCAAGTGCCTGTTCGTTAACCTCATATTCCAATTGCCCTCTAGCTAACCTATATAGTCCAAATGCCCGCTAGGGACCCTAATAGTGCAAGTGCCCGCTAGTTAACCTAGATAGTCCAAATGCTCGCTAGTTAACCTAGATAGTCCAAGTGCCCGCTAGTTAACCTAGATAGACCAAGTCCCCCCTAGGGAACCTACCAAGTCCAAGTGCCCGATAGGGAACCTACATAGTCCAAGTGCCCGCTAGGAAACGTACATAGTCCAAGTGCCCGCTAGTTAACCTACATAGTCCAAGTTCCCGCTAGGTAACGTAGATAGTCCAAGTGCCCGCTAGGGAACGTACATAGTCCAAGTGCCCGCTAGGTAGCCTAGATAGTCCAAGTGCCCGCTAGTTAACCTACATAGTCCAAGTGCCTGCTAGGTAACCTAGATCGTCCAAGTGCCCGCTAGTTAACCTACATAGTCCAAGGGCCCGCTAGTTAACCTACATAGCCCAAGGTCCGCTAGTTAACCTAGATAGTCCAAGTGCCCGATAGTTAACCTAGATCGTCCAAGTGCCCGCTAGTTAACCTAGATCGTCCAAGTGCCCGCTAGTTAACCTAGATTGTCCAAGTGCTGCTAGTTAACCTACATAGTCCAAGGGCCCACTAGTTAACCTAGATAGTCCCAGTGTCCTCTAGTTAACCTACATAGTCCAAGTGCCCACTAGTTAACCTATATACCAAGTTCCCGCTACGTAACCTAGAGAGTCCATGGGCACGTTAGTTAACCTACATAGTTCAAGGGCCCGCTAGTTAACATACATATTCCAAGTGCCCGCTAGTTAACCTACATAATCTAAGTGCCCATTAGCTAACCTAGATAGTCCAAGGCTCCGCCATTTGACCTACATATTCCAAGTGCCAGCTAGGTAACCTAGATAGTACAAGTGCCCGCTAGGGAACCTAGATAGTCCAAGTGCCTGTTAGCTAACCTAGATAGTCCAAGTGGCGGCTAGGTAACCTACATTGTCAAAATGCCCGTTAATTAACCTAGATAGACAAAGTGCCTGCTAGGAAACCTAGATAGTCCAAGTACCCGCTAGGTTATCTATATAGTACAAATGCCCGCTAGGGAACCTACATAGTCCAAGTGCCCTCTAGTTAAGCTAGATCGTCCAAGTGCCCGCTAGTTAACCTACATAGTCCAAGGGCCCACAAGTTAACCTACATAGTCCAAGGCCCGCTAGTTAACCTAGATAGTCCAAGTGCTCGCGAGTTAACCTACATAGTACAAGGGCCCGCTAGTTGACCTAGATAGTCCAAGTGCCCGCTAGGTATCCTAAGTAGTACAAATGGCTGATAGGGATCCTACATAGTCCAAGTGCCCGCTAGGTAATCTACATAGTCCAAGTGCCCGTTCGTTAACCTAGATAGTCCAAGTGCCCGCTAGGTAACCTAGATTGTCCAAGGGCCCGCTAGGTTACCTACATAGTCCAAGTCCCCGTTCGTTAACCTAGATAGTCCAAGTACCCACTAGGTAACCTACATAGTCCAATGGCCCGCTAGGTAACCTAGATAGCCCAAGTGCCCGCTAGGTAACCTAGAGTCCATGTGCTCGCTAGTTAACCTACATAGTCCAAGTGCCCGCTATATAACCTAGATAATCAAAGTGCCCGTTAGGTAACCTAGATAGTCCAAGTGCCCGCTAGGTAACTTACATTGTCCATGTTCCCGCTAGGTAACTTAGATAGTCCAAGTGCCCGTTACCTAACCTAGATGGTCCAAGTGCCTGCTAGGAAATCTACATAGTTCAAGAGCCCGTTCGTTATCCTAGAAGTCCAAGTGCCCGCTAGGTAACCTACATAGTCCAAGTGCCCGCTAGGTAACCTAGATAGTCCAAGTGCCCATTACCTAACCTAGATAGTCCAAGTGCCCGCTAGGTTACCTGCATATTCCAAGTGCCCGTTCGTTAACCTAGATAGTCCAAGTGCCTGCTCGTTAACCTACATAGTCCAAGGGCCCACTAGTTAATCTAGATAGTCCAAGTGTCCTCTAGTTAACCTACATAGTCCAAGTGCCCGCTAGGTAACCTAGATAGTCCAAGGGCCCGCTAGTTAACCTACATAGTCCAAGGGCTCACCTGTTAACTTTGATAGTCCAAGTGACCGCTAGTTAACCTAGATCATCCAAGTGCCCGCTAGTTTACCTAGATTGTCCAAGTGCCTGCTAGTTAACCTACATAGTCAAAGGGCCCACTAGTTAACCTAGATAGTCCAAGTGTCCTCTAGTTAAACTACATAGTCCATGTGCCCGCTAGGGAACCTACATAGTCCAAGTGCCCGCTAGGTAACCTAGATAGTCCAAGTGCCCTCTAGTTAAGCTAGATCGTCCAAATGCCCGCTAGTTAACCTACATAGTCCAAGGGCCCACTAGTTAACCTACATAGTACAAGGGCCCGCTAGTTGACCTAGATAGTCCAAGTGCCCGCTAGGTATCCTAAGTAGTACAAATGTCTGATAGGGATCCTACATAGTCCAAGTGCCCGCTAGGTAATCTACATAGTCCAAGTGCCCGTTCGTTAAGCTAGATACTCCAAGTGCCCGCTAGGTAACCTAGACGGTCCAAGTGCCCGCTAGGTTACCTACATAGTACAAGTGCCCGTTCGTTAACCTAGATAGTCCAAGTACCCGCTAGGTAACCAACATAGTCCAAGTGCACGCTAGTTAACTTAGATAGTCCAAGTGCCCGCTAGTTAACCTAGATAGTCGAAGGGCCTGCTAGGTAACCTACATATTCCAAGTGCCCGCTAGTTAACATAGATAGTCCAAGTGCCCCTAGGGAACATACATAGTCCAAGTGCCCGCTAGGTAACCTAGATAGTGCAAGTGCCCGCTAGTTAACCTAGATAGTTTAAGTACCCGCTTGGTAACCTCGATCGTCCAAGGGCTCCCTAGTTAGCCTACATAGTTCAAGTGCCCGCTAGGTAACCTAGATAGTCCAAGTGCCCGATAGTTAACCTAGATCGTCCAAGTGCCCGCTAGTTAACCTAGATCGTCCAAGTGCCCGCTAGTTAACCTAGATTGTCCAAGTGCTGCTAGTTAACCTACATAGTCCAAGGGCCCACTAGTTAACCTAGATAGTCCAAGTGTCCTCTAGTTAACCTACATAGTCCAAGTGCCCACTAGTTAACCTATATACCAAGTTCCCGCTACGTAACCTAGAGAGTCCATGGGCACGTTAGTTAACCTACATAGTTCAAGGGCCCGCTAGTTAACATACATATTCCAAGTGCCCGCTAGTTAACCTACATAATCTAAGTGCCCGTAAGCTAACCTAGATAGTCCAAGGCTCCGCCATTTGACCTACATATTCCAAGTGCCAGGTAGGTAACCTAGATAGTACAAGTGCCCGCTAGGGAACCTAGATAGTCCAAGTGCCTGTTAGCTAACCTAGATAGTCCAAGTGGCGGCTAGGTAACCTACATTGTCAAAATGCCCGTTAATTAACCTAGATAGACAAAGTGCCTGCTAGGAAACCTAGATAGTCCAAGTACCCGCTAGGTTATCTATAAAGTCCAAATGCCCGCTAGGGAACCTACATAGTCCAAGTGCCCGCTAGGTAACCTAGATAGTCCAAGTGCCCTCTAGTTAAGCTAGATCGTCCAAGTGCCCGCTAATTAACCTACATAGTCCAAGGGCCCGCTAGTTAACCTACATAGTCCAAGGCCCGCTAGTTAACCTAGATAGTCCAAGTGCTCGCGAGTTAACCTACATAGTACAAGGGCCCGCTAGTTGACCTAGATAGTCCAAGTGCCCGCTAGGTATCCTAAGTAGTACAAATGGCTGATAGGGATCCTACATAGTCCAAGTGCCCGCTAGGTAATCTACATAGTCCAAGTGCCCGTTCGTTAACCTAGATAGTCCAAGTGCCCGCTAGGTAACCTAGATTGTCCAAGGGCCCGCTAGGTTACCTACATAGTCCAAGTCCCCGTTCGTTAACCTAGATAGTCCAAGTACCCGCTAGGTAACTTACATAGTCCAATGGCCCGCTAGGTAACCTAGATAGCCCAAGTGCCCGCTAGGTAACCTAGAGTCCATGTGCTCGCTAGTTAACATACATAGTCCAAGTGCCCGCTATATAACCTAGATAATCAAAGTGCCCGTTAGGTAACCTAGATAGGCCAAGTGCCCGCTAGGTAACTTACATTGTCCATGTTCCCGCTAGGTAACTTAGATAGTCCAAGTGCCCCTTACCTAACCTAGATAGTCCAAGTGCGTGCTAGGAAATCTACATAGTTCAAGAGCCCGTTCGTTATCCTAGAAGTCCAAGTGCCCGCTAGGTAACCTACATAGTCCAAGTGCCCGCTAGGTAACCTAGATAGTCCAAGTGCCCATTACCTAACCTAGATAGTCCAAGTGCCCGCTAGGTTACCTGCATATTCCAAGTGCCCGTTCGTTAACCTAGATAGTCCAAGTGCCTGCTCGTTAACCTACATAGTCCAAGGGCCCACTAGTTAATCTAGATAGTCCAAGTGTCCTCTAGTTAACCTACATAGTCCACGTGCCCGCTAGGTAACCTAGATAGTCCAAGGGCCCGCTAGTTAACCTACATAGTCCAAGGGCTCACCTGTTAACTTTGATAGTCCAAGTGACCGCTAGTTTACCTAGATCATCCAAGTGCCCGCTAGTTAACCTAGATTGTCCAAGTGCCTGCTAGTTAACCTACATAGTCAAAGGGCCCACTAGTTAACCTAGATAGTCCAAGTGTCCTCTAGTTAACCTACATAGTCCATGTGCCCGCTAGGGAACCTACATAGTCCAAGTGCCCGCTAGGTAACCAAGATAGTCCAAGTGCCCTCTAGTTAAGCTAGATCGTCCAAATGCCCGCTAGTTAACCTACATAGTCCAAGGGCCCACTAGTTAACCTACATAGTACAAGGGCCCGCTAGTTGACCTAGATAGTCCAAGTGCCCGCTAGGTATCCTAAGTTGTACAAATGTCTGATAGGGATCCTACATAGTCCAAGTGCCCGCTAGGTAATCTACATAGTCCAAGTGCCCGTTCGTTAAGCTAGATACTCCAAGTGCCCGCTAGGTAACCTAGACGGTCCAAGTGCCCGCTAGGTTACCTACATAGTACAAGTGCCCGTTCGTTAACCTAGATAGTCCAAGTACCCGCTAGGTAACCTACATAGTCCAGGTGCACGCTAGTTAACTTAGATAGTCCAAGTGCCCGCTAGTTAACCTAGATAGTCCAAGTGCCTGCTAGGTAACCTACATATTCCATGTGCCCGCTAGTTAACATAGATAGTCCAAGTGCCCCTAGGGAACATACATAGTCCAAGTGCCCGCTAGGTAACCTAGATAGTGCAAGTGCCCGCTAGTTAACCTAGATAGTTTAAGTACCCGCTTGGTAACCTCGATCGTCCAAGGGCTCCCTAGTTAGCCTACATAGTTCAAGTGCCCGCTAGGTAACCTAGATAGTCCAAGTGCCCGTTCGGTAACCTAGATAGTCCAACTGCCCTTTAGGGAACCTAGATAGTCCAAGGGCCCGCTAGTAAACCTACATAGTCCATGCGCCCGCTAGTTAACCTACATATTCCAAGTGCCCGCTAGTTAACCTACATAATCTAAGTGACCCTTAGCTAACCTAGATAGTCCTAGGGCCCGCTAGTTGACCTACATAGTCCTAGTGCCAGCTAGGTAACCTAGATAGTACAAGTGCCCGCTAGGGAACCTAGATAGTCCAAGTGCCTGTTAGCTAACCTAGATAGTCCAAGTGGCGGCTAGGTAACCTACATAGTCCAAGTGCCCGTTCGTTACTCTAGATAATCCAAGTGCCCGCTAGGTAACCTAGACAGTCCAAGTGCCCGCTAGTTAACCAACATAGTCCAAGTGCCTGATAGGGAACCTACATAATCCAAGGGCCCGCTAGACAACCAACATAGTCCAAGTACCCGTTAGTTAACCTAGATAGTCAAAGTGCCTGCTAGGTAACCTAGATATTCCAAGTGCCCGCTAGTTAACCTAAGTAGTACAAATGTCCAATAGGAATCCTACATAGTCCAAGTGCCCGCTAGGTAACCTAATTAGTCCAAGTACCCGTTCGTTAACCTAGATAGTCAAAGTGCCCGCTAGGTAACCTAGACAGTCCAAGTGCCCGCTAGGTTACCTACATATTCCAAGGGCCCACTAGTTAACCTAGATAGTCCAGGTGCCCGCTAAGTAACCTAGATAGTCCAAGTGACCGCTAGTTAACCTACATAGTCCAAGTGCCCGCTAAGTAACCTAGATAGTCAAAATGCCCGTTAGGTAACCTAGATAGTCCAAGTGCACGCTAGGTAACCTACATTGTCCAAGTTCCCGCTAGGTAACCTAGATAGTCCAAGTGCCCGTTACCTAACCTAGATAGTCCAAGTGCCCACTAGGCAACATACATAGTCCAATTGCCCGTTCGTTAACCTAGAAGTCCAAGTGCCCGCTATGTAACCTACACAGTCAAAGTGTCCACTAGGTTACCTGCATAGTCCATGTGCCCGTTCGTTAACCTAGATAGTCCGAGTGCCCACTAGGGAACCTATATAGTCCAAGTGCTATCTAGGTAACCTAGATAGTCCAAGGTCTCGCAAGTTAACCTACATAATCCAAGGGCTCGCTTGTTAACTTTGATAGTCCAAGTGCCCGTTTGTTAACCTAGATCGTCCAAGTACTGGCTAGTTAACCTACATAGTCCAAGGGCCCACTAGTTATCCTAGATCGTCCATGTGTCCTCTAGTTAACCTACATAGTCTAAGTGCACGCTAGGTAACCTACATAGTGCGAGTGTCAGCCAGATAACCTACATAGTCCAAGTGCCAGTTAGGTAACCTAGATAGTCCAAGTGCCCGCTAGGTAACCTACATAGTGCAAGTGTCCGCTAGTTAACCTACGTAGTCCAAGGTCCCGGTAGTTAACCTACATAGTCCAAGTGCCCGGTAGTTAACTTACATAGTTCAAGTGTCCGTAGGGAACATACATAGTCCAAGTGCCCGCTAGGGAACAAAAATAGTCCAAGTGCCCGCTAGGAAACCTATGTAGTCCAAGTGCCCGCTAGGGAATCTACATAGTCCAAGGGCCCGCTAGTTAACGTAGATAGTCCAAGTGCCGCTAGTTAATCTACATAGTCCAAGTGCTCGCTAAGGAACCTAGATAGTCCAAGTGCACGCTCTGGAACCTACATAGTCCAAGTGCCTGCTAGGGAACCTACATAGTCCAAGTGCCCGCTCTGGAACATACAAAGGCCAAGTGCCCGCTCAGGAACATACATAGGCCAAGGGCCCGCTAGGGAATCTACATAGTCCAAGGGCCCGCTAGTTAACCTAGATCTTCCAAGTGCCCGCTAGTTAACCTACATAGTCCAAGGGCCCGCTAGTTGACCTACATAGTCCAAGGTCCCGCTAGTTAACCTACATTGTCCAAGGGCCCGCGAGGTAACCTAGACAGTTCAAGGGACCACTAGGTTACCTACATAGTCCAATTGCTCGCTAGTTAACCTAGATTGTCCAAGTGCCCGCTAGTTAACCTAGATAGACCACGTACCCGCTAGGGAACGTACCTTGTCCAAGTGCCCGATAGGGAACCTACATAGTCCAAGTGCCCGTTAGGTAACTTAGATAGTGCAAGTGCGCGCTAGTTAACCTAGATAGTTCAAGTACCCGCTAGGTAACCTAGATCGTCCAAGGGCCCCCTAGTTAGCCTACGTAGTCCAAGTGCCCGCTAGGCAACCTAGATAGTCCATGTGCCCGCTAAGGAACCTACATAGTCCAAGTGCACGCTAGTTAACCTAGATAGTCCTAGGACCCGCTAGTAAACCTACATAGTCCATGGGTCCGCTAGTTAACCTACATAGTGCAAGGGTCCGCTAGTTAACCTAGAAAGTCCAAGTGCACGCTAGTTAAGCTACATAGTCCAAGGGCCCGCTAGTTGACCTAGATCGTGCAAGTGTCCGCTAGTTAACCTACATAGACCAAGTGCCCGCTAGGTAACCTAGATAGTCCAACTGCCCGCTAGGGATCCTTCATAATCCAAGTGCCTGCTAGGTAACCTAGATATTCCAAGTGCCCACTAGTTAACCTAGATAGTCCTAGTGCCCGTTAGTTAACCTAGATAGTCCAGGTGCCCACTAGGGGACATATATAGTTCAAGGGCCCGCTAGGTAACCTAGATAGTCCAAGTGCGCGCTAGGGTATGTACATAGTCCAAGTGCCTGCTGGGAAACCTAGATAGTCCAAGTGCCCGCTAGGGATCCTTCATAATCTAAGTGCCTGCTAGGTAACCTAGATAGTCCAAGTGCCCGCTAGATAACCTAGACAGTCCTAGTGCCCGCTAGGTAACCTAGATAGTCCAAGTGCGCGCTAGGTAACCTATACAGTCCAAATGCCCGCTAGGAAACCTAGATAGTCCAAGTGCCCGCTAGTTAACCTACATAGTCCAAGGGCCCGCTAGTTAACCTACATAGTCCAAGGTCCGCTAGTTAACCTAGATAGTCAAAGTGCCCGCTAGTTAACCTATATAGTACAAGGGCCCGCTAGTTGACCTAGATAGTCCAAGTGCCCGCTAGTTAACCTAGATAGTCAAAGTGCCCGCTAGTTAACCTAAGTAGTACAAATGTCCAATAGGAATCCTACATAGTCCAAGTGCCCGCTAGGTAACCTAATTAGTCCAAGTACCCGTTCGTTAACCTAGATAGTCAAAGTGCCCGCTAGGTAACCTAGACAGTCCAAGTGCCCGCTAGGTTACCTACATATTCCAAGGGCCCACTAGTTAACCTAGATAGTCCAGGTGCCCGCTAGGTAACCTAGATAGTCCAAGTGACCGCTAGTTAACCTACATAGTCCAAGTGCCCGCTAAGTAACCTAGATAGTCAAAGTGCCCGTTAGGTAACCTAGATAGTCAAAGTGCCCGTTAGGTAACCTAGATAGTCCAAGTGAACGCTAGGTAACCTACATTGTCCAAGTTCCCGCTAGGTAACCTAGATAGTCCAAGTGCCCGTTACCTAACCTAGATAGTCCAAGTGCCCACTAGGCAACATACATAGTCCAATTGCCCGTTCGTTAACCTAGAAGTCCAAGTGCCCGCTATGTAACCTACACAGTCAAAGTGTCCACTAGGTTACCTGCATAGTCCATGTGCCCGTTCGTTAACCTAGATAGTCCGAGTGCCCACTAGGGAACCTATATAGTCCAAGTGCTATCTAGGTAACCTAGATAGTCCAAGGGCCCGCAAGTTAACCTACATAATCCAAGGGCTCGCTTGTTAACTTTGATAGTCCAAGTGCCCGTTAGTTAACCTAGATCGTCCAAGTACTGGCTAGTTAACCTACATAGTCCAAGGGCCCACTTGTTATCCTAGATCGTCCATGTGTCCTCTAGTTAACCTACATAGTCTAAGTGCACGCTAGGTAACCTACATAGTGCGAGTGTCAGCCAGATAACCTACATAGTCCAAGTGCCAGTTAGGTAACCTAGATAGTCCAAGTGCCCGCTAGGTAACCTACATAGTGCAAGTGTCCGCTAGTTAACCTACGTAGTCCAAGGTCCCGGTAGTTAACCTACATAGTCCAAGTGCCCGGTAGTTAACTTACATAGTTCAAGTGTCCGTAGGGAACATACATAGTCCAAGTGCCCGCTAGGGAACAAAAATAGTCTAAATGCCCGCTAGGGAACCTATGTAGTCCAAGTGCCCGCTAGGGAATCTACATAGTCCAAGGGCCCGCTAGTTAACGTAGATAGTCCAAGTGCCGCTAGTTAATCTACATAGTCCAAGTGCTCGCTAAGGAACCTAGATAGTCCAAGTGCACGCTCTGGAACCTACATAGTCCAAGTGCCTGCTAGGGAACCTACATAGTCCAAGTGCCCGCTCTGGAACATACATAGGCCAAGGGCCCGCTAGGGAATCTACATAGTCCAAGGGCCCGCTAGTTAACGTAGATAGTCCAAGTACCCGCTAGTTAACCTAGATCTTCCAAGTGCCCGCTAGTTAACCTACATAGTCCAAGGGCCCGCTAGTTGACCTACATACTCCAAGGTCCCGCAAGTTAACCTACATTGTCCAAGGGCCCGCGAGGTAACCTAGACAGTTCAAGGGACCACTAGGTTACCTACATAGTCCAAGTGCTCGCTAGTTAACCTAGATTGTCCAAGTGCCCGCTAGTTAAGCTAGATAGACCACGTACCCGCTAGGGAACGTACCTTGTCCAAGTGCCCGATAGGGAACCTACATAGTCCAAGTGCCCGCTAGTTAACATAGGTAGTCCAAGTACCCGCTAGGAAACGTACATAGTCCAAGTGCCCGCTAGTTAACGTACATAGTACAAGTGCCTGCTAGGTAACGTAGATAGTCCAAGTGCCCGCTAGGGAACTTACATAGTCCCAGGGCCCGCTAGGGAACCTACATAGTCCAAGTGCCTGTTAGCTAACCTAGATAGTCCCAGTGCCCGCTAGGTAACCTAGATAGTCCAACAGCCCGGTAGGTAACCTACATACTCCAAGTACCCGCTAGGTAACGTAGATAGTTCAAGTGCCAGCTAGGTAACCTAGATACTCCAAGTGCCCGCTAGATAACCTACAAAGTCTAATTGCCCGCTCAGTAATCTATATAGTCCAAATGCCCGAAGGGAGCCTACATAATCCAAATGCCCACTACGTAACCTAGATAGTCCAAGGGCCTGCTAGGTAACCTACATAGTCCTAGTGCCCCTAGTTAACCTACATTCTCCAAGTGCCCGTTAGGTAACCTACATAGTCCATATACCCTCTAGTTAACCTACATAGTTCAAGTGCCCGATAGGGAACCTACATAATCCAAGTGCCCGCTAGGGAACCTACATAGTCCAAGTGCCAGTTAGGTAAACTAGATAGTCCAAATGCCCGCCAGGAAACCCACATAGTCCAAGTGCCCGCTAGGGAACTTACATAGTACAAGGGCCCGCTAGGGAACCTACATAGTCCAAGTGCCCGTTCGTTAACCTAGATAGTCCAAGTGCCCGCTAGGAAACCTACATAGTCCAAGGGCCCGCTAGGTAACCTAGATAGTCCAAGTGCCCGCTAGGTAACCTAGATAGTCCAAGTGCCCGCTAGGTAACCTAGAGTCCAAGTGCTCGCTAGTTAACCTACATAGTCCAAGTGCCCGCTATGTAACCTAGATAGTCCAAGTGCCCGTAAGGTAACCTAGATAATCCAAGTGCCCCCTAGGTAACTTACACTGACCAATTTCCCGCTAGGTAACCTAGATAGTCCAAGTGCCCCTTACCTAACCTAGATAGTCCAAGTGCCCGCTAGGCAACCTACATAGTCCAAGAGCCCATTCGTTAACCTAGAAGTCCAAGTGCCCGCTTGGTAACCTAGACAGTAGAAGTGCCCGCTAGGTTACCTGCATATTCCATGTGCCCGTTCGTTAACCTAGATAGTCAAAGTGCCCACTAGGTAAACTACAGAGTCCAAGTGCCCGCTAGGTAACCTATAAAGTCCAAATGCCCGCTAGGTAACCTACATAGTCCAAGGGCTCACTTGTTAACTTTGATAGTCCAAGTGCCTGCTAGTTAACCTAGATCGTCCAAGTGCCCGCTTGTTAACCTAGATTTTCCAAGTGCCTGCTAGTTAACCTACATAGTCCAAGGGCCCACTAGTTAACCTAGATAGTCCAAGCGTCCTCTAGTTAACCTACATAGTGCAAGTGCCCGCTAGTAAACCTACATAATTAGAGTGCCCGTTAGCTAACCTAGATAGTCCAAGGGCCCGCTAGTTGACATACATATTCCAAGTGCCAGCTAGGTAACCTACATAGTACAAGTGCGCGCTAGGGAACCTAGATAGTCCAAGTGCCTGTTAGCTAACCTAGATAGTGCAAGTGGCGGCTAAGTAACGTACATAGTCCCAGTGCCCATTCGTAAACCTATATAATCCCAGTGCCCGCTAGGTAACCTAGACAGTCCAAGTGCCCGCTAGTTAACCTACATAGTCCAAGTGCCCGCTAGGTAACCTACATAGTCCAAGGGCTCACTTGTTAACTTTGATAGTCCAAGTGCCCTTTAGTTAACCTAGATCGTCCAAGTGCCCGCTAGTTAACCTAGATCGTCCAAGTGTCCTCTAGTTAACCTACATAGTGTAAGTGCCCGCTAGGTAACCTACATAGTGCAAGTGTCCGCTAGTTAACCTACATAGTCCAAGTGCCCGCTATTTAACCTAGATAGTCCAAGTGCCAGCTAGGTAACCTATATAGTGCAAGTGTCCGCTAGTTAACCTACGTAGTCCAAGGGCCCGCTAGTTAACCTACATAGTCCAAGTGCCCGATAGTTAACTACATAGTTCAAGTGTCCGTAAGGTACATACATAGTCCAAGTGCCCGCTAGGGAACATACATAGTCCAAATGCCCGCTAGGGAATATACATAGTACAAGAGCCCGCTAGTTAACGTAGATAGTCCAAGTGCTGCTAGTTAATCTACATAGTCCAAGGGCCCGCTAGTTAACCTACATAGTCCAAGTACCCGCTAGTTAATCTAGATCATCCAAGTGTCTGCTAGTTAACCTACATAGTCCAAGTGCTCGCTAGGGAACCTAGATAATCCAAGTGCCCGCTCTGGAACCTACATAGTCCGAGTTCCTGCTAGGGAACCAACATAGTCCAATTGCCCGCTCTGGAACATACATAGTCCAAGTGCACGCTAGGGAATCTACATAGTCCAAGGGCCCGCTAGTTAACGTAGATAGTCCAAGTGCCGCTAGTTAATCTATATAATCCAAGGGCCCACTAGTTAACCTACATAGTCCAAGTACCCGCTAGTTAACCTAGATCGTCCAAGTGCCCGCTAGTTGACCTACATAGTCAAAGGGCCCGCTAATTAACCTAGATAGTCCAAGAGCACGCTAGTTAACCTACATCGTCCAAGGGCCCGCTAGGTAACCTAGACAGTTCAAGTGAACACTAGGTTACCTACATAGTCCAAGTGCCTGTTCGTTAACCTACATACTCCAAGTGCCCGCTAGGTAACCTATATAGTCCAAATGCCCTCTAAGAACCCTAATAGTCCAAGTGCCCGCTAGTTAACCTAGATAGTCCGAGTGCTCGCTAGTTACCCTAGATAGTCCATGTGCCCGCTAGTTAAACTAGATAGACCAAGTGCCCGCTAGGGAACCTACCTAATCCAAGTGCCCGTTAGGGAACCTACATAGTCCAAGTGCCTGCTAGTTAACATAGATAGTCCAAGTGCCTGCTAGGTAACCAAGATAGTCCAAGTGTCCACTAGTTAACGTACATAGTCCAAGTGCCTGCTAGGTAACCTAGATAGTCCAAGTGCCCACTAGTTAACCTACATAGTCCAAGTTGCCCCTAGGTAACCTAGATAGTCCAAAGGCCCGCTAGGTAACCTACATTGTTCTAGTGCCCCCTAGTTAACCTACATTTTCCAAGTGCCCGATAGAGAATCTACATAGTCCAAGTGCCCGCTAGGTAACCTACATAGTCCAAATGACCGCTAGGTAACCTACATAGTCCAAGTGCCCGTTAGGTAACCTAGATAGCCCAAATGCCCGCTAGGGAACCCACATAGTCCAAGTGCCCTCTAGGGAACTTACATAGTCCAAGGGCCCTCTAGGGAACCTACAAAGTCCAAGTGCCCGTTAGTTAACCTAGATAGTCCCAGTTCCCGCTAGGTAACCTAGATAGTCCAACAGCCCGGTATGTAACCTACAAAGTCTAAATGCCCGCTAGGTTATCTATATAGTCCAAATGCCCGCTAGGGAACCTACCTAGTCCAAGTGCCCGCTAGGAAACCCAGATAGTCCAAGTGCCGCTAGTTAACGTAGATAATCCAAGTGCCCGCTTGGTAACATAAGTAGTCCAAATGTCCGACAGGGATCCTACATAATCCAAGTGTCCGCTAGGTAACCTACATAGTCCAAGTGCCCATTCGTTAACCTAGATAGTCCAAGTGCCCGCTAGGTAACCGAGACTGTCCAAATGCCCGCTAGGTTACCTACATAGTCCAAGTGCCCGTTCGTTAACCTAGATAGTCCAAGTGCCCGCTAGGAAACCTATATAGTCCAAGGGCCCGCTAGGAAACCTAGATAGTCCAAGTGCCCGCTAGGTAACCTAGAGTCCAAGTGCTCGCTAGTTAACCTACATAGTCCAAGTGCCCGCTATGTAACCTAGATAGTCAAAGAGCCCGTTAGGTAACCCAGATAGTCTAAGTGCCCGCTAGGTAACTTACATTGTCCAAGTTCCCGATAGGTAACCTAGATAGTCCAAGTGCCCGTTAACTAACCTAGATAGTCCAAGTGCCCGCTAGGCAACCTACATAGTCCAACAGCCCGTTCGTTAACCTAGAAGTCCAAGTGCCCGCTAGGTAACTTAGACAGTCCAAGTGCCCGCTAGGTAACCTATATAGTCCAAGTGCCCGTTAGGTAACCTAGATACTCCAAGGGCCCGCTAGTTAACCTACATAGTCCAAGGGCTCACTTGTTAACTTTGATAGTCCAAGTGCCCGCTAGTTAACCTAGATCGTCCAAGTGCCCGCTAGTTAACCTAGATTGTCCTAGTGCCTGCTAGTTAACCTACATAGTCAAAGGGCCCACTAGTTAACCTAGATAGTCCATGTGTCCTCTAGTTAACCTACATAGTCCAAGTGCCCGCTAGTTAACCTATATACCAAGTGCCCGCTACGTAACCTAGATAGTCCAAGGGCACGCTAGTTAACCTACATAGTCCAAGTGCCCGCTAGGCAACCTAGATAGTCCAAGTGCCCGCTAAGGAACCTACATAGTCCAAGTGCACGCTAGTTAACCTAGATACTCCGAGTGCCCGCTTGTTAACCTAGATAGTCCAAGTGCCTGCTAGGTAACCTACATAGTGCAAGTGTCCGCTAGTTAACCTACATATTCCAAGTGCCCGCTAGTTAACATAGATAGTCCAAGTGCCGGCTAGGTAACCTAGAGCCCAAGTGCTTCCTAGTTAACCTACATAATCCAAGTGCCCGCTGTGTAACCTAGATAGTCCAAGTGCCTGCTAGGTAACTTACATTGTCCAAGTTCCCGCTAGGTAACCTGGATAGTCCAAGTTCCCGTTACCTAACCTAGATAGTCCAAGTGCCCGCTAGGCAACCTACATAGTCCAAGAGCCCATTTGTTAACCTAGAAGTCCAAGTGCCCGCCAGGTAACCTAGAGAGTCCAAGTGCCCGCTAGGTTACCTGCATATTCCAACTGCCCGTTTGTTAACCTAGATAGTCCAAGTGTCCACTAGGTAACCTACATTGTCCAAGTACCCGCTAGGTAAACTATATAGGCCAAGTGCCCGCTAGGTAACCAAGATAGTCCAAGGACCCACTAGTTAAACTACATAGTCCAAGGGCTCACTTGTTAACTTTGATAGTCCAGCAGCCCGCTAGCTAACCTAGATTGTCCAAGTGCCTGCTAGTTAACCAACATAGTCCAAGGGCCCACTAGTTAACCTAGATAGTCCAAGTGTCCTCTAGTTAACATACATAGTCCAAGTGCCCGCTAGTTAACCTAGATTGTCCAAGTGCCTGCTAGTTAACCTACATAGTCCAAGTGCCCACTAGGCAACCTAGATAGTCCAAGTGCCCGCTAAGGAACCTACATAGTCCAAGTGCACGCTAGTTAACTTAGATAGTCCAAGTGCCCGCTAGTTAACCTAGATAGTCCAAGTGTCTGCTAGGTAACCTACATATTCCAAGTGCCCGCTAGTTAACATAGATAGTCCAAGTGCCCCTATGGAACATACATAGTCCAAGTGCACGCTAGGTAACCTAGATAGTTCAAGTACCTGCTTGGTAACCTCGATCGTCCAAGGGCTCCCTAGTTAGCCTACCTAGTCCAAGTGCCCGCTAGGTAACATAGAACCTCCAAGTGCCCGTTCGGTAACCTAGATATTCCAAGTGCCCTTTAGGGAACCTAGATAGTCCAAGGGCCCGCTAGTAAACCTACATAGTCCATGCGCCCGCTAGTTAACCTACATAGTGCAACTGTCCGTTAGTTAACCTACATATTCCAAGTGCCCGCTAGTTAAACTACATAATCTAAGTGACCCTTAGCTAACCTAGATAGTCCAAGGGCCCGCGAGTTGACCTACATAGTCCTAGTGCCAGCTAGGTAATCTAGATAGGACAAGTGCCCGCTAGGGACCTAGATAGTCCAAGTGCCTGTTAGCTAACCTAGATAGTCCAAGTGGCGGCTAGGTAACCTACATAGTCCAAGTGCCCGTTCGTTACTCTAGATAATCCAAGTGCCCGCTAGGTAACCTAGAGAGTCCAAGTGCCCGCTAGTTAACCAACATAGTCCAAGTGCCTGATAGGGAACCTACATAATCCAAGTGCCCGCTAGACAACCAACATAGTCCAAGTGCCCGTTAGTTAACCTAGATAGTCAAAGTGCCTGCTAGGTAATCTAGATAGTCCAAGTGCCCGCTAGGTAACCTACATAGTCCAAGTGCCCGCTAGGTAACCTAAATAGTCCAATTGCCCGCTAGAGAAACTACATAGTCCAAGTGCCCGCTAGTTAACCTAGATAGTCCAAGTGCCTGCTAGTAAACCTACATAATCCATGGGCACGCTAGTTAACCTACATAGTACAAGTGCCCGCTAAGGAACCTAGATAGTCCAAGTGCCCGCTCTGGAACCTACATAGTCCAAGTGCCTGCTAGGGAACCAACATAGTCCAAGTGCCCGCTCTGGAACATACATAGTCCAAGTGCCCGCTAGGGAATCTACATAGTCCAAGGGCCCGCAAGTTAACCTACATAGTCCAAGTAAACGCTAGTTAACCTAGATCTTCCAAGTGCCCGGTAGTTAACCTACATAGTTCAAGGGTCCGCTAGTTAACCTACATAGTCCAAGGGCCCCCTTGTTAACCTACATCGTCCAAGGGCCCGCTAGTTAACCTAGATAGTCCAAGTGCCCGCTAGTTAACCTACATAGTCCAAGTGCCCGCTAGTTAACCTATATACCAAGTGCCTGCTACGTAACCTAGATAGTCCAAGGGCACGCTAGTTAACCTACATAGTACAAGTGCCCGCTAAGGAACCTAGATAGTCCAAGTGCCCGCTCTGGAACCTACATAGACCAAGTGCCTGCTAGAGAACCTACATAGTCCAAGTGCCCGCTCTGGAAAATACATAGTCCAAGTGCCCGCTAGGGAATCTAAATAGTCCAAGGGCCCGCAAGTTAACCTACATAGTCCAAGTACACGCTAGTTAACCTAGATCTTCCAAGTGCCCGGTATTTAATCTACATAGTTCAAGGGCCCGCTAGTTAACCTATATAGTCCAAGGGCCCCCTTGTTAACCTACATCGTCCAAGGGCCCGCTAATTAACCTAGATAGTCCAAGTGCCCGCTAGTTAACCTACATAGTCCAAGTACCCGCTAGGTAACCTAGACAGTCCAAGTTACCACTAGGTTACCTACATAATCCAAGTGCCTGTTCGTTAACCTCATAGTCCAAGTGCCCGCTAGGTAACTTATATAGTCCAAATGCCCGCTAGGGACCCTAATATTCCAAGTGCCCGCTAGTTAACCTATATAGTCCAATTGCTCGTTGTTAACCTAGATAATCCAAGTGCCCGCTAGTTAACCTACATAGTCCAAGTACCCGCTAGGTAACCGAGACAGTCCAAGTGACCACTAGGTTACCTACATAATCCAAGTGCCTGTTCGTTAACCTCATAGTCCAAGTGCCCGCTAGGTAACTTATATAGTCCAAATGCCCGCTAGGGACCCTAATAGTCCAAGTGCCCGCTAGTTAACCTAGATAGTCCAATTGCTCGCTAGTTAACCTAGATAGTCCAAGTGTCCTCTAGTTAACCTACATAGTCCAAGTGCCCGCTAGTTAACCTAGATTGTCCAAGTGCCTGCTAGTTAACCTACATAGTCCAAGTGCCCGCTAGGCAACCTAGATAGTCCAAGTGCCCGCTAAGGAACCTACATAGTCCAAGTGCACGCTAGTTAACTTAGATAGTCCAAGTGCCCGCTAGTTAACCTAGATAGTCCAAGTGCCTACTAGGTAACCTACATATTCCAAGTGCCCGCTAGTTAACATAGATAGTCCAAGTGCCCCTAGGGAACATGCATAGTCCAAGTGCCCGCTAGGTAACCTAGATAGTGCAAGTGCCCGCTAGTTAACCTAGATAGTTCAAGTACCCGCTTGGTAACCTCGAATGTCCAAGGGCTCCCTAGTTAGCCTACATAGTTCAAGTGCCCGCTAGGTAACCTAGATAGTCCAAGTGCCCGTTCGGTAACCTAGATAGTCCAACTGCCCTTTAGGGAACCTAGATAGTCCAAGGGCCCGCTAGTAAACCTATATAGTCCATGCGTCCGCTAGTTAACCTACATATTCCAAGTGCCCGCTAGTTAACCTACATAATCTAAGTGACCCTTAGCTAACCTAGATAGTCCTAGGGCCCGCTAGTTGACCTACATAGTCCTAGTGCCAGCTAGGTAAGCTAGATAGTACAAGTGCCCGCTAGGGAACCTAGATAGTCCAAGAGCCTGTTAGCTAACCTAGATAGTCCAAGTGGCGGCTAGGTAACCTACATAGTCCAAGTGCCCGTTCGTTACTCTAGATAATCCAAGTGCCCGCTAGGTAACCTAGAGAGTCCAAGTGCCCGCTAGTTAACCAACATAGTCCACGTGCCTGATAGGGAACCTACATAATCCAAGTGCCCGCTAGACAACCAACATAGTCCAAGTGCCCGTTAGTTAACCTAGATAGTCAAAGTGCCTGCTAGGTAACCTAGATAGTCCAAGTGCCCGCTAGGTAACCTACATAGTCCAAGTGCCCGCTAGGTAACCTAAATAGTCCAAATGTCTGCTAGGGAAACTACATAGTCCAAGTGCCCGCTAGTTAACCTGGATAGTCCAAGTGCCCGCTAGGTAACCTACATAGTCCAAGTGCCCATTACCTAACCTAGATAGTCCAAGTGCCCGCTAGGTTACCTGCATATTCCAAGTGCCCGCTAGTTAACCTAGATTGTCCAAGTGCCTGCTAGTTAACCTACATAGTCCAAGTGCCCGTTCGTTAACCTAGATAGTCCAAGTGCCCGCTAGGAAACCTACATAGTCCAAGGGCCCGCTAGGTAACCTAGATAATCCAAGTGCCCGCTAGGTAACCTAGATAGTCCAAGTGCCCGCTAGGTAACCTAGAGTCCAAGTGCTCGCTAGTTAACCTACATAGTCCAAGTGCCCGCTAGGTTACCTGCATATTCCAAGTGCCCGCTAGTTAACCTAGATTGTCCAAGTGCCTGCTAGTTAACCTACATAGTCCAAGGGCCCACTAGTTAACCTAGATAGTCCAAATGTCCTCTAGTTAACCTACATAGTCCAAGTGCCCGCTAGGTAACCTAGATAGTCCAAGGGCCCGCTTATTAACCAACATAATCCAAGGGCTCACTTGTTAACTTTGATAGTCCAAGTGCCCTCTAGTTAACCTAGATCGTCCAAGTGCCCGCTAGTTAACCTCGATTGTCCAAGTGCCTGCTAGTTAACCTACATAGTCCAAGGGCCCACTAGTTAACCTAGATAGTCTAAGTGTCCTCTAGTTAACCTACATAGACCAAGTGCCCGCTAGTTAACCTATATACCAAGTGCCCGCTACATCACCTAGATAGTCCAAGGGCATGCTAGTTAACCTACATAGTCCAAGTGCCCGCTAGGCAACCTAGATAGTCCAAGTGCCCGCTAGGTAACCTACATAGTGCAAGGTTCCGCTAGTTAACCTACATATTCCAAGTGCCCGCTAGTTAACATAGATACTTCAAATACCCGCTAAGTAACCTAGATCGTCCAAGGGCCCCCAAGTTAGCCTACATAGTCCAAGTTCCCGCTATATAACCTAGATAGTCCAAGTGCCTGTTCGGTAACCTAGATAGTCCAAGTGCCCTTTAGGGAACCTAGATAGTCCAAGGGCCCACTAGTAAACCTACATAGTCCATGCGCCCGCTAGTTAACCTATATAGTTCAACTGTCCGCTAGTTACCCTTCATATTCCAAGTGCCCGCTAGTTAACCTACATAATCTAAGTGCCCGTTAGCTAACCTAGGTAGTCCAAGGGCCCGCTAGTTGACCTACATAGTCCAAGTGCCAGCTAGGTAACCTAGATAGTACAAGTGCCTGCTAGGGCACCTAGATAGTCCAAGTGCCTGTTAGCTAACGTAGATAGTGCATGTGGCGGCTAGGTAACCTACATAGTCCAAGTGCCTGTTCGTTAACCTAGATAATCCAAGTGCCCGCTAGGTAACCTAGACAGTCCAAGTGCCCGCTAGTTAACCTACATAGTCCAAGTGCCCGATAGGGAACCTACATAATCCAAGTGCCCGTTAGGCAACCTACATAGGCCATGTGCCCGTTAGTTAACCTAGATAGTCAAAGTTCCTGCTAGGTAACCTACATAGTCCAAGTGCCCGCTAGGAAACCTAAATAGTCCAAATGCCCGCTAGGGAAACTACATCGTCCAAGTGCCCGCTAGTTAACGTAGATAGTCCAAATGCCTGCTAGTAAACCTACATAATCCATGGGCCCGCTAGTTAACCTACATAGCACAAGGGCCGGCTAGTTAACCTAGATCGTGCAAGTGTCCTCTAGTTAAGCTACATAGTCCACGTGCCCGCTAGTTAACCTATATACCAAGAGCCCGCTACGTAACCTAGATAGTCCAAGGGCACGCTAGTTAACCTACATAGTACAAGTGCCCGCTAGGCAACCTAGATAGTCCAAGTGCCCGCTAAGGAACCTACATAGTCCAAGTGCACGCTAGTTAACCTAGATAGTCCAAGTGCCCGCTAGTTAACCTAGATAGTCCAAGTGCCTGCTAGGTAACCTACATAGTGCAAGTGTCCGCTAGTTAACCTACATATTCCAAATGCCCGCTAGTTAACATAGATAGTCCAAGTGCCCGCTAGGGAATGTACATAGTCCAAGTGCCCGTTAGGTAACTTAGATAGTGCAAGTGCGCGCTAGTTAACCTAGATAGTTCAAGTACCCGCTAGGTAACCTAGATCGTCCAAGGGCCCCCTAGTTAGCCTACATAGTCCAAGTGCCCGCTAGGCAACCTAGATAGTCCATGTGCCCGCTAAGGAACCTACATAGTCCAAGTGCACGCTAGTTAACCTAGATAGTCCTAGGACCCGCTAGTAAACCTACATAGTCCATGGGTCCGCTAGTTAACCTACATAGTGCAAGGGTCCGCTAGTTAACCTAGATAGTCCAAGTGCACGCTAGTTAAGCTACATAGTCCAAGGGCCCGCTAGTTGACCTAGATCGTGCAAGTGTCCGCTAGTTAACCTACATAGACCAAGTGCCCGCTAGGTAACATAGATAGTCCAACTGCCCGCTAGGGATCCTTCATATTCCAAGTGCCTGCTAGGTAACCTAGATATTCCAAGTGCCCGCTAGTTAACCTAGATAGTCCTAGTGCCCGTTAGTTAACCTAGATAGTCCAGGTGCCCACTAGGGGACATATATAGTTCAAGGGCCCGCTAGGTAACCTAGATAGTCCAAGTGCGCGCTAGGGTATGTACATAGTCCAAGTGCCTGCTGGGAAACCTAGATAGTCCAAGTGCCCGCTAGGGATCCTTCATAATCTAAGTGCCTGCTAGGTAACCTAGATAGTCCAAGTGCCCGTTCGTTAACCTAGATAGTCCAAGTGCCCGCTAGAAAACCTACATAGTCCAAGGGCCCGCTAGGTAACCTAGATAATCCAAGTGCCCGCTAGGTAACCTAGATAGTCCAAGTGCCCGCTAGGTAACCTAGAGTCCAAGTGCTCGCTAGTTAACCTACATAGTCCAAGTGCCCGCTAGGTTACCTGCATATTCCAATTGCCCGCTAGTTAACCTAGATAGTCCAATTGCTCGCTAGTTAACCTAGATAGTCCAAGTGTCCTCTAGTTAACCAACATAGTCCAAGTGCCCGCTAGTTAACCTAGATTGTCCAAGTGCCTGCTAGTTAACCTACATAGTCCAAGTGCCCGCTAGGCAACCTAGATAGTCCAAGTGCCCGCTAAGGAACCTACATAGTCCAAGTGCACGCTAGTTAACTTAGATAGTCCAAGTGCCCGCTAGTTAACCTAGATAGTCCAAGTGCCTACTAGGTAACCTACATATTCCAAGTGCCCGCTAGTTAACATAGATAGTCCAAGTGCCCCTAGGGAACATGCATAGTCCAAGTGCCCGCTAGGTAACCTAGATAGTGCAAGTGCCCGCTAGTTAACCTAGATAGTTCAAGTACCCGCTTGGTAACCTCGAATGTCCAAGGGCTCCCTAGTTAGCCTACATAGTTCAAGTGCCCGCTAGGTAACCTAGATAGTCCAAGTGCCCGTTCGGTAACCTAGATAGTCCAACTGCCCTTTAGGGAACCTAGATAGTCCAAGGGCCCGCTAGTAAACCTATATAGTCCATGCGTCCGCTAGTTAACCTACATATTCCAAGTGCCCGCTAGTTAACCTACATAATCTAAGTGACCCTTAGCTAACCTAGATAGTCCTAGGGCCCGCTAGTTGACCTACATAGTCCTAGTGCCAGCTAGGTAAGCTAGATAGTACAAGTGCCCGCTAGGGAACCTAGATAGTCCAAGAGCCTGTTAGCTAACCTAGATAGTCCAAGTGGCGGCTAGGTAACCTACATAGTCCAAGTGCCCGTTCGTTACTCTAGATAATCCAAGTGCCCGCTAGGTAACCTAGAGAGTCCAAGTGCCCGCTAGTTAACCAACATAGTCCACGTGCCTGATAGGGAACCTACATAATCCAAGTGCCCGCTAGACAACCAACATAGTCCAAGTGCCCGTTAGTTAACCTAGATAGTCAAAGTGCCTGCTAGGTAACCTAGATAGTCCAAGTGCCCGCTAGGTAACCTACATAGTCCAAGTGCCCGCTAGGTAACCTAAATAGTCCAAATGTCTGCTAGGGAAACTACATAGTCCAAGTGCCCGCTAGTTAACCTGGATAGTCCAAGTGCCCGCTAGGTAACCTACATAGTCCAAGTGCCCATTACCTAACCTAGATAGTCCAAGTGCCCGCTAGGTTACCTGCATATTCCAAGTGCCCGCTAGTTAACCTAGATTGTCCAAGTGCCTGCTAGTTAACCTACATAGTCCAAGTGCCCGTTCGTTAACCTAGATAGTCCAAGTGCCCGCTAGGAAACCTACATAGTCCAAGGGCCCGCTAGGTAACCTAGATAATCCAAGTGCCCGCTAGGTAACCTAGATAGTCCAAGTGCCCGCTAGGTAACCTAGAGTCCAAGTGCTCGCTAGTTAACCTACATAGTCCAAGTGCCCGCTAGGTTACCTGCATATTCCAAGTGCCCGCTAGTTAACCTAGATTGTCCAAGTGCCTGCTAGTTAACCTACATAGTCCAAGGGCCCACTAGTTAACCTAGATAGTCCAAATTTCCTCTAGTTAACCTACATAGTCCAAGTGCCCGCTAGGTAACCTAGATAGTCCAAGGGCCCGCTTATTAACCAACATAATCCAAGGGCTCACTTGTTAACTTTGATAGTCCAAGTGCCCTCTAGTTAACCTAGATCGTCCAAGTGCCCGCTAGTTAACCTCGATTGTCCAAGTGCCTGCTAGTTAACCTACATAGTCCAAGGGCCCACTAGTTAACCTAGATAGTCTAAGTGTCCTCTAGTTAACCTACATAGACCAAGTGCCCGCTAGTTAACCTATATACCAAGTGCCCGCTACATCACCTAGATAGTCCAAGGGCATGCTAGTTAACCTACATAGTCCAAGTGCCCGCTAGGCAACCTAGATAGTCCAAGTGCCCGCTAGGTAACCTACATAGTGCAAGGTTCCGCTAGTTAACCTACATATTCCAAGTGCCCGCTAGTTAACATAGATACTTCAAATACCCGCTAGGTAACCTAGATCTTCCAAGGGCCCCCAAGTTAGCCTACATAGTCCAAGTTCCCGCTAAGTAACCTAGATAGTCCAAGTGCCTGTTCGGTAACCTAGATAGTCCAAGTGCCCTTTAGGGAACCTAGATAGTCCAAGGGCCCACTAGTAAACCTACATAGTCCATGCGCCCGCTAGTTAACCTATATAGTTCAACTGTCCGCTAGTTACCCTTCATATTCCAAGTGCTCGCTAGTTAACCTACATAATCTAAGTGCCCATTAGCTAACCTAGGTAGTCCAAGGGCCCGCTAGTTGACCTACATAGTCCAAGTGCCAGCTAGGTAACCTAGATAGTACAAGTGCCTGCTAGGGCACCTAGATAGTCCAAGTGCCTGTTAGCTAACGTAGATAGTGCATGTGGCGGCTAGGTAACCTACATAGTCCAAGTGCCTGTTCGTTAACCTAGATAATCCAAGTGCCCGCTAGGTAACCTAGACAGTCCAAGTGCCCGCTAGTTAACCTACATAGTCCAAGTGCCCGATAGGGAACCTACATAATCCAAGTGCCCGTTAGGCAACCTACATAGGCCACGTGCCCGTTAGTTAACCTAGATAGTCAAAGTTCCTGCTAGGTAACCTACATAGTCCAAGTGCCCGCTAGGAAACCTAAATAGTCCAAATGCCCGCTAGGGAAACTACATCGTCCAAGTGCCCGCTAGTTAACCTAGATAGTCCAAATGCCTGCTAGTAAACCTACATAATCCATGGGCCCGCTAGTTAACCTACATAGCACAAGGGCCGGCTAGTTAACCTAGATCGTGCAAGTGTCCTCTAGTTAAGCTACATAGTCCACGTGCCCGCTAGTTAACCTATATACCAAGAGCCCGCTACGTAACCTAGATAGTCCAAGGGCACGCTAGTTAACCTACATAGTACAAGTGCCTGCTAGGCAACCTAGATAGTCCAAGTGCCCGCTAAGGAACCTACATAGTCCAAGTGCACGCTAGTTAACCTAGATAGTCCAAGTGCCCGCTAGTTAACCTAGATAGTCCAAGTGCCTGCTAGGTAACCTACATAGTGCAAGTGTCCGCTAGTTAACCTACATATTCCAAGTGCCCGCTAGTTAACATAGATAGTCCAAGTGCCCGCTAGGGAATGTACATAGTCCAAGTGCCCGTTAGGTAACTTAGATAGTGCAAGTGCGCGCTAGTTAACCTAGATAGTTCAAGTACCCGCTAGGTAACCTAGATCGTCCAAGGGCCCCCTAGTTAGCCTACATAGTCCAAGTGCCCGCTAGGCAACCTAGATAGTCCATGTGCCCGCTAAGGAACCTACATAGTCCAAGTGCACGCTAGTTAACCTAGATAGTCCTAGGACCCGCTAGTAAACCTACATAGTCCATGGGTCCGCTAGTTAACCTACATAGTGCAAGGGTCCGCTAGTTAACCTAGATAGTCCAAGTGCACGCTAGTTAAGCTACATAGTCCAAGGGCCCGCTAGTTGACCTAGATCGTGCAAGTGTCCGCTAGTTAACCTACATAGTCCAAGTGCCCGCTAGGTAACCTAGATAGTCCAACTGCCCGCTAGGGATCCTTCATAATCCAAGTGCCTGCTAGGTAACCTAGATATTCCAAGTGCCCGCTAGTTAACCTAGATAGTCCTAGTGCCCGTTAGTTAACCTAGATACTCCAGGTGCCCACTAGGGGACATATATAGTCCAAGGGCCCGCTAGGTAACCTAGATAGTCCAAGTGTGCTCGGGTATGTACATAGTCCAAGTGCCTGCTGGGAAACCTAGATAGTCCAAGTGCCCGCTAGGGATCCTTCATAATCTAAGTGCCTGCTAGGTAACCTAGATAGTCCAAGTGCCCGTTCGTTAACCTAGATAGTCCAAGTGCCCGCTAGGAAACCTACATAGTCCAAGAGCCCGCTAGGTAACCTAGATAATCCAAGTGCCCGCTAGGTAACCTAGATAGTCCAAGTGCCCGCTAGGTAACCTAGAGTCCAAGTGCTCGCTAGTTAACCTACATAGTCCAAGTGCCCGCTAGGTTACCTGCATATTCCAAGTGCCCGCTAGTTAACCTAGATAGTCCAATTGCTCGCTAGTTAACCTAGATAGTCCAAGTGTCCTCTAGTTAACCTACATAGTCCAAGTGCCCGCTAGTTAACCTAGATTGTCCAAGTGCCTGCTAGTTAACCTACATAGTCCAAGTGCCCGCTAGGCAACCTAGATAGTCCAAGTGCCCGCTAAGGAACCTACATAGTCCAAGTGCACGCTAGTTAACTTAGATAGTCCAAGTGCCCGCTAGTTAACCTAGATAGTCCAAGTGCCTACTAGGTAACCTACATATTCCAAGTGCCCGCTAGTTAACATAGATAGTCCAAGTGCCCCTAGGGAACATGCATAGTCCAAATGCCCGCTAGGTAACCTAGATAGTGCAAGTGCCCGCTAGTTAACCTAGATAGTTCAAGTACCCGCTTGGTAACCTCGAATGTCCAAGGGCTCCCTAGTTAGCCTACATAGTTCAAGTGCCCGCTAGTTAACCTAGATAGTCCAAGTGCACGCTAGTTAAGCTACATAGTCCAAGGGCCCGCTAGTTGACCTAGATCGTGCAAGTGTCCGCTAGTTAACCTACATAGACCAAGTGCCCGCTAGGTAACATAGATAGTCCAACTGCCCGCTAGGGATCCTTCATATTCCAAGTGCCTGCTAGGTAACCTAGATATTCCAAGTGCCCGCTAGTTAACCTAGATAGTCCTAGTGCCCGTTAGTTAACCTAGATAGTCCAGGTGCCCACTAGGGGACATATATAGTTCAAGGGCCCGCTAGGTAACCTAGATAGTCCAAGTGCGCGCTAGGGTATGTACATAGTCCAAGTGCCTGCTGGGAAACCTAGATAGTCCAAGTGCCCGCTAGGGATCCTTCATAATCTAAGTGCCTGCTAGGTAACCTAGATAGTCCAAGTGCCCGTTCGTTAACCTAGATAGTCCAAGTGCCCGCTAGGAAACCTACATAGTCCAAGGGCCCGCTAGGTAACCTAGATAATCCAAGTGCCCGCTAGGTAACCTAGATAGTCCAAGTGCCCGCTAGGTAACCTAGAGTCCAAGTGCTCGCTAGTTAACCTACATAGTCCAAGTGCCCGCTAGGTTACCTGCATATTCCAATTGCCCGCTAGTTAACCTAGATAGTCCAATTGCTCGCTAGTTAACCTAGATAGTCCAAGTGTCCTCTAGTTAACCAACATAGTCCAAGTGCCCGCTAGTTAACCTAGATTGTCCAAGTGCCTGCTAGTTAACCTACATAGTCCAAGTGCCCGCTAGGCAACCTAGATAGTCCAAGTGCCCGCTAAGGAACCTACATAGTCCAAGTGCACGCTAGTTAACTTAGATAGTCCAAGTGCCCGCTAGTTAACCTAGATAGTCCAAGTGCCTACTAGGTAACCTACATATTCCAAGTGCCCGCTAGTTAACATAGATAGTCCAAGTGCCCCTAGGGAACATGCATAGTCCAAGTGCCCGCTAGGTAACCTAGATAGTGCAAGTGCCCGCTAGTTAACCTAGATAGTTCAAGTACCCGCTTGGTAACCTCGAATGTCCAAGGGCTCCCTAGTTAGCCTACATAGTTCAAGTGCCCGCTAGGTAACCTAGATAGTCCAAGTGCCCGTTCGGTAACCTAGATAGTCCAACTGCCCTTTAGGGAACCTAGATAGTCCAAGGGCCCGCTAGTAAACCTATATAGTCCATGCGTCCGCTAGTTAACCTACATATTCCAAGTGCCCGCTAGTTAACCTACATAATCTAAGTGACCCTTAGCTAACCTAGATAGTCCTAGGGCCCGCTAGTTGACCTACATAGTCCTAGTGCCAGCTAGGTAAGCTAGATAGTACAAGTGCCCGCTAGGGAACCTAGATAGTCCAAGAGCCTGTTAGCTAACCTAGATAGTCCAAGTGGCGGCTAGGTAACCTACATAGTCCAAGTGCCCGTTCGTTACTCTAGATAATCCAAGTGCCCGCTAGGTAACCTAGAGAGTCCAAGTGCCCGCTAGTTAACCAACATAGTCCACGTGCCTGATAGGGAACCTACATAATCCAAGTGCCCGCTAGACAACCAACATAGTCCAAGTGCCCGTTAGTTAACCTAGATAGTCAAAGTGCCTGCTAGGTAACCTAGATAGTCCAAGTGCCCGCTAGGTAACCTACATAGTGCAAGTGCCCGCTAGGTAACCTAAATAGTCCAAATGTCTGCTAGGGAAACTACATAGTCCAAGTGCCCGCTAGTTAACCTGGATAGTCCAAGTGCCCGCTAGGTAACCTACATAGTCCAAGTGCCCATTACCTAACCTAGATAGTCCAAGTGCCCGCTAGGTTACCTGCATATTCCAAGTGCCCGCTAGTTAACCTAGATTGTCCAAGTGCCTGCTAGTTAACCTACATAGTCCAAGTGCCCGTTCGTTAACCTAGATAGTCCAAGTGCCCGCTAGGAAACCTACATAGTCCAAGGGCCCGCTAGGTAACCTAGATAATCCAAGTGCCCGCTAGGTAACCTAGATAGTCCAAGTGCCCGCTAGGTAACCTAGAGTCCAAGTGCTCGCTAGTTAACCTACATAGTCCAAGTGCCCGCTAGGTTACCTGCATATTCCAAGTGCCCGCTAGTTAACCTAGATTGTCCAAGTGCCTGCTAGTTAACCTACATAGTCCAAGGGCCCACTAGTTAACCTAGATAGTCCAAATTTCCTCTAGTTAACCTACATAGTCCAAGTGCCCGCTAGGTAACCTAGATAGTCCAAGGGCCCGCTTATTAACCAACATAATCCAAGGGCTCACTTGTTAACTTTGATAGTCCAAGTGCCCTCTAGTTAACCTAGATCGTCCAAGTGCCCGCTAGTTAACCTCGATTGTCCAAGTGCCTGCTAGTTAACCTACATAGTCCAAGGGCCCACTAGTTAACCTAGATAGTCTAAGTGTCCTCTAGTTAACCTACATAGACCAAGTGCCCGCTAGTTAACCTATATACCAAGTGCCTGCTACATCACCTAGATAGTCCAAGGGCATGCTAGTTAACCTACATAGTCCAAGTGCCCGCTAGGCAACCTAGATAGTCCAAGTGCCCGCTAGGTAACCTACATAGTGCAAGGTTCCGCTAGTTAACCTACATATTCCAAGTGCCCGCTAGTTAACATAGATACTTCAAATACCCGCTAGGTAACCTAGATCTTCCAAGGGCCCCCAAGTTAGCCTACATAGTCCAAGTTCCCGCTAAGTAACCTAGATAGTCCAAGTGCCTGTTCGGTAACCTAGATAGTCCAAGTGCCCTTTAGGGAACCTAGATAGTCCAAGGGCCCACTAGTAAACCTACATAGTCCATGCGCCCGCTAGTTAACCTATATAGTTCAACTGTCCGCTAGTTACCCTTCATATTCCAAGTGCTCGCTAGTTAACCTACATAATCTAAGTGCCCATTAGCTAACCTAGGTAGTCCAAGGGCCCGCTAGTTGACCTACATAGTCCAAGTGCCAGCTAGGTAACCTAGATAGTACAAGTGCCTGCTAGGGCACCTAGATAGTCCAAGTGCCTGTTAGCTAACGTAGATAGTGCATGTGGCGGCTAGGTAACCTACATAGTCCAAGTGCCTGTTCGTTAACCTAGATAATCCAAGTGCCCGCTAGGTAACCTAGACAGTCCAAGTGCCCGCTAGTTAACCTACATAGTCCAAGTGCCCGATAGGGAACCTACATAATCCAAGTGCCCGTTAGGCAACCTACATAGGCCACGTGCCCGTTAGTTAACCTAGATAGTCAAAGTTCCTGCTAGGTAACCTACATAGTCCAAGTGCCCGCTAGGAAACCTAAATAGTCCAAATGCCCGCTAGGGAAACTACATCGTCCAAGTGCCCGCTAGTTAACCTAGATAGTCCAAATGCCTGCTAGTAAACCTACATAATCCATGGGCCCGCTAGTTAACCTACATAGCACAAGGGCCGGCTAGTTAACCTAGATCGTGCAAGTGTCCTCTAGTTAAGCTACATAGTCCACGTGCCCGCTAGTTAACCTATATACCAAGAGCCCGCTACGTAACCTAGATAGTCCAAGGGCACGCTAGTTAACCTACATAGTACAAGTGCCTGCTAGGCAACCTAGATAGTCCAAGTGCCCGCTAAGGAACCTACATAGTCCAAGTGCACGCTAGTTAACCTAGATAGTCCAAGTGCCCGCTAGTTAACCTAGATAGTCCAAGTGCCTGCTAGGTAACCTACATAGTGCAAGTGTCCGCTAGTTAACCTACATATTCCAAGTGCCCGCTAGTTAACATAGATAGTCCAAGTGCCCGCTAGGGAATGTACATAGTCCAAGTGCCCGTTAGGTAACTTAGATAGTGCAAGTGCGCGCTAGTTAACCTAGATAGTTCAAGTACCCGCTAGGTAACCTAGATCGTCCAAGGGCCCCCTAGTTAGCCTACATAGTCCAAGTGCCCGCTAGGCAACCTAGATAGTCCATGTGCCCGCTAAGGAACCTACATAGTCCAAGTGCACGCTAGTTAACCTAGATAGTCCTAGGACCCGCTAGTAAACCTACATAGTCCATGGGTCCGCTAGTTAACCTACATAGTGCAAGGGTCCGCTAGTTAACCTAGATAGTCCAAGTGCACGCTAGTTAAGCTACATAGTCCAAGGGCCCGCTAGTTGACCTAGATCGTGCAAGTGTCCGCTAGTTAACCTACATAGACCAAGTGCCCGCTAGGTAACCTAGATAGTCCAACTGCCCGCTAGGGATCCTTCATAATCCAAGTGCCTGCTAGGTAACCTAGATATTCCAAGTGCCCGCTAGTTAACCTAGATAGTCCTAGTGCCCGTTAGTTAACCTAGATAGTCCAAGTGCCCACTAGGGGACATATATAGTTCAAGGGCCCGCTAGGTAACCTAGATAGTCCAAGTGCGTGCTAGGGTATGTACATAGTCCAAGTGCCTGCTGGGAAACCTAGATAGTCCAAGTGCCCGCTAGGGATCCTTCATAATCTAAGTGCCTGCTAGGTAACCTAGATAGTCCAAGTGCCCGTTCGTTAACCTAGATAGTCCAAGTGCCCGCTAGGAAACCTACATAGTCCAAGAGCCCGCTAGGTAACCTAGATAATCCAAGTGCCCGCTAGGTAACCTAGATAGTCCAAGTGCCCGCTAGGTAACCTAGAGTCCAAGTGCTCGCTAGTTAACCTACATAGTCCAAGTGCCCGCTAGGTTACCTGCATATTCCAAGTGCCCGCTAGTTAACCTAGATAGTCCAATTGCTCGCTAGTTAACCTAGATAGTCCAAGTGTCCTCTAGTTAACCTACATAGTCCAAGTGCCCGCTAGTTAACCTAGATTGTCCAAGTGCCTGCTAGTTAACCTACATAGTCCAAGTGCCCGCTAGGCAACCTAGATAGTCCAAGTGCCCGCTAAGGAACCTACATAGTCCAAGTGCACGCTAGTTAACTTAGATAGTCCAAGTGCCCGCTAGTTAACCTAGATAGTCCAAGTGCCTACTAGGTAACCTACATATTCCAAGTGCCCGCTAGTTAACATAGATAGTCCAAGTGCCCCTAGGGAACATGCATAGTCCAAATGCCCGCTAGGTAACCTAGATAGTGCAAGTGCCCGCTAGTTAACCTAGATAGTTCAAGTACCCGCTTGGTAACCTCGAATGTCCAAGGGCTCCCTAGTTAGCCTACATAGTTCAAGTGCCCGCTAGGTAACCTAGATAGTCCAAGTGCCCGTTCGGTAACCTAGATAGTCCAACTGCCCTTTAGGGAACCTAGATAGTCCAAGGGCCCGCTAGTAAACCTATATAGTCCATGCGTCCGCTAGTTAACCTACATATTCCAAGTGCCCGCTAGTTAACCTACATAATCTAAGTGACCCTTAGCTAACCTAGATAGTCCTAGGGCCCGCTAGTTGACCTACATAGTCCTAGTGCCAGCTAGGTAAGCTAGATAGTACAAGAGCCCGCTAGGGAACCTAGATAGTCCAAGAGCCTGTTAGCTAACCTAGATAGTCCAAGTGGCGGCTAGGTAACCTACATAGTCCAAGTGCCCGTTCGTTACTCTAGATAATCCAAGTGCCCGCTAGGTAACCTAGAGAGTCCAAGTGCCCGCTAGTTAACCAACATAGTCCACGTGCCTGATAGGGAACCTACATAATCCAAGTGCCCGCTAGACAACCAACATAGTCCAAGTGCCCGTTAGTTAACCTAGATAGTCAAAGTGCCTGCTAGGTAACCTAGATAGTCCAAGTGCCCGCTAGGTAACCTACATAGTCCAAGTGCCCGCTAGGTAACCTAAATAGTCCAAATGTCTGCTAGGGAAACTACATAGTCCAAGTGCCCGCTAGTTAACCTGGATAGTCCAAGTACCCGCTAGGTAACCTACATAGTCCAAGTGCCCATTACCTAACCTAGATAGTCCAAGTGCCCGCTAGGTTACCTGCATATTCCAAGTGCCCGCTAGTTAACCTAGATTGTCCAAGTGCCTGCTAGTTAACCTACATAGTCCAAGTGCCCATTCGTTAACCTAGATAGTCCAAGTGCCCGCTAGGAAACCTACATAGTCCAAGGGCCCGCTAGGTAACCTAGATAATCCAAGTGCCCGCTAGGTAACCTAGATAGTCCAAGTGCCCGCTAGGTAACCTAGAGTCCAAGTGCTCGCTAGTTAACCTACATAGTCCAAGTGCCCGCTAGGTTACCTGCATATTCCAAGTGCCCGCTAGTTAACCTAGATTGTCCAAGTGCCTGCTAGTTAACCTACATAGTCCAAGGGCCCACTAGTTAACCTAGATAGTCCAAGTGTCCTCTAGTTAACCTACATAGTCCAAGTGCCCGCTAGGTAACCTAGATAGTCCAAGGGCCCGCTTATTAACCAACATAATCCAAGGGCTCACTTGTTAACTTTGATAGTCCAAGTGCCCTCTAGTTAACCTAGATCGTCCAAGTGCCCGCTAGTTAACCTCGATTGTCCAAGTGCCTGCTAGTTAACCTACATAGTCCAAGGGCCCACTAGTTAACCTAGATAGTCTAAGTGTCCTCTAGTTAACCTATATAGACCAAGTGCCCGCTAGTTAACCTATATACCAAGTGGCCGCTACATCACCTAGATAGTCCAAGGGCATGCTAGTTAACCTACATAGTCCAAGTGCCCGCTAGGCAACCTAGATAGTCCAAGTGCCCGCTAGGTAACCTACATAGTGCAAGGTTCCGCTAGTTAACCTACATATTCCAAGTGCCCGCTAGTTAACATAGATACTTCAAATACCCGCTAGGTAACCTAGATCGTCCAAGGGCCCCCAAGTTAGCCTACATAGTCCAAGTTCCCGCTATGTAACCTAGATAGTCCAAGTGCCTGTTCGGTAACCTAGATAGTCCAAGTGCCCTTTAGGGAACCTAGATAGTCCAAGGGCCCACTAGTAAACCTACATAGTCCATGCGCCCGCTAGTTAACCTATATAGTTCAACTGTCCGCTAGTTACCCTTCATATTCCAAGTGCCCGCTAGTTAACCTACATAATCTAAGTGCCCGTTAGCTAACCTAGGTAGTCCAAGGGCCCGCTAGTTGACCTACATAGTCCAAGTGCCAGCTAGGTAACCTAGATAGTACAAGTGCCTGCTAGGGCACCTAGATAGTCCAAGTGCCTGTTAGCTAACGTAGATAGTGCATGTGGCGGCTAGGTAACCTACATAGTCCAAGTGCCTGTTCGTTAACCTAGATAATCCAAGTGCCCGCTAGGTAACCTAGACAGTCCAAGTGCCCGCTAGTTAACCTACATAGTCCAAGTGCCCGATAGGGAACCTACATAATCCAAGTGCCCGTTAGGCAACCTACATAGGCCACGTGCCCGTTAGTTAACCTAGATAGTCAAAGTTCCTGCTAGGTAACCTACATAGTCCAAGTGCCCGCTAGGAAACCTAAATAGTCCAAATGCCCGCTAGGGAAACTACATCGTCCAAGTGCCCGCTAGTTAACCTAGATAGTCCAAATGCCTGCTAGTAAACCTACATAATCCATGGGCCCGCTAGTTAACCTACATAGCACAAGGGCCGGCTAGTTAACCTAGATCGTGCAAGTGTCCTCTAGTTAAGCTACATAGTCCACGTGCCCGCTAGTTAACTTATATACCAAGAGCCCGCTACGTAACCTAGATAGTCCAAGGGCACGCTAGTTAACCTACATAGTACAAGTGCCTGCTAGGCAACCTAGATAGTCCAAGTGCCCGCTAAGGAACCTACATAGTCCAAGTGCACGCTAGTTAACCTAGATAGTCCAAGTGCCCGCTAGTTAACCTAGATAGTCCAAGTGCCTGCTAGGTAACCTACATAGTGCAAGTGTCCGCTAGTTAACCTACATATTCCAAGTGCCCGCTAGTTAACATAGATAGTCCAAGTGCCCGCTAGGGAATGTACATAGTCCAAGTGCCCGTTAGGTAACTTAGATAGTGCAAGTGCGCGCTAGTTAACCTAGATAGTTCAAGTACCCGCTAGGTAACCTAGATCGTCCAAGGGCCCCCTAGTTAGCCTACATAGTCCAAGTGCCCGCTAGGCAACCTAGATAGTCCATGTGCCCGCTAAGGAACCTACATAGTCCAAGTGCACGCTAGTTAACCTAGATAGTCCTAGGACCCGCTAGTAAACCTACATAGTCCATGGGTCCGCTAGTTAACCTACATAGTGCAAGGGTCCGCTAGTTAACCTAGATAGTCCAAGTGCACGCTAGTTAAGCTACATAGTCCAAGGGCCCGCTAGTTGACCTAGATCGTGCAAGTGTCCGCTAGTTAACCTACATAGACCAAGTGCCCGCTAGGTAACCTAGATAGTCCAACTGCCCGCTAGGGATCCTTCATAATCCAAGTGCCTGCTAGGTAACCTAGATATTCCAAGTGCCCGCTAGTTAACCTAGATAGTCCTAGTGCCCGTTAGTTAACCTAGATAGTCCAGGTGCCCACTAGGGGACATATATAGTTCAAGGGCCCGCTAGGTAACCTAGATAGTCCAAGTGCGTGCTAGGGTATGTACATAGTCCAAGTGCCTGCTGGGAAACCTAGATAGTCCAAGTGCCCGCTAGGGATCCTTCATAATCTAAGTGCCTGCTAGGTAACCTAGATAGTCCAAGTGCCCGTTCGTTAACCTAGATAGTCCAAGTGCCCGCTAGGAAACCTACATAGTCCAAGGGCCCGCTAGGTAACCTAGATAATCCAAGTGCCCGCTAGGTAACCTAGATAGTCCAAGTGCCCGCTAGGTAACCTAGAGTCCAAGTGCTCGCTAGTTAACCTACATAGTCCAAGTGCTCGCTAGGTTACCTGCATATTCCAAGTGCCCGCTAGTTAACCTAGATAGTCCAATTGCTCGCTAGTTAACCTAGATAGTCCAAGTGTCCTCTAGTTAACCTACATAGTCCAAGTGCCCGCTAGTTAACCTAGATTGTCCAAGTGCCTGCTAGTTAACCTACATAGTCCAAGTGCCCGCTAGGCAACCTAGATAGTCCAAGTGCCCGCTAAGGAACCTACATAGTCCAAGTGCACGCTAGTTAACTTAGATAGTCCAAGTGCCCGCTAGTTAACCTAGATAGTCCAAGTGCCTACTAGGTAACCTACATATTCCAAGTGCCCGCTAGTTAACATAGATAGTCCAAGTGCCCCTAGGGAACATGCATAGTCCAAGTGCCCGCTAGGTAACCTAGATAGTGCAAGTGCCCGCTAGTTAACCTAGATAGTTCAAGTACCCGCTTGGTAACCTCGAATGTCCAAGGGCTCCCCAGTTAGCCTACATAGTTCAAGTGCCCGCTAGGTAACCTAGATAGTCCAAGTGCCCGTTCGGTAACCTAGATAGTCCAACTGCCCTTTAGGGAACCTAGATAGTCCAAGGGCCCGCTAGTAAACCTATATAGTCCATGCGTCCGCTAGTTAACCTACATATTCCAAGTGCCCGCTAGTTAACCTACATAATCTAAGTGACCCTTAGCTAACCTAGATAGTCCTAGGGCCCGCTAGTTGACCTACATAGTCCTAGTGCCAGCTAGGTAAGCTAGATAGTACAAGTGCCCGCTAGGGAACCTAGATAGTCCAAGAGCCTGTTAGCTAACCTAGATAGTCCAAGTGGCGGCTAGGTAACCTACATAGTCCAAGTGCCCGTTCGTTACTCAAGATAATCCAAGTGCCCGCTAGGTAACCTAGAGAGTCCAAGTGCCCGCTAGTTAACCAACATAGTCCACGTGCCTGATAGGGAACCTACATAATCCAAGTGCCCGCTAGACAACCAACATAGTCCAAGTGCCCGTTAGTTAACCTAGATAGTCAAAGTGCCTGCTAGGTAACCTAGATAGTCCAAGTGCCCGCTAGGTAACCTACATAGTCCAAGTGCCCGCTAGGTAACCTAAATAGTCCAAATGTCTGCTAGGGAAACTACATAGTCCAAGTGCCCGCTAGTTAACCTGGATAGTCCAAGTGCCCGCTAGGTAACCTACATAGTCCAAGTGCCCATTACCTAACCTAGATAGTCCAAGTGCCCGCTAGGTTACCTGCATATTCCAAGTGCCCGCTAGTTAACCTAGATTGTCCAAGTGCCTGCTAGTTAACCTACATAGTCCAAGGGCCCACTAGTTAACCTAGATAGTCCAAATATCCTCTAGTTAACCTACATAGTCCAAGTGCCCGCTAGGTAACCTAGATAGTCCAAGGGCCCGCTTATTAACCAACATAATCCAAGGGCTCACTTGTTAACTTTGATAGTCCAAGTGCCCTCTAGTTAACCTAGATCGTCCAAGTGCCCGCTAGTTAACCTCGATTGTCCAAGTGCCTGCTAGTTAACCTACATAGACCAAGGGCCCACTAGTTAACCTAGATAGTCTAAGTGTCCTCTAGTTAACCTATATAGACCAAGTACCCGCTAGTTAACCTATATACCAAGTGCCCGCTACATCACCTAGATACTCCAAGGGCATGCTAGTTAACCTACATAGTCCAAGTGCCCGCTAGGCAACCTAGATAGTCCAAGAGCCCGCTAGGTAACCTACATAGTGCAAGGTTCCGCTAGTTAACCTACATATTCCAAGTGCCCGCTAGTTAACATAGATACTTCAAATACCCGCTAGGTAACCTAGATCGTCCAAGGGCCCCCAAGTTAGCCTACATAGTCCAAGTTCCCGCTATGTAACCTAGATAGTCCAAGTGCCTGTTCGGTAACCTAGATAGTCCAAGTGCCCTTTAGGGAACCTAGATAGTCCAAGGGCCCACTAGTAAACCTACATAGTCCATGCGCCCGCTAGTTAACCTATATAGTTCAACTGTCCGCTAGTTACCCTTCATATTCCAAGTGCCCGCTAGTTAACCTACATAATCTAAGTGCCCGTTAGCTAACCTAGGTAGTCCAAGGGCCCGCTAGTTGACCTACATAGTCCAAGTGCCAGCTAGGTAACCTAGATAGTACAAGTGCCTGCTAGGGCACCTAGATAGTCCAAGTGCCTGTTAGCTAACGTAGATAGTGCATGTGGCGGCTAGGTAACCTACATAGTCCAAGTGCCTGTTCGTTAACCTAGATAATCCAAGTGCCCGCTAGGTAACCTAGACAGTCCAAGTGCCCGCTAGTTAACCTACATAGTCCAAGTGCCCGATAGGGAACCTACATAATCCAAGTGCCCGTTAGGCAACCTACATAGGCCACGTGCCCGTTAGTTAACCTAGATAGTCAAAGTTCCTGCTAGGTAACCTACATAGTCCAAGTGCCCGCTAGGAAACCTAAATAGTCCAAATGCCCGCTAGGGAAACTACATCGTCCAAGTGCCCGCTAGTTAACCTAGATAGTCCAAATGCCTGCTAGTAAACCTACATAATCCATGGGCCCGCTAGTTAACCTACATAGCACAAGGGCCGGCTAGTTAACCTAGATCGTGCAAGTGTCCTCTAGTTAAGCTACATAGTCCACGTGCCCGCTAGTTAACTTATATACCAAGAGCCCGCTACGTAACCTAGATAGTCCAAGGGCACGCTAGTTAACCTACATAGTACAAGTGCCCGCTAGGCAACCTAGATAGTCCAAGTGCCCGCTAAGGAACCTACATAGTCCAAGTGCACGCTAGTTAACCTAGATAGTCCAAGTGCCCGCTAGTTAACCTAGATAGTCCAAGTGCCTGCTAGGTAACCTACATAGTGCAAGTGTCCGCTAGTTAACCTACATATTCCAAGTGCCCGCTAGTTAACATAGATAGTCCAAGTGCCCGCTAGGGAATGTACATAGTCCAAGTGCCCGTTAGGTAACTTAGATAGTGCAAGTGCGCGCTAGTTAACCTAGATAGTTCAAGTACCCGCTAGGTAACCTAGATCGTCCAAGGGCCCCCTAGTTAGCCTACATAGTCCAAGTGCCCGCTAGGCAACCTAGATAGTCCATGTGCCCGCTAAGGAACCTACATAGTCCAAGTGCACGCTAGTTAACCTAGATAGTCCTAGGACCCGCTAGTAAACCTACATAGTCCATGGGTCCGCTAGTTAACCTACATAGTGCAAGGGTCCGCTAGTTAACCTAGATAGTCCAAGTGCACGCTAGTTAAGCTACATAGTCCAAGGGCCCGCTAGTTGACCTAGATCGTGCAAGTGTCCGCTAGTTAACCTACATAGTCCAAGTGCCCGCTAGGTAACCTAGATAGTCCAACTGCCCGCTAGGGATCCTTCATAATCCAAGTGCCTGCTAGGTAACCTAGATATTCCAAGTGCCCGCTAGTTAACCTAGATAGTCCTAGTGCCCGTTAGTTAACCTAGATAGTCCAGGTGCCAACTAGGGGACATATATAGTCCAAGGGCCCGCTAGGTAAACTTGATAGTCCAAGTGTGCTCGGGTATGTACATAGTCCAAGTGCCTGCTGGGAAACCTAGATAATCCAAGTGCCCGCTAGGGATCCTTCATAATCTAAGTGCCTGCTAGGTAACCTAGATAGTCCAAGTGCCCGCTAGATAACCTAGACAGTCCTAGTGCCCGCTAGGTAACCTAGATAGTCCAAGTGCGCGCTAGGTAACCTATACAGTCCAAATGCCCGCTAGGAAACCTAGATAGTCCAAGTGCCCGCTAGTTAACCTACATAGTCCAAGGGCCCGTTAGTTAACCTACATAGTCCAAGGTCTGCTAGTTAACCTAGATAGTCAAAGTGCCCGCTAGTTAACCTACATAGTACAATGGCCCGCTAGTTGACCTAGATAGTCCAAGTGCCCGCTAGGGAATGTACATAGTCCAAGTGCCCGTTAGGTAACTTAGATAGTGCAAGTGCGCGCTAGTTAACCTAGATAGTTCAAGTACCCGCTAGGTAACCTAGATCGTCCAAGGGCCCCCTAGTTAGCCTACATAGTCCAAGTGCCCGCTAGGCAACCTAGATAGTCCATGTGCCCGCTAAGGAACCTACATAGTCCAAGTGCATGCTAGTTAACCTAGATAGTCCTAGGACCCGCTAGTAAACCTACATAGTCCATGGGTCCGCTAGTTAACCTACATAGTGCAAGGGTCCGCTAGTTAACCTAGATAGTCCAAGTGCACGCTAGTTAAGCTACATAGTCCAAGGGCCCGCTAGTTGACCTAGATCGTGCAAGTGTCCGCTAGTTAACCTACATAGTCCAAGTGCCCGCTAGGTAACCTAGATAGTCCAACTGCCCGCTAGGGATCCTTCATAATCGAAGTGCCTGCTAGGTAACCTAGATATTCCAAGTGCCCGCTAGTTAACCTAGATAGTCCTAGTGCCCGTTAGTTAACCTAGATAGGCCAGGTGCCCACTAGGGGACATATATAGTCCAAGGGCCCGCTAGGTAACCTAGATAGTCCAAGTGTGCTAGGGTATGTACATAGTCCAAGTGCCTGCTGGGAAACCTAGATAGTCCAAGTGCCCGCTAGGGATCCTTCATAATCTAAGTGCCTGCTAGGTAACCTAGATAGTCCAAGTGCCCGCTAGATAACCTAGACAGTCCTAGTGCCCGCTAGGTAACCTAGATAGTCCAAGTGCGCGCTAGGTAACCTATACAGTCCAAATGCCCGCTAGGAAACCTAGATAGTGCAAGTGCCCGCTAGTTAACCTACATAGTCCAAGGGCCCGCTAGTTAACCTACATAGTCCAAGGTCCGCTAGTTAACCTAGATAGTCAAAGTGCCCGCTAGTTAACCTACATAGTACAATGGCCCGCTAGTTGACCTAGATAGTCCAAGTGCCCGCTAGGTAACCTAAGTAGTACAAATGTCCAATAGGAATCCTACATAGTCCAAGTGCCCGCTAGGTAACCTAATTAGTCCAAGTACCCGTTCGTCAACCTAGATAGTCAAAGTGCCCGCTAGGTAACCTAGACAGTCCAAGTGCCCGCTAGGTTACCTACATATTCCAAGGGCCCACTAATTAACCTAGATAGTCCAGGTGCCCGCTAGGTAACCTAGATAGTCCAAGTGACCGCTAGTTAACCTACATAGTCCAAGTGCCCGCTAAGTAACCTAGATAGTCAAAGTGCCCGTTAGGTAACCTAGATAGTCAAAGTGCCCGTTAGGTAACCTAGATAGTCCAAGTGCACGCTAGGTAACCTACATTGTCCAAGTTCCCGCTAGGTAACCTAGATAGTCCAAGTGCCCGTTACCTAACCTAGATAGTCCAAGTGCCCACTAGGCAACATACATAGTCCAATTGCCCGTTCGTTAACCTAGAAGTCCAAGTGCCCGCTATGTAACCTACACAGTCAAAGTGTCCACTAGGTTACCTGCATAGTCCATGTGCCCGTTCGTTAACCTAGATAGTCCGAGTGCCCACTAGGGAACCTATATAGTCCAAGTGCTATCTAGGTAACCTAGGTAGTCCAAGGGCCCGCAAGTTAACCTACATAATCCAAGGGCTCGCTTGTTAACTTTGATAGTCCAAGTGCCCGTTAGTTAACCTAGATCGTCCAAGTACTGGCTAGTTAACCTACATAGTCCAAGGGCCCACTAGTTATCCTAGATCGTCCATGTGTCCTCTAGTTAACCTACATAGTCTAAGTGCACGCTAGGTATCCTACATAGTGCGAGTGTCAGCCAGATAACCTACATAGTCCAAGTGCCAGTTAGGTAACCTAGATAGTCCAAGTGCCCGCTAGGTAACCTACATAGTGCAAGTGTCCGCTAGTTAACCTACGTAGTCCAAGGTCCCGGTAGTTAACCTACATAGTCCAAGTGCCCGGTAGTTAACTTACATAGTTCAAGTGTCCGTAGGGAACATACATAGTCCAAGTGCCCGCTAGGGAACAAAAATAGTCCAAGTGCCCGCTAGGGAACCTACGTAGTCCAAGTTCCCGCTAGGGAATCTACATAGTCCAAGGGCCCGCTAGTTAACGTAGATAGTCCAAGTGCCGCTAGTTAATCTACCTAGTCCAAGTGCTCGCTAAGGAACCTAGATAGTCCAAGTGCAC
Source organism: Tenrec ecaudatus (assembly GCF_050624435.1). Taxonomy (NCBI): domain Eukaryota; kingdom Metazoa; phylum Chordata; class Mammalia; order Afrosoricida; family Tenrecidae; genus Tenrec; species Tenrec ecaudatus. The sequence continues at coordinate 2,372,608 of NW_027457652.1, forward strand.
GCTCTGGAACCTACATAGTCCAAGTGCCTGCTAGGGAACCTACATAGTCCAAGTGCCCGCTCTGGAACATACATAGGTCAAGTGCCCGCTCTGGAACATACATAGGCCAAGTGCCCGCTAGGGAATCTACATAGTCCAAGGGCCCGCTAGTTAACGTAGATAGTCCAAGTACCCGCTAGTTAACCTAGATCTTCCAAGTGCCCGCTAGTTAACCTACATAGTCCAAGGGCCCGCTAGTTGACCTACATAGTCCAAGGTCCCGCTAGTTAACCTACATTGTCCAAGGGCCCGCGAGGTAACCTAGACAGTTCAAGGGACAACTAGGTTACCTACATAGTCCAAGTGCTCGCTAGTTAACCTAGATTGTCCAAGTGCCCGCTAGTTAACCTAGATAGACCACGTACCCGCTAGGGAACGTACCTTGTCCAAGTGCCCGATAGGGAACCTACATAGTCCAAGTGCCCGCTAGTTAACATAGGTAGTCCAAGTACCCGCTAGGAAACGTACATAGTCCAAGTGCCCGCTAGTTAACGTACATAGTACAAGTGCCTGCTAGGTAACGTAGATAGTCCAAGTGCCCGCTAGGGAACTTACATAGTCCCAGGGCCCGCTAGGGAACCTACATAGTCCAAGTGCCTGTTAGCTAACCTAGATAGTCCCAGTGCCCGCTAGGTAACCTAGATAGTCCAACAGCCCGGTAGGTAACCTACATACTCCAAGTACCCGCTAGGTAACGTAGATAGTTCAAGTGCCAGCTAGGTAACCTAGATACTCCAACTGCCCGCTAGATAACCTACAAAGTCTAATTGCCCGCTCAGTAATCTATATAGTCCAAAAGCCCGAAGGGAGCCTACATAATCCAAATGCCCACTACGTAACCTAGATAGTCCAAGGGCCTGCTAGGTAACCTACATAGTCCTAGTGCCCCTAGTTAACCTACATTCTCCAAGTGCCCGATAGGTAACCTACATAGTCCAAGTGCCCCTAGTTAACCTACATTCTCCAAGTGCCCGCTTGGTAACCTACATAGTCCAAATGTCTGCTAGGGAAACTACATAGTCCAAGTGCCCGCTAGTTAACCTGGATAGTCCAAGTGCCCGCTAGGTAACCTACATAGTCCAAGTGCCCATTACCTAACCTAGATAGTCCAAGTGCCCGCTAGGTTACCTGCATATTCCAAGTGCCCGCTAGTTAACCTAGATTGTCCAAGTGCCTGCTAGTTAACCTACATAGTCCAAGTGCCCGTTCGTTAACCTAGATAGTCCAAGTGCCCGCTAGGAAACCTACATAGTCCAAGGGCCCGCTAGGTAACCTAGATAGTCCAAGTGCCCGCTAGGTAACCTAGATAGTCCAAGTGCCCGCTAGGTAACCTAGAGTCCAAGTGCTCGCTAGTTAACCTACATAGTCCAAGTGCCCGCTAGGTTACCTGCATATTCCAAGTGCCCGCTAGTTAACCTAGATTGTCCAAGTGCCTGCTAGTTAACCTACATAGTCCAAGGGCCCACTAGTTAACCTAGATAGTCCAAGTGTCCTCTAGTTAACCTACATAGTCCAAGTGCCCGCTAGGTAACCTAGATAGTCCAAGGGCCCGCTTATTAACCAACATAATCCAAGGGCTCACTTGTTAACTTTGATAGTTCAAGTGCCCTCTAGTTAACCTAGATCGTCCAAGTGCCCGCTAGTTAACCTCGATTGTCCAAGTGCCTGCTAGTTAACCTACATAGTCCAAGGGCCCACTAGTTAACCTAGATAGTCTAAGTGTCCTCTAGTTAACCTATATAGACCAAGTGCCCGCTAGTTAACCTATATACCAAGTGCCCGCTACATCACCTAGATACTCCAAGGGCATGCTAGTTAACCTACATAGTCCAAGTGCCCGCTAGGCAACCTAGATAGTCCAAGTGCCCGCTAGGTAACCTACATAGTGCAAGGTTCCGCTAGTTAACCTACATATTCCAAGTGCCCGCTAGTTAACATAGATACTTCAAATACCCGCTAGGTAACCTAGATCGTCCAAGGGCCCCCAAGTTAGCCTACATAGTCCAAGTTCCCGCTATGTAACCTAGATAGTCCAAGTGCCTGTTCGGTAACCTAGATAGTCCAAGTGCCCTTTAGGGAACCTAGATAGTCCAAGGGCCCACTAGTAAACCTACATAGTCCATGCGCCCGCTAGTTAACCTATATAGTTCAACTGTCCGCTAGTTACCCTTCATATTCCAAGTGCCCGCTAGTTAACCTACATAATCTAAGTGCCCGTTAGCTAACCTAGGTAGTCCAAGGGCCCGCTAGTTGACCTACATAGTCCAAGTGCCAGCTAGGTAACCTAGATAGTACAAGTGCCTGCTAGGGCACCTAGATAGTCCAAGTGCCTGTTAGCTAACGTAGATAGTGCATGTGGTGGCTAGGTAACCTACATAGTCCAAGTGCCTGTTCGTTAACCTAGATAATCCAAGTGCCCGCTAGGTAACCTAGACAGTCCAAGTGCCCGCTAGTTAACCTACATAGTCCAAGTGCCCGATAGGGAACCTACATAATCCAAGTGCCCGTTAGGCAACCTACATAGGCCACGTGCCCGTTAGTTAACCTAGATAGTCAAAGTTCCTGCTAGGTAACCTACATAGTCCAAGTGCCCGCTAGGAAACCTAAATAGTCCAAATGCCCGCTAGGGAAACTACATCGTCCAAGTGCCCGCTAGTTAACCTAGATAGTCCAAATGCCTGCTAGTAAACCTACATAATCCATGGGCCCGCTAGTTAACCTACATAGCACAAGGGCCGGCTAGTTAACCTAGATCGTGCAAGTGTCCTCTAGTTAAGCTACATAGTCCACGTGCCCGCTAGTTAACCTATATACCAAGAGCCCGCTACGTAACCTAGATAGTCCAAGGGCACGCTAGTTAACCTACATAGTACAAGTGCCCGCTAGGCAACCTAGATAGTCCAAGTGCCCGCTAAGGAACCTACATAGTCCAAGTGCACGCTAGTTAACCTAGATAGTCCAAGTGCCCGCTAGTTAACCTAGATAGTCCAAGTGCCTGCTAGGTAACCTACATAGTGCAAGTGTCCGCTAGTTAACCTACATATTCCAAGTGCCCGCTAGTTAACATAGATAGTCCAAGTGCCCGCTAGGGAATGTACATAGTCCAAGTGCCCGTTAGGTAACTTAGATAGTGCAAGTGCGCGCTAGTTAACCTAGATAGTTCAAGTACCCGCTAGGTAACCTAGATCGTCCAAGGGCCCCCTAGTTAGCCTACATAGTCCAAGTGCCCGCTAGGCAACCTAGATAGTCCATGTGCCCGCTAAGGAACCTACATAGTCCAAGTGCACGCTAGTTAACCTAGATAGTCCTAGGATCCGCTAGTAAACCTACATAGTCCATGGGTCCGCTAGTTAACCTACATAGTGCAAGGGTCCGCTAGTTAACCTAGATAGTCCAAGTGCACGCTAGTTAAGCTACATAGTCCAAGGGCCCGCTAGTTGACCTAGATCGTGCAAGTGTCCGCTAGTTAACCTACATAGTCCAAGTGCCCGCTAGGTAACCTAGATAGTCCAACTGCCCGCTAGGGATCCTTCATAATCCAAGTGCCTGCTAGGTAACCTAGATATTCCAAGTGCCCGCTAGTTAACCTAGATAGTCCTAGTGCCCGTTAGTTAACCTAGATACTCCAGGTGCCCACTAGGGGACATATATAGTCCAAGGGCCCGCTAGGTAACCTAGATAGTCCAAGTGTGCTCGGGTATGTACATAGTCCAAGTGCCTGCTGGGAAACCTAGATAGTCCAAGTGCCCGCTAGGGATCCTTCATAATCTAAGTGCCTGCTAGGTAAGCTAGATAGTCCAAGTGCCCGCTAGATAACCTAGACAGTCCTAGTGCCCGCTAGGTAACCTAGATAGTCCAAGTGCGCGCTAGGTAACCTATACAGTCCAAATGCCCGCTAGGAAACCTAGATAGTCCAAGTGCCCGCTAGTTAACTTACATAGTCCAAGGGCCCGCTAGTTAACCTACATAGTCCAAGGTCCGCTAGTTAACCTAGATAGTCAAAGTGCCCGCTAGTTAACCTACATAGTACAATGGCCCACTAGTTGACCTAGATAGTCCAAGTGCCCGCTAGTTAACCTAGATAGTCAAAGTGCCCGCTAGTTAACCTAAGTAGTACAAATGTCCAATAGGAATCCTACATAGTCCAAGTGCCCGCTAGGTAACCTAATTAGTCCAAGTACCCGTTCGTTAACCTAGATAGTCAAAGTGCCCGCTAGGTAACCTAGACAGTCCAAGTGCCCGCTAGGTTACCTACATATTCCAAGGGCCCACTAGTTAACCTAGATAGTCCAGGTGCCCGCTAGGTAACCTAGATAGTCCAAGTGACCGCTAGTTAACCTACATAGTCCAAGTGCCCGCTAAGTAACCTAGATAGTCAAAGTGCCCGTTAGGTAACCTAGATAGTCAAAGTGCCCGTTAGGTAACCTAGATAGTCCAAGTGCACGCTAGGTAACCTACATTGTCCAAGTTCCCGCTAGGTAACCTAGATAGTCCAAGTGCCCGTTACCTAACCTAGATAGTCCAAGTGCCCACTAGGCAACATACATAGTCCAATTGCCCATTCGTTAACCTAGAAGTCCAAGTGCCCGCTATGTAACCTACACAGTCAAAGTGTCCACTAGGTTACCTGCATAGTCCATGTGCCCGTTCGTTAACCTAGATAGTCCGAGTGCCCACTAGGGAACCTATATAGTCCAAGTGCTATCTAGGTAACCTAGATAGTCCAAGGGCCCGCAAGTTAACCTACATAATCCAAGGGCTCGCTTGTTAACTTTGATAGTCCAAGTGCCCGTTAGTTAACCTAGATCGTCCAAGTACTGGCTAGTTAACCTACATAGTCCAAGGGCCCACTAGTTATCCTAGATCGTCCATGTGTCCTCTAGTTAACCTACATAGTCTAAGTGCACGCTAGGTAACCTACATAGTGCGAGTGTCAGCCAGATAACCTACATAGTCCAAGTGCCAGTTAGGTAACCTAGATAGTCCAAGTGCCCGCTAGGTAACCTACATAGTGCAAGTGTCCGCTAGTTAACCTACGTAGTCCAAGGTCCCGGTAGTTAACCTACATAGTCCAAGTGCCCGGTAGTTAACTTACATAGTTCAAGTGTCCGTAGGGAACATACATAGTCCAAGTGCCCGCTAGGGAACAAAAATAGTCCAAGTGCCCGCTAGGGAACCTACGTAGTCCAAGTTCCCGCTAGGGAATCTACATAGTCCAAGGGCCCGCTAGTTAACGTAGATAGTCCAAGTGCCGCTAGTTAATCTACCTAGTCCAAGTGCTCGCTAAGGAACCTAGATAGTCCAAGTGCACGCTCTGGAACCTACATAGTCCAAGTGCCTGCTAGGGAACCTACATAGTCCAAGTGCCCGCTCTGGAACATACATAGGTCAAGTGCCCGCTCTGGAACATACATAGGCCAAGTGCCCGCTAGGGAATCTACATAGTCCAAGGGCCCGCTAGTTAACGTAGATAGTCCAAGTACCCGCTAGTTAACCTAGATCTTCCAAGTGCCCGCTAGTTAACCTACATAGTCCAAGGGCCCGCTAGTTGACCTACATAGTCCAAGGTCCCGCTAGTTAACCTACATTGTCCAAGGGCCCGCGAGGTAACCTAGACAGTTCAAGGGACAACTAGGTTACCTACATAGTCCAAGTGCTCGCTAGTTAACCTAGATTGTCCAAGTGCCCGCTAGTTAACCTAGATAGACCACGTACCCGCTAGGGAACGTACCTTGTCCAAGTGCCCGATAGGGAACCTACATAGTCCAAGTGCCCGCTAGTTAACATAGGTAGTCCAAGTACCCGCTGGGAAACGTACATAGTCCAAGTGCCCGCTAGTTAACGTACATAGTCCAAGTGCCTGCTAGGTAACGTAGATAGTCCAAGTGCCCGCTAGGGAACTTACATAGTCCCAGGGCCCGCTAGGGAACCTACATAGTCCAAGTGCCTGTTAGCTAACCTAGATAGTCCCAGTGCCCGCTAGGTAACCTAGATAGTCCAACAGCCCGGTAGGTAACCTACATACTCCAAGTACCCGCTAGGTAACGTAGATAGTTCAAGTGCCAGCTAGGTAACCTAGATACTCCAAGTGCCCGCTAGATAACCTACAAAGTCTAATTGCCCGCTCAGTAATTTATATAGTCCAAATGCCTGAAGGGAGCCTACATAATCCAAATGCCCACTACGTAACCTAGATAGTCCAAGGGCCTGCTAGGTAACCTACATAGTCCTAGTGCCCCTAGTTAACCTACATTCTCCAAGTGCCCGATAGGTAACCTACATAGTCCAAGTGCCCCTAGTTAACCTACATTCTCCAAGTGCCCGCTAGGTAACCTACATAGTCCATATACCCTCTAGTTAACCTACATAGTTCAAGTGCCCGATAGGGAACCTACATAATCCAAGTGCCCGCTAGGGAACTTACATAGTCCAAGTGCCAGTTAGGTAAACTAGATAGTCCAAATGCCCGCCAGGAAACCCACATAGTCCAAGTGCCCGCTAGGGAACTTACATAGTACAAGGGCCCGCTAGGGAACCTACATAGTCCAAGTGCCCGTTCGTTAACCTAGATAGTCCAAGTACCCGCTAGGAAACCTACATAGTCCAAGGGCCCGCTAGGTAACCTAGATAGTCCAAGTGCCCGCTAGGTAACCTAGATAGTCCAAGTGCCCGCTAGGTAACCTAGAGTCCAAGTGCTCGCTAGTTAACCTACATAGTCCAAGGGCCCGCTAGGTAACCTAGATAGTCCAAGTGCCCGCTAGGTAACCTAGATAGTCCAAGTGCCCGCTAGGTAACCTAGAGTCCAAGTGCTCGCTCGTTAACCTACATAGTCCAAGTGCCCGCTATGTAACCTAGATAGTCAAAGTGCCCGTTAGGTAACCTAGATAGTCCAAGTGCCCGCTAGGTAACTTACATTGACAAATTTCCCGCTAGGTAACCTAGATAGTCCAAGTGCCCCTTACCTAACCTAGATAGTCCAAGTGCCCGCTAGGCAACCTACATAGTCCAAGAGCCCGTTCGTTAACCTAGAACTCCAAGTGCCCGCTAGGTAACCTAGACAGTAGAAGTGCCCGCTAGGTTACCTGCATATTCCATGTGCCCGTGCGTTAACCTAGATAGTCAAAGTGCCCACTAGGTAAACTACAGAGTCCAAGTGCCCGCTAGGTAACCTATAAAGTCCAAATGCCCGCTAGGTAACCTACATAGTCCAAGGGCTCACTTGTTAACTTTGATAGTCCAAGTGCCCGCTAGTTAACCTAGATCGTCCAAGTGCCCGCTTGTTAACCTAGATTTTCGAAGTGCCTGCTAGTTAACCTACATAGTCCAAGGGCCCACTAGTTAACCTAGATAGTCCAAGTGTCCTCTAGTTAACCTACATAGTGCAAGTGCCCGCTAGTTAACCTACATAATTAGAGTGCCCGTTAGCTAAACTAGATAGTCCAAGGGCCCGCTAGTTGACATACATATTCCAAGTGCCAGCTAGGTAACCTAGATAGTACAAGTGCGCGCTAGGGAACCTAGATAGCCCAAGTGCCTGTTAGCTAACCTAGATAGTGCAAGTGGCGGCTAGGTAACGTACATAGTCCAAGTGCCCATTCGTAAACCTATATAATCCCAGTGCCCGCTAGGTAACCTAGACAGTCCAAGTGCCCGCTAGTTAACCTACATAGTCCAAGTGCCCGCTAGGTAACCTACATAGTCCAAGGGCTCACTTGTTAACTTTAATAGTCCAAGTGCCCGCTAGTTAACCTAGATCGTCCAAGTGCCCGCTTGTTAACCTAGATTGTCCAAGTGCCTGCTAGTTAACCTACATAGTCCAAGGGCCCACTAGTTAACATAGATAGTCAAAGTGCCCGCTAGGGAACCTAGATAGTCCAAGTGCCCGCTAGGTAACCTACATGGTCCAAGTTCCCACTAGGTAACCTAGATAGTCCAAGTGCCCGTTACCTAACCTACATAGTCCAAGTGCCCGCTAGGCAACATACATAGTCCAAGTGCCCGTTCGTTAACCTAGAAGTCCAAGTGCCCGCTATGTAACCTAGACAGTCCAAGTGCCCGCTAGGTTACCTGCATAGTGCAAGTGCCCGTTCGTTTAACTAGATACTCCAAGTGCCCGCTAGGGAACCTATATAGTCCAAGTGCTATCTAGGTAACCTAGATAGTCCAAGGGCCGGCTAGTTAACCTACATAATCCAAGGGCTCGCTTGTTAACTTTGATAGTCCAAATGCCCGTTAGCTAACCCAGATAGTCCAAGAGCCCGCTAGGTAACCTAGACTGTCCAGGTGCCCGCTAGTTAACCTAGATCGTCCAAGTGCCTGCTTGTTAACCTAGATTGTCCAAGTGCCTGCTAGTTAACCTACATAGTCCAAGGGCCCACTAGTTAACCTAGATAGTCCAAGTGTCCTCTAGTTAACCTACATACTGCAAGTGCCCGCTAGTTAACCTACATAATCTAAGTGCCCGTTAGCTAACCTAGATAGTCCAAGTGCTCGCTAGTTAACCTATATTCTCCAAGTTCCCGCTATGTAACCTAGATAGTCAAAGTGCCCGTAAGGTAACCTAGATAATCCAAGTGCCCGCTAGGTAACTTACATTGTCCAAGTTCCCGCTAGGTAACCTAGATAGTCCAAGTTCCCGTTACCTAACCTAGATAGTCCAAGTGCCCGCTAGGCAACCTACATAGTCCAAGAGCCCGTTCGTTAACCTAGAAGTCCAAGTGCCCGATAGGTAACCTAGACAGTCTAAGTGCCCGCTAGGTTACCTGCATATTACAAGTGCCCGTTCGTTAACCTAGATAGTCCAAGTGCCCACTAGGTAACCTACATAGTCCAAGTGCCCACTAGGTAACCTACATAGTCCAAGTGCCCGCTAGGTAACCTATATAGTCCAAGTGCCCGCTAGGTAACCTAGATAGTCCAAGTGACCGCTAGTTAACCTACATAGTCCAGCTGCCCGCTAGTTAACCTAGATTGTCCAAGTGCCTGCTAGTTAACCTACATAGCCAAGGGCCCACTAGTTAACCTAGATAGTCCAAGTGTCCTCTAGTTAACCTATATACCAAGTGCCCGCTACGTAACCTAGATAGTCCAAGGGCACGCTAGTTAACCAACATAGTCCAAGTGCCCGCTAGGCAAGCTAGATAGTCCAAGTGCCCTCTAAGGAACCTACATAGTCCAAGTGCACGCTAGTTAACCTAGATAGTCCAAGTGCCCGCTAGGCAACCTGCATAGTCCAAGAGCCCGTTCGTTAACCTAGAAATCCAAGTGCCCGCTATGTAACCTAGACAGTACAAGTGCCCGCTAGGTTACCTGCATAGTCCAAGTGCCCGTTCGTTAACCTAGATAGTCCGAGTGCCCACTAGGGAACCTATATAGTCCAAGTGCTATCTAGGTAACCTAGATAGTCCAAGAGCCCGCTAGGTAACCTAGACTGTCCAAGTGCCCGCTAGGTTACCTACATAGTCTAAGTGCCCGTTCATTAACCTAGATAGTCCAAGTGCCCGCTAGGGAACCTACATAGTCCAAGTGCCAGTTAGGTAAACTAGATAGTCCAAATGCCCGCCAGGAAACCCACATAGTCCAAGTGCCCGCTAGGGAACTTACATAGTACAAGGGCCCTCTAGGGAACCTACATAGTCCAAGTGCCCGTTCGTTAACCTAGATAGTCCAAGTACCCGCTAGGAAACCTACATAGTCCAAGGGCCCGCTAGGTAACCTAGATAGTCCAAGTGCCCGCTAGGTAACCTAGATAGTCCAAGTGCCCGCTAGGTAACCTAGAGTCCAAGTGCTCGCTAGTTAACCTACATAGTCCAAGGGCCCGCTAGGTAACCTAGATAGTCCAAGTGCCCGCTAGGTAACCTAGATAGTCCAAGTGCCCGCTAGGTAACCTAGAGTCCAAGTGCTCGCTCGTTAACCTACATAGTCCAAGTGCCCGCTATGTAACCTAGATAGTCAAAGTGCCCGTTAGGTAACCTAGATAGTCCAAGTGCCCGCTAGGTAACTTACATTGACCAATTTCCCGCTAGGTAACCTAGATAGTCCAAGTGCCCCTTACCTAACCTAGATAGTCCAAGTGCCCGCTAGGCAACCTACATAGTCCAAGAGCCCGTTCGTTAACCTAGAACTCCAAGTGCCCGCTAGGTAACCTAGACAGTAGAAGTGCCCGCTAGGTTACCTGCATATTCCATGTGCCCGTGCGTTAACCTAGATAGTCAAAGTGCCCACTAGGTAAACTACAGAGTCCAAGTGCCCGCTAGGTAACCTATAAAGTCCAAATGCCCGCTAGGTAACCTACATAGTCCAAGGGCTCACTTGTTAACTTTGATAGTCCAAGTGCCCGCTAGTTAACCTAGATCGTCCAAGTGCCCGCTTGTTAACCTAGATTTTCGAAGTGCCTGCTAGTTAACCTACATAGTCCAAGGGCCCACTAGTTAACCTAGATAGTCCAAGTGTCCTCTAGTTAACCTACATAGTGCAAGTGCCCGCTAGTTAACCTACATAATTAGAGTGCCCGTTAGCTAAACTAGATAGTCCAAGGGCCCGCTAGTTGACATACATATTCCAAGTGCCAGCTAGGTAACCTAGATAGTACAAGTGCGCGCTAGGGAACCTAGATAGCCCAAGTGCCTGTTAGCTAACCTAGATAGTGCAAGTGGCGCCTAGGTAACGTACATAGTCCAAGTGCCCATTCGTAAACCTATATAATCCCAGTGCCCGCTAGGTAACCTAGACAGTCCAAGTGCCCGCTAGTTAACCTACATAGTCCAAGTGCCCGCTAGGTAACCTACATAGTCCAAGGGCTCACTTGTTAACTTTAATAGTCCAAGTGCCCGCTAGTTAACCTAGATCGTCCAAGTGCCCGCTTGTTAACCTAGATTGTCCAAGTGCCTGCTAGTTAACCTACATAGTCCAAGGGCCCACTAGTTAACATAGATAGTCAAAGTGCCCGCTAGGGAACCTAGATAGTCCAAGTGCCCGCTAGGTAACCTACATGGTCCAAGTTCCCACTAGGTAACCTAGATAGTCCAAGTGCCCGTTACCTAACCTACATAGTCCAAGTGCCCGCTAGGCAACATACATAGTCCAAGTGCCCGTTCGTTAACCTAGAAGTCCAAGTGCCCGCTATGTAACCTAGACAGTCCAAGTGCCCGCTAGGTTACCTGCATAGTGCAAGTGCCCGTTCGTTAAACTAGATACTCCAAGTGCCCGCTAGGGAACCTATATAGTCCAAGTGCTATCTAGGTAACCTAGATAGTCCAAGGGCCGGCTAGTTAACCTACATAATCCAAGGGCTCGCTTGTTAACTTTGATAGTCCAAATGCCCGTTAGCTAACCCAGATAGTCCAAGAGCCCGCTAGGTAACCTAGACTGTCCAGGTGCCCGCTAGTTAACCTAGATCGTCCAAGTGCCCGCTTGTTAACCTAGATTGTCCAAGTGCCTGCTAGTTAACCTACATAGTCCAAGGGCCCACTAGTTAACCTAGATAGTCCAAGTGTCCTCTAGTTAACCTACATACTGCAAGTGCCCGCTAGTTAACCTACATAATCTAAGTGCCCGTTAGCTAACCTAGATAGTCCAAGTGCTCGCTAGTTAACCTATATTCTCCAAGTTCCCGCTATGTAACCTAGATAGTCAAAGTGCCCGTAAGGTAACCTAGATAATCCAAGTGCCCGCTAGGTAACTTACATTGTCCAAGTTCCCGCTAGGTAACCTAGATAGTCCAAGTTCCCGTTACCTAACCTAGATAGTCCAAGTGCCCGCTAGGCAACCTACAGAGTCCAAGAGCCCGTTCGTTAACCTAGAAGTCCAAGTGCCCGATAGGTAACATAGACAGTCTAAGTGCCCGCTAGGTTACCTGCATATTACAAGTGCCCGTTCGTTAACCTAGATAGTCCAAGTGCCCACTAGGTAACCTACATAGTCCAAGTGCCCACTAGGTAACCTACATAGTCCAAGTGTCCGCTAGGTAACCTATATAGTCCAAGTGCCCGCTAGGTAACCTAGATAGTCCAAGTGACCGCTAGTTAACCTACATAGTCCAGCTGCCCGCTAGTTAACCTAGATTGTCCAAGTGCCTGCTAGTTAACCTACATAGCCAAGGGCCCACTAGTTAACCTAGATAGTCCAAGTGTCCTCTAGTTAACCTATATACCAAGTGCCCGCTACGTAACCTAGATAGTCCAAGGGCACGCTAGTTAACCAACATAGTCCAAGTGCCCGCTAGGCAACCTAGATAGTCCAAGTGCCCTCTAAGGAACCTACATAGTCCAAGTGCACGCTAGTTAACCTAGATAGTCCAAGTGCCCGCTAGGCAACCTGCATAGTCCAAGAGCCCGTTCGTTAACCTAGAAATCCAAGTGCCCGCTATGTAACCTAGACAGTACAAGTGCCCGCTAGGTTACCTGCATAGTCCAAGTGCCCGTTCGTTAACCTAGATAGTCCGAGTGCCCACTAGGGAACCTATATAGTCCAAGTGCTATCTAGGTAACCTAGATAGTCCAAGAGCCCGCTAGGTAACCTAGACTGTCCAAGTGTCCGCTAGGTTACCTACATAGTCTAAGTGCCCGTTCATTAACCTAGATAGTCCAAGTGCCCGCTAGGAAACCTACATAGTCCAAGGGGCCACTAGCTAACCTAGATCGTCCATGTGTCCTCTAGTTAACCTACATAGTCCAAGTGTCCGCCTGATAACCTACATAGTCCAAGTGCCAGTTAGGTAACCTTGATAGTCCAAGTGCCCGCTAGGTAACCTACATAGTGCAAGTGTCCGCTACTTAACCTACGTAGTCCAAGGGCCCGGTAGTTAACCTACATAGTACAAGTGCCCGGTAGTTAACTTACATAGTTCAATTGTCCGTAGGGAACATTCATAGTCCAAGTGCCCGCTAGGGAACCTACGTAGTCCAAGTGCCCGCTAGGGAATCTACATAGTCCAAGGGCCCGCTAGTTAACGTAGATAGTCCAAGTGCCGCTAGTTAATCTACATAGTCCAAGTGCTCGCTAAGGAACTAGATAGTCCAAGTGCCCGCTCTGGAACCTACATAGTCCAAGTGCCTGCTAGAGAACCTACATAGTCCAACTGCCCGCTCTGGAACATACATAGGCCAAGTGCCCGCTAGGGAATCTACATAGTCCAAGGGCCCGCTAGTTAACGTAGATAGTCCAAGTACCCGCTAGTTAACCTAGATCTTCCAAGTGCCCGCTAGTTAACCTACATAGTCCAAGGGCCCGCTAGTTGACCTACATAGTCCAAGGGCCCGCTAGTTAACCTACATTGTCCAAGGGCCTGCTAGGTAACCTAGACAGTTCAAGTGACCACTAGGTTACCTAAATAGTCCAAGTGCTCGCTAGTTAACCTAGATTGTCCAAGTGCCCGCTAGTTAACCTAGATAGACCACGTACCCACTAGGGAACGTACCTTGGCCAAGTGCCCGATAGGGAAACTACATAGTCCAAGTGCCCGCTAGTTAACATAGGTAGTCCAAGTACCCGCTAGGAAACGTACATAGTTCAAGTGCCCGCTAGTTAACGTACATAGTCCTAGTGACTGCTAGGTAACGTAGATAGTCCAAGTGCCCGCTAGGGAACTTACATAGTCCAAGGGCCCGCTAGGGAACCTACATAGTCCAAGTGCCTGTTAGCTAACCTAGATAGTCCCAGTGCCCGCTAGGTAACCTAGATAGTCCAACAGCCCGGTAGGTAACCTACATACTCCAAGTACACGCTAGGTAACGTAGATAGTTCAAGTGCCAGCTAGGTAACCTAGATAGTCCAAGTGCCCGCTAGATAACCTACAAAGTCTAATTGCCCGCTCAGTAATCTATATAGTCCAAATGCCCGCTGGGAGTCTACATAATCCAAATGCCCGCTACGTAACCTAGATAGTCCAAGGGCCTGCTAGGTAACCTACATAGTCCTAGTGCCCCTAGTTAACTTACATTCTCCAAGTGCCCGATAGGTAACCTACATTGTCCTAGTGCCCCTAGTTAACCTACATTCTCCAAGTGCCCGCTAGGTAACCTACATAGTCCAAATACCCTCTAGTTAACCTACATAGTTCAAGTGCCCGATAGGGAACCTACATAATCCAAGTGCCCGCTAGGGAACCTACATAGTCCAAGTGCCAGTTAGGTAAACTAGATAGTCCAAATGCCCGCCAGGAAACCCACATAGTCCAAGTGCCCGCTAGGGAACTTACATAGTACAAGGGCCCGCTAGGGAACCTACATAGTCCAAGTGCCCGTTCGTTAACCTAGATAGTCCAAGTGCCCGCTAGGAAACCTACATAGTCCAAGGGCCCGCTAGGTAACCTAGATAGTCCAAGTGCCCGCTATGTAACCTAGATTGTCCAAGTGCCTGCTAGTTAACCTACATAGTCCAAGGGCCCACTAGTTAACCTAGATAGTCCAAGTGTCCTCTAGTTAACCTACATAGTGCAAGTGCCCGCTAGTTAACCTACATAATCTAAGTGCCCGTTAGCTAACCTAGATAGTCCAAGGGCCCGCTAGTTGACCTACATATTCCAAGTGCCAGCTAGGTATCCTAGATAGTACAAGTGCCCGCTAGGGAACCTAGATAGTCCAAGTGCCCGCTAGGTAACCTACATTGTCCAAGTTCCCGCTAGGTAACCTAGATAGTCCAAGTGCCCATTACCTAACCTAGATAGTCCAAGTGCCCGCTAGGCAACATACATAGTCCAAGTGCCCGTTCGTTAACCTAGAAGTCCAAGTGCCCGCTATGTAACCTAGACAGTCCAAGTGCCCGCTAGGTTACCTGCATAGTCCAAGTGCCCGTTCGTTAACCTAGATAGTCCAAGTGCCCGCTAGGGAACCTATATAGTCCAAGTGCTATCTAGGTAACCTAGATAGTCCAAGGGCCCGCTAGTTAACCTACATAATCCAAGGGCTCGCTCGTTAACTTTGATAGTCCAAGTGCCCGTTAGCTAACCCAGGTAGTCCAAGAGCCCGCAAGGTAACCTAGACTGTCCAAGTGCCCGCTAGGTTACCTACATAGTCTAAGTGCCCGTTCCTTAACCTAGATAGTCCAAGTGCCCGCTAGGAAACCTACATAGTCCAAGGGCCCACTAGTTAACCTAGATCCTCCATGTGTCCTCTAGTTAACCTACATAGCCCAAGTGCACGCTAGGTAACATACATAGTCCAAGTGCCAGTTAGGTAACCTAGATAGTCCACGTGCCCGCTAGGTAACCTACATAGTGCAAGTGTCCGCTAGTTAACCTACGTAGTCCAAGGGCCCGGTAGTTAACCTACATAGTACAAGTGCCCGGTAGTTAACTAACATAGTTCAAGTGTCCGTAGGGAACATACATAGTCCAAGTGCCCTCTAGGGAACATTCATAGTCCAAGTGCCCGCTAGGGAACCTACGTAGTCCAAGTGCCCGCTAGGGAATCTACATAGTCCAAGGGCCCGCTAGTTAACGTAGATAGTCCAAGTGCCGCTAGTTAATCTACATAGTCCAAGTGCTCCCTAAGGAACCTAGATAGTCCAAGTGCCCGCTCTGGAACCTACATAGTCCAAGTGCCTGCTAGGGAACCTACATAGTCCAACTGCCCGCTCTGGAACATACATAGGCCAAGTGCCCGCTAGGGAATCTACATAGTCCAAGGGCCTGCTAGTTAACGTAGATAGTCCAAGTACCCGCTAGTTAACCTAGATCTTCCAAGTGCCCGCTAGTTAACCTACATAGTCCAAGGGCCCGCTAGTTGACCTACATAGTCCAACTGCCCGCTAGTTAACCTACATTGTCCAAGGGCCCGCTAGGTAACCTAGACAGTTCAAGTGACCACTAGGTTACCTACATAGTCCAAGTGCTCGCTAGTTAACCTAGATTGTCCAAGTGCCCGCTAGTTAACCTAGATAGACCACGTACCCGCTAGGGAACGTACCTTGGCCAAGTGCCCGATAGGGAACCTACATAGTCCAAGTGCCCGCTAGTTAACATAGGTAGTCCAAGTACCCAATAGGAAACGTACATAGTCCAAGTGCCTGCTAGTTAACGTACATAGTCCAAGTGCCTGCTAGGTAACGTAGATAGTCCAAGTGCCCGCTAGGGAACTTACATAGTCCAAGGGCCTGCTAGGGAACCTACATAGTCCAAGTGCCTGTTAGCTAACCTAGATAGTCCCAGTGCCCGCTAGGTAACCTAGATAGTCCAACAGCCCGGTAGGTAACCTACATACTCCAAGTACCCGCTAGGTAACGTAGATAGTTCAAGTGCCAGCTAGGTAACCTAGATAGTCCAAGTGCCCGCTAGATAACCTACAAAGTCTAATTGCCCGCTCAGTAATCTATATAGTCCAAATGCCCGCTGGGAGCCTACATAATCCAAATGCCCGCTACGTAACCTAGATAGTCCAAGGGCCTGCTAGGTAACCTACATAGTCCTAGTGCCCCTATTAACCTACATTCTCCAAATGCCCGATAGGTAACCTACATAGTCCAAATACCCTCTAGATAACCTACATAGTTCAAGTGCCCGATAGGGAACCTACATAATCCAAGTGCCCGCTAGTGAACCTACATAATCCAAGTGCCAGTTAGGTAAACTAGATAGTCCAAATGCCCGCCAGGAAACCCACATAGTCCAAGTGCCCGCTAGGGAACTTACATAGTCCAAGGGCCCGCTAGGTAACCTAGATAGTCCAATTCCCCCTAGGTAACCTAGATAGTCCAAGTGCCCGCTACGTAACCTAGAGTCCAAGTGCTCGCTAGTTAACCTACATAGTCCAAGTGCCCGCTATGTAACCTAGATCGTCAAAGTGCCCGTTAGGTAACCTAGATAGTCCAAGTGCCCGCTAGGTAACTTACATTGACCAAGTTCCCGCTAGTTAACCTACATAATCTAAGTGCCCGTTAGCTAACCTAGATAGTCCAAGGGCCCGCTAGTTGACCTACATATTCCAAGTGCCAGCTAGGTAACCTAGATAGTACAAGTGCCCGCTAGGGAACCTAGATAGTCCAAGTGCCTGTTAGCTAACCTAGATAGTGCAAGTGGCGGCTAGGTAACGTACATAGTCCAAGTGCCCATTCCTAAACCTAGATAATCCCAGAGCCCGCTAGGTAACCTAGACAGTCCAAGTGCCCGCTAGTTAACCTACATAGTCCAAGTGCCCGCTAGGTAACCTACATAGTCCAAGGACTCACTTGTTAACTTTGATAGTCCAAGTGCCCGCTAGTTAACCTAGATCGTCCAAGTGCCTGCTTGTTAACCTAGATTGTCCAAGTGCCTGCTAGTTACCCTACATAGTCCAAGTGCCTGCTAGGTAAACTACAAAGTCCAAGTGTCCTCTAGTTAACCTTTATAGTGCAAGTGCCCGTTAGTTAACCTACATAATCTAAGTGCCCTTTAGCTTACCTAGATAGTCCAAGTGCTCGCTAGTTAACCTATATACTCCAAGTTCCCGCTATGTAACCTAGATAGTCAAAGTGCCCGTAAGGTAACCTAGATAGTCCAAGTGCCCGCTAGGTAACTTACATTGTCCAAGTTCCCGCTAGGTAACCTAGATAGTCCAAGTTCCCGTTACCTAACCTAGATACTCCAAGTGCCCGCAAGGCAACCTACATAGTCCAAGAGCCCGTTCGTTAACCTAGAAGTATAAGTGCCCGCTAGGTAACCTAGACAGTCCAAGTGCCCTCTAGGTTACCTGCATATACCAAGTGCCCGTTCGTTAACCTAGATAGTCCAAGTGCCCACTAGGTAACCTACATAGTCCAAGTGGCCGCTAGGTAACCTATATAGTCCAAGTGCCCGCTAGGTAACCTAGATAGTCCAAGTGCCCGCTAGTTAACCTACATAGTCCAAGGGCTCACTTGTTAACTTTGATAGTCCAGCTGCCCGCTACTTAACCTAGATCGTCCAAGTGCCCGCTAGTTAACCTAGATTGGCCAAGTGCCTGCTAGTTAACCTACATAGCGAAGGGCCCACTAGTTAACCTAGATAGTCCAAGTGTCCTCTAGTTAACCTATATACCAAGTGCCCGCTACGTAACCTAGATAGTCCAAGGGCACGCTAGTTAACCTACATAGTCCAAGTGCCCACTAGGCAACCTAGATAGTCCATGTGCCCGCTAAGGAACCTACATAGTCCAAGTGCACGCTAGTTAACCTAGATAGTCCAAGTGCACGCTAGTTAACCTACATATTCCAAGTGCCCGCTAGTTAACATAGATAGTCCAAGTGCCCGCTAGGGAACGTACATAGTGCAAGTGCCCTCTAGGTAACCTAGATAGTGCAAGTGCCCACTAGTTAAGCTAGATAGATCTAGTACCCGCTAGGTAACCTAGATCGTCCAAGGGCCCCCTAGTTAGCCTACATAGTCCAAGTGCCCGCTAGGTAACCTAGATAGTCCAAGTGACCGCTAGTTAACCTACATAGTCCAAGTGCCCGCTAAGTAACCTAGATAGTCAAAGTGCCCGTTATGTAACCTAGATAGTCCAAGTGCCCGCTAGGTAACCTACATTGTCCAAGTTCCCACTAGGTAACCTAGATAGTCCAAGTGCCCGTTACCTAACCTAGATAGTCCAAGTGTCTGCTAGGCAACATACATAGTCCAAGTGCCCGTTCGTTAACCTAGAAGTCCAAGTGCCCGCTATGTAACCTAGACAGTCCAAGTGCCCGCTATGTTACCTGCATAGTCCAAGTGCCCGCTAGTTAACCTAGATTGTCCAAGTGCCTGCTAGTTAACCTACATAGCCAAGGGCCCACTAGTTTACCTAGATAGTCCAAGTGTCCTCTAGTTAACCTATATACCAAGTGCCCGCTACGTAACCTAGATAGTCCAAGGGCATGCTAGTTAACCTACATATTCCAAGTGCCCGCTAGGCAACCTAGATAGTCCAAGTGCCCACTAAGGAACCTACATAGTCCAAGTGCATGCTAGTTAACCTAGATACTCCATGTGCCCGCTAGTTAACCTACATATTCCAAGTGCCCGCTAGTTAACATAGATAGTCCAAGTGGCCGCTAGGGAACGTACATAGTGCAAGTGCCCGCTAGGTAACCTAGATAGTGCAAGTGCCCGCTAGTTAACCTAGATAGTTCTAGTACCCGCTAGGTAACCTAGATCATCTAATGGCCCCCTAGTTAGCCTACATCGTCCAAGTGCCCGCTAGGTAACCTAGATAGTCCAAGTGCCCGCTAGTTAACCTAGATAGTCCAAGTGCCTGCTAGGTAACCTACATAGTGCAAGTGTCCGCTAGTTACCCTACATATTCCAAGTGCCCGCTAGTTAACATAGATAATCCAAGTGCCCGCTAGAGAACGTACATAGTCCAAGTGCCCGCTAGGTAACCTAGATAGTGCAAGTGCCCTCTAGTTAACCTAGATAGTTCTATTACCCGCTAGGTAACCTAGATCGTCCAAGGGCCCCCTAGTTAGCCTACATAGTCCAAGTGCCCGCTAGGTAACCTAGATAGTCCAAGTGACCGCTAGTTAACCTACATAGTCCAAGTGCCCGCTAAGTAACCTAGATAGTCAAAGTGCCCGTTATGTAAACTAGATAGTCCAAGTGCCCGCTAGGTAACCTACATTGTCCAAGTTCCTGCTAGGTAACCTACATAGTTCAAGTGCCCGTTACCTAACCTAGGTAGTCCAAGTGCCCGCTAGGCAACATACATAGTCCAAGTGCCCGTTCGTTAACCTAGAAGTCCAAGTGCCCGCTATGTAACCTAGACAGTCCAAGTTCCCGCTAGGTTACCTGCATAGTCCAAGTGCCCGTTCGTTAACCTAGATAGTCCAAGTGCCCGCTAGGGAACCTATATAGTCCAAGTGCTATCTAGGTAACCTAGATAGTCCAAGGGACGGCTAGTTAACCTACATAATCCAAGGGCTCGCTTGTTAACTTTGATAGTCCAAGTGCCCGTTAGCTAACCTAGATAGTCCAAGAGCCCGCTAGGTAACCTAGACTGTCCAAGTGCCCGCTAGGTTACCTACATAGTCTAAGCGCCCGTTCCTTAACCTAGATAGTCCAAGTGCCCGCTAGGAAACCTACATAGTCCAAGGGCCCACTAGTTAACCTAGATCCTCCATGTGTCCTCTAGTTAACCTACATAGTCCAAGTGCACGCTAGGTAACCTACATAGTGCAAGTGTCCACCAGATAACCTACATCGTCCAAGTGCCAGTTAGGTAACCTACATAGTCCAAGTGCCCCCTAGGGAACCTACATAGTGCAAGTGTCCGCTAGTTAACCTACGTAGTCCAAGGGCCCGGTAGTTAACTTACATAGTTCAAGTGTCCGTAGGGAACATACATAGTCCAAGTGCCCGCTAGGGAACATTCATAGTCCAAGTGCCCGCTAGGGAACCTACGTAGTCCAAGTGCCCGCTAGGGAATCTACATAGTCCAAGGGCCCGCTAGTTAACATAGATAGTCCAAGTGCCGCTAGTTAATCTACATAGTCCAAGTGCTCGCTAAGGAACCTACATAGTCCAAGTGCCCGCTCTGGAACCTACATAGTCCAAGTGCCTGCTAGGGAACCTACATAGTCCAAGTGCCCGCTCTGGAACATACATAGGCCAAGTGCTCGCTAGGGAATCTACATAGTCCAAGGGCCCGCTAGTTAACGTAGATAGTCCAAGTACCCGCTAGTTAACCTACATAGACCAAGTACCCGCTAGGGAACGTAACTTGTCCAAGTGCCCGATAGGGAACCTACATAGTCCAAGTGCCCGCTAGTTAACATAGGTAGTCCAAGTACCCACAAGGAAACGTACGTAGTCCAAGTGCCCGCTAGTTAACATACATAGTCCAAGTGCCTGCTAGGTAACGTAGATAGTCCAAGTGCCCACTAGGGAACTTACATAGTCCTAGGGCCCGCTAGGGAACCTACATAGTCCAAGTGCCCGTTAGCTAACCTAGATAGTCCCAGTGCCCGCTAGGTAACCTAGATAGTCCAACAGCCCGGTAGGTAACCTACATACTCCAAGTACACGCTAGGTAACGTAGATAGTTCAAGTGCCAGCTAGGTAACCTAGATAGTCCAAGTGCCCGCTAGATAACCTACAAAGTCTAATTGCGCACTCAGTAATCTATATAGTCCAAATGCACGCTGGGAGCCTACATAATCCAAATGCCCGCTACGTAACCTAGATAGTCCAAAGGCCCGCCAGGTAACTTACATTGTCCAAGTTCCCGCTAGGTAACCTAGATAGTCCAAGTGCCCGCTAGGTAACTTACATTGTCCAAGTTCCCGCTAGGTAACCTACATAGTCCAAGTGCCCATTACCTAACCTAGATAGTCCAAGTGCCCGCTAGGCAACCTACATAGTCCAAGAGCCCGTTTGTTAACCTAGAATTCCAAGTGCCCGCTAGGTAACCTAGACTGTCTAAGTGCCCGCTACGTTACCTGCATATTCCAAGTGCCCGTTCGTTAACCTAGATAGTCCAAGTGCCCACTTGGTAACCTAGATAGTGTAAGGGCCCGCTAGTTAACCTACATAGTCCAAGGGCTCACTGGTTAACTTTGATAGTCCAAGTGCCCACTAGTTAAACTAGATCGTCCAAGTGCCCGCTAGTTAACCTAGATTGTCCAAGTGCCTGCAGTTAACCTACATAGTCCAAGGGCCCACTAGTTAACCTAGATAGTCCAAGTGTCCTCTAGTTAACCTACATAGTCCAAGTGCCCGCTAGTTAACCTATATACCAAGTGCCCGCTACGTAACCTAGATAGTTCAAGGGCACGCTAGTTAACCTACATAGTCCACGTGCCCGCTAGTTAACCTATATACCAAGTGCCCGCTACGTAACCTAGATAGTTCAAGGGCACGCTAGTTAACCTACATAGTCCAAGTGCCCGCTAGGCAACCTAGATAGTCCAAGTGCCCGCTAGTTAACCTAGATAGTCCAAGTGCCTGCTAGGTAACCTACATAGTGCAAGTGTCCACTAGTTAACCTACATATTCCAAGTACCCGCTAGTTAACATAGATAGTCCTAGTGCCCGCTAGGTAACCTAGATAGTGCAAGTGCCCGCTAGTTAACCTAGATAGTTCAAGTACCGCTAGGTAACCTAGATCGTCCAAGGGCCCCCTAGTTAGCCTACATAGTCCAAGTGCCCGCTAGGTAACCTAGATAGTCCAAATGCCCGTTCGGTAACCTAGATAGTCCAAGTGCCCTTTAGGGAACCTAGATACTCCAAGGGCCCGCTAGTAAACCTACATAGTCCATGGGTCCGCTAGTTAACCTACATAGTGCAAGTGCCCGCTAGTTAACATACATAATCTAAATGCCCGTTAGCTAACCTAGATAGTCCAAGGGCCCGTTAGTTTACCTACATATTCCAAGTGCCAGCTAGTTAACCTAGATATTACAAGTGCGCGCTAGGGAACCTAGATAGTCCAAGTGCCTGTTAGCTAACCTAGATAGTGCAAGTGGCGGATAGTTAACCTACATAGTCCACGTGCCCATTCGTTAACCTAGATAATCCAAGTGGCCGCTAGGTAACCTAGACAGTCCATGTGCCCGCTAGTTAACCTACATAGTCCAAGTGCCTGATAGGGAACCTACATAATCCAAGTGCCCGCTAGGCAACCTACATAGTCCAAGTGCCCGTTAGTTAACCTATTTAGTCAAAGTGCCTGCTAGGTAACCTAGATAGTCCAAGTGCCCGCTAGGTAACCTACATAGTCCAAGTGCCCGCTTGGAAACCTAAATAGTCCAAATGCCCGCTAGGGAAACTACATAGTCCAAGTGCCCGCTAGTTAACCTAGATAGTCCAAGTGCCTGCTTGTAAACCTACATAATCCATGGGCCCGCTAGTTAACCTACATATTGAAAGGGTCCACTAGTTAACCTAGATCGTGCAAGTGTCCGCTAGTTAACCTACATAGTCCAAGTGCCCGCTAGTTAACCTATATTCCAAGTGCCTGCTACGTAACCTAGATGGTCCAAGGGCACGCTAGTTAACCTACATAGTACAAGTGCCCGCTAGGGAACCTAGATAGTCCAAGTGCCCTTTAGGGAACCTAGATAGTCCAAGGGCCCGCTAGTAAACCTACATAGTCCATGGGCCCGCTAGTTAACATAAATAATCTAAATGCCCGTTAGCTAACCTAGATAGTCCAAGGGCCCGTTAGTTTACCTACATATTCCAAGTGCCAGCTAGTTAACCTAGATATTACAAGTGCGCGCTAGGGAACCTAGATATTCCAAGGGCCCGCTAGTAAACCTACCTAGTCCAAGTGCCCGATAGGGAACCTACAGAGTCCAAGTGCCCGCTAGTTAACATAGATAGTCCAAGTACCCGCTAGGAAGAGTACATAGTCCAAGTGTCCGCTAGTTAACGTACATAGTCCAAATGCCCACTAGGTAACGTACATAGACCAAGTGCCCGCTAGGGAACGTACATAGTCCAAGTGCCCGCTAGGTAACCTAGATAGTCCAAGTGCCCGCTAGTTAACCTACATAGTTCAAGTGCCTGCTAGGTAACCTAGATAGTCCAAGTGCCCATTAGTTAACCTACATAGTCCAAGGTCCCCCTAGGTAACCTAGATAGTCCAAAGGCCCGCTAGGTAACCTACATTGTCCTAGTGCCCCCTAGTTAACTTACATTATTCAAGTGCCCGATAGGGAACCTAAATAGTCCAAGTGCCCGCTAGGTAACCTACATAGTCCAAATGTCCGCTAGTTAACCTACATAGTCCAAGTGCCGTTAGGTAACCTAGATAGCCCAAATGCCCGCTAGGGAACCCACATAGTCCAAGTGCCCTCTAGAGATCTTATATAGTCCAAGGGCCCCCTAGGGAACTTACATAGTCCACGGACCCGCTAGGGAACTTACATAGTCCAAGGGCCCGCTAGGGAACCTACATAGTCCAAGTGCCCGTTAGTTAACCTAGATAGTCCAAGTGCCCTCTAGATAACCTAGATAGTCCAACAGCCCGGTAGGTAACCTACATACTCCAATTACCCGCTAGGTAACGTAGATAGTTCAAATGCCAGTTAGGTAACCTAGATAGTCCAAGTGCCCGCTAGGTAACCTACAAAGTCTAAGTGCCAGTCAGGTAATCTATATAGTCCAAATGCCCGCTAGGGAGCCTACATAATCCAAATGCCCGCTAGGTAACCTAGATATTCAAGGGCCCGCTAGGTAACCTACATAGTCCTAGTGCCCCCTAGTTAAACTACATTCTCCAAGTGCCCGATAGGGAACCTACATAGTCCAAGTGCCAGCTAGGTAACCTACATAGTCCAAATGCCCTCTAGTTAACCCACATAGTCCAAGTTCCCGCTAAGGAACTTACATAGTCCAAGGGCCCGCTAGGGAACCTACATAGTCCAAGTGCCCGTTAGTTAACCTACATAGTCTAAGTGCCTGCTATGTAACCGAGATAGACCAACAGCCCGTTTTACCGTGGAAGACGGGTCACCACAGAGCTGTCTATTTGTGTTGAGACAAACTTTGCTGAATTTACCTGCCAGCAGTTGCGTGTCCTCCCTTTCTTTTAAGGCCGATGGAGACGCACGAGTGTAAGGAGAACGGTGAATGGTGGCCGTTCATAAGCCAGGATCATCAGAAACCGCAGAGTAAATTTTAGGAACGTAGACGTAGGACAGCGGAGAAAACTTCACTCAGGGACTTCAGGGAACTCTCCTTACAATGCTGAGGCCTGACACGCCTAGTGCCTGGGGGCAACCCGGCTCCTGCCCTACGTAGTTTTGTTGAGCGTGCCTACCTCAGGTGGTGCCTTTTCTCTCCCAGCAATATTGCTCCGTGAAATTCTGCCGATGATGAAAACTGTTTGCCATGGCTTTGTCCTTTCACCTCATTGGCCTCCTCTTTGAAGTACAAATGCTTTTCTACACGGGTGCTGCCTCCCTGAGCTTTCCTTTGTCTTGGCTCAATCGATGCAGATTCCTGTGCTGAATACGCCGTGGACTAGCACAGGTGGGTTCTTGTCAGTATACCGGGCAAACGCAGCAATTTCGATTGTCAAGACCCACCTGGCTTGATCAAGGTTCTTTATTCCAGTGAAAACGATTTTTATCCAAATTCTAGAGGAGCACCAGTGTGCCTCTGGGAGCTACACCCGGGCCTGCTGAACAGCGGCTCCGGAGTTCTCATTTTCTGACTAAAATTCAACACGGAATTTCATGGATCTAAGGAAACCGTGAATTGTGGACGTACCAGATTCTCACATCTTCATTGTCTAATGGAAGCTGAAGTTTCCCAGTCTGATCCGGCTGCCACTTCATTTCTGGCAATGATCATTCAATTGTGGACGTTCAGCTTTCTTCGGAATTCTCTTATACCGGCATGTTCCCGCGCCACATAAAGACCACTCGGTGGAGGTTTATGTGACTCAGGACAACTCTTTATTTCAGACGTCTAGAACAAAGGGAATTCACAGAGGTTGATGATCACTTATTAAAGTCCCGTTTCTCTATGATGCCCACTGATGACACTTCTACATCTGAGGGCAAAGAGCTCGTGCAGCATGATATTCTTATTTCAGCCACGCCGCCTGCAGTTCCTTCCTTGCAGAAAAATCTTTCCCAGTGTACTTCTTTAAAGTGCTGCAAAATAGTGGGACAAAGATTTCGGTTTAGCGTTAACTTTAAACGGGCATAGGTACAGGCATGTGGGCATGTTTAGAGTCAGTGTTTCACTGGTCTAGGGTAAAGGGTGAAACGCCTGGGTTCCCGTGCTTCACTACTGTATGGCGTCAAAATGATGTTTGTAGGCACAGCGGCAAATCCATCGGTGGCAATTCTCTCATATTGTCATTGCGATGGGGAGATTCCTTATTAGCTAGGAAATGTTTTACCATGGAAGACGGGTCACCACAGAGCTATCTCTTTTGTGTTGAGACAAACTTTGCTGAATTTACCTGCCAGCAGTTGCGTGTCCTCCCTTTCTTTTAAGGCCGATGGAGACGCACGAGTGTAAGGAGAACGGTGAATTGTGGCCGTTCATATGCCAGGATCATCAGAAACCGCAGAGTAAATTTTAGGAACGTAGACGTAGGACAGCGGAGAAAACTTCACTCAGGGATTTCAGTGAACTCTCCTTACAATGCTGAGGCCTGACACGCCTAGTGCCTGGGGGCAACCCGGCTCCTGCCCTACGTAGTTTTGTTGAGCGTGCCTACCTCAGGTGGTGCCTTTTCTCTCCCAGCAATATTGCTCCATGAAATTCTGCCGATGATGAAAACTGTTTGCCATGGCTTTGTCCTTTCACCTCATGGCCTCATCTTTGAAGTACAAATGCTTTTCTACACGGGTGCTGCCTCCCTGAGCTTACCTTTGTCTTGGCTCAATCGATCCAGGTTCCTGTGCTGAATACGCCATGGACTAGCACGGGTGGGTGCTTGTCAGTATACCGGGAAAACGCAGCAATTTAGTTTGTCAAGACCCACCTGGTTTGATCAAGGTTCTTTATTCCAGTGAAAACGATTTTTATCCAAATTCTAGAGGAGCACCAGTGTGCCTCTAGGAGCTACACCCGGGCCTGCTGAACAGCGGCTCCGGAGTTCGGATTTTCTGACTAAAATTCAGCACGGAATTTCTTGGATCTAAGGAAACCGTGAATTGTGGACGTACCAGATTCTCACATCTTCATTGTCTAATGGAAGCTGAAGTTTCCCAGTCTGATCCGGCTGCCACTTCATTTCTGGCAATGACCATTCAATTGTGGACGTTCAGCCTTCTTCGGAATTCTCTTATACAGACATGTTCCCGTGCCACATTAAGACCTCTAGGTGGAGGTTTATGTGACTCAGGACAACTCTTTATTTCAGGCGTCTAGAACAAAGGGAATTCACAGAGGTTGATGATCACTTATTAAAGTCCCGTTTCTCTATGATGCCCACTGATGACACTTCTACATCTGAGGGCAAAGAGCTCGTGCAGCATGATATTCTCATTTCTACCACGCCGCCTGCAGTTCCTTCCTTGCAGAAAAATCTTTCCCAGTGTACTTCTTTAAAATGCTGCAAAATAGTGGGACAGAAGATTTCGGTTTAGCGTTAACTTTAAACGGGCATAGGTATAGGCATGTGGGCATGTTTAGAGACAGTGTTTCACTGGTCTAGGGTAAAGGGTGAAGCGCCTGGGTTCCCGTGCTTCACTACTGTATGGCCTCAAGATGATGTGTAGGCACAGCGGCAAATCCATCGGTGGCAATTCTCTCATATTGTCATTGCGATGGGAAGATTCCTTATTCGCCAGGAATTGTTTTACCGTGGAAGACGGGTCACCACAGAGCTGTCTCTTTTGTGTTGAGACAAACTTTGCTGAATTTACCTGCCAGCAGTTGCGTGTCCTCCCTTTCTTTTAAGGCCGATGGAGACGCACGAGTGTAAGGAGAATGGTGAATGGTGGCCGCTCATAAGCCAGGATCATCAGAAACCGCAGAGTAAATTTTAGGAACGTAGACGTAGGACAGCGGAGAAAACTTCACTCAGGGATTTCAGTGAACTCTCCTTACAATGCTGAGGCCTGACACGCCTAGTGCCTGGGGGCAACCCGGCTCCTGCCCTAGGTAGTTTTGTTGAGCGTGCCTACCTCAGGTGGTGCCTTTTCTCTCCCAGCAATATTGCTCCGTGAAATTCTGCCGATGATGAAAACTGTTTGCCATGGCTTTGTCCTTTCACCTCATGGCCTCATCTTTGAAGTACAAATGCTTTTCTACACGGGTGCTGCCTCCCTGAGCTTACCTTTGTCTTGGCTCAATCGATCCAGGTTCCTGTGCTGAATACGCCATGGACTAGCACGGGTGGGTGCTTGTCAGTATACCGGGCACACGCAGCAATTTAGTTTGTCAAGACCCACCTGGTTTGATCAAGGTTCTTTATTCCAGTGAAAACGATTTTTATCCAAATTCTAGAGGAGCACCAGTGTGCCTCTGGGAGCTACACCCGGGCCTGCTGAACAGCGGCTCCGGAGTTTTCATTTTCTGACTAAAATTCAACACGGAATTTCATGGATCTAAGGAAACCGTGAATTGTGGACTTATGAGATTCTCACATCTTCATTGTCTAATGGAAGCTGAAGTTTCCCAGTCTGATCCGGCTGCCACTTCATTTCTGGCAATGACCATTCAATTGTGGACGTTCAGCCTTCTTCGGAATTCTCTTATACAGACAAGTTACCGTGCCACATTAAGACCTCTAGGTGGAGGTTTATGTGACTCAGGACAACTCTTTATTTCAGGCGTCTAGAACAAAGGGAATTCACAGAGGTTGATGATCACTTATTAAAGTCCCGTTTCTCTATGATGCCCACTGATGACACTTCTACATCTGAGGGCAAAGAGCTCGTGCAGCATGATATTCTCATTTCTGCCACGCCGCCTGCAGTTCCTTCCTTGCAGAAAAATCTTTCCCAGTGTACTTCTTTAAAATGCTGCAAAATAGTGGGAAACAAGATTTCGGTTTAGCGTTAACTTTAAACGGGCATAGGTACAGGCATGTGGGCATGTTTAGAGACAGTGTTTCACTGGTCTAGGGTAAAGGGTGAAGCGCCTGGGTTCCCGTGCTTCACTACTGTATGGCGTCAAGATGATGTTTGTAGGCACAGCGGCAAATCCATCGGTGGCAATTCTCTCATATTGTCATTGCGATGGGAAGATTCCTTATTCGCTAGGAAATGTTTTACCATGGAAGACGGGCCAGCACAGAGCTATCTCTTTTGTGTTGAGACAAACTTTGCTGAATTTACCTGCCAGCAGTTGCGTGTCCTCCCTTTCTTTTAAGGCCGATGGAGACGCACGAGTGTAAGGAGAACGGTGAATTTGGCCGTTCATATGCCAGGATCATCAGAAACCGCAGAGTAAATTTTAGGAACGTAGACGTAGGACAGCGGAGAAAACTTCACTCAGGGACTTCAGTGAACTCTCCTTGCAATGCTGAGGCCTGACACGCCTAGTGCCTGGGGGCAACCCAGCTCCTGCCCTAGGTAGTTTTGTTGAGCGTGCCTACCTCAGGTGGTGCCTTTTCTCTCCCAGCAATATTGCTCCGTGAAATTCTGCCGATGATGAAAACTGTTTGCTATGGCTTTGTCTTTTCACCTCATTGGCCTCATCTTTGAAGTACAAATGCTTTTCTACACGGGTGCTGCCTCCCTGAGCTTACCTTTGTCTTGGCTCAATCGATCCAGGTTCCTGTGCTGAATACGCCATGGACTAGCACGGGTGGGTGCTTGTCAGTATACCGGGCACACGCAGCAATTTAGTTTGTCAAGACCCACCTGGTTTGATCAAGGTTCTTTATTCCAGTGAAAACGATTTTTATCCAAATTCTAGAGGAGCACCAGTGTGCCTCTGGGAGCTACACCCGGGCCTGCTGAACAGCGGCTCCGGAGTTTTCATTTTCTGACTAAAATTCAACACGGAATTTCATGGATCTAAGGAAACCGTGAATTGTGGACTTACGAGATTCTCACATCTTCATTGTCTAATGGAAGCTGAAGTTTCCCAGTCTGAACCGGCTGCCACTTCATTTCTGGCAATGACCATTCAATTGTGGACGTTCAGCCTTCTTCGGAATTCTCTTATACAGACATGTTACCGTGCCACATTAAGACCTCTAGGTGGAGGTTTATGTGACTCAGGACAACTCTTTATTTCAGGCGTCTAGAACAAAGGGAATTCACAGAGGTTGAAGATCACTTATTAAAGTCCCTTTTCTCTATGATGCCCACTGATGACACTTCTACATCTGAGGGCAAAGAGCTCGTGCAGCATGATATTCTCATTTCTGCCACGCCGCCTGCAGTTCCTTCCTTGCAGAAAAATCTTTCCCAGTGTACTTCTTTAAAATGCTGCAAAATAGTGGGACACAAGATTTCGGTTTAGCGTTAACTTTAAATGGGCATAGGTACAGGCATGTGGGCATGTTTAGAGACAGTGTTTCACTGGTCTAGGGTAAAGGGTGAAGCGCCTGGGTTCCCGTGCTTCACTACTGTATGGCGTCAAGATGATGTTTGTAGGCACAGCGGCAAATCCATCGGTGGCAATTCTCTCATATTGTCATTGCGATGGGAAGATTCCTTATTCGCTAGGAAATGTTTTACCATGGAAGACGGGCCAGCACAGAGCTATCTCTTTTGTGTTGAGACAAACTTTGCTGAATTTACCTGCCAGCAGTTGCGTGTCCTCCCTTTCTTTTAAGGCCGATGGAGACGCACGAGTGTAAGGAGAACGGTGAATTTGGCCGTTCATATGCCAGGATCATCAGAAACCGCAGAGTAAATTTTAGGAACGTAGACGTAGGACAGCGGAGAAAACTTCACTCAGGGACTTCAGTGAACTCTCCTTGCAATGCTGAGGCCTGACACGCCTAGTGCCTGGGGGCAACCCGGCTCCTGCCGTAGGTAGTTTTCTTGAGCGTGCCTACCTCAGGTGGTGCCTTTTCTCTCCCAGCAATATTGCTCCGTGAAATTCTGCCGATGATGAAAACTGTTTGCCATGGCTTTGTCCTTTCACCTCATTGGCCTCATCTTTGAAGTACAAATGCTTTTCTACACGGGTGCTGCCTCCCTGAGCTTACCTTTGTCTTGGCTCAATCGATCCAGGTTCCTGTGCTGAATACGCCATGGACTAGCACGGGTGGGTGCTTGTCAGTATACCGGGCACACGCAGCAATTTAGTTTGTCAAGACCCACCTGGTTTGATCAAGGTTCTTTATTCCAGTGAAAACGATTTTTATCCAAATTCTAGAGGAGCACCAGTGTGCCTCTGGGAGCTACACCCGGGCCTGCTGAACAGCGGCTCCGGAGTTTTCATTTTCTGACTAAAATTCAACACGGAATTTCATGGATCTAAGGAAACCGTGAATTGTGGACTTACGAGATTCTCACATCTTCATTGTCTAATGGAAGCTGAAGTTTCCCAGTCTGATCCGGCTGCCACTTCATTTCTGGCAATGACCATTCAATTGTGGACGTTCAGCCTTCTTCGGAATTCTCTTATACAGACATGTTACCGTGCCACATTAAGACCTCTAGGTGGAGGTTTATGTGACTCAGGACAACTCTTTATTTCAGGCGTCTAGAACAAAGGGAATTCACAGAGGTTGAAGATCACTTATTAAATCCCTTTTCTCTATGATGCCCACTGATGACACTTCTACATCTGAGGGCAAAGAGCTCGTGCAGCATGATATTCTCATTTCTGCCACGCCGCCTGCAGTTCCTTCCTTGCAGAAAAATCTTTCCCAGTGTACTTCTTTAAAATGCTGCAAAATAGTGGGACACAAGATTTCGGTTTGGCGTTAACTTTAAACGGGCATAGGTACAGGCATGTGGGCATGTTTAGAGACAGTGTTTCACTGGTCTAGGGTAAAGGGTGAAGCGCCTGGGTTCCCGTGCTTCACTACTGTATGGCGTCAAGATGATGTTTGTAGGCACAGCGGCAAATCCATCGGTGGCAATTCTCTCATATTGTCATTGCGATGGGAAGATTCCTTATTCGCTAGGAAATGTTTTACCATGGAAGACGGGCCAGCACAGAGCTATCTCTTTTGTGTTGAGACAAACTTTGCTGAATTTACCTGCCAGCAGTTGCGTGTCCTCCCTTTCTTTTAAGGCCGATGGAGACGCACGAGTGTAAGGAGAACGGTGAATTTGGCCGTTCATATGCCAGGATCATCAGAAACC
The DNA here is from genome assembly GCF_050624435.1 of Tenrec ecaudatus. Classification (NCBI taxonomy): domain Eukaryota; kingdom Metazoa; phylum Chordata; class Mammalia; order Afrosoricida; family Tenrecidae; genus Tenrec; species Tenrec ecaudatus. The sequence continues at coordinate 2,404,258 of NW_027457652.1, forward strand.
GCAGAGTAAATTTTAGGAACGTAGACGTAGGACAGCGGAGAAAACTTCACTCAGGGACTTCAGTGAACTCTCCTTGCAATGCTGAGGCCTGACACGCCTAGTGCCTGGGGGCAACCCGGCTCCTGCCCTAGGTAGTTTTGTTGAGCGTGCCTACCTCAGGTGGTGCCTTTTCTCTCCCAGCAATATTGCTCCGTGAAATTCTGCCGATGATGAAAACTGTTTGCCATGGCTTTGTCCTTTCACCTCATTGGCCTCGTCTTTGAAGTACAAATGCTTTTCTACACAGGTGTTGCCTCCCTGAGCTTTCCTTTGTCTTGGCTCAATCGATGCAGATTCCTGTGCTGAATACGCCATGGACTAGCACAGGTGGGTTCTTGTCAGTATACCGGGAAAACGCAGCAATTTCGATTGTCAAGACCCACCTGGTTTGATCAAGGTTCTTTATTCCAGTGAAAACGATTTTTATCCAAATTCTAGAGGAGCACCAGTGTGCCTCTGGGAGCTACACCCGGGCCTGCTGAACAGCGGCTCCGGAGTTTTCATTTTCTGACAAATTCAACACGGAATTTCATGGATCTAAGGAAACCGTGAATTGTGGACTTAACGAGATTCTCACATCTTCATTGTCTAATGGAAGCTGAAGTTTCCCAGTCTGATCCGGCTGCCACTTCATTTCTGGAAATGACCATTCAATTGTGGACGTTCAGCCTTCTTCGGAATTCTCTTATACAGACATGTTCCCGTGCCACATTAAGACCTCTAGGTGGAGATTAATGTAACTCAGACAACTCTTTATTTCAGGCATCTAGAACAAAGGGAATTCACAGAGGTTGATGATCACTTATTAAAGTCCCGTTTCTCTATGATGCCCATTGATGACACTTCTACATCTGAGGGCAAAGAGCTCGTGCAGCATGATATTCTCATTTCAGCCACGCCGCCTGCAGTTCCTTCCTTGCAGAAAAATCTTTCCCAGTGTACTTCTTTAAAATGCTGCAAAATAGTGGGACAGAAGATTTCGGTTTAGCGTTAACTTTAAACGGGCATAGGTACAGGCATGTGGGCATGTTTAGAGACAGTGTTTCACTGGTCTAGGGTAAAGGGTGAAGCGCCTGGGTTCCCGTGCTTCACTACTGTATGGCCTCAAGATGATGTGTAGGCACAGCGGCAAATCCATCGGTGGCAATTCTCTCATATTGTCATTGCGATGGGAAGATTCCTTATTCGCTAGGAATTGTTTTACCGTGGAAGACGGGTCACCACAGAGCTGTCTCTTTTGTGTTGAGACAAACTTTGCTGAATGTACCTGCCAGCAGTTGCGTGTCCTCCCTTTCTTTTAAGGCCGATAGAGACGCACGAGTGTAAGGAGAATGGTGAATGGTGGCTGTTCATAAGCCAGAATCATCAGAAACCGCAGAGTAAATTTTAGGAACGTAGACATAGGACAGCAGAGAAAACTTCACTCAGGGATTTCAATGAACTCTCCATACAATGCTGAGGCCTGACACGCCTAGTGCCTGGGGGCAACCCGGCCCTTGCCCTAGATAGTTTTGTTGAGCGTGCTTCCCTCAGGTGGTGCCTTTTCTCTCCCAGCAATATTGCTCCGTGAAATTCTGCCGATGATGAAAACTGTTTGCCATGGCTTTGTCCTTCCACCTCATTGGCCTCGTCTTTGAAGGACAAATGCTTTTCTACACAGGTGCTGCCTCCCTGAGCTTTCCTTTGTCTTGGCTCAATCGATGCAGATTCCTGTGCTGAATACGCCATGGACTAGCACAGGTGGGTTCTTGTCAGTATACCGGGAAAACGCAGCAATTTCGATTGTCAAGACCCACCTGGCTTGATCAAGGTTCTTTATTCCAGTGAAAACGATTTTTATCCAAATTCTAGAGGAGCACCAGTGTGCCTCTGGGAGCTACACCCGGGCCTGCTGAACAGCGGCTCCGGAGTTCTCATTTTCTGACTAAAATTCAGCACGGAATTTCTTGGATCTAAGGAAACCGTGAATTGTGGACGTACCAGATTCTCACATCTTCATTGTCTAATGGAAGCTGAAGTTTCCCAGTCTGATCCGGCTGCCACTTCATTTCTGGCAATGACCATTCAATTGTGGACGTTCAGCCTTCTTCGGAATTCTCTTATACAGACATGTTCCCGTGCCACATTAAGACCTCTAGGTGGAGGTTTATGTGACTCAGGACAACTCTTTATTTCAGGCGTCTAGAACAAAGGGAATTCACAGAGGTTGATGATCACTTATTAAAGTCCCGTTTCTCTATGATGCCCATTGAAGACACTTCTACATCTGAGGGCAAAGAGCTCGTGCAGCATGATATTCTCATTTCAGCCACGCCGCCTGCAGTTCCTTCCTTGCAGAAAAATCTTTCCCTGTGTACTTCTATAAAATGCTGCAAAATAGTGGGACAGAAGATTTCGGTTTAGCGTTAACTTTAAACGGGCATAGGTACAGGCATGTGGGCATGTTTAGAGACAGTGTTTCACTGGTCTAGGGTTAAGGGTGAAGCGCCTGGTTTCCCGTGCATCACTACTGTATGGCGTCAAGATGATGTTTGTAGGCACAGGGGCAAATCCATCGGTGGCAATTCTCTCATATTGTCATTGCGATGGGAAGATTCCTTATTCGCTAGGAAATGTTTTACCATGGAAGACGGGTCACCACAGAGCTATCTCTTTTGTGTTGAGACAAACTTTGCTGAATTTACCTGCCAGCAGTTGCGTGTCCTCCCTTTCTTTTAAGGCCGATGGAGATGCACGAGTGTAAGGAGAATGGTGAATTGTGGCCGTTCATAAGCCAGGATCATCAGAAACCGCAGAGTAAATTTTAGGAACGTAGACGTAGGACAGCGGAGAAAACTTCACTCAGGGATTTCAGTGAACTCTCCTTACAATGCTGAGGCCTGACACGCCTAGTGCCTGGGGGCAACCCGGCTCCTGCCCTAGGTAGTTTTGTTGAGCGTGCCTACCTCAGGTGGTGCCTTTTCTCTCCCAGCAATATTGCTCCGTGAAATTCTGCCGATGATGAAAACTGTTTGCCATGGCTTTGTCCTTTCACCTCATTGGCCTCATCTTTGAAGTACAAATGCTTTTCTACACGGGTGCTGCCTCCCTGAGCTTACCTTTGTCTTGGCTCAATCGATCCAGGTTCCTGTGCTGAATACGCCATGGACTAGCACGGGTGGGTGCTTGTCAGTATACCGGGCACACGCAGCAATTTAGTTTGTCAAGACCCACCTGGTTTGATCAAGGTTCTTTATTCCAGTGAAAACGATTTTTATCCAAATTCTAGAGGAGCACCAGTGTGCCTCTGGGAGCTACACCCGGGCCTGCTGAACAGCGGCTCCGGAGTTTTCATTTTCTGACTAAAATTCAACACGGAATTTCATGGATCTAAGGAAACCGTGAATTGTGGACTTATGAGATTCTCACATCTTCATTGTCTAATGGAAGCTGAAGTTTCCCAGTCTGATCCGGCTGCCACTTCATTTCTGGCAATGACCATTCAATTGTGGACGTTCAGCCTTCTTCGGAATTCTCTTATACAGACATGTTCCCGTGCCACATTAAGACCTCTAGGTGGAGGTTTATGTGACTCAGGACAACTCTTTATTTCAGGCGTCTAGAACAAAGGGAATTCACAGAGGTTGATGATCACTTATTAAAGTCCCGTTTCTCTATGATGCCCATTGAAGACACTTCTACATCTGAGGGCAAAGAGCTCGTGCAGCATGATATTCTCATTTCAGCCACGCCGCCTGCAGTTCCTTCCTTGCAGAAAAATCTTTCCCAGTGTACTTCTATAAAATGCTGCAAAATAGTGGGACAGAAGATTTCGGTTTAGCGTTAACTTTAAACGGGCATAGGTACAGGCATGTGGGCATGTTTAGAGACAGTGTTTCACTGGTCTAGGGTTAAGGGTGAAGCGCCTGGGTTCCCGTGCATCACTACTGTATGGCGTCAAGATGATGTTTGTAGGCACAGGGGCAAATCCATCGGTGGCAATTCTCTCATATTGTCATTGCGATGGGAAGATTCCTTATTCGCTAGGAAATGTTTTACCATGGAAGACGGGTCACCACAGAGCTATCTCTTTTGTGTTGAGACAAACTTTGCTGAATTTACCTGCCAGCAGTTGCGTGTCCTCCCTTTCTTTTAAGGCCGATGGAGATGCACGAGTGTAAGGAGAATGGTGAATTGTGGCCGTTCATAAGCCAGTATCATCAGAAACCGCAGAGTAAATTTTAGGAACGTAGACGTAGGCCAGCGGAGAAAACTTCACTCAGGGATTTCAGTGAACTCTCCTTACAATGCTGAGGCCTGACACGCCTAGTGCCTGGGGGCAACCCGGCTCCTGCCCTAGGTAGTTTTGTTGAGCGTGCCTACCTCAGGTGGTGCCTTTTCTCTCCCAGCAATATTGCTCCGTGAAATTCTGCCGATGATGAAAACTGTTTGCCATGGCTTTGTCCTTTCACCTCATTGGCCTCATCTTTGAAGTACAAATGCTTTTCTACACGGGTGCTGCCTCCCTGAGCTTACCTTTGTCTTGGCTCAATCGATCCAGGTTCCTGTGCTGAATACGCCATGGACTAGCACGGGTGGGTGCTTGTCAGTATACCGGGCACACGCAGCAATTTAGTTTGTCAAGACCCACCTGGTTTGATCAAGGTTCTTTATTCCAGTGAAAACGATTTTTATCCAAATTCTAGAGGAGCACCAGTGTGCCTCTGGGAGCTACACCCGGGCCTGCTGAACAGCGGCTCCGGAGTTTTCATTTTCTGACTAAAATTCAACACGGAATTTCATGGATCTAAGGAAACCGTGAATTGTGGACTTACGAGATTCTCACATCTTCATTGTCTAATGGAAGCTGAAGTTTCCCAGTCTGATCCGGCTGCCACTTCATTTCTGGCAATGACCATTCAATTGTGGACGTTCAGCCTTCTTCGGAATTCTCTTATACAGACATGTTCCCGTGCCACATTAAGACCTCTAGGCGGAGGTTTATGTGAGTGACTCAGGACAACTCTTTATTTCAGGCGTCTAGAACAAAGGGAATTCACAGAGGTTGATGATCACTTATTAAAGTCCCGTTTCTCTATGATGCCCATTGATGACACTTCTACATCTGAGGGCAAAGAGCTCGTGCAGCATGATATTCTCATTTCAGCCACGCCGCCTGCAGTTCCTTCCTTGCAGAAAAATCTTTCCCAGTGTACTTCTATAAAATGCTGCAAAATAGTGGGACAGAAGATTTCGGTTTAGCGTTAACTTTAAACGAGCATAGGTACAGGCATGTGGGCATGTTTAGAGACAGTGTTTCACTGGTCTAGGGTTCAGGGTGAAGCGCCTGGGTTCCCGTGCTTCACTACTGTATGGCGTCAAGATGATGTTTGTAGGCACAGCGGCAAATCCATCTGTGGCAATTCTCTCATATTGTCATTGCGATGGGAAGATTCCTTATTCGCTAGGAAATGTTTTACCATGGAAGACGGGTCACCACAGAGCTATCTCTTTTGTGTTGAGACAAACTTTGCTGAATTTAGCTGCCAGCACTTGCGTGTCCTCCCTTTCTTTTAAGGCCGATGGAGACGCACGAGTGTAAGGAGAACGGTGAATTTGGCCGTTCATATGCCAGGATAATCAGAAACCGCAGAGTAAATTTTAGGAACGTAGACGTAGGACAGGGGAGAAAACTTCACTCAGGGACTTCAGTGAACTCTCCTTGCAATGCTGAGGCCTGACACGCCTAGTGCCTGGGGGCAACCCGGCTCCTGCCCTAGGTAGTTTTCTTGAGCGTGCCTACCTCAGGTGGTGCCTTTTCTCTCCCAGCAATATTGCTCCGTGAAATTCTGCCGATGATGAAAACTGTTTGCCATGGCTTTGTCCTTTCACCTCATTGGCCTCATCTTTGAAGTACAAATGCTTTTCTACACGGGTGCTGCCTCCCTGAGCTTACCTTTGTCTTGGCTCAATCGATCCAGGTTCCTGTGCTGAATACGCCATGGACTAGCACGGGTGGGTGCTTGTCAGTATACCGGGCACACGCAGCAATTTAGTTTGTCAAGACCCACCTGGTTTGATCAAGGTTCTTTATTCCAGTGAAAACGATTTTTATCCAAATTCTAGAGGAGCACCAGTGTGCCTCTGGGAGCTACACCCGGGCCTGCTGAACAGCGGCTCCGGAGTTTTCATTTTCTGACTAAAATTCAACACGGAATTTCATGGATCTAAGGAAACCGTGAATTGTGGACTTACGAGATTCTCACATCTTCATTGTCTAATGGAAGCTGAAGTTTCCCAGTCTGATCCGGCTGCCACTTCATCTCTGGCAATGACCATTCAATTGTGGACGTTCAGCCTTCTTCGGAATTCTCTTATACAGACATGTTACCGTGCCACATTAAGACCTCTAGGTGGAGGTTTATGTGACTCAGGACAACTCTTTATTTCAGGCGTCTAGAACAAAGGGAATTCACAGAGGTTGAAGATCACTTATTAAAGTCCCTTTTCTCTATGATGCCCACTGATGACACTTCTACATCTGAGGGCAAAGAGCTCGTGCAGCATGATATTCTCATTTCTGCCACGCCGCCTGCAGTTCCTTCCTTGCAGAAAAATCTTTCCCTGTGTACTTCTTTAAAATGCTGCAAAATATTGGGACACAAGATTTCGGTTTAGCGTTAACTTTAAACGGGCATAGGTACAGGCATGTGGGCATGTTTAGAGACAGTGTTTCACTGGTCTAGGGTAAAGGGTGAAGCGCCTGGGTTCCCGTGCTTCACTACTGTATGGCGTCAAGATGATGTTTGTAGGCACAGCGGCAAATCCATCGGTGGCAATTCTCTCATATTGTCATTGCGATGGGAAGATTCCTTATTCGCTAGGAAATGTTTTACCATGGAAGACGGGCCAGCACAGAGCTATCTCTTTTGTGTTGAGACAAACTTTGCTGAATTTACCTGCCAGCAGTTGCGTGTCCTCCCTTTCTTTTAAGGCCGATGGAGACGCACGAGTGTAAGGAGAACGGTGAATTTGGCCGTTCATATGCCAGGATCATCAGAAACCGCAGAGTAAATTTTAGGAACGTAGACGTAGGACAGCGGAGAAAACTTCACTCAGGGACTTCAGTGAACTCTCCTTGCAATGCTGAGGCCTGACACGCCTAGTGCCTGGGGGCAACCCGGCTCCTGCCCTAGGTAGTTTTCTTGAGCGTGCCTACCTCAGGTGGTGCCTTTTCTCTCCCAGCAATATTGCTCCGTGAAATTCTGCCGATGATGAAAACTGTTTGCCATGGCTTTGTCCTTTCACCTCATTGGCCTCGTCTTTGAAGTACAAATGCTTTTCTACACAGGTGTTGCCTCCCTGAGCTTACCTTTGTCTTGGCTCAATCGATGCAGATTCCTGTGCTGAATACGCCATGGACTAGCACAGGTGGGTTCTTGTCAGTATACCGGGAAAACGCAGCAATTTCGATTGTCAAGACCCACCTGGTTTGATCAAGGTTCTTTATTCCAGTGAAAACGATTTTTATACAAATTCTATAGGAGCACCAGTGTGCCTCTGGGAGCTACACCTGGGCCTGCTGAACAGCGGCTCCGGAGTTTTCATTTTCTGACAAATTCAACACGGAATTTCATGGATCTAAGGAAACCGTGAATTGTGGACTTAATGAGATTCTCACATCTTCATTGTCTAATGGAAGCTGAAGTTTCCCAGTCTGATCCGGCTGCCACTTCATTTCTGGAAATGACCATTCAATTGTGGACGTTCAGCCTTCTTCGGAATTCTCTTATACCGGCATGTTCCCGTGCCACATTAAGACCTCTAGGTGGAGTTAATGTAACTCAGACAACTCTTTATTTCAGGCATCTAGAACAAAGGGAATTCACAGAGGTTGATGATCACTTATTAAAGTCCCGTTTCTCTATGATGCCCATTGGTGACACTTCTACATCTGAGGGCAAAGAGCTCGTGCAGCATGATATTCTCATTTCAGCCACGCCGCCTGCAGTTCCTTCCTTGCAGAAAAATCTTTCCCAGTGTACTTCTTTAAAATGCTGCAAAATAGTGGGACAGAAGATTTCGGTTTAGCGTTAACTTTAAACGGGCATAGGTACAGGCATGTGGGCATGTTTAGAGACAGTGTTTCACTGGTCTAGGGTAAAGGGTGAAGCGCGTGGGTTCCCGTGCTTCACTACTGTATGGCCTCAAGATGATGTGTAGGCACAGCGGCAAATCCATCGGTGGCAATTCTCTCATATTGTCATTGCGATGGGAAGATTCCTTATTCGCTAGGAATTGTTTTACCGTGGAAGACGGGTCACCACAGAGCTGTCTCTTTTGTGTTGAGACAAACTTTGCTGAATTTACCTGCCAGCAGTTGCGTGTCCTCCCTTTCTTTTAAGGCCGATAGAGACGCACGAGTGTAAGGAGAATGGTGAATGGTGGCTGTTCATAAGCCAGAATCATCAGAAACCGCAGAGTAAATTTTAGGAACGTAGACATAGGACAGCAGAGAAAACTTCACTCAGGGATTTCAATGAACTCTCCATACAATGCTGAGGCCTGACACGCCTAGTGCCTGGGGGCAACCCGGCTCCTGCCCTAGATAGTTTTGTTGAGCGTGCTTCCCTCAGGTGGTGCCTTTTCTCTCCCAGCAATATTGCTCCGTGAAATTCTGCCGATGATGAAAACTGTTTGCAATGGCTTTGTCCTTCCACCTCATTGGCCTCGTCTTTGAAGGACAAATGCTTTTCTACACAGGTGCTGCCTCCCTGAGCTTTCCTTTGTCTTGGCTCAATCGATGCAGATTCCTGTGCTGAATACGCCATGGACTAGCACAGGTGGGTTCTTGTCAGTATACCGGGAAAACGCAGCAATTTCGATTGTCAAGACCCACCTGGCTTGATCAAGGTTCTTTATTCCAGTGAAAACGATTTTTATCCAAATTCTAGAGGAGCACCAGTGTGCCTCTGGGAGCTACACCCGGGCCTGCTGAACAGCGGCTCCGGAGTTCTCATTTTCTGACTAAAATTCAGCACGGAATTTCTTGGATCTAAGGAAACCGTGAATTGTGGACGTACCAGATTCTCACATCTTCATTGTCTAATGGAAGCTGAAGTTTCCCAGTCTGATCCGGCTGCCACTTCATTTCTGGCAATGACCATTCAATTGTGGACGTTCAGCCTTCTTCGGAATTCTCTTATACCGGCATGTTCCCGTGCCACATTAAGACCTCTAGGTGGAGGTTTATGTGACTCAGGACAACTCTTTATTTCAGGCGTCTAGAACAAAGGGAATTCACAGAGGTTGATGATCACTTATTAAAGTCCCGTTTCTCTATGATGCCCATTGAAGACACTTCTACATCTGAGGGCAAAGAGCTCGTGCAGCATGATATTCTCATTTCAGCCACGCCGCCTGCAGTTCCTTCCTTGCAGAAAAATCTTTCCCTGTGTACTTCTATAAAATGCTGCAAAATAGTGGGACAGAAGATTTCGGTTTAGCGTTAACTTTAAACGGGCATAGGTACAGGCATGTGGGCATGTTTAGAGACAGTGTTTCACTGGTCTAGGGTTAAGGGTGAAGCGCCTGGTTTCCCGTGCATCACTACTGTATGGCGTCAAGATGATGTTTGTAGGCACAGGGGCAAATCCATCGGTGGCAATTCTCTCATATTGTCATTGCGATGGGAAGATTCCTTATTCGCTAGGAAATGTTTTACCATGGAAGACGGGTCACCACAGAGCTATCTCTTTTGTGTTGAGACAAACTTTGCTGAATTTACCTGCCAGCAGTTGCGTGTCCTCCCTTTCTTTTAAGGCCGATGGAGATGCACGAGTGTAAGGAGAATGGTGAATTGTGGCCGTTCATAAGCCAGGATCATCAGAAACCGCAGAGTAAATTTTAGGAACGTAGACGTAGGACAGCGGAGAAAACTTCACTCAGGGATTTCAGTGAACTCTCCTTACAATGCTGAGGCCTGACACGCCTAGTGCCTGGGGGCAACCCGGCTCCTGCCCTAGGTAGTTTTGTTGAGCGTGCCTACCTCAGGTGGTGCCTTTTCTCTCCCAGCAATATTGCTCCGTGAAATTCTGCCGATGATGAAAACTGTTTGCCATGGCTTTGTCCTTTCACCTCATTGGCCTCATCTTTGAAGTACAAATGCTTTTCTACACGGGTGCTGCCTCCCTGAGCTTACCTTTGTCTTGGCTCAATCGATCCAGGTTCCTGTGCTGAATACGCCATGGACTAGCACGGGTGGGTGCTTGTCAGTATACCGGGCACACGCAGCAATTTAGTTTGTCAAGACCCACCTGGTTTGATCAAGGTTCTTTATTCCAGTGAAAACGATTTTTATCCAAATTCTAGAGGAGCACCAGTGTGCCTCTGGGAGCTACACCCGGGCCTGCTGAACAGCGGCTCCGGAGTTTTCATTTTCTGACTAAAATTCAACACGGAATTTCATGGATCTAAGGAAACCGTGAATTGTGGACTTACGAGATTCTCACATCTTCATTGTCTAATGGAAGCTGAAGTTTCCCAGTCTGATCCGGCTGCCACTTCATTTCTGGCAATGACCATTCAATTGTGGACGTTCAGCCTTCTTCGGAATTCTCTTATACAGACATGTTCCCGTGCCACATTAAGACCTCTAGGTGGAGGTTTATGTGACTCAGGACAACTCTTTATTTCAGGCGTCTAGAACAAAGGGAATTCACAGAGGTTGATGATCACTTATTAAAGTCCCGTTTCTCTATGATGCCCATTGAAGACACTTCTACATCTGAGGGCAAAGAGCTCGTGCAGCATGATATTCTCATTTCAGCCACGCCGCCTGCAGTTCCTTCCTTGCAGAAAAATCTTTCCCAGTGTACTTCTATAAAATGCTGCAAAATAGTGGGACAGAAGATTTCGGTTTAGCGTTAACTTTAAACGGGCATAGGTACAGGCATGTGGGCATGTTTAGAGACAGTGTTTCACTGGTCTAGGGTTAAGGGTGAAGCGCCTGGGTTCCCGTGCATCACTACTGTATGGCGTCAAGATGATGTTTGTAGGCACAGGGGCAAATCCATCGGTGGCAATTCTCTCATATTGTCATTGCGATGGGAAGATTCCTTATTCGCTAGGAAATGTTTTACCATGGAAGACGGGTCACCACAGAGCTATCTCTTTTGTGTTGAGACAAACTTTGCTGAATTTACCTGCCAGCAGTTGCGTGTCCTCCCTTTCTTTTAAGGCCGATGGAGATGCACGAGTGTAAGGAGAATGGTGAATTGTGGCCGTTCATAAGCCAGTATCATCAGAAACCGCAGAGTAAATTTTAGGAACGTAGACGTAGGCCAGCGGAGAAAACTTCACTCAGGGATTTCAGTGAACTCTCCTTACAATGCTGAGGCCTGACACGCCTAGTGCCTGGGGGCAACCCGGCTCCTGCCCTAGGTAGTTTTGTTGAGCGTGCCTACCTCAGGTGGTGCCTTTTCTCTCCCAGCAATATTGCTCCGTGAAATTCTGCCGATGATGAAAACTGTTTGCCATGGCTTTGTCCTTTCACCTCATTGGCCTCATCTTTGAAGTACAAATGCTTTTCTACACGGGTGCTGCCTCCCTGAGCTTACCTTTGTCTTGGCTCAATCGATCCAGGTTCCTGTGCTGAATACGCCATGGACTAGCACGGGTGGGTGCTTGTCAGTATACCGGGCACACGCAGCAATTTAGTTTGTCAAGACCCACCTGGTTTGATCAAGGTTCTTTATTCCAGTGAAAACGATTTTTATCCAAATTCTAGAGGAGCACCAGTGTGCCTCTGGGAGCTACACCCGGGCCTGCTGAACAGCGGCTCCGGAGTTTTCATTTTCTGACTAAAATTCAACACGGAATTTCATGGATCTAAGGAAACCGTGAATTGTGGACTTACGAGATTCTCACATCTTCATTGTCTAATGGAAGCTGAAGTTTCCCAGTCTGATCCGGCTGCCACTTCATTTCTGGCAATGACCATTCAATTGTGGACGTTCAGCCTTCTTCGGAATTCTCTTATACAGACATGTTCCCGTGCCACATTAAGACCTCTAGGCGGAGGTTTATGTGAGTGACTCAGGACAACTCTTTATTTCAGGCGTCTAGAACAAAGGGAATTCACAGAGGTTGATGATCACTTATTAAAGTCCCGTTTCTCTATGATGCCCATTGATGACACTTCTACATCTGAGGGCAAAGAGCTCGTGCAGCATGATATTCTCATTTCAGCCACGCCGCCTGCAGTTCCTTCCTTGCAGAAAAATCTTTCCCAGTGTACTTCTATAAAATGCTGCAAAATAGTGGGACAGAAGATTTCGGTTTAGCGTTAACTTTAAACGAGCATAGGTACAGGCATGTGGGCATGTTTAGAGACAGTGTTTCACTGGTCTAGGGTTCAGGGTGAAGCGCCTGGGTTCCCGTGCTTCACTACTGTATGGCGTCAAGATGATGTTTGTAGGCACAGCGGCAAATCCATCGGTGGCAATTCTCTCATATTGTCATTGCGATGGGAAGATTCCTTATTCGCTAGGAAATGTTTTACCATGGAAGACGGGTCACCACAGAGCTATCTCTTTTGTGTTGAGACAAACTTTGCTGAATTTACCTGCCAGCACTTGCGTGTCCTCCCTTTCTTTTAAGGCCGATGGAGACGCACGAGTGTAAGGAGAACGGTGAATTTGGCCGTTCATATGCCAGGATAATCAGAAACCGCAGAGTAAATTTTAGGAACGTAGACGTAGGACAGGGGAGAAAACTTCACTCAGGGACTTCAGTGAACTCTCCTTGCAATGCTGAGGCCTGACACGCCTAGTGCCTGGGGGCAACCCGGCTCCTGCCCTAGGTAGTTTTCTTGAGCGTGCCTACCTCAGGTGGTGCCTTTTCTCTCCCAGCAATATTGCTCCGTGAAATTCTGCCGATGATGAAAACTGTTTGCCATGGCTTTGTCCTTTCACCTCATTGGCCTCATCTTTGAAGTACAAATGCTTTTCTACACGGGTGCTGCCTCCCTGAGCTTACCTTTGTCTTGGCTCAATCGATCCAGGTTCCTGTGCTGAATACGCCATGGACTAGCACGGGTGGGTGCTTGTCAGTATACCGGGCACACGCAGCAATTTAGTTTGTCAAGACCCACCTGGTTTGATCAAGGTTCTTTATTCCAGTGAAAACGATTTTTATCCAAATTCTAGAGGAGCACCAGTGTGCCTCTGGGAGCTACACCCGGGCCTGCTGAACAGCGGCTCCGGAGTTTTCATTTTCTGACTAAAATTCAACACGGAATTTCATGGATCTAAGGAAACCGTGAATTGTGGACTTACGAGATTCTCACATCTTCATTGTCTAATGGAAGCTGAAGTTTCCCAGTCTGATCCGGCTGCCACTTCATCTCTGGCAATGACCATTCAATTGTGGACGTTCAGCCTTCTTCGGAATTCTCTTATACAGACATGTTACCGTGCCACATTAAGACCTCTAGGTGGAGGTTTATGTGACTCAGGACAACTCTTTATTTCAGGCGTCTAGAACAAAGGGAATTCACAGAGGTTGAAGATCACTTATTAAAGTCCCTTTTCTCTATGATGCCCACTGATGACACTTCTACATCTGAGGGCAAAGAGCTCGTGCAGCATGATATTCTCATTTCTGCCACGCCGCCTGCAGTTCCTTCCTTGCAGAAAAATCTTTCCCTGTGTACTTCTTTAAAATGCTGCAAAATATTGGGACACAAGATTTCGGTTTAGCGTTAACTTTAAACGGGCATAGGTACAGGCATGTGGGCATGTTTAGAGACAGTGTTTCACTGGTCTAGGGTAAAGGGTGAAGCGCCTGGGTTCCCGTGCTTCACTACTGTATGGCGTCAAGATGATGTTTGTAGGCACAGCGGCAAATCCATCGGTGGCAATTCTCTCATATTGTCATTGCGATGGGAAGATTCCTTATTCGCTAGGAAATGTTTTACCATGGAAGACGGGCCAGCACAGAGCTATCTCTTTTGTGTTGAGACAAACTTTGCTGAATTTACCTGCCAGCAGTTGCGTGTCCTCCCTTTCTTTTAAGGCCGATGGAGACGCACGAGTGTAAGGAGAACGGTGAATTTGGCCGTTCATATGCCAGGATCATCAGAAACCGCAGAGTAAATTTTAGGAACGTAGACGTAGGACAGCGGAGAAAACTTCACTCAGGGACTTCAGTGAACTCTCCTTGCAATGCTGAGGCCTGACACGCCTAGTGCCTGGGGGCAACCCGGCTCCTGCCCTAGGTAGTTTTCTTGAGCGTGCCTACCTCAGGTGGTGCCTTTTCTCTCCCAGCAATATTGCTCCGTGAAATTCTGCCGATGATGAAAACTGTTTGCCATGGCTTTGTCCTTTCACCTCATTGGCCTCGTCTTTGAAGTACAAATGCTTTTCTACACAGGTGTTGCCTCCCTGAGCTTACCTTTGTCTTGGCTCAATCGATGCAGATTCCTGTGCTGAATACGCCATGGACTAGCACAGGTGGGTTCTTGTCAGTATACCGGGAAAACGCAGCAATTTCGATTGTCAAGACCCACCTGGTTTGATCAAGGTTCTTTATTCCAGTGAAAACGATTTTTATACAAATTCTATAGGAGCACCAGTGTGCCTCTGGGAGCTACACCTGGGCCTGCTGAACAGCGGCTCCGGAGTTTTCATTTTCTGACAAATTCAACACGGAATTTCATGGATCTAAGGAAACCGTGAATTGTGGACTTAATGAGATTCTCACATCTTCATTGTCTAATGGAAGCTGAAGTTTCCCAGTCTGATCCGGCTGCCACTTCATTTCTGGAAATGACCATTCAATTGTGGACGTTCAGCCTTCTTCGGAATTCTCTTATACCGGCATGTTCCCGTGCCACATTAAGACCTCTAGGTGGAGTTAATGTAACTCAGACAACTCTTTATTTCAGGCATCTAGAACAAAGGGAATTCACAGAGGTTGATGATCACTTATTAAAGTCCCGTTTCTCTATGATGCCCATTGGTGACACTTCTACATCTGAGGGCAAAGAGCTCGTGCAGCATGATATTCTCATTTCAGCCACGCCGCCTGCAGTTCCTTCCTTGCAGAAAAATCTTTCCCAGTGTACTTCTTTAAAATGCTGCAAAATAGTGGGACAGAAGATTTCGGTTTAGCGTTAACTTTAAACGGGCATAGGTACAGGCATGTGGGCATGTTTAGAGACAGTGTTTCACTGGTCTAGGGTAAAGGGTGAAGCGCCTGGGTTCCCGTGCTTCACTACTGTATGGCCTCAAGATGATGTGTAGGCACAGCGGCAAATCCATCGGTGGCAATTCTCTCATATTGTCATTGCGATGGGAAGATTCCTTATTCGCTAGGAATTGTTTTACCGTGGAAGACGGGTCACCACAGAGCTGTCTCTTTTGTGTTGAGACAAACTTTGCTGAATTTACCTGCCAGCAGTTGCGTGTCCTCCCTTTCTTTTAAGGCCGATAGAGACGCACGAGTGTAAGGAGAATGGTGAATGGTGGCTGTTCATAAGCCAGAATCATCAGAAACCGCAGAGTAAATTTTAGGAACGTAGACATAGGACAGCAGAGAAAACTTCACTCAGGGATTTCAATGAACTCTCCATACAATGCTGAGGCCTGACACGCCTAGTGCCTGGGGGCAACCCGGCTCCTGCCCTAGATAGTTTTGTTGAGCGTGCTTCCCTCAGGTGGTGCCTTTTCTCTCCCAGCAATATTGCTCCGTGAAATTCTGCCGATGATGAAAACTGTTTGCAATGGCTTTGTCCTTCCACCTCATTGGCCTCGTCTTTGAAGGACAAATGCTTTTCTACACAGGTGCTGCCTCCCTGAGCTTTCCTTTGTCTTGGCTCAATCCATGCAGATTCCTGTGCTGAATACGCCATGGACTAGCACAGGTGGGTTCTTGTCAGTATACCGGGAAAACGCAGCAATTTCGATTGTCAAGACCCACCTGGCTTGATCAAGGTTCTTTATTCCAGTGAAAACGATTTTTATCCAAATTCTAGAGGAGCACCAGTGTGCCTCTGGGAGCTACACCCGGGCCTGCTGAACAGCGGCTCCGGAGTTCTCATTTTCTGACTAAAATTCAGCACGGAATTTCTTGGATCTAAGGAAACCGTGAATTGTGGACGTACCAGATTCTCACATCTTCATTGTCTAATGGAAGCTGAAGTTTCCCAGTCTGATCCGGCTGCCACTTCATTTCTGGCAATGACCATTCAATTGTGGACGTTCAGCCTTCTTCGGAATTCTCTTATACCGGCATGTTCCCGTGCCACATTAAGACCTCTAGGTGGAGGTTTATGTGACTCAGGACAACTCTTTATTTCAGGCGTCTAGAACAAAGGGAATTCACAGAGGTTGATGATCACTTATTAAAGTCCCGTTTCTCTATGATGCCCATTGAAGACACTTCTACATTTGAGGGCAAAGAGCTCGTGCAGCATGATATTCTCATTTCAGCCACGCCGCCTGCAGTTCCTTCCTTGCAGAAAAATCTTTCCCAGTGTACTTCTATAAAATGCTGCAAAATAGTGGGACAGAAGATTTCGGTTTAGCGTTAACTTTAAACGGGCATAGGTACAGTCATGTGGGCATGTTTAGAGACAGTGTTTCACTGGTCTAGGGTTAAGGGTGAAGCGCCTGGGTTCCCGTGCATCACTACTGTATGGCGTCAAGATGATGTTTGTAGGCACAGGGGCAAATCCATCGGTGGCAATTCTCTCATATTGTCATTGCGATGGGAAGATTCCTTATTCGCTAGGAAATGTTTTACCATGGAAGACGGGTCACCACAGAGCTATCTCTTTTGTGTTGAGACAAACTTTGCTGAATTTACCTGCCAGCAGTTGCGTGTCCTCCCTTTCTTTTAAGGCCGATGGAGATGCACGAGTGTAAGGAGAATGGTGAATTGTGGCCGTTCATAAGCCAGGATCATCAGAAACCGCAGAGTAAATTTTAGGAACGTAGACGTAGGACACCGGAGAAAAATTCACTCAGGGATTTCAGTGAACTCTCCTTACAATGCTGAGGCCTGACACGCCTAGTGCCTGGGGGAAACCCGGCTCCTGCCCTAGGTAGTTTTGTTGAGCGTGCCTACCTCAGGTGGTGCCTTTTCTCTCCCAGCAATATTGCTCCGTGAAATTCTGCCGATGATGAAAACTGTTTGCCATGACTTTGTCCTTTCACCTAATGGCCTCATCTTTGAAGTACAAATGCTTTTCTAAACGGGTGCTGCCTCCCTGAGCTTACCTTTGTCTTGGCTCAATCGATCCAGGTTCCTGTGCTGAATACGCCATGGACTAGCACGGGTGGGTGCTTGTCAGTATACCGGGCACACGCAGCAATTTAGTTTGTCAAGACCCACCTGGTTTGATCAAGGTTCTTTATTCCAGTGAAAACGATTTTTATCCAAATTCTAGAGGAGCACCAGTGTGCCTCTGGGAGCTACACCCGGGCCTGCTGAACAGCGGCTCCGGAGTTTTCATTTTCTGACTAAAATTCAACACGGAATTTCATGGATCTAAGGAAACCGTGAATTGTGGACTTACGAGATTCTCACATCTTCATTGTCTAATGGAAGCTGAAGTTTCCCAGTCTGATCCGGCTGCCACTTCATTTCTGGCAATGACCATTCAATTGTGGACGTTCAGCCTTCTTCGGAATTCTCTTATACAGACATGTTCCCGTGCCACATTAAGACCTCTAGGTGGAGGTTTATGTGACTCAGGACAACTCTTTATTTCAGGCGTCTAGAACAAAGGGAATTCACAGAGGTTGATGATCACTTATTAAAGTCCCGTTTCTCTATGATGCCCATTGAAGACACTTCTACATCTGAGGGCAAAGAGCTCGTGCAGCATGATATTCTCATTTCAGCCACGCCGCCTGCAGTTCCTTCCTTGCAGAAAAATCTTTCCCAGTGTACTTCTATAAAATGCTGCAAAATAGTGGGACAGAAGATTTCGGTTTAGCGTTAACTTTAAACGAGCATAGGTACAAGCATGTGGGCATGTTTAGAGACAGTGTTTCACTGGTCTAGGGTTAAGGGTGAAGCGCCTGGGTTCCCGTGCTTCACTACTGTATGGCGTCAAGATGATGTTTGTAGGCACAGTGGCAAATCCATCGGTGGCAATTCTCTCATATTGTCATTGTGATGGGAAGATTCCTTATTCGCTAGGAAATGTTTTACCATGGAAGACGGGTCACCACAGAGCTATCTCTTTTGTGTTGAGACAAACTTTGCTGAATTTACCTGCCAGCAGTTGTGTGTCCTCCCTTTCTTTTAAGGCCGATGGAGACGCACGAGTGTAAGGAGAACGGTGAATTGTGGCCGTTCGTAAGCCAGGATCATCAGAAACCGCAGAGTAAATTTTAGGAACGTAGACGTAGGACAGAGGGAAAACTTCACTCAGGGATTTCTGTGAACTCTCCTTACAATGCTGAGGCCTGACACGCCTAGTGCCTGGGGGCAACCCGGCTCCTGCCCTAGGTAGTTTTGTTGAGCGTGCCTACCTCAGGTGGTGACTTTTCTCTCCCAGCAATATTGCTCCATGAAATTCTGCCGATGATGAAAACTGTTTGCCATGGCTTTGTCCTTTCACCTCATGGCCTCATCTTTGAAGTACAAATGCTTTTCTACACGGGTGCTGCCTCCCTGAGCTTACCTTTGTCTTGGCTCAATCGATCCAGGTTCCTGTGCTGAATACGCCATGGACTAGCACGGGTGGGTGCTTGTCAGTATACCGGGCACACGCAGCAATTTAGTTTGTCAAGACCCACCTGGTTTGATCAAGGTTCTTTATTCCAGTGAAAACGATTTTTATCCAAATTCTAGAGGAGCACCAGTGTGCCTCTGGGAGCTACACCCGGGCCTGCTGAACAGCGGCTCAGGAGTTTTCATTTTCTGACTAAAATTCAACACGGAATTTCATGGATCTAAGGAAACCGTGAATTGTGGACTTACGAGATTCTCACATCTTCATTGTCTAATGGAAGCTGAAGTTTCCCAGTCTGATCCGGCTGCCACTTCATTTCTGGCAATGACCATTCAATTGTGGACGTTCAGCCTTCTTCGGAATTCTCTTATACAGACATGTTACCGTGCCACATTAAGACCTCTAGGCGGAGGTTTATGTGACTCAGGACAACTCTTTATTTCAGGCGTCTAGAACAAAGGGAATTCACAGAGGTTGATGATCACTTATTAAAGTCCCGTTACTCTATGATGCCCACTGATGACACTTCTACATCTGAGGGCAAAGAGCTCATGCAGCATGATATTCTCATTTCAGCCACGCCGCCTGCAGTTCCTTCCTTGCAGAAAAATCTTTCCCAGTGTACTTCTATAAAATGCTGCAAAATAGTGGGACAGAAGATTTCGGTTTAGCGTTAACTTTAAACGAGCATAGGTACAGGCATGTGGGCATGTTTAGAGACAGTGTTTCACTGGTCTAGGGTAAAGGGTGAAGCGCCTGGGTTCCCGTGCTTCACTACTGTATGGCCTCAAGATGATGTGTAGGCACAGCGGCAAATCCATCGGTGGCAATTCTCTCGTATTGTCATTGCGATGGGAAGATTCCTTATTCGGTAGGAAATGTTTTACCGTGGAAGACGGGTCACCACAGAGCTGTCTCTTTTGTGTTGAGACAAACTTTGCTGAATTTACCTGCCAGCAGTTGCGTGTCCTCCCTTTCTTTTAAGGCCGATGGAGACGCACGAGTGTAAGGAGAATGGTGAATGGTGGCCGTTCATAAGCCAGAATCATCAGAAACCGCAGAGTAAATTTTAGGAACGTAGACATAGGACAGCGGAGAAAACTTCACTCAGGGATTTCAGTGAACTCTCCTTACAATGCTGAGGCCTGACACGCCTAGTGCCTGGGGGCAACCCGGCTCCTGCCCTAGATAGTTTTGTTGAGCGTGCTTCCCTCAGGTGGTGCCTTTTCTCTCCCAGCAATATTGCTCCATGAAATTCTGCCGATGATGAAAACTGTTTGACATGGCTTTGTCCTTTCACCTCATGGCCTCATCTTTGAAGTACAAATGCTTTTCTACAAGGGTGCTGCCTCCCTGAGCTTACCTTTGTCTTGGCTCAATCGATCCAGGTTCCTGTGCTGAATACGCCATGGACTAGAACGGGTGGGTGCTTGTCAGTATACCGGGCACACACAGCAATTTAGTTTGTCAAGACCCACCTGGTTTGATCAAGGTTCTTTATTCCAGTGAAAACGATTTTTATTCAAATTCTAGAGGAGCACCAGTGTGCCTCTGGGAGCTACACCTGGGCCTGCTGAACAGCGGCTCCGAAGTTTTCATTTTCTGACTAAAATTCAACACGGAATTTCATGGATCTAAGGAAACCGTGAATTGTGGACTTACGAGATTCTCACATCTTCAGTGTCTAATGGAAGCTGGTTTCCCAGTCTGATCCGGCTGCCACTTCATTTCTGGCAATGACCATTCAATTGTGGACGTTCAGCCTTCTTCGGAATTCTCTTATACAGGCATGTTCCCGTGCCACATTAAGACCTCTAGGTGGAGATTTATGTAACTCAGACAACTCTTTATTTCAGGCGTCTAGAACAAAGGGAATTCACAGAGGTTGATGATCACTTATTAAAGTCCCGTTTCTCTATGATGCCCATTGATGACACTTCTACATCTGAGGGCAAAGAGCTCGTGCAGCATGATATTCTCATTTCAGCCACGCCGCCTGCAGTTCCTGCCTTGCAGAAAAATCTTTCCCAGTGTACTTCTATAAAATGCTGCAAAATAGTGGGACAGAAGATTTCGGTTTAGCGTTAACTTTAAACGAGCATAGGTACAGGCATGTGGGCATGTTTAGAGACAGTGTTTCACTGGTCTAGGGTTAAGGGTGAAGCGCCTGGGTTCCCGTGCTTCACTACTGTATGGCGTCAAGATGATGTTTGTAGGCACAGTGGCAAATCCATCGGTGGCAATTCTCTCATATTGTCATTGTGATGGGAAGATTCCTTATTCGCTAGGAAATGTTTTACCATGGAAGACGGGTCACCACAGAGCTATCTCTTTTGTGTTGAGACAAACTTTGCTGAATTTACCTGCCAGCAGTTGCGTGTCCTCCCTTTCTTTTAAGGCCGATGGAGACGCACGAGTGTAAGGAGAACGGTGAATTGTGGCCGTTCATATGCCAGGATCATCAGAAACCGCAGAGTAAATTTTAGGAACGTAGACGTAGGCCAGCGGAGAAAACTTCACTCAGGGATTTCAGTGAACTCTCCTTACAATGCTGAGGCCTGACACGCCTAGTGCCTGAGGGCAACCCGGCTCCTGCCCTAGGTAGTTTTCTTGAGCGTGCCTACCACAGGTGGTGCCTTTTCTCTCCCAGCAATATTGCTCCGTGAAATTCTGCCGATGATGAAAACTGTTTGCCATGGCTTTGTTCTTTCACCTCATTGGCCTCGTCTTTGAAGTACAAATGCTTTTCTACACAGGTGTTGCCTCCCTGAGCTTTCCTTTGTCTTGGCTCAATCGATGCAGATTCCTGTGCTGAATACGCCATGGACTAGCACAGGTGGGTTCTTGTCAGTATACCGGGAAAACGCAGCAATTTCGATTGTCAAGACCCACCTGGCTTGATCAAGGTTCTTTATTCCAGTGAAAACGATTTTTATCCAAATTCTAGAGGAGCACCAGTGTGCCTCTGGGAGCTACACACGGGCCTGCTGAACAGCGGTTCCAGAGTTTTCATTTTCTGACTAAAATTCAGCACGGAATTAATTGGATCTAAGGAAACCGTGAATTGTGGACGTACCAGATTCTCACATCTTCAGTGTCTAATGGAAGCTGAAGTTTCCCAGTCTGATCCGGCTGCCACTTCATTTCTGGCAATGACCATTCAATTGTGGACGTTCAGCCTTCTACGGAATTCTCTTATACAGACATGTTCCCGTGCCACATTAAGACCTCTAGGTGGAGGTTTATGTGACTCAGGACAACTCTTTATTTCAGGCGTCTAGAACAAAGGGAATTCACAGAGATTGATGATCACTTATTAAAGTCCCGTTTCTCTATGATGCCCATTGGTGACACTTCTACATCTGAGGGCAAAGAGCTCGTGCAGCATGATATTCTCATTTCAGCCACGCCGCCTGCAGTTCCTTCCTTGCAGAAAAATCTTTCCCAGTGTACTTCTATAAAATGCTGCAAAATAGTGGGACAGAAGATTTCGGTTTAGCGTTAACTTTAAACGGGCATAGGTACAGGCATGTGGGCATGTTTAGAGACAGTGTTTCACTGGTCTAGGGTTAAGGGTGAAGCGCCTGGGTTCCCGTGCTTCACTACTGTATGGCGTCAAGATGATGTTTGTAGGCACAGTGGCAAATCCATCGGTGGCAATTCTCTCATATTGTCATTGTGATGGGAAGATTCCTTATTCGCTAGGAAATGTTTTACCATGGAAGACGGGTCACCACAGAGCTATCTCTTTTGTGTTGAGACAAACTTTGCTGAATTTACCTGCCAGCAGTTGCGTGTCCTCCCTTTCTTTTAAGGCCGATGGAGACGCACGAGTGTAAGGAGAACGGTGAATTGTGGCCGTTCATATGCCAGGATCATCAGAAACCGCAGAGTAAATTTTAGGAACGTAGACGTAGGCCAGCGGAGAAAACTTCACTCAGGGATTTCAGTGAACTCTCCTTACAATGCTGAGGCCTGACACGCCTAGTGCCTGAGGGCAACCCGGCTCCTGCCCTAGGTAGTTTTCTTGAGCGTGCCTACCACAGGTGGTGCCTTTTCTCTCCCAGCAATATTGCTCCGTGAAATTCTGCCGATGATGAAAACTGTTTGCCATGGCTTTGTTCTTTCACCTCATTGGCCTCGTCTTTGAAGTACAAATGCTTTTCTACACAGGTGTTGCCTCCCTGAGCTTTCCTTTGTCTTGGCTCAATCGATGCAGATTCCTGTGCTGAATACGCCATGGACTAGCACAGGTGGGTTCTTGTCAGTATACCGGGAAAACGCAGCAATTTCGATTGTCAAGACCCACCTGGCTTGATCAAGGTTCTTTATTCCAGTGAAAACGATTTTTATCCAAATTCTAGAGGAGCACCAGTGTGCCTCTGGGAGCTACACACGGGCCTGCTGAACAGCGGCTCCAGAGTTTTCATTTTCTGACTAAAATTCAGCACGGAATTAATTGGATCTAAGGAAACCGTGAATTGTGGACGTACCAGATTCTCACATCTTCAGTGTCTAATGGAAGCTGAAGTTTCCCAGTCTGATCCGGCTGCCACTTCATTTCTGGCAATGACCATTCAATTGTGGACGTTCAGCCTTCTTCGGAATTCTCTTATACAGACATGTTCCCGTGCCACATTAAGACCTCTAGGTGGAGGTTTATGTGACTCAGGACAACTCTTTATTTCAGGCGTCTAGAACAAAGGGAATTCACAGAGATTGATGATCACTTATTAAAGTCCCGTTTCTCTATGATGCCCATTGGTGACACTTCTACATCTGAGGGCAAAGAGCTCGTGCAGCATGATATTCTCATTTCAGCCACGCCGCCTGCAGTTCCTTCCTTGCAGAAAAATCTTTCCCAGTGTACTTCTATAAAATGCTGCAAAATAGTGGGACAGAAGATTTCGGTTTAGCGTTAACTTTAAACGGGCATAGGTACAGGCATGTGGGCAAGTTTAGAGACAGTGTTTCACTGGTCTAGGGTTAAGGGTGAAGCGCCTGGGTTCCCGTGCTTCACTACTGTATGGCGTCAAGATGATGTTTGTAGGCACAGCGGCAAATCCATCGGTGGCAATTCTCTCATTGTCATTGCGATGGGAAGATTCCTTATTCGCTAGGAAATGTTTTACCATGGAAGACGGGCCACCACAGAGCTATCTCTTTTGTGTTGAGACAAACTTTGCTGAATTTACCTGCCAGCAGTTGCGTGTCCTCCCTTTCTTTTAAGGCCGATGGAGACGCACGAGTGTAAGGAGAACGGTGAATTGTGGCCGTTCATATGCCAGGATCATCAGAAACCGCAGAGTAAATTTTAGGAACGTAGACGTAGGACAGCGGAGAAAACTTCACTCAGGGACTTCAGTGAACTCTCCTTACAATGCTGAGGCCTGACACGCCTAGTGCCTGGGGGCAACCCGGCTCCTGCCCTAGGTAGTTTTGTTGAGCGTGCCTCCCTCAGGTGGTGCCTTTTCTCTCCCAGCAATATTGCTCCGTGAAATTCTGCCGATGTTGAAAACTGTTTGCCATGGCTTTGTCCTTTCACCTCATGGCCTCGTCTTTGAAGTACAAATGCTTTTCTACACAGGTGTTGCCTCCCTGAGCTTTCCTTTGTCTTGGCTCAATCGATGCAGATTCCTGTGCTGAATACGCCATGGACTAGCACAGGTGGGTTCTTGTCAGTATACCGGAAAACGCAGCAATTTCGATTGTCAAGACCCACCTGGTTTGATCAAGGTTCTTTATTCCAGTGAAAACGATTTTTATCCAAATTCTAGAGGAGCACCAGTGTGCCTCTGGGAGTTACACCCGGGCCTGCTGAACAGCGGCTCCGGAGTTTTCATTTTCTGACTAAAATTCAACACGGAATTTCATGGATCTAAGGAAACCGTGAATTGTGGACTTAACGAGATTCTCACATATTCATTGTCTAATGGAAGCTGACGTTTCCCAGTCTGATCCGGCTGCCACTTCATTTCTGGCAATGATCATTCAATTGTGGACGTTCAGCCTTCTTCGGAATTCTCTTATACAGACATGTTCCCGTGCCACATTAAAACCTCGAGGTGGAGGTTTATGTGACTCAGGACAACTCTTTATTTCAGGCGTCTAGAACAAAGGGAATTCACAGAGATTGATGATCACTTATTAAAGTCCCGTTTCTCTATGATGCCCATTGGTGACACTTCTACATCTGAGGGCAAAGAGCTCGTGCAGCATGATATTCTCATTTCAGCCACGCCGCCTGCAGTTCCTTCCTTGCAGAAAAATCTTTCCCAGTGTACTTCTATAAAATGCTGCAAAATAGTGGGACAGAAGATTTCGGTTTAGCGTTAACTTTAAACGGGCATAGGTACAGGCATGTGGGCAAGTTTAGAGACAGTGTTTCACTGGTCTAGGTTTAAGGGTGAAGCGCCTGGGTTCCCGTGCTTCACTACTGTATGGCGTCAAGATGATGTTTGTAGGCACAGCGGCAAATCCATCGGTGGCAATTCTCTCATTGTCATTGCGATGGTAAGATTCCTTATTCGCTAGGAAATGTTTTACCATGGAAGACGGGCCACCACAGAGCTATCTCTTTTGTGTTGAGACAAACTTTGCTGAATTTACCTGCCAGCAGTTGCGTGTCCTCCCTTTCTTTTAAGGCCAATGGAGACGCACGAGTGTAAGGAGAACGGTGAATTGTGGCCGTTCATATGCCAGGATCATCAGAAACCGCAGAGTAAATTTTAGGAACGTAGACGTAGGACAGCGGAGAAAACTTCACTCAGGGACTTCAGTGAACTCTCCTTACAATGCTGAGGCCTGACACGCCTAGTGCCTGGGGGCAACCCGGCTCCTGCCCTAGGTAGTTTTCTTGAGCGTGCCTACCTCAGGTGGTGCCTTTTCTCTCCCAGCAATATTGCTCCGTGAAATTCTGCCGATGTTGAAAACTGTTTGCCATGGCTTTGTCCTTTCACCTCATGGCCTCGTCTTTGAAGTACAAATGCTTTTCTACACAGGTGTTGCCTCCCTGAGCTTTCCTTTGTCTTGGCTCAATCGATGCAGATTCCTGTGCTGAATACGCCATGGACTAGCACAGGTGGGTTCTTGTCAGTATACCGGAAAACGCAGCAATTTCGATTGTCAAGACCCACCTGGTTTGATCAAGGTTCTTTATTCCAGTGAAAACGATTTTTATTCAAATTCTAGAGGAGCACCAGTGTGCCTCTGGGAGCTACACCCGGGCCTGCTGAACAGCGGCTCCGGAGTTTTCATTTTCTGACTAAAATTCAACACGGAATTTCATGGATCTAAGAAAACCGTGAATTGTGGACTTAACGAGATTCTCACATCTTCATTGTCTAATGGAAGCTGACGTTTCCCAGTCTGATCCGGCTGCCACTTCATTTCTGGCAATGACCATTCAATTGTGGACGTTCAGCCTTCTTCGGAATTCTCTTATACAGGCATGTTCCCGTGCCACATTAAGACCTCTAGGTGGAGATTTATGTAACTCAGACAACTCTTTATTTCAGGCGTCTAGAACAAAGGGAATTCACAGAGGTTGATGATCACTTATTAAAGTCCCGTTTCTCTATGATGCCCATTGATGACACTTCTACATCTGAGGGCAAAGAGCTTGTGCAGCATGATATTCTCATTTCAGCCACGCCGCCTGCAGTTCCTTCCTTGCAGAAAAATCTTTCCCAGTGTACTTCTTTAAAATGCTGCAAAATAGTGGGACAGAAGATTTCGGTGTAGCGTTAACTTTAAACGGGCATAGGTACAGGCATGTGGGCATGTTTAGAGACAGTGTTTCACTGGTCTAGGGTAAAGGGTGAAGCGCCTGGGTTCCCGTGCTTCACTACTGTATGGCCTCAAGATGATGTGTAGGCACAGCGGCAAATCCATCGGTGGCAATTCTCTCATATTGTCATTGCGATGGGAAGATTCCTTATTCGCTAGGAATTGTTTTACCGTGGAAGACGGGTCACCACAGAGCTGTCTCTTTTGTGTTGAGACAAACTTTGCTGAATTTACCTGCCAGCAGTTGCGTGTCCTCCCTTTCTTTTAAGGCCGATGGAGACGCACAAGTGTAAGGAGAATGGTGAATGGTGGCCGTTCATAAGCCAGAATCATCAGAAACCGCAGAGTAAATTTTAGGAATGTAGACATAGGACAGCGGAGAAAACTTCACTCAGGGATTTCAGTGAACTCTCCTTACAATGCTGAGGCCTGACACGCCTAGTGCCTGGGGGCAACCCGGCTCCTGCCCTAGATAGTTTTGTTGAGCGTGCTTCCCTCAGGTGGTGCCTTTTCTCTCCCAGCAATATTGCTCCATGAAATTCTGCCGATGATGAAAACTGTTTGACATGGCTTTGTCCTTTCACCTCATGGCCTCATCTTTGAAGTACAAATGCTTTTCTACACGGGTGCTGCCTCCCTGAGCTTACCTTTGTCTTGGCTCAATCGATCCAGGTTCCTGTGCTGAATACGCCATGGACTAGAACGGGTGGGTGCTTGTCAGTATACCGGGCACACACAGCAATTTAGTTTGTCAAGACCCACCTGGTTTGATCAAGGTTCTTTATTCCAGTGAAAACGATTTTTATTCAAATTCTAGAGGAGCACCAGTGTGCCTCTGGGAGCTACACCTGGGCCTGCTGAACAGCGGCTCCGAAGTTTTCATTTTCTGACTAAAATTCAGCACGGAATTAATTGGATCTAAGGAAACCGTGAATTGTGGACGTACCAGATTCTCACATCTTCATTGTCTAATGGAAGCTGAAGTTTCCGAGTCTGATCCGGCTGCCACTTCATTTCTGGCAATGACCATTCAATTGTGGACGTTCAGCCTTCTTCGGAATTCTCTTATACAGACATGTTCCCGTGCCACATTAAGACCTCTAGGTGGAGGTTTATGTGACTCAGGACAACTCTTTATTTCAGGCGTCTAGAACAAAGGGAATTCACAGAGGTTGATGATCACTTATTAAAGTCCCGTTTCTCTATGATGCCCATTGATGACACTTCTACATCTGAGGGCAAAGAGCTCGTGCAGCATGATATTCTCATTTCAGCCACGCCGCCTGCAGTTCCTTCCTTGCAGAAAAATCTTTCCCAGTGTACTTCTATAAAATGCTGCAAAATAGTGGGACAGAAGATTTCGGTTTAGCGTTAACTTTAAACGGGCATAGGTACAGGCATGTGGGCAAGTTTAGAGACAGTGTTTCACTGGTCTAGGGTTAAGGGTGAAGCGCCTGGGTTCCCGTGCTTCACTACTGTATGGCGTCAAGATGATGTTTGTAGGCACAGCGGCAAATCCATCGGTGGCAATTCTCTCATTGTCATTGCGATGGGAAGATTCCTTATTCGCTAGGAAATGTTTTACCATGGAAGACGGGCCACCACAGAGCTATCTCTTTTGTGTTGAGACAAACTTTGCTGAATTTACCTGCCAGCAGTTGCGTGTCCTCCCTTTCTTTTAACGCCGATGGAGACGCACGAGTGTAAGGAGAACGGTGAATTGTGGCCGTTCATATGCCAGGATCATCAGAAACCGCAGAGTAAATTTTAGGAACGTAGACGTAGGACAGCGGAGAAAACTTCACTCAGGGACTTCAGTGAACTCTCCTTACAATGCTGAGGCCTGACACGCCTAGTGCCTGGGGGCAACCCGGCTCCTGCCCTAGGTAGTTTTCTTGAGCGTGCCTACCTCAGGTGGTGCCTTTTCTCTCCCAGCAATATTGCTCCGTGAAATTCTGCCGATGTTGAAAACTGTTTGCCATGGCTTTGTCCTTTCACCTCATGGCCTCGTCTTTGAAGTACAAATGCTTTTCTACACAGGTGTTGCCTCCCTGAGCTTTCCTTTGTCTTGGCTCAATCGATGCAGATTCCTGTGCTGAATACGCCATGGACTAGCACAGGTGGGTTCTTGTCAGTATACCGGAAAACGCAGCAATTTCGATTGTCAAGACCGACCTGGTTTGATCAAGGTTCTTTATTCCAGTGAAAACGATTTTTATCCAAATTCTAGAGGAGCACCAGTGTGCCTCTGGGAGCTACACCCGGGCCTGCTGAACAGCGGCTCCGGAGTTTTCATTTTCTGACTAAAATTCAACACGGAATTTCTTGGATCTAAGGAAACCGTGAATTGTGGACTTAACGAGATTCTCACATCTTCATTGTCTAATGGAAGCTGAAGTTTCCCAGTCTGATCCGGCTGCCACTTCATTTCTGGCAATGACCATTCAATTATGGACGTTCAGCCTTCTTCGGAATTCTCTTATACAGACATGTTCCCGTGCCACAATAAGACCTCTAGGTGGAGGTTTATGTGACTCAGGACAACTCTTTATTTCAGGCGTCTAGAACAAAGGGAATTCACAGAGGTTGATGATCACTTATTAAAGTCCCGTTTCTCTATGATGCCCACTGATGACACTTCTACATCTGAGGGCAAAGAGCTCGTGCAGCATGATATTCTCATTTCAGCCACGCCACCTGCAGTTTCTTCCTTGCAGAAAAATCTTTCCCAGTGTACTTCTTTAAAATGCAGCAAAATAGTGGGACAGAAGATTTCGGTTTAGCGTTAACTTTAAACGGGCATAGGTACAGGCATGTGGGCATGTTTAGAGACAGTGTTTCACTGGTCTAGGGTAAAGGGTGAAGCGCCTGGGTTCCCGTGCTTCACTACTGTATGGCGTCAAGATGATGTTTGTAGGCACAGCGGCAAATCCATCTGTGGCAATTCTCTCATATTGTCATTGCGATGGGAAGATTCCTTATTCGCTAGGAAATGTTTTACCATGGAAGACGGGCCACCACAGAGCTATCTCTTTTGTGTTGAGACAAACTTTGCTGAATTTACCTGCCAGCAGTTGCGTGTCCTCCCTTTCTTTTAAGGCCGATGGAGACGCACGAGTGTAAGGAGAACGGTGAATTGTGGCCGTTCATATGCCAGGATCATCAGAAACCGCAGAGTAAATTTTAGGAACGTAGACGTAGGCCAGCGGAGAAAACTTCACTCAGGGATTTCAGTGAACTCTCCTTACAATGCTGAGGCCTGACACGCCTAGTGCCTGGGGGCAACCCGGCTCCTGCCCTAGGTAGTTTTCTTGAGCGTGCCTACCACAGGTGGTGCCTTTTCTCTCCCAGCAATATTGCTCCGTGAAATTCTGCCGATGATGAAAACTGTTTGCCATGGCTTTGTTCTTTCACCTCATTGGCCTCGTCTTTGAAGTACAAATGCTTTTCTACACAGGTGTTGCCTCCCTGAGCTTTCCTTTGTCTTGGCTCAATCGATGCAGATTCCTGTGCTGAATACGCCATGGACTAGCACAGGTGGATTCTTGTCAGTATACCGGGAAAACGCAGCAATTTCGATTGTCAAGACCCACCTGGCTTGATCAAGGTTCTTTATTCCAGTGAAAACGATTTTTATCCAAATTCTAGAGGAGCACCAGTGTGCCTCTGGGAGCTACACCCGGGCCTGCTGAACAGCGGCTCCGGAGTTTTCATTTTCTGACTAAAATTCAGCACGGAATTAATTGGATCTAAGGAAACCGTGAATTGTGGACGTACCAGATTCTCACATCTTCAGTGTCTAATGGAAGCTGAAGTTTCCCAGTCTGATCCGGCTGCCACTTCATTTCTGGCAATGACCATTCAATTGTGGACGTTCAGCCTTCTTCGGAATTCTCTTATACAGACATGTTCCCGTGCCACATTAAGACCTCT
Source organism: Tenrec ecaudatus (assembly GCF_050624435.1). NCBI lineage: Eukaryota > Metazoa > Chordata > Mammalia > Afrosoricida > Tenrecidae > Tenrec > Tenrec ecaudatus. The sequence continues at coordinate 2,434,745 of NW_027457652.1, forward strand.
AGGTGGAGGTTTATGTGACTCAGGACAACTCTTTATTTCAGGCGTCTAGAACAAAGGGAATTCACAGAGGTTGATGATCACTTATTAAAGTCCCGTTTCTCTATGATGCCCATTGGTGACACTTCTACATCTGAGGGCAAAGAGCTCGTGCAGCATGATATTCTCATTTCAGCCACGCCGCCTGCAGTTCCTTCCTTGCAGAAAAATCTTTCCCAGTGTACTTCTATAAAATGCTGCAAAGTAGTGGGACAGAAGATTTCGGTTTAGCGTTAACTTTAAACGGGCATAGGTACAGGCATGTGGGCAAGTTTAGAGACAGTGTTTCACTGGTCTAGGGTTAAGGGTGAAGCGCCTGGGTTCCCGTGCTTCACTACTGTATGGCGTCAAGATGATGTTTGTAGGCACAGCGGCAAATCCATCGGTGGCAATTCTCTCATTGTCATTGCGATGGGAAGATTCCTTATTCGCTAGGAAATGTTTTACCATGGAAGACGGGCCACCACAGAGCTATCTCTTTTGTGTTGAGACAAACTTTGCTGAATTTACCTGCCAGCAGTTGCGTGTCCTCCCTTTCTTTTAAGGCCGATGAAGACGCACGAGTGTAAGGAGAACGGTGAATTGTGGCCGTTCGTATGCCAGGATCATCAGAAACCGCAGAGTAAATTTTAGGAACGTAGACGTAGGACAGCGGAGAAAACTTCACTCAGGGACTTCAGTGAACTCTCCTTACAATGCTGAGGCCTGACACGCCTAGTGCCTGGGGGCAACCCGGCTCCTGCCCTAGGTAGTTTTCTTGAGCGTGCCTACCTCAGGTGGTGCCTTTTCTCTCCCAGCAATATTGCTCCGTGAAATTCTGCCGATGTTGAAAACTGTTTGCCATGGCTTTGTCCTTTCACCTCATGGCCTCGTCTTTGAAGTACAAATGCTTTTCTACACAGGTGTTGCCTCCCTGAGCTTTCCTTTGTCTTGGCTCAATCGATGCAGATTCCTGTGCTGAATACGCCATGGACTAGCACAGGTGGGTTCTTGTCAGTATACCGGAAAACGCAGCAATTTCGATTGTCAAGACCGACCTGGTTTGATCAAGGTTCTTTATTCCAGTGAAAACGATTTTTATCCAAATTCTAGAGGAGCACCAGTGTGCCTCTGGGAGCTACACCCGGGCCTGCTGAACAGCGGCTCCGGAGTTTTCATTTTCTGACTAAAATTCAACACGGAATTTCTTGGATCTAAGGAAACCGTGAATTGTGGACTTAACGAGATTCTCACATCTTCATTGTCTAATGGAAGCTGAAGTTTCCCAGTCTGATCCGGCTGCCACTTCATTTCTGGCAAGGACCATTCAATTATGGACGTTCAGCCTTCTTCGGAATTCTCTTATACAGACATGTTCCCGTGCCACAATAAGACCTCTAGGTGGAGGTTTATGTGACTCAGGACAACTCTTTATTTCAGGCGTCTAGAACAAAGGGAATTCACAGAGGTTGATGATCACTTATTAAAGTCCCGTTTCTCTATGATGCCCACTGATGACACTTCTACATCTGAGGGCAAAGAGCTCGTGCAGCATGATATTCTCATTTCAGCCACGCCACCTGCAGTTTCTTCCTTGCAGAAAAATCTTTCCCAGTGTACTTCTTTAAAATGCAGCAAAATAGTGGGACAGAAGATTTCGGTTTAGCGTTAACTTTAAACGGGCATAGGTACAGGCATGTGGGCATGTTTAGAGACAGTGTTTCACTGGTCTAGGGTAAAGGGTGAAGCGCCTGGGTTCCCGTGCTTCACTACTGTATGGCGTCAAGATGATGTTTGTAGGCACAGCGGCAAATCCATCTGTGGCAATTCTCTCATATTGTCATTGCGATGGGAAGATTCCTTATTCGCTAGGAATTGTTTTACCGTGGAAGACGGGTCACCACAGAGCTGTCTCTTTTGTGTTGAGACAAACTTTGCTGAATTTACCTGCCAGCAGTTGCGTGTCCTCCCTTTCTTTTAAGGCCGATGGAGACGCACGAGTGTAAGGAGAACGGTGAATTGTGGCCGTTCATATGCCAGGATCATCAGAAACCGCAGAGTAAATTTTAGGAACGTAGACGTAGGCCAGCGGAGAAAACTTCACTCAGGGATTTCAGTGAACTCTCCTTACAATGCTGAGGCCTGACACGCCTAGTGCCTGGGGGCAACCCGGCTCCTGCCCTAGGTAGTTTTCTTGAGCGTGCCTACCACAGGTGGTGCCTTTTCTCTCCCAGCAATATTGCTCCGTGAAATTCTGCCGATGATGAAAACTGTTTGCCATGGCTTTGTCCTTTCACCTCATGGCCTCGTCTTTGAAGTACAAATGCTTTTCTACACAGGTGTTGCCTCCCTGAGCTTTCCTTTGTCTTGGCTCAATCGATGCAGATTCCTGTGCTGAATACGCCATGGACTAGCACAGGTGGGTTCTTGTCAGTATACCGGAAAACGCAGCAATTTCGATTGTCAAGACCGACCTGGTTTGATCAAGGTTCTTTATTCCAGTGAAAACGATTTTTATCCAAATTCTAGAGGAGCACCAGTGTGCCTCTGGGAGCTACACCCGGGCCTGCTGAACAGCGGCTCCGGAGTTTTCATTTTCTGACTAAAATTCAACACGGAATTTCTTGGATCTAAGGAAACCGTGAATTGTGGACTTAACGAGATTCTCACATCTTCATTGTCTAATGGAAGCTGAAGTTTCCCAGTCTGATCTGGCTGCCACTTCATTTCTGGCAATGACCATTCAATTATGGACGTTCAGCCTTCTTCGGAATTCTCTTATACAGACATGTTCCCGTGCCACAATAAGACCTCTAGGTGGAGGTTTATGTGACTCAGGACAACTCTTTATTTCAGGCGTCTAGAACAAAGGGAATTCACAGAGGTTGATGATCACTTATTAAAGTCCCGTTTCTCTATGATGCCCACTGATGACACTTCTACATCTGAGGGCAAAGAGCTCGTGCAGCATGATATTCTCATTTCAGCCACGCCACCTGCAGTTTCTTCCTTGCAGAAAAATCTTTCCCAGTGTACTTCTTTAAAATGCAGCAAAATAGTGGGACAGAAGATTTCGGTTTAGCGTTAACTTTAAACGGGCATAGGTACAGGCATGTGGGCATGTTTAGAGACAGTGTTTCACTGGTCTAGGGTAAAGGGTGAAGCGCCTGGGTTCCCGTGCTTCACTACTGTATGGCGTCAAGATGATGTTTGTAGGCACAGCGGCAAATCCATCTGTGGCAATTCTCTCATATTGTCATTGCGATGGGAAGATTCCTTATTCGCTAGGAATTGTTTTACCGTGGAAGACGGGTCACCACAGAGCTGTCTCTTTTGTGTTGAGACAAACTTTGCTGAATTTACCTGCCAGCAGTTGCGTGTCCTCCCTTTCTTTTAAGGCCGATGGAGACGCACGAGTGTAAGGAGAACGGTGAATTGTGGCCGTTCATATGCCAGGATCATCAGAAACCGCAGAGTAAATTTTAGGAACGTAGACGTAGGCCAGCGGAGAAAACTTCACTCAGGGATTTCAGTGAACTCTCCTTACAATGCTGAGGCCTGACACGCCTAGTGCCTGGGGGCAACCCGGCTCCTGCCCTAGGTAGTTTTCTTGAGCGTGCCTACCACAGGTGGTGCCTTTTCTCTCCCAGCAATATTGCTCCATGAAATTCTGCCGATGATGAAAACTGTTTGCCATGGCTTTGTTCTTTCACCTCATTGGCCTCGTCTTTGAAGTACAAATGCTTTTCTACACAGGTGTTGCCTCCCTGAGCTTTCCTTTGTCTTGGCTCAATCGATGCAGATTCCTGTGCTGAATACGCCATGGACTAGCACAGGTGGATTCTTGTCAGTATACCGGGAAAACGCAGCAATTTCGATTGTCAAGACCCACCTGGCTTGATCAAGGTTCTTTATTCCAGTGAAAACGATTTTTATCCAAATTCTAGAGGAGCACCAGTGTGCCTCTGGGAGCTACACCCGGGCCTGCTGAACAGCGGCTCCGGAGTTTTCATTTTCTGACTAAAATTCAGCACGGAATTAATTGGATCTAAGGAAACCGTGAATTGTGGACGTACCAGATTCTCACATCTTCAGTGTCTAATGGAAGCTGAAGTTTCCCAGTCTGATCCGGCTGCCACTTCATTTCTGGCAATGACCATTCAATTGTGGACGTTCAGCCTTCTTCGGAATTCTCTTATACAGACATGTTCCCGTGCCACATTAAGACCTCTAGGTGGAGGTTTATGTGACTCAGGACAACTCTTTATTTCAGGCGTCTAGAACAAAGGGAATTCACAGAGGTTGATGATCACTTATTAAAGTCCCGTTTCTCTATGATGCCCATTGGTGACACTTCTACATCTGAGGGCAAAGAGCTCGTGCAGCATGATATTCTCATTTCAGCCACGCCGCCTGCAGTTCCTTCCTTGCAGAAAAATCTTTCCCAGTGTACTTCTATAAAATGCTGCAAAATAGTGGGACAGAAGATTTCGGTTTAGCGTTAACTTTAAACGGGCATAGGTACAGGCATGTGGGCAAGTTTAGAGACAGTGTTTCACTGGTCTAGGGTAAAGGGTGAAGCGCCTGGGTTCCCGTGCTTCACTACTGTATGGCGTCAAGATGATGTTTGTAGGCACAGCGGCAAATCCATCTGTGGCAATTCTCTCATATTGTCATTGCGATGGGAAGATTCCTTATTCGCTAGGAATTGTTTTACCGTGGAAGACGGGTCACCACAGAGCTGTCTCTTTTGTGTTGAGACAAACTTTGCTGAATTTACCTGCCAGCAGTTGCGTGTCCTCCCTTTCTTTTAAGGCCGATGGAGACGCACGAGTGTAAGGAGAACGGTGAATTGTGGCCGTTCATATGCCAGGATCATCAGAAACCGCAGAGTAAATTTTAGGAACGTAGACGTAGGCCAGCGGAGAAAACTTCACTCAGGGATTTCAGTGAACTCTCCTTACAATGCTGAGGCCTGACACGCCTAGTGCCTGGGGGCAACCCGGCTCCTGCCCTAGGTAGTTTTCTTGAGCGTGCCTACCACAGGTGGTGCCTTTTCTCTCCCAGCAATATTGCTCCGTGAAATTCTGCCGATGATGAAAACTGTTTGCCATGGCTTTGTTCTTTCACCTCATTGGCCTCGTCTTTGAAGTACAAATGCTTTTCTACACAGGTGTTGCCTCCCTGAGCTTTCCTTTGTCTTGGCTCAATCGATGCAGATTCCTGTGCTGAATACGCCATGGACTAGCACAGGTGGATTCTTGTCAGTATACCGGGAAAACGCAGCAATTTCGATTGTCAAGACCCACCTGGCTTGATCAAGGTTCTTTATTCCAGTGAAAACGATTTTTATCCAAATTCTAGAGGAGCACCAGTGTGCCTCTGGGAGCTACACCCGGGCCTGCTGAACAGCGGCTCCGGAGTTTTCATTTTCTGACTAAAATTCAGCACGGAATTAATTGGATCTAAGGAAACCGTGAATTGTGGACGTACCAGATTCTCACATCTTCAGTGTCTAATGGAAGCTGAAGTTTCCCAGTCTGATCCGGCTGCCACTTCATTTCTGGCAATGACCATTCAATTGTGGACGTTCAGCCTTCTTCGGAATTCTCTTATACAGACATGTTCCCGTGCCACATTAAGACCTCTAGGTGGAGGTTTATGTGACTCAGGACAACTCTTTATTTCAGGCGTCTAGAACAAAGGGAATTCACAGAGGTTGATGATCACTTATTAAAGTCCCGTTTCTCTATGATGCCCATTGGTGACACTTCTACATCTGAGGGCAAAGAGCTCGTGCAGCATGATATTCTCATTTCAGCCACGCCGCCTGCAGTTCCTTCCTTGCAGAAAAATCTTTCCCAGTGTACTTCTATAAAATGCTGCAAAATAGTGGGACAGAAGATTTCGGTTTAGCGTTAACTTTATACGGGCATAGGTACAGGCATGTGAGCAAGTTTAGAGACAGTGTTTCACTGGTCTAGGGTTAAGGGTGAAGCGCCTGGGTTCCCGTGCTTCACTACTGTATGGCGTCAAGATGATGTTTGTAGGCACAGCGGCAAATCCATCGGTGGCAATTCTCTCATTGTCATTGCGATGGGAAGATTCCTTATTCGCTAGGAAATGTTTTACCATGGAAGACGGGCCACCACAGAGCTATCTCTTTTGTGTTGAGACAAACTTTGCTGAATTTACCTGCCAGCAGTTGCGTGTCCTCCCTTTCTTTTAACGCCGATGGAGACGCACGAGTGTAAGGAGAACGGTGAATTGTGGCCGTTCATATGCCAGGATCATCAGAAACCGCAGAGTAAATTTTAGGAACGTAGACGTAGGACAGCGGAGAAAACTTCACTCAGGGACTTCAGTGAACTCTCCTTACAATGCTGAGGCCTGACACGCCTAGTGCCTGGGGGCAACCCGGCTCCTGCCCTAGGTAGTTTTCTTGAGCGTGCCTACCTCAGGTGGTGCCTTTTCTCTCCCAGCAATATTGCTCCGTGAAATTCTGCCGATGTTGAAAACTGTTTGCCATGGCTTTGTCCTTTCACCTCATGGCCTCGTCTTTGAAGTACAAATGCTTTTCTACACAGGTGTTGCCTCCCTGAGCTTTCCTTTGTCTTGGCTCAATCGATGCAGATTCCTGTGCTGAATACGCCATGGACTAGCACAGGTGGGTTCTTGTCAGTATACCGGAAAACGCAGCAATTTCGATTGTCAAGACCGACCTGGTTTGATCAAGGTTCTTTATTCCAGTGAAAACGATTTTTATCCAAATTCTAGAGGAGCACCAGTGTGCCTCTGGGAGCTACACCCGGGCCTGCTGAACAGCGGCTCCGGAGTTTTCATTTTCTGACTAAAATTCAACACGGAATTTCTTGGATCTAAGGAAACCGTGAATTGTGGACTTAACGAGATTCTCACATCTTCATTGTCTAATGGAAGCTGAAGTTTCCCAGTCTGATCCGGCTGCCACTTCATTTCTGGCAAGGACCATTCAATTATGGACGTTCAGCCTTCTTCGGAATTCTCTTATACAGACATGTTCCCGTGCCACAATAAGACCTCTAGGTGGAGGTTTATGTGACTCAGGACAACTCTTTATTTCAGGCGTCTAGAACAAAGGGAATTCACAGAGGTTGATGATCACTTATTAAAGTCCCGTTTCTCTATGATGCCCACTGATGACACTTCTACATCTGAGGGCAAAGAGCTCGTGCAGCATGATATTCTCATTTCAGCCACGCCACCTGCAGTTTCTTCCTTGCAGAAAAATCTTTCCCAGTGTACTTCTTTAAAATGCAGCAAAATAGTGGGACAGAAGATTTCGGTTTAGCGTTAACTTTAAACGGGCATAGGTACAGGCATGTGGGCATGTTTAGAGACAGTGTTTCACTGGTCTAGGGTAAAGGGTGAAGCGCCTGGGTTCCCGTGCTTCACTACTGTATGGCGTCAAGATGATGTTTGTAGGCACAGCGGCAAATCCATCTGTGGCAATTCTCTCATATTGTCATTGCGATGGGAAGATTCCTTATTCGCTAGGAATTGTTTTACCGTGGAAGACGGGTCACCACAGAGCTGTCTCTTTTGTGTTGAGACAAACTTTGCTGAATTTACCTGCCAGCAGTTGCGTGTCCTCCCTTTCTTTTAAGGCCGATGGAGACGCACGAGTGTAAGGAGAACGGTGAATTGTGGCCGTTCATATGCCAGGATCATCAGAAACCGCAGAGTAAATTTTAGGAACGTAGACGTAGGCCAGCGGAGAAAACTTCACTCAGGGATTTCAGTGAACTCTCCTTACAATGCTGAGGCCTGACACGCCTAGTGCCTGGGGGCAACCCGGCTCCTGCCCTAGGTAGTTTTCTTGAGCGTGCCTACCACAGGTGGTGCCTTTTCTCTCCCAGCAATATTGCTCCGTGAAATTCTGCCGATGATGAAAACTGTTTGCCATGGCTTTGTCCTTTCACCTCATGGCCTCGTCTTTGAAGTACAAATGCTTTTCTACACAGGTGTTGCCTCCCTGAGCTTTCCTTTGTCTTGGCTCAATCGATGCAGATTCCTGTGCTGAATACGCCATGGACTAGCACAGGTGGGTTCTTGTCAGTATACCGGAAAACGCAGCAATTTCGATTGTCAAGACCGACCTGGTTTGATCAAGGTTCTTTATTCCAGTGAAAACGATTTTTATCCAAATTCTAGAGGAGCACCAGTGTGCCTCTGGGAGCTACACCCGGGCCTGCTGAACAGCGGCTCCGGAGTTTTCATTTTCTGACTAAAATTCAACACGGAATTTCTTGGATCTAAGGAAACCGTGAATTGTGGACTTAACGAGATTCTCACATCTTCATTGTCTAATGGAAGCTGAAGTTTCCCAGTCTGATCCGGCTGCCACTTCATTTCTGGCAATGACCATTCAATTATGGACGTTCAGCCTTCTTCGGAATTCTCTTATACAGACATGTTCCCGTGCCACAATAAGACCTCTAGGTGGAGGTTTATGTGACTCAGGACAACTCTTTATTTCAGGCGTCTAGAACAAAGGGAATTCACAGAGGTTGATGATCACTTATTAAAGTCCCGTTTCTCTATGATGCCCACTGATGACACTTCTACATCTGAGGGCAAAGAGCTCGTGCAGCATGATATTCTCATTTCAGCCACGCCACCTGCAGTTTCTTCCTTGCAGAAAAATCTTTCCCAGTGTACTTCTTTAAAATGCAGCAAAATAGTGGGACAGAAGATTTCGGTTTAGCGTTAACTTTAAACGGGCATAGGTACAGGCATGTGGGCATGTTTAGAGACAGTGTTTCACTGGTCTAGGGTAAAGGGTGAAGCGCCTGGGTTCCCGTGCTTCACTACTGTATGGCGTCAAGATGATGTTTGTAGGCACAGCGGCAAATCCATCTGTGGCAATTCTCTCATATTGTCATTGCGATGGGAAGATTCCTTATTCGCTAGGAATTGTTTTACCGTGGAAGACGGGTCACCACAGAGCTGTCTCTTTTGTGTTGAGACAAACTTTGCTGAATTTACCTGCCAGCAGTTGCGTGTCCTCCCTTTCTTTTAAGGCCGATGGAGACGCACGAGTGTAAGGAGAACGGTGAATTGTGGCCGTTCATATGCCAGGATCATCAGAAACCGCAGAGTAAATTTTAGGAACGTAGACGTAGGCCAGCGGAGAAAACTTCACTCAGGGATTTCAGTGAACTCTCCTTACAATGCTGAGGCCTGACACGCCTAGTGCCTGGGGGCAACCCGGCTCCTGCCCTAGGTAGTTTTCTTGAGCGTGCCTACCACAGGTGGTGCCTTTTCTCTCCCAGCAATATTGCTCCATGAAATTCTGCCGATGATGAAAACTGTTTGCCATGGCTTTGTTCTTTCACCTCATTGGCCTCGTCTTTGAAGTACAAATGCTTTTCTACACAGGTGTTGCCTCCCTGAGCTTTCCTTTGTCTTGGCTCAATCGATGCAGATTCCTGTGCTGAATACGCCATGGACTAGCACAGGTGGATTCTTGTCAGTATACCGGGAAAACGCAGCAATTTCGATTGTCAAGACCCACCTGGCTTGATCAAGGTTCTTTATTCCAGTGAAAACGATTTTTATCCAAATTCTAGAGGAGCACCAGTGTGCCTCTGGGAGCTACACCCGGGCCTGCTGAACAGCGGCTCCGGAGTTTTCATTTTCTGACTAAAATTCAGCACGGAATTAATTGGATCTAAGGAAACCGTGAATTGTGGACGTACCAGATTCTCACATCTTCAGTGTCTAATGGAAGCTGAAGTTTCCCAGTCTGATCCGGCTGCCACTTCATTTCTGGCAATGACCATTCAATTGTGGACGTTCAGCCTTCTTCGGAATTCTCTTATACAGACATGTTCCCGTGCCACATTAAGACCTCTAGGTGGAGGTTTATGTGACTCAGGACAACTCTTTATTTCAGGCGTCTAGAACAAAGGGAATTCACAGAGGTTGATGATCACTTATTAAAGTCCCGTTTCTCTATGATGCCCATTGGTGACACTTCTACATCTGAGGGCAAAGAGCTCGTGCAGCATGATATTCTCATTTCAGCCACGCCGCCTGCAGTTCCTTCCTTGCAGAAAAATCTTTCCCAGTGTACTTCTATAAAATGCTGCAAAATAGTGGGACAGAAGATTTCGGTTTAGCGTTAACTTTAAACGGGCATAGGTACAGGCATGTGGGCAAGTTTAGAGACAGTGTTTCACTGGTCTAGGGTAAAGGGTGAAGCGCCTGGGTTCCCGTGCTTCACTACTGTATGGCGTCAAGATGATGTTTGTAGGCACAGCGGCAAATCCATCTGTGGCAATTCTCTCATATTGTCATTGCGATGGGAAGATTCCTTATTCGCTAGGAATTGTTTTACCGTGGAAGACGGGTCACCACAGAGCTGTCTCTTTTGTGTTGAGACAAACTTTGCTGAATTTACCTGCCAGCAGTTGCGTGTCCTCCCTTTCTTTTAAGGCCGATGGAGACGCACGAGTGTAAGGAGAACGGTGAATTGTGGCCGTTCATATGCCAGGATCATCAGAAACCGCAGAGTAAATTTTAGGAACGTAGACGTAGGCCAGCGGAGAAAACTTCACTCAGGGATTTCAGTGAACTCTCCTTACAATGCTGAGGCCTGACACGCCTAGTGCCTGGGGGCAACCCGGCTCCTGCCCTAGGTAGTTTTCTTGAGCGTGCCTACCACAGGTGGTGCCTTTTCTCTCCCAGCAATATTGCTCCGTGAAATTCTGCCGATGATGAAAACTGTTTGCCATGGCTTTGTTCTTTCACCTCATTGGCCTCGTCTTTGAAGTACAAATGCTTTTCTACACAGGTGTTGCCTCCCTGAGCTTTCCTTTGTCTTGGCTCAATCGATGCAGATTCCTGTGCTGAATACGCCATGGACTAGCACAGGTGGATTCTTGTCAGTATACCGGGAAAACGCAGCAATTTCGATTGTCAAGACCCACCTGGCTTGATCAAGGTTCTTTATTCCAGTGAAAACGATTTTTATCCAAATTCTAGAGGAGCACCAGTGTGCCTCTGGGAGCTACACCCGGGCCTGCTGAACAGCGGCTCCGGAGTTTTCATTTTCTGACTAAAATTCAGCACGGAATTAATTGGATCTAAGGAAACCGTGAATTGTGGACGTACCAGATTCTCACATCTTCAGTGTCTAATGGAAGCTGAAGTTTCCCAGTCTGATCCGGCTGCCACTTCATTTCTGGCAATGACCATTCAATTGTGGACGTTCAGCCTTCTTCGGAATTCTCTTATACAGACATGTTCCCGTGCCACATTAAGACCTCTAGGTGGAGGTTTATGTGACTCAGGACAACTCTTTATTTCAGGCGTCTAGAACAAAGGGAATTCACAGAGGTTGATGATCACTTATTAAAGTCCCGTTTCTCTATGATGCCCATTGGTGACACTTCTACATCTGAGGGCAAAGAGCTCGTGCAGCATGATATTCTCATTTCAGCCACGCCGCCTGCAGTTCCTTCCTTGCAGAAAAATCTTTCCCAGTGTACTTCTATAAAATGCTGCAAAATAGTGGGACAGAAGATTTCGGTTTAGCGTTAACTTTATACGGGCATAGGTACAGGCATGTGAGCAAGTTTAGAGACAGTGTTTCACTGGTCTAGGGTTAAGGGTGAAGCGCCTGGGTTCCCGTGCTTCACTACTGTATGGCGTCAAGATGATGTTTGTAGGCACAGCGGCAAATCCATCGGTGGCAATTCTCTCATTGTCATTGCGATGGGAAGATTCCTTATTCGCTAGGAAATGTTTTACCATGGAAGACGGGCCACCACAGAGCTATCTCTTTTGTGTTGAGACAAACTTTGCTGAATTTACCTGCCAGCAGTTGCGTGTCCTCCCTTTCTTTTAACGCCGATGGAGACGCACGAGTGTAAGGAGAACGGTGAATTGTGGCCGTTCATATGCCAGGATCATCAGAAACCGCAGAGTAAATTTTAGGAACGTAGACGTAGGACAGCGGAGAAAACTTCACTCAGGGACTTCAGTGAACTCTCCTTACAATGCTGAGGCCTGACACGCCTAGTGCCTGGGGGCAACCCGGCTCCTGCCCTAGGTAGTTTTCTTGAGCGTGCCTACCTCAGGTGGTGCCTTTTCTCTCCCAGCAATATTGCTCCGTGAAATTCTGCCGATGTTGAAAACTGTTTGCCATGGCTTTGTCCTTTCACCTCATGGCCTCGTCTTTGAAGTACAAATGCTTTTCTACACAGGTGTTGCCTCCCTGAGCTTTCCTTTGTCTTGGCTCAATCGATGCAGATTCCTGTGCTGAATACGCCATGGACTAGCACAGGTGGGTTCTTGTCAGTATACCGGAAAACGCAGCAATTTCGATTGTCAAGACCGACCTGGTTTGATCAAGGTTCTTTATTCCAGTGAAAACGATTTTTATCCAAATTCTAGAGGAGCACCAGTGTGCCTCTGGGAGCTACACCCGGGCCTGCTGAACAGCGGCTCCGGAGTTTTCATTTTCTGACTAAAATTCAACACGGAATTTCTTGGATCTAAGGAAACCGTGAATTGTGGACTTAACGAGATTCTCACATCTTCATTGTCTAATGGAAGCTGAAGTTTCCCAGTCTGATCCGGCTGCCACTTCATTTCTGGCAAGGACCATTCAATTATGGACGTTCAGCCTTCTTCGGAATTCTCTTATACAGACATGTTCCCGTGCCACAATAAGACCTCTAGGTGGAGGTTTATGTGACTCAGGACAACTCTTTATTTCAGGCGTCTAGAACAAAGGGAATTCACAGAGGTTGATGATCACTTATTAAAGTCCCGTTTCTCTATGATGCCCACTGATGACACTTCTACATCTGAGGGCAAAGAGCTCGTGCAGCATGATATTCTCATTTCAGCCACGCCACCTGCAGTTTCTTCCTTGCAGAAAAATCTTTCCCAGTGTACTTCTTTAAAATGCAGCAAAATAGTGGGACAGAAGATTTCGGTTTAGCGTTAACTTTAAACGGGCATAGGTACAGGCATGTGGGCATGTTTAGAGACAGTGTTTCACTGGTCTAGGGTAAAGGGTGAAGCGCCTGGGTTCCCGTGCTTCACTACTGTATGGCGTCAAGATGATGTTTGTAGGCACAGCGGCAAATCCATCTGTGGCAATTCTCTCATATTGTCATTGCGATGGGAAGATTCCTTATTCGCTAGGAATTGTTTTACCGTGGAAGACGGGTCACCACAGAGCTGTCTCTTTTGTGTTGAGACAAACTTTGCTGAATTTACCTGCCAGCAGTTGCGTGTCCTCCCTTTCTTTTAAGGCCGATGGAGACGCACGAGTGTAAGGAGAACGGTGAATTGTGGCCGTTCATATGCCAGGATCATCAGAAACCGCAGAGTAAATTTTAGGAACGTAGACGTAGGCCAGCGGAGAAAACTTCACTCAGGGATTTCAGTGAACTCTCCTTACAATGCTGAGGCCTGACACGCCTAGTGCCTGGGGGCAACCCGGCTCCTGCCCTAGGTAGTTTTCTTGAGCGTGCCTACCACAGGTGGTGCCTTTTCTCTCCCAGCAATATTGCTCCGTGAAATTCTGCCGATGATGAAAACTGTTTGCCATGGCTTTGTCCTTTCACCTCATGGCCTCGTCTTTGAAGTACAAATGCTTTTCTACACAGGTGTTGCCTCCCTGAGCTTTCCTTTGTCTTGGCTCAATCGATGCAGATTCCTGTGCTGAATACGCCATGGACTAGCACAGGTGGGTTCTTGTCAGTATACCGGAAAACGCAGCAATTTCGATTGTCAAGACCGACCTGGTTTGATCAAGGTTCTTTATTCCAGTGAAAACGATTTTTATCCAAATTCTAGAGGAGCACCAGTGTGCCTCTGGGAGCTACACCCGGGCCTGCTGAACAGCGGCTCCGGAGTTTTCATTTTCTGACTAAAATTCAACACGGAATTTCTTGGATCTAAGGAAACCGTGAATTGTGGACTTAACGAGATTCTCACATCTTCATTGTCTAATGGAAGCTGAAGTTTCCCAGTCTGATCCGGCTGCCACTTCATTTCTGGCAATGACCATTCAATTATGGACGTTCAGCCTTCTTCGGAATTCTCTTATACAGACATGTTCCCGTGCCACAATAAGACCTCTAGGTGGAGGTTTATGTGACTCAGGACAACTCTTTATTTCAGGCGTCTAGAACAAAGGGAATTCACAGAGGTTGATGATCACTTATTAAAGTCCCGTTTCTCTATGATGCCCACTGATGACACTTCTACATCTGAGGGCAAAGAGCTCGTGCAGCATGATATTCTCATTTCAGCCACGCCACCTGCAGTTTCTTCCTTGCAGAAAAATCTTTCCCAGTGTACTTCTTTAAAATGCAGCAAAATAGTGGGACAGAAGATTTCGGTTTAGCGTTAACTTTAAACGGGCATAGGTACAGGCATGTGGGCATGTTTAGAGACAGTGTTTCACTGGTCTAGGGTAAAGGGTGAAGCGCCTGGGTTCCCGTGCTTCACTACTGTATGGCGTCAAGATGATGTTTGTAGGCACAGCGGCAAATCCATCTGTGGCAATTCTCTCATATTGTCATTGCGATGGGAAGATTCCTTATTCGCTAGGAATTGTTTTACCGTGGAAGACGGGTCACCACAGAGCTGTCTCTTTTGTGTTGAGACAAACTTTGCTGAATTTACCTGCCAGCAGTTGCGTGTCCTCCCTTTCTTTTAAGGCCGATGGAGACGCACGAGTGTAAGGAGAACGGTGAATTGTGGCCGTTCATATGCCAGGATCATCAGAAACCGCAGAGTAAATTTTAGGAACGTAGACGTAGGCCAGCGGAGAAAACTTCACTCAGGGATTTCAGTGAACTCTCCTTACAATGCTGAGGCCTGACACGCCTAGTGCCTGGGGGCAACCCGGCTCCTGCCCTAGGTAGTTTTCTTGAGCGTGCCTACCACAGGTGGTGCCTTTTCTCTCCCAGCAATATTGCTCCATGAAATTCTGCCGATGATGAAAACTGTTTGCCATGGCTTTGTTCTTTCACCTCATTGGCCTCGTCTTTGAAGTACAAATGCTTTTCTACACAGGTGTTGCCTCCCTGAGCTTTCCTTTGTCTTGGCTCAATCGATGCAGATTCCTGTGCTGAATACGCCATGGACTAGCACAGGTGGATTCTTGTCAGTATACCGGGAAAACGCAGCAATTTCGATTGTCAAGACCCACCTGGCTTGATCAAGGTTCTTTATTCCAGTGAAAACGATTTTTATCCAAATTCTAGAGGAGCACCAGTGTGCCTCTGGGAGCTACACCCGGGCCTGCTGAACAGCGGCTCCGGAGTTTTCATTTTCTGACTAAAATTCAGCACGGAATTAATTGGATCTAAGGAAACCGTGAATTGTGGACGTACCAGATTCTCACATCTTCAGTGTCTAATGGAAGCTGAAGTTTCCCAGTCTGATCCGGCTGCCACTTCATTTCTGGCAATGACCATTCAATTGTGGACGTTCAGCCTTCTTCGGAATTCTCTTATACAGACATGTTCCCGTGCCACATTAAGACCTCTAGGTGGAGGTTTATGTGACTCAGGACAACTCTTTATTTCAGGCGTCTAGAACAAAGGGAATTCACAGAGGTTGATGATCACTTATTAAAGTCCCGTTTCTCTATGATGCCCATTGGTGACACTTCTACATCTGAGGGCAAAGAGCTCGTGCAGCATGATATTCTCATTTCAGCCACGCCGCCTGCAGTTCCTTCCTTGCAGAAAAATCTTTCCCAGTGTACTTCTATAAAATGCTGCAAAATAGTGGGACAGAAGATTTCGGTTTAGCGTTAACTTTAAACGGGCATAGGTACAGGCATGTGGGCAAGTTTAGAGACAGTGTTTCACTGGTCTAGGGTAAAGGGTGAAGCGCCTGGGTTCCCGTGCTTCACTACTGTATGGCGTCAAGATGATGTTTGTAGGCACAGCGGCAAATCCATCTGTGGCAATTCTCTCATATTGTCATTGCGATGGGAAGATTCCTTATTCGCTAGGAATTGTTTTACCGTGGAAGACGGGTCACCACAGAGCTGTCTCTTTTGTGTTGAGACAAACTTTGCTGAATTTACCTGCCAGCAGTTGCGTGTCCTCCCTTTCTTTTAAGGCCGATGGAGACGCACGAGTGTAAGGAGAACGGTGAATTGTGGCCGTTCATATGCCAGGATCATCAGAAACCGCAGAGTAAATTTTAGGAACGTAGACGTAGGCCAGCGGAGAAAACTTCACTCAGGGATTTCAGTGAACTCTCCTTACAATGCTGAGGCCTGACACGCCTAGTGCCTGGGGGCAACCCGGCTCCTGCCCTAGGTAGTTTTCTTGAGCGTGCCTACCACAGGTGGTGCCTTTTCTCTCCCAGCAATATTGCTCCGTGAAATTCTGCCGATGATGAAAACTGTTTGCCATGGCTTTGTTCTTTCACCTCATTGGCCTCGTCTTTGAAGTACAAATGCTTTTCTACACAGGTGTTGCCTCCCTGAGCTTTCCTTTGTCTTGGCTCAATCGATGCAGATTCCTGTGCTGAATACGCCATGGACTAGCACAGGTGGATTCTTGTCAGTATACCGGGAAAACGCAGCAATTTCGATTGTCAAGACCCACCTGGCTTGATCAAGGTTCTTTATTCCAGTGAAAACGATTTTTATCCAAATTCTAGAGGAGCACCAGTGTGCCTCTGGGAGCTACACCCGGGCCTGCTGAACAGCGGCTCCGGAGTTTTCATTTTCTGACTAAAATTCAGCACGGAATTAATTGGATCTAAGGAAACCGTGAATTGTGGACGTACCAGATTCTCACATCTTCAGTGTCTAATGGAAGCTGAAGTTTCCCAGTCTGATCCGGCTGCCACTTCATTTCTGGCAATGACCATTCAATTGTGGACGTTCAGCCTTCTTCGGAATTCTCTTATACAGACATGTTCCCGTGCCACATTAAGACCTCTAGGTGGAGGTTTATGTGACTCAGGACAACTCTTTATTTCAGGCGTCTAGAACAAAGGGAATTCACAGAGGTTGATGATCACTTATTAAAGTCCCGTTTCTCTATGATGCCCATTGGTGACACTTCTACATCTGAGGGCAAAGAGCTCGTGCAGCATGATATTCTCATTTCAGCCACGCCGCCTGCAGTTCCTTCCTTGCAGAAAAATCTTTCCCAGTGTACTTCTATAAAATGCTGCAAAATAGTGGGACAGAAGATTTCGGTTTAGCGTTAACTTTATACGGGCATAGGTACAGGCATGTGAGCAAGTTTAGAGACAGTGTTTCACTGGTCTAGGGTTAAGGGTGAAGCGCCTGGGTTCCCGTGCTTCACTACTGTATGGCGTCAAGATGATGTTTGTAGGCACAGCGGCAAATCCATCTGTGGCAATTCTCTCATATTGTCATTGCGATGGGAAGATTCCTTATTCGCTAGGAAATGTTTTACCATGGAAGACGGGCCACCACAGAGCTATCTCTTTTGTGTTGAGACAAACTTTGCTGAATTTACCTGCCAGCATTTGCGTGTCCTCCCTTTCTTTTAAGGCCGATGGAGACGCACGAGTGTAAGGAGAACGGTGAATTGTGGCCGTTCATATGCCAGGATCATCAGAAACCGCAGAGTAAATTTTAGGAACGTAGACGTAGGACAGCGGAGAAAACTTCACTCAGGGACTTCAGTGAACTCTCCTTACAATGCTGAGGCCTGACACGCCTAGTGCCTGGGGGCAACCCGGCTCCTGCCCTAGGTAGTTTTCTTGAGCGTGCCTACCTCAGGTGGTGCCTTTTCTCTCCCAGCAATATTGCTCCGTGAAATTCTGCCGATGTTGAAAACTGTTTGCCATGGCTTTGTCCTTTCACCTCATGGCCTCGTCTTTGAAGTACAAATGCTTTTCTACACAGGTGTTGCCTCCCTGAGCTTTCCTTTGTCTTGGCTCAATCGATGCAGATTCCTGTGCTGAATACGCCATGGACTAGCACAGGTGGGTTCTTGTCAGTATACCGGAAAACGCAGCAATTTCGATTGTCAAGACCGACCTGGTTTGATCAAGGTTCTTTATTCCAGTGAAAACGATTTTTATCCAAATTCTAGAGGAGCACCTGTGTGCCTCTGGGAGCTACACCCGGGCCTGCTGAACAGCGGCTCCGGAGTTTTCATTTTCTGACTAAAATTCAACACGGAATTTCTTGGATCTAAGGAAACCGTGAATTGTGGACTTAACGAGATTCTCACATCTTCATTGTCTAATGGAAGCTGAAGTTTCCCAGTCTGATCCGGCTGCCACTTCATTTCTGGCAATGACCATTCAATTATGGACGTTCAGCCTTCTTCGGAATTCTCTTATACAGACATGTTCCCGTGCCACAATAAGACCTCTAGGTGGAGGTTTATGTGACTCAGGACAACTCTTTATTTCAGGCGTCTAGAACAAAGGGAATTCACAGAGGTTGATGATCACTTATTAAAGTCCCGTTTCTCTATGATGCCCACTGATGACACTTCTACATCTGAGGTCAAAGAGCTCGTGCAGCATGATATTCTCATTTCAGCCACGCCACCTGCAGTTTCTTCCTTGCAGAAAAATCTTTCCCAGTGTACTTCTTTAAAATGCAGCAAAATAGTGGGACAGAAGATTTCGGTTTAGCGTTAACTTTAAACGGGCATAGGTACAGGCATGTGGGCATGTTTAGAGACAGTGTTTCACTGGTCTAGGGTAAAGGGTGAAGCGCCTGGGTTCCCGTGCTTCACTACTGTATGGCGTCAAGATGATGTTTGTAGGCACAGCGGCAAATCCATCTGTGGCAATTCTCTCATATTGTCATTGCGATGGGAAGATTCCTTATTCGCTAGGAATTGTTTTACCGTGGAAGACGGGTCACCACAGAGCTGTCTCTTTTGTGTTGAGACAAACTTTGCTGAATTTACCTGCCAGCAGTTGCGTGTCCTCCCTTTCTTTTAAGGCCGATGGAGACGCACGAGTGTAAGGAGAATGGTGAATGGTGGCCGTTCATAAGCCAGAATCATCAGAAACCGCAGAGTAAATTTTAGGAACGTAGACGTAGGACAGCGGAGAAAACTTCACTCAGGGACTTCAGTGAACTCTCCTTACAATGCTGAGGCCTGACACGCCTAGTGCCTGGGGGCAACCCGGCTCCTGCCCTAGGTAGTTTTGTTGAGCGTGCCTCCCTCAGGTGGTGCCTTTTCTCTCCCAGCAATATTGCTCCGTGAAATTCTGCCGATGATGAAAACTGTTTGACATGGCTTTGTCCTTTCACCTCATGGCCTCATCTTTGAAGTACAAATGCTTTTCTACACGGGTGCTGCCTCCCTGAGCTTACCTTTGTCTTGGCTCAATCGATCCAGTTTCCTGTGCTGAATACGCCATGGACTAGAACGGGTGGGTGCTTGTCAGTATACCGGGCACACGCAGCAATTTAGTTTGTCAAGACCCACCTGGTTTGATCAAGGTTCTTTATTCCAGTGAAAACGATTTTTATCCAAATTCTAGAGGAGCACCAGTGTGCCTCTGGGAGCTACACCCGGGCCTGCTGAACAGCGGCTCCGGAGTTTTCATTTTCTGACTAAAATTCAACACGGAATTTCATGGATCTAAGGAAACCGTGAATTGTGGACTTAACGAGATTCTCACATCTTCATTGTCTAATGGAAGCTGAAGTTTCCCAGTCTGATCCGGCTGCCACTTCATTTCTGGCAATGACCATTCAATTGTGGACGTTCAGCCTTCTTCGGAATTCTCTTATACAGGCATGTTCCCGTACCACATTAAGACCTCTAGGTGGAGATTTATGTAACTCAGACAACTCTTTATTTCCGGCGTCTAGAACAAAGGGAATTCACAGAGGTTGATGATCACTTATTAAAGTCCCGTTTCTCTATGATGCCCATTGATGACACTTCTACATCTGAGGGCAAAGAGCTCGTGCAGCATGATATTCTCATTTCAGCCACGCCGCCTGCAGTTCCTTCCTTGCAGAAAAATCTTTCCCAGTGTACTTCTATAAAATGCTGCAAAATAGTGGGACAGAAGATTTCGGTTTAGCGTTAACTTTAAACGGGCATAGGTACAGGTATGTGGGCATGTTTAGAGACAGTGTTTCACTGGTCTAGGGTTAAGGGTGAAGCGCCTGGGTTCCCGTGCTTCACTACTGTATGGCGTCAAGATGATGTTTGTAGGCACAGCGGCAAATCCATCTGTGGCAATTCTCTCATATTGTCATTGCGATGGGAAGATTCCTTATTCGCTAGGAATTGTTTTACCGTGGAAGACGGGTCACCACAGAGCTGTCTCTTTTGTGTTGAGACAAACTTTGCTGAATTTACCTGCCAGCAGTTGCGTGTCCTCCCTTTCTTTTAAGGCCGATGGAGACGCACGAGTGTAAGGAGAATGGTGAATGGTGGCCGTTCATAAGCCAGAATCATCAGAATCCGCAGAGTAAATTTTAGGAACGTAGACGTAGGACAGCGGAGAAAACTTCACTCAGGGATTTCTGTGAACTCTCCTTACAATGCTGAGGCCTGACACGCCTAGTGCCTGGGGGCAACCCTCCTCCTGCCCTAGGTAGTTTTGTTGAGCGTGCCTACCTCAGGTGGTGACTTTTCTCTCCCAGCAATATTGCTCCATGAAATTCTGCCGATGATGAAAACTGTTTGCCATGGCTTTGTCCTTTCACCTCATGGCCTCATCTTTGAAGTACAAATGCTTTTCTACAGGGGTGCTGCCTCCCTGAGCTTACCTTTGTCTTGGCTCAATCGATCCAGGTTCCTGTGCTGAATACGCCATGGACTAGAACGGGTGGGTGCTTGTCAGTATACCGGGCACACGCAGCAATTTAGTTTGTCAAGACCCACCTGGTTTGATCAAGGTTCTTTATTCCAGTGAAAACGATTTTTATTCAAATTCTAGAGGAGCACCAGTGTGCCTCTGGGAGCTACACCCGGGCCTGCTGAACAGCGGCTCCGGAGTTCTCATTTTCTGACTAAAATTCAGCACGGAATTTCTTGGATCTAAGGAAACCGTGAATTGTGGACGTACCAGATTCTCACATCTTCATTGTCAAATGGAAGCTGAATTTTCCAGTCTGATCCAGCTGCCACTTCATTTCTGGCAATGACGATTCAATTGTGGACGTTCAGCCTTCTTCGTTACAGACATGTTACCGTGCCACATTAAGACCTCTAGGTGGAGGTTTATGTGACTCAGGACAACTCTTTATTTCAGGCGTCTAGAACAAAGGGAATTCACAGAGGTTGATGATCACTTATTAAAGTCCCGTTTCTCTATGATGCCCATTGATGACACTTCTACATCTGAGGGCAAAGAGCTCGTGCAGCATGATATTCTCATTTCAGCCACGCCGCCTGCAGTTCCTTCCTTGCAGAAAAATCTTTCCCAGTGTACTTCTATAAAATGCTGCAAAATAGTGGGACAGAAGATTTCGGTTTAGCGTTAACTTTAAACGGGCATAGGTACAGGCATGTGGGCATGTTTAGAGACAGTGTTTCACTGGTCTAGGGTTAAGGGTGAAGCGCCTGGGTTCCCGTGCTTCACTACTGTATGGCGTCAAGATGATGTTTGTAGGCACAGCGGCAAATCCATCTGTGGCAATTCTCTCATATTGTCATTGCGATGGGAAGATTCCTTATTCGCTAGGAATTGTTTTACCGTGGAAGACGGGTCACCACAGAGCTGTCTCTTTTGTGTTGAGACAAACTTTGCTGAATTTACCTGCCAGCAGTTGCGTGTCCTCCCTTTCTTTTAAGGCCGATGGAGACGCACGAGTGTAAGGAGAATGGTGAATGGTGGCCGTTCATAAGCCAGAATCATCAGAAACCGCAGAGTAAATTTTAGGAACGTAGACATAGGACAGCGGAGAAAACTTCACTCAGGGATTTCAGTGAACTCTCCATACAATGCTGAGGCCTGACACGCCTAGTGCCTGGGGGAAACCCGGCTCCTGCCCTAGATAGTTTTGTTGAGCGTGCTTCCCTCAGGTGGTGCCTTTTCTCTCCCAGCAATATTGCTCCATGAAATTCTGCCGATGATGAAAACTGTTTGACATGGCTTTGTCCTTTCACCTCATGGCCTCATCTTTGAAGTACAAATGCTTTTCTACAGGGGTGCTGCCTCCCTGAGCTTACCTTTGTCTTGGCTCAATCGATCCAGGTTCCTGTGCTGAATACGCCATGGACTAGAACGGGTGGGTGCTTGTCAGTATACCGGGCACACGCAGCAATTTAGTTTGTCAAGACCCACCTGGTTTGATCAAGGTTCTTTATTCCAGTGAAAACGATTTTTATTCAAATTCTAGAGGAGCACCAGTGTGCCTCTGGGAGCTACACCCGGGCCTGCTGAACAGCGGCTCCGGAGTTCTCATTTTCTGACTAAAATTCAGCACGGAATTTCTTGGATCTAAGGAAACCGTGAATTGTGGACGTACCAGATTCTCACATCTTCATTGTCAAATGGAAGCTGAATTTTCCAGTCTGATCCGGCTGCCACTTCATTTCTGGCAATGACGATTCAATTGTGGACGTTCAGCCTTCTTCGTTACAGACATGTTACCGTGCCACATTAAGACCTCTAGGTGGAGGTTTATGTGACTCAGGACAACTCTTTATTTCAGGCGTCTAGAACAAAGGGAATTCACAGAGGTTGATGATCACTTATTAAAGTCCCGTTTCTCTATGATGCCCATTGATGACACTTCTACATCTGAGGGCAAAGAGCTCGTGCAGCATGATATTCTCATTTCAGCCACGCCGCCTGCAGTTCCTTCCTTGCAGAAAAATCTTTCCCAGTGTACTTCTATAAAATGCTGCAAAATAGTGGGACAGAAGATTTCGGTTTAGCGTTAACTTTAAACGGGCATAGGTACAGGCATGTGGGCATGTTTAGAGACAGTGTTTCACTGGTCTAGGGTTAAGGGTGAAGCGCCTGGGTTCCCGTGCTTCACTACTGTATGGCGTCAAGATGATGTTTGTAGGCACAGCGGCAAATCCATCTGTGGCAATTCTCTCATATTGTCATTGCGATGGGAAGATTCCTTATTCGCTAGGAATTGTTTTACCGTGGAAGACGGGTCACCACAGAGCTGTCTCTTTTGTGTTGAGACAAACTTTGCTGAATTTACCTGCCAGCAGTTGCGTGTCCTCCCTTTCTTTTAAGGCCGATGGAGACGCACGAGTGTAAGGAGAATGGTGAATGGTGGCCGTTCATAAGCCAGAATCATCAGAAACCACAGAGTAAATTTTAGGAACGTAGACATAGGACAGCGGAGAAAACTTCACTCAGGGATTTCAATGAACTCTCCATACAATGCTGAGGCCTGACACGCCTAGTGCCTGGGGGCAACCCGGCTCCTGCCCTAGATAGTTTTGTTGAGCGTGCTTCCCTCAGGTGGTGCCTTTTCTCTCCCAGCAATATTGCTCCGTGAAATTCTGCCGATGATGAAAACTGTTTGCCATGGCTTTGTCCTTTCACCTCATTGGCCTCGTCTTTGAAGTACAAATGCTTTTCTACACAGGTGCTGCCTCCCTGAGCTTTCCTTTGTCTTGGCTCAATCGATCCAGATTCCTGTGCTGAATACGCCATGGACTAGCACAGGTGGGTTCTTGTCAGTATTCCGGGCAAACGCAGCAATTTCGATTGTCAAGACCCACCTGGCTTGATCAAGGTTCTTTATTCCAGTGAAAACGATTTTTATCCAAATTCTAGAGGAGCACCAGTGTGCCTCTGGGAGCTACACCCTGGCCTGCTGAACAGCGGCTCCGGAGTTCTCATTTTCTGACGAAAATTCAGCACGGAATTTCTTGGATCTAAGGAAACCGTGAATTGTGGACGTACCAGATTCTCACATCTTCATTGTCAAATGGAAGCTGAATTTTCCAGTCTGATCCGGCTGCCACTTCATTTCTGGCAATGACCATTCAATTGTGGACGTTCAGCCTTCTTCGTTACAGACATGTTACCGTGCCACATTAAGACCTCTAGGTGGAGGTTTATGTGACTCAGGACAACTCTTTATTTCAGGCGTCTAGAACAAAGGGAATTCACAGAGGTTGATGATCACTTATTAAAGTCCCGTTTCTCTATGATGCCCATTGATGACACTTCTACATCTGAGGGCAAAGAGCTCGTGCAGCATGATATTCTCATTTCAGCCACGCCGCCTGCAGTTCCTTCCTTGCAGAAAAATCTTTCCCAGTGTACTTCTATAAAATGCTGCAAAATAGTGGGACAGAAGATTTCGGTTTAGCGTTAACTTTAAACGGGCATAGGTACAGGCATGTGGGCATGTTTAGAGACAGTGTTTCACTGGTCTAGGGTAAAGGGTGAAGCGCCTGGGTTCCCGTGCTTCACTACTGTATGGCGTCAAGATGATGTTTGTAGGCACAGCGGCAAATCCATCTGTGGCAATTCTCTCATATTGTCATTGCGATGGGAAGATTCCTTATTCGCTAGGAATTGTTTTACCGTGGAAGACGGGTCACCACAGAGCTGTCTCTTTTGTGTTGAGACAAACTTTGCTGAATTTACCTGCCAGCAGTTGCGTGTCCTCCCTTTCTTTTAAGGCCGATGGAGACGCACGAGTGTAAGAATGGTGAATGGTGGCCGTTCATAAGCCAGAATCATCAGAAACCGCAGAGTAAATTTTAGGAACGTAGACATAGGACAGCGGAGAAAACTTCACTCAGGGATTTCAGTGAACTCTCCATACAATGCTGAGGCCTGACACGCCTAGTGCCTGGGGGAAACCCGGCTCCTGCCCTAGATAGTTTTGTTGAGCGTGCTTCCCTCAGGTGGTGCCTTTTCTCTCCCAGCAATATTGCTCCATGAAATTCTGCCGATGATGAAAACTGTTTGACATGGCTTTGTCCTTTCACCTCATGGCCTCATCTTTGAAGTACAAATGCTTTTCTACAGGGGTGCTGCCTCCCTGAGCTTACCTTTGTCTTGGCTCAATCGATCCAGGTTCCTGTGCTGAATACGCCATGGACTAGAACGGGTGGGTGCTTGTCAGTATACCGGGCACACGCAGCAATTTAGTTTGTCAAGACCCACCTGGTTTGATCAAGGTTCTTTATTCCAGTGAAAACGATTTTTATTCAAATTCTAGAGGAGCACCAGTGTGCCTCTGGGAGCTACACCCGGGCCTGCTGAACAGCGGCTCCGGAGTTTTCATTTTCTGACTAAAATTCAACACGGAATTTCATGGATCTAAGGAAACCGTGAATTGTGGACTTACGAGATTCTCACATCCTCATTGTCTAATGGAAGCTGAAGTTTCCCAGTCTGATCCGGCTGCCACTTCATTTCTGGCAATGACCATTCAATTGTGGACGTTCAGCTTCTTCGGAATTCTCTTATACAGACATGTTACCGTGCCACATTAAGACCTCTAGGTGGAGGTTTATGTGACTCAGGACAACTCTTTATTTCAGGCGTCTAGAACAAAGGGAATTCACAGAGGTTGATGATCACTTATTAAAGTCCCGTTTCTCTATGATGCCCATTGATGACACTTCTACATCTGAGGGCAAAGAGCTCGTGCAGCATGATATTCTCATTTCAGCCATGCCGCCTGCAGTTCCTTCCTTGCAGAAAAATCTTTCCCAGTGTACTTCTATAAAATGCTGCAAAATAGTGGGACAGAAGATTTCGGTTTAGCGTTAACTTTAAACGGGCATAGGTACAGGCATGTGGGCATGTTTAGAGACAGTGTTTCACTGGTCTAGGGTAAAGGGTGAAGCGCCTGGGTTCCCGTGCTTCACTACTGTATGGCGTCAAGATGATGTTTGTAGGCACAGCGGCAAATCCATCGGTGGCAATTCTCTCATATTGTCATTGCGATGGGAAGATTCCTTATTCGCTAGGAAATGTTTTACCATAGAAGACGGGCCACCACAGAGCTATCTCTTTTGTGTTAAGACAAACTTTGCTGAATTTACCTGCCAGCAGTTGCGTGTCCTCCCTTTCTTTTAAGGCCGATGGAGACGCACGAGTGTAAGGAGAACGGTGAATTGTGGCCGTTCATATGCCAGGATCATCAGAAACCGCAGAGTAAATTTTAGGAACGTAGACGTAGGACAGCGGAGAAAACTTCACTCAGGGACTTCAGTGAACTCTCCTTACAATGCTGAGGCCTGACACGCCTAGTGCTTGGGGGGAACCCGGCTCCTGCCCTACGTAGTTTTGTTGAGCGTGCTTCCCTCAGGTGGTGCCTTTTCTCTCCCAGCAATATTGCTCCATGAATTTCTGCCGATGATGAAAACTGTTTGACATGGCTTTGTCCTTTCACCTCATGGCCTCATCTTTGAAGTACAAATGCTTTTCTACACGG
This sequence comes from Tenrec ecaudatus, assembly GCF_050624435.1. NCBI lineage: Eukaryota > Metazoa > Chordata > Mammalia > Afrosoricida > Tenrecidae > Tenrec > Tenrec ecaudatus. Next base: position 2,461,137 of record NW_027457652.1, read on the forward strand.
GTGCTGCCTCGATGAGCTTACCTTTGTCTTGGCTCAATCGATCCAGTTTCCTGTGCTGAATACGCCATGGACTAGCACAGGTGGGTTCTTGTCAGTATACCGGGAAAACGCAGCAATTTTGATTGTCAAGACCCACCTGGCTTGATCAAGGTTCTTTATTCCAGTGAAAACGATTTTTATCCAAATTCTAGAGGAGCACCAGTGTGCCTCTGGGAGCTACACACGGGCCTGTGAACAGCGGCTCCGGAGTTTTCATTTTCTGACTAAAATTCAACACGGAATTTCATGGATCTGAGGAAACCGTGAATTGTGGACTTAACGAGATTCTCACATCTTCATTGTCTAATGGAAGCTGAAGTTTCCCAGTCTGATCCGGCTGCCACTTCATTTCTGGCAATGACCATTCAATTGTGGACGTTCAGCCTTCTTCGGAATTCTCTTATACAGGCAGGTTCCCGTGCCACATTAAGACCTCTAGGTGGAGATTTATGTAACTCAGACAACTCTTTATTTCAGGCGTCTAGAACAAAGGGAATTCACAGAGGTTGATGATCTCTTATTAAAGTCCCGTTTCTCTATGATGCCCATTGATGACACTTCTACATCTGAGGGCAATGAGCTCGTGCAGCATGATATTCTCATTTCAGCCACGCGGCCTGCAGTTCCTTCCTTGCAGAAAAATCTTTCCCAGTGTACTTCTTTAAAATGCTGCAAAATAGTGGGACAGAAGATTTCGGTTTAGCGTTAACTTTAAACGGGCATAGGTACAGGCATGTGGGCATGTTTAGAGACAGTGTTTCACTGGTCTAGGGTAAAGGGTGAAGCGCCTGGGTTCCCGTGCTTCACTACTGTATGGCCTCAAGATGATGTGTAGGCACAGCGGCAAATCCATCGGTGGCAATTCTCTCATATTGTCATTGCGATGGGAAGATTCCTTATTCGCTAGGAATTGTTTTACCGTGGAAGACGGGTCACCACAGAGCTGTCTCTTTTGTGTTGAGACAAACTTTGCTGAATTTACCTGCCAGCAGTTGCGTGTCCTCCCTTTCTTTTAAGGCCGATGGAGACGCACGAGTGTAAGGAGAATGGTGAATGGTGGCCGTTCATAAGCCAGAATCATCAGAAACCGCAGAGTAAATTTTAGGAACGTAGACATAGGACAGCGGAGAAAACTTCACTCAGGGATTTCAATGAACTCTCCATACAATGCTGAGGCCTGACACGCCTAGTGCCTGGGGGCAACCCGTCTCCTGCCCTAGATAGTTTTGTTGAGCGTGCTTCCCTCAGGTGGTGCATTTTCTCTCCCAGCAATATTGCTCCATGAAATTCTGCCGATGATGAAAACTGTTTGCCATGGCTTTGTCCTTTCACCTCATGGCCTCATCTTTGAAGTACAAATGCTTTTCTACACAGGTGCTGCCTCCCTGAGCTTTCCTTTGTCTTGGCTCAATCGATGCAGATTCCTGTGCTGAATACGCCATGGACTAGCACAGGTGGGTTCTTGTCAGTATACCGGGAAAACGCAGCAATTTCGATTGTCAAGACCCACCTGGCTTGATCAAGGTTCTTTATTCCAGTGAAAACGATTTTTATCCAAATTCTAGAGGAGCACCAGTGTGCCTCTGGGAGCTACACCCAGGCCTGCTGAACAGCGGCTCCGGAGTTCTCATTTTCTGACTAAAATTCAGCACGGAATTTCTTGGATCTAAGGAAACCGTGAATTGTGGACGTACCAGATTCTCACATCTTCATTGTCTAATGGAAGCTGAAGTTTCCCAGTCTGATCCGGCTGCCACTTCATTTCTGGCAATGACCATTCAATTGTGGACGTTCAGCCTTCTTCGGAATTCTCTTATACAGACATGTTACCGTGCCACATTAAGACCTCTAGGTGGAGGTTTATGTGACTTAGGACAACTCTTTATTTCAGGCGTCTAGAACAAAGGGAATTCACAGAGGTTGATGATCACTTATTAAAGTCCCGTTTCTCTATGATGCCCATTGATGACACTTCTACATCTGAGGGCAAAGAGCTCGTGCAGCATGATATTCTCATTTCAGCCACGCCACCTGCAGTTCCTTCCTTGCAGAAAAATCTTTCCCAGTGTACTTCTATAAAATGCTGCAAAATAGTGGGACAGAAGATTTCGGTTTAGCGTTAACTTTAAACGGGCATAGGTACAGGCATGTGGGCATGTTTAGAAACAGTGTTTCACTGGTCTAGGGTTAAGGGTGAAGCGCCTGGGTTCCCGTGCTTCACTACTGTATGGCGTCAAGATGATGTTTGTAGGCACAGCGGCAAATCCATCGGTGGCAATTCTCTCATATTGTCATTGCGATGGGAAGATTCCTTATTCGTTAGGAAATGTTTTACCATGGAAGACGGGTCACCACAGAGCTATCTCTTTTGTGTTGAGACAAACTTTGCTGAATTTACCTGCCAGCAGTTGCGTGTCCTCCCTTTCTTTTAAGGCCGATGGAGACGCACGAGTGTAAGGAGAACGGTGAATTGTGGCCGTTCATAAGCCAGGATCATCAGAAACCGCAGAGTAAATTTTAGGAACGTAGACGTAGGACAGCGGAGAAAACTTCACTCAGGGATTTCAGTGAACTCTCCATACAATGCTTAGGCCTGACACGCCTAGTGCCTGGGGGAAACCCGGCTCCTGCCCTAGGTAGTTTTGTTGAGCGTGCCTACCTCAGGTGGTGCCTTTTCTCTCCCAGCAATATTGCTCCGTGAAATTCTGCCGATGATGAAAACTGTTTGCCATGGCTTTGTCCTTTCACCTCATGGCCTCATCTTTGAAGTACAAATGCTTTTCTACACGGGTGCTGCCTCTCTGAGCTTACCTTTGTCTTGGCTCAATCGATCCAGGTTCCTGTGCTGAATACACCATGGACTAGCACGGGTGGGTGCTTGTCAGTATACCGGGCACACGCAGCAATTTAGTTTGTCAAGACCCACCTGGTTTGATCAAGGTTCTTTATTCCAGTGAAAACGATTTTTATCCAAATTCTAGAGGAGCACCAGTGTGCCCCTGGGAGCTACACCCGGGCCTGCTGAACAGCGGCTCCGGAGTTTTCATTTTCTGACTAAAATTCAACACGGAATTTCATGGATCTAAGGAAACCGTGAATTGTGGACGTACCAGATTCTCACATCTTCACTGTCTAATGGAAGCTGAAGTTTCCCAGTCTGATCCGGCTGCCACTTCATTTCTGGCAATGACCATTCAATTGTGGATGTTCAGCCTTCTTCGGAATTCTCTTATACCGCCATGTTTCCGCGCCACATAAAGACCACTCTGTGGAGGTTTATGTGACTCAGGACAACTCTTTATTTCAGGCGTCTAGAACAAAGGGAATTCACAGAGGTTGATGATCACTTATTAAAGTCCCGTTTCTCTATGATGCCCATTGATGACACTTCTACATCTGAGGGCAAAGAGCTCGTGCAGCATGATATTCTCATTTCAGCCACGCCGCCTGCAGTTCCTTCCTTGCAGAAAAATCTTTCCCAGTGTACTTCTTTAAAATGCTGCAAAATAGTGGGACAGAAGATTTCGGTTTAGCGTTAACTTTAAATGGGCATAGGTACAGACAGGCATGTGGGCATGTTTACTGACAGTGTTTCACTGGTCTAGGGTAAAGGGTGAAGCGCCTGGGTTCCCGTGCTTCACTATTGTATGGCCTCAAGATGATGTGTAGGCACAGCGGCAAATCCATCTGTGGCAATTCTCTCATATTGTCATTGCGATGGGAAGATTCCTTATTCGCTAGGAATTGTTTTACCGTGGAAGACGGGTCACCACAGAGCTGTCTCTTTTGTGTTGAGACAAACTTTGCTGAATTTACCTGCCAGCAGTTGCGTGTCCTCCCTTTCTTTTAAGGCCGATGGAGACGCACGAGTGTAAGAATGGTGAATGGTGGCCGTTCATAAGCCAGAATCATCAGAAACCGCAGAGTAAATTTTAGGAACGTAGACATAGGACAGCGGAGAAAACTTCACTCAGGGATTTCAGTGAACTCTCCATACAATGCTGAGGCCTGACACGCCTAGTGCCTGGGGGAAACCCGGCTCCTGCCCTAGATAGTTTTGTTGAGCGTGCTTCCCTCAGGTGGTGCCTTTTCTCTCCCAGCAATATTGCTCCATGAAATTCTGCCGATGATGAAAACTGTTTGACATGGCTTTGTCCTTTCACCTCATGGCCTCATCTTTGAAGTACAAATGCTTTTCTACAGGGGTGCTGCCTCCCTGAGCTTACCTTTGTCTTGGCTCAATCGATCCAGGTTCCTGTGCTGAATACGCCATGGACTAGAACGGGTGGGTGCTTGTCAGTATACCGGGCACACGCAGCAATTTAGTTTGTCAAGACCCACCTGGTTTGATCAAGGTTCTTTATTCCAGTGAAAACGATTTTTATTCAAATTCTAGAGGAGCACCAGTGTGCCTCTGGGAGCTACACCCGGGCCTGCTGAACAGCGGCTCCGGAGTTTTCATTTTCTGACTAAAATTCAACACGGAATTTCATGGATCTAAGGAAACCGTGAATTGTGGACTTACGAGATTCTCACATCCTCATTGTCTAATGGAAGCTGAAGTTTCCCAGTCTGATCCGGCTGCCACTTCATTTCTGGCAATGACCATTCAATTGTGGACGTTCAGCTTCTTCGGAATTCTCTTATACAGACATGTTACCGTGCCACATTAAGACCTCTAGGTGGAGGTTTATGTGACTCAGGACAACTCTTTATTTCAGGCGTCTAGAACAAAGGGAATTCACAGAGGTTGATGATCACTTATTAAAGTCCCGTTTCTCTATGATGCCCATTGATGACACTTCTACATCTGAGGGCAAAGAGCTCGTGCAGCATGATATTCTCATTTCAGCCATGCCGCCTGCAGTTCCTTCCTTGCAGAAAAATCTTTCCCAGTGTACTTCTATAAAATGCTGCAAAATGGTGGGACAGAAGATTTCGGTTTAGCGTTAACTTTAAACGGGCATAGGTACAGGCATGTGGGCATGTTTAGAAACAGTGTTTCACTGGTCTAGGGTTAAGGGTGAAGCGCCTGGGTTCCCGTGCTTCACTACTGTATGGCGTCAAGATGATGTTTGTAGGCACAGCGGCAAATCCATCGGTGGCAATTCTCTCATATTGTCATTGCGATGGGAAGATTCCTTATTCGTTAGGAAATGTTTTACCATGGAAGACGGGTCACCACAGAGCTATCTCTTTTGTGTTGAGACAAACTTTGCTGAATTTACCTGCCAGCAGTTGCGTGTCCTCCCTTTCTTTTAAGGCCGATGGAGACGCACGAGTGTAAGGAGAACGGTGAATTGTGGCCGTTCATAAGCCAGGATCATCAGAAACCGCAGAGTAAATTTTAGGAACGTAGACGTAGGACAGCGGAGAAAACTTCACTCAGGGATTTCAGTGAACTCTCCATACAATGCTTAGGCCTGACACGCCTAGTGCCTGGGGGAAACCCGGCTCCTGCCCTAGGTAGTTTTGTTGAGCGTGCCTACCTCAGGTGGTGCCTTTTCTCTCCCAGCAATATTGCTCCGTGAAATTCTGCCGATGATGAAAACTGTTTGCCATGGCTTTGTCCTTTCACCTCATGGCCTCATCTTTGAAGTACAAATGCTTTTCTACACGGGTGCTGCCTCTCTGAGCTTACCTTTGTCTTGGCTCAATCGATCCAGGTTCCTGTGCTGAATACACCATGGACTAGCACGGGTGGGTGCTTGTCAGTATACCGGGCACACGCAGCAATTTAGTTTGTCAAGACCCACCTGGTTTGATCAAGGTTCTTTATTCCAGTGAAAACGATTTTTATCCAAATTCTAGAGGAGCACCAGTGTGCCCCTGGGAGCTACACCCGGGCCTGCTGAACAGCGGCTCCGGAGTTTTCATTTTCTGACTAAAATTCAACACGGAATTTCATGGATCTAAGGAAACCGTGAATTGTGGACGTACCAGATTCTCACATCTTCACTGTCTAATGGAAGCTGAAGTTTCCCAGTCTGATCCGGCTGCCACTTCATTTCTGGCAATGACCATTCAATTGTGGATGTTCAGCCTTCTTCGGAATTCTCTTATACCGCCATGTTTCCGCGCCACATAAAGACCACTCTGTGGAGGTTTATGTGACTCAGGACAACTCTTTATTTCAGGCGTCTAGAACAAAGGGAATTCACAGAGGTTGATGATCACTTATTAAAGTCCCGTTTCTCTATGATGCCCATTGATGACACTTCTACATCTGAGGGCAAAGAGCTCGTGCAGCATGATATTCTCATTTCAGCCACGCCGCCTGCAGTTCCTTCCTTGCAGAAAAATCTTTCCCAGTGTACTTCTTTAAAATGCTGCAAAATAGTGGGACAGAAGATTTCGGTTTAGCGTTAACTTTAAATGGGCATAGGTACAGACAGGCATGTGGGCATGTTTACTGACAGTGTTTCACTGGTCTAGGGTAAAGGGTGAAGCGCCTGGGTTCCCGTGCTTCACTATTGTATGGCCTCAAGATGATGTGTAGGCACAGCGGCAAATCCATCGGTGGCAATTCTCTCGTATTGTCATTGCGATGGGAAGATTGCTTATTCGCTAGGAAATGTTTTACCGTGGAAGACGGGTCACCACAGAGCTGTCTCTTTTGTGTTGAGACAAACTTTGCTGAATTTACCTGCCAGCAGTTGTGTGTCCTTCCTTTCTTTTAAGGCCGATGGAGACGCACGAGTGTAAGGAGAACGGTTAATGGTGGCCGTTCATAAGCCAGGATCATCAGAAACCGCAGAGTAAATTTTAGGAACGTGGACGTAGGACAGAGGAGAAAACTTCACTCAGGGACTTCAGTGAACTCTCCTTACAATGCTGAGGCCTGACACGCCTAGTGCCTGGGGGCAACCCGGCTCCTGCCCTAGGTAGTTTTGTTGAGCGTGCCTCCCTCAGGTGGTGCCTTTTCTCTCCCACCAATATTGCTCCGTGAAATTCTGCCGATGATGAAAACTGTTTGCCATGGCTTTGTCCTTTCACCTCATTGGCCTCGTCTTTGAAGTACAAATGCTTTTCTACACGGGTGCTGCCTCCCTGAGCTTTCCTTTGTCTTGGCTCAATCGATGCAGATTCCTGTGCTGAATACGCCATGGACTAGCACAGGTGGGTTCTTGTCAGTATACCGGGCAAACGCAGCAATTTCGATTGTCAAGACCCACCTGGCTTGATCAAGGTTCTTTATTCCAGTGAAAACGATTTTTATCCAAATTCTAGAGGAGCACCAGTGTGCCTCTGGGAGCTACACCCGGGCCTGCTGAACAGCGGCTCCGGAGTTTTCATTTTCTGACTAAAATTCAACACGGAATTTCATGGATCTAAGGAAACCGTGAATTGTGGACGTACCAGATTCTCACATCTTCACTGTCTAATGGAAGCTGAAGTTTCCCAGTCTGATCCGGCTGCCACTTCATTTCTGGCAATGACCATTCAATTGTGGATGTTCAGCCTTCTTCGGAATTCTCTTATACCGGCATGTTTCCGCGCCACATAAAGACCACTCGGTGGAGGTTTATGTGACTCAGGACAACTCTTTATTTCAGGCGTCTAGAACAAAGGGAATTCACAGAGGTTGATGATCACTTATTAAAGTCCCGTTTCTCTATGATGCCCACTGATGACACTTCTACATCTGAGGGCAAAGAGCTCGTGCAGCATGATATTCTCATTTCAGCCACGCCGCCTGCAGTTCCTTCCTTGCAGAAAAATCTTTCCCAGTGTACTTCTTTAAAATGCTGCAAAATAGTGGGACAGAAGATTTCGGTTTAGCGTTAACTTTAAATGGGCATAGGTACAGACAGGCATGTGGGCATGTTTACTGACAGTGTTTCACTGGTCTAGGGTAAAGGGTGAAGCGCCTGGGTTCCCGTGCTTCACTACTGTATGGCCTCAAGATGATGTGTAGGCACAGCGGCAAATCCATCGGTGGCAATTCTCTCGTATTGTCATTGCGATGGGAAGATTGCTTATTCGCTAGGAAATGTTTTACCGTGGAAGACGGGTCACCACAGAGCTGTCTCTTTTGTGTTGAGACAAACTTTGCTGAATTTACCTGCCAGCAGTTGTGTGTCCTTCCTTTCTTTTAAGGCCGATGGAGACGCACGAGTGTAAGGAGAACGGTTAATGGTGGCCGTTCATAAGCCAGGATCATCAGAAACCGCAGAGTAAATTTTAGGAACGTAGACGTAGGACAGCGGAGAAAACTTCACTCAGGGACTTCAGTGAACTCTCCTTACAATGCTGAGGCCTGACACGCCTAGTGCCTGGGGGCAACCCGGCTCCTGCCCTAGGTAGTTTTGTTGAGCGTGCCTCCCTCAGGTGGTGCCTTTTCTCTCCCAGCAATATTGCTCCGTGAAATTCTGCCCATGATGAAAACTGTTTGCCATGGCTTTGTCCTTTCACCTCATTGGCCTCGTCTTTGAAGTACAAATGCTTTTCTACACGGGTGCTGCCTCCCTGAGCTTTCCTTTGTCTTGGCTCAATCGATGCAGATTCCTGTGCTGAATACGCCATGGACTAGCACAGGTGGGTTCTTGTCAGTATACCGGGCAAACGCAGCAATTTCGATTGTCAAGACCCACCTGGCTTGATCAAGGTTCTTTATTCCAGTGAAAACGATTTTTATCCAAATTCTAGAGGAGCACCAGTGTGCCTCTGGGAGCTACACCCGGGCCTGCTGAACAGCGGCTCCGGAGTTTTCATTTTCTGACTAAAATTCAACACGGAATTTCATGGATCTAAGGAAACCGTGAATTGTGGACGTACCAGATTCTCACATCTTCACTGTCTAATGGAAGCTGAAGTTTCCCAGTCTGATCCGGCTGCCACTTCATTTCTGGCAATGACCATTCAATTGTGGATGTTCAGCCTTCTTCGGAATTCTCTTATACCGGCATGTTTCCGCGCCACATAAAGACCACTCGGTGGAGGTTTATGTGACTCAGGACAACTCTTTATTTCAGGCGTCTAGAACAAAGGGAATTCACAGAGGTTGATGATCACTTATTAAAGTCCCGTTTCTCTATGATGCCCACTGATGACACTTCTACATCTGAGGGCAAAGAGCTCGTGCAGCATGATATTCTCATTTCAGCCACGCCGCCTGCAGTTCCTTCCTTGCAGAAAAATCTTTCCCAGTGTACTTCTTTAAAATGCTGCAAAATAGTGGGACAGAAGATTTCGGTTTAGCGTTAACTTTAAATGGGCATAGGTACAGACAGGCATGTGGGCATGTTTACTGACAGTGTTTCACTGGTCTAGGGTAAAGGGTGAAGCGCCTGGGTTCCCGTGCTTCACTACTGTATGGCCTCAAGATGATGTGTAGGCACAGCGGCAAATCCATCGGTGGCAATTCTCTCGTATTGTCATTGCGATGGGAAGATTCCTTATTCGCTAGGAAATGTTTTACCGTGGAAGACGGGTCACCACAGAGCTGTCTCTTTTGTGTTGAGACAAACTTTGCTGAATTTACCTGCCAGCAGTTGTGTGTCCTTCCTTTCTTTTAAGGCCGATGGAGACGCACGAGTGTAAGGAGAACGGTTAATGGTGGCCGTTCATAAGCCAGGATCATCAGAAACCGCAGAGTAAATTTTAGGAACGTAGACGTAGGACAGCGGAGAAAACTTCACTCAGGGACTTCAGTGAACTCTCCTTACAATGCTGAGGCCTGACACGCCTAGTGCCTGGGGGCAACCCGGCTCCTGCCCTAGGTAGTTTTGTTGAGCGTGCCTCCCTCAGGTGGTGCCTTTTCTCTCCCAGCAATATTGCTCCGTGAAATTCTGCCCATGATGAAAACTGTTTGCCATGGCTTTGTCCTTTCACCTCATTGGCCTCGTCTTTGAAGTACAAATGCTTTTCTACACGGGTGCTGCCTCCCTGAGCTTTCCTTTGTCTTGGCTCAATCGATGCAGATTCCTGTGCTGAATACGCCATGGACTAGCACAGGTGGGTTCTTGTCAGTATACCGGGCAAACGCAGCAATTTCGATTGTCAAGACCCACCTGGCTTGATCAAGGTTCTTTATTCCAGTGAAAACGATTTTTATCCAAATTCTAGAGGAGCACCAGTGTGCCTCTGGGAGCTACACCCAGGCCTGCTGAACAGCGGCTCCGGAGTTTTCATTTTCTGACTAAAATTCAACACGGAATTTCATGGATCTAAGGAAACCGTGAATTGTGGACGTACCAGATTCTCACATATTCACTGTCTAATGGAAGCTGAAGTTTCCCAGTCTGATCCGGCTGCCACTTCATTTCTGGCAATGACCATTCAATTGTGGATGTTCAGCCTTCTTCGGAATTCTCTTATACCGGCATGTTTCCGCGCCACATAAAGACCACTCGGTGGAGGTTTATGTGACTCAGGACAACTCTTTATTTCAGGCGTCTAGAACAAAGGGAATTCACAGAGGTTGATGATCACTTATTAAAGTCCCGTTTCTCTATGATGCCCATTGATGACACTTCTACATCTGAGGGCAAAGAGCTCGTGCAGCATGATATTCTCATTTCAGCCACGCCGCCTGCAGTTCCTTCCTTGCAGAAAAATCTTTCCCAGTGTACTTCTATAAAATGCTGCAAAATAGTGGGACAGAAGATTTCGGTTTAGCGTTAACTTTAAACGGGCATAGGTACAGGCATGTGTGCATGTTTAGAGACAGTGTTTCACTGGTCTAGGGTTAAGGGTGAAGCGCCTGGGTTCCCGTGCTTCACTACTGTATGGCGTCAAGATGATGTTTGTAGGCACAGCGGCAAATCCATCGGTGGCAATTCTCTCATATTGTCATTGCGATGGGAAGATTCCTTATTCGTTAGGAAATGTTTTACCATGGAAGACGGGTCACCACAGAGCTATCTCTTTTGTGTTGAGACAAACTTTGCTGAATTTACCTGCCAGCAGTTGCGTGTCCTCCCTTTCTTTTAAGGCCGATGGAGACGCACGAGTGTAAGGAGAACGGTGAATTGTGGCCGTTCATAAGCCAGGATCATCAGAAACCGCAGAGTAAATTTTAGGAACGTAGACGTAGGACAGCGGAGAAAACTTCACTCAGGGATTTCAGTGAACTCTCCATACAATGCTTAGGCCTGACACGCCTAGTGCCTGGGGGAAACCCGGCTCCTGCCCTAGGTAGTTTTGTTGAGCGTGCCTACCTCAGGTGGTGCCTTTTCTCTCCCAGCAATATTGCTCCGTGAAATTCTGCCGATGATGAAAACTGTTTGCCATGGCTTTGTCCTTTCACCTCATGGCCTCATCTTTGAAGTACAAATGCTTTTCTACACGGGTGCTGCCTCTCTGAGCTTACCTTTGTCTTGGCTCAATCGATCCAGGTTCCTGTGCTGAATACGCCATGGACTAGCACGGGTGGGTGCTTGTCAGTATACCGGGCACACGCAGCAATTTAGTTTGTCAAGACCCACCTGGTTTGATCAAGGTTCTTTATTCCAGTGAAAACGATTTTTATCCAAATTCTAGAGGAGCACCAGTGTGCCCCTGGGAGCTACACCCGGGCCTGCTGAACAGCGGCTCCGGAGTTTTCATTTTCTGACTAAAATTCAACACGGAATTTCATGGATCTAAGGAAACCGTGAATTGTGGACGTACCAGATTCTCACATCTTCACTGTCTAATGGAAGCTGAAGTTTCCCAGTCTGATCCGGCTGCCACTTCATTTCTGGCAATGACCATTCAATTGTGGATGTTCAGCCTTCTTCGGAATTCTCTTATACCGGCATGTTTCCGCGCCACATAAAGACCACTCGGTGGAGGTTTATGTGACTCAGGACAACTCTTTATTTCAGGCGTCTAGAACAAAGGGAATTCACAGAGGTTGATGATCACTTATTAAAGTCCCGTTTCTCTATGATGCCCACTGATGACACTTCTACATCTGAGGGCAAAGAGCTCGTGCAGCATGATATTCTCATTTCAGCCACGCCGCCTGCAGTTCCTTCCTTGCAGAAAAATCTTTCCCAGTGTACTTCTTTAAAATGCTGCAAAATAGTGGGACAGAAGATTTCGGTTTAGCGTTAACTTTAAATGGTCATAGGTACAGACAGGCATGTGGGCATGTTTACTGACAGTGTTTCACTGGTCTAGGGTAAAGGGTGAAGCGCCTGGGTTCCCGTGCTTCACTACTGTATGGCCTCAAGATGATGTGTAGGCACAGCGGCAAATCCATCGGTGGCAATTATCTCGTATTGTCATTGCGATGGGAAGATTCCTTATTCGCTAGGAAATGTTTTACCGTGGAAGACGGGTCACCACAGAGCTGTCTCTTTTGTGTTGAGACAAACTTTGCTGAATTTACCTGCCAGCAGTTGTGTGTCCTTCCTTTCTTTTAAGGCCGATGGAGACGCACGAGTGTAAGGAGAACGGTTAATGGTGGCCGTTCATAAGCCAGGATCATCAGAAACCGCAGAGTAAATTTTAGGAACGTAGACGTAGGACAGCGGAGAAAACTTCACTCAGGGACTTCAGTGAACTCTCCTTACAATGCTGAGGCCTGACACGCCTAGTGCCTGGGGGCAACCCGGCTCCTGCCCTAGGTAGTTTTGTTGAGCGTGCCTCCCTCAGGTGGTGCCTTTTCTCTCCCAGCAATATTGCTCCGTGAAATTCTGCCCATGATGAAAACTGTTTGCCATGGCTTTGTCCTTTCACCTCATTGGCCTCGTCTTTGAAGTACAAATGCTTTTCTACACGGGTGCTGCCTCCCTGAGCTTTCCTTTGTCTTGGCTCAATCGATGCAGATTCCTGTGCTGAATACGCCATGGACTAGCACAGGTGGGTTCTTGTCAGTATACCGGGCAAACGCAGCAATTTCGATTGTCAAGACCCACCTGGCTTGATCAAGGTTCTTTATTCCAGTGAAAACGATTTTTATCCAAATTCTAGAGGAGCACCAGTGTGCCTCTGGGAGCTACACCCGGGCCTGCTGAACAGTTGCTCCGGAGTTTTCATTTTCTGACTAAAATTCAACACGGAATTTCATGGACCTAAGGAAACCGTGAATTGTGGACGTACCAGATTCTCACATCTTCACTGTCTAATGGAAGCTGAAGTTTCCCAGTCTGATCCGGCTGCCACTTCATTTCTGGCAATGACCATTCAATTGTGGATGTTCAGCCTTCTTCGGAATTCTCTTATACCGGCATGTTTCCGCGCCACATAAAGACCACTCGGTGGAGGTTTATGTACTCAGGACAACTCTTTATTTCAGGCGTCTAGAACAAAGGGAATTCACAGAGGTTGATGATCACTTATTAAAGTCCCGTTTCTCTATGATGCCCACTGATGACACTTCTACATCTGAGGGCAAAGAGCTCGTGCAGCATGATATTCTCATTTCTGCCACGCCGCCTGCAGTTCCTTCCTTGCAGAAAAATCTTTCCCAGTGTACTTCTTTAAAATGCTGCAAAATAGTGGGACAGAAGATTTCGGTTTAGCGTTAACTTTAAATGGGCATAGGTACAGACAGGCATGTGGGCATGTTTACTGACAGTGTTTCACTGGTCTAGGGTAAAGGGTGAAGCGCCTGGGTTCCCGTGCTTCACTACTGTATGGCCTCAAGATGATGTGTAGGCACAGCGGCAAATCCATCGGTGGCAATTCTCTCGTATTGTCATTGCGATGGGAAGATTCCTTATTCGCTAGGAAATGTTTTACCGTGGAAGACGGGTCACCACAGAGCTGTCTCTTTTGTGTTGAGACAAACTTTGCTGAATTTACCTGCCAGCAGTTGTGTGTCCTTCCTTTCTTTTAAGGCCGATGGAGACGCACGAGTGTAAGGAGAACGGTTAATGGTGGCCGTTCATAAGCCAGGATCATCAGAAACCGCAGAGTAAATTTTAGGAACGTAGACGTAGGACAGCGGAGAAAACTTCACTCAGGGACTTCAGTGAACTCTCCTTACAATGCTGAGGCCTGACACGCCTAGTGCCTGGGGGCAACCCGGCTCCTGCCCTAGGTAGTTTTGTTGAGCGTGCCTCCCTCAGGTGGTGCCTTTTCTCTCCCAGCAATATTGCTCCGTGAAATTCTGCCCATGATGAAAACTGTTTGCCATGGCTTTGTCCTTTCACCTCATTGGCCTCGTCTTTGAAGTACAAATGCTTTTCTACACGGGTGCTGCCTCCCTGAGCTTTCCTTTGTCTTGGCTCAATCGATGCAGATTCCTGTGCTGAATACGCCATGGACTAGCACAGGTGGGTTCTTGTCAGTATACCGGGCAAACGCAGCAATTTCGATTGTCAAGACCCACCTGGCTTGATCAAGGTTCTTTATTCCAGTGAAAACGATTTTTATCCAAATTCTAGAGGAGCACCAGTGTGCCTCTGGGAGCTACACCCGGGCCTGCTGAACAGCGGCTCCGGAGTTTTCATTTTCTGACTAAAATTCAACACGGAATTTCATGGATCTAAGGAAACCGTGAATTGTGGACGTACCAGATTCTCACATCTTCACTGTCTAATGGAAGCTGAAGTTTCCCAGTCTGATCCGGCTGCCACTTCATTTCTGGCAATGACCATTCAATTGTGGATGTTCAGCCTTCTTCGGAATTCTCTTATACCGGCATGTTTCCGCGCCACATAAAGACCACTCGGTGGAGGTTTATGTGACTCAGGACAACTCTTTATTTCAGGCGTCTAGAACAAAGGGAATTCACAGAGGTTGATGATCACTTATTAAAGTCCCGTTTCTCTATGATGCCCACTGATGACACTTCTACATCTGAGGGCAAAGAGCTCGTGCAGCATGATATTCTCATTTCAGCCACGCCGCCTGCAGTTCCTTCCTTGCAGAAAAATCTTTCCCAGTGTACTTCTTTAAAATGCTGCAAAATAGTGGGACAGAAGATTTCGGTTTAGCGTTAACTTTAAATGGGCATAGGTACAGACAGGCATGTGGGCATGTTTACTGACAGTGTTTCACTGGTCTAGGGTAAAGGGTGAAGCGCCTGGGTTCCCGTGCTTCACTACTGTATGGCCTCAAGATGATGTGTAGGCACAGCGGCAAATCCATCGGTGGCAATTCTCTCGTATTGTCATTGCGATGGGAAGATTCCTTATTCGCTAGGAAATGTTTTACCGTGGAAGACGGGTCACCACAGAGCTGTCTCTTTTGTGTTGAGACAAACTTTGCTGAATTTACCTGCCAGCAGTTGTGTGTCCTTCCTTTCTTTTAAGGCCGATGGAGACGCACGAGTGTAAGGAGAACGGTTAATGGTGGCCGTTCATAAGCCAGGATCATCAGAAACCGCAGAGTAAATTTTAGGAACGTAGACGTAGGACAGCGGAGAAAACTTCACTCAGGGACTTCAGTGAACTCTCCTTACAATGCTGAGGCCTGACACGCCTAGTGCCTGGGGGCAACCCGGCTCCTGCCCTAGGTAGTTTTGTTGAGCGTGCCTCCCTCAGGTGGTGCCTTTTCTCTCCCAGCAATATTGCTCCGTGAAATTCTGCCCATGATGAAAACTGTTTGCCATGGCTTTGTCCTTTCACCTCATTGGCCTCGTCTTTGAAGTACAAATGCTTTTCTACACGGGTGCTGCCTCCCTGAGCTTTCCTTTGTCTTGGCTCAATCGATGCAGATTCCTGTGCTGAATACGCCATGGACTAGCACAGGTGGGTTCTTGTCAGTATACCGGGCAAACGCAGCAATTTCGATTGTCAAGACCCACCTGGCTTGATCAAGGTTCTTTATTCCAGTGAAAACGATTTTTATCCAAATTCTAGAGGAGCACCAGTGTGCCTCTGGGAGCTACACCCAGGCCTGCTGAACAGCGGCTCCGGAGTTTTCATTTTCTGACTAAAATTCAACACGGAATTTCATGGATCTAAGGAAACCGTGAATTGTGGACGTACCAGATTCTCACATCTTCACTGTCTAATGGAAGCTGAAGTTTCCCAGTCTGATCCGGCTGCCACTTCATTTCTGGCAATGACCATTCAATTGTGGATGTTCAGCCTTCTTCGGAATTCTCTTATACCGGCATGTTTCCGCGCCACATAAAGACCACTCGGTGGAGGTTTATGTGACTCAGGACAACTCTTTATTTCAGGCGTCTAGAACAAAGGGAATTCACAGAGGTTGATGATCACTTATTAAAGTCCCGTTTCTCTATGATGCCCACTGATGACACTTCTACATCTGAGGGCAAAGAGCTCGTGCAGCATGATATTCTCATTTCAGCCACGCCGCCTGCAGTTCCTTCCTTGCAGAAAAATCTTTCCCAGTGTACTTCTTTAAAATGCTGCAAAATAGTGGGACAGAAGATTTCGGTTTAGCGTTAACTTTAAATGGGCATAGGTACAGACAGGCATGTGGGCATGTTTACTGACAGTGTTTCACTGGTCTAGGGTAAAGGGTGAAGCGCCTGGGTTCCCGTGCTTCACTACTGTATGGCCTCAAGATGATGTGTAGGCACAGCGGCAAATCCATCGGTGGCAATTCTCTCGTATTGTCATTGCGATGGGAAGATTCCTTATTCGCTAGGAAATGTTTTACCGTGGAAGACGGGTCACCACAGAGCTGTCTCTTTTGTGTTGAGACAAACTTTGCTGAATTTACCTGCCAGCAGTTGTGTGTCCTTCCTTTCTTTTAAGGCCGATGGAGACGCACGAGTGTAAGGAGAACGGTTAATGGTGGCCGTTCATAAGCCAGGATCATCAGAAACCGCAGAGTAAATTTTAGGAACGTAGACGTAGGACAGCGGAGAAAACTTCACTCAGGGACTTCAGTGAACTCTCCTTACAATGCTGAGGCCTGACACGCCTAGTGCCTGGGGGCAACCCGGCTCCTGCCCTAGGTAGTTTTGTTGAGCGTGCCTCCCTCAGGTGGTGCCTTTTCTCTCCCAGCAATATTGCTCCGTGAAATTCTGCCCATGATGAAAACTGTTTGCCATGGCTTTGTCCTTTCACCTCATTGGCCTCGTCTTTGAAGTACAAATGCTTTTCTACACGGGTGCTGCCTCCCTGAGCTTTCCTTTGTCTTGGCTCAATCGATGCAGATTCCTGTGCTGAATACGCCATGGACTAGCACAGGTGGGTTCTTGTCAGTATACCGGGCAAACGCAGCAATTTCGATTGTCAAGACCCACCTGGCTTGATCAAGGTTCTTTATTCCAGTGAAAACGATTTTTATCCAAATTCTAGAGGAGCACCAGTGTGCCTCTGGGAGCTACACCCAGGCCTGCTGAACAGCGGCTCCGGAGTTTTCATTTTCTGACTAAAATTCAACACGGAATTTCATGGATCTAAGGAAACCGTGAATTGTGGACGTACCAGATTCTCACATCTTCACTGTCTAATGGAAGCTGAAGTTTCCCAGTCTGATCCGGCTGCCACTTCATTTCTGGCAATGACCATTCAATTGTGGATGTTCAGCCTTCTTCGGAATTCTCTTATACCGGCATGTTTCCGCGCCACATAAAGACCACTCGGTGGAGGTTTATGTGACTCAGGACAACTCTTTATTTCAGGCGTCTAGAACAAAGGGAATTCACAGAGGTTGATGATCACTTATTAAAGTCCCGTTTCTCTATGATGCCCATTGATGACACTTCTACATCTGAGGGCAAAGAGCTCGTGCAGCATGATATTCTCATTTCAGCCACGCCGCCTGCAGTTCCTTCCTTGCAGAAAAATCTTTCCCAGTGTACTTCTATAAAATGCTGCAAAATAGTGGGACAGAAGATTTCGGTTTAGCGTTAACTTTAAACGGGCATAGGTACAGGCATGTGGGCATGTTTAGAGACAGTGTTTCACTGGTCTAGGGTTAAGGGTGAAGCGCCTGGGTTCCCGTGCTTCACTACTGTATGGCGTCAAGATGATGTTTGTAGGCACAGCGGCAAATCCATCGGTGGCAATTCTCTCATATTGTCATTGCGATGGGAAGATTCCTTATTCGTTAGGAAATGTTTTACCATGGAAGACGGGTCACCACAGAGCTATCTCTTTTGTGTTGAGACAAACTTTGCTGAATTTACCTGCCAGCAGTTGCGTGTCCTCCCTTTCTTTTAAGGCCGATGGAGACGCACGAGTGTAAGGAGAACGGTGAATTGTGGCCGTTCATAAGCCAGGATCATCAGAAACCGCAGAGTAAATTTTAGGAACGTAGACGTAGGACAGCGGAGAAAACTTCACTCAGGGATTTCAGTGAACTCTCCATACAATGCTTAGGCCTGACACGCCTAGTGCCTGGGGGAAACCCGGCTCCTGCCCTAGGTAGTTTTGTTGAGCGTGCCTACCTCAGGTGGTGCCTTTTCTCTCCCAGCTATATTGCTCCGTGAAATTCTGCCGATGATGAAAACTGTTTGCCATGGCTTTGTCCTTTCACCTCATGGCCTCATCTTTGAAGTACAAATGCTTTTCTACACGGGTGCTGCCTCTCTGAGCTTACCTTTGTCTTGGCTCAATCGATCCAGGTTCCTGTGCTGAATACGCCATGGACTAGCACGGGTGGGTGCTTGTCAGTATACCGGGCACACGCAGCAATTTAGTTTGTCAAGACCCACCTGGTTTGATCAAGGTTCTTTATTCCAGTGAAAACGATTTTTATCCAAATTCTAGAGGAGCACCAGTGTGCCCCTGGGAGCTACACCCGGGCCTGCTGAACAGCGGCTCCGGAGTTTTCATTTTCTGACTAAAATTCAACACGGAATTTCATGGATCTAAGGAAACCGTGAATTGTGGACGTACCAGATTCTCACATATTCACTGTCTAATGGAAGCTGAAGTTTCCCAGTCTGATCCGGCTGCCACTTCATTTCTGGCAATGACCATTCAATTTTGGATGTTCAGCCTTCTTCGGAATTCTCTTATACCGGCATGTTTCCGCGCCACATAAAGACCACTCTGTGGAGGTTTATGTGACTCAGGACAACTCTTTATTTCAGGCGTCTAGAACAAAGGGAATTCACAGAGGTTGATGATCACTTATTAAAGTCCCGTTTCTCTATGATGCCCACTGATGACACTTCTACATCTGAGGGCAAAGAGCTCGTGCAGCATGATATTCTCATTTCAGCCACGCCGCCTGCAGTTCCTTCCTTGCAGAAAAATCTTTCCCAGTGTACTTCTTTAAAATGCTGCAAAATAGTGGGACAGAAGATTTCGGTTTAGCGTTAACTTTAAATGGTCATAGGTACAGACAGGCATGTGGGCATGTTTACTGACAGTGTTTCACTGGTCTAGGGTAAAGGGTGAAGCGCCTGGGTTCCCGTGCTTCACTACTGTATGGCCTCAAGATGATGTGTAGGCACAGCGGCAAATCCATCGGTGGCAATTCTCTCGTATTGTCATTGCGATGGGAAGATTCCTTATTCGCTAGGAAATGTTTTACCGTGGAAGACGGGTCACCACAGAGCTGTCTCTTTTGTGTTGAGACAAACTTTGCTGAATTTACCTGCCAGCAGTTGTGTGTCCTTCCTTTCTTTTAAGGCCGATGGAGACGCACGAGTGTAAGGAGAACGGTTAATGGTGGCCGTTCATAAGCCAGGATCATCAGAAACCGCAGAGTAAATTTTAGGAACGTAGACGTAGGACAGCGGAGAAAACTTCACTCAGGGACTTCAGTGAACTCTCCTTACAATGCTGAGGCCTGACACGCCTAGTGCCTGGGGGCAACCCGGCTCCTGCCCTAGGTAGTTTTGTTGAGCGTGCCTCCCTCAGGTGGTGCCTTTTCTCTCCCAGCAATATTGCTCCGTGAAATTCTGCCCATGATGAAAACTGTTTGCCATGGCTTTGTCCTTTCACCTCATTGGCCTCGTCTTTGAAGTACAAATGCTTTTCTACACGGGTGCTGCCTCCCTGAGCTTTCCTTTGTCTTGGCTCAATCGATGCAGATTCCTGTGCTGAATACGCCATGGACTAGCACAGGTGGGTTCTTGTCAGTATACCGGGCAAACGCAGCAATTTCGATTGTCAAGACCCACCTGGCTTGATCAAGGTTCTTTATTCCAGTGAAAACGATTTTTATCCAAATTCTAGAGGAGCACCAGTGTGCCTCTGGGAGCTACACCCGGGCCTGCTGAACAGCGGCTCCGGAGTTTTCATTTTCTGACTAAAATTCAACACGGAATTTCATGGACCTAAGGAAACCGTGAATTGTGGACGTACCAGATTCTCACATCTTCACTGTCTAATGGAAGCTGAAGTTTCCCAGTCTGATCCGGCTGCCACTTCATTTCTGGCAATGACCATTCAATTGTGGATGTTCAGCCTTCTTCGGAATTCTCTTATACCGGCATGTTTCCGCGCCACATAAAGACCACTCGGTGGAGGTTTATGTACTCAGGACAACTCTTTATTTCAGGCGTCTAGAACAAAGGGAATTCACAGAGGTTGATGATCACTTATTAAAGTCCCGTTTCTCTATGATGCCCACTGATGACACTTCTACATCTGAGGGCAAAGAGCTCGTGCAGCATGATATTCTCATTTCTGCCACGCCGCCTGCAGTTCCTTCCTTGCAGAAAAATCTTTCCCAGTGTACTTCTTTAAAATGCTGCAAAATAGTGGGACAGAAGATTTCGGTTTAGCGTTAACTTTAAATGGGCATAGGTACAGACAGGCATGTGGGCATGTTTACTGACAGTGTTTCACTGGTCTAGGGTAAAGGGTGAAGCGCCTGGGTTCCCGTGCTTCACTACTGTATGGCCTCAAGATGATGTGTAGGCACAGCGGCAAATCCATCGGTGGCAATTCTCTCGTATTGTCATTGCGATGGGAAGATTGCTTATTCGCTAGGAAATGTTTTACCGTGGAAGACGGGTCACCACAGAGCTGTCTCTTTTGTGTTGAGACAAACTTTGCTGAATTTACCTGCCAGCAGTTGTGTGTCCTTCCTTTCTTTTTAGGCCGATGGAGACGCACGAGTGTAAGGAGAACGGTTAATGGTGGCCGTTCATAAGCCAGGATCATCAGAAACCGCAGAGTAAATTTTAGGAACGTAGACGTAGGACAGCGGAGAAAACTTCACTCAGGGACTTCAGTGAACTCTCCTTACAATGCTGAGGCCTGACACGCCTAGTGCCTGGGGGCAACCCGGCTCCTGCCCTAGGTAGTTTTGTTGAGCGTGCCTCCCTCAGGTGGTGCCTTTTCTCTCCCAGCAATATTGCTCCGTGAAATTCTGCCCATGATGAAAACTGTTTGCCATGGCTTTGTCCTTTCACCTCATTGGCCTCGTCTTTGAAGTACAAATGCTTTTCTACACGGGTGCTGCCTCCCTGAGCTTTCCTTTGTCTTGGCTCAATCGATGCAGATTCCTGTGCTGAATACGCCATGGACTAGCACAGGTGGGTTCTTGTCAGTATACCGGGCAAACGCAGCAATTTCGATTGTCAAGACCCACCTGGCTTGATCAAGGTTCTTTATTCCAGTGAAAACGATTTTTATCCAAATTCTAGAGGAGCACCAGTGTGCCTCTGGGAGCTACACCCGGGCCTGCTGAACAGCGGCTCCGGAGTTTTCATTTTCTGACTAAAATTCAACACGGAATTTCATGGATCTAAGGAAACCGTGAATTGTGGACGTACCAGATTCTCACATCTTCACTGTCTAATGGATGCTGAAGTTTCCCAGTCTGATCCGGCTGCCACTTCATTTCTGGCAATGACCATTCAATTGTGGATGTTCAGCCTTCTTCGGAATTCTCTTATACCGGCATGTTTCCGCGCCACATAAAGACCACTCGGTGGAGGTTTATGTGACTCAGGACAACTCTTTATTTCAGGCGTCTAGAACAAAGGGAATTCACAGAGGTTGATGATCACTTATTAAAGTCCCGTTTCTCTATGATGCCCACTGATGACACTTCTACATCTGAGGGCAAAGAGCTCGTGCAGCATGATATTCTCATTTCAGCCACGCCGCCTGCAGTTCCTTCCTTGCAGAAAAATCTTTCCCAGTGTACTTCTTTAAAATGCTGCAAAATAGTGGGACAGAAGATTTCGGTTTAGCGTTAACTTTAAATGGGCATAGGTACAGACAGGCATGTGGGCATGTTTACTGACAGTGTTTCACTGGTCTAGGGTAAAGGGTGAAGCGCCTGGGTTCCCGTGCTTCACTACTGTATGGCCTCAAGATGATGTGTAGGCACAGCGGCAAATCCATCGGTGGCAATTCTCTCGTATTGTCATTGCGATGGGAAGATTCCTTATTCGCTAGGAAATGTTTTACCGTGGAAGACGGGTCACCACAGAGCTGTCTCTTTTGTGTTGAGACAAACTTTGCTGAATTTACCTGCCAGCAGTTGTGTGTCCTTCCTTTCTTTTAAGGCCGATGGAGACGCACGAGTGTAAGGAGAACGGTTAATGGTGGCCGTTCATAAGCCAGGATCATCAGAAACCGCAGAGTAAATTTTAGGAACGTAGACGTAGGACAGCGGAGAAAACTTCACTCAGGGACTTCAGTGAACTCTCCTTACAATGCTGAGGCCTGACACGCCTAGTGCCTGGGGGCAACCCGGCTCCTGCCCTAGGTAGTTTTGTTGAGCGTGCCTCCCTCAGGTGGTGCCTTTTCTCTCCCAGCAATATTGCTCCGTGAAATTCTGCCCATGATGAAAACTGTTTGCCATGGCTTTGTCCTTTCACCTCATTGGCCTCGTCTTTGAAGTACAAATGCTTTTCTACACGGGTGCTGCCTCCCTGAGCTTTCCTTTGTCTTGGCTCAATCGATGCAGATTCCTGTGCTGAATACGCCATGGACTAGCACAGGTGGGTTCTTGTCAGTATACCGGGCAAACGCAGCAATTTCGATTGTCAAGACCCACCTGGCTTGATCAAGGTTCTTTATTCCAGTGAAAACGATTTTTATCCAAATTCTAGAGGAGCACCAGTGTGCCTCTGGGAGCTACACCCGGGCCTGCTGAACAGCGGCTCCGGAGTTTTCATTTTCTGACTAAAATTCAACACGGAATTTCATGGATCTAAGGAAACCGTGAATTGTGGACGTACCAGATTCTCACATCTTCACTGTCTAATGGAAGCTGAAGTTTCCCAGTCTGATCCGGCTGCCACTTCATTTCTGGCAATGACCATTCAATTGTGGATGTTCAGCCTTCTTCGGAATTCTCTTATACCGGCATGTTTCCGCGCCACATAAAGACCACTCGGTGGAGGTTTATGTGACTCAGGACAACTCTTTATTTCAGGCGTCTAGAACAAAGGGAATTCACAGAGGTTGATGATCACTTATTAAAGTCCCGTTTCTCTATGATGCCCACTGATGACACTTCTACATCTGAGGGCAAAGAGCTCGTGCAGCATGATATTCTCATTTCAGCCACGCCGCCTGCAGTTCCTTCCTTGCAGAAAAATCTTTCCCAGTGTACTTCTTTAAAATGCTGCAAAATAGTGGGACAGAAGATTTCGGTTTAGCGTTAACTTTAAATGGGCATAGGTACAGACAGGCATGTGGGCATGTTTACTGACAGTGTTTCACTGGTCTAGGGTAAAGGGTGAAGCGCCTGGGTTCCCGTGCTTCACTACTGTATGGCCTCAAGATGATGTGTAGGCACAGCGGCAAATCCATCGGTGGCAATTCTCTCGTATTGTCATTGCGATGGGAAGATTCCTTATTCGCTAGGAAATGTTTCACCGTGGAAGACGGGTCACCACAGAGCTGTCTCTTTTGTGTTGAGACAAACTTTGCTGAATTTACCTGCCAGCAGTTGTGTGTCCTTCCTTTCTTTTAAGGCCGATGGAGACGCACGAGTGTAAGGAGAACGGTTAATGGTGGCCGTTCATAAGCCAGGATCATCAGAAACCGCAGAGTAAATTTTAGGAACGTAGACGTAGGACAGCGGAGAAAACTTCACTCAGGGACTTCAGTGAACTCTCCTTACAATGCTGAGGCCTGACACGCCTAGTGCCTGGGGGCAACCCGGCTCCTGCCCTAGGTAGTTTTGTTGAGCGTGCCTCCCTCAGGTGGTGCCTTTTCTCTCCCAGCAATATTGCTCCGTGAAATTCTGCCCATGATGAAAACTGTTTGCCATGGCTTTGTCCTTTCACCTCATTGGCCTCGTCTTTGAAGTACAAATGCTTTTCTACACGGGTGCTGCCTCCCTGAGCTTTCCTTTGTCTTGGCTCAATCGATGCAGATTCCTGTGCTGAATACGCCATGGACTAGCACAGGTGGGTTCTTGTCAGTATACCGGGCAAACGCAGCAATTTCGATTGTCAAGACCCACCTGGCTTGATCAAGGTTCTTTATTCCAGTGAAAACGATTTTTATCCAAATTCTAGAGGAGCACCAGTGTGCCTCTGGGAGCTACACCCGGGCCTGCTGAACAGCGGCTCCGGAGTTTTCATTTTCTGACTAAAATTCAACACGGAATTTCATGGATCTAAGGAAACCGTGAATTGTGGACGTACCAGATTCTCACATCTTCACTGTCTAATGGAAGCTGAAGTTTCCCAGTCTGATCCGGCTGCCACTTCATTTCTGGCAATGACCATTCAATTGTGGATGTTCAGCCTTCTTCGGAATTCTCTTATACCGGCATGTTTCCGCGCCACATAAAGACCACTCGGTGGAGGTTTATGTGACTCAGGACAACTCTTTATTTCAGGCGTCTAGAACAAAGGGAATTCACAGAGGTTGATGATCACTTATTAAAGTCCCGTTTCTCTATGATGCCCACTGATGACACTTCTACATCTGAGGGCAAAGAGCTCGTGCAGCATGATATTCTCATTTCTGCCACGCCGCCTGCAGTTCCTTCCTTGCAGAAAAATCTTTCCCAGTGTACTTCTTTAAAATGCTGCAAAATAGTGGGACAGAAGATTTCGGTTTAGCGTTAACTTTAAATGGGCATAGGTACAGACAGGCATGTGGGCATGTTTACTGACAGTGTTTCACTGGTCTAGGGTAAAGGGTGAAGCGCCTGGGTTCCCGTGCTTCACTACTGTATGGCCTCAAGATGATGTGTAGGCACAGCGGCAAATCCATCGGTGGCAATTCTCTCGTATTGTCATTGCGATGGGAAGATTCCTTATTCGCTAGGAAATGTTTTACCGTGGAAGACGTGTCACCACAGAGCTGTCTCTTTTGTGTTGAGACAAACTTTGCTGAATTTACCTGCCAGCAGTTGTGTGTCCTTCCTTTCTTTTAAGGCCGATGGAGACGCACGAGTGTAAGGAGAACGGTTAATGGTGGCCGTTCATAAGCCAGGATCATCAGAAACCGCAGAGTAAATTTTAGGAACGTAGACGTAGGACAGCGGAGAAAACTTCACTCAGGGACTTCAGTGAACTCTCCTTACAATGCTGAGGCCTGACACGCCTAGTGCCTGGGGGCAACCCGGCTCCTGCCCTAGGTAGTTTTGTTGAGCGTGCCTCCCTCAGGTGGTGCCTTTTCTCTCCCAGCAATATTGCTCCGTGAAATTCTGCCCATGATGAAAACTGTTTGCCATGGCTTTGTCCTTTCACCTCATTGGCCTCGTCTTTGAAGTACAAATGCTTTTCTACACGGGTGCTGCCTCCCTGAGCTTTCCTTTGTCTTGGCTCAATCGATGCAGATTCCTGTGCTGAATACGCCATGGACTAGCACAGGTGGGTTCTTGTCAGTATACCGGGCAAACGCAGCAATTTCGATTGTCAAGACCCACCTGGCTTGATCAAGGTTCTTTATTCCAGTGAAAACGATTTTTATCCAAATTCTAGAGGAGCACCAGTGTGCCTCTGGGAGCTACACCCGGGCCTGCTGAACAGCGGCTCCGGAGTTTTCATTTTCTGACTAAAATTCAACACGGAATTTCATGGATCTAAGGAAACCGTGAATTGTGGACGTACCAGATTCTCACATCTTCACTGTCTAATGGAAGCTGAAGTTTCCCAGTCTGATCCGGCTGCCACTTCATTTCTGGCAATGACCATTCAATTGTGGATGTTCAGCCTTCTTCGGAATTCTCTTATACCGGCATGTTTCCGCGCCACATAAAGACCACTCGGTGGAGGTTTATGTGACTCAGGACAACTCTTTATTTCAGGCGTCTAGAACAAAGGGAATTCACAGAGGTTGATGATCACTTATTAAAGTCCCGTTTCTCTATGATGCCCACTGATGACACTTCTACATCTGAGGGCAAAGAGCTCGTGCAGCATGATATTCTCATTTCAGCCACGCCGCCTGCAGTTCCTTCCTTGCAGAAAAATCTTTCCCAGTGTACTTCTTTAAAATGCTGCAAAATAGTGGGACAGAAGATTTCGGTTTAGCGTTAACTTTAAATGGGCATAGGTACAGACAGGCATGTGGGCATGTTTACTGACAGTGTTTCACTGGTCTAGGGTAAAGGGTGAAGCGCCTGGGTTCCCGTGCTTCACTACTGTATGGCCTCAAGATGATGTGTAGGCACAGCGGCAAATCCATCGGTGGCAATTCTCTCGTATTGTCATTGCGATGGGAAGATTCCTTATTCGCTAGGAAATGTTTTACCGTGGAAGACGGGTCACCACAGAGCTGTCTCTTTTGTGTTGAGACAAACTTTGCTGAATTTACCTGCCAGCAGTTGTGTGTCCTTCCTTTCTTTTAAGGCCGATGGAGACGCACGAGTGTAAGGAGAACGGTTAATGGTGGCCGTTCATAAGCCAGGATCATCAGAAACCGCAGAGTAAATTTTAGGAACGTAGACGTAGGACAGCGGAGAAAACTTCACTCAGGGACTTCAGTGAACTCTCCTTACAATGCTGAGGCCTGACACGCCTAGTGCCTGGGGGCAACCCGGCTCCTGCCCTAGGTAGTTTTGTTGAGCGTGCCTCCCTCAGGTGGTGCCTTTTCTCTCCCAGCAATATTGCTCCGTGAAATTCTGCCCATGATGAAAACTGTTTGCCATGGCTTTGTCCTTTCACCTCATTGGCCTCGTCTTTGAAGTACAAATGCTTTTCTACACGGGTGCTGCCTCCCTGAGCTTTCCTTTGTCTTGGCTCAATCGATGCAGATTCCTGTGCTGAATACGCCATGGACTAGCACAGGTGGGTTCTTGTCAGTATACCGGGCAAACGCAGCAATTTCGATTGTCAAGACCCACCTGGCTTGATCAAGGTTCTTTATTCCAGTGAAAACGATTTTTATCCAAATTCTAGAGGAGCACCAGTGTGCCTCTGGGAGCTACACCCGGGCCTGCTGAACAGCGGCTCCGGAGTTTTCATTTTCTGACTAAAATTCAACACGGAATTTCATGGATCTAAGGAAACCGTGAATTGTGGACGTACCAGATTCTCACATCTTCACTGTCTAATGGAAGCTGAAGTTTCCCAGTCTGATCCGGCTGCCACTTCATTTCTGGCAATGACCATTCAATTGTGGATGTTCAGCCTTCTTCGGAATTCTCTTATACCGGCATGTTTCCGCGCCACATAAAGACCACTCGGTGGAGGTTTATGTGACTCAGGACAACTCTTTATTTCAGGCGTCTAGAACAAAGGGAATTCACAGAGGTTGATGATCACTTATTAAAGTCCCGTTTCTCTATGATGCCCACTGATGACACTTCTACATCTGAGGGCAAAGAGCTCGTGCAGCATGATATTCTCATTTCAGCCACGCCGCCTGCAGTTCCTTCCTTGCAGAAAAATCTTTCCCAGTGTACTTCTTTAAAATGCTGCAAAATAGTGGGACAGAAGATTTCGGTTTAGCGTTAACTTTAAATGGGCATAGGTACAGACAGGCATGTGGGCATGTTTACTGACAGTGTTTCACTGGTCTAGGGTAAAGGGTGAAGCGCCTGGGTTCCCGTGCTTCACTACTGTATGGCCTCAAGATGATGTGTAGGCACAGCGGCAAATCCATCGGTGGCAATTCTCTCGTATTGTCATTGCGATGGGAAGATTCCTTATTCGCTAGGAAATGTTTCACCGTGGAAGACGGGTCACCACAGAGCTGTCTCTTTTGTGTTGAGACAAACTTTGCTGAATTTACCTGCCAGCAGTTGTGTGTCCTTCCTTTCTTTTAAGGCCGATGGAGACGCACGAGTGTAAGGAGAACGGTTAATGGTGGCCGTTCATAAGCCAGGATCATCAGAAACCGCAGAGTAAATTTTAGGAACGTAGACGTAGGACAGCGGAGAAAACTTCACTCAGGGACTTCAGTGAACTCTCCTTACAATGCTGAGGCCTGACACGCCTAGTGCCTGGGGGCAACCCGGCTCCTGCCCTAGGTAGTTTTGTTGAGCGTGCCTCCCTCAGGTGGTGCCTTTTCTCTCCCAGCAATATTGCTCCGTGAAATTCTGCCCATGATGAAAACTGTTTGCCATGGCTTTGTCCTTTCACCTCATTGGCCTCGTCTTTGAAGTACAAATGCTTTTCTACACGGGTGCTGCCTCCCTGAGCTTTCCTTTGTCTTGGCTCAATCGATGCAGATTCCTGTGCTGAATACGCCATGGACTAGCACAGGTGGGTTCTTGTCAGTATACCGGGCAAACGCAGCAATTTCGATTGTCAAGACCCACCTGGCTTGATCAAGGTTCTTTATTCCAGTGAAAACGATTTTTATCCAAATTCTAGAGGAGCACCAGTGTGCCTCTGGGAGCTACACCCGGGCCTGCTGAACAGCGGCTCCGGAGTTTTCATTTTCTGACTAAAATTCAACACGGAATTTCATGGATCTAAGGAAACCGTGAATTGTGGACGTACCAGATTCTCACATCTTCACTGTCTAATGGAAGCTGAAGTTTCCCAGTCTGATCCGGCTGCCACTTCATTTCTGGCAATGACCATTCAATTGTGGATGTTCAGCCTTCTTCGGAATTCTCTTATACCGGCATGTTTCCGCGCCACATAAAGACCACTCGGTGGAGGTTTATGTGACTCAGGACAACTCTTTATTTCAGGCGTCTAGAACAAAGGGAATTCACAGAGGTTGATGATCACTTATTAAAGTCCCGTTTCTCTATGATGCCCACTGATGACACTTCTACATCTGAGGGCAAAGAGCTCGTGCAGCATGATATTCTCATTTCTGCCACGCCGCCTGCAGTTCCTTCCTTGCAGAAAAATCTTTCCCAGTGTACTTCTTTAAAATGCTGCAAAATAGTGGGACAGAAGATTTCGGTTTAGCGTTAACTTTAAATGGGCATAGGTACAGACAGGCATGTGGGCATGTTTACTGACAGTGTTTCACTGGTCTAGGGTAAAGGGTGAAGCGCCTGGGTTCCCGTGCTTCACTACTGTATGGCCTCAAGATGATGTGTAGGCACAGCGGCAAATCCATCGGTGGCAATTCTCTCGTATTGTCATTGCGATGGGAAGATTCCTTATTCGCTAGGAAATGTTTTACCGTGGAAGACGTGTCACCACAGAGCTGTCTCTTTTGTGTTGAGACAAACTTTGCTGAATTTACCTGCCAGCAGTTGTGTGTCCTTCCTTTCTTTTAAGGCCGATGGAGACGCACGAGTGTAAGGAGAACGGTTAATGGTGGCCGTTCATAAGCCAGGATCATCAGAAACCGCAGAGTAAATTTTAGGAACGTAGACGTAGGACAGCGGAGAAAACTTCACTCAGGGACTTCAGTGAACTCTCCTTACAATGCTGAGGCCTGACACGCCTAGTGCCTGGGGGCAACCCGGCTCCTGCCCTAGGTAGTTTTGTTGAGCGTGCCTCCCTCAGGTGGTGCCTTTTCTCTCCCAGCAATATTGCTCCGTGAAATTCTGCCCATGATGAAAACTGTTTGCCATGGCTTTGTCCTTTCACCTCATTGGCCTCGTCTTTGAAGTACAAATGCTTTTCTACACGGGTGCTGCCTCCCTGAGCTTTCCTTTGTCTTGGCTCAATCGATGCAGATTCCTGTGCTGAATACACCATGGACTAGCACAGGTGGGTTCTTGTCAGTATACCGGGCAAACGCAGCAATTTCGATTGTCAAGACCCACCTGGCTTGATCAAGGTTCTTTATTCCAGTGAAAACGATTTTTATCCAAATTCTAGAGGAGCACCAGTGTGCCTCTGGGAGCTACACCCGGGCCTGCTGAACAGCGGCTCCGGAGTTTTCATTTTCTGACTAAAATTCAACACGGAATTTCATGGATCTAAGGAAACCGTGAATTGTGGACGTACCAGATTCTCACATCTTCACTGTCTAATGGAAGCTGAAGTTTCCCAGTCTGATCCGGCTGCCACTTCATTTCTGGCAATGACCATTCAATTGTGGATGTTCAGCCTTCTTCGGAATTCTCTTATACCGGCATGTTTCCGCGCCACATAAAGACCACTCGGTGGAGGTTTATGTGACTCAGGACAACTCTTTATTTCAGGCGTCTAGAACAAAGGGAATTCACAGAGGTTGATGATCACTTATTAAAGTCCCGTTTCTCTATGATGCCCACTGATGACACTTCTACATCTGAGGGCAAAGAGCTCGTGCAGCATGATATTCTCATTTCAGCCACGCCGCCTGCAGTTCCTTCCTTGCAGAAAAATCTTTCCCAGTGTACTTCTTTAAAATGCTGCAAAATAGTGGGACAGAAGATTTCGGTTTAGCGTTAACTTTAAATGGGCATAGGTACAGACAGGCATGTGGGCATGTTTACTGACAGTGTTTCACTGGTCTAGGGTAAAGGGTGAAGCGCCTGGGTTCCCGTGCTTCACTACTGTATGGCCTCAAGATGATGTGTAGGCACAGCGGCAAATCCATCGGTGGCAATTCTCTCGTATTGTCATTGCGATGGGAAGATTCCTTATTCGCTAGGAAATGTTTTACCGTGGAAGACGGGTCACCACAGAGCTGTCTCTTTTGTGTTGAGACAAACTTTGCTGAATTTACCTGCCAGCAGTTGTGTGTCCTTCCTTTCTTTTAAGGCCGATGGAGACGCACGAGTGTAAGGAGAACGGTTAATGGTGGCCGTTCATAAGCCAGGATCATCAGAAACCGCAGAGTAAATTTTAGGAACGTAGACGTAGGACAGCGGAGAAAACTTCACTCAGGGACTTCAGTGAACTCTCCTTACAATGCTGAGGCCTGACACGCCTAGTGCCTGGGGGCAACCCGGCTCCTGCCCTAGGTAGTTTTGTTGAGCGTGCCTCCCTCAGGTGGTGCCTTTTCTCTCCCAGCAATATTGCTCCGTGAAATTCTGCCCATGATGAAAACTGTTTGCCATGGCTTTGTCCTTTCACCTCATTGGCCTCGTCTTTGAAGTACAAATGCTTTTCTACACGGGTGCTGCCTCCCTGAGCTTTCCTTTGTCTTGGCTCAATCGATGCAGATTCCTGTGCTGAATACGCCATGGACTAGCACAGGTGGGTTCTTGTCAGTATACCGGGCAAACGCAGCAATTTCGATTGTCAAGACCCACCTGGCTTGATCAAGGTTCTTTATTCCAGTGAAAACGATTTTTATCCAAATTCTAGAGGAGCACCAGTGTGCCTCTGGGAGCTACACCCGGGCCTGCTGAACAGCGGCTCCGGAGTTTTCATTTTCTGACTAAAATTCAACACGGAATTTCATGGATCTAAGGAAACCGTGAATTGTGGACGTACCAGATTCTCACATCTTCACTGTCTAATGGAAGCTGAAGTTTCCCAGTCTGATCCGGCTGCCACTTCATTTCTGGCAATGACCATTCAATTGTGGATGTTCAGCCTTCTTCGGAATTCTCTTATACCGGCATGTTTCCGCGCCACATAAAGACCACTCGGTGGAGGTTTATGTGACTCAGGACAACTCTTTATTTCAGGCGTCTAGAACAAAGGGAATTCACAGAGGTTGATGATCACTTATTAAAGTCCCGTTTCTCTATGATGCCCACTGATGACACTTCTACATCTGAGGGCAAAGAGCTCGTGCAGCATGATATTCTCATTTCAGCCACGCCGCCTGCAGTTCCTTCCTTGCAGAAAAATCTTTCCCAGTGTACTTCTTTAAAATGCTGCAAAATAGTGGGACAGAAGATTTCGGTTTAGCGTTAACTTTAAATGGGCATAGGTACAGACAGGCATGTGGGCATGTTTACTGACAGTGTTTCACTGGTCTAGGGTAAAGGGTGAAGCGCCTGGGTTCCCGTGCTTCACTACTGTATGGCCTCAAGATGATGTGTAGGCACAGCGGCAAATCCATCGGTGGCAATTCTCTCGTATTGTCATTGCGATGGGAAGATTCCTTATTCGCTAGGAAATGTTTCACCGTGGAAGACGGGTCACCACAGAGCTGTCTCTTTTGTGTTGAGACAAACTTTGCTGAATTTACCTGCCAGCAGTTGTGTGTCCTTCCTTTCTTTTAAGGCCGATGGAGACGCACGAGTGTAAGGAGAACGGTTAATGGTGGCCGTTCATAAGCCAGGATCATCAGAAACCGCAGAGTAAATTTTAGGAACGTAGACGTAGGACAGCGGAGAAAACTTCACTCAGGGACTTCAGTGAACTCTCCTTACAATGCTGAGGCCTGACACGCCTAGTGCCTGGGGGCAACCCGGCTCCTGCCCTAGGTAGTTTTGTTGAGCGTGCCTCCCTCAGGTGGTGCCTTTTCTCTCCCAGCAATATTGCTCCGTGAAATTCTGCCCATGATGAAAACTGTTTGCCATGGCTTTGTCCTTTCACCTCATTGGCCTCGTCTTTGAAGTACAAATGCTTTTCTACACGGGTGCTGCCTCCCTGAGCTTTCCTTTGTCTTGGCTCAATCGATGCAGATTCCTGTGCTGAATACGCCATGGACTAGCACAGGTGGGTTCTTGTCAGTATACCGGGCAAACGCAGCAATTTCGATTGTCAAGACCCACCTGGCTTGATCAAGGTTCTTTATTCCAGTGAAAACGATTTTTATCCAAATTCTAGAGGAGCACCAGTGTGCCTCTGGGAGCTACACCCAGGCCTGCTGAACAGCGGCTCCGGAGTTTTCATTTTCTGACTAAAATTCAACACGGAATTTCATGGATCTAAGGAAACCGTGAATTGTGGACGTACCAGATTCTCACATCTTCACTGTCTAATGGAAGCTGAAGTTTCCCAGTCTGATCCGGCTGCCACTTCATTTCTGGCAATGACCATTCAATTGTGGATGTTCAGCCTTCTTCGGAATTCTCTTATACCGGCATGTTTCCGCGCCACATAAAGACCACTCGGTGGAGGTTTATGTGACTCAGGACAACTCTTTATTTCAGGCGTCTAGAACAAAGGGAATTCACAGAGGTTGATGATCACTTATTAAAGTCCCGTTTCTCTATGATGCCCATTGATGACACTTCTACATCTGAGGGCAAAGAGCTCGTGCAGCATGATATTCTCATTTCAGCCACGCCGCCTGCAGTTCCTTCCTTGCAGAAAAATCTTTCCCAGTGTACTTCTATAAAATGCTGCAAAATAGTGGGACAGAAGATTTCGGTTTAGCGTTAACTTTAAACGGGCATAGGTACAGGCATGTGGGCATGTTTAGAGACAGTGTTTCACTGGTCTAGGGTTAAGGGTGAAGCGCCTGGGTTCCCGTGCTTCACTACTGTATGGCGTCAAGATGATGTTTGTAGGCACAGCGGCAAATCCATCGGTGGCAATTCTCTCATATTGTCATTGCGATGGGAAGATTCCTTATTCGTTAGGAAATGTTTTACCATGGAAGACGGGTCACCACAGAGCTATCTCTTTTGTGTTGAGACAAACTTTGCTGAATTTACCTGCCAGCAGTTGCGTGTCCTCCCTTTCTTTTAAGGCCGATGGAGACGCACGAGTGTAAGGAGAACGGTGAATTGTGGCCGTTCATAAGCCAGGATCATCAGAAACCGCAGAGTAAATTTTAGGAACGTAGACGTAGGACAGCGGAGAAAACTTCACTCAGGGATTTCAGTGAACTCTCCATACAATGCTTAGGCCTGACACGCCTAGTGCCTGGGGGAAACCCGGCTCCTGCCCTAGGTAGTTTTGTTGAGCGTGCCTACCTCAGGTGGTGCCTTTTCTCTCCCAGCTATATTGCTCCGTGAAATTCTGCCGATGATGAAAACTGTTTGCCATGGCTTTGTCCTTTCACCTCATGGCCTCATCTTTGAAGTACAAATGCTTTTCTACACGGGTGCTGCCTCTCTGAGCTTACCTTTGTCTTGGCTCAATCGATCCAGGTTCCTGTGCTGAATACGCCATGGACTAGCACGGGTGGGTGCTTGTCAGTATACCGGGCACACGCAGCAATTTAGTTTGTCAAGACCCACCTGGTTTGATCAAGGTTCTTTATTCCAGTGAAAACGATTTTTATCCAAATTCTAGAGGAGCACCAGTGTGCCCCTGGGAGCTACACCCGGGCCTGCTGAACAGCGGCTCCGGAGTTTTCATTTTCTGACTAAAATTCAACACGGAATTTCATGGATCTAAGGAAACCGTGAATTGTGGACGTACCAGATTCTCACATATTCACTGTCTAATGGAAGCTGAAGTTTCCCAGTCTGATCCGGCTGCCACTTCATTTCTGGCAATGACCATTCAATTTTGGATGTTCAGCCTTCTTCGGAATTCTCTTATACCGGCATGTTTCCGCGCCACATAAAGACCACTCTGTGGAGGTTTATGTGACTCAGGACAACTCTTTATTTCAGGCGTCTAGAACAAAGGGAATTCACAGAGGTTGATGATCACTTATTAAAGTCCCGTTTCTCTATGATGCCCACTGATGACACTTCTACATCTGAGGGCAAAGAGCTCGTGCAGCATGATATTCTCATTTCAGCCACGCCGCCTGCAGTTCCTTCCTTGCAGAAAAATCTTTCCCAGTGTACTTCTTTAAAATGCTGCAAAATAGTGGGACAGAAGATTTCGGTTTAGCGTTAACTTTAAATGGTCATAGGTACAGACAGGCATGTGGGCATGTTTACTGACAGTGTTTCACTGGTCTAGGGTAAAGGGTGAAGCGCCTGGGTTCCCGTGCTTCACTACTGTATGGCCTCAAGATGATGTGTAGGCACAGCGGCAAATCCATCGGTGGCAATTCTCTCGTATTGTCATTGCGATGGGAAGATTCCTTATTCGCTAGGAAATGTTTTACCGTGGAAGACGGGTCACCACAGAGCTGTCTCTTTTGTGTTGAGACAAACTTTGCTGAATTTACCTGCCAGCAGTTGTGTGTCCTTCCTTTCTTTTAATGCCGATGGAGACGCACGAGTGTAAGGAGAACGGTTAATGGTGGCCGTTCATAAGCCAGGATCATCAGAAACCGCAGAGTAAATTTTAGGAACGTAGACGTAGGACAGCGGAGAAAACTTCACTCAGGGACTTCAGTGAACTCTCCTTACAATGCTGAGGCCTGACACGCCTAGTGCCTGGGGGCAACCCGGCTCCTGCCCTAGGTAGTTTTGTTGAGCGTGCCTCCCTCAGGTGGTGCCTTTTCTCTCCCAGCAATATTGCTCCGTGAAATTCTGCCCATGATGAAAACTGTTTGCCATGGCTTTGTCCTTTCACCTCATTGGCCTCGTCTTTGAAGTACAAATGCTTTTCTACACGGGTGCTGCCTCCCTGAGCTTTCCTTTGTCTTGGCTCAATCGATGCAGATTCCTGTGCTGAATACGCCATGGACTAGCACAGGTGGGTTCTTGTCAGTATACCGGGCAAACGCAGCAATTTCGATTGTCAAGACCCACCTGGCTTGATCAAGGTTCTTTATTCCAGTGAAAACGATTTTTATCCAAATTCTAGAGGAGCACCAGTGTGCCTCTGGGAGCTACACCCGGGCCTGCTGAACAGCGGCTCCGGAGTTTTCATTTTCTGACTAAAATTCAACACGGAATTTCATGGACCTAAGGAAACCGTGAATTGTGGACGTACCAGATTCTCACATCTTCACTGTCTAATGGAAGCTGAAGTTTCCCAGTCTGATCCGGCTGCCACTTCATTTCTGGCAATGACCATTCAATTGTGGATGTTCAGCCTTCTTCGGAATTCTCTTATACCGGCATGTTTCCGCGCCACATAAAGACCACTCGGTGGAGGTTTATGTGACTCAGGACAACTCTTTATTTCAGGCGTCTAGAACAAAGGGAATTCACAGAGGTTGATGATCACTTATTAAAGTCCCGTTTCTCTATGATGCCCACTGATGACACTTCTACATCTGAGGGCAAAGAGCTCGTGCAGCATGATATTCTCATTTCTGCCACGCCGCCTGCAGTTCCTTCCTTGCAGAAAAATCTTTCCCAGTGTACTTCTTTAAAATGCTGCAAAATAGTGGGACAGAAGATTTCGGTTTAGCGTTAACTTTAAATGGGCATAGGTACAGACAGGCATGTGGGCATGTTTACTGACAGTGTTTCACTGGTCTAGGGTAAAGGGTGAAGCGCCTGGGTTCCCGTGCTTCACTACTGTATGGCCTCAAGATGATGTGTAGGCACAGCGGCAAATCCATCGGTGGCAATTCTCTCGTATTGTCATTGCGATGGGAAGATTCCTTATTCGCTAGGAAATGTTTTACCGTGGAAGACGGGTCACCACAGAGCTGTCTCTTTTGTGTTGAGACAAACTTTGCTGAATTTACCTGCCAGCAGTTGTGTGTCCTTCCTTTCTTTTAAGGCCGATGGAGACGCACGAGTGTAAGGAGAACGGTTAATGGTGGCCGTTCATAAGCCAGGATCATCAGAAACCGCAGAGTAAATTTTAGGAACGTAGACGTAGGACAGCGGAGAAAACTTCACTCAGGGACTTCAGTGAACTCTCCTTACAATGCTGAGGCCTGACACGCCTAGTGCCTGGGGGCAAC
This sequence comes from Tenrec ecaudatus, assembly GCF_050624435.1. Taxonomy (NCBI): domain Eukaryota; kingdom Metazoa; phylum Chordata; class Mammalia; order Afrosoricida; family Tenrecidae; genus Tenrec; species Tenrec ecaudatus. The sequence goes on from NW_027457652.1 coordinate 2,497,832, forward strand.
CCGGCTCCTGCCCTAGGTAGTTTTGTTGAGCGTGCCTCCCTCAGGTGGTGCCTTTTCTCTCCCAGCAATATTGCTCCGTGAAATTCTGCCCATGATGAAAACTGTTTGCCATGGCTTTGTCCTTTCACCTCATTGGCCTCGTCTTTGAAGTACAAATGCTTTTCTACACGGGTGCTGCCTCCCTGAGCTTTCCTTTGTCTTGGCTCAATCGATGCAGATTCCTGTGCTGAATACGCCATGGACTAGCACAGGTGGGTTCTTGTCAGTATACCGGGCAAACGCAGCAATTTCGATTGTCAAGACCCACCTGGCTTGATCAAGGTTCTTTATTCCAGTGAAAACGATTTTTATCCAAATTCTAGAGGAGCACCAGTGTGCCTCTGGGAGCTACACCCGGGCCTGCTGAACAGCGGCTCCGGAGTTTTCATTTTCTGACTAAAATTCAACACGGAATTTCATGGACCTAAGGAAACCGTGAATTGTGGACGTACCAGATTCTCACATCTTCACTGTCTAATGGAAGCTGAAGTTTCCCAGTCTGATCCGGCTGCCACTTCATTTCTGGCAATGACCATTCAATTGTGGATGTTCAGCCTTCTTCGGAATTCTCTTATACCGGCATGTTTCCGCGCCACATAAAGACCACTCGGTGGAGGTTTATGTGACTCAGGACAACTCTTTATTTCAGGCGTCTAGAACAAAGGGAATTCACAGAGGTTGATGATCACTTATTAAAGTCCCGTTTCTCTATGATGCCCACTGATGACACTTCTACATCTGAGGGCAAAGAGCTCGTGCAGCATGATATTCTCATTTCAGCCACGCCGCCTGCAGTTCCTTCCTTGCAGAAAAATCTTTCCCAGTGTACTTCTTTAAAATGCTGCAAAATAGTGGGACAGAAGATTTCGGTTTAGCGTTAACTTTAAATGGTCATAGGTACAGACAGGCATGTGGGCATGTTTACTGACAGTGTTTCACTGGTCTAGGGTAAAGGGTGAAGCGCCTGGGTTCCCGTGCTTCACTACTGTATGGCCTCAAGATGATGTGTAGGCACAGCGGCAAATCCATCGGTGGCAATTCTCTCGTATTGTCATTGCGATGGGAAGATTCCTTATTCGCTAGGAAATGTTTTACCGTGGAAGACGGGTCACCACAGAGCTGTCTCTTTTGTGTTGAGACAAACTTTGCTGAATTTACCTGCCAGCAGTTGTGTGTCCTTCCTTTCTTTTAAGGCCGATGGAGACGCACGAGTGTAAGGAGAACGGTTAATGGTGGCCGTTCATAAGCCAGGATCATCAGAAACCGCAGAGTAAATTTTAGGAACGTAGACGTAGGACAGCGGAGAAAACTTCACTCAGGGACTTCAGTGAACTCTCCTTACAATGCTGAGGCCTGACACGCCTAGTGCCTGGGGGCAACCCGGCTCCTGCCCTAGGTAGTTTTGTTGAGCGTGCCTCCCTCAGGTGGTGCCTTTTCTCTCCCAGCAATATTGCTCCGTGAAATTCTGCCCATGATGAAAACTGTTTGCCATGGCTTTGTCCTTTCACCTCATTGGCCTCGTCTTTGAAGTACAAATGCTTTTCTACACGGGTGCTGCCTCCCTGAGCTTTCCTTTGTCTTGGCTCAATCGATGCAGATTCCTGTGCTGAATACGCCATGGACTAGCACAGGTGGGTTCTTGTCAGTATACCGGGCAAACGCAGCAATTTCGATTGTCAAGACCCACCTGGCTTGATCAAGGTTCTTTATTCCAGTGAAAACGATTTTTATCCAAATTCTAGAGGAGCACCAGTGTGCCTCTGGGAGCTACACCCGGGCCTGCTGAACAGCGGCTCCGGAGTTTTCATTTTCTGACTAAAATTCAACACGGAATTTCATGGACCTAAGGAAACCGTGAATTGTGGACGTACCAGATTCTCACATCTTCACTGTCTAATGGAAGCTGAAGTTTCCCAGTCTGATCCGGCTGCCACTTCATTTCTGGCAATGACCATTCAATTGTGGATGTTCAGCCTTCTTCGGAATTCTCTTATACCGGCATGTTTCCGCGCCACATAAAGACCACTCGGTGGAGGTTTATGTGACTCAGGACAACTCTTTATTTCAGGCGTCTAGAACAAAGGGAATTCACAGAGGTTGATGATCACTTATTAAAGTCCCGTTTCTCTATGATGCCCACTGATGACACTTCTACATCTGAGGGCAAAGAGCTCGTGCAGCATGATATTCTCATTTCTGCCACGCCGCCTGCAGTTCCTTCCTTGCAGAAAAATCTTTCCCAGTGTACTTCTTTAAAATGCTGCAAAATAGTGGGACAGAAGATTTCGGTTTAGCGTTAACTTTAAATGGGCATAGGTACAGACAGGCATGTGGGCATGTTTACTGACAGTGTTTCACTGGTCTAGGGTAAAGGGTGAAGCGCCTGGGTTCCCGTGCTTCACTACTGTATGGCCTCAAGATGATGTGTAGGCACAGCGGCAAATCCATCGGTGGCAATTCTCTCGTATTGTCATTGCGATGGGAAGATTCCTTATTCGCTAGGAAATGTTTTACCGTGGAAGACGGGTCACCACAGAGCTGTCTCTTTTGTGTTGAGACAAACTTTGCTGAATTTACCTGCCAGCAGTTGTGTGTCCTTCCTTTCTTTTAAGGCCGATGGAGACGCACGAGTGTAAGGAGAACGGTTAATGGTGGCCGTTCATAAGCCAGGATCATCAGAAACCGCAGAGTAAATTTTAGGAACGTAGACGTAGGACAGCGGAGAAAACTTCACTCAGGGACTTCAGTGAACTCTCCTTACAATGCTGAGGCCTGACACGCCTAGTGCCTGGGGGCAACCCGGCTCCTGCCCTAGGTAGTTTTGTTGAGCGTGCCTCCCTCAGGTGGTGCCTTTTCTCTCCCAGCAATATTGCTCCGTGAAATTCTGCCCATGATGAAAACTGTTTGCCATGGCTTTGTCCTTTCACCTCATTGGCCTCGTCTTTGAAGTACAAATGCTTTTCTACACGGGTGCTGCCTCTCTGAGCTTACCTTTGTCTTGGCTCAATCGATCCAGGTTCCTGTGCTGAATACGCCATGGACTAGCACGGGTGGGTGCTTGTCAGTATACCGGGCACACGCAGCAATTTAGTTTGTCAAGACCCACCTGGTTTGATCAAGGTTCTTTATTCCAGTGAAAACGATTTTTATCCAAATTCTAGAGGAGCACCAGTGTGCCCCTGGGAGCTACACCCGGGCCTGCTGAACAGCGGCTCCGGAGTTTTCATTTTCTGACTAAAATTCAACACGGAATTTCATGGATCTAAGGAAACCGTGAATTGTGGACGTACCAGATTCTCACATATTCACTGTCTAATGGAAGCTGAAGTTTCCCAGTCTGATCCGGCTGCCACTTCATTTCTGGCAATGACCATTCAATTTTGGATGTTCAGCCTTCTTCGGAATTCTCTTATACCGGCATGTTTTGCGCAACATAAAGACCACTCTGTGGAGGTTTATGTGACTCAGGACAACTCTTTATTTCAGGCGTCTAGAACAAAGGGAATTCACAGAGGTTGATGATCACTTATTAAAGTCCCGTTTCTCTATGATGCCCACTGATGACACTTCTACATCTGAGGGCAAAGAGCTCGTGCAGCATGATATTCTCATTTCAGCCACGCCGCCTGCAGTTCCTTCCTTGCAGAAAAATCTTTCCCAGTGTACTTCTTTAAAATGCTGCAAAATAGTGGGACAGAAGATTTCGGTTTAGCGTTAACTTTAAATGGTCATAGGTACAGATAGGCATGTGGGCATGTTTACTGACAGTGTTTCACTGGTCTAGGGTAAAGGGTGAAGCGCCTGGGTTCCCGTGCTTCACTACTGTATGGCCTCAAGATGATGTGTAGGCACAGCGGCAAATCCATCGGTGGCAATTCTCTCGTATTGTCATTGCGATGGGAAGATTCCTTATTCGCTAGGAAATGTTTTACCGTGGAAGACGGGTCACCACAGAGCTGTCTCTTTTGTGTTGAGACAAACTTTGCTGAATTTACCTGCCAGCAGTTGTGTGTCCTTCCTTTCTTTTAAGGCCGATGGAGACGCACGAGTGTAAGGAGAACGGTTAATGGTGGCCGTTCATAAGCCAGGATCATCAGAAACCGCAGAGTAAATTTTAGGAACGTAGACGTAGGACAGCGGAGAAAACTTCACTCAGGGACTTCAGTGAACTCTCCTTACAATGCTGAGGCCTGACACGCCTAGTGCCTGGGGGCAACCCGGCTCCTGCCCTAGGTAGTTTTGTTGAGCGTGCCTCCCTCAGGTGGTGCCTTTTCTCTCCCAGCAATATTGCTCCGTGAAATTCTGCCCATGATGAAAACTGTTTGCCATGGCTTTGTCCTTTCACCTCATTGGCCTCGTCTTTGAAGTACAAATGCTTTTCTACACGGGTGCTGCCTCCCTGAGCTTTCCTTTGTCTTGGCTCAATCGATGCAGATTCCTGTGCTGAATACGCCATGGACTAGCACAGGTGGGTTCTTGTCAGTATACCGGGCAAACGCAGCAATTTCGATTGTCAAGACCCACCTGGCTTGATCAAGGTTCTTTATTCCAGTGAAAACGATTTTTATCCAAATTCTAGAGGAGCACCAGTGTGCCTCTGGGAGCTACACCCGGGCCTGCTGAACAGCGGCTCCGGAGTTTTCATTTTCTGACTAAAATTCAACACGGAATTTCATGGACCTAAGGAAACCGTGAATTGTGGACGTACCAGATTCTCACATCTTCACTGTCTAATGGAAGCTGAAGTTTCCCAGTCTGATCCGGCTGCCACTTCATTTCTGGCAATGACCATTCAATTGTGGATGTTCAGCCTTCTTCGGAATTCTCTTATACCGGCATGTTTCCGCGCCACATAAAGACCACTCGGTGGAGGTTTATGTACTCAGGACAACTCTTTATTTCAGGCGTCTAGAACAAAGGGAATTCACAGAGGTTGATGATCACTTATTAAAGTCCCGTTTCTCTATGATGCCCACTGATGACACTTCTACATCTGAGGGCAAAGAGCTCGTGCAGCATGATATTCTCATTTCTGCCACGCCGCCTGCAGTTCCTTCCTTGCAGAAAAATCTTTCCCAGTGTACTTCTTTAAAATGCTGCAAAATAGTGGGACAGAAGATTTCGGTTTAGCGTTAACTTTAAATGGGCATAGGTACAGACAGGCATGTGGGCATGTTTACTGACAGTGTTTCACTGGTCTAGGGTAAAGGGTGAAGCGCCTGGGTTCCCGTGCTTCACTACTGTATGGCCTCAAGATGATGTGTAGGCACAGCGGCAAATCCATCGGTGGCAATTCTCTCGTATTGTCATTGCGATGGGAAGATTCCTTATTCGCTAGGAAATGTTTTACCGTGGAAGACGGGTCACCACAGAGCTGTCTCTTTTGTGTTGAGACAAACTTTGCTGAATTTACCTGCCAGCAGTTGTGTGTCCTTCCTTTCTTTTAAGGCCGATGGAGACGCACGAGTGTAAGGAGAACGGTTAATGGTGGCCGTTCATAAGCCAGGATCATCAGAAACCGCAGAGTAAATTTTAGGAACGTAGACGTAGGACAGCGGAGAAAACTTCACTCAGGGACTTCAGTGAACTCTCCTTACAATGCTGAGGCCTGACACGCCTAGTGCCTGGGGGCAACCCGGCTCCTGCCCTAGGTAGTTTTGTTGAGCGTGCCTCCCTCAGGTGGTGCCTTTTCTCTCCCAGCAATATTGCTCCGTGAAATTCTGCCCATGATGAAAACTGTTTGCCATGGCTTTGTCCTTTCACCTCATTGGCCTCGTCTTTGAAGTACAAATGCTTTTCTACACGGGTGCTGCCTCCCTGAGCTTTCCTTTGTCTTGGCTCAATCGATGCAGATTCCTGTGCTGAATACGCCATGGACTAGCACAGGTGGGTTCTTGTCAGTATACCGGGCAAACGCAGCAATTTCGATTGTCAAGACCCACCTGGCTTGATCAAGGTTCTTTATTCCAGTGAAAACGATTTTTATCCAAATTCTAGAGGAGCACCAGTGTGCCTCTGGGAGCTACACCCGGGCCTGCTGAACAGCGGCTCCGGAGTTTTCATTTTCTGACTAAAATTCAACACGGAATTTCATGGACCTAAGGAAACCGTGAATTGTGGACGTACCAGATTCTCACATCTTCACTGTCTAATGGAAGCTGAAGTTTCCCAGTCTGATCCGGCTGCCACTTCATTTCTGGCAATGACCATTCAATTGTGGATGTTCAGCCTTCTTCGGAATTCTCTTATACCGGCATGTTTCCGCGCCACATAAAGACCACTCGGTGGAGGTTTATGTGACTCAGGACAACTCTTTATTTCAGGCGTCTAGAACAAAGGGAATTCACAGAGGTTGATGATCACTTATTAAAGTCCCGTTTCTCTATGATGCCCACTGATGACACTTCTACATCTGAGGGCAAAGAGCTCGTGCAGCATGATATTCTCATTTCTGCCACGCCGCCTGCAGTTCCTTCCTTGCAGAAAAATCTTTCCCAGTGTACTTCTTTAAAATGCTGCAAAATAGTGGGACAGAAGATTTCGGTTTAGCGTTAACTTTAAATGGGCATAGGTACAGACAGGCATGTGGGCATGTTTACTGACAGTGTTTCACTGGTCTAGGGTAAAGGGTGAAGCGCCTGGGTTCCCGTGCTTCACTACTGTATGGCCTCAAGATGATGTGTAGGCACAGCGGCAAATCCATCGGTGGCAATTCTCTCGTATTGTCATTGCGATGGGAAGATTCCTTATTCGCTAGGAAATGTTTTACCGTGGAAGACGGGTCACCACAGAGCTGTCTCTTTTGTGTTGAGACAAACTTTGCTGAATTTACCTGCCAGCAGTTGTGTGTCCTTCCTTTCTTTTAAGGCCGATGGAGACGCACGAGTGTAAGGAGAACGGTTAATGGTGGCCGTTCATAAGCCAGGATCATCAGAAACCGCAGAGTAAATTTTAGGAACGTAGACGTAGGACAGCGGAGAAAACTTCACTCAGGGACTTCAGTGAACTCTCCTTACAATGCTGAGGCCTGACACGCCTAGTGCCTGGGGGCAACCCGGCTCCTGCCCTAGGTAGTTTTGTTGAGCGTGCCTCCCTCAGGTGGTGCCTTTTCTCTCCCAGCAATATTGCTCCGTGAAATTCTGCCCATGATGAAAACTGTTTGCCATGGCTTTGTCCTTTCACCTCATTGGCCTCGTCTTTGAAGTACAAATGCTTTTCTACACGGGTGCTGCCTCCCTGAGCTTTCCTTTGTCTTGGCTCAATCGATGCAGATTCCTGTGCTGAATACGCCATGGACTAGCACAGGTGGGTTCTTGTCAGTATACCGGGCAAACGCAGCAATTTCGATTGTCAAGACCCACCTGGCTTGATCAAGGTTCTTTATTCCAGTGAAAACGATTTTTATCCAAATTCTAGAGGAGCACCAGTGTGCCTCTGGGAGCTACACCCGGGCCTGCTGAACAGCGGCTCCGGAGTTTTCATTTTCTGACTAAAATTCAACACGGAATTTCATGGACCTAAGGAAACCGTGAATTGTGGACGTACCAGATTCTCACATCTTCACTGTCTAATGGAAGCTGAAGTTTCCCAGTCTGATCCGGCTGCCACTTCATTTCTGGCAATGACCATTCAATTGTGGATGTTCAGCCTTCTTCGGAATTCTCTTATACCGGCATGTTTCCGCGCCACATAAAGACCACTCGGTGGAGGTTTATGTGACTCAGGACAACTCTTTATTTCAGGCGTCTAGAACAAAGGGAATTCACAGAGGTTGATGATCACTTATTAAAGTCCCGTTTCTCTATGATGCCCACTGATGACACTTCTACATCTGAGGGCAAAGAGCTCGTGCAGCATGATATTCTCATTTCTGCCACGCCGCCTGCAGTTCCTTCCTTGCAGAAAAATCTTTCCCAGTGTACTTCTTTAAAATGCTGCAAAATAGTGGGACAGAAGATTTCGGTTTAGCGTTAACTTTAAATGGGCATAGGTACAGACAGGCATGTGGGCATGTTTACTGACAGTGTTTCACTGGTCTAGGGTAAAGGGTGAAGCGCCTGGGTTCCCGTGCTTCACTACTGTATGGCCTCAAGATGATGTGTAGGCACAGCGGCAAATCCATCGGTGGCAATTCTCTCGTATTGTCATTGCGATGGGAAGATTCCTTATTCGCTAGGAAATGTTTTACCGTGGAAGACGGGTCACCACAGAGCTGTCTCTTTTGTGTTGAGACAAACTTTGCTGAATTTACCTGCCAGCAGTTGTGTGTCCTTCCTTTCTTTTAAGGCCGATGGAGACGCACGAGTGTAAGGAGAACGGTTAATGGTGGCCGTTCATAAGCCAGGATCATCAGAAACCGCAGAGTAAATTTTAGGAACGTAGACGTAGGACAGCGGAGAAAACTTCACTCAGGGACTTCAGTGAACTCTCCTTACAATGCTGAGGCCTGACACGCCTAGTGCCTGGGGGCAACCCGGCTCCTGCCCTAGGTAGTTTTGTTGAGCGTGCCTCCCTCAGGTGGTGCCTTTTCTCTCCCAGCAATATTGCTCCGTGAAATTCTGCCCATGATGAAAACTGTTTGCCATGGCTTTGTCCTTTCACCTCATTGGCCTCGTCTTTGAAGTACAAATGCTTTTCTACACGGGTGCTGCCTCCCTGAGCTTTCCTTTGTCTTGGCTCAATCGATGCAGATTCCTGTGCTGAATACGCCATGGACTAGCACAGGTGGGTTCTTGTCAGTATACCGGGCAAACGCAGCAATTTCGATTGTCAAGACCCACCTGGCTTGATCAAGGTTCTTTATTCCAGTGAAAACGATTTTTATCCAAATTCTAGAGGAGCACCAGTGTGCCTCTGGGAGCTACACCCGGGCCTGCTGAACAGCGGCTCCGGAGTTTTCATTTTCTGACTAAAATTCAACACGGAATTTCATGGACCTAAGGAAACCGTGAATTGTGGACGTACCAGATTCTCACATCTTCACTGTCTAATGGAAGCTGAAGTTTCCCAGTCTGATCCGGCTGCCACTTCATTTCTGGCAATGACCATTCAATTGTGGATGTTCAGCCTTCTTCGGAATTCTCTTATACCGGCATGTTTCCGCGCCACATAAAGACCACTCGGTGGAGGTTTATGTGACTCAGGACAACTCTTTATTTCAGGCGTCTAGAACAAAGGGAATTCACAGAGGTTGATGATCACTTATTAAAGTCCCGTTTCTCTATGATGCCCACTGATGACACTTCTACATCTGAGGGCAAAGAGCTCGTGCAGCATGATATTCTCATTTCTGCCACGCCGCCTGCAGTTCCTTCCTTGCAGAAAAATCTTTCCCAGTGTACTTCTTTAAAATGCTGCAAAATAGTGGGACAGAAGATTTCGGTTTAGCGTTAACTTTAAATGGGCATAGGTACAGACAGGCATGTGGGCATGTTTACTGACAGTGTTTCACTGGTCTAGGGTAAAGGGTGAAGCGCCTGGGTTCCCGTGCTTCACTACTGTATGGCCTCAAGATGATGTGTAGGCACAGCGGCAAATCCATCGGTGGCAATTCTCTCGTATTGTCATTGCGATGGGAAGATTCCTTATTCGCTAGGAAATGTTTTACCGTGGAAGACGGGTCACCACAGAGCTGTCTCTTTTGTGTTGAGACAAACTTTGCTGAATTTACCTGCCAGCAGTTGTGTGTCCTTCCTTTCTTTTAAGGCCGATGGAGACGCACGAGTGTAAGGAGAACGGTTAATGGTGGCCGTTCATAAGCCAGGATCATCAGAAACCGCAGAGTAAATTTTAGGAACGTAGACGTAGGACAGCGGAGAAAACTTCACTCAGGGACTTCAGTGAACTCTCCTTACAATGCTGAGGCCTGACACGCCTAGTGCCTGGGGGCAACCCGGCTCCTGCCCTAGGTAGTTTTGTTGAGCGTGCCTCCCTCAGGTGGTGCCTTTTCTCTCCCAGCAATATTGCTCCGTGAAATTCTGCCCATGATGAAAACTGTTTGCCATGGCTTTGTCCTTTCACCTCATTGGCCTCGTCTTTGAAGTACAAATGCTTTTCTACACGGGTGCTGCCTCCCTGAGCTTTCCTTTGTCTTGGCTCAATCGATGCAGATTCCTGTGCTGAATACGCCATGGACTAGCACAGGTGGGTTCTTGTCAGTATACCGGGCAAACGCAGCAATTTCGATTGTCAAGACCCACCTGGCTTGATCAAGGTTCTTTATTCCAGTGAAAACGATTTTTATCCAAATTCTAGAGGAGCACCAGTGTGCCTCTGGGAGCTACACCCGGGCCTGCTGAACAGCGGCTCCGGAGTTTTCATTTTCTGACTAAAATTCAACACGGAATTTCATGGACCTAAGGAAACCGTGAATTGTGGACGTACCAGATTCTCACATCTTCACTGTCTAATGGAAGCTGAAGTTTCCCAGTCTGATCCGGCTGCCACTTCATTTCTGGCAATGACCATTCAATTGTGGATGTTCAGCCTTCTTCGGAATTCTCTTATACCGGCATGTTTCCGCGCCACATAAAGACCACTCGGTGGAGGTTTATGTGACTCAGGACAACTCTTTATTTCAGGCGTCTAGAACAAAGGGAATTCACAGAGGTTGATGATCACTTATTAAAGTCCCGTTTCTCTATGATGCCCACTGATGACACTTCTACATCTGAGGGCAAAGAGCTCGTGCAGCATGATATTCTCATTTCTGCCACGCCGCCTGCAGTTCCTTCCTTGCAGAAAAATCTTTCCCAGTGTACTTCTTTAAAATGCTGCAAAATAGTGGGACAGAAGATTTCGGTTTAGCGTTAACTTTAAATGGGCATAGGTACAGACAGGCATGTGGGCATGTTTACTGACAGTGTTTCACTGGTCTAGGGTAAAGGGTGAAGCGCCTGGGTTCCCGTGCTTCACTACTGTATGGCCTCAAGATGATGTGTAGGCACAGCGGCAAATCCATCGGTGGCAATTCTCTCGTATTGTCATTGCGATGGGAAGATTCCTTATTCGCTAGGAAATGTTTTACCGTGGAAGACGGGTCACCACAGAGCTGTCTCTTTTGTGTTGAGACAAACTTTGCTGAATTTACCTGCCAGCAGTTGTGTGTCCTTCCTTTCTTTTAAGGCCGATGGAGACGCACGAGTGTAAGGAGAACGGTTAATGGTGGCCGTTCATAAGCCAGGATCATCAGAAACCGCAGAGTAAATTTTAGGAACGTAGACGTAGGACAGCGGAGAAAACTTCACTCAGGGACTTCAGTGAACTCTCCTTACAATGCTGAGGCCTGACACGCCTAGTGCCTGGGGGCAACCCGGCTCCTGCCCTAGGTAGTTTTGTTGAGCGTGCCTCCCTCAGGTGGTGCCTTTTCTCTCCCAGCAATATTGCTCCGTGAAATTCTGCCCATGATGAAAACTGTTTGCCATGGCTTTGTCCTTTCACCTCATTGGCCTCGTCTTTGAAGTACAAATGCTTTTCTACACGGGTGCTGCCTCCCTGAGCTTTCCTTTGTCTTGGCTCAATCGATGCAGATTCCTGTGCTGAATACGCCATGGACTAGCACAGGTGGGTTCTTGTCAGTATACCGGGCAAACGCAGCAATTTCGATTGTCAAGACCCACCTGGCTTGATCAAGGTTCTTTATTCCAGTGAAAACGATTTTTATCCAAATTCTAGAGGAGCACCAGTGTGCCTCTGGGAGCTACACCCGGGCCTGCTGAACAGCGGCTCCGGAGTTTTCATTTTCTGACTAAAATTCAACACGGAATTTCATGGACCTAAGGAAACCGTGAATTGTGGACGTACCAGATTCTCACATCTTCACTGTCTAATGGAAGCTGAAGTTTCCCAGTCTGATCCGGCTGCCACTTCATTTCTGGCAATGACCATTCAATTGTGGATGTTCAGCCTTCTTCGGAATTCTCTTATACCGGCATGTTTCCGCGCCACATAAAGACCACTCGGTGGAGGTTTATGTGACTCAGGACAACTCTTTATTTCAGGCGTCTAGAACAAAGGGAATTCACAGAGGTTGATGATCACTTATTAAAGTCCCGTTTCTCTATGATGCCCACTGATGACACTTCTACATCTGAGGGCAAAGAGCTCGTGCAGCATGATATTCTCATTTCTGCCACGCCGCCTGCAGTTCCTTCCTTGCAGAAAAATCTTTCCCAGTGTACTTCTTTAAAATGCTGCAAAATAGTGGGACAGAAGATTTCGGTTTAGCGTTAACTTTAAATGGGCATAGGTACAGACAGGCATGTGGGCATGTTTACTGACAGTGTTTCACTGGTCTAGGGTAAAGGGTGAAGCGCCTGGGTTCCCGTGCTTCACTACTGTATGGCCTCAAGATGATGTGTAGGCACAGCGGCAAATCCATCGGTGGCAATTCTCTCGTATTGTCATTGCGATGGGAAGATTCCTTATTCGCTAGGAAATGTTTTACCGTGGAAGACGGGTCACCACAGAGCTGTCTCTTTTGTGTTGAGACAAACTTTGCTGAATTTACCTGCCAGCAGTTGTGTGTCCTTCCTTTCTTTTAAGGCCGATGGAGACGCACGAGTGTAAGGAGAACGGTTAATGGTGGCCGTTCATAAGCCAGGATCATCAGAAACCGCAGAGTAAATTTTAGGAACGTAGACGTAGGACAGCGGAGAAAACTTCACTCAGGGACTTCAGTGAACTCTCCTTACAATGCTGAGGCCTGACACGCCTAGTGCCTGGGGGCAACCCGGCTCCTGCCCTAGGTAGTTTTGTTGAGCGTGCCTCCCTCAGGTGGTGCCTTTTCTCTCCCAGCAATATTGCTCCGTGAAATTCTGCCCATGATGAAAACTGTTTGCCATGGCTTTGTCCTTTCACCTCATTGGCCTCGTCTTTGAAGTACAAATGCTTTTCTACACGGGTGCTGCCTCCCTGAGCTTTCCTTTGTCTTGGCTCAATCGATGCAGATTCCTGTGCTGAATACGCCATGGACTAGCACAGGTGGGTTCTTGTCAGTATACCGGGCAAACGCAGCAATTTCGATTGTCAAGACCCACCTGGCTTGATCAAGGTTCTTTATTCCAGTGAAAACGATTTTTATCCAAATTCTAGAGGAGCACCAGTGTGCCTCTGGGAGCTACACCCGGGCCTGCTGAACAGCGGCTCCGGAGTTTTCATTTTCTGACTAAAATTCAACACGGAATTTCATGGACCTAAGGAAACCGTGAATTGTGGACGTACCAGATTCTCACATCTTCACTGTCTAATGGAAGCTGAAGTTTCCCAGTCTGATCCGGCTGCCACTTCATTTCTGGCAATGACCATTCAATTGTGGATGTTCAGCCTTCTTCGGAATTCTCTTATACCGGCATGTTTCCGCGCCACATAAAGACCACTCGGTGGAGGTTTATGTGACTCAGGACAACTCTTTATTTCAGGCGTCTAGAACAAAGGGAATTCACAGAGGTTGATGATCACTTATTAAAGTCCCGTTTCTCTATGATGCCCACTGATGACACTTCTACATCTGAGGGCAAAGAGCTCGTGCAGCATGATATTCTCATTTCTGCCACGCCGCCTGCAGTTCCTTCCTTGCAGAAAAATCTTTCCCAGTGTACTTCTTTAAAATGCTGCAAAATAGTGGGACAGAAGATTTCGGTTTAGCGTTAACTTTAAATGGGCATAGGTACAGACAGGCATGTGGGCATGTTTACTGACAGTGTTTCACTGGTCTAGGGTAAAGGGTGAAGCGCCTGGGTTCCCGTGCTTCACTACTGTATGGCCTCAAGATGATGTGTAGGCACAGCGGCAAATCCATCGGTGGCAATTCTCTCGTATTGTCATTGCGATGGGAAGATTCCTTATTCGCTAGGAAATGTTTTACCGTGGAAGACGGGTCACCACAGAGCTGTCTCTTTTGTGTTGAGACAAACTTTGCTGAATTTACCTGCCAGCAGTTGTGTGTCCTTCCTTTCTTTTAAGGCCGATGGAGACGCACGAGTGTAAGGAGAACGGTTAATGGTGGCCGTTCATAAGCCAGGATCATCAGAAACCGCAGAGTAAATTTTAGGAACGTAGACGTAGGACAGCGGAGAAAACTTCACTCAGGGACTTCAGTGAACTCTCCTTACAATGCTGAGGCCTGACACGCCTAGTGCCTGGGGGCAACCCGGCTCCTGCCCTAGGTAGTTTTGTTGAGCGTGCCTCCCTCAGGTGGTGCCTTTTCTCTCCCAGCAATATTGCTCCGTGAAATTCTGCCCATGATGAAAACTGTTTGCCATGGCTTTGTCCTTTCACCTCATTGGCCTCGTCTTTGAAGTACAAATGCTTTTCTACACGGGTGCTGCCTCCCTGAGCTTTCCTTTGTCTTGGCTCAATCGATGCAGATTCCTGTGCTGAATACGCCATGGACTAGCACAGGTGGGTTCTTGTCAGTATACCGGGCAAACGCAGCAATTTCGATTGTCAAGACCCACCTGGCTTGATCAAGGTTCTTTATTCCAGTGAAAACGATTTTTATCCAAATTCTAGAGGAGCACCAGTGTGCCTCTGGGAGCTACACCCGGGCCTGCTGAACAGCGGCTCCGGAGTTTTCATTTTCTGACTAAAATTCAACACGGAATTTCATGGACCTAAGGAAACCGTGAATTGTGGACGTACCAGATTCTCACATCTTCACTGTCTAATGGAAGCTGAAGTTTCCCAGTCTGATCCGGCTGCCACTTCATTTCTGGCAATGACCATTCAATTGTGGATGTTCAGCCTTCTTCGGAATTCTCTTATACCGGCATGTTTCCGCGCCACATAAAGACCACTCGGTGGAGGTTTATGTGACTCAGGACAACTCTTTATTTCAGGCGTCTAGAACAAAGGGAATTCACAGAGGTTGATGATCACTTATTAAAGTCCCGTTTCTCTATGATGCCCACTGATGACACTTCTACATCTGAGGGCAAAGAGCTCGTGCAGCATGATATTCTCATTTCTGCCACGCCGCCTGCAGTTCCTTCCTTGCAGAAAAATCTTTCCCAGTGTACTTCTTTAAAATGCTGCAAAATAGTGGGACAGAAGATTTCGGTTTAGCGTTAACTTTAAATGGGCATAGGTACAGACAGGCATGTGGGCATGTTTACTGACAGTGTTTCACTGGTCTAGGGTAAAGGGTGAAGCGCCTGGGTTCCCGTGCTTCACTACTGTATGGCCTCAAGATGATGTGTAGGCACAGCGGCAAATCCATCGGTGGCAATTCTCTCGTATTGTCATTGCGATGGGAAGATTCCTTATTCGCTAGGAAATGTTTTACCGTGGAAGACGGGTCACCACAGAGCTGTCTCTTTTGTGTTGAGACAAACTTTGCTGAATTTACCTGCCAGCAGTTGTGTGTCCTTCCTTTCTTTTAAGGCCGATGGAGACGCACGAGTGTAAGGAGAACGGTTAATGGTGGCCGTTCATAAGCCAGGATCATCAGAAACCGCAGAGTAAATTTTAGGAACGTAGACGTAGGACAGCGGAGAAAACTTCACTCAGGGACTTCAGTGAACTCTCCTTACAATGCTGAGGCCTGACACGCCTAGTGCCTGGGGGCAACCCGGCTCCTGCCCTAGGTAGTTTTGTTGAGCGTGCCTCCCTCAGGTGGTGCCTTTTCTCTCCCAGCAATATTGCTCCGTGAAATTCTGCCCATGATGAAAACTGTTTGCCATGGCTTTGTCCTTTCACCTCATTGGCCTCGTCTTTGAAGTACAAATGCTTTTCTACACGGGTGCTGCCTCCCTGAGCTTTCCTTTGTCTTGGCTCAATCGATGCAGATTCCTGTGCTGAATACGCCATGGACTAGCACAGGTGGGTTCTTGTCAGTATACCGGGCAAACGCAGCAATTTCGATTGTCAAGACCCACCTGGCTTGATCAAGGTTCTTTATTCCAGTGAAAACGATTTTTATCCAAATTCTAGAGGAGCACCAGTGTGCCTCTGGGAGCTACACCCGGGCCTGCTGAACAGCGGCTCCGGAGTTTTCATTTTCTGACTAAAATTCAACACGGAATTTCATGGACCTAAGGAAACCGTGAATTGTGGACGTACCAGATTCTCACATCTTCACTGTCTAATGGAAGCTGAAGTTTCCCAGTCTGATCCGGCTGCCACTTCATTTCTGGCAATGACCATTCAATTGTGGATGTTCAGCCTTCTTCGGAATTCTCTTATACCGGCATGTTTCCGCGCCACATAAAGACCACTCGGTGGAGGTTTATGTGACTCAGGACAACTCTTTATTTCAGGCGTCTAGAACAAAGGGAATTCACAGAGGTTGATGATCACTTATTAAAGTCCCGTTTCTCTATGATGCCCACTGATGACACTTCTACATCTGAGGGCAAAGAGCTCGTGCAGCATGATATTCTCATTTCTGCCACGCCGCCTGCAGTTCCTTCCTTGCAGAAAAATCTTTCCCAGTGTACTTCTTTAAAATGCTGCAAAATAGTGGGACAGAAGATTTCGGTTTAGCGTTAACTTTAAATGGGCATAGGTACAGACAGGCATGTGGGCATGTTTACTGACAGTGTTTCACTGGTCTAGGGTAAAGGGTGAAGCGCCTGGGTTCCCGTGCTTCACTACTGTATGGCCTCAAGATGATGTGTAGGCACAGCGGCAAATCCATCGGTGGCAATTCTCTCGTATTGTCATTGCGATGGGAAGATTCCTTATTCGCTAGGAAATGTTTTACCGTGGAAGACGGGTCACCACAGAGCTGTCTCTTTTGTGTTGAGACAAACTTTGCTGAATTTACCTGCCAGCAGTTGTGTGTCCTTCCTTTCTTTTAAGGCCGATGGAGACGCACGAGTGTAAGGAGAACGGTTAATGGTGGCCGTTCATAAGCCAGGATCATCAGAAACCGCAGAGTAAATTTTAGGAACGTAGACGTAGGACAGCGGAGAAAACTTCACTCAGGGACTTCAGTGAACTCTCCTTACAATGCTGAGGCCTGACACGCCTAGTGCCTGGGGGCAACCCGGCTCCTGCCCTAGGTAGTTTTGTTGAGCGTGCCTCCCTCAGGTGGTGCCTTTTCTCTCCCAGCAATATTGCTCCGTGAAATTCTGCCCATGATGAAAACTGTTTGCCATGGCTTTGTCCTTTCACCTCATTGGCCTCGTCTTTGAAGTACAAATGCTTTTCTACACGGGTGCTGCCTCCCTGAGCTTTCCTTTGTCTTGGCTCAATCGATGCAGATTCCTGTGCTGAATACGCCATGGACTAGCACAGGTGGGTTCTTGTCAGTATACCGGGCAAACGCAGCAATTTCGATTGTCAAGACCCACCTGGCTTGATCAAGGTTCTTTATTCCAGTGAAAACGATTTTTATCCAAATTCTAGAGGAGCACCAGTGTGCCTCTGGGAGCTACACCCGGGCCTGCTGAACAGCGGCTCCGGAGTTTTCATTTTCTGACTAAAATTCAACACGGAATTTCATGGACCTAAGGAAACCGTGAATTGTGGACGTACCAGATTCTCACATCTTCACTGTCTAATGGAAGCTGAAGTTTCCCAGTCTGATCCGGCTGCCACTTCATTTCTGGCAATGACCATTCAATTGTGGATGTTCAGCCTTCTTCGGAATTCTCTTATACCGGCATGTTTCCGCGCCACATAAAGACCACTCGGTGGAGGTTTATGTGACTCAGGACAACTCTTTATTTCAGGCGTCTAGAACAAAGGGAATTCACAGAGGTTGATGATCACTTATTAAAGTCCCGTTTCTCTATGATGCCCACTGATGACACTTCTACATCTGAGGGCAAAGAGCTCGTGCAGCATGATATTCTCATTTCTGCCACGCCGCCTGCAGTTCCTTCCTTGCAGAAAAATCTTTCCCAGTGTACTTCTTTAAAATGCTGCAAAATAGTGGGACAGAAGATTTCGGTTTAGCGTTAACTTTAAATGGGCATAGGTACAGACAGGCATGTGGGCATGTTTACTGACAGTGTTTCACTGGTCTAGGGTAAAGGGTGAAGCGCCTGGGTTCCCGTGCTTCACTACTGTATGGCCTCAAGATGATGTGTAGGCACAGCGGCAAATCCATCGGTGGCAATTCTCTCGTATTGTCATTGCGATGGGAAGATTCCTTATTCGCTAGGAAATGTTTTACCGTGGAAGACGGGTCACCACAGAGCTGTCTCTTTTGTGTTGAGACAAACTTTGCTGAATTTACCTGCCAGCAGTTGTGTGTCCTTCCTTTCTTTTAAGGCCGATGGAGACGCACGAGTGTAAGGAGAACGGTTAATGGTGGCCGTTCATAAGCCAGGATCATCAGAAACCGCAGAGTAAATTTTAGGAACGTAGACGTAGGACAGCGGAGAAAACTTCACTCAGGGACTTCAGTGAACTCTCCTTACAATGCTGAGGCCTGACACGCCTAGTGCCTGGGGGCAACCCGGCTCCTGCCCTAGGTAGTTTTGTTGAGCGTGCCTCCCTCAGGTGGTGCCTTTTCTCTCCCAGCAATATTGCTCCGTGAAATTCTGCCCATGATGAAAACTGTTTGCCATGGCTTTGTCCTTTCACCTCATTGGCCTCGTCTTTGAAGTACAAATGCTTTTCTACACGGGTGCTGCCTCCCTGAGCTTTCCTTTGTCTTGGCTCAATCGATGCAGATTCCTGTGCTGAATACGCCATGGACTAGCACAGGTGGGTTCTTGTCAGTATACCGGGCAAACGCAGCAATTTCGATTGTCAAGACCCACCTGGCTTGATCAAGGTTCTTTATTCCAGTGAAAACGATTTTTATCCAAATTCTAGAGGAGCACCAGTGTGCCTCTGGGAGCTACACCCGGGCCTGCTGAACAGCGGCTCCGGAGTTTTCATTTTCTGACTAAAATTCAACACGGAATTTCATGGATCTAAGGAAACCGTGAATTGTGGACGTACCAGATTCTCACATCTTCACTGTCTAATGGAAGCTGAAGTTTCCCAGTCTGATCCGGCTGCCACTTCATTTCTGGCAATGATCATTCAATTGTGGATGTTCAGCCTTCTTCGGAATTCTCTTATACCGGCATGTTTCCGCGCCACATAAAGACCACTCGGTGGAGGTTTATGTGACTCAGGACAACTCTTTATTTCAGGCGTCTAGAACAAAGGGAATTCACAGAGGTTGATGATCACTTATTAAAGTCCCGTTTCTCTATGATGCCCATTGATGACACTTCTACATCTGAGGGCAAAGAGCTCGTGCAGCATGATATTCTCATTTCAGCCACGCCGCCTGCAGTTCCTTCCTTGCAGAAAAATCTTTCCCAGTGTACTTCTATAAAATGCTGCAAAATAGTGGGACAGAAGATTTCGGTTTAGCGTTAACTTTAAACGGGCATAGGTACAGGCATGTGGGCATGTTTAGAGACAGTGTTTCACTGGTCTAGGGTTAAGGGTGAAGCGCCTGGGTTCCCGTGCTTCACTACTGTATGGCGTCAAGATGATGTTTGTAGGCACAGCGGCAAATCCATCGGTGGCAATTCTCTCATATTGTCATTGCGATGGGAAGATTCCTTATTCGTTAGGAAATGTTTTACCATGGAAGACGGGTCACCACAGAGCTATCTCTTTTGTGTTGAGACAAACTTTGCTGAATTTACCTGCCAGCAGTTGCGTGTCCTCCCTTTCTTTTAAGGCCGATGGAGACGCACGAGTGTAAGGAGAACGGTGAATTGTGGCCGTTCATAAGCCAGGATCATCAGAAACCGCAGAGTAAATTTTAGGAACGTAGACGTAGGACAGCGGAGAAAACTTCACTCAGGGATTTCAGTGAACTCTCCATACAATGCTTAGGCCTGACACGCCTAGTGCCTGGGGGAAACCCGGCTCCTGCCCTAGGTAGTTTTGTTGAGCGTGCCTACCTCACGTGGTGCCTTTTCTCTCCCAGCAATATTGCTCCGTGAAATTCTGCCGATGATGAAAACTGTTTGCCATGGCTTTGTCCTTTCACCTCATGGCCTCATCTTTGAAGTACAAATGCTTTTCTACACGGGTGCTGCCTCTCTGAGCTTACCTTTGTCTTGGCTCAATCGATCCAGGTTCCTGTGCTGAATACGCCATGGACTAGCACGGGTGGGTGCTTGTCAGTATACCGGGCACACGCAGCAATTTAGTTTGTCAAGACCCACCTGGTTTGATCAAGGTTCTTTATTCCAGTGAAAACGATTTTTATCCAAATTCTAGAGGAGCACCAGTGTGCCCCTGGGAGCTACACCCGGGCCTGCTGAACAGCGGCTCCGGAGTTTTCATTTTCTGACTAAAATTCAACACGGAATTTCATGGATCTAAGGAAACCGTGAATTGTGGACGTACCAGATTCTCACATCTTCACTGTCTAATGGAAGCTGAAGTTTCCCAGTCTGATCCGGATGCCACTTCATTTCTGGCAATGACCATTCAATTGTGGATGTTCAGCCTTCTTCGGAATTCTCTTATACCGCCATGTTTCCGCGCCACATAAAGACCACTCTGTGGAGGTTTATGTGACTCAGGACAACTCTTTATTTCAGGCGTCTAGAACAAAGGGAATTCACAGAGGTTGATGATCACTTATTAAAGTCCCGTTTCTCTATGATGCCCACTGATGACACTTCTACATCTGAGGGCAAAGAGCTCGTGCAGCATGATATTCTCATTTCAGCCACGCCGCCTGCAGTTCCTTCCTTGCAGAAAAATCTTTCCCAGTGTACTTCTTTAAAATGCTGCAAAATAGTGGGACAGAAGATTTCGGTTTAGCGTTAACTTTAAATGGTCATAGGTACAGACAGGCATGTGGGCATGTTTACTGACAGTGTTTCACTGGTCTAGGGTAAAGGGTGAAGCGCCTGGGTTCCCGTGCTTCACTACTGTATGGCCTCAAGATGATGTGTAGGCACAGCGGCAAATCCATCGGTGGCAATTCTCTCGTATTGTCATTGCGATGGGAAGATTCCTTATTCGCTAGGAAATGTTTTACCGTGGAAGACGGGTCACCACAGAGCTGTCTCTTTTGTGTTGAGACAAACTTTGCTGAATTTACCTGCCAGCAGTTGTGTGTCCTTCCTTTCTTTTAAGGCCGATGGAGACGCACGAGTGTAAGGAGAACGGTTAATGGTGGCCGTTCATAAGCCAGGATCATCAGAAACCGCAGAGTAAATTTTAGGAACGTAGACGTAGGACAGCGGAGAAAACTTCACTCAGGGACTTCAGTGAACTCTCCTTACAATGCTGAGGCCTGACACGCCTAGTGCCTGGGGGCAACCCGGTTCCTGCCCTAGGTAGTTTTGTTGAGCGTGCCTCCCTCAGGTGGTGCCTTTTCTCTCCCAGCAATATTGCTCCGTGAAATTCTGCCCATGATGAAAACTGTTTGCCATGGCTTTGTCCTTTCACCTCATTGGCCTCGTCTTTGAAGTACAAATGCTTTTCTACACGGGTGCTGCCTCCCTGAGCTTTCCTTTGTCTTGGCTCAATCGATGCAGATTCCTGTGCTGAATACGCCATGGACTAGCACAAGTGGGTTCTTGTCAGTATACCGGGCAAACGCAGCAATTTCGATTGTCAAGACCCACCTGGCTTGATCAAGGTTCTTTATTCCAGTGAAAACGATTTTTATCCAAATTCTAGAGGAGCACCAGTGTGCCTCTGGGAGCTACACCCGGGCCTGCTGAACAGCGGCTCCGGAGTTTTCATTTTCTGACTAAAACTCAACACGGAATTTCATGGATCTAAGGAAACCGTGAATTGTGGACGTACCAGATTCTCACATCTTCACTGTCTAATGGAAGCTGAAGTTTCCCAGTCTGATCTGGCTGCCACTTCATTTCTGGCAATGATCATTCAATTGTGGATGTTCAGCCTTCTTCGGAATTCTTATACCGGCATGTTTCCGCGCCACATAAAGACCACTCGGTGGAGGTTTATGTGACTCAGGACAACTCTTTATTTCAGGCGTCTAGAACAAAGGGAATTCACAGAGGTTGATGATCACTTATTAAAGTCCCGTTTCTCTATGATGCCCACTGATGACACTTCTACATCTGAGGGCAAAGAGCTCGTGCAGCATGATATTCTCATTTCAGCCACGCCGCCTGCAGTTCCTTCCTTGCAGAAAAATCTTTCCCAGTGTACTTCTTTAAAATGCTGCAAAATAGTGGGACAGAAGATTTCGGTTTAGCGTTAACTTTAAATGGGCATAGGTACAGGCATGTGGGCATGTTTAGAGACAGTGTTTCACTGGTCTAGGGTAAAGGGTGAAACGCCTGGGTTCCCGTGCTTCACTACTGTATGGCCTCAAGATGATGTGTAGGCACAGCGGCAAATCCATCGGTGGCAATTCTCTCGTATTGTCATTGCGATGGGAAGATTCCTTATTCGCTAGGAAATGTTTTACCGTGGAAGACGGGTCACCACAGAGCTGTCTCTTTTGTGTTGAGACAAACTTTGCTGAATTTACCTGCCAGCAGTTGCGTGTCATTCCTTTCTTTTAAGGCCGATGGAGACGCACAAGTGTAAGGAGAAAGGTTAATGGTGGCCGTTCATAAGCCAGGATCATCAGAAACCGCAGAGTAAATTTTAGGAACGTAGACGTAGGACAGCGGAGAAAACTTCACTCAGGGACTTCAGGGAACTCTCCTTACAATGCTGAGGCCTGACACGCCTAGTGCCTGGGGGCAACCCGGCTCCTGCCCTAGGTAGTTTTGTTGAGCGTGCCTCCCTCAGGTGGTGCCTTTTCTCTCCCAGCAATATTGCTCCGTGAAATTCTGCCCATGATGAAAACTGTTTGCCATGGCTTTGTCCTTTCACCTCATTGGCCTCATCTTGTAAGTACAAATGCTTTTCTACACGGGTGCTGCCTCCCTGATCTTTCCTTTGTCTTGGCTCAATCGATCCAGGTTCCTATGCTGAATACGCCATGGACTAGCACGGGTGGGTGCTTGTCAGTATACCGGACACACGCAGCAATTTAGTTTGTCAAGACCCACCTGGCTTGATCAAGGTTCTTTATTCCAGTGAAAACGATTTTTATCCAAATTCTAGAGGAGCACCAGTGTGCCTCTGGGAGCTACACCCGGGCCTGCTGAACAGCGGCTCCGGAGTTTTCATTTTCTGACTAAAATTCAGCACGGAATTTCATGGATCTAAGGAAACCGTGAATTGTGGACGTACCAGATTCTCACATCTTCATTGTCTAATGGAAGCTGAAGTTTCCCAGTCTGATCCGGCTGCCACTTCATTTCTGGCAATGACCATTCAATTGTGGACGTTCAGCCTTCTTCGGAATTCACTTATACAGGCATGTTCCCGTGCCACATTAAGACCTCTAGGTGGAGGTTTATGTGACTCAGACAACTCTTTATTTCAGGCGTCTAGAACAAAGGGAATTCACAGAGGTTGATGATCACGTATTAAAGTCCCGTTTCTCTATGATGCCCACTGATGACACTTCTACATCTGAGGGCAAAGAGCTCGTGCAGCATGATATTCTCATTTCAGCCACGCCGCCTGCAGTTCCTTCCTTGCAGAAAAATCTTTCCCAGTGTACTTCTTTAAAATGCTGCAAAATAGTGGGACAGAAGATTTCGGTTTAGCGTTAAGTTTAAATGGGCATAGGTACAGGCATGTGGGCATGTTTAGAGACAGTGTTTCACTGGTCTAGGGTAAAGGGTGAAGCGCCTGGGTTCCCGTGCTTCACTACTGTATGGCCTCAAGATGATGTGTAGGCACAGCGGCAAATCCATCGGTGGCAATTCTCTCGTATTGTCATTGCGATGGGAAGATTCCTTATTCGCTAGGAAATGTTTTACCGTGGAAGACGGGTCACCACAGAGCTGTCTCTTTTGTGTTGAGACAAACTTTGCTGAATTTACCTGCCAGCAGTTGCGTGTCCTCCCTTTCTTTTAAGGCCGATGGAGACGCACGAGTGTAAGGAGAACGGTGAATGGTGGCCGTTCATAAGCCAGGATCATCAGAAACCGCAGAGTAAATTTTAGGAACGTAGACGTAGGACAGCGGAGCAAACTTCACTCAGGGACTTCAGTGAACTCTCCTTACAATGCTGAGACTTGACACGCCTAGTGCCTGGGGCTAACCCGGCTCCTGCCCTAGGTAGTTTTGTTGAGCGTGCCTCCCTCAGGTGGTGCCTTTTCTCTCCCAGCAATATTGCTCCGTGAAATTCTGCCCATGATGAAAACTGTTTGCCATGGCTTTGTCCTTTCACCTCATTGGCCTCATCTTGTAAGTACAAATGCTTTTCTACACGGGTGCTGCCTCCCTGATCTTTCCTTTGTCTTGGCTCAATCGATCCAGGTTCCTATGCTGAATACGCCATGGACTAGCACGGGTGGGTGCTTGTCAGTATACCGGACACACGCAGCAATGTAGTTTGTCAAGACCCACCTGGCTTGATCAAGGTTCTTTATTCCAGTGAAAACGATTTTTATCCAAATTCTAGAGGAGCACCAGTGTGCCTCTGGGAGCTACACCCGGGCCTGCTGAACAGCGGCTCTGGAGTTTTCATTTTCTGACTAAAATTCAACACGGAATTTCATGGATCTAAGGAAACCGTGAATTGTGGACGTACCAGATTCTCACATCTTCACTGTCTAATGGAAGCTGAAGTTTCCCAGACTGATCCGGCTGCCACTTCATTTCTGGCAATGATCATTCAATTGTGGATGTTCAGCCTTCTTCGGAATTCTCTTATACCGGCATGTTCCCGCGCCACAAAAAGACCACTCTGTGGAGGTTTATGTGACTCAGGACAACTCTTTATTTCAGGCGTCTAGAACAAAGGGAATTCACAGAGGTTGATTATCACTTATTAAAGTCCCGTTTCTCTATGATGCCCACTGATGACACTTCTACATCTCAGGGCAAAGAGCTCGTGCAGCATGATATTCTCATTTCAGCCACGCCGCCTGCAGTTCCTTCCTTGCAGAAAAATCTTTCCCAGTGTACTTCTTTAAAATGCTGCAAAATAGTGGGACAGAAGATTTCGGTTTAGCGTTAACTTTAAATGGGCATAGGTACAGGCATGTGGGCATGTTTAGAGACAGTGTTTCACTGGTCTAGGGTAAAGGGTGAAGCGCCTGGGTTCCCGTGCTTCACTACTGTATGGCCTCAAGATGATGTGTAGGCACAGCGGCAAATCCATCGGTGGCAATTCTCTCGTATTGTCATTGCGATGGGAAGATTCCTTATTCGCTAGGAAATGTTTTACCATGGAAGACGGGTCACCACAGAGCTGTCTCTTTTGTGTTGAGACAAACTTTGCTGAATTTACCTGCCAGCAGTTGCGTGTCCTCCCTTTCTTTTAAGGCCGATGGAGACGCACGAGTGTAAGGAGAACGGTTAATGGTGGCCGTTCATAAGCCAGGAGCATCAGAAACCGCAGAGTAAATTTTAGGAACGTAGACGTAGGACAGCGGAGAAAACTTCACTCAGGGACTTCAGTGAACTCTCCTTACAATGCTGAGGCCTGACACGCCTAGTGCCTGGGGGCAAACCGGCTCCTACCCTAGGTAGTTTTGTTGAGCGTGCCTCCCTCAGGTGGTGCCTTTTCTCTCCCAGCAATATTGCTCCGTGAAATTCTGCCCATGATGAAAACTGTTTGCCATGGCTTTGTCCTTTCACCTCATTGGCCTCATCTTTGAAGTACAAATGCTTTTCTACACGGGTGCTGCCTCCCTGAGTTTTCCTTTGTCTTGGCTCAATCGATGCAGATTCCTGTGCTGAATACGCCATGGACTAGCACAGGTGGGTTCTTGTCAGTATACCGGGCAAACGCAGCAATTTCGATTGTCAAGACCCACCTGGCTTGATCAAGGTTCTTTATTTCAGTGAAAACGATTTTTATCCAAATTCTAGAGGAGCACCAGTGTGCCTCTGGGAGCTACACCCGGGCCTGCTGAACAGCGGCTCCGGAGTTTTCATTTTCTGACTAAAATTCAACACGGAATTTCATGGATCTAAAGAAACCGTGAATTGTGGACGTACCAGATTCTCACATCTTCACTGTCTAATGGAAGCTGAAGTTTCCCAGTCTGATCCGGCTGCCACTTCATTTCTGGCAATGACCATTCACTTGTTCACTTTGATAGTCCAAGTGCCCGCTATTTAACCTAGATCTTCCAAGTGCCCGCTAGTTACCTAGATTGTCCAAGTGCCCGCTAGTTAACCTACATAGTCCAAGGGCCCACTAATTAACCTAGATCGTCCAAGGGCCCCCTAGTTAGCCTACATAGTCAAAGTGCCCACTACGTGACCTTGATAGTCCAAGTGCCTGTTCGGTAACCTAGATAGTCCAAGTGCCCTTTAGGGAACCTAGATAGTCCAAGGGCCCGCTATTAAACCTACATAGTCCATGGGCCCGCTAGTTAACCTTCTTAGTGCAAGTGTCCGCTACTTAACCTACATATTCCAAGTGCCCGCTAGTTAACCTAAATAATCTAAGTGCCCGTTGGCTAACCTAGATAGTCCAAGTGCCTGCTAGGTAACCTACATAGTGCAAGTGTCCGCTAGTTAACCTATATATTCCAAGTGCCCGCTAGTTAACATAGATAGTCCAAGTGCCCTCTAGTTAACCTACATAGTCCAAGTGCCGCTATGTAACCTAGATAGTTCATGTACCCGCAAGGTAACCTAGATCATCAAAGGGCCCCCTAGTTAGCCTACATAGTCCAAGTGCCCGCTAGGTAACCTAGATAGTCCAAGTGCCTGCTAGGTAACCTACATAGTGCAAGTGTCAGCTAGTTAACCTACATATTCCTAGTGCCCGCTAGTTAACATAGATAGCCCAAGTGCCCGCTAGGGAACTTACATAGTCCAAGTGCCCGATAGGTAACCTAGATAGTTCAAGTACCCGCTAGGTAACCTAGATCATCAAAGGGCCCCCTAGTTAGCCTACATAGTCCAAGTGCCCGCTAGGTTACCTAGATAGTCCAAGTGCCCTTTAGGGAACCTCGATAGTCCAAGTGCCCTTTAGGGAACCTAGATAGTCCAAGGGCCCGCTAGTAAACCTACATAGTCCTTGGGCCCGCTAGTTAACCTACATATTCCAAGTGCCCGCTAGTTAACCTACATAATCTAAGTGCCCGTTGGCTAACCTAGATAGTTCAAGGGCCCGCTAGTTGACCTACATAGTCAAAGTGCCAGCTAGGTAACCTACGTAGTACAAGTGCCCGCTAGGGAACCTAGATAGTCCTAGTGCCTATTAGCTAACCTAGATAGTCCAAGTGGCGGACAGGTAACCTACATAATCCAAGTGCCCGTTCGTTAACCTAGATAATCCAAGTGCCCGTTCGTTAACCGAGATAATGCAAGTGCCCACTAGGTAACCTAGACAGTCCAAGTGCCCGCTAGTTAACCTACAAAGTCCAAGTGCCCTATAGGGAACCTACATAATCCAAGTTCCCGCTAGGCAACCTACATAGTCCAAGTGCCCGATAGTTAACCTAGATATTCAAAGTGCCTGCTAAGTAACCTAGATAGTCCAAGTGCCCGCTAGGTAACCTACATAGTCCAAGTGCCCACTAGGTAACCTACATAGTCCAAGTGCCCGCTAGGTAACCTAAATAGTCCAAATGCCTGCTAGGGAAACTACATAGTACAAGTGCCCGCTAGGTAACCTAGATAGTTCAAGTACCCGCTAGGTAACCTAGATCATCAAAGGGCCCCCTAGTTAGCCTACATAGTCCAAGTGCCCGCTAGGTAACCTAGATAGTCCAAGTGCCTGCTAGGTAACCTACATAGTGCAAGTGTCAGCTTGTTAACCTACATATTCCTAGTGCCCGCTAGTTAACATAGATAGTCCAAGTGCCCGCTAGGGAACGTATATAGTCCAGGGGCCCGATAGGTAACCTAGATAGTTCAAGTACCCTCTAGGTAACCTAGATCATCAAAGGGCCCCCTAGTTAGCCTACATAGTCCAAGTGCCCGCTAGGTAACCTAGATAGTCCAAGTGCCCTTTAGGGAACCTAGATAGTCCAAGGGCCCGCTAGTAAACCTACATAGTCCATGGGCCCGCTAGTTAACCTACATATTCCAAGTGCCCGCTAGTTAACCTACATAATCTAAGTGCCCGTTGGCTAACCTAGATAGTCCAAGGGCCCGCTAGTTGACCTACATAGTCAAAGTGCCAGCTAGGTAACCTACGTAGTACAAGTGCCCGCTAGGGAACCTAGATAGTCCAAGTGCCTGTTAGCTAACCTAGATAGTCCAAGTGGCGGCCAGATAACCTACATAATCCAAGTGCCCGTTCGTTAACCTAGATAATCCAAGTGCCCGTTCGTTAACCGAGATAATCCAAGTGCCCACTAGGTAACCTAGACAGTCCAAGTGCCCGCTAGTTAACCTACAAAGTCCAAGTGCCCTATAGGGAACCTACATAATCCAAGTGCCCGCTAGGCAACCTACATAGTCCAAGTGCCCGTTAGTTAACCTAGATAGTCAAAGTGCCTGCTAGGTAACCTAGATAGTCCAAGTGCCCGCTAGGTAACCTACATAGTCCAAGTGCCCGCTAGGTAACCTACATAGTCCATGTGCCCGCTAGTTAACCAAGATAGTCAAAGTGTCTGCTAGTAAACCTACATAATCCATGGGCCCGCTAGTTAGCCTACATAGTGCAAGGGTCCGCTAGTTAACCTACATCGTCCAAGGGCCCGCTAGTTAACCTAGATAGTCCAAGTGCCCGCTAGTTAACCTACATAGTCTAAGTGCCCGCTAGTAACCTAGACAATTAAAGTGACCACTAGGTTACCTACATAGTCCAAGTGCCCGTTCGTTAACCTACATAGTCCAAGTGCCCGCTAGGTAAGCAATATAGCCCAAATGCAAGCTAGGGGCCCTAATATTCCAAATGCCCGCTAGTTAACCTAGATGGTCCAAGTGCTCGCTAGTTAACCTAGATAGTCCAAGTGCCCGCTAGTTAACCTAGATAGACCAAGTGCCCGCTAGGGAACGTAACTAGTCCAAGTACCCGCTAGAAACGTACATAGTCCAAGTGCCCGCTAGGTAACGTACATAGTCCAAGTGCCCGCTAGGTAACGTAGATAGTCCAAGTGCCCGCTAGGGAACGTACATAGTCTAAGTGCCCGCTAGGTAACCTAGATAGTCCTAGGGCCCGCTAGTTAACCTACATAGTCCAAGTGCCTGCTAGGTAACCTAGATAGTCCAAGTGCCCACTAGTTACCCTACATCGTCCAGGTTCCCCCGAGGTAACCTAGATAGTCCAAGGGCCCGCTAGGTAACCTACATAGTCCAAATGCCTGATAGGGAACCTATATAGTCCAAGTGCCTGCTAGGTAACCTACATAGTCCAAGTGCCCGCTAACTAACCTACATATTCCAAGTTCCCGCTAGTTAACCTACATAATCTAAGTGCCCGTTGGCTAACCTAGATAGTCCAAGGGCCCGCTAGTTGACCTACATAGTGCAAGGGCCCGCTAGTTAACCTAGATCGTGCAAGTGTCCGCTAGTTAGCCTATAAAGTCCAAGTGCCCGCTCTTTAACCTATATACCAAGTGCCCGCTACGAAACCTAGATAGTCCAAGGGCACGCTAGTTAACCTACATAGTTCAAGTGCCCGCTAGGCACCCTAGAGAGTCCAAGTGCCCACTAAGGAACCTACATAGTCCAAGTGCACGCTAGTTAACCTATATAGTCCAAGTTCCCGCTAGTTAACCTAGATATTCCAAGTGCCTGCTAGGTAACCTACATAGTGCAAGTGTCCGCTAGTTAACCTACATAGTCCAAGTGCCCGCTAGTTAACCTAGATAGTTCAAGTACCCGCTGGGTAACCTAGATAGTCCAAGGGCCCCCTAGTTAGCCCTCATAGTCCAAGGGCCCGCTATGTAACCAGGATAGTCCAAGTTCCCGCTAGGTAACCTAGATAGTCCAAGTGCCCGTTACCTAACCTAGATAGTCCAAGTGCCCGCTAGGCAACCTACATAGTCCAAGAGCCCGTTCGTTAACCTAGAAGTCCAAGTGCCCGCTAGGTAACCTAGACAGTCCAAGTGCCCGCTAGGTTACCTGCATCTTCCAAGTGCCCATTCGTTAACCTAGATAGTCCAAGTGCCCACAAGGTAACCTACATAGTCCAAGTGCCCGCTAGGTAACCTTTATAGTCCAAGTGCCCGCTAGGTAACCTAGATAGTCCTAGGGCCCGCTAGTTAACCTACCTAGTCCAAGGGCTCACTTGTTCACTTTGATAGTCCAAGTGCCCGCTAGTTAACCTAGATCTTCCAAGTGTCCGCTAGTTAACCTAGATTGTCCAAGTGCCCGCTAGTTAACCTACATAGTCCAAGGGCCCACTAGTTAACCTAGATAGTCCAAGTGTCCTCTAGTTAACCTACATAGTCCAAGTGCCCGCTAGTTAACCTATATACCAGTGCCCACTACGTAACCTAGATATTCCAAGGGTACGCTAGTTAACCTATATCGTCCAAGTGCCCGCTAGCCAACCTAGATAGTCCAAGTGCCCGCTAAGGAACCTACATAATCCAAGTGCACACTAGTTATCCTAGAGAGTCCAAGTTCCCACTAGTTAACCTAGATAGTCCAAGTGCCTGCTAGGTAACCTACATAGTGCAAGTGTCCGCTAGTTAACCCACATATTCCAAGTGCCCGCTAGTTAAAATAGATAGTCCAAGTGCCGGCTAGGGAACGTACATAGTCCAAGTGCCCGCTAGGTAACCTAGATACTGCAAGTGCGCGCTAGTTAACCTAGATAGTTCAGGTACCCGCTAGGTAACCTAGATCGTCCAAGGGCCCCCTAGTTAGCCTACATATTCCAAGTGCCCGCTAGGCAACCTAGATAATCCAAGTGCCCGTTCGTTAACCTAGATAGTCCAAGTGCCCTTTAGGGAACCTAGATAGTTCAAGTACCCGCTAGGTAACCTAGATCATCAAAGGGCCCCCTAGTTAGCCTACATAGTCCAAGTGCCCGCTAGGTAACCTAGATAGTCCAAGTGCCCTTTAGGGAACCTAGATAGTCCAAGTGCCCTTTAGGGAACCTAGATAGTCCATGGGCCCGCTAGTTAACCTTCATAGTGCAAGTGTCCGCTACTTTACCTACATATTCCAAGTGCCCGCTAGTTAACCTACATAATCTAAGGGCCCGTTGGCTAACCTAGATAGTCCAAGGGCCCGCTAGTTGACCTACATAGTCCAAGTGCCCGCTAGTTAACCTAGATTGTCCAAGTGCCTGCTAGGTAACCTATATAGTGCAAGTGTCCGCTAGATAACCTACATATTCCAAGTGCCCGCTAGTTAACATAGATAGTCCAAGTGCCCTCTAGTTAACCTACATAGTCCAAGTGCCGCTATGTAACCTAGATAGTCAAAGTGCCCATTCGTTAACCTAGATAGTCCAAGTGCCCGCTAGGTAACCTAGATAGTTCAAGTACCCGCTAGGTAACCTAGATCATCAAAGGGCCCCCTAGTTAGCCTACATATTCCAAGTGCCCGCTAGTTAACATAGATAGTCCAAGTGCCCTCTAGTTAACCTACATAGTCCAAGTGCCGCTATGTAACCTAGATAGTCAAAGTGCCCATTCGTTAACCTAGATAGTCCAAGTGCCCGTTACCTAACCTAGATATTCCAAGTGCCCGCTAGGCAACCTACATAGTCCAAGAGCCCGTTCGTTAACCTAGAAGTCCAAGTGCCCGCTAGGTAACCTAGACAGTCCAAGTGCCCGCTAGGTTACCTGCATATTCCAAGTGCCCATTCGTTAACCTAGATAGTCCAAGTGCCCGCTAGGTAACCTAGATAGTTCAAGTACCCGCTAGGTAACCTAGATCATCAAAGGGCCCCCTAGTTAGCCTACATAGTCCAAGTGCCCGCTAGGTAACCTAGATAGTCCAAGTGCCCTTTAGGGAACCTAGATAGTCCAAGTGCCCTTTAGGGAACCTAGATAGTCCAAGGGCCCGCTAGTAAACCTACATATTCTAACTTCCCGCTAGTTAACCTACATAATCTAAGTGCCCGTTGGCTAACCTAGATAGTCCAAGGGCCCCCTAGTTGACCTACGTATTCAAAGTGCCATCTAGGTAACCTAGGTAGTACAAGTGGCCGCTAGGGAACCTAGATGTTCCAAGTGCCTGTTAGCAAACCTAGATCGTCCAAGTGGCAGCAAGGTAACCTACATAGACCAAGTGCCCGTTCGTTAACCTAGATAATCCAAGTGCCCGTTCATTAACCGAGATAATCCAAGTGCCCACTAGGTAACCTAGACAGTCCAAGTGCCCGCTAGTTAACCTACAAAGTCCAAGTGCCCTATAGGGAACCTACATAATCCAAGTGCCCGCTAGGCAACCTACATAGTCCAAGTGCCCGTTAGTTAACCTAGATAGTCAAAGTGCCTGCTAGGTAACCTAGATAGTCCAAGTGCCCGCTAGGTAACCTAAATAGTCCAAATACCTGCTAGGGAAACTACATAGTCCAAGTGCCCGCTAGTTAACCTAGATAGTCCAAGTGCCTGCTAGTAAACCTACATAATCCATGGGCCCGCTAGTTAACCTACATAGTGCAAGGGCCCGCTAGTTAACCTAGATCGTGCAAGTGTCCGCTAGTTATCCTATATAGTCCAAGTGCCCGCTCTTTAACCTATATACCAAGTGCCCGCTACGTAACCTAGATAGTCCAAGGGCACGCTAGTTAACCTACATAGTGCAAGTGTCCGCTAGGCAACCTAGATAGTCCAAGTGCCCGCTAAGGAACCTACATAGTCCAAGTGCACGCTAGTTAACCTATATAGTCCAAGTGCCCGCTAGTTAACCTAGATAGTCCAAGTGCCTGCTAGGTAACCTACATAGTGCAAGTGTCCGCTAGTTAACCTACATAGTCCAAGTGCCCGCTAGTTAACTTAGATAGTTCAAGTACCCGCTAGGTAACCTAGATAGTCTAAGGGCCCCCTAGTTTGCCTACATAGTCCAAGTTCCCGTTAGGTAACCTAGATAGTCCAAGTGCCTTTTCGGTAACCTAGATAGTCCAAGTGCCCTTTAGGGAACCTAGATAGTCGAAGGGCCCGCAAGTAAACCTACATATTCCATGGGCCCGCTAGTTAACCTACATATTCCACGTGCCCGCTAGTTAACCTACATAATCTAAGTGCCCGTTAGCTAACCTAGATAGTCCAAGGGCCCGCTAGTTGACCTACATAATCCAAGTGCTAGCTAGGTATCCTAGATAGTACAAGTGCCCGCTAGGTAACCTAGATAGTCCAAGTGCCCGTTAGTTAACCTAGATAGTCCAAGTGCCCGCTAAGGAACCTACATAGTCCAAGTGCACGCTAGTTAACCTATATAGTCCAAGTGCCCGCTAGTTAACCTAGATAGTCCAAGTGCCTGCTAGGTATCCTACATAGTGCAAGTGTCCGCTAGTTAACCTACATAGTCCAAGTGCCCGCTAGTTAACTTAGATAGTTCAAGTACCCGCTAGGTAACCTATATAGTCCAAGGGCCCCCTAGTTTGCCTACATAGTCCAAGTGCCCGCTAGGTAACCTAGATAGTCCAAGTGCCTTTTCGGTAACCTAGATAGTCCAAGTGCCCTTTAGGGAACCTAGATAGTCGAAGGGCCCGCAAGTAAACCTACATATTCCATGGGCCCGCTAGTTAACCTACATATTCCAAGTGCCCGCTAGTTAACCTACATAATCTAAGTGCCCGTTAGCTAACCTAGATAGTCCTAGGGCCCGCTAGTTGACCTACATAGTCCAAGTGCCAGCTAGGTATCCTAGATAGTACAAGTGCCCGCTAGGTAACCTAGATTGTCCAAGTGCCAGTTTGTTAACCTAGATAGTGCAAGTGCCCACTAGGGGACGTACTTATTCGATGTGCCCATTAGCTAACCTAGATAGTCCAAGTGCCCGCTAGTTAACATTGATCATCCAAGTGCCCGCTAGTTAACCTAGATAGTCCAAGTGCCCTCTAGTTAACCTAGATCGTCCAAGTGCCCGCAAGATAACCTACATAGTCCAAAGGCACGATAGTTAACCTACATAGTCCAAGGTCCGCTAGTTAACCTAGATAGTCCAAGTGCTCGCTAGTTAACCTACATAGTACAAGGGCCCACTAGTTGACCTAGATAGTCCAAGTGCGCGCTATCTAACCTAGATAGTCCAAGTGCCCGCTATCTAACCTAGATAGTCCAAGTGCCCGCTAGGTAACCTACGTAGTCCAAATATCCGATGGGGATCCTACATAGTCCAAGTGCCCGCTAGGTAACCTACATTGTCCAAGTTCCCGTACCTTAACCTAGATAGTCCAAGTGCCCCCTGGGTAACCTAGACTGTCCAAGTGCCCGCTAGGTTACCTACATAGTCCAAGTGCCCGTTCGTTAACCTAGATAGTCCAAGTGCCCGCTAGGAAACCTACATAGTCCAAGGGCCCGCTAGGTAACCTAGATAGTCCAAGTGTCCGCTAGATAACCTAGAGTCCAAGTGCTCGCTAGTTAACCTACATAGTCCAAGTGCCGCTATGTAACCTAGATAGTCCAAGTGCCCGTTAGGTAACCTAGATAGTCCAAGTGCCCGCTAGGTAACTTACATTGTCCAAGTTCCCGCTAGGTAACCTAGATAGTCCAAGTGCCCGTTACCCAACCTAGATATTCCAAATGCCCGCTAGGCAACCTACATAGTCCAAGAGCCCGTTCGTTAACCTAGAAGTCCAAGTGCCCGCTAGGTAACCTAGACAGTCCAAGTGCCCGCTAGGTTACCTGCATATTCCAAGTGCCCATTCGTTAACCTAGATAGTCCAAGTGCCCACTAGGTAACCTACATAGTCCAAGTGCCTGCTAGGTAACCTACATAGTCCAAGTGCCCGCTAGGTAACCTAGATAGTCCAAGGGCCCGCTAGTTAACCTACCTAGTCCAAGGGATCACTTGTTCACTTTGATAGTCCAAGTGCCCGCTAGTTAACCTAGATCTTCAAGTGCCCGCTAGTTACCTAGATTGTCCAAGTGCCCGCTAGTTAACCTACATAGTCCAAGGGCCCACTAGTTAACCTAGATAGTCCAAGTGTCCTCTAGTTAATGTACATAGTCCATGTGCCCGCTAGTTAACCTATATACCAAGTGCCCGCTACGTAACCTAGATAGTCCAAGGGCCTGCTAGTTAACCTACCTAGTCCAAGCGCTCACTTGTTCACTTTGATAGTCCAAGTGCCCCCTAGTTAACCTAGATCTTCCTAGTGCCCGCTAGTTACCTAGATTGTCCAAGTGCCCGCTAGTTAACCTACATAGTCCAAGGGCCCACTAATTAACCTAGATCGTCCAAGGGCCCCCTAGCTAGCCTATATAGTCCAAGTGCCCACTAGGTAATCTAGATAGTCCAAGTGCCTGTTCGGTAACCTAGATAGTCCAAGTGCCCTTTAGGGAACCTAGATAGTCCAAGGGCCCGCTAGTAAACCTACATAGTCCATGGGCCCGCTAGTTAACCTTCTTAGTGCAAGTGTCCGCTACTTAACCTACATATTCCAAGTGCCCGCTAGTTAACCTACATAATCTAAGTGCCCGTTGGCTAACCTAGATAGCCCAAGTGCCTGCTAGGTAACCTACATAGTGCAAGTGTCCGCTAGTTAACCTATATATTCCAAGTGCCCGCTAGTTAACATAGATAGTCCAAGTGCCCGCTAGGCAACGTACATAATACAAGTGCCCGCTAGGTAACCTAGATAGTTGAAGTACCCGCTAGGTAACCTAGATCATCAAAGGGCCCCCTAGTTAGCCTACATAGTCCAATTGCCCGCTAGGTAACCTAGATAGTCCAAGTGCCTGCTAGGTAACCTACAAAGTCAAAGTGTCCACTAGGTAACCTAGATAGTCCAAGGGCCCGCTAGTTAACCTACATAGTCCAAGTGCCCGGTAGTTAACTTACATAGTTCAAGTGTCCGTAGGGAATATACAGAGTCCAAGTGCCCGCTAGGGAACCTACATTGTCAAAGTACCCGCTAGTTAATCTACATAGTTCAAGGGCCCGCTAGGTAACCTAGATAGTCCAAGTGCCCTTTAGGGAACCTAGATAGTCCAAGTGTCCGCTAATTAACCTACATAGTACAAGTGCCCGCTTGGGTACCTAGATAGTCTAAGTGCCCACTCTGGAACCTACATAGTCCAAGTGACTGCTAGGGAACCTACATAGTCCAAGTGCCCGCTCTGGAACATACATAGTCCAAGTGCCTGCTAGGGAATCTACATAGTCCAAGGGCCCGCTAGTTAAAGTAGATAGTCCAAGTGCCGCTAGTTAATCTACATAGTCCAAGGGCCCACTAGTTAACCTACATAGTCTAAGTACCCGCTAGTTAACCTAGATCGACCAAGTGCCCACTAGGTAACCTACATAGTCCAAGGGCCTGCTAGTTAACCTACATAGTCCAAGTGCCCGCTGGTTAACCTAGATAGTCCAAGTGCCCGCTAGGTAACCAATATTGTCCAAATGCCCGCTAGGGGCCCTAATAGTCCATATGCCCGCTAGTTAACCTAGATAGTCCAAGTGCTCGCTAGTTAACCTAGATAGACCAAGTGCCCGCTAGGGAACCTATCTAGTCCAAGTACCCGCTAGGAAACGTACATAGTCCAAGTGCCCGCTAGGTAACGTACGTAGTCCAAGTGCCCGCTAGGTAACGTAGATAGTCCAAGTGCCCACTAGTTCACCTACATAGTCCACGTTCCCCCTAGGTAACCTAGATAGTCCAAGTGCCCGCTAGGTTACCTACATAGTCCAAATGCCCGTTCGGTAACCTATATAGGGCAAGTGCCCGGTAGTTAACCTACATATTTCAAGTGCCCGCTAGGTAACCTAGATAGTCCAGGGGCCCGCTAGTTAACCTACATAGTCCAAGGGCTCACTTGTTAACTTTGATAGTCCAAGTGCCAGCTAGTTAACCTAGATCGTCCAAGTGCCCACTAGGTAACCTACATAGTCCAAGTGCCCTCTAGGTAACCTATATAGTCCAAGTGCCCGCTAGGTAACCTAGATAGTCCAAAGGCCCGCTAGTTAACCTACATAGTCCAAGGGCTCACTTGTTAACTTTGATAGTCCAAGTGCCCGCTAGTTAACCTAGATCGTCCAAGTGCCCGCTAGTTAAACTAGATTGTCCAAGTGCCCGCTAGTTAACCTACATAGTCCAAGGGCCCACTAGTTAACCTAGATAATCCAAGTGTCCTCTAGTTAACCTACATAGTCCAAGTGCCCGCTAGTTAACCTATATACCAAGTGCCCACTACGTATTCTAGATAGTCCAAGGGCACGCTTGTTAACCTACATAGTCCAAGTGCCCGCTAGGCAACCTAGATAGTCCAAGTGCCCGCTAAGGAACCTACATAGTCCAAGTGCACGCTAGTTAACCTAGATAGTCCAAGTGCCTGCTAGGTAACCTACATAGTGCAAGTGTCCACTAGTTAACCTACATATTCCAAGTGCCCGCTAGTTAACATAGATAGTCCAAGTGGCCCCTAGGGAACTTACATAGTCCAAGTGGCCGCTAGGTAACCTAGATAGTGCAAGTGCCCGCTAGTTAACCTAGATAGTTCAAGTACCCGCTAGGTAACCTAGATCGTCCAAGGGCCCCCTAGTTAGCCTACATAGTCCAAGTGCCCGCTAGATAACCTAGATAGTCCAAGTGCCCGTTCGGTAACCTAGATAGTCCAAGTGCCCTTTAGGGAACCTCGATAGTCCAAGGGCGCGCTAGTAAACCTACATAGTCCATGGGCGCGCTAGGTAACCTACATTGTGCAAGTGTCCGCTAGTTAACCTACATATTCCATGTGCCCGCTATTTAATCTACATAATCTAAGTGCCAGCTAGGTAACCTAGATAGTACAAGTGCCCGCTAGGGAATCTAGATAGTCCTAGTGCCTGTTAGATAACCTAGATAGTCCAAGTGGCGGCTAGGTAACCTACATAGTCCAAGTGCCCGTTCGTTAACCTAGATAATCCAAGTGCCGCTAGGTAACCAGGACAGTCCAAGTGTCCTCTAGTTTACCTACATAGTCCAAGTGCCCGATAGGGAACCTACATAATACAAGTGCCCGCTAGGCAACCTACATACTCCAAGTGGCCGTTAGTTAACCTAGATAGTCAAAGTGCCTGCTAGGTAACCTAGATAGTCCAAGTGCCCGCTAGGTAACCTACATAGTCCAAGTGCCCGCTAGGTAACCTAAATAGTCCAAATGCCTGCTAGGGAAACTACATAGTGCAAGTGCCTGCTAGTTAACCTAGATAGTCCAAGTGCCTGCTAGTAAACCTACATAATCCATGGGCCCGCTAGTTAACCTACATAGTGCAAGGGCCCGCTAGTTAACCTAGATCGTGCAAGAGTCCGCTAGTTAACCTATATAGTCCAAGTGCCCGCTAGTTAACCTATATACCAAGTTCCCGCTACGTAACCTAGATAGTACAAGGGCACGTTAGTTAACCTACATAGTACAAGTGCCCGCTAGGCAACCTAGGTAGTCCAAGTTCGCGCTAAGGAACCTACATAGTCCAAGTGCACGCTAGTTAACCTAGATAGTCCAAGTGCCCGCTATTTAACCTAGATAGTCCAAGTGCCTGCTAGGTAACCTACATAGTGCAAGTGTCCGCTAGTTAACCTACATATTCCAAGTGCCCGCTAGTTAACATAGATAGTCCAAGTGCCGGCTAGGGAACGTACATAGTCCAAGTGCCCGCTAGTTAACGTAGGTAGTTCAAGTACCCGCTAGGTAACCCAGATAGTCCAAGGGCCCCCTAGTTAGCCTACATAGTCAAAGTGCCCGCTAGGTAACCTAGATAGTCCAAGTGCCCTTTAGGGAACCTAGATAGTCCAAGGGCCCGCAAGTAAACCTACATAGTCCAAGGGCCTGCTAGTTAACCTACATATTCCTAGTGCCCGCTAGTTAACCTACATAATCTAAGTGCCCGTTATCTAACCTATATAGTCCAAGTGCCCGCTAGTTGACCTACATAGTCCAAGGGCCACCTAGGTATCCTAGATAGTACAAGTGCCCGCTAGGGAACCTCAATAGTCCAAGTGCCTGTTAGCTAACCAAGATAGTCCAAATGGCGGCTAGGTAACCTAAATAGTCCAAGTGCCCGATAGGGAATCTACATAATCCAAGTGCCCGCTAGGGAACCTACATAGTCCAAGTGCCTGCTAGGCAACCTACATAGTCCAAGTGCCCATTAGTTAACCTAGATAGTTAAAGTGCCTGCTAGGTAACCTAGATAGTCCAAGTGCTCGCTAGGTAACCTACATAGTCCAAATGCCCGCTAGGGAAACTACATAGTCCAAGTGCGCGCTAGTTAACCTAGATAGTCCAAGTGCCTGCTAGTAAACCTACATAATCCATGGGCCCGCTAGTTAACCTACATAGTGCAAGGACCCGCTAGTTAACCTAGATCATGCAAGTGTCCGCTAATTATCCTACATAGTCCAAGTGACGGCTAGGGATCCTTCATAATCCAACTGCCTGCTAGTTAACCTAGATAGTCCAAGTGCCCGCTAGTTAACCTAGATAGTCCTAGTGCCCGTTTGTTAACCTAGATAGTACAAGTGCCCACTAGGGGACGTACATAGTCCAAGTGCCTGCTATGCAACCTAGATAGTCCAAGTGCCCGCTAGGTAACCTACATAGTCCAAGGGCTCACTTGTTAACTTTGATAGTCCAAGTGCCCGCTAGTTAACCTAGATCGTCCAAGTGCCCACTAGGTAACCTACATAGTCCAAGTGCCCTCTAGGTAACCTATATAGTCCAAGTGCCCGCTAGGTAACCTAGATAGTCCAAAGGCCCGCTAGTTAACCTACATAGTCCAAGGGCTCACTTGTTAACTTTGATAGTCCAAGTGCCCGCTAGTTAACCTAGATCGTCCAAGTGCCCGCTAGTTAAACTAGATTGTCCAAGTGCCCGCTAGTTAACCTACATAGTCCAAGGGCCCAATAGTTAACCTAGATAATCCAAGTGTCCTCTAGTTAACCTACATAGTCCAAGTGCCCGCTAGTTAACCTATATACCAAGTGCCCACTACGTATTCTAGATAGTCCAAGGGCACGCTTGTTAACCTACATAGTCC
Source organism: Tenrec ecaudatus (assembly GCF_050624435.1). Taxonomy (NCBI): domain Eukaryota; kingdom Metazoa; phylum Chordata; class Mammalia; order Afrosoricida; family Tenrecidae; genus Tenrec; species Tenrec ecaudatus. The sequence continues at coordinate 2,537,894 of NW_027457652.1, forward strand.
AAGTGCCCGCTAGGCAACCTAGATAGTCCAAGTGCCCGCTAAGGAACCTACATAGTCCAAGTGCACGCTAGTTAACCTAGATAGTCCAAGTGCCTGCTAGGTAACCTACATAGTGCAAGTGTCCACTAGTTAACCTACATATTCCAAGTGCCCGCTAGTTAACATAGATAGTCCAAGTGGCCCCTAGGGAACTTACATAGTCCAAGTGGCCGCTAGGTAACCTAGATAGTGCAAGTGCCCGCTAGTTAACCTAGATAGTTCAAGTACCCGCTAGGTAACCTAGATCGTCCAAGGGCCCCCTAGTTAGCCTACATAGTCCAAGTGCCCGCTAGATAACCTAGATAGTCCAAGTGCCCGTTCGGTAACCTAGATAGTCCAAGTGCCCTTTAGGGAACCTCGATAGTCCAAGGGCGCGCTAGTAAACCTACATAGTCCATGGGCGCACTAGGTAACCTACATTGTGCAAGTGTCCGCTAGTTAACCTACATATTCCAAGTGCCCGCTATTTAATCTACATAATCTAAGTGCCAGCTAGGTAACCTAGATAGTACAAGTGCCCGCTAGGGAATCTAGATAGTCCTAGTGCCTGTTAGATAACCTAGATAGTCCAAGTGGCGGCTAGGTAACCTACATAGTCCAAGTGCCCGTTCGTTAACCTAGATAATCCAAGTGCCGCTAGGTAACCAGGACAGTCCAAGTGTCCGCTAGTTTACCTACATAGTCCAAGTGCCCGGTAGGGAACCTACATAATACAAGTGCCCGCTAGGCAACCTACATACTCCAAGTGGCCGTTAGTTAACCTAGATAGTCAAAGTGCCTGCTAGGTAACCTAGATAGTCCAAGTGCCCGCTAGGTAACCTACATAGTCCAAGTGCCCGCTAGGTAACCTAAATAGTCCAAATGCCTGCTAGGGAAACTACATAGTGCAAGTGCCCGCTAGTTAACCTAGATAGTCCAAGTGCCTGCTAGTAAACCTACATAATCCATGGGCCCGCTAGTTAACCTACATAGTGCAAGGGCCCGCTAGTTAACCTAGATCGTGCAAGAGTCCGCTAGTTAGCCTATATAGTCCAAGTGCCCGCTAGTTAACCTAGACAGATAAAGTGCCCGCTAGGGAACCTATCTGGTCCAAGTATCCGCTAGGACACGTACATAGTCCAAGTGCCCGCTAGGTAACGTACATAGTCCAAGTGCCCGCTAGGTAACGTAGATAGTCCAAGTGCCTGCTAGGGAACGTACATAGTCCAAGTGCACGCTAGGTAACCTAGATAGTCCAAGTGCCCGCTAGTTAACCTACATAGTCCAAGTGCCTGCTAGGTTACATAGATAGTCCACGTGCCCACTACTTAACCTACATAGTCCAGGTTCCCCCTAGGTAACCTAGATACTCCAAGGGCCCGCTAGGTAACCTACATTCACCAAGTGCCCGATAGGGAACCTACATAGTCCAAGTTCCCGCTAGGTAACATAGATATTTCAAGTGCCAGCTAGGTAACCTAGATAGTCCAAGTGCCCGCTTGGTAACCTACAAAGTCTAAGTGCCCGCTAGGTAATCTATATAGTCCAAATGACCGCTAGGGAGCCTACATAGTCCAAATGCCTGCTAGGTAACCTAGATAGTCTAAGGGCCCTCTAGGTAACCTACATAGTCCTAGTGTCCCCTAGTTAACCTACATTTTCCAAGTGCCCGTTAGGGAACATACATAGTCCAAATGCCCGCTAGGTAACCTACATAGTCCAAATGCCCTCTAGTTATTCTACATAGTCCAAGTGCACGATAGGGAACCTACATAATCCAAGTGCCCGCTAGGGAACGTACATAGTCCAAGTGCCCGTTAGGTAACCTAGAAAGTCCAAATGCCCGCCAGGAAACCCACATAGTCCAAGTGCCCGCTAGGGAACTTACATAGTCCAAGGGCCCGCTAGGAACCTACACAGTCCAAGTGCCCGTTAGTTAACCTAGATAGTCCAAGGGCCTGCTTGGTAACCTAGATAGTCCAACAGCCCGGTAGGTAACCTACATACTCCAAGATCCCGCTATAACGTAGATAGTTCAAGCGCCAGCTAGGTAACCTAGATAGTCCATGTGCGGCTAGGTAACCTACAAAGTCAAAGTGCCTGCTAGGTAATCTATATAGTCCAAATGCCCGCTAGGGCATCTACATAGTCCAATTGCCCGCTAGTTAACGTAGATAGTCCAAGTGCCGCTAGTTATTCTACATAGATCAAGGGCCCACTAGTTAACCTACATAGTCTAAGTACCCGCTAAGAAACCTAGATAGTCCAAGTGCCCGTTACCTAACCTAGATAGTCCAATTGCCCGCTATGCAACATACATAGTCCAAATGCCCGTTCGGTAACCTAGATAGTGCAAATGCCCGGTAGTTAACCTCCATAGTCCAAGTGCCCGCTAGGTGACATAGATAGTCCAAGTGCCCGCTAGGGACCCTACATAGTCCAAGTACCCGCTAGTTAATATACATAGTTCAAGGCCCCCATAGTTAACCTACATAATCCAAGTACCCGCTAGTTAACCTAGATCATCCAAGTGTCCGCTAATTAACCTACATAATACAAGTGCCCGCTTGGGTACCTAGATAGTCTAAGTGCCCACTCTGGAACCTACATAGTCCAAGTGACTGCTAGGGAACCTACATAGTCCAAGTGCCCGCTCTGGAACATACATAGTCCAAGTGCCTGCTAGGGAGTCTACATAGTCCAAGGGCCCGCTAGTTAACGTAGATAGTCCAAGTGCCGCTAGTTAATCTACATAGTCCAAGGGCCCACTAGTTAACCTACATAGTCCAAGTACCCGCTAGTTAACCTAGATCGTCCAAGTGCCCGCAAGATAACCTACATAGTCCAAAGGCACGATAGTTAACCTACATAGTCCAAGGTCCGCTAGTTAACCTAGATAGTCCAAGTGCTCGCTAGTTAACCTACATAGTACAAGGGCCCACTAGTTGACCTAGATAGTCCAAGTGCGCGCTATCTAACCTAGATAGTCCAAGTGCCCGCTATCTAACCTAGATAGTCCAAGTGCCCGCTAGGTAACCTACGTAGTCCAAATATCCGATGGGGATCCTACATAGTCCAAGTGCCCGCTAGGTAACCTACATTGTCCAAGTTCCCGTACCTTAACCTAGATAGTCCAAGTGCCCCCTGGGTAACCTAGACTGTCCAAGTGCCCGCTAGGTTACCTACATAGTCCAAGTGCCCGTTCGTTAACCTAGATAGTCCAAGTGCCCGCTAGGAAACCTACATAGTCCAAGGGCCCGCTAGGTAACCTAGATAGTCCAAGTGTCCGCTAGATAACCTAGAGTCCAAGTGCTCGCTAGTTAACCTACATAGTCCAAGTGCCGCTATGTAACCTAGATAGTCCAAGTGCCCGTTAGGTAACCTAGATAGTCCAAGTGCCCGCTAGGTAACTTACATTGTCCAAGTTCCCGCTAGGTAACCTAGATAGTCCAAGTGCCCGTTACCCAACCTAGATATTCCAAATGCCCGCTAGGCAACCTACATAGTCCAAGAGCCCGTTCGTTAACCTAGAAGTCCAAGTGCCCGCTAGGTAACCTAGACAGTCCAAGTGCCCGCTAGGTTACCTGCATATTCCAAGTGCCCATTCGTTAACCTAGATAGTCCAAGTGCCCACTAGGTAACCTACATAGTCCAAGTGCCTGCTAGGTAACCTACATAGTCCAAGTGCCCGCTAGGTAACCTAGATAGTCCAAGGGCCCGCTAGTTAACCTACCTAGTCCAAGGGATCACTTGTTCACTTTGATAGTCCAAGTGCCCGCTAGTTAACCTAGATCTTCAAGTGCCCGCTAGTTACCTAGATTGTCCAAGTGCCCGCTAGTTAACCTACATAGTCCAAGGGCCCACTAGTTAACCTAGATAGTCCAAGTGTCCTCTAGTTAATGTACATAGTCCATGTGCCCGCTAGTTAACCTATATACCAAGTGCCCGCTACGTAACCTAGATAGTCCAAGGGCCTGCTAGTTAACCTACCTAGTCCAAGCGCTCACTTGTTCACTTTGATAGTCCAAGTGCCCCCTAGTTAACCTAGATCTTCCTAGTGCCCGCTAGTTTCCTAGATTGTCCAAGTGCCCGCTAGTTAACCTACATAGTCCAAGGGCCCACTAATTAACCTAGATCGTCCAAGGGCCCCCTAGCTAGCCTATATAGTCCAAGTGCCCACTAGGTAATCTAGATAGTCCAAGTGCCTGTTCGGTAACCTAGATAGTCCAAGTGCCCTTTAGGGAACCTAGATAGTCCAAGGGCCCGCTAGTAAACCTACATAGTCCATGGGCCCGCTAGTTAACCTTCTTAGTGCAAGTGTCCGCTACTTAACCTACATATTCCAAGTGCCCGCTAGTTAACCTACATAATCTAAGTGCCCGTTGGCTAACCTAGATAGCCCAAGTGCCTGCTAGGTAACCTACATAGTGCAAGTGTCCGCTAGTTAACCTATATATTCCAAGTGCCCGCTAGTTAACATAGATAGTCCAAGTGCCCGCTAGGCAACGTACATAATACAAGTGCCCGCTAGGTAACCTAGATAGTTGAAGTACCCGCTAGGTAACCTAGATCATCAAAGGGCCCCCTAGTTAGCCTATATAGTCCAATTGCCCGCTAGGTAACCTAGATAGTCCAAGTGCCTGCTAGGTAACCTACAAAGTCAAAGTGTCCACTAGGTAACCTAGATAGTCCAAGGGCCCGCTAGTTAACCTACATAGTCCAAGTGCCCGGTAGTTAACTTACATAGTTCAAGTGTCCGTAGGGAATATACAGAGTCCAAGTGCCCGCTAGGGAACCTACATTGTCAAAGTACCCGCTAGTTAATCTACATAGTTCAAGGGCCCGCTAGGTAACCTAGATAGTCCAAGTGCCCATTAGGGTACCTAGATAGTCCAAGTGTCCGCTAATTAACCTACATAGTACAAGTGCCCGCTTGGGTACCTAGATAGTCTAAGTGCCCACTCTGGAACCTACATAGTCCAAGTGACTGCTAGGGAACCTACATAGTCCAAGTGCCCGCTCTGGAACATACATAGTCCAAGTGCCTGCTAGGGAATCTACATAGTCCAAGGGCCCGCTAGTTAAAGTAGATAGTCCAAGTGCCGCTAGTTAATCTACATAGTCCAAGGGCCCACTAGTTAACCTACATAGTCTAAGTACCCGCTAGTTAACCTAGATCGACCAAGTGCCCACTAGGTAACCTACATAGTCCAAGGGCCTGCTAGTTAACCTACATAGTCCAAGTGCCCGCTGGTTAACCTAGATAGTCCAAGTGCCCGCTAGGTAACCAATATTGTCCAAATGCCCGCTAGGGGCCCTAATAGTCCATATGCCCGCTAGTTAACCTAGATAGTCCAAGTGCTCGCTAGTTAACCTAGATAGACCAAGTGCCCGCTAGGGAACCTATCTAGTCCAAGTACCCGCTAGGAAACGTACATAGTCCAAGTGCCCGCTAGGTAACGTACGTAGTCCAAGTGCCCGCTAGGTAACGTAGATAGTCCAAGTGCCCACTAGTTCACCTACATAGTCCACGTTCCCCCTAGGTAACCTAGATAGTCCAAGTGCCCGCTAGGTTACCTACATAGTCCAAATGCCCGTTCGGTAACCTATATAGGGCAAGTGCCCGGTAGTTAACCTACATATTTCAAGTGCCCGCTAGGTAACCTAGATAGTCCAGGGGCCCGCTAGTTAACCTACATAGTCCAAGGGCTCACTTGTTAACTTTGATAGTCCAAGTGCCAGCTAGTTAACCTAGATCGTCCAAGTGCCCACTAGGTAACCTACATAGTCCAAGTGCCCTCTAGGTAACCTATATAGTCCAAGTGCCCGCTAGGTAACCTAGATAGTCCAAAGGCCCGCTAGTTAACCTACATAGTCCAAGGGCTCACTTGTTAACTTTGATAGTCCAAGTGCCCGCTAGTTAACCTAGATCGTCCAAGTGCCCGCTAGTTAAACTAGATTGTCCAAGTGCCCGCTAGTTAACCTACATAGTCCAAGGGCCCACTAGTTAACCTAGATAATCCAAGTGTCCTCTAGTTAACCTACATAGTCCAAGTGCCCGCTAGTTAACCTATATACCAAGTGCCCACTACGTATTCTAGATAGTCCAAGGGCACGCTTGTTAACCTACATAGTCCAAGTGCCCGCTAGGCAACCTAGATAGTCCAAGTGCCCGCTAAGGAACCTACATAGTCCAAGTGCACGCTAGTTAACCTAGATAGTCCAAGTGCCTGCTAGGTAACCTACATAGTGCAAGTGTCCACTAGTTAACCTACATATTCCAAGTGCCCGCTAGTTAACATAGATAGTCCAAGTGGCCCCTAGGGAACTTACATAGTCCAAGTGGCCGCTAGGTAACCTAGATAGTGCAAGTGCCCGCTAGTTAACCTAGATAGTTCAAGTACCCGCTAGGTAACCTAGATCGTCCAAGGGCCCCCTAGTTAGCCTACATAGTCCAAGTGCCCGCTAGATAACCTAGATAGTCCAAGTGCCCGTTCGGTAACCTAGATAGTCCAAGTGCCCTTTAGGGAACCTCGATAGTCCAAGGGCGCGCTAGTAAACCTACATAGTCCATGGGCGCGCTAGGTAACCTACATTGTGCAAGTGTCCGCTAGTTAACCTACATATTCCATGTGCCCGCTATTTAATCTACATAATCTAAGTGCCAGCTAGGTAACCTAGATAGTACAAGTGCCCGCTAGGGAATCTAGATAGTCCTAGTGCCTGTTAGATAACCTAGATAGTCCAAGTGGCGGCTAGGTAACCTACATAGTCCAAGTGCCCGTTCGTTAACCTAGATAATCCAAGTGCCGCTAGGTAACCAGGACAGTCCAAGTGTCCTCTAGTTTACCTACATAGTCCAAGTGCCCGATAGGGAACCTACATAATACAAGTGCCCGCTAGGCAACCTACATACTCCAAGTGGCCGTTAGTTAACCTAGATAGTCAAAGTGCCTGCTAGGTAACCTAGATAGTCCAAGTGCCCGCTAGGTAACCTACATAGTCCAAGTGCCCGCTAGGTAACCTAAATAGTCCAAATGCCTGCTAGGGAAACTACATAGTGCAAGTGCCCGCTAGTTAACCTAGATAGTCCAAGTGCCTGCTAGTAAACCTACATAATCCATGGGCCCGCTAGTTAACCTACATAGTGCAAGGGCCCGCTAGTTAACCTAGATCGTGCAAGAGTCCGCTAGTTAACCTATATAGTCCAAGTGCCCGCTAGTTAACCTATATACCAAGTTCCCGCTACGTAACCTAGATAGTACAAGGGCACGTTAGTTAACCTACATAGTACAAGTGCCCGCTAGGCAACCTAGGTAGTCCAAGTTCGCGCTAAGGAACCTACATAGTCCAAGTGCACGCTAGTTAACCTAGATAGTCCAAGTGCCCGCTATTTAACCTAGATAGTCCAAGTGCCTGCTAGGTAACCTACATAGTGCAAGTGTCCGCTAGTTAACCTACATATTCCAAGTGCCCGCTAGTTAACATAGATAGTCCAAGTGCCGGCTAGGGAACGTACATAGTCCAAGTGCCCGCTAGTTAACGTAGGTAGTTCAAGTACCCGCTAGGTAACCCAGATAGTCCAAGGGCCCCCTAGTTAGCCTACATAGTCAAAGTGCCCGCTAGGTAACCTAGATAGTCCAAGTGCCCTTTAGGGAACCTAGATAGTCCAAGGGCCCGCAAGTAAACCTACATAGTCCAAGGGCCTGCTAGTTAACCTACATATTCCTAGTGCCCGCTAGTTAACCTACATAATCTAAGTGCCCGTTATCTAACCTATATAGTCCAAGTGCCCGCTAGTTGACCTACATAGTCCAAGGGCCACCTAGGTATCCTAGATAGTACAAGTGCCCGCTAGGGAACCTCAATAGTCCAAGTGCCTGTTAGCTAACCAAGATAGTCCAAATGGCGGCTAGGTAACCTAAATAGTCCAAGTGCCCGATAGGGAATCTACATAATCCAAGTGCCCGCTAGGGAACCTACATAGTCCAAGTGCCTGCTAGGCAACCTACATAGTCCAAGTGCCCATTAGTTAACCTAGATAGTTAAAGTGCCTGCTAGGTAACCTAGATAGTCCAAGTGCTCGCTAGGTAACCTACATAGTCCAAATGCCCGCTAGGGAAACTACATAGTCCAAGTGCGCGCTAGTTAACCTAGATAGTCCAAGTGCCTGCTAGTAAACCTACATAATCCATGGGCCCGCTAGTTAACCTACATAGTGCAAGGACCCGCTAGTTAACCTAGATCATGCAAGTGTCCGCTAATTATCCTACATAGTCCAAGTGACGGCTAGGGATCCTTCATAATCCAACTGCCTGCTAGTTAACCTAGATAGTCCAAGTGCCCGCTAGTTAACCTAGATAGTCCTAGTGCCCGTTTGTTAACCTAGATAGTACAAGTGCCCACTAGGGGACGTACATAGTCCAAGTGCCTGCTATGCAACCTAGATAGTCCAAGTGCCCGCTAGGTAACCTACATAGTCCAAGGGCTCACTTGTTAACTTTGATAGTCCATGTGCCCGCTAGTTAACCTAGATCGTCCAAGTGCCCACTAGGTAACCTACATAGTCCAAGTGCCCTCTAGGTAACCTATATAGTCCAAGTGCCCGCTAGGTAACCTAGATAGTCCAAAGGCCCGCTAGTTAACCTACATAGTCCAAGGGCTCACTTGTTAACTTTGATAGTCCAAGTGCCCGCTAGTTAACCTAGATCGTCCAAGTGCCCGCTAGTTAAACTAGATTGTCCAAGTGCCCGCTAGGGAATCTAGATAGTCCTAGTGCCTGTTAGATAACCTAGATAGTCCAAGTGGCGGCTAGGTAACCTACATAGTCCAAGTGCCCGTTCGTTAACCTAGATAATCCAAGTGCCGCTAGGTAACCAGGACAGTCCAAGTGTCCGCTAGTTTACCTACATAGTCCAAGTGCCCGGTAGGGAACCTACATAATACAAGTGCCCGCTAGGCAACCTACATACTCCAAGTGGCCGTTAGTTAACCTAGATAGTCAAAGTGCCTGCTAGGTAACCTAGATAGTCCAAGTGCCCGCTAGGTAACCTACATAGTCCAAGTGCCCGCTAGGTAACCTAAATAGTCCAAATGCCTGCTAGGGAAACTACATAGTGCAAGTGCCCGCTAGTTAACCTAGATAGTCCAAGTGCCTGCTAGTAAACCTACATAATCCATGGGCCCGCTAGTTAACCTACATAGTGCAAGGGCCCGCTAGTTAACCTAGATCGTGCAAGAGTCCGCTAGTTAGCCTATATAGTCCAAGTGCCCGCTAGTTAACCTAGATAGATAAAGTGCCCGCTAGGGAACCTATCTGGTCCAAGTATCCGCTAGGACACGTACATAGTCCAAGTGCCCGCTAGGTAACGTACATAGTCCAAGTGCCCGCTAGGTAACGTAGATAGTCCAAGTGCCTGCTAGGGAACGTACATAGTCCAAGTGCACGCTAGGTAACCTAGATAGTCCAAGTGCCCGCTAGTTAACCTACATAGTCCAAGTGCCTGCTAGGTTACATAGATAGTCCACGTGCCCACTACTTAACCTACATAGTCCAGGTTCCCCCTAGGTAACCTAGATACTCCAAGGGCCCGCTAGGTAACCTACATTCACCAAGTGCCCGATAGGGAACCTACATAGTCCAAGTTCCCGCTAGGTAACATAGATATTTCAAGTGCCAGCTAGGTAACCTAGATAGTCCAAGTGCCCGCTTGGTAACCTACAAAGTCTAAGTGCCCGCTAGGTAATCTATATAGTCCAAATGACCGCTAGGGAGCCTACATAGTCCAAATGCCTGCTAGATAACCTAGATAGTCTAAGGGCCCTCTAGGTAACCTACATAGTCCTAGTGTCCCCTAGTTAACCTACATTTTCCAAGTGCCCGTTAGGGAACATACATAGTCCAAATGCCCGCTAGGTAACCTACATAGTCCAAATGCCCTCTAGTTATTCTACATAGTCCAAGTGCACGATAGGGAACCTACATAATCCAAGTGCCCGCTAGGGAACGTACATAGTCCAAGTGCCCGTTAGGTAACCTAGAAAGTCCAAATGCCCGCCAGGAAACCCACATAGTCCAAGTGCCCGCTAGGGAACTTACATAGTCCAAGGGCCCGCTAGGAACCTACACAGTCCAAGTGCCCGTTAGTTAACCTAGATAGTCCAAGGGCCTGCTTGGTAACCTAGATAGTCCAACAGCCCGGTAGGTAACCTACATACTCCAAGATCCCGCTATAACGTAGATAGTTCAAGCGCCAGCTAGGTAACCTAGATAGTCCATGTGCGGCTAGGTAACCTACAAAGTCAAAGTGCCTGCTAGGTAATCTATATAGTCCAAATGCCCGCTAGGGCATCTACATAGTCCAATTGCCCGCTAGTTAACGTAGATAGTCCAAGTGCCGCTAGTTATTCTACATAGATCAAGGGCCCACTAGTTAACCTACATAGTCTAAGTACCCGCTAAGAAACCTAGATAGTCCAAGTGCCCGTTACCTAACCTAGATAGTCCAATTGCCCGCTATGCAACATACATAGTCCAAATGCCCGTTCGGTAACCTAGATAGTGCAAATGCCCGGTAGTTAACCTCCATAGTCCAAGTGCCCGCTAGGTGACATAGATAGTCCAAGTGCCCGCTAGGGACCCTACATAGTCCAAGTACCCGCTAGTTAATATACATAGTTCAAGGCCCCCCTAGTTAACCTACATAATCCAAGTACCCGCTAGTTAACCTAGATCATCCAAGTGTCCGCTAATTAACCTACATAATACAAGTGCCCGCTTGGGTACCTAGATAGTCTAAGTGCCCACTCTGGAACCTACATAGTCCAAGTGACTGCTAGGGAACCTACATAGTCCAAGTGCCCGCTCTGGAACATACATAGTCCAAGTGCCTGCTAGGGAGTCTACATAGTCCAAGGGCCCGCTAGTTAACGTAGATAGTCCAAGTGCCGCTAGTTAATCTACATAGTCCAAGGGCCCACTAGTTAACCTACATAGTCCAAGTACCCGCTAGTTAACCTAGATCGTCCAAGTGCCCACTAGGTAACCTACATAGTCCAAGGGCCCGCTAGTTAACCTACATCGTCCAAGTGCCCGCTAGTTAACCTAGATAGTCCAAGTGACCGCTAGTTAACCTACATAGTCCAAGTGCCCGCTAGGTAACCTAGATATTTCAAGTGACCACTAGGTTACCTACATAGTCCAAGTGCCCGTTCGTTAACCTACATAGTCCAAGTGCCCGCTAGGTAACCAATATTGTCCAAATGCCCGCTAGGGGCCCTAATAGTCCATATGCCCGCTAGTTAACCTAGATAGTCCAAGTGCTCGCTAGTTAACCTAGATAGACCATGTGCCCGCTAGGGAAACTATCTAGTCCAAGTACCCGCTAGGAAACGTACATAGTCCAAGTGCCCGCTAGGTAACGTACGTAGTCCAAGTGCCCGCTAGGTAACGTAGATAGTCCAAGTGCCCACTAGTTAACCTACATAGTCCACGTTCCCCCTAGGTAACCTAGATAGACCAAGTGCCCGCTAGGGAACCTATCTAGTCCAAGTACCCGCTAGGAAACGTACATAGTCCAAGTGCCCGCTAGGTAACGTACATAGTCCAAGTCCCCGCTAGGTAACGTAGATAGTCCAAGTGCCCACTAGTTAACCTACATAGTCCACGTTCCCCCTAGGTAACCTAGATAGTCCAAGGGCCCGGTAGGTAACCTACATAGTCCTAGTGCCCCCTATTTAACCTACATTCTCCAAGTGCCCGATTGGGAACCTACATAGTGCCCCCTAGTTAACCTACATTCTCCAAGTGCCCGCTAGGTAACCTACATAGTCCAAATGCCCTCTAGTTAATCTACATAGTCCAAGTTCCCGATAGGGAACCTACATAATCCAAGTGCCCGCTAGGGAACCTACATAGTCCAAGTGCCCGTTAGGTAACCTAGATAGTCCAAATGCCCGCCAGGAAACCCACATACTCCAAGTGCCCGCTAGGGAACTTACATAGTCCAAGGGCCCGTTAGTTAACCTAGATAGTCCAAGTCCACGCTTGGTAACCTAGATAGTCCAACAGCCCGCTAGGTAACCTACATACTATAAAAACCCGCTATAATGTAGATAGTTCAAGTGCCAGCTAGGTAACCTAGATAGTCCATAGCTGCTAGGTAACCTACAAAGTCAAAGTGCCCGCTAGGTTATCTATATACTCCAAATGCCAGCTAGGGAATCTACATAGTCCAAGGGCCCGCTAGTTAACCTAGATAGTTCAAGTGCCGCTAGTTAATCTACATAGTCCAATGGCCCGCTAGTTAACCTCCATAGTCCAAATACCCGCTAAGAAACCTAGATAGTCCAAGTGCATGCTAGTTAACCTAGATAGTCCAAGTGTCCTCTAGTTAACCTAGATCGTCCAAGTGCCCGCTAAGAAACCTAGATAGTCCAAGTGCCCATTACCTAACTTAGATAGTCCAATTGCCCGCTATGCAACATACATTGTCCAAATGCCCGTTCGGTAACCTAGATAGTGCAAGTGCCCGGTAGTTAACCTACATAGTTCAAGTGCCCGCTAGGTAACCTAGATAGTTCAGGGGCCCGCTAGTTAACCTACATAGTCCAAGGGCTCAATTGTTAACTTTGATTGTCCAAGTGCCCGCTAGTTAACCTAGATGGTCCAAGTGCCCACTAGGTAACCTACATAGTCCAAGTGCCCTCTAGGTAACCTATATAGTACATGTGCCCGCTAGGTAACCTAGATAGTCCAGGGGCCCGCTGGTTAACGTACATAGTCCAAGGGCTCACTTGTTACCTTTGATAGTCCAAGTGCCCGCTAGTTAACCTAGATTGTCCAAGTGCCCGCTAGTTTACCTACATAGTCCAAGGCCCACTAGTTAACGTAGATAGTCCAAGTGTCCTCTAGTTAACCTACATAGTCCAAGTGCCCGCTAGTTAACCTATATACCAGGTGCCCACTACGTATCCTAGATAGTCCAAGGGAACGCTTTTTAACCTACATAGTCCAAGTGCCCGCTAGGCAACCTAGATAGTCCAAGTGCCCGCTAAGGAAGCTACATAGTCCAAGTGCACGCTAGTTAACCTAGATAGTCCAAGTGCCTGCTAGGTAACCTACATAGTGTAAGTGTCCACTAGTTAACCTACATATTCCAAGTGCCCGCTAGTTAACATAGATAGTCCAAGTGGCCGCTAGGGAACTTACATAGTCCAAGTGGCCGCTAGGTAACCTAGATAGTGCAAGTGCCCGCTAGTTAACCTAGATAGTTCAAGTACCCGCTAGGTAACCTAGATCGTCCAGGGCCCCCTAGTTAGCCTACATAGTCCAAGTGCCCGCTAGGTAACCTAGATATTCCAAGTGCCCATTCGGTAACCTAGATAGTCCAAGTGCCCTTTAGGGAACCTAGATAGTCCAAGGGCCCGCTAGTAAACCTACATAGTCCATGAGCCCGCTAGGTAACCTACATTGTGCAAGTGTCCGCTAGTTAACCTACATATTCCAAGTGCCCGCTATTTAACCTACATAATCTAAGTGCCAGCTAGGTAACCTAGATAGTACAAGTGCCAGCTAGGGAATCTAGATAGTCCTAGTGCCTGTTAGATAACCTAGATAGTCCAAGTGGCGGCTAAGTAACCTACATAGTCCATGTGCCCGTTCGTTAACCTAGATAATCCAAGTGCCGCTAGGTAACCAGGACAGTCCAAGTGTCCGCTAGTTTACCTACATAGTCCAAGTGCCCGATAGGGAACCTACATAATACAAGTGCCCGCTCGGCAACCTACATACTCCAAGTGGCCGTTAGTTAACCTAGATAGTCAAAGTGACTGCTAGGTAACCTAGATAGTCCAAGTGCCCGCTAGGTAACCTACATAGTCCAAGTGCCCGCTAGGTAACCTAAATAGTCCAAATGCCTGCTAGGGAAACTACATAGTCCAAGTGCCCGCTAGTTAACCTAGATAGTCCAAGTGCCTGCTAGTAAACCTACATAATCCATGGGCCCGCTAGTTAACCTACATAGTGCAAGGGCCCGCTAGTTAACCTAGATCGTGCAAGAGTCCGCTAGTTAGCCTATATAGTCCAAGTGCCCGCTAGTTAACCTATATACCAAGTGCCCGCTACGTAACCTAGATAATCCAAGGGCACGCTAGTTAACCAACATAGTACAAGTGCCTGCTAGGCAACCTAGATAGTCCAAATGCGCGCTAAGGAACCTACATAGTCCAAGTGCACGCTAGTTAACCTAGATAGTCCAAGTGCCCGCTATTTAACCTAGATAGTCCAAGTGCCTGCTAGGTAACCTACATATTGCAAGTGTCCGCTAGTTAACCTACATATTCCAAGTGCCCGCTAGTTAACATAGATAGTCCAAGTGCCGGCTAGGGAACGTACATAGTCCAAGTGCCCGCTAGTTAACGTAGATAGTTCAAGTACCCGCTAGGTAACCTAGATAATCCAAGGGCCCCCTAGTTAGCCTACATAGTCCATATGCCCGCTAGGTAACCTAGATAGTCCAAGTGCCTTTTCGGTAACCTAGATAGTCCAAGTGCCCTTTAGGGAACCTAGATTGTCCAAGGGCCCGCAAGTAAACCTACATAGTCCATGGGCCCGCTAGTTAACCTACATATTCCAAGTGCCCGCTAGTTAACCTACATAATCTAAGTGCCCGTTAGCTAACCTAGATAGTCCAAAGGCCCGCTAGTTGACCTACATAGTCCAAGGGCCAGCTAGGTATCCTAGATAGTACAAGTGCCCGCTAGGGAACCTCAATAGTCCAAGTGCCTGTTAACTAACCAAGATAGTCCGAGTGGCGGCTAGGTAACCTACATAGTCCAAGTGCCCGATAGGGAACCTACATAATCCAAGTGCCCGCTAGGGAACCTACATAGTCCAAGTGCCTTCTAGGCAACCTACATAGTCCAAGTGCCCGTTAGTTAACCTAGATAGTCAAAGTGCCTGCTAGGTAACCTAGATAGTCCAAGTGCTCGCTAGGTAACCTACATAGTCCAAATGCCCGCTGGGGAACTACATAGTCCAAGTGCCCGCTAGTTAACCTAGATAGTCCAAGTGCCTGCTAGTAAACCTATATAATCCATGGGCCCGCTAGTTAACCTACATAGTGCAAGGACCCGCTAGTTAACTTAGATCGTGCAAGTGTCCGCTAATTAACCTACATAGTCCAAGTGACCGCTAGGGATCCTTCACAATCCAACTGCCTGCTAGTTAACCTAGATAGTCCAAGTGCTCGCTAGTTAACCTAGATAGTCCTAGTGCCCGTTTGTTAATCTAGATAGTCCAAGTGCCCACTAGGGGACGTACATAGTCCAAGTGCCTGCTATGCAACCTAGATAGTCCATGTGCCCGCTAGGTTACCTACATAGTCCAAATGCCCGTTCGGTAACCTAGATAGTGCAAATGCCCGGTAGTTAACCTACATAGTCCAAGTGCCCGCTAGGTGACCTAGATAGTCCAAGTGCCCGCTAGGGACCCTACATAGTCCAAGTACCCGCTAGTTAATATACATAGTTCAAGGGCCCGCTAGTTAACCTACATAATCCAAGCACCCGCTAGTTAACCTGGATCATCCAAGTGTCCGCTAATTAACCTACATAGTACAAGTGCCCGCTAGGGAACCTAGATAGTCTAAGTGCCCACTCTGGAACCTACATAGTCCAAGTGACTGCTAGGGAACCTACATAGTCCAAGTGCCCGCTCTGGAACATACATAGTCCAAGTGCCTGCTAGGGAATCTACATAGTCCAAGGGCCCGCTAGTTAACGTAGATAGTCCAAGTGCCGCTAGTTAATCTACATAGTCCAAGGGCCCGCTAGTTAACCTACATAGTCCAAGTACCCGCTAGTTAACCTAGATCGTCCAAGTGCCCACTAGGTAACCTACATAGTCCAAGGGCCCGCTAGTTAACCTACATAGTCCAAGTGCCCGCTAGTTAACCTAGATAGTCCAAGTGACCGCTAGTTAACCTACATAGTCCAAGTGCCCGCTAGGTAACCTAGACATTTCAAGTGACCACTAGGTTACCTACATAGTCCAAGTGCCCGTTCGTTAACCTACATAGTCCAAGTGCCCGCTAGGTAACCAATATTGTCCAAATGCCCGCTAGGGGCCCTAATAGTCCATATGCCCGCTAGTTAACCTAGATAATCCAAGTGCTCGCTAGTTAACCTAGATAGACCAAGTGCCCGCTAGGGAACCTATCTAGTCCAAGTACGCGCTAGGAAACGTACATAGTCCAAGTGCCCGCTAGGTAACGTACATAGTCCAAGTGCCCGCTAGGTAACGTAGATAGTCCAAGTGCCCACTAGTTAACCTACATAGTCCACGTTCCCCCTAGGTAACCTAGATAGTCCAAGGGCCCGCTAGGTAACCTACATAGTCCTAGTGCCCCCTAGTTAACCTACATTCTCCAAGTGCCCGATTGGGAACCTACATAGTGCCCCCTAGTTAACCTACTTTCTCCAAGTGCCCGATAGGGAACCTACATAGTCCAAGTGCCCGCTAGGTAACCTACATAGTCCAAATGCCCTCTAGTTAATCTACATAGTCCAAGTGCCCGATAGGGAACCTACATAGTCCAAGTGCCCGTTAGGTAACCTAGATAGTCCAAATGCCCGCCAGGAAACCCACATAGTCCAAGTGCCCGCTAGGGAACTTACATAGTCCAAGGGCCCGTTAGTTAACCTAGATAGTCCAAGTCCACGCTTGGTAACCTAGATAGTCCAACAGCCCGCTAGGTAACCTACATACTCTAAAAACCCGCTATAACGTAGATAGTTCAAGTGCCAGATAGGTAACCTAGATAGTCCATGTGCTGCTAGGTAACCTACAAAGTCAAAGTGTCCGCTAGGTTATCTATATAGTCCAAATGCCAGCTAGGGAATCTACATAGTCCATAGGCCCGCTAGTTAACGTAGATAGTCCAAGTGCCGCTAGTTAATCTACATAGTCCAATGGCCCGCTAGTTAACCTCCATAGTCCAAATACCCGCTAAGAAACCTAGATAGTCCAAGTGCATGCTAGTTAACCTAGATAGTCTAAGTGCCCTCTAGTTAACCTAGATCGTCCAAGTGCCCGCTAAGAAACCTAGATAGTCCAAGTGCCTGTTACCTAACTTACATAGTCCAATTGCCCGCTATGCAACATACATAGTCCAAATGCCCGTTCGGTAACCTAGATAGTGCAAGTGCCCGGTAGTTAACCTACATAGTTCAAGTGCCCGCTAGGTAACCTAGATAGTTCAGGGGCCCGCTAGTTAACCTACATAGTCCAAGGGCTCAATTGTTAACTTTGATTGTCCAAGTGCCCGCTAGTTAACCTAGATGGTCCAAGTGCCCACTAGGTAACCTACATAGTCCAAGTGCCCTCTAGGTAACCTATATAGTACATGTGCCCGCTCGGTAACCTAGATAGTCCAGGGGCCCGCTGGTTAACGTACATAGTCCAAGGGCTCACTTGTTAACTTTGATAGTCCAAGTGCCCGCTAGTTAACCTAGATTGTCCAAGTGCCCGCTAGTTTACCTACATAGTCCAAGGGCCCACTAGTTAACGTAGATAGTCCAAGTGTCCTCTAGTTAACCTACATAGTCCAAGTGCCCGCTAGTTAACCTATATACCAAGTGCCCACTACGTATCCTAGATAGTCCAAGGGAACGCTTGTTAACCTACATAGTCCAAGTGCCCGCTAGGCAACCTAGATAGTCCAAGTGCCCGCTAAGGAAGCTACATAGTCCAAGTGCACGCTAGTTAACCTAGATAGTCCAAGTGCCTGCTAGGTAACCTACATAGTGTAAGTGTCCACTAGTTAACCTACATATTCCAAGTGCCCGCTAGTTAACATAGATAGTCCAAGTGGCCGCTAGGGAACTTACATAGTCCAAGTGGCCGCTAGGTAACCTAGATAGTGCAAGTGCCCGCTAGTTAACCTAGATAGATCAAGTACCCGCTAGGTAACCTAGATCGTCCAGGGCCCCCTAGTTAGCCTACATAGTCCAAGTGCCCGCTAGGTAACCTAGATATTCCAAGTGCCCATTCGGTAACCTAGATAGTCCAAGTGCCCTTTAGGGAACCTAGATAGTCCAAGGGCCCGCTAGTAAACCTACATAGTCCATGAGCCCGCTAGGTAACCTACATTGTGCAAGTGTCCGCTAGTTAACCTACATATTCCAAGTGCCCGCTATTTAACCTACATAATCTAAGTGCCAGCTAGGTAACCTAGATAGTACAAGTGCCAGCTAGGGAATCTAGATAGTCCTAGTGCCTGTTAGATAACCTAGATAGTCCAAGTGGCGGCTAAGTAACCTACATAGTCCATGTGCCCGTTCGTTAACCTAGATAATCCAAGTGCCGCTAGGTAACCAGGACAGTCCAAGTGTCCGCTAGTTTACCTACATAGTCCAAGTGCCCGATAGGGAACCTACATAATACAAGTGCCCGCTCGGCAACCTACATACTCCAAGTGGCCGTTAGTTAACCTAGATAGTCAAAGTGACTGCTAGGTAACCTAGATAGTCCAAGTGCCCGCTAGGTAACCTACATAGTCCAAGTGCCCGCTAGGTAACCTAAATAGTCCAAATGCCTGCTAGGGAAACTACATAGTCCAAGTGCCCGCTAGTTAACCTAGATAGTCCAAGTGCCTGCTAGTAAACCTACATAATCCATGGGCCCGCTAGTTAACCTACATAGTGCAAGGGCCCGCTAGTTAACCTAGATCGTGCAAGAGTCCGCTAGTTAGCCTATATAGTCCAAGTGCCCGCTAGTTAACCTATATACCAAGTGCCCGCTACGTAACCTAGATAATCCAAGGGCACGCTAGTTAACCAACATAGTACAAGTGCCTGCTAGGCAACCTAGATAGTCCAAATGCGCGCTAAGGAACCTACATAGTCCAAGTGCACGCTAGTTAACCTAGATAGTCCAAGTGCCCGCTATTTAACCTAGATAGTCTAAGTGCCTGCTAGGTAACCTACATAGTGCAAGTGTCCGCTAGTTAACCTACATATTCCAAGTGCCCGCTAGTTAACATAGATAGTCCAAGTGCCGGCTAGGGAACGTACATAGTCCAAGTGCCCGCTAGTTAACGTAGATAGTTCAAGTACCCGCTAGATAACCTAGATAATCCAAGGGCCCCCTAGTTAGCCTACATAGTCCATATGCCCGCTAGGTAACCTAGATAGTCCAAGTGCCTTTTCGGTAACCTAGATAGTCCAAGTGCCCTTTAGGGAACCTAGATTGTCCAAGGGCCCGCAAGTAAACCTACATAGTCCATGGGCCCGCTAGTTAACCTACATATTCCAAGTGCCCGCTAGTTAACCTACATAATCTAAGTGCCCGTTAGCTAACCTAGATAGTCCAAGGGCCCACTAGTTGACCTACATAGTCCAAGGGCCAGCTAGGTATCCTAGATAGTACAAGTGCCCGCTAGGGAACCTCAATAGTCCAAGTGCCTGTTAACTAACCAAGATAGTCCGAGTGGCGGCTAGGTAACCTACATAGGCCAAGTGTCCGATAGGGAACCTACATAATCCAAGTGCCCGCTAGGGAACCTACATAGTCCAAGTGCCTTCTAGGCAACCTACATAGTCCAAGTGCCCGTTAGTTAACCTAGATAGTCAAAGTGCCTGCTAGGTAACCTAGATAGTCCAAGTGCTCGCTAGGTAACCTACATAGTCCAAATGCCCGCTAGGGAAACTACATAGTCCAAGTGCCCGCTAGTTAACCTAGATAGTCCAAGTGCCTGCTAGTAAACCTATATAATCCATGGGCCCGCTAGTTAACCTACATAGTGCAAGGACCCGCTAGTTAACCTAGATCGTGCAAGTGTCCGCTAATTAACCTACATAGTCCAAGTGACTGCTAGGGATCCTTCACAATCCAACTGCCTGCTAGTTAACCTAGATAGTCCAAGTGCCCGCTAGTTAACCTAGATAGTCCTAGTGCCCGTTTGTTAACCTAGATAGTCCAAGTGCCCACTAGGGGACGTACATAGTCCAAGTGCCTGCTATGCAACCTAGATAGTCCATGTGCCCGCTAGGTTACCTACATAGTCCAAATGCCCGTTCGGTAACCTAGATAGTGCAAATGCCCGGTAGTTAACCTACATAGTCCAAGTGCCCGCTAGGTGACCTAGATAGTCCAAGTGCCCGCTAGGGACCCTACATAGTCCAAGTACCCGCTAGTTAATATACATAGTTCAAGGGCCCGCTAGTTAACCTACATAATCCAAGCACCCGCTAGTTAACCTAGATCATCCAAGTGTCCGCTAATTAACCTACATAGTAAAAGTGCCCGCTAGGGAACCTAGATAGTCTAAGTGCCCACTCTGGAACCTACATAGTTCAAGTGACTGCTAGGGAACCTACATAGTCCAAGTGCCCGCTCTGGAACATACATAGTCCAAGTGCCTGCTAGGGAATCTACATAGTCCAAGGGCCCGCTAGTTAACGTAGATAGTCCAAGTGCCGCTAGTTAATCTACATAGTCCAAGGGCCCACTAGTTAACCTACATAGTCCAAGTACCCGCTAGTTAACCTAGATCGTCCAAGTGCCCACTAGGTAACCTACATAGTCCAAGGGCCCGCTAGTTAACCTACATAGTCCAAGTGCCCGCTAGTTAACCTAGATAGTCCAAGTGACCGCTAGTTAACCTACATAGTCCAAGTGCCCGCTAGGTAACCTAGACATTTCAAGTGACCACTAGGTTACCTACATAGTCCAAGTGCCCGTTCGTTAACCTACATAGTCCAAGTGCCCGCTAGGTAACCAATATTGTCCAAATGCCCGCTAGGGGCCCTAATAGTCCATATGCCCGCTAGTTAACCTAGATAATCCAAGTGCTCGCTAGTTAACCTAGATAGACCAAGTGCCCGCTAGGGAACCTATCTAGTCCAAGTACGCGCTAGGAAACGTACATAGTCCAAGTGCCCGCTAGGTAACGTACATAGTCCAAGTGCCCGCTAGGTAACGTAGATAGTCCAAGTGCCCACTAGTTAACCTACATAGTCCACGTTCCCCCTAGGTAACCTAGATAGTCCAAGGGCCCGCTAGGTAACCTACATAGTCCTAGTGCCCCCTAGTTAAACTACATTCTCCAAGTGCCCGATTGGGAACCTACATAGTGCCCCCTAGTTAACCTACATTCTCCAAGTGCCCGATAGGGAACCTACATAGTCCAAGTGCCCGCTAGGTAACCTACATAGTCCAAATGCCCTCTAGTTAATCTACATAGTCCAAGTGCCCGATAGGGAACCTACATAATCCAAGTGCCCGCTAGGGAACCTACATAGTCCAAGTGCCCGTTAGGTAACCTAGATAGTCCAAATGCCCGCCAGGAAACCCACATAGTCCAAGTGCCCACTAGGGAACTTACATAGTCCAAGGGCCCGTTAGTTAACCTAGATAGTCCAAGTCCACGCTTGGTAACCTAGATAGTCCAACAGCCCGCTAGGTAACCTACATACTCTAAAAACCCGCTATAACGTAGATAGTTCAAGTGCCAGATAGGTAACCTAGATAGTCCATGTGCTGCTAGGTAACCTACAAAGTCAAAGTGTCCGCTAGGTTATCTATATAGTCCAAATGCCAGCTAGGGAATCTACATAGTCCATAGGCCCGCTAGTTAACGTAGATAGTCCAAGTGCCGCTAGTTAATCTACATAGTCCAATGGCCCGCTAGTTAACCTCCATAGTCCAAATACCCGCTAAGAAACCTAGATAGTCCAAGTGCATGCTAGTTAACCTAGATAGTCTAAGTGCCCTCTAGTTAACCTAGATCGTCCAAGTGCCCGCTAAGAAACCTAGATAGTCCAAGTGCCTGTTACCTAACTTAGATAGTCCAATTGCCCGCTATGCAACATACATAGTCCAAATGCCCGTTCGGTAACCTAGATAGTGCAAGTGCCCGGTAGTTAACCTACATAGTTCAAGTGCCCGCTAGGTAACCTAGATAGTCCAGGGGCCCGCTAGTTAACCTACATAGTCCAAGGGCTCACTTGTTAACTTTGATTGTCCAAGTGCCCGCTAGTTAACCTAGATGGTCCAAGTGACACTAGGTAACCTACATAGTCCAAGTGCCCGCTAGGTAACCTATATAGTCCAAGTGCCCGCTCGGTAACCTAGATAGTCCAAGGGCCCGCTAGTTAACCTACATAGTCCAAGGGCTCACTTGTTAACTTTGATAGTCCAAGTGCCCGCTAGTTAACCTAGATTGTCCAAGTGCCCGCTAGTTAACCTACATAGTCCAAGGGCCCACTAGTTAACCTAGATAGTCCAAGTGTCCTCTAGTTAACCTACATAGTCCAAGTGCCCGCTAGTTAACCTATATACCAAGTGCCCACTACGTATCCTAGATAGTCCAAGTGGCCGCTAGGGAACTTACATAGTCCAAGTGGCCGCTAGGTAACCTAGATAGTGCAAGTGCCCGCTAGTTAACCTAGATCGTTCGGTACCCGCTAGGTAACCTAGATCGCCCAAGGGCCCCCTAGTTAGCCTACATAGTCCAAGTGCCCGCTAGGTAACCTAGATATTCCAAGTGCCCGTTCGGTAACCTAGATAGTCCAAGTGCCCTTTAGGGAACCTAGATAGTCCAAGGGCCCGCTAGTAAACCTACATAATCCATGAGCCCGCTAGGTAACCTACATTGTGCAAGTGTCCGCTAGTTAACCTACATATTCCAAGTGCCCGCTATTTAACCTACATAATCTAAGTGCCAGCTAGGTAACCTAGATAGTACAAGTGCCAGCTAGGGAATCTAGATAGTCCTAGTGCCTGTTAGATAACCTAGATAGTCCAAGTGGCGGCTAAGTAACCTACATAGTCCAAGTGTCCGTTCGTTAACCTAGATAATCCAAGTGCCGCTAGGTAACCAGGACAGTCCAAGTGTCCGCTAGTTTACCTACATAGTCCAAGTGCCCGATAGGGAACCTACATAATACAAATGCCCGCTCGGCAACCTACATACTCCAAGTGGCCGTTAGTTAACCTAGATAGTCAAAGTGCCTGCTAGGTAACCTAGATAGTCCAAGTGCGCGCTAAGGAACCTACATAGTCGAAGTGCCCGCTATTTAACCTAGATAGTCCAAATGCCTGCTAGGTAACCTACATAGTGCAAGTGTCCGCTAGTTAACCTACATATTCCATGTGCCCGATAGTTAACATAGATAGTCCAAGTGCCGGCTAGGGAATGTACATAGTCCAAGTGCCCGCTAGTTAACGTAGATAGTTCAAGTACCCGCTAGGTAACCTAGATATTCCAAGGGCCCCCTAGTTAGCCTGCATAGTCCATGTGCCCGCTAGGTAACCTAGATAGTCCAAGTGCCTTTTCGGTAACCTAAATAGTCCAAGTGCTCTTTAGAGAACCTAGATAGTCCAAGGGCCCGCAAGTAAACCTACATAGTCCATGGGCCCGCTAGTTAACCTACATATTCCAAGTGCCCGCTAGTTAACCTACATAATCTAAGTGCCCGTTAGCTACCCTAGATAGTCCAAGGGCCCGCTAGTTGACCTACATAGTCCAAGGGCCAGCTAGGTATCCTAGATAGTACAAGTGCCCGCTAGGGAACCTCAATAGTCCAAATGCCTGTTAGCTAACAAAGATAGTCCGACTGGCGGCTAGGTAACCTACATAGTCCAAGTGCCCGATAGGGAACCTATATAATCCAAGTGCCCGCTAGGGAACCTACATAGTTCAAGTGCCTTCTAGGCAACCTACATAGTCCAAGTGCCCGTTAGTTAACCTAGATAGTCAAAGTGCCTGCTAGGTAACCTAGATAGTCCAAGTGCTCGCTAGGTAACCTACATAGTCCAAATGCCCGCTAGGGAAACTACATAGTCCAAGTGCCCGCTAGTTAACCTAGATAGTCCAAGTGCCTGCTAGTAAACCTATATAATCCATGGGCCCGCTAGTTAACCTACATAGTGCAAGGACCCGCTAGTTAACCTAAATTGTGCAAGTGTCCGCTAATTAACCTACATAGTACAAGTGACCGCTAGGGATCCTTCATAATCCAACTGCCTGCTAGTTAACCTAGATAGTCCAAGTGCCCACTAGTTAACCTAGATAGTCCTAGTGCCCGTTTGTTAACCTAGATAGTCCAAGTGCCCACTAGGGGACGTACATAGTCCAAGTGCCTGCTATGCAACCTAGATAGTCCAAGTGCCCGCTAGGTAACCTAGATAGTCCAAGTGCCCGTTACCTAACCTAGATAGTCCACGTGCCCGGTAGGCAACCTACATAGTCCAAGTGCCCGTTCGTTAACCTAGAAGTCCATGAACCCGCTAGGTAACCTAGACTGTCCAAGTGCCCGCTATGTAACCTAGACAGTACAAGTGCCCGCTAGGTTACCTGCATAGTCCAATGCCCGTTCGTTAACCCTAGATCGTCCAAGTGCCCGCTAAGAAACCTAGATCGTCCAAGTGCCCGTTACCTAACCTAGATAGTCCAATTGCCCGCTATGCAACATACATAGTCCAAGTGCCCATTCGTTAACCTAGAAGTGCAAGTGCCCGCTAGGTTACCTAGACTCTCCAAGTGCCCGCTAGGTTACCTACATAGTCCAAATGTCCGTTTGGTAACCTAGATAGTGCAAGTGCCCGTTAGTTAACCTACATAGTCCAAGTGCCCGCTAGGTAACCTAGATAGTCCAAGGGCCCGCTAGTTAACCTACATAGTCCAAGTGCCCGGTAGTTAACTTATATTGTTCAAGTGTCCGTAGGGAACATACAGAGTCCAAGTGCCCGCTAGGGAACCTACATAATTCAAGTGCCCGCTAGGGAACGTACATAGTCCAAGTGCCCGTTAGGTAACCTAGAAAGTCCAAATGGCCGCGAGGAAACCCACATAGTCCAAGTGCCCGCTTGGGAACTTACATAGTCCAAGGGCCCGCTAGGGAACCTACACAGTCCAAGTGCCCGTTAGTTAACCTAGATAGTCCAAGTGCCCGCTTGGTAACCTAGATAGTCCAACAGCCCGGTAGGTAACCTACATAATCCAAGTACCCGCTAGTTAACCTAGATCGTCCAAGTGTCCGCTAATTAACCTACATAGTATCAGTGCCCGCTAGGGAACCTACATAATCTAAGTGCCCGCTAGGGAACGTACATAGTCCAAGTGCCCGTTAGGTAACCTAGAACGTCCAAATGCCCGCCAGGAAACCCACATAGTCCAAGTGCCCGCTAGGTAACTTACATAGTCCAAGGGCCCGCTAGGGAACCTACACAGTCCAAGTGCCCGTTAGTTAACCTAGATAGTCCAACAGCCCGGTAGGTAACCTACATAATCCAAGTACCCGCTAGGTAACCTAGATAGTCCAAGTGCCCGCTAGGTAACCTACAAAGTCTAAGTGCCTGCTAGGTAATCTATATAGTCCAAATGACTGCTAGGGAGCCTACATAGTCCAAATGCCCGCTAGGTAACCTAGATAGTCTAAGGGCCCGCTAGGTAACCTACATAGTCCTAGTGCCCCCTAGTTAACCTACATTTTCCAAGTGCTCGATAGGGAACATACATAGTCCAAGTGCCCGCTAGGTAACCTACATAGTCCAAATGCCCTCTAGTTATTCAACATAGTCCAAGTGCCCGATAGGGAACCTACATAATCCAAGTGCCCGCTAGGGAACGTACATAGTCCAAGTGCCCGTTAGGTAACCTAGAAAGTCCAAATGCCCGCCAGGAAACCCACATAGTCCAAGTGCCCGCTTGGGAACTTACATAGTCCAAGGGCCCTCTAGGAAACCTACACAGTCCAAGTGCCCGTTAGTTAACCTAGATAGTCCAAGTGCCCGCTTGGTAACCTAGATAGTCCAACAGCCCGGTAGGTAACGTACATAATCCAAGTACCCGCTAGGTAACGTAGATAGTTCAAGTGCCAGCTAGGTAACCTAGATAGTCCAAGTGCCCGCTAGGTAACCTACAAAGTCTAAGTGCCTACTAGGTAATCTATATAGTCCAAATGACCGCTAGGGAGCCTACATAGTCCAAATGCCCGCTAGGTAACCTAGATAGTCTAATGGCCCGCTAGGGGACCTACATAGTCAAAGTGCCCCCTAGTTAACCTACATTTTCAAAGTGCCCGATAGGGAATCTACATAGTCCAAGTGCCCGCATGGTAACATACATAGTCCAAATGCCCTCTAGTTAACCTACATAGTCCAAGTGCCCGATAGGGAACCTACATAATCCAAGTGCCTGCTAGGGAACGCGCATAGTCCAAGTGCCCATTAGGTAACCTAGAACGTCCAAATGCCCGCCAGGAAACCCACATAGTGGAAGTGCCCGCTAGGGAACTTACATAGTCCAAGGGCCCGCTAGGGAACCTACACAGTCCAAGTGCCCGTTAGTTAATCTAGATAGTCCAACAGCCGGTAGGTAACCTACATAATCCAAGTACCCGCTAGGTAACGTAGATAGTTCAAGTGCCAACTAGGTAACCTAGATAGTCCAAGGGCCCGGTAGGTAACCTACTAGTCCTAGTGCCCCCTAGTTAACCTACATTCTCCAAGTGCCCGATAGGGAACCTACATAGTCAAAGGGCCCGCTAGGTAACCTACATAGTCCAAATTCCCGCTAGTTAACCTACATAGTCCAAGTAGCAACTAAGAAACCTAGATAGTCCAAGTGCCCGTTACCTAACCTAGATAGTCCAAGTGCCCTCTAGTTAACCTAGATCATCCAAGTGCCCGCTAAGAAACCTAGATCGTCCAAGTGCCCGTTACCTAACCTAGATAGTCCAATTGCCCGCTAAGCAACATACATAGTCCAAGTGCCCGTTCGTTAACCTAGAAGTCCAAGTGCCCACTAGTTTACCTAGACTCTCCAAGTGCCCGCTAGGTTACCTACATAGTCCAAATGTCCGTTTGGTAACCTAGATAGTGCAAGTGCCCGTTAGTTAACCTACATAGTCCAAGTGCCCGCTAGGTAACCTAGATAGTCCAAGGGCCCGCTAGTTAACCTACATAGTCCTAGTGCCCGGTAGTTAACTTACATTGTTCAAGTGTCCGTAGGGAACATACAGAGTCCAAGTGCCCGCTAGGGAACCTACATAATCCAAGTGCCCGCTAGGGAACGTACATAGTCCAAGTGCCCGTTAGGTAACCTAGAAAGTCCAAATGGCCGCGAGGAAACCCACATAGTCCAAGTGCCCGCTTGGGAACTTACATAGTCCAAGGGCCCGCTAGGGAACCTACACAGTCCAAGTGCCCGTTAGTTAACCTAGATAGTCCAAGTGCCCGCTTGGTAACCTAGATAGTCCAACAGCCCGGTAGGTAACCTACATAATCCACGTACCCGATAGTTAACCTAGATCGTCCAAGTGTCCGCTAATTAACCTACATAGTACAAGTGCCCGCTAGGGAACCTACAAAATCCAAGTGCCCGCTAGGGAACGTACATAGTCCAAGTGCCCGTTAGGTAACCTAGAACGTCCAAATGCCCGCTAGGAAACCCACATAGTCCAAGTGCCCACTAGGTAACTTACATAGTCCAAGGGCCCGCTAGGGAACCTACACAGTCCAAGTGCCCATTAGTTAACCTAGATAGTCCAACAGCCCGGTAGGTAACCTACATAATCCAAGTACCCGCTAGGTAACCTAGATAGTCCAAGTGCCCGCTAGGTAACCTACAAAGTCTAAGTGCCTGCTAGGTAATCTATATAGTCCAAATGACCGCTAGGGAGCCTACACAGTCCAAGTACCCGTTAGTTAACCTAGATAGTCCAACAGCCCTTTAGGTAACCTACATAGTTCAAATGCCCGCTAGGTAACCTAGATAGTCTAAGGGCCCGCTAGGTAACCTACATAGTCCTAGTGCCCCCTAGTTAACCTACATTTTCCAAGTGCTCGATAGGGAACATACATAGTCCAAGTGCCCGCTAGGTAACCTACATAGTCCAAATGCCCTTTAGTTATTCTACATAGTCCAAGTGCCCGATAGGGAACCTACATAATCCAAGTGCCCTCTAGGGAACGTACATAGTCCATGTGCCCGTTAGATAACCTAGAAAATACAAATGCCCGCCAGGAAACCCACATAGTCCAAGTGCCCGCCTGGGAACTTACATAGTCCAAGGGCCCTCTAGGAAACCTACACATTCCAAGTGCCCGTTAGTTAACCTAGATAGTCCAAGTGCCCGCTTGATAACCTAGATAGTCCAACAGCCCGGTAGGTAACCTACATAATCCAAGTACCCGCTAGGTAACGTAGATAGTTCAAGTGCCAGCTAGGTAACCTAGATAGTCCAAGTGCCCGCTAGGTAACCTACAAAGTCTAAGTGCCTACTAGGTAATCTATATAGTCCAAATGACCGCTAGGGAGCCTACATAGTCCAAATGCCCGCTAGGTAACCTAGATAGTCTAAGGCCCCCTAGGTAACCTACATAGTCCTAGTGCCCCCTAGTTAACCTACATTTTCCATGTGCCCGATAGGGAATCTACATAGTCCAAGTGCCCGCAAGGTAACATACATAGTCCAAATGCCCTCTAGTTAACCTACATAGTCCAAGTGTCCGATAGGGAACCTATATAATCCAAGTGCCTGCTAGGGAACGTGCATAGTCCAAGTGCCCGTTAGGTAACCTAGAACGTCCAAATGCCCGCCAGGAAACCCACATAGTCCAAGTGCCTGCTAGGGAACTTACATAGTCCAAGGACCCGCTAGGGAACCTACACAGTCCAAGTGCCCGTTAGTTAACCTAGATAGTCCAACAGCCCGGTAGGTAACCTACATAATCCAAGTACCCGCTAGGTAACGTAGATAGTTCAAGTGCCAACTAGGTAACCTAGATAGTCCAAGTGCCCGCTAGGTAACCTACGAATTCTAAGTGCCTGCTAGGTAATCTATATAGGCCAAATGACCGCTAGGGAGCCTACATAGTCAAAATGCTCGCTAGGTAACCTAGATAGTCTAAGGGCCCGCTAGGTAACCTACATAGTCCAAATGCCCTCTAGTTATTCTACATAGTCCAAGTCCCCGATAGGGAACCTACATAATCTAAGTGCCCGATAGGGAACGTACATAGTCCAAGTGCCCGTTAGGTAACCTAGAACTTCCCAATGCCCGCCAGGAAACACACATAGTCCAAGTGCCCGCTAGGGAATTTGCATAGTCCAAGTGCCCGCTAGGGAACCTACATAGTCCAAGTGCCTGCTAGGGAACCTACATAGTCGAAGTGCCCGCTCTGGAACATACATAGTCCAAGTGCCCGCTAGGGAATCTACGTAGTCCAAGGGCCCGCTAGTTAACGTTGATAGTTCAAGTGCCGCTAGTTAATCTACATAATTCAAGGGCCCACTAGTTAACCTACATAGTCCAAGTACCCACTAAGAAACCTAGATAGTCCAAGTGCCCATTACCTAACCTAGATAGTCCAAGTGCCCTCTAGTTAACCTAGATCGTCCATGTGCCCGCTAAGAAACCTAGATCGTCCAAGTGCCCATTACCTAACCTAGATAGTCCAATTGCCCGCTATGCAACATACATAGTCCAAGTGCCCATTCGTTAACCTAGAAGTCCAAGTGCCCGCTAGGTTACCTAGACTCTCCAAGTGCCCGCTAGGTTACCTACGTAGTCCAAATGCCCGTTTGGTAACCTAGATAGTGCAAGTGCCCGTTAGTTAACCTACATAGTCCAAGTACCCGCTAGTTAACCTAGATCGTCCAAGTGCATGCTAGTTAACCTACATAGTCCAAGGGCCCGCTAGTTAACCTACATAGTCCACGGGCCCGCTAGTTAACCTACATCGTCCAAGGGACCGCTAGTTAACCTACATAGTCCAAGTGCCCGCTAGGTAACCTAGACAGTTCAAGTGACCACTAGGTTACTTACATAGTCCAAGTGCCTGTTCGTTAACCTACATAGTCCAAGTGCCCGCTAGTTAACCTATATAGTCCAAATGCCCGATAGGGACCCTAATAGTCCAAGTGCCCGCTAGTTATCCTAGATAGTCCAAGTGCTCGCTAGTTAACCTAGATACTCCATCTGCCCGGTAGTTAACCTAGATAGACCAAGTGCCCGCTAGGGAACCTACCTAGTCCAGGTGCCCGATAGGGAACTTACATAGTCCAAGGGCCCGCTAGGGAACCTCCATAGTCCAAGTGCCCGTTAGTTAACCTAGATAGTCCAAGTGCCCGCTTGGTAACCTAGATAGTCCAACAGACCGCTAGGTAACCTACTTACTCCAAGAACACGCTAGGTAACGTAGATATTTCAACTGCCAGCTAGGTAACGTAGATAGTTCAAGTGCCCGCTAGGTAACCTACAGAGTCTAAGTGCTCGCTAGGTTATCTATATGGTCCAAGTGCCCGCTAGGTAACCTACAAAGTCTAAGTGCCCGCTAGGTAATCTATATAGTCCAAATGACCGCTAGGGAGCCTACATAGTCCAAATGCCCGCTAGGTAACCTAGATAGTCTAAGGGCCCCCTAGGTAACCTACATAGTCCTAATGCCCCCTAGTTAACCTACATTTTCCAAGTGCCCGATAGCGTACCTACATAGTCCAAGTGCCCGCTAGGTAACCTACATAGTCCAAATGCCCTCTAGTTATTCTACATAATCCAAGTGCCCTATAGGGAACCTACATAATCCAAGTGCCCACTAGGGAACGTACATAGTCCAAGTGCCCGTTAGGTAACCTAGAACGTCCAAATGCCCGCCAGGAAACCCACATAGTCCAAGTGCCCGCTAGGGAACTTACATAGTCCAAGGGCCCGCTAGGGAACCTACACAGTCCAAGTGCCCGTTAGTTAACCTAGATAGTCCAAGTGCCCGCTTGGTAACCTAGATAGTCCAACAGCCCGCTAGGTAACCTACATACTCCAAGATCCCGCTATAACATAGATAGTTCAAGTGCCAGGTAGGTAACCTAGATAGTCCATGTGCCGCTAGGTAACCTACAAAGTCTAAGTGCCCGCTAGGTTATCTATATAGTCCAAATGCCCGCTAGGGTATCTACATAGTCCAAGGGCCCGCTAGTTAACGTAGATAGTCCAATTGCCGCTAGTTATTCTACATAGTTCAAGGCCCACTAGTTAACCTACATAGTCCAAGTACCCGCTAAGAAACCTAGATAGTCCAAGTGCACGCTAGTTAACCTAGATAGTTCAAGTGCCCTCTAGTTAACCTAGATCGTACAAGTGCCCGCTCAGAAACCTAGATAGTCCAAGTGCCCGTTACCTAACCTAGATAGTCCAAGTGCCCCCTATGAAACATACATAGTCCAAGTGCCCGTTCGTTAACCTAGAAGTCCAAGTGCCAGCTAGGTAACCTAGACTCTCCAAGTGCCCGCTAGGTTACCAACATAGTCCAAATGCCCTTTCGGTAATCTAGATAATGCAAGTACCCGGTAGTTAACCTACATAGTCCAAGTGCCCGATAGGTAAACTAGATAGTCCAAGGGCCCGCTAGTTAACCTACATAGTCCAAGTGCCCGGTAGTTAACTTACATAGTTCAAGTGTCCGTAGGGAACATACAGAGTCCAAGTGCCCGCTAGGGAACCTACATAGTCCAAGTGCCCGCTAGTTAATCTACATAGTTCTAGGGCCCGCTAGTTAACCTACATAATCCAAGTACCCGCTAGTTAACCTAGATCGTCCAAGTGTCCGCTAATTAACCTACATAGTACAAGTGCCTGCTAGTGAACCTAGATAGTCTAGGTGTCCGCTCTGGAACCTACATAGTCCAAGTGACTGGTAGGAAACCTACATAGTCCAAGTGCCCTCTCTAGAACATACATAGTCCAAGTGCCCGCTAGGGAATCTACATAGTCCAAGGGCCCGCTAGTTAACCTAGATCGTCCAAGTGCCCACTGGGTAACCTACATAGTCCAAGGGCCCGCTAGTTAACCTACATAGTCCAAGGGCCCGCTAGTTAACCTACATCGTCCAAGGGCCCGCTAGTTAACCTACATAGTCCAAGTGCCCGCTATGTAACCTAGACATTTCAAGTGACCACTAGGTTACCTACATAGTCCAAGTGCCCGTTAGTTAACCTAGATAGTCCAAGTGCCCGCTTGGTAACCTAGATAGTCCAACAGACCGCTAGGTAACCTACATACTCCAAGAACCCGCTAGGTAACGTATATATTTCAAGTGCCAGCTAGGTAACCTAGATATTTCAAGTGCCCGCTAGGTAACCTACAGAGTCTAAGTGCCCGCTAGGTTATCTATATAGTCCAAGTGCCCGCTAGGTAACCTACAAAGTCAAAGTGCCCGCTAGGTTATCTATATAGTCCAAATGCCCGCTAGGGTATCTACATAGTCCAAGGGCCCGCTAGTTAACGTAGATAGTCCAAGTGCCGCTAGTTATTCTACATAGTTCAAGGGCCCACTAGTTAACCTACATAGTCCAAGTACACACTAAGAAACCTAGATAGTCCAAGTGCCCGTTACCTAACCTAAATAGTCCAAGTGCCCTCTAGTTAACCTAGATCGTCCAAGTGCCCGCTAAGAAACCTAGATCGTCCAAGTGCCCGTTACCTAACCTAGATAGTCCAATTGCCCGCTATGCAACATACATAGTCCAAGTGCCCATTCGTTAACCTAGAAGTCCAAGTGCCCGCTAGGTTACCTAGGCTCTACAATTGCCCGCTAGGTTACCTACATAGTCCAAATGTCCGTTTGGTAACCTAGATAGTGCAAGTGCCCGTTAGTTAACCTACATAGTCCAAGTGCCCGCTAGGTAACCTAGATAGTCCAAGGGCCCGCTAGTTAACCTACATAGTCCAAGTGCCCGGTAGTTAACTTACATAGTTCAAGTGTCCGTAGGGAACATACAGAGTCCAAGTGCCCGCTAGGGAACCTACATAATCCAAGTGCCCGCTAGTGAACGTACATAGTCCATGTGCCCGTTAGGTAACCTAGAAAGTCCAAATGCCCGCCAGGAAACCCACATAGTCCAAGTGCCCGCTTGGGAACTTACATAGTCCAAGGGCCCGCTAGGATACCTACACATTCCAAGTGCCCGTTAGTTAACCTAGATAGTCCAAGTGCCCGCTTGGTAACCTAGAGAGTCCAACAGCCCGGTAGGTAACCTACGTAATCCAAGTACCCGCTAGGTAACGTAGATAGTTCAAGTGCCAGCTTGGTAACCTAGATAGTCCAAGTGCCCGCTAGGTAACCTAGATAGTCCAAGTGCCCGCTAGGCAACCTACGAATTCTAAGTGCCTGCTAGGTAATCTATATAGTCCAAATGACCGCTAGGGAGCCTACATAGTCCAAATGCCCGCTAGGTAACCTAGATAGTCTAAGGGCCCGCTAGGTAACATACATAGTCCTAGTGCCCCCTAGTTAACCTACATTTTCCAAGTGCTCGATAGGGAACCTACATAGTCCAAGTGCCCGCTAGGTAACCTACATAGTCCAAATGCCCTCTAGTTATTCTACATAGTCCAAGTGCCCGATAGGGAACCTACATAATCCAAGTGCCCGCTAGGGAACGTACATAGTCCAAGTGCCCGTTAGGTAACCTAGAATGTCCAAATGCCCGCCAGGAAACCCACATAGTCCAAGTGCCCGCTTGGGAACTTACATAGTCCAAGGGCCCTCTAGGGAACCTACACAGTCCAAGTGCCCGTTAGTTAACCTAGATAGTCCAAGTGCTTGCTTGGTAACCTAGATAGTCCAACAGCCCGGTAGGTAACCTACATAATCCAAGTACCCGCTAGGTAACGTAGATAGTTCAAGTGCCCGCTAGGTAACCTACGAATTCTAAGTGCCTGCTAGGTAATCTATATAGTCCCAATGACCGCTAGGGAGCCTACATAGTCCAAATGCCCGCTAGGTAACCTAGATAGTCTAAGGGCCCGCTAGGTAACCTACATAGTCCAAATGCCCTCTAGTTATTCTACATAGTCCAAGTCCCCGATAGGGAACCTACATAATCTAAGTGCCCGCTAGGGAACGTACATAGTCCAAGTGCCCGTTAGGTAACCTAGAACTTCCAAATGCCCGCCAGGAAACACACATAGTCCAAGTGCCCGCTAGGGAATTTGCATAGTCCAAGTGCCCGCTAGGGAACCTACATAGTCCAAGTGCCTGCTAAGAAACCTACATAGTCGAAGTGCCCGCTCTGGAACATACGTAGTCCAAGTGCCCGCTAGGGAATCTACATAGTCCAAGGGCCCGCTAGTTAACGTAGATAGTCCAAGTGCCGCTAGTTAATCTACATAGTCCTAGGGCCCCTAGTTAACCTACATAGTCCAAGTACCCGCTAGTGAACCTAGATCGTCCAAGTGCATGCTAGTTAATCTACATAGTCCAAGGGCCCGCTAGTTAACCTACATAGTCCACGGGCCCGCTAGTTAACCTACATCGTCCAAAGGACCGCTAGTTAACCTACATAGTCCAAGTGCCCGCTAGGTAACCTAGACATTTCAAGTGACCACTAGGTTACTTACATAGTCCAAGTGCCTGTTCGTTAACCTACATAGTCCAAGTGCCCGCTAGGTAACCTATATAGTCCAAATGCCCGCTAGGGACCCTAATAGTCCAAGTGTCCGCTAGTTATCCTAGATAGTCCAAGTGCTCGCTAGTTAACCTAGATACTCCAACTGCCCGTTAGTCAACCTAGATAGTCCAAGTGCCCGCTAGGTAACCTACAAAGTCTAAGTGCCTACTAGGTAATCTATATAGTCCAAATGACCGCTAGGGAGCCTACATAGTCCAAATGCCCGCTAGGTAACCTAGATAGTGTAAGGGCCCGCTAGGTAACCTACATAGTCCTAGATCCCCCTAGTTAACCTACATTTTCCCAGTGCCCGATAGGGAATCTACATAGTCCAAGTGCCCGCAAGGTAACATACATAGTCCAAATGCCCTCTAGTTAACCTACATAGTCCAAGTGCCCGATAGGGAACCTACATAATCCAAGTGCCTGCTAGGGAACGTGCATAGTCCAAGTGCCCGTTAGGTAACATAGAACTTCCAAATGCCCGCCAGGAAACCCACATAGTCCAAGTGCCTGCTAGGGAACTTACATAGTCCAAGGGCCCGCTAGGGAACCTACACAGTCCAAGTGCCCGTTAGTTAACCTAGATAGTCCAACATCCCGGTAGGTAACCTACATAATCCAAGTACCCGCTAGGTAATATAGATAGTTCAAGTGCCAACTAGGTAACCTAGATAGTCCAAGTGCCCGCTAGGTAACCTACGAATTCTAAGTGCCTGCTAGGTAATCTATATAGTCCAAATGACCGCTAGGGAGCCTACATAGTCAAAATGCTCGCTAGGTAACCTAGATAGTCTAAGGGCCCGCTAGGTAACCTACATAGTCCAAATGCCCTCTAGTTATTCTACATAGTCCAAGTCCCCGATAGGGAACCTACATAATCTAAGTGCCCGCTAGGGTACGTACATAGTCCAAGTGCCCGTTAGGTAACGTAGAACTTCCAAATGCCCGACAGGAAACACACATAGTCCAAGTGCCCGCTAGGGAATTTGCATAGTCCAAGTGCCCGCTAGGGAACCTACATAGTCCAAGTGCCTGCAAGGGAACCTACATAGTCGAAGTGCCCGCTCTGGAACATACATAGTCCAAGTGCCCGCTAGGGAATCTACATAGTCCAAGGGCCCGCTAGTTAACGTAGATAGTTCAAGTGCCGCTAGTTAATCTACATAATTCAAGGGCCCACTAGTTAACCTACATAGTCCAAGTACCCACTAAGAAACCTAGATAGTCCAAGTACCCATTACCTAACCTAGATAGTCCAAGTGCCCTCTAGTTAACCTTGATCGTCCAAGTGCCCTCTAGGAAACCTAGATCGTCCAAGTGCCCGTTACCTAATCTAGATAGTCCAATTGCCCGCTATGCAACATACATAGTCCAAGTGCCCATTCGTTAACCTAGAAGTCCAAATGCCCGCTAGGTTACCTAGACTCTCCAAGTGCCCGCTAGGTTACCTACATAGTCCAAATGTCCGTTTGGTAACCTAGATAGTGCAAGTGCCCGTTAGTTAACCTACATAGTCCAAGTGCCCGCTAGGTAACCTAGATAGTCCAAGGGCCCGCT
The DNA here is from genome assembly GCF_050624435.1 of Tenrec ecaudatus. Taxonomy (NCBI): domain Eukaryota; kingdom Metazoa; phylum Chordata; class Mammalia; order Afrosoricida; family Tenrecidae; genus Tenrec; species Tenrec ecaudatus. The sequence continues at coordinate 2,573,926 of NW_027457652.1, forward strand.
AGTTAACCTACATAGTCCAAGTACCCGCTAGTTAACCTAGATCGTCCAAGTGCATGCTAGTTAACCTATATAGTCCAAGGGCCCGCTAGTTAACCTACATAGTCCACGGGCCCGCTAGTTAACCTACATCGTCCAAGGGACCGCTAGTTAACCTACATAGTCCAAGTGCCCGTTAGGTAACCTAGACAGTTCAAGTGACCACTAGGTTACTTACATAGTCCAAGTGCCTGTTCGTTAACCTACATAGTCCAAGTGCCCGCTAGGTAACCTATATAGTCCAAATGCCCGCTAGGGACCCTAATAGTCCAAGTGCCCGCTAGGTAACCTATATAGTCCAAATGCCCGCTAGGGACCCTAATAGTCCAAGTGCCCGCAAGTTATCCTAGATAGTCCAAGTGCTCGCTAGTTAACCTAGATACTCCAACTGCCCGGTAGTTAACCTAGATAGACCAAGTGCCCGTTAGGGAACCTACCTAGTCCAAGTGCCCGATAGGGAACTTACATAGTCCAAGGGCCCGCTAGTGAACCTCCATAGTCCAAGTGCCCGTTAGTTAACCTAGATAGTCCAAGTGCCCGCTTGGTAACCTAGATAGTCCAACAGACCGCTAGGTAACCTACATACTCCAAGAACACGCTAGGTAACGTAGATATTTCAAGTGCCAGCTAGGTAACCTTGATAGTTCAAGTGCCCGCTAGGTAACCTACAGAGTCTAAGTGCCCGCTAGGTTATCTATATAGTCCAAGTGCCCGCTAGGTAACCTACAAAGTCTAAGTGCCTGCTAGGTAATCTATATAGTCCAAATGACCGCTAGGGAGCCTACATAGTCCAAATGCCCGCTAGGTAACCTAGATAGTCTAAGGGCCCGCTAGGTAACCTACATAGTCCTAGTGCCCCCTAGTTAACCTACATTTTCCAAGTGCTCGATAGGGAACCTACATAGTCCAAGTGCCCCAAGGTAACCTACATAGTCCAAATGCCCTCTAGTTATTCTACATAGTCCAAGTGCCCGATAGGGAACCTACATAATCCAAGTGCCCGCTAGGGAACGTAGATAGTCCAAGTGCCCATTAGGTAACCTAGAAAGTCCAAATGCCCGCCAGGAAACCCACATAGTCCAAGTGCCCGCTTGGGAACTTACATAGTCCAAAGGCCCTCTAGGAAATCTACACAGTCCAAGTGCCCGTTAGTTAACCTAGATAGTCCAAGTGCCCGCTTGATAACCTAGATAGTCCAACAGCCCGGTAGGTAACCTACATAATCCAAGTACCCGCTAGGTAACGTAGATAGTTCAAGTGCCAGCTAGGTAACCTAGATAGTCCAAGTGCCCGCTAGGTAACCTACAAAGTCTAAGTGCCTACTAGGTAATCTATATAGTCCAAATGACTGCTAGGGAGCCTACATAGTCCAAATGCCCGCTAGGTAACCTAGATAGTCTTAGGGCCCGCTAGGTAATATACATAGTCCTAGTGCCCCCTAGTTAACCTACATTTTCCAAGTGCCCGATAGGGAATCTACATAGTCCAAGTGCCCGATAGGGAACCTACATAATCCAAGTGCCAGCTAGGGAACGTGCATAGTCCAAGTGCCCGTTAGGTAACCTAGAACGTCCAAATGCCCGCCAGGAAACCCACATAGTCCAAGTGCCTGCTAGGGAACTTACATAGTCCAAGGGCCCGCTAGGGAACCTACACAGTCCAAGTGCCCGTTAGTTAACCTAGATAGTCCAACAGCCCGGTAGGTAACCTACATAATCCAAGTACCCGCTAGGTAACGTAGATAGTTCAAGTGCCAACTAGGTAACCTAGATAGTCCAAGTGCCCGCTAGGTAACCTACGAATTCTAAGTGCCTGCTAGGTAATCTATATAGTCCAAATGACCGCTAGGGAGCCTACATAGTCAAAATGCTCGCTAGGCAACCTAGATAGTCTAAGGGCCCGCTAGGTAACCTACATAGTCCAAATGCCCTCCAGTTATTCTACATAGTCCAAGTCCCCGATAGGGAACCTACATAATCTAAGTGCCCGCTAGGGAACGTACATAGTCCAAGTGCCCGTTAGGTAACCTAGAACTTCCAAATGCCCGACAGGAAACACACATAGTCCAAGTGCCCGCTAGGGAATTTGCATAGTCCAAGTGCCCGCTAGGGAACCTACATAGTCCAAGTGCCTGCTAGGGAACCTACATAGTCGAAGTGCCCGCTCTGGAACATACATAGTCCAAGTGCCCGCTAGGGAATCTACATAGTCCAAGGGCCCGCTAGTTAACGTAGATAGTTCAAGTGCCGCTAGTTATTCTACATAATTCAAGGGCCCACTAGTTAACCTACATAGTGCAAGTACCCACTAAGAAACCTAGATAGTCCAAGTGCCCATTACCTAACCTAGATAGTCCAAGTGCCCTCTAGTTAAACTAGATCATCCAAGTGCCCGCTAAGAAACCTAGATCGTCCAAGTGCCCGTTACCTAACCTAGATAGTCCAATTGCCCGCTATGCAACATACATAGTCCAAGTGCCCATTCGTTAACCTAGAAGTCCAAGTGGCCGCTAGGTTACCTAGACTCTCCAAGTGCCCGCTAGGTTACCTACATAGTCCAAATGCCCGTTTGGTAACTTAGATAGTGCAAGTGCCCGTTAGTTAACCTACATAGTCCAGTGCCCGCTAGGTAACCTAGATAGTCCAAGGGCCCGCTAGTTAACCTACATAGTCCAAGTACCCGCTAGTTAACCTAGATCGTCCAAGTGCATGCTAGTTAACCTACATAGTCCAAGGGCCCGCTAGTTAACCTACATAGTCCACGGGCCCGCTAGTTAACCTACATCGTCCAAGGGACCGCTAGTTAACCTACATAGTCTAAGTGCCCGCTAGGTAACCTAGACAGTTCAAGTGACCACTAGGTTACTTACATAGTCCAAGTGCCTGTTCGTTAACCTACATAGTCCAAGTGCCCGCTAGGTAACCTATATAGTCCAAATGCCCGATAGGGACCCTAATAGTCCAAGTGCCCGCTAGTTATCCTAGATAGTCCAAGTGCTCGCTAGTTAACCTAGATACTCCAACTGCCCGGTAGTTAACCTAGATAGACCAAGTGCCCGCTAGGGAACCTACCTAGTCCAAGTGCCCGATAGGGAACTTACATAGTCCAAGGGCCCGCTAGGGAACCTCCATAGTCCAAGTCCCCGTTAGTTAACCTAGATATTCCAAGTGCCCGCTTGGTAACCTAGATTGTCCAACAGACCGCTAGGTAACCTACATACTCCAAGAACACGCTAGGTAACGTAGACATTTCAAGTGCCAGCTAGGTAACCTAGATAGTTCAAGTGCCCGCTAGGTAACCTACAGAGTCTAAGTGCTCGCTAGGTTATCTATATAGTCCAAGTGCACGCTAGGTAACCTAGATAGTCCAAGTACCCGCTAGGTAACCTACGAATTCTAAGTGCCTGCTAGGTAATCTATATAGTCCAAATGACCGCTAGGGAGCCTACATAGTCCAAATGCCCACTAGGTAACCTAGATAGTCTAAGGGCCCGCTAGGTAACCTACATAGTCCAAATGCCCTCTAGTTATTCTACATAGTCCAATTCCCCGATAGGGAACCTACATAATCTAAGTGCCCGCTAGGGAACGTACATAGTCCAAGTGCCTGTTAGGTAACCTAGAACTTCCAAATACCCGCCAGGAAACACACATAGTCCAAGTGCCCGCTAGGGAATTTGCATAGTCCAAGGGCCCGCTAGGGAATCTACAAAGTCCAAGTGCCCGTTAGTTAACCTAGATAGTCCAACAGCCCCCTAGGTAACCTAGAACGTCCAAATGCCGGCCAGGAAACCCACATAGTTCAAGTGTCCGTACGGAACATACAGAGTCCAAGTGCCCGCTAGGGAACCTACATAGTCCAAGTGCCCGCTAGTTAATCTACATAGTTCAAGGGCTCGCTAGTTAACCTACATAATCCAAGTATCCGCTAGTTAACCTAGATCGTCCAAGTGTCCGCTAATTAACCTACATAGTACAAGTGCCCGCTAGGGAACCTACATAGTCCAAGTGCCCGCTCTGGAACATACATAGTCCAAGTGCCCGCTAGGGAATCTACATAGTCCAAGTGACGCTAGTTAATCTACATAGTCCAAGGGCCCGCTAGTTAACCTACATAGTCCAAGTACCCGCTAGTTAACCTACATAGTCCAAGTACCCGCTAGTTAACCTAGATCGTCCAAGTGCCCACTAGGTAACCTACATAGTCCAAGTGCCCGCTAGGTAACCTATATAGTCCAAGTGCCCGCTAGGTAACCTAGATAGTCCAGGGGCCCGCTAGTTAACCTACATAGTCCAAGGGCTTACTTGTTAACTTTGATAGTCCAAGTGCCCGCTAGTTAACCTAGATCGTCCAAGTGCCCACTAGGTAACTTACATAGTCCAAGTGCCCTCTAGGTAACCTATATAGTCCAGTTGCCCGCTATGTAACCTAGATAGTCCATGGGCCCCTTAGTTAACCTATATAGTCCAAGGGCCCGCTAGTTAACCTACATCGTCCAAGGGCCCACTAGTTAACCTAGATAGTCCAAGTGCCCACTAGTTAACCTATATACTCCAAGTGCCCGCTAGGTAACCTAGACATTTCAAGTGACCACCAGGTTACCTACATAGTCCAAGTGCCCATTCGTTAACCTAAATAGTCCAAGTGCCCGCTAGGTAACCAATATAGTCCAAATGCCCGCTAGGGGCCCTAATAGTCCATATGCCCGCTAGTTAACCTAGATAGTCCAAGTGCTCGCTAGTTAACCTAGATAGACCAAGTGCCCGCTAGGGAACCTATCTAGTCCAAGTACCCGCTAGGAAACGTACATAGTCCAAGTGCCCGCAAGGTAACATACATAGTCCAAGTGCCTGCTAGTAACGTAGATAGTCCAAGTGCCCAATAGTTAACCTACATAGTCCAGGTTCCCCCTAGGTAACCTAGATAGTCCAAGGGCCCGCTAGGTAACCTACATAGTCCTAGTGCCCCCTAGTTAACCTACATTCTCCAAATGCCCGATAGGGAACCTACATAGTCAAAGTGGCCTCTAGGTAACCTACATAGTCCAAATTCCCGCTAGTTAACCTACATAGTCTAAGATCCCGATAGGGAAGCTACATAATCCAAGTGCCCGCTAGGGAACCTACATAGTCCAAGTGCCCGTTAGGTAACCTAGATACTCCAAATGCCCGCTAGGGAACCCACATAGTCCAAGTGCCCACTAGGGAACTTACATAGTCCAAGGGCCCGCTAGGGAACCTACATAGTCCAAGTGACCGTTAGTTAACCTAGATAGTCCCAGTGCCCGCTAGGTAACCTAGATAGTACAACAGTCCGGTAGGTAACCTACATACTCCAAGTACCCGCTAGGTTACGTAGATAGTTCAAGTGCCAGCTAGGTAACCTAGATAGTCCAAGTGCCCGCTAGGTAAACTACAAAGTCTACGTGCCCGCTAGGTAATCTATATAGTCCAAATGACCGCTAGGGAGCCTACATAGTCCAAATGCCCGCTAGGTAACCTAGATAGTCTAAGGGCCCCCTAGGTAACCTACATAGTCCTAATGCCCCCTAGTTAACCTACATTTTCCAAGTGCCCGATAGCGTACCTATATAGTCCAAGTGCCCGCTAGGTAACCTACATAGTCCAAATGCCCTCTAGTTATTCTACATAATCCAAGTGCCCGATAGGGAACCTACATAATCCAAGTGCCCACTAGGGAACGTACATAGTCCAAGTGCCCGTTAGGTAACCTAGAACGTCCAAATGCCCGCCAGGAAACCCACATAGTCCAAGTGCCCGCTAGGGAACTTACATAGTCCAAGGGCCCGCTAGGGAACGTACACAGTCCAAGTGCCCGTTAGTTAACCTAGATAGTCCAAGTGCCCGCTTGGTAACCTAGATAGTCCAACAGCCCGCTAGGTAACCTACATACTCCAAGATCCCGCTATAACATAGATAGTTCAAGTGCCAGGTAGGTAACCTAGATAGTCCATGTGCCGCTAGGTAACCTACAAAGTCTAAGTGCCCGCTAGGTTATCTATATAGTCCAAATGCCCGCTAGGGTATCTACATAGTCCAAGGGCCCGCTAGTTAACGTAGATAGTCCAATTGCCGCTAGTTATTCTACATAGTTCAAGGGCCCACTAGTTAACCTACATAGTCCAAGTACCCGCTAAGAAACCTAGATAGTCCAAGTGCACGCTAGTTAACCTAGATAGTTCAAGTGCCCTCTAGTTAACCTAGATCGTACAAGTGCCCGCTCAGAAACCTAGATAGTCCAATTGCCCGTTACCTAACCTAGATAGTCCAAGTGCCCCCTATGAAACATACATAGTCCAAATGCCCGTTCGTTAACCTAGAAGTCCAAGTGCCAGCTAGGTAACCTAGACTCTCCAAGTGCCCGCTAGGTTACCAACATAGTCCAAATGCCCTTTCGGTAATCTAGATAATGCAAGTACCCGGTAGTTAACCTACATAGTCCAAGTGCCCGATAGGTAAACTAGATAGTCCAAGGGCCCGCTAGTTAACCTACATAGTCCAAGTGCCCGGTAGTTAACTTACATAGTTCAAGTGTCCGTAGGGAACATACAGAGTCCAAGTGCCCGCTAGGGAACCTACATAGTCCAAGTGCCCGCTAGTTAATCTACATAGTTCAAGGGCCCGCTAGTTAACCTACATAATCCATGTACCCGCTAGTTAACCTAGATCGTCCAAGTGTCCGCTAATTAACCTACATAGTACAAGTGCCCGCTAGTGAACCTAGATAGTCTAGGTGTCCGCTCTGGAACCTACATAGTCCAAGTGACTGGTAGGAAACCTACATAGTCCAAGTGCCCTCTCTAGAACATATATAGTCCAAGTGCCCGCTAGGGAATCTACATAGTCCAAGGGCCCGCTAGTTAACCTAGATCGTCCAAGTGCCCACTAGGTAACCTACATAGTCCAAGGGCCCGCTAGTTAACCTACATAGTCCAAGGGCCCGCAAGTTAACCTACATCGTCCAAGGGCCCGCTAGTTAACCTACATAGTCCAAGTGCCCGCTATGTAACCTAGACATTTCAAGTGACCACTAGGTTACCTACATAGTCCAAGTGCCCGTTAGTTAACCTAGATAGTCCAAGTGCCCGCTTGGTAACCTAGATAGTCCAACAGACCGCTAGGTAACCTACATACTCCAAGAACCCGCTAGGTAACGTAGATATTTCAAGTGCCAGCTAGGTAACCTAGATAGTTCAAGTGCCCGCTAGGTAACCTACAGATTCTAAGTGCCCGCTAGGTTATCTATATAGTCCAAGTGCCCGCTAGGTAACCTACAAAGTCAAAGTGCCCGCTAGGTTATCTATATATTCCAAATGCCCGCTAGGGTATCTACATTGTCCAAGGGCCCGCTAGTTAACGTAGATAGTCCAAGTGCCGCTAGTTATTCTACATAGTTCAAGGGCCCACTAGTTAACCTACATAGTCCAAGTACCCACTAAGAAACCAAGATAGTCCATGTGCCCGTTACCTAACCTAAATAGTCCAAGTGCCCTCTAGTTAACCTAGATCGTCCAAGTGCCCGCTAAGAAACCTAGATCGTCCAAGTGCCCGTTACCTAACCTAGATAGTCCAATTGCCCGCTATGCAACATACATAGTCCAAGTGCCCATTCGTTAACCTAGAAGTCCAAGTGCCCACTAGGTTACCTAGACTCTCCAATTGCCCGCTAGGTTACCTATATAGTCCAAATGTCCGTTTGGTAACCTAGATAGTGCAAGTGCCCGTTAGTTAACCTACATAGTCCAAGTGCCCGCTAGGTAACCTAGATAGTCCAAGGGCCCGCTAGTTAACCTACATAGTCCAAGTGCCCGGTAGTTAACTTACATAGTTCAAGTGTCCGTAGGGAACATACAGAGTCCAAGTGCCCGCTAGGTAACCTATATAGTCCAAATGCCCGATAGGGACCCTAATAGTCCAAGTGCCCGCTAGTTATCCTAGATAGTCCAAGTGCTCGCTAGTTAACCTAGATACTCCAACTGCCCGGTAGTTAACCTAGATAGACCAAGTGCCCGCTAGGGAACCTACCTAGTCCAAGTGCCCGATAGGGAACTTACATAGTCCAAGGGCCCGCTAGGGAACCTCCATAGTCCAAGTGGCCGTTAGTTAACCTAGATAGTCCAAGTGCCCGCTTGGTAACCTAGATAGTCCAACAGACCGCTAGGTAACCTACATACTCCAAGAACCCGCTAGGTAACGTAGATATTTCAAGTGCCAGCTAGGTAACCTAGATAGTTCAAGTGCCCGCTAGGTAACCTACAGAGTCTAAGTGCCCGCTAGGTTATCTATATAGTCCAAGTGCCCACTAGGTAACCTACAAAGTCAAAGTGCCCGCTAGGTTATCTATATAGTCCAAATGCCCGCTAGGGTATCTACATAGTCCAAGGGCCCGCTAGTTAACGTAGATAGTCCAAGTGCCGCTAGTTATTCTACATAGTTCAAGGGCCCACTAGTTAACCTACATAGTCCAAGTACCCACTAAGAAACCTAGATAGTCCAAGTGCCCATTACCTAACCTAGATAGTCCAAGTGCCCTCTAGTTAACCTAGATCGTCCAAGTGCCCGCTAAGAAACCTAGATCGTACAAGTGCCCGTTACCTAACCTAGATAGTCCAATTGCCCGCTATGCAAAATACATAGTCCAAGTGCCCATTCGTTAACCTAGAAGTCCAAGTGGCCGCTAGGTTACCTAGACTCTCCAAGTGCCCGCTAGGTTACCTACATAGTCCAAATGTCCGTTTGGTAACCTAGATAGTGCAAGTGCCCGTTAGTTAACCTACGTAGTCCAAGTACCCGCTAGGTAACCTAGATAGTCCAAGGGCCCGCTAGTTAACCTACATAGTCCAAGTGACCGGTAGTTAACTTACATAGTTCAAGTGTCCGTAGGGAACATACAGAGTCCAAGTGCCCGCTAGGGAACCTACATAATCCAAGTGCCCGCTAGGGAACGTACATAGTCCAAGTGCCCGTTAGGTAACCTAGAAAGTCCAAATGCCCGCCAGGAAACCCACATAGTCCAAGTGCCCGCTTGGGAACTTACATATTCCAAGGGCCCGCTAGGTTACCTACACATTCCAAGTGCCCGTTAGTTAACCTAGATAGTCCAAGTGCCCGCTTGGTAACCTAGATAGTCCAACAGCCAGTAGGTAACCTACATAATCCAAGTACCCGCTAGTTAACCTAGATCGTCCAAGTGTCCGCTAATTAACCTACATAGTACAAGTGCCCGCTAGGGAACCTACATAATCCAAGTGCCCGCTAGGGAACGTACATAGTCCAAGTGCCCGTTAGGTAACCTAGAACGTCCAAATGCCCGCCAGGAAACCCACATAGTCCAAGTGCCCACTAGGTAACTTATATAGTCCAAGGGCCCGCTAGGGAACCTACACAGTCCAAGTGCCCGTTAGTTAACCTAGATAGTCCAACAGCCCGGTAGGTAACCTACATAATCCAAGTACCCGCTAGGTAACCTAGATAGTCCAAGTGCCCGCTAGGTAACCTACAAAGTCTAAGTGCCTGCTAGGTAATCTATATAGTCCAAATGATCGCTAGGGAGCCTACATAGTCCAAATGCCCGCTAGGTAACCTAGATAGTCTAAGGGCCCGCTAGGTAACCTACATAGTCCTATTGCCCCCTAGTTAACCTACATTTTCCAAGTGCTCGATAGGGAACCTACATAGTCCAAGTGCCCGCTAGGTAACCTACATAGTCCAAATGTCCTCTAGTTATTGTACATAGTCCAAGTGCCCAATAGGGAACCTACATAATCCAAGTGCCCGCTACGGGACGTACATAGTCCAAGTGCCCGTTAGGTAACCTAGAAAGTCCAAATACCCGCAAGGAAACCCACATAGTCCAAGTGCCCGCTTGGGAACTTACATAGTCCAAGGGCCCTCTAGGGAACCTACACAGTCCAAGTGCCCATTAGATAACCTAGATAGTCCAAGTGCCTGCTTGGTAAACTAGATAGTCCAACAGCCCGGTAGGTAACCTACATAATCCAAGTACCCGCTAGGTAACGTAGATAGTTCAAGTGCCAGCTTGGTAACCTAGATAGTCCAAGTGCCCGCTAGGTAACCTAGATAGTCCAAGTGCCCGCTAGGTAACCTACGAATTCTAAGTGCCTGCTAGGTAATCTATATAGTCCAAATGACCGCTAGTTATTCTATATAGTCCAAGTCCCCGATAGGGAACGTACAAAGTCTAAGTGCCCGCTAGGGAACGTACATAGTTCAAGTGCCCGTTAGGTAACCTAGAACTTCCAAATGCCCGCCAGGAAACACACATAGTCCAAGTGCCCGCTAGGGAATTTGCATAGTCCAAGTGCCCGCTAGGGAACCTACATAGTCCAAGTGCCTGCTAAGAAACCTACATAGTCGAAGTGCCCGCTCTGGAACATACATAGTCCAAGTGCCCGCTAGGGAATCTACATAGTCCAAGGGCCCGCTAGTTAACGTAGATAGTCCAAGTGCCGCTAGTTAATCTACATAGTCCAAGGGCCCCTAGTTAACCTACATAGTCCAAGTACCCGCTAGTTAACCTAGATCGTCCAAGTGCATGCTAGTTAACCTACATAGTCCAAGGGCCCGCTAGTTAACCTACATAGTCCACGGGCCCGCTAGTTAACCTACATCGTCCAAGGGACCGCTAGTTAACCTACATAGTCCAAGTGCCCGCTAGGTAACCTAGACAGTTCAAGTGACCACTAGGTTACTTACATAGTCCAAGTGCCTGTTCGTTAACCTACATAGTCCAAGTGCCCGCTAGGTAACCTATATAGTCCAAATGCCCGATAGGAACCCTAATAGTCCAAGTGCCCGCTAGTTATCCTAGATAGTCCAAGTGCTCGCTAGTTAACCTAGATACTCCAACTGCCCGGTAGTTAACCTAGATAGACCAAGTGCCCGCTGGGGAACCTACCTAGTCCAAGTGCCCGATAGGGAACTTACATAGTCCAAGGGCCCGCTAGGGAACCTCCATAGTCCAAGTGGCCGTTAGTTAACCTAGATAGTCCAAGTGCCCGCTTGGTAACCTAGATAGTCCAACAGACCGCTAGGTAACCTACATACTCCAAGAACCCGCTAGGTAACGTAGATATTTCAAGTGCCAGCTAGGTAACCTAGATAGTTCAAGTGCCCGCTAGGTAACCTACAGAGTCTAAGTGCCCGCTAGGTTATCTATATAGTCCAAGTGCCCACTAGGTAACCTACAAAGTCAAAGTGCCCGCTAGGTTATCTATATAGTCCAAATGCCCGCTAGGGTATCTACATAGTCCAAGGGCCCGCTAGTTAACGTAGATAGTCCAAGTGCCGCTAGTTATTCTACATAGTTCAAGGGCCCACTAGTTAACCTACATAGTCCAAGTACCCACTAAGAAACCTAGATAGTCCAAGTGCCCATTACCTAACCTAGATAGTCCAAGTGCCCTCTAGTTAACCTAGATCGTCCAAGTGCCCGCTAAGAAACCTAGATCGTACAAGTGCCCGTTACCTAACCTAGATAGTCCAATTGCCCGCTATGCAACATACATAGTCCAAGTGCCCATTCGTTAACCTAGAAGTCCAAGTGGCCGCTAGGTTACCTAGACTCTCCAAGTGCCCGCTAGGTTACCTACATAGTCCAAATGTCCGTTTGGTAACCTAGATAGTGCAAGTGCCCGTTAGTTAACCTACTTAGTCCAAGTACCCGCTAGGTAACCTAGATAGTCCAAGGGCCCGCTAGTTAACCTACATAGTCCAAGTGACCGGTAGTTAACTTACATAGTTCAAGTGTCCGTAGGGAACATACAGAGTCCAAGTGCCCGCTAGGGAACCTACATAATCCAAGTGCCCGCTAGGGAACGTACATAGTCCAAGTGCCCGTTAGGTAACCTAGAAAGTCCAAATGCCCGCCAGGAAACCCACATAGTCCAAGTGCCCGCTTGGGAACTTACATATTCCAAGGGCCCGCTAGGTTACCTACACATTCCAAGTGCCCGTTAGTTAACCTAGATAGTCCAAGTGCCCGCTTGGTAACCTAGATAGTCCAACAGCCAGTAGGTAACCTACATAATCCAAGTACCCGCTATTTAACCTAGATCGTCCAAGTGTCCGCTAATTAACCTACATAGTACAAGTGCCCGCTAGGGAACCTACATAATCCAAGTGCCCGCTAGGGAACGTACATAGTCCAAGTGCCCGTTAGGTAACCTAGAACGTCCAAATGCCCGCCAGGAAACCCACATAGTCCAAGTGCCCGCTAGGTAACTTATATAGTCCAAGGGCCCGCTAGGGAACCTACACAGTCCAAGTGCCCGTTAGTTAACCTAGATAGTCCAACAGCCCGGTAGGTAACCTACATAATCCAAGTACCCGCTAGGTAACCTAGATAGTCCAAGTGCCCGCTAGGTAACCTACAAAGTCTAAGTGCCTGCTAGGTAATCTATATAGTCCAAATGATCGCTAGGGAGCCTACATAGTCCAAATGCCCGCTAGGTAACCTAGATAGTCTAAGGGCCCGCTAGGTAACCTACATAGTCCTATTGCCCCCTAGTTAACCTACATTTTCCAAGTGCTCGATAGGGAACCTACATAGTCCAAGTGCCCGCTAGGTAACCTACATAGTCCAAATGTCCTCTAGTTATTGTACATAGTCCAAGTGCCCGATAGGGAACCTACATAATCCAAGTGCCCGCTACGGGACGTACATAGTCCAAGTGCCCGTTAGGTAACCTAGAAAGTCCAAATACCCGCAAGGAAACCCACATAGTCCAAGTGCCCGCTTGGGAACTTACATAGTCCAAGGGCCCTCTAGGGAACCTACACAGTCCAAGTGCCCATTAGATAACCTAGATAGTCCAAGTGCCTGCTTGGTAAACTAGATAGTCCAACAGCCCGGTAGGTAACCTACATAATCCAAGTACCCGCTAGGTAACGTAGATAGTTCAAGTGCCAGCTTGGTAACCTAGATAGTCCAAGTGCCCGCTAGGTAACCTAGATAGTCCAAGTGCCCGCTAGGTAACCTACGAATTCTAAGTGCCTGCTAGGTAATCTATATAGTCCAAATGACCGCTAGTTATTCTATATAGTCCAAGTCCCCGATAGGGAACGTACAAAGTCTAAGTGCCCGCTAGGGAACGTACATAGTTCAAGTGCCCGTTAGGTAACCTAGAACTTCCAAATGCCCGCCAGGAAACACACATAGTCCAAGTGCCTGCTAGGGAATTTGCATAGTCCAAGTGCCCGCTAGGGAACCTACATAGTCCAAGTGCCTGCTAAGAAACCTACATAGTCGAAGTGCCCGCTCTGGAACATACATAGTCCAAGTGCCCGCTAGGGAATCTACATAGTCCAAGGGCCCGCTAGTTAACGTAGATAGTCCAAGTGCCGCTAGTTAATCTACATAGTCCAAGGGCCCCTAGTTAACCTACATAGTCCAAGTACCCGCTAGTTAACCTAGATCGTCCAAGTGCATGCTAGTTAACCTACATAGTCCAAGGGCCCGCTAGTTAACCTACATATTCCACGGGCCCGCTAGTTAACCTACATCGTCCAAGGGACCGCTAGTTAACCTACATAGTCCAAGTGCCCGCTAGGTAACCTAGACAGTTCAAGTGACCACTAGGTTACTTACATAGTCCAAGTGCCTGTTCGTTAACCTACATAGTCCAAGTGCCCGCTAGGTAACCTATATAGTCCAAATGCCCGATAGGAACCCTAATAATCCAAGTGCCCGCTAGTTATCCTAGATAGTCCAAGTGCTCGCTAGTTAACCTAGATACTCCAACTGCCCGGTAGTTAACCTAGATAGACCAAGTGCCCGCTAGGGAACCTACCTATTCCAAGTGCCCGATAGGGAACTTACATAGTCCAAGGGCCCGCTAGGGAACCTCCATAGTCCAAGTGGCCGTTAGTTAACCTAGATAGTCCAAGTGCCCGCTTGGTAACCTAGATAGTCCAACAGACCGCTAGGTAACCTACATACTCCAAGAACCCGCTAGGTAACGTAGATATTTCAAGTGCCAGTTAGGTAACCTAGATAGTTCAAGTGCCCGCTAGGTAACCTACAGAGTCTAAGTGCCCGCTAGGTTATCTATATAGTCCAAGTGCCCACTAGGTAACCTACAAAGTCAAAGTGCCCGCTAGGTTATCTATATAGTCCAAATGCCCGCTAGGGTATCTACATAGTCCAAGGGCCCGCTAGTTAACGTAGATAGTCCAAGTGCCGCTAGTTATTCTACATAGTTCAAGGGCCCACTAGTTAACCTACATAGTCCAAGTACCCACTAAGAAACCTAGATAGTCCAAGTGCCCATTACCTAACCTAGATAGTCCAAGTGCCCTCTAGTTAACCTAGATCGTCCAAGTGCCCGCTAAGAAACCTAGATCGTACAAGTGCCCGTTACCTAACCTAGATAGTCCAATTGCCCGCTATGCAACATACATAGTCCAAGTGCCCATTCGTTAACCTAGAAGTCCAAGTGGCCGCTAGGTTACCTAGACTCTCCAAGTGCCCGCTAGGTTACCTACATAGTCCAAATGTCCGTTTGGTAACCTAGATAGTGCAAGTGCCCGTTAGTTAACCTACTTAGTCCAAGTACCCGCTAGGTAACCTAGATAGTCCAAGGGCCCGCTAGTTAACCTACATAGTCCAAGTGACCGGTAGTTAACTTACATAGTTCAAGTGTCCGTAGGGAACATACAGAGTCCAAGTGCCCGCTAGGGAACCTACATAAACCAAGTGCCCGCTAGGGAACGTACATAGTCCAAGTGCCCGTTAGGTAACCTAGAAAGTCCAAATGCCCGCCAGGAAACCCACATAGTCCAAGTGCCCGCTTGGGAACTTACATATTCCAAGGGCCCGCTAGGTTACCTACACATTCCAAGTGCCCGTTAGTTAACCTAGATAGTCCAAGTGCCCTCTTGGTAACCTAGATAGTCCAACAGCCCGGTAGGTAACCTACATAATCCAAGTACCCGCTAGTTAACTTAGATCGTCCAAGTGTCCGCTAATTAACCTACATAGTACAAGTGCCCGCTAGGGAATCTACATAGTCCAAGTGCCCGCTAGGGAACGTACATAGTCCAAGTGCCCGTTAGGTAACCTAGAACGTCCAAATGCCCGCCAGGAAACCCACATAGTCCAAGTGCCCGCAAGGTAACTTAAATAGTCCAAGGGCCCGCTAGGGAACCTACACAGTCCAAGTGCCCGTTAGTTAACCTAGATAGTCCAACAGCCCGGTAGGTAACCTACATAATCCAAGTACCCGCTAGGTAACCTAGATAGTCCAAGTGCCCGCTAGGTAACCTACAAAGTCTAAGTGCCTGCTAGGTAATCTATATAGTCCAAATGACCGCTAGGGAGCCTACATAGTCCAAATGCCCGCTAGGTAACCTAGATAGTCTAAGGGCCCGCTAGGTAACCTAGAACGTCCAAATGCCCGCCAGGAAACCCACATAGTCCAAGTGCCCGCTAGGTAACTTACATAGTCCAACGGCCCGCTAGGGAACCTACACAGTCCAAGTGCCCATTAGTTAACCTAGATAGTCCAACAGCCCGGTAGGTAACCTACATAATCCAAGTTCCCGCTAAGTAACCTAGATAGTCCAAGTGCCCGCTAGGTAACCTACAAAGTCTAAGTGCCTGCTAGGTAATCTATATAGTCCAAATGATCGCTAGGGAGCCTACATAGTCCAAATGCCCGCTAGGTAACCTAGATAGTCTAAGGGCCCACTAGGTAACCTACATAGTCCTAGTGCCCCCTAGTTAACCTACATTATCCAAGTGCTCGATAGGGAACCTACATAGTCCAAGTGCCCGCTAGGTAACCTACATAGTCCAAATGCCCTCTAGTTATTCTACATAGTCAAAGTGCCCGATAGGGAACCTACATAATCCAAGTGCCCGCTAGGGAACGTACATAGTCCAAGTGCCCGTTAGGTAACCTAGAAAGTCCAAATGCCCGCCAGGAAAACCACATAGTCCAAGTGCCCGCTTGGGAACTTACATATTCCAAGGGCCCGCTAGGTTACCTACACAGTCCAAGTGCCCGTTAGTTAACCTAGATAGTCCAAGTCCCCGCTTGGTAACCTAGATAGTCCAACAGCCCGGTAGGTAACCTACATAATCCAAGTACCCGCTAGTTAACCTAGATCGTCCAAGTGTCCGCTAATTAACCTACATAGTACAAGTGCCCGCTAGGGAACCTACATAATCCAAGTGCCCGCTAGGGAACGTACATAGTCCAAGTGCCCGTTAGGTAACCTAGAACGTCCAAATGCCCGCCAGGAAATCCACATAGTCCAAGTGCCCGCTAGGTAACTTATATAGTCCAAGGGCCCGCTAGGGCACCTACACAGTCCAAGTGCCCGTTAGTTAACCTAGATAGTCCAACAGCCCGGTAGGTAACCTACATAATCCAAGTACCCGCTAGGTAAACTAGATAGTCCAAGTGCCCGCTAGGTAACCTACAAAGTCTAAGTGCCTGCTAGGTAATCTATATAGTCCAAATGACCGCTAGGGAGCCTACATAGTCCAAATGCCCACTAGGTAACCTAGATAGTCTAAGGGCCGCTAGGTAACCTACATAGTCCTAGTGCCCCCTACTTAACCTACATTTTCCAAGTGCTCGATAGGGAACCTACATAGTCCAAGTGCCCGCTAGGTAACCTACATAGTCCAAATGCCCTCTAGTTATTCTACATAGTCCAAGTGCCCGATAGGGAACCTACATAATCCAAGTGCCCGCTAGGGGACGTACATAGTCCAAGTGCCCGTTAGGTAACCTAGAAAGTCCAAATGCCCGCCAGGAAACCCACATAGTCCAAGTGCCCGCTTGGGAACGTACATAGTCCAAGGGCCCTCTAGGGAACCTACACAGTCCAAGTGCCCGTTAGTTAACCTAGATAGTCCAAGTGCCTGCTTGGTAAACTAGATAGTCCAATAGCCCGGTAGGTAACCTACATAATCCAAGTACCCGCTAAGTAACGTAGATAGTTCAAGTGCCAGCTTGGTAACCTAGATAGTCCAAGTGCCCGCTAGGTAACCTAGATAGTCCAAGTGCCCGCTAGGTAACCTACGAATTCTAAGTGCCTGCTAGGTAATCTATATAGTCCAAATGACCGCTAGGGAGCCTAGATAGTCTAAGGGCCCGCTAGGTAACCTACATAGTCCAAATGCCCTCTAGTTATTCTATATAGTCCAAGTCCCCGATAGGGAACGTACAAAATCTAAGTGCCCGCTAGGGAACGTACATAGTTCAAGTGCCCGTTAGGTAACCTAGAACTTCCAAATGCCCTCCAGGAAACACACATAGTCCAAGTGCCCGCTAGGGAATTTGCATAGTCCAAGTCCCCGCTAGGGAACCTACATAGTCCAAGTGCCTGCTAGGGAACCTACATAGTCGAAGTGCCCGCTCTGGAACATACATAGTCCAAGTGCCCGCTAGGGAATCTACATAGTCCAAGGGCCCGCTAGTTAACGTAGATAGTCCAAGTGCCGCTAGTTAATCTCCATAGTCCAAGGGCCCCCAGTTAACCTACATAGTCCAAGTACCCGCTAGTTAACCTAGATCGTCCAAGTGCATGCTAGTTAACCTACATAGTCCAAGGGCCCGCTAGTTAACCTACATAGTCCACGGGCCCGCTAGTTAACCTACATCGTCCAAGGGACCGCTAGTTAACCTACATAGTCCAAGTGCCCGCTAGGTAACCTAGACAGTTCAAGTGACCACTAGGTTACTTACATAGTCCAAGTGCCTGTTCGTTAACCTACATAGTCCAAGTGCCCGCCAGGTAACCTATATAGTCCAAATGCCCGCTAGGGACCCTCATAGTCGAAGTGCCCGCT
Organism: Tenrec ecaudatus; assembly: GCF_050624435.1. Lineage (NCBI taxonomy): Eukaryota > Metazoa > Chordata > Mammalia > Afrosoricida > Tenrecidae > Tenrec > Tenrec ecaudatus. Next base: position 2,591,806 of record NW_027457652.1, read on the forward strand.
AGTTATCCTAGAGAGTCCAAGTGCTCGCTAGTTAACCTAGATACTCCAACTGCCCGGTAGTTAACCTAGATAGACCAAGTGCCCGCTTGGTAACCTAGATTGTCCAACAGACCGCTAGGTAACCTACATACTCCAAGAACCCGCTAGGTAACGTAGATATTTCAAGTGCCAACTAGGTAACCTAGATAGTTCAAGTGCCCGCTAGGTAACCTACAGAGTCTAAGTGCCCGCTAGGTTATCTATATAGTCCAAGTGCCCGCTAGGTAACCTACAAAGTCAAAGTGCCCGCTAGTTTATCTATATAGTCCAAATGCCCGCTAGGGTATCTACATAGTCCAAGGGCCCGCTAGTTAACGTAGATAGTCCAAGTGCCGCTAGTTATTCTACATAGTTCAAGGGCCCACTAGTTAACCTACATAGTCCAAGTACCCACTAAGAAACCTAGATAGTCCAAGTGCCCATTACCTAACCTAGATAGTCCAAGTGCCCTCTAGTTAACCTAGATCGTCCAAGTGCCCGCTAAGAAACCTAGATCGTCCAAGTGCCTGTTACCTAACCTAGATAGTCCAATTTCCCGCTATGCAACATACATAGTCCAAGTGCCCATTCGTTAACCTAGAAGTCCAAGTGCCCGCTAGGTTACCTAGACTCTCCAAGTGCCCGCTAGGTTACCTACATAGTCCAAATGTCCGTTTGGTAACCTAGATTGTGCAAGTGCCCGTTAGTTAACCTACATAGTCCAAGTGCCCGCTAGGTAACCTAGATAGTCCAAGGGCCCGCTAGTTAACCTACATAGTCCATGTGCCCGGTAGTTAACTTACATAGTTGAAGTGTCCGTAGGGAACATACAGAGTCCAAGTGCCCGCTAGGGAACCTACATAATCCAAGTGCCCGCTAGGGAACGTACATAGTCCAAGTGCCCGTTAGGTAACCTAGAAAGTCCAAATGCCCGCCAGGAAACCCACATAGTCCAAGTGCCCGCTTGGGAACTTACATAGTCCAAGGGCCCGCTAGGGAACCTACACAGTCCAAGTGCCCGTTAGTTAAACTAGATAGTCCAAGTGCCCTCTTGGTAACCTAGATATTCCAGCAGCCCGGTAGGTAACCTACATAATCCAAGTACCCGCTAGGTAACCTAGATAGTCCAAGTGCCCGCTAGGTAACCTACAAAGTCTAAGTGCCTGCTAGGTAATCTATATAGTCCAAATGACCGCTAGGGAGCCTACATAGTCCAAATGCCCGCTAGGTAACCTAGATAGTCTAAGGGCCCGCTAGGTAACCTAGAACGTCCAAATGCCCGCCAGGAAACCCACATAGTCCACGTGCCCGCTAGGTAACTTACATAGTCCAAGGGCCCGCTAGGGAACCTACACAGTCCAAGTGCCCGTTAGTTAACCTAGATAGTCCAACAGCCCGGTAGGTAACCTACATAATCCAAGTACCCGCTAGGTAACCTAGATAGTCCATGTGCCCGCTAGGTAACCTACAAAGTCTAAGTGCCTGCTAGGTAATCTATATAGTCCAAATGATCGCTAGGGAGCCTACATAGTCCAAATGCCCGCTAGGTAACCTAGATAGTCTAAGGGCCCGCTAGGTAACCTACATAGTCCTAGTGCCCCCTAGTTAACCTACATTTTCCAAGTGCACGATAGGGAACCTACATAGTCCAAGTGCCCGCTAGGTAACCTACATAGTCCAAATGCCCTCTAGTTATTCTACATAGTCCAAGTGCCCGATAGGGATCCTACATAATCCAAGTGCCCGCTAGGGAACGTACATAGTCCAAGTGCCCGTTAGGTAACCTAGAAAGTCCAAATGCCTGCCAGGAAACCCACATAGTCCAAGTTCCCGCTTGGGAACTTACATCGTCCAAGGGCCCGCTAGGTTACCTACACAGTCCAAGTGACCGTTAGTTAACCTAGATAGTCCAAGTGCCCGCTTGGTAACCTAGATAGTCCAACAGCCCGGTAGGTAACCTACATAATCCAAGTACCCGCTAGGTAACCTAGATAGTCCAAGTGCCCGCTAGGTAACCTACAAAGTCTAAGTGCCTGCTAGGTAATCTATATAGTCCAAATGACCGCTAGGGAGCCTACATAGTCCAAATGCCCGCTAGGTAACCTAGATAGTCCAAGTGCCCGCTAGGTAACCTACATAGTCCTAATGCCCCGTAGTTAACCTACATTTTCCATGTGCTCGATAGGGAACCTACATAGTCCAAGTGCCCGCTAGGTAACCTACGTAGTCCAAATGCCCTCTAGTTATTCTACATCGTCCAAGTGCCCGATAAGGAACCTACATAATCCAAGTGCCCGCTAGGGAACGTACATAGTCCAAGTGCCCGTTAGGTAACCTAGAAAGTCCAAATGCCCGCCAGGAAACCCACATAGTCCAAGTGCCCGCTTGGGAACTTACATAGTCCAAGGGCCCTCTAGGGAACCTACACAGTCCAAGTGCCCGTTAGTTAACCTAGATAGTCCAAGTGCCTGCTTGGTAACCTAGATAGTCCAACAGCCCGGTAGGTAACCTACATAATCCAAGTACCCGCTAGGTAACGTAGATATTTCAAGTGCCAGCTAGGTAACCTAGATAGTCCAAGTGCCCGCTAGGTAACCTGCAAAGTCTAAGTGCCTACTAGGTAATCTATATAGTCCAAATGACCGCTAGGGAGCCTACATAGTCCAAATGCCCGCTAGGTAACCTAGATAGTCTAAGGGCCCGCTAGGTAACCTACTAATCCTAGTACCCCCTAGTTAACCTACATTCTCCAAGTGCCCGATAGGGAACCTACATAGTCAAAGTGCCCGCTAGGTAACCTACATAGTCCAAATTCCCGCTAGTTAACCTACATAGTCCAAGTACCCACTAAGAAACCTAGATAGTCTAAGTGCCCGTTACCTAACCTAGATAGTCCAAGTGCCCTCTAGTTAACCTAGATCGTCCAAGTTCCCGCTAAGAAACCTAGATCGTCCAAGTGCCCGTTACCTAACCTAGATAGTCCAATTGCCCGCTATGCAACATACATAGTCCAAGTGCCCGTTCGTTAACCTAGAAGTCCAAGTGCCCTCTAGGTTACCTAGACTCTCCAAGTGCCCGCTAGGTTACCTACATAGTCCAAATGTCCGTTTGGTAACCTAGATAGTGCAAGTGCCCGTTAGTTAACCTACATAGTCCAAGTGCCCGCTAGGTAACCTAGATAGTCCAAGGGCCCCCTAGTTAACCTACATAGTCCAAGTGCCCGGTAGTTAACTTACATTGTTCAAGTGTCCGTAGGGAACATACAGAGTCCAAGTGCCCGCTAAGGAACCTACATAATCCAAGTGCCCGCTAGGGAACGTACATAGTCCAAGTGCCCGTTAGGTAACCTAGAAAGTCCAAATGCCCGCCAGGAAACCCACATAGTCCAAGTGCCCGCTTGGAAACTTACATAGTCCAAGGGCCCGCTAGGGAACCTACACAGTCCAAGTGCCCGTTAGTTAACCTAGATAGTCCAAGTGCCCTCTTGGTAACCTAGATAGTTCAACAGCCCGGTAGGTAACCTACATAATCCAAGTACCCGCTAGTTAACCTAGATCGTCCAAGTGTCCGCTAATTAACCTACATAGTACAAGTGCCCGCTAGGGAACGTACATAATCCAAGTGCCCGCTAGGGAACGTACATAGTCCAAGTGCCCGTTAGGTAACCTAGAACGTCCAAATGCCCGCCAGGAAACCCACATAGTCCAAGTGCCCGCTAGGTAACTTACATAGTCCAAGGGCCCGCTAGGGAACCTACACAGTCCAAGTGCCCGTTAGTTAACCTAGATAGTCCAACAGCCCGGTAGGTAACCTACATAATCCAAGTACCCGCTAGGTAACCTAGATAGTCCAAGTGCCCGTTAGGTAACCTACAAAGTCTAAGTGCCTGCTAGGTAATCTATATAGTCGAAATGACCGCTAGGGAGCCTACATAGTCCAAATGCCTGCTAGGTAACCTAGATAGTCTAAGGGCCCGCTAGGTAACCTACATAGTCCTAGTGCCCCCTAGTTAACCTACATTTTCCAAGTGCTCGATAGGGAACCTACATAGTCCAAGTGCTCGCTAGGTAACCTGCATAGTCCAAATGCCCTCTAGTTATTCTACATAGTCCAAGTGCCCGATAGGGAACCTACATAATCCAAGTGCCCGCTAGGGAACGTACATAGTCCAAGTGCCCGTTAGGTAACCTAGAAAGTCCAAATGCCCGCCAGGAAACCCACATAGTCCAAGTGCCCGCTTGGGAACTTACATAGTCCAAGGGCCCTCTAGGGAACCTACACAGTCCATGTGCCCGTTAGTTAACCTAGATAGTCCAAGTGCCCGCTTGGTAACCTAGATATTCCAACAGCCCTGTAGGTAACCTACATAATCCAAGTACCCGCTATGTAACGTAGATAGTTCAAGTGCCAGCTAGGTAACCTAGATAGTCCAAGTGCCCGCTAGGTAACCTACAAAGTCTAAGTGCCTACTAGGTAATCTACATAGTCCAAATGACCGCTAGGGAGCCTACATAGTCCAAATGCCCGCTAGATAACCTAGATAGTCTAAGGGCCCGCTAGGTAACCTACATAGTCCTAGTGCCCCCTAGTTAACCTACATTTTCCAAGTGCTCGATAGGGAACCTACATAGTCCAAGTGCCCGCTAGGTAACCTACATAGTCCAAATGCCCTCTAGTTATTCTACATAGTCCAAGTGCCCGATAGGGAACCTACAAAATCCAAGTGCCTGCTAGGGTACGTGCATAGTCCAAGTGCCCGTTAGGTAACCTAGAACGTCCAAATGCCCGCCAGGAAACCCACATAGTCCAAGTGCCCGCTAGGGAACTTACATAGTCCAAGGGCCCGCTAGGGAACCTACACAGTCCAAGTGCCCGTTAGTTAACCTAGATAGTCCAACAGCCCGTTAGGTAACCTACATAATCCAAGTACCCGCTAGGTAACGTAGATAGTTCAAGTGCCAGCTAGGTAACCTAGATAGTCCAAGTGCCCGCTAGGTAATCTACGAATTCTAAGTGCCTGCTAGGTAATCTATATAGTCCAAATGACCGCTAGGGAGCCTACATAGTCCAAATGCCCGCTAGGTAACCTAGATAGTCTAAAGGCCCGCTAGGTAACCTACATAGTCCAAATGCCCTCTAGTTATTCTACATAGTCCAAGTCCCCGATAGGGAACCTGCACAATCTAAGTGCCCGCTAGGGAACGTACATAGTCCAAGGGCCCGTTAGGTAACTTAGAACTTCCAAATGCCCGCCAGGAAACACACATAGTCCAAGTGTCCGCTAGGGAATTTGCATAGTCCAAGGGCCCGCTAGGGAATCTACAAAGTCCAAGTGCCCGTTAGTTAACCTAGATGGTCCAACAGCCCCCTAGGTAACCTAGAACGTCCAAATGCCGGCCAGGAAACCCACATAGTTCAATTGTCAGTACGGAACATACAGAGTCCAAGTGCCCGCTAGGGAACCTACATAGTCCAAGTGCCCGCTAGTTAATCTACATAGTTCAAGGGCCCGCTAATTAACCTACATAATCCAAGTATCCGCTAGTTAACCTAGATCGTCCAAGTGTCCGCTAATTAACCTACATAGTACAAGTGCCCGCTAGGGAACCTGTTTAGTCTAAGTGCCCGCTCTGGAACCTACATAGTCCAAGTGACTGCTAGGGAACCTACATAGTCCAAGTGCCCGCTCTGGAACATACAAAGTCCAAGTGCCCGCTAGGGAATCTACATAGTCCAAGGGCCCGCTAGTTAACGTAGATAGTCCAAGTGCCCACTAGTTAACCTACATAGTCCAGGTTCCCCCTAGGTAACCTAGATAGTCCAAGGGCCCGGTAGGTAACCTACATAGTCCTAGTGCCCCCTAGTTAATCTACATTCTCCATGTGCCCGATAGGGAACCTACATAGTCAAAGTGCCCTCTAGGTAACCTACATAGTCCAAATTCCCGCTAGTTAACCTACATAGTCCAAGATCCCGATAGGGAAGCTACATAATCCAAGTGCCCGCTAGGGAACCTACATAGTCCAAGTGCCCGTTAGGTAACCTAGATAGTCCAAATGCCCGCTAGGGAACCCACATAGTCCAAGTGCCCACTAGGGAACTTATATAGTCCAAGGGCCCGCTAGGGAACCTACATAGTCCAAGTGACCGTTAGTTAACCTAGATAATCCCACTGCCCGCTAGGTAACCTAGATAGTACAACAGCCCGGTAGGTAACCTACATACTGCAAGTACCCGCTAGGTTACGTAGATAGTTCAAGTGCCAGCTAGGTAACCTAGATAGTCCAAGTGCCCACTAGGTAACCTACAAAGTCTAAATGCCCGCTAGGTAATCTATATAGTCCAAATGACCGCTAGGGAGCCTAAATAGTCCAAATGCCCGCTAGGTAACCTAGATAGTCTAAGGGCCCCCTAGGTAACCTACATAGTCCTAATGCCCCCTAGTTAACCTACATTTTCCAAGTGCCCGATAGCGTACCTACATAGTCCAAGTGCCCGCTAGGTAACCTACATAGTCCAAATGCCCGCTAGTTAACCTACAGAGTCCAAGTGCCCGATAGGTAACCTACATAATCCAAGTGCCCACTAGGGAACGTACATAGTACAAGTGCCCGTTAGGTAACCTAGAACGTCCAAATTCCCGCCAGGAAACCCACATAGTCCAAGTGCCCGTTAGGGAACTTACATAGTCCAAGGGCCCGCTAGGAAACCTACATAGTCCAAGTGCCCGTTAGTTAACCTAGATAGTCCAAGTGCCCGCTTGGTAACCTAGATAGTCCAACAGCCCGCTAGCTAACCTACATACTCCAAGATCCCGCTATAACGTAGATAGTTCAAGTGCCAGGTAGGTAACCTAGATAGTCCATGTGCCGCTAGGTAACCTACAAAGTCTAAGTGCCCGCTAGGTTATCTATATAGTCCAAATGCCCGCTAGGGTATCTACATAGTCCAAGGGCCCGCTAGTTAACGTAGATAGTCCAATTGCCGCTAGTTATTCTACATAGTTCAAGGGCCCACTAGTTAACCTACATAGTCCAAGTACCCGCTAAGAAACCTAGATAGTCCAAGTGCACGCTAGTTAACCTAGATAGTTCAAGTGCCCTCTAGTTAACTTAGATCGTACAAGTGCCCGCTCAGAAACCTAGATAGTCCAAGTGCCCGTTACCTAACCTAGATAGTCCAATTGCCCCCTATGCAACATACATAGTCCAAGTGCCCGTTCGTTAACCTAGAACTCCAAGTGCCAGCTAGGTAACCTAAACTCTCCAAGTGCCCGTTAGGTTACCTACATAGTCCAAATGCCCGTTCGGTAACCTAGATAATGCAAGTGCCCGGTAGTTAACCTACATAGTCCAAGTGCCCGCTAGGTAACCTTGATAGTCCAAGGGCCCGCTAGTTAACCTAGAAAGTCCAAGTGCCCGGTAGTTAACTTACATAGTTCAAGTGTCCGTAGGGAACATACAGAGTTCAAGTGCCCGCTAGGGAACCTACATAGTCCAAGTGCCCGCTAGTTAATCTACATAGTTCAAGGGCCCGCTAGTTAACCTACATAATCCAAGTACCCGCTAGTTAACCTAGATCGTCCAAGTGTCCGCTAATTAACCTACATAGTACAAGTGCCCGCTAGTGAACCTAGATAGTCTAGGTGTCCGCTCTGGAACCTACATAGTCCAAGTGACTGCTAGGAAACCTACATAGTCCAAGTGCCCGCTAGTTAACCTAGATCGTCCAAGTGCCCACTAGGTAACCTACATAGTCCAAGGGCCCGCTAGTTAACCTACATAGTCCAAGGGCCCGCTAGTTAACCTACATCGTCCAAGGGCCAGCTAGTTAACCTACATAGTCCAAGTGCCCGCTAGGTAACCTAGACATTTCAAGTGACCACTAGGTTACCTACATAGTCCAAGTGCCCGCTAGTTAACCTACATAGTCCAAGTGCCCGATAGGGAACCTACATAATCCAAGTGCCCGCTAGGGAACCTACATAGTCCAAGTGCCCGCTAGGCAACCTACATAGTCCAATTGCCCGTTAGTTAACCTAGATAGTCAAAGTGCCCGCTAGGTAACCTAGATAGTCCAAGTGCTCGCTAGGTAACCTACATAGTCCAAGTGCCCGCTTAGTAACCTAAATAGTCCAAATGCCCGCTAGGGAAACTACATAGTCCAAGTGCCCGCTAGTTAACCTAGATAGTTCAAGTGCCTGCTAGTAAACCTACATAATCCACGGGCCCGCTAGTTAACCTACATAGTGCAAGGGCCTGCTAGTTAACCTAGATCGTGCAAGTGTCCGCTAGTTAACCTAGATAGTCCAAGTGCCCACTAGGGGACGTACATAGTCCAAGTGCCCGCTATGTAACCTAGATAGTCCAAGTCCCCGCTAGGGATCCTTCATAATCCAAGTGCCTGCTAGGCAACCTAGATAGTCCAAGTTCTCGCTAGGTTACCTAGATAGTCCAAGTGCCCTTTACCTAACCTAGACAGTCCAAGTGCCCGCTAGGATACCTGCATAGTCCAAGTGCCTGTTCGTTAACATAGATAGTCCAAGTGCCCGCTAGGGAACCTATATAGTCAAAGTGCTATCTAGGTAACCTAGATAGTCCAAGGGCCCGCTAGTTAACCTACGTAGTCCAAAGGCTCGCTTGTTAACTTTGATAGTCCAAGTGCCCCTTAGTTAACCTAGATCGTTCAAGTGCCCGCTAGTTAACTTAGATCGTCCAAGTACTGGCTAGTTAACCTACATAGTCCAAGGGCCCACTAGTTAACCTAGATTGTCCAAGTGTCCTCTAGTTAACCTACATAGTCCAAGTGCCCGCTAGGTAACCTACATAGTGCAAGTGTCTGCTAGGTAAACTACATAGTCCAAGTGCCCGCTAGTTAATATAGATAGTCCAAGTGCCCGCTAGGGAAGGTACATAGTCCATGTGCCCGCTAGGTAACCTAGAGAGTTCAAGTGCCCGCTAGTTAACCTACATAGTCCAAGTGCCTGCTAGGTAACCTAGATAGTCCAAGGGCCTGCTAGTTAACCTACATAGTCCAAGTGCCCGCTAGGTAACCTACATAGTGCAAGTGTCTGCTAGTTAAACTACATAGTCCAAGCGCCCGCTAGTCAACCTAGATAGTCCAAGTGCCCGCTAGGTAACCTACATAGTGCAAGTGTCCTCTAGTTAACCTATTGTCCAAGGGACCGCTAGTTAACCTAGATAGTCCAAGTACCCGCTAGTTAACCTAGATAGTCCAAGTGCCCGCTAGGTAAACTACATAGTGCAAGTGTCCTCTAGTTAACCTATTGTCCAAGGGACCGCTAGTTAACCTAGATAGTCCAAGTACCCGCTAGTTAACCTAGATCGGCCAATTGTCCGCTAGTTAACCTAGTAGTCCAAGGGCCCGCTAGTTAACATACATAGTCCAAGTGCCCGGTAGTTAACTTACATAGTTCAAGTGTCCATAGGGAACATACATAGTCCAAGTGCCCGCTAGGGAACATACATAGTCCTAGTGCCCGCTAGGGAAACTACGTAGTCCAAGTGCGCGCTAAGGAATCTACATAGTCCAAGGGCCCGCTAGTTAACGTAGATAGTCCAAGTGCTGCTAGTTAATCTACATAGTCCAAGTACCCGCTAGTTAACCTAGATTGTCCAAGTGTCCGCTAGTTAACCTACATAGTCCAAGTGCCCGCAAGGGAACCTAGATAGTCCAAGTGCCCGCTCTGGAACCTACATAGTCTAAGTGCCTGCTAGGGAACCTACATAGTCGAAGTGCCCGCTCTAGAACATACATAGTCCAAGTGCCCGCTAGGGAATCTACATAGTCCATGGGCCCGCTAGTTAACGTAGATAGTCCAAGTGCCGCTAGTTAATCTACATAGTCCAAGGGCCCCTAGTTAACCTACATAGTCCAAGTACCCGCTATTTAACCTAGATCGTCCAAGTGCACGCTAGTTAACCTACATAGTGCAAGGGCCCGCTAGTTAACCTACATAGTCCACGGGCCCGCTAGTTAACCTACATCGTCCAAGGGCCCGCTAGTTAACCTACATAGTCCAAGTGCCCGCTAGGTAATCTAGACAGTTCAAGTGATCACTAGGTTACTTACATAGTCCAAGTGCCTGGTCGTTAACCTACATAGTCCAAGTGCCCGATAGGTAACCTATATAGTCTAAATGCCCTCTAGGGACCCTAATAGTCCAATTGCCCGCTAGCTATCCTATATACTCCAAGTGCCCGCTAGTTAACCTAGATAGACCAAGTGCCCGCTAGGGAACTTACCTAGTACAAGTGCCCGATAGGGAATTTACATAGTCCAAGGGCCCGCTAGGGAACCTACATAGTCCAAGTGCCCGTTAGTTAACCCAGATAATCCATGTGCCCGCTAGGTAACCAAGATAGTCCAACAGCCCGCTAGGTAACCTACATACTCTAAAATCCCGTTAGTTAACCTAGATAGTTCAAGTGCCAGCTAGGTAACCTAGATAGTCCATGTGCCGCTAGGTAACCTACAAAGTCAAAGTGCCCCCTAGGTTATCTATATTGTCCAAATGCCCGCTAGGGTATCTACATAGTCCAATGGCCCACTAGTTAACGTAGATAGTCCAAGTGCCGCTAGTTATTCTACCTAGTTCAAGGGCCCACTAGTTAACCTACATAGTCCAAGTACCCGCTAAGAAACCTAGATAGTCCAAGTGCCCGTTACCTAACCTAGATAGTCCAAGTGCCCTCTAGTTAACCTAGATCGTCCAAGTGCCCGCTAAGAAACCTGGATAGTCCAAGTGCCCGTTACCTAACCTAGATAGTCCAATTGCCCGCTATGCAACATACATAGTCCAAGTGCCCGTTCGTTAACCTAGAATTCCAAGTGCCCGCTAGGTAACCTAGACTCTCCAAGTGCCCGCTAGGTTACCTACATAGTCCAAATGCCCGTTGGTAACCTAGATAGTGCAAGTGCCCGGTAGTTAACCTACATAGTCCACGTGCCCGCTAGGTAACCTAGATAGTCCAAGGGCCCGGTAGTTAACTTACATAGTTCAAGTGTCCGTAGGGAACATACAGAGTCCAAGTGCCCGCTAGGGAACCTACAGAGTCCAAGTGCCCGCTAGGTTATCTATATAGTCCAAATGCCCGCTAGGGTATCTACATAGTCCAAGGGCCCGCTAGTTAACCTAGATAGTCCAAGTGCCCTCTAGTTAACCGAGATCGTCCAAGTGCCCGCTAAGAAACCTAGATAGTCCAAGTGCCCGTTACCTAACCTAGATAGTCCAATTGCCCGCTATGCAACATACATAGTCCAAGTGCCCGTTCGTTAACCTAGAAGTCCAAGTGCCCGCTAGGTAACCTAGACTCTCCAAGTGCCCGCTAGGTTACTTACATAGTCCAAATGCCCGTTCGGTAACCTAGATAGTGCAAGTGCCCGTTAGTTAACCTACATAGTCCAAGTGCCCGCTAGGTAACCGAGATAGTCCAAGGGCCCGCTAGTTAACCTACATAGTCCAAGTGCCCGGTAGTTAACTTACATAGTTCAAGTGTCCGTAGGGAACATACAGAGTCCAAGTGCCCGTTATAGAACCTACATAGTCTAAGTGCCCGCTAGTTAATCTACATAGTTCAAGGGCCCGCTAGTTAACCTACACAATCCAAGTTCCTGCTAGTTAACCTAGATCGTCCAAGTGTCCGCTAATTAACCTACATAGTACAAGTGCCCGCTAGGGATCCTAGACAGTCTAAGTGCCCGCTCTGGAACCTACATAGTCCAAGTGACTGCTAGTGAACCTACATAGTCCAAGTGCCCGCTCTGGAACATACATAGTCCAAGTGCCCGCTAGGGAATCTACATAGTCCAAGGGCCCGCTAGTTAACGTAGATAGTCCAAGTGCCGCTAGTTAATCTACATAGTCCAAGGGCGCGCTAGTTAACCTACATAGTCCAAGTACCCGCTAGTTAACCTAGATCGTCCAAGTGCCCACTAGGTAACCTACATAGTCCAAGGGCCCGCTAGTTAACGTAGATAGTCCAAGTGCCGCTAGTTAATCTACATAGTCCAAGTGCCCGCTAGGTAACCGAGATAGTCCAAGGGCCCGCTTGTTAACCTACATAGTCCAAGTGCCCGGTAGTTAACTTACATAGTTCAAGTGTCCGTAGGGAACATACAGAGTCCAAGTGCCCGTTATGGAACCTACTTAGTCTAAGTGCCCGCTAGTTAATCTACATAGTTCAAGGGCCCGCTAGTTAACCTACACAATCCAAGTACCCGCTAGTTAACCTAGATCGTCCAAGTGTCCGCTAATTAACCTACATAGTACAAGTGCCCGCTAGGGATCCTAGATAGTCTAAGTGCCCGCTCTGGAACCTACATAGTCCAAGTGACTGCTAGTGAACCTACATAGTCAAAGTGCCCGCTCTGGAACATACATAGTCCAAGTGCCCGCTAGGGAATCTACATATTCCAAGGGCCCGCTAGTTAACGTAGATAGTCCAAGTGCCGCTAGTTAAAGTACATAATCCAAGGGCGCGCTAGTTAACCTACATAGTCCAAGTACCCGCTAGTTAACCTAGATTGTCCAAGTGCCCACTAGGTAACCTACATAGTCCAAGGGCCCGCTAGTTAACGTAGATAGTCCAAGTGCCGCTAGTTAATCTACATAGTCCAAGGGCCCGCTAGTTAACCTACATAGTCCAAGTACCCACTAGTTAACCTACATCGTCCAAGTGCCCACTAGGTAACCTACATAGTCCAAGGGCCCGCTAGTTAACCTACATAGTCCAAGGGCCCGCTAGTTAACCTACATCGTCCAAGGGCCCGCAAGTTAACCTAGATAGTCTAAGTGCCTGCTAGTTAACTTACATAGTCCAGGTGCCCGCTAGGTAACCTAGACATTTCAAGTGACCACTAGGTTACCTACATAGTCCACGTGCCCGTTCGTTAACCTACATAGTCCAAGTGCCCACTAGGTAACCAATATAGTCCAAATGCCCGCTAGGGGCCCTAATAGTCCATATGCCCGCTAGTTAACCTAGATAGTCCAAGTGCTCGCTAGTTAACCTAGATAGACCAAGTGCCCGCTAGGGAACCTATCTAGTCCAAGTACCCGCTAGGAAACGTACATAGTCCAAGTGCCCGCTAGGTAACGTACATAGTCCAAGTGCCCGCTAGGTAACCTAGATAGTCCAAGTGCCCACTAGTTAACCTACATAGTCCAAGTTCCCCCTCAGTAACCTAGATAGTCCATGGGCCCGGTAGGTAACCTACTAGTCCTAGTGTCCCCTAGTTAACCTACATTCTCCAAGTGCCCGATAGGGAACCTACATAGTCAAAGTGCCCGCTAGGTAACCTACATAGTCCAAATTCCCGCTATTTAACCTACATAGTCCAATTGCCCGCTAGGGAACCTACATAGTCCAAGTGTCCATTAGGTAACCTAGATAGTCCAAATGCCCGCTAGGGAATGCACATAGTCCAAGTGCCCACTAGGGAACTTACATAGTCCAAATGCCTGTTAGTTAACCTAGATAGTCCCAGTGCCCGCTAGGTAACCTAGATAGTCCAACTGCCCGGTAGGTAACCTATATATTCCAAGTAACCGCTAGGTAACGTAGATAGTTCAAGTGCCAGCTAGGTAACCTAGATAGTCCAAGTGCCCGCTAGGTAACCTACAAAGTCTAAGTGCCCGCTAGGTAATCTATATAGTCCAAATGACCGCTAGGCAGCCTACATAGTCCAAATGCCCGCTAGGTAACCTAGATAGTCTAAGGGCCCGCTAGGTAACCTACATAGTCCTAATGCCCCCTAGTTAACCTACATTTTCCAAGTGCCCGATAGGGAAACTACATAGTCCAAGTGCCTGCTAGGTAACCTACATAGTCCAAATGCCCTCTAGTTATACTACATAGTCCAAGTGCCCGATAGGGAACCTACATAATCCAAGTGCCCGCTAGGGAACGTACATAGTCCAAGTGCCCGTTAGGTAACCTAGAATGTCCAAATGCCCGCCAGGAAACCCACATAGTCCAAGTGCCTGCTAGGGAACTTACATAGTCCAAGGCCCCGCTAGGGAACTACACAGTCGAAGTGCCCGTTAGTTAACCTAGATAGTCCAAGTGCCCGCTAGGTAACCAAGATAGTCCAACAGCCCGCTAGGTAACCTACATACTCCAAGAACTCGTTAGTTAACCTAGATAGTTTAAGTGCTAGCTAGGTAACCTAGATAGTCCATGTGCCGCTAGGTAACCTAGAAAGTCAAAGTTCCCGCTAGGTTATCTATATAGTCCAAATGCCCGCTAGGGTATCTACATAGTCCAAGGGCCCGCTAGTTAACGTAGATAGTCCAAGTGCCGCTAGTTATTCTACATAGTTCAAGGGCCAACTAGTTAACCTACATAGTCCTAGTACCCTCTAAGAAACCTAGATAGTCCAAGTGCCCGTTACCTAACCTAGATAGTCCAAGTGCCCTCTAGTTAACCTAGATCGTCCAAGTGCCCGCTAAGAAACCAGGATAGTCCAAGTGCCCGTTACCTAACCTAGATAGTCCAATTGCCCGCTATCCAACATACATACTCCAAGTGCCCGTTCGTTAACCTAGAATTCCAAGTGCCCGCTAGGTAACCTAGACTCTCCAAGTGCCAGCTAGGTTACCTACATAGTCCAAATGCCCGTTGGTAAACTATATAGTGCAAGTGCCCGGTAGTTAACCTACATAGTCCAAGTGCCCGCTAGGTAACCTAGATACTCCAAGGTCCCGCTAGTTAACCTACATAGTCCAAGTGCCCGGTAGTTAACTTACATAGTTCAAGTGTCCGTAGGGAACATACAGAGTCCAAGTGCCCGCTAGGGAACCTACATAGTCCAAGTGCCGGCTAGTTAATCTACATAGTTCAAGGGCCCGCTAGTTAACCTACATAATCAAAGTACCCGCTAGTTAACCTAGATCGTCCAAGTGTCCGCTAATTAATCTACATAGTACAAGTGCCCGCTAGGGAACCTAGATAATCTAAGTGCCCGCTCTGGAACCTACATAGTCCAAGTGACTGCTAGGGAACCTACATAGTCCAAGTGCCCTCTCTGGAACATACATAGTCCAAGTGCCCGCTAGGGAATCTACATAGTCCAAGGGCCCGCTAGTTAACATAGATAGTCCAAGTGCCGAGAGTTAATCTACATAGTACAAGGGCCCGCTAGTTAACCTACATAGTCCAAGTACCCGCTAATTAACCTAGATCGTCCAAGTGCCCACTAGGTAACATACATAGTCCAACGGCCCGCTAGTTAACCTACATAATCCAAGGGCCCGCTAGTTAACCTACATCGTCCAAGGGCCCGCTAGTTAACCTAGGTAGTCCAAGTGCCCACTAGTTAACCTACATAGTCCAAGTGCCCGCTAGGTAACCTAGACATTTCAAGTGACCACTAGGTTACGTACATAGTCCAAGTGCCCGTTCGTTAACCTACATAGTCCAAGTGCCCGCTAGGTAACCAATATAGTCCAAATGCCCGCTAGGGGCCCTAATAGTCCATATGCCCGCTAGTTAACCTAGATAGTCCAAGTGCTCGCTAGTTAACGTAGATAGACCAAGTGCCCGCTAGGGAACCTATCTAGTCCAAGTACCCGCTAGGAAACGTACACAGTCCAAGTGCCCGCTAGGTAACGTACATAGTCCAAGTGCCCGCTAGGTAACGTAGATAGTCCAAGTGCCGCTAGTTATTCTACATAGTTCAAGGGCCCACTAGTTAACCTACATAGTCCAAGTACCCGCTAAGAAACCTAGATAGTCCAAGCGCACACTAGTTAACCTAGATAGTCCAAGTGCCCTCTAGTTAACCTAGATCGTACAAGTGCCTGCTCAGAAACTTAGATAGTCCAATTGCCCGTTACCTAACCTAGATAATCCAATTGCCCCCTATGCAACATACATAGTCCAAGTGCCCGCTAGGTAACCTAGACTCTCCAAGTGCCCGCTAGGTTACCTACATAGTCCAAATGCCCGTTCGGTAACCTAGATAATGCAAGTGCCTGGTAGTTAACCTACATAGTCCAAGTGCCCGCTAGGTAACCTAGATAGTCCAAGGGCCCGCTAGTTAACCTACATAGTCCAAGTGCCCGGTAGTTAACTTACATAGTTCAAGTGTCCGTAGGGAACATACAGAGTCCAAGTGGCCGCTAGGGAACCTACATAGTCCATGTGCCCGCAAGTTAATCTACATAGTTCAAGGGCCCGCTAGTTAACCTACATAATCCAAGTACCCGCTAGTTAACCTAGATCGTCCAAGTGTCCGCTAATTAACCTACATAGTACAAGTGCCCGCTAGGGAACCTAGATAATCTAAGTGGCCGCTCTGGATCCTACATAGTCCAAGTGACTGCTAGGGAACCTACATAGTCCAAGTGCCCTCTCTGGAACATACATAGTCCAAGTACCCGCTAGGGAATCTACATAGTCCAAGGGCCCGCTAGTTAACGTAGATAGTCCAAGTGCCGCTAGATAATCTACATAGTCCAAGGGCCCGCTAGTTAACCAAGAACGTCCAAGTGCCCACTAGGTAAACTACATAGTCCAAGGGCCCGCTAGTTAACCTACATAGTCCAAGGGCCCGCTAGTTAACCTACATCGTCCAAGGGCCCGCTAGTTAACCTAGATAGTCCAAGCGCCCACGAGTTAACCTACATAGTCCAAGTGCCCGCTAGGTAACCAATATAGTCCAAATGCCCGCTAGGGGCTCTAATAGTCCATATGCCCGCTAGTTAACCTAGATAGACCAAGTGCCCGCTAGGGAACCTATCTAGTCCAAGTACCCGCTAGGAAACGTACATAGTCCAAGTGCCCGCTAGGTAACGTACATAGTCCAAGTGCCCGCTAGGTAACGTAGATAGTCCAAGTGCCCACTAGTTAACCTACAAAGTCCAAGTTCCCCCTAGGTAACCTAGATAGTCCAAGGCTCCGCTAGGTAACCTACATAGTCCTAGTGCCCCCTAGTTAACCTACATTCTCCAAGTGCCCGATTGGGAACCTACATAGTGCCCCCTAGTTAACCTACATTCTCCAATTGCCCGATAGGGAACCTACATAGTCCAAGTGCCCGCTAGGTAACCTACATAGTCCAAATGCCCTCTAGTTAATCTACATAGTCCAAGTGCCCGATAGGGAACATACATAATCCAAGTGCCCGCTAGGGATCCTACATAGTCCATGTGCCCGTTAGGTAACCTTGATAGTCCAAATGCCCGCTAGGAAACCCACATACTCCAAGTGCCCGCTAGAAAACTTTCATAGTCCAAGTGCCCGTTAGTTAACCTAGATAGTCAAATTGCCTGCTAGGTAACCTAGATAGTCCAAATGCCCGCTAGGGAAGCTACATAGTCCAAGTGCCCGCTAGTTAACCTAGATATTCCAAGTGCCTGCTAGTAAACCTACATAATCCATGGGCCCACTAGTTAACCTACTAGTGCAAGGGCCCGCTAGTTAACCTACATCGTCCAAGGGCCCGCTAGTTAACCTAGATAGTCCAAGTGCCCGCTATTTAACCTACATAGTCTAAGTGCACGCTAGGTAACCTAGACATTTCAAGTGACCACTAGGTTACCTACATAGTCCAAGTTCCCGTTCGTTAACCTACATAGTCCAAGTGCCCGCTAGGTAACCAATATAATACAAATGCCCGCTAGGGGCCCTAATATTCCAAATGCCCGCTAGTTAACCTAGATAGTCCAAGTGCCCGCTATTTAACCTACATAGTCTAAGTGCACGCTAGGTAACCTAGACAGTTCAAGTGACCACTAGGTTACCTACATAGTCCAAGTGCCTGTTCGTTAACTTACATAGTCCAAGTGCCCGCTAGGTAACCAATATAGTCCAAATGCCCTCTAGGGACCCTAATATTCCAAATGCCCGTTAGTTAACCTAGATAGTCCAAGTGCTCGCTAGTTAACCTAGATAGACCAAGTGCCCGCTAGGGAACCTATCTAGTCCAAGTACCCGCTAGGGAACGTACATAGTCCAAGTGCCCGCTAGGTAACGTAGATAGTCCAAGTGCCCGATAGGGAACCTACATAGTCCAAGTGCCTGCTAGGTAACCTACATAGTCCAAATGCCCTCTAGTTAACCTACATAGTACAAGTGCCCGATAGGGAACCTACATAATCCAAGGGCCCGCTAGGTAACCTACATTGTCCTAGTGCCCCCTAGTTAACCTACATTCTCCAAATGCCTGATAGGGAACCTACATAGAACAAGTGCCCGCTAGGTAACCTACAAAGTCTAAGTTCCCGCTAGGTAATCTATATAGTCCAAATGACCGCTAGGGAGCCTACATAGTCCAAATGCTCGCTAGGTAACCTAGATAGTCTAAGGGCCCTCTAGGTAACCTACATAGTCCTAGTGCCCCCTAGTTAACCTACATTTTCCAAAGCCCGATAGGGAACCTACATAGTCCAAGTACCTGCTAGGTAACCTACATAGTCCAAATGCCCTCTAGTTAACCTACATAGTACAAGTGCCCGATAGGGAACCTACATAATCCAAGTGCTCGCTAGGGAACCTACATAGTCCAAGTGCCCGTTAGGTAACCTAGATAGTCCAAATGCCCGCCAGGAAACCCACATAGTCCAAGTGCCCGCTAGGGAACTTACATAGTCCAAGGGCCCGCTAGGGAATCTACACAGTCCAAGTGCCCGTTAGTTAACCTAGATAGTCCAAGTGCCCGCTTGGTAACCTATATATTCCAACAGCCCCCTAGGTAACCTACATACTCTAAGAACCCGCTATAATGTAGATACTTCAAGTGCCAGCTAGGTAACCTAGATAATCCATGTGCCGCTAGGTAACCTACAAAGTCAAAGTGCCCGCTAGGTTATCTATATAGTCCAAATGCCAGCTAGGGTATCTACATAGTCTAAGGGCCCAATAGTTAACATAGATAGTCCAAGTGCCGCTAGTTAATCTACATAGTCCAAGGGCCCGCTAGTTAACCTACATAGGCCAAGTACCCGCTAAGAAACCTAGATAGTCCAAGTGCACGCTAGTTAACCTAGATAGTCCAAGTGCCCTCTAGTTAACCTAGATCGTACAAGTGCCTGCTCAGAAACCTAGATAGTCCAAGTGCCCGTTACCTAACCTAGATAGTCCAATTGCCCCCTATGCAACATACATAGTCCAAGTGCCCGCTAGGTAACCTAGACTCTCCAAGTGCCCGCTAGGTTACCTACATAGTCCAAGTGCCCGTTCGGTAACATAGATAATGCAAGTGCGCGGTAGTTAACCTACATAGTCCAAGTGCCCGCTAGGTAACCGAGATAGTCCAAGGGCCCGCTAGTTAACCTACATAGTCCAAGTGCCCGGTAGTTAACTTACATAGTTCAAGTGTCCGTAGGGAACATACAGAGTCCAAGTGCCCGCTAGGGAACCTACATTGTCCAAGTGACCGCTAGTTAAACTACATAGTTCATGGGCCCGCTAGTTAACCTACATAATCCAAGTACCCGCTAGTTAACCTAGATCGTCCAAGTGTCCGCTAATTAACCTACATAGTACAAGTGCCCGCTAGGGAACCTAGATAATCTAAGTGCCCCCTCTGGATCCTACATTGTCCAAGTGACTGCTAGGGAACCTACATAGTCCACGTGCCCTCTCTGGAACATATATAGTCCAAGTGCCCGCTAGGGAATCTACATAGTCCAAGGGCCCGCTAGTTAACGTAGATAGTCCAAGTGCCGCTAGTTAATCTACATAGTCCAAGGGCCCGCTAGTTAACGTAGATAGTCCAAGTGCCGCTAGTTAATCTACATAGTCCAAGGGCCCGCTAGTTAACCTACATAGTCCAAGTACCGGCTGGTTATCCTAGATTGTCCAAGTGCCCACTAGGTAACCTACATAGTCCAAGGGCCCGCTAGTTAACCTACATAGTCCAAGGGCCCTCTAGTTAATCTACATCGTCCAAGGGCCCGCTAGTTAACCTAGATAGTCCAAGTGCCCACTAGTTAACCTACATAGTCCAAGTGCCCGCTAGGTAACCTAGACATTTCAAGTGACCACTAGGTTACCTACATAGTCCAAGTGCCCCTTCGTTAACCTACTTAGTCCAAGTGCCCGCTAGGTAACCAATATAGTCCAAATGCCCGCTAGGGGCTCTAATAGTCCATATACCCGCTAGTTAACCTAGATAATCAAAGTGCTCGCTATTAACCTAGATAGACCAAGTGCCCGCTAGGGAACCTATCTAGTCCAAGTACCCGCTAGGAAACGTACATAGTCCAAGTGCCCGCTAGGTAACGTACATAGTCCAAGTGCCCACTAGTTAACCTACATAGTCCAGGTTCCCCCTAGGTAACCTAGATAGTCCAAGGCTCCGCTGGGTAACCTACATAGTCCTAGTGCCCCCTAGTTAACCTACATTCTCCAAGTGCCCGATTGGGAACCTACATAGTGCCCCCTAGTTAACCTACATTCTCCAATTGCCCGATAGGGAAGCTACATAGTCCAAGTGCCTGCTAGGTAACCTACATAGTCCATGTGCCCGTTAGGTAACCTAGATAGTCCAAATGCCCGCCAGGAAACCCACATAGTCCAAGTGCCCGCTAGAAAACTTACATAGTCCAAGGGCCCGCTAGGGAATCTACACAGTCCAAGTGCCCGTTAGTTAACCTAGATAGTCCAAGTGCCCGCTTGGTAACCTAGATATTCCAACAGCCCCCTAGGTAACCTACATACTCTAAGAACCCACTATAACGTAGATAGTTCAAGTGCCAGCTAGGTAACCTAGATAATCCATGTGCCGCTAGGTAACCTACAAAGTCAAAGTGCCCGCTAGGTTATCTATATGGTCCAAATGCCAGCTAGGGTATCTACATAGTCTAAGGGCCCAATAGTTAACATAGATAGTCCAAGTGCCGCTAGTTAATCTACATAGTCCAAGGGCCCGCTAATTAACCTACATAGTCCAAGTACCCGCTAAGAAACCTAGATAGTCCCAGTGCACGCTAGTTAACCTAGATAGTCCAAGTGCCCTCTAGTTAACCTAGATCGTCCAAGTGCCCGCTTAGAAACCTAGATAGTCCAAGTGCCCTCTAGTTAACCTAGATCGTCCAAGTGCCCGCTTAGAAACCTAGATAGTCCAAGTGCCCGTTACCTAACCTAGATAGTCCAATTGCCCGCTATGCAACATACATAGTCCCAGTGCCCGTTCGTTAACCTAGATAGTCCAAGTGCCCGCTTGGTAACCTAGATATTCCAACAGCCCCCTAGGTAACCTACATACTCTAAGAACCCACTATAACGTAGATAGTTCAAGTGCCAGCTAGGTAACCTAGATAATCCATGTGCCGCTAGGTAACCTACAAAGTCAAAGTGCCCGCTAGGTTATCTATATGGTCCAAATGCCAGCTAGGGTATCTACATAGTCTAAGGGCCCAATAGTTAACATAGATAGTCCAAGTGCCGCTAGTTAATCTACATAGTCCAAGGGCCCGCTAATTAACCTACATAGTCCAAGTACCCGCTAAGAAACCTAGATAGTCCAAGTGCACGCTAGTTAACCTAGATAGTCCAAGTGCCCTCTAGTTAACCTAGATCGTCCAAGTGCCCGCTTAGAAACCTAGATAGTCCAAGTGCCCGTTACCTAACCTAGATAGTCCAATTGCCCGCTATGCAACATACATAGTCCCAGTGCCCGTTCGTTAACCTAGAAGTCCAAGTGCCCGCTTAGGTAACCTAGACTCTCCAAGTGCCCGCTAGGTTACCTACATATTCCAAATGCCCGTTCGGTAACCTAGATAGTGCAAGGGCCCGCTAGTTAACCTACATAGTCCAAGTGCCCGGTAGTTAACTTACATAGTTCACATGTCCGTAGGGAACATACAGAGTCCAAGTGCCCGCTTGGGAACCTACATAGTCCAAGTGCCCGCTAGGTAATCTACATAGTTAGGGCCCGCTAGTTAACCTACATAATCCAAGTACCCGCTAGTAAACCTAGATCGTCCAAGTGTCCGCTAATTAACCTACATAGTACAAGTGCCCGCTAGGGAACCTAAATAATCTAAGTGCCCGCTCTGGAACCTACGTAGTCCAAGTGACTGCTAGGGAACCTACATAGTCCAAGGCCCTCTCTGGAACATACATAGTCCAAGTGCCCGCTAGGGAATCTACATAGTACAAGGGCCCACTAGTTAACATAGATAGTCCAAGTGCCGCTAGTTAATCTACATTGTCCAAGGGCCCGCTAGTTAACCTACCTAGTCCAAGTACCCGCTAGTTAACCTATATCGTCCAAGTGCCCACTAGGTAACCTACATAGCCCAAGGGCCAGCTAGTTAACCTACATAGTCCAAGGGCCCGCTAGTTAACCTACATCGTCCAAGGGCCCGCTAGTTAACCTAGATAGTCCAAGTGCCCACTAGTTAACCTACATAGTCCAAGTGCCCGCTAGGTAATCTAGACATTTCAAGTGACCACTAGGTTACCTACATAGTCCAAGTGCCCGTTCGTTAACCTACATAGTCCAAGTGCCCGCTAGGTAACCAATATAGTCCAAATGCCCGCTAGGGGCCCTAATAGTCCATATGCCCGCTAGTTAACCTAGATAGTCCAAGTGCTCGCTAGTTAACCTAGATAGACCAAGTGCCCGCTAGGGAACCTATCTAGTCCAAGTACCCGCTAGGAAACGTACATAGTCCAAGTGCCCGCTAGGTAACATACATAGTCCAAGTGCCCGCTAGGTAACGTAGATAGTCCAAGTGCCGCTAGTTATTCTACATAGTTCAAGGGCCCACTAGTTAACCTACATAGTCAGAGTACCCGCTAAGAAACCTAGATAGTCCAAGTGCACGCTAGTTAACCTAGATCGTACAAGTGCCTGCTCAGAAACTTAGATAGTCCAATTGCCCGTTACCTAACCTAGATAGTCCAATTGCCCCCTATACAACATACATAGTCCAAGTGCCCGCTAGGTAACCTAGACTCTCCAAGTGCCCGCTAGGTTACCTACATAGTCCAAATGCCCGTTCGGTAACCTAGATAATGCAAGTGCCCGGTAATTAACCTACATAGTCCAAGTGCCCGCTAGGTAACCTAGATAGTCCAAGGGCCCGCTAGTTAACCTACATAGTCCAAGTGCCCGGTAGTTAACTTACATATTTCAAGTGTCCGTAGGGAACATACAGAGTCCAAGTGGCCACTAGGGAACCTATATAGTCCATGTGCCCGCAAGTTAATCTACATAGTTCAAGGGCCCGCTAGTTAACCTACATAATCCAAGTACCCGCTAGTTAACCTAGATCGTCCAAGTGTCCGCTAATTAACCTACATAGTACAAGTGCCCGCTAGGGAACCTAGATAATCTAAGTGACCGCTCCTGATCCTACATAGTCCAAGTGACTGCTAGGGAACCTACATAGTCCAAGTGCCCTCTCTGGAACATACATAGTCCAAGGGCCTGCTAGTTAACGTAGATAGTCCAAGTGCCGCTAGATAATCTACATAGTCCAAGGGCCCGCTAGTTAACCTAGATCGTCCAAGTGCCCACTAGGTAACCTACATAGTCCAAGGGCCCGCTAGGTAACCAATATAGTCCAAATGCCCGCTAGGGGCTCTAATAGTCCATATACCCGCTAGTTAACCTAGATAATCAAAGTGCTCGCTATTAACCTAGATAGACCAAGTGCCCGCTAGGGAACCTATCTAGTCCAAGTACCCGCTAGGAAACGTACATAGTCCAAGTGCCCGCTAGGTAACGTACATAGTCCAAGTGCCCACTAGTTAACCTACATAGTCCAGGTTCCCCCTAGGTAACCTAGATAGTCCAAGGCTCCGCTGGGTAACCTACATAGTCCTAGTGCCCCCTAGTTAACCTACATTCTCCAAGTGCCCGATTGGGAACCTACATAGTGCCCCCTAGTTAACCTACATTCTCCAATTGCCCGATAGGGAAGCTACATAGTCCAAGTGCCTGCTAGGTAACCTACATAGTCCATGTGCCCGTTAGGTAACCTAGATAGTCCAAATGCCCGCCAGGAAACCCACATAGTCCAAGTGCCCGCTAGAAAACTTACATAGTCCAAGGGCCCGCTAGGGAATCTACACAGTCCAAGTGCCCGTTAGTTAACCTAGATAGTCCAAGTGCCCGCTTGGTAACCTAGATATTCCAACAGCCCCCTAGGTAACCTACATACTCTAAGAACCCACTATAACGTAGATAGTTCAAGTGCCAGCTAGGTAACCTAGATAATCCATGTGCCGCTAGGTAACCTACAAAGTCAAAGTGCCCGCTAGGTTATCTATATGGTCCAAATGCCAGCTAGGGTATCTACATAGTCTAAGGGCCCAATAGTTAACATAGATAGTCCAAGTGCCGCTAGTTAATCTACATAGTCCAAGGGCCCGCTAATTAACCTACATAGTCCAAGTACCCGCTAAGAAACCTAGATAGTCCCAGTGCACGCTAGTTAACCTAGATAGTCCAAGTGCCCTCTAGTTAACCTAGATCGTCCAAGTGCCCGCTTAGAAACCTAGATAGTCCAAGTGCCCTCTAGTTAACCTAGATCGTCCAAGTGCCCGCTTAGAAACCTAGATAGTCCAAGTGCCCGTTACCTAACCTAGATAGTCCAATTGCCCGCTATGCAACATACATAGTCCCAGTGCCCGTTCGTTAACCTAGATAGTCCAAGTGCCCGCTTGGTAACCTAGATATTCCAACAGCCCCCTAGGTAACCTACATACTCTAAGAACCCACTATAACGTAGATAGTTCAAGTGCCAGCTAGGTAACCTAGATAATCCATGTGCCGCTAGGTAACCTACAAAGTCAAAGTGCCCGCTAGGTTATCTATATGGTCCAAATGCCAGCTAGGGTATCTACATAGTCTAAGGGCCCAATAGTTAACATAGATAGTCCAAGTGCCGCTAGTTAATCTACATAGTCCAAGGGCCCGCTAATTAACCTACATAGTCCAAGTACCCGCTAAGAAACCTAGATAGTCCAAGTGCACGCTAGTTAACCTAGATAGTCCAAGTGCCCTCTAGTTAACCTAGATCGTCCAAGTGCCCGCTTAGAAACCTAGATAGTCCAAGTGCCCGTTACCTAACCTAGATAGTCCAATTGCCCGCTATGCAACATACATAGTCCCAGTGCCCGTTCGTTAACCTAGAAGTCCAAGTGCCCGCTTAGGTAACCTAGACTCTCCAAGTGCCCGCTAGGTTACCTACATATTCCAAATGCCCGTTCGGTAACCTAGATAGTGCAAGGGCCCGCTAGTTAACCTACATAGTCCAAGTGCCCGGTAGTTAACTTACATAGTTCACATGTCCGTAGGGAACATACAGAGTCCAAGTGCCCGCTTGGGAACCTACATAGTCCAAGTGCCCGCTAGGTAATCTACATAGTTAGGGCCCGCTAGTTAACCTACATAATCCAAGTACCCGCTAGTAAACCTAGATCGTCCAAGTGTCCGCTAATTAACCTACATAGTACAAGTGCCCGCTAGGGAACCTAAATAATCTAAGTGCCCGCTCTGGAACCTACGTAGTCCAAGTGACTGCTAGGGAACCTACATAGTCCAAGGCCCTCTCTGGAACATACATAGTCCAAGTGCCCGCTAGGGAATCTACATAGTACAAGGGCCCACTAGTTAACATAGATAGTCCAAGTGCCGCTAGTTAATCTACATTGTCCAAGGGCCCGCTAGTTAACCTACCTAGTCCAAGTACCCGCTAGTTAACCTATATCGTCCAAGTGCCCACTAGGTAACCTACATAGCCCAAGGGCCAGCTAGTTAACCTACATAGTCCAAGGGCCCGCTAGTTAACCTACATCGTCCAAGGGCCCGCTAGTTAACCTAGATAGTCCAAGTGCCCACTAGTTAACCTACATAGTCCAAGTGCCCGCTAGGTAATCTAGACATTTCAAGTGACCACTAGGTTACCTACATAGTCCAAGTGCCCGTTCGTTAACCTACATAGTCCAAGTGCCCGCTAGGTAACCAATATAGTCCAAATGCCCGCTAGGGGCCCTAATAGTCCATATGCCCGCTAGTTAACCTAGATAGTCCAAGTGCTCGCTAGTTAACCTAGATAGACCAAGTGCCCGCTAGGGAACCTATCTAGTCCAAGTACCCGCTAGGAAACGTACATAGTCCAAGTGCCCGCTAGGTAACATACATAGTCCAAGTGCCCGCTAGGTAACGTAGATAGTCCAAGTGCCGCTAGTTATTCTACATAGTTCAAGGGCCCACTAGTTAACCTACATAGTCCGAGTACCCGCTAAGAAACCTAGATAGTCCAAGTGCACGCTAGTTAACCTAGATCGTACAAGTGCCTGCTCAGAAACTTAGATAGTCCAATTGCCCGTTACCTAACCTAGATAGTCCAATTGCCCCCTATACAACATACATAGTCCAAGTGCCCGCTAGGTAACCTAGACTCTCCAAGTGCCCGCTAGGTTACCTACATAGTCCAAATGCCCGTTCGGTAACCTAGATAATGCAAGTGCCCGGTAATTAACCTACATAGTCCAAGTGCCCGCTAGGTAACCTAGATAGTCCAAGGGCCCGCTAGTTAACCTACATAGTCCAAGTGCCCGGTAGTTAACTTACATATTTCAAGTGTCCGTAGGGAACATACAGAGTCCAAGTGGCCGCTAGGGAACCTATATAGTCCATGTGCCCGCAAGTTAATCTACATAGTTCAAGGGCCCGCTAGTTAACCTACATAATCCAAGTACCCGCTAGTTAACCTAGATCGTCCAAGTGTCCGCTAATTAACCTACATAGTACAAGTGCCCGCTAGGGAACCTAGATAATCTAAGTGACCGCTCCTGATCCTACATAGTCCAAGTGACTGCTAGGGAACCTACATAGTCCAAGTGCCCTCTCTGGAACATACATAGTCCAAGGGCCTGCTAGTTAACGTAGATAGTCCAAGTGCCGCTAGATAATCTACATAGTCCAAGGGCCCGCTAGTTAACCTAGATCGTCCAAGTGCCCACTAGGTAACCTACATAGTCCAAGGGCCCGCTAGTTAACCTACATAGTCCAAGGGCCCGCTAGTTAACCTAGATAGTCCAAGTGCCCACGAGTTAACCTACATAGTCCAATTGCCCGCAAGGTAACCAATATAGCCAAATGCCCGCTAGGGGCTCTAATAGTCCATATGCCCGCTAGTTAACTTATATAGACCAAGTGCCCGCTAGGTAACCTATCTAGTCCAAGTACACGCTAGGAAAAGTACATAGTCCAAGTGCCCGCTAGGTAACGTACATAGTCCAAGTGCCCGCTAGGTAACGTAGATAGTCCAAGTGCCCACTAGTTAACCTACAAAGTCCAAGTTCCCCCTAGGTAACCTAGATAGTCCAAGGCTCCGCTAGGTAACCTACATAGTCCTAGTGCCCCCTAGTTAACCTACATTCTCCAAGTGCCCGATTGGGAACCTACATAGTGCCCCCTAGTTAACCTACATTCTCCAATTGCCCGATAGGGAACCTACATAGTCCAAGTGCCCGCTAGGTAACCTACATTGTCCAAATGCCCTCTAGTTAATCTACATAGTCCAAGTGCCCGATAGGGAACATACATAATCCAAGTGCCCGCTAGGGATCCTACATAGTCCATGTGCCCGTTAGGTAACCTAGATAGTCCAAATGCCCGCCAGGAAACCCACATACTCCAAGTGCCCGCTAGAAAACTTTCATAGTCCAAGTGCCCACTAGGCAACCTACATAGTCCAAGTGCCCGTTAGTTAACCTAGATAGTCAAATTGCCTGCTAGGTAACCTAGATAGTCCAAATGCCCGCTAGGGAAACTACATAGTCCAAGTGCCCGCTAGTTAACCTAGATAGTCAAAGTGCCTGCTAGTAAACCTACATAATCCATGGGCCCACTAGTTAACCTACATGGTCCAAGGGCCCGCTAGTTAACCTGGATAGTCCAAGTGCCCGCTATTTAACCTACATAGTCTAAGTGCACGCTAAGTAACCTAGACAGTTCAAGTGACCACTAGGTTACCTACATAGTCCACGTGCCCATTCGTTAACCTACATAGTCCAAGTGCCCGCTAGGTAACCAATATAATACAAATGCCCGCTAGGGGCCCTAATATTCCAAATGCCCGCTAGTTAACCTAGATAGTCCAAGTGCCCGCTATTTAACCTACATAGTCTAAGTGCACGCTAGGTAACCTAGACAGTTCAAGTGACCACTAGGTTACCTACATAGTCCAAGTGCCTGTTCGTTAACTTACATAGTCCAAGTGCCCGCTAGGTAACCAATATAGTCCAAATGCCCGCTAGGGACCCTAATATTCCAAATGCCCGTTAGTTAACCTAGATAGTCCAAGTGCTCGCTAGTTAACCTAGATAGTCCAAGTGCCCGCTAGTTAACCTAGATAGACCAAGTGCCCGCTAGGGAACCTATCTAGTCCAAGTACCCGCTAGGGAACGTACATAGTCCAAGTGCCCGCTAGGTAACGTAGATAGTCCAAGTGCCCGATAGGGAACCTACATAGTCCAAGTGCCTGCTAGGTAACCTACATAGTCCAAATGCCCTCTAGTTAACCTACATAGTACAAGTGCCCGATAGGGAACCTACATAATCCAAGGGCCCGATAGGTAACCTACATTGTCCTAGTGCCCCCTAGTTAACCTACATTCTCCAAGTGCCTGATAGGGAACCTACATAGAACAAGTGCCCGCTAGGTAACCTACAAAATCTAAGTTCCCGCTAGGTAATCTATATAGTCCAAATGACCGCTAGGGAGCCTACATAGTCCAAATGCTCGCTAGGTAACCTAGATAGTCTAAGGGCCCTCTAGGTAACCTACATAGTCCTAGTGCCCCCTAGTTAACCTACATTTTCCAAAGCCCGATAGGGAACCTACATAGTCCAAGTGCCTGCTAGGTAACCTACATAGTCAAATGCCCTCTAGTTAACCTACATAGTACAAGTGCCCGATAGGGAACCTACATAATCCAAGTGCTCGCTAGGGAACCTACATAGTCCAAGTGCCCGTTAGGTAACCTAGATAGTCCAAATGCCCGCCAGGAAACCCACATAGTCCAAGTGCCCGCTAGGGAACTTACATAGTCCAAGGGCCCGCTAGGGAATCTACACAGTCCAAGTGCCCGTTAGTTAACCTAGATAGTCCAAGTGCCCGCTTGGTAACCTAGATATTCCAACAGCCCCCTAGGTAACCTACATACTCTAAGAACCCGCTATAACGTAGATACTTCAAGTGCCAGCTAGGTAACCTAGATAATCCATGTGCCGCTAGGTAACCTACAAAGTCAAAGTGCCCGCTAGGTTATCTATATAGTCCAAATGCCAGCTAGGGTATCTACATAGTTTAAGGGCCCAATAGTTAACATAGATAGTCCAAGTGCCGCTAGTTAATCTACATAGTCCAAGGGCCCGCTATTTAACCTAAATAGTCCAAGTACCCGCTAAGAAACCTAGATAGTCCAAGTGCACGCTAGTTAACCTAGAGAGTCCAAGTGCCCTCTAGTTAACCTAGATCGTCCAAGTGCCCGCTAAGAAACCTAGATAGTCCAAGTGCCCGTTACCTAACCTAGATAGTCCAATTGCCCGCTATGCAACATACATACTCCCAGTGCCCGTTCGTTAACCTAGAAGTCCAAGTGCCCGCTAGGTAACCTAGACTCTCTAAGTGCCCGCTAGGTTACCTACATATTCGAAATGCCCGTTCGGTAACCTAGATAGTGCAAGGGCCCGGTAGTTAACCTACATAGTCCAAGAGCCCGCTAAGAAACCTAGATAGACCAAGGGCCCGCTAGTTAACCTACATAGTCCAAGTGTCCGGTAGTTAACTTACATAGTTCAAGTGTCCGTAGGGAAAATAGAGAGTCCAAGTGCCCGCTAGGGAACCTACATAGTCCAAGTGCCTGCTAGGTAACCTACATAGTGCAAGTGTCCGCTAGTTAACCAACATATTCCAAGTGCCCGCTAGTTAACATAGATAGTCCAAGTGGCCGCTAGGGAACTTACATAGTCCAAGTGCCCGCTAGGTAACCTAGATACTGCAATTGCCCGCTAGTTAACCTAGATAGTTCAAGTACCCGCTAGGTCACCTAGATCGTCCAAGGGCCCCTTAGTCAGCCTACAAATTCCAAGTGCCCGCTAGGTAACCTAGATAGTCCAAGTGCCCGTTCGGTAACCTAGATAGTCCAATGACCTTTAGGGAACCTAGATAGTCCAAGGGCCCACTAGTAAACCTACATAGTCCATGGGCCCGCTAGTTAACCTTCATAGTGCAAGTGTCCGCTACTTAACCTACATATTCCAAGTGCCCGCTTGTTAACCTACATAATCTAAGTGCCCGTTGCCTAACCTAGATAGTCCAAGGGCTCGCTAGTAGACCTACATAGTCCAAGAGCCCGCTAGTTAACCTAGATAGTCCAAGTGACTTCTAGGTAACCTACATAGTGCAAGTGTCCGCTAGTTAACCTACAAATTCCAAGTGCCCGCTAGTTAACATAGATAGTCTAAGTGCCAGCTAGGGAACGTACATAGTCCAAGTGCCCGCTAGGTAACCTAGATAGTTCAAATACCCGATCGGTAACCTAGATCGTCAAAGGGCCCCCTAGTTAGCCTACATAGTCCAAGTGCCTGCTAGGTAACCTAGATAGTCCAAGTGCCCTTTAGGGAACCTAGATATTCCAAGGGCCGGCTAGTAAACCTACATAGTCCATGGGCCCACTAGTTAACCTTCATAATCTAAGTGCCCGTTGGCTAACATAGATAGTCCAAGGGCCCGCTAGTTGACCTACATAGTCCAAGTGCCAGCTAGGTAACCTAGATAGTACAAGTGCCCGCTAGGGAACCTAGATAATCCAAGTGCCTGTTAGCTAACCTAGATAGTCCAAGTGGCGGCTAGGTAACCTACATAGTCCAAGTGCCAGTTCGTTAACCTAGATAAGCCAAGTGCCCACTAGGTAACCTAGACAGTCCAAGTGCCCGCTAGTAAACCTACATAGTCCCAGTGCCCGATAGGGAACTACATAATCCAAGTGCCCGCTAGGCAACCTACATAGTCCAAGAACCCGTTAGTTAACCTAGATAGTCAAATTGCCTGCTAGGTAACCTAGATAGTCCAAGTGCCCGTTAGGTAACCTACATAGTCCAAGTGCCCGCTAGGTAACCTAAATAGTCCAAATGCCCGCTAGGGAAAATACATAGTCCAAGTGCGCGCTAGTTAACCTAGATAGTCCAAGTGCCTGCTAGTAAACCTACATAATCCATGGGCCCGCTAGTTAACCTACATAGTGCAAAGGCCCGCTAGTTAACCTAGATTGTCCAAGTGCCCGTTAGTTAACCTACATAGTCTAAGTGCCCGCTAGGTAACCTAGATAGTCCAAGTGCCCGTTCGGTAACCTAGATAGTCCATGTGCCCTTTAGGGAACCTAGATAGTCTAAGGGCCCCCTGGTAAACCTACATAGTCCATGGGCCCGCTAGTTAACCTTCATAGTGCAAGTGTCCGCTACTTAACCTACATATTCCAAGTGCCCGCTAGTTAACCTACATAATCTAAGTGCCCGTTGGCTAACCTAGATAGTCCAAGGGCCCGCTAGTTGACCTACATAGTCCAAGTAACCGCTAGTTAACCTAGATAGTCCAAGTGACTGCTAGGTAACCTACATATTCCAAGTGCCCGCTAGTTAACATAGATAGTCCAAGTGCCCGCTAGGGAATGTACATAGTCCAAGGGCCCGCTAGGTAACCTAGATACTGCAAGTGCCCACTAGTTAACCTAGATAGTTCAAGTACCCGCTAGGTAACCTAGATCGTCAAAGGGCCCCTAGTTAGCCTACATAGTCCAAGTGCCCGCTAGGTAACCAAGATACTCCAAGTGCCCTTTAGGGAACCTAGATAGTCATGGGCCGGCTAGTAAACCTACATAGTCCATGGGCCCGCTAGTTAACCTTCATAGTGCAAGTGTCCGCTACTTAACCTACATATTCCAAGTTCCCGCTAGTTAACCTACATAATCTAAGTGCCCGTAGGCTAACCTAGATAGTGCAAGGGCCCGCTAGTTGACCTACATATTCCAAGTGCCAGCTAGGTAACCTAGATAGTACAAGTGCCCGCTAGGGAACCTAGATAATCCAAGTGCCTGTTAGCTAACCTAGATAGTCCAAGTGTGGGCTAGGTAACCTACATAGTACACGTTCTCGTTCGTTAAACTAGATAAGCCAAGTGCCCACTAGGTAACCTACACAGTCCAAGTGCCCGCTAGTTAACCTACATAGTCCAAGTGCTCGATAGGGGACAACATAATCCAACTGCCCGCTAGGCAACCTACATAGTCCAAGAACCCGTTAGTTAACCTTGATAGTCAAATTGCCTGCTAGGTAACCTAGATAGTCCAAGTGCCCGCTAGGTAACCTACATAGTCCAAGTGCCCGCTAGGTAACCTAAATAGTCCAAATGCCCGCTAGGGAAACTACATAGTCCAAGTGCGCGCTAGTTAACCTAGATAGTACAAGTGCCTGCTAGTAAACCTACATAATCCATGGGCGCGCTAGTTAACCTACATAGTCTAAGTGCCTGCTAGGTAACCTAGACAGTTCAAGTGACCACTAGGTTACCTACATAGTCCAAGTGCCTGTTCGTTAACTTACATAGTCCAAGTGCCCGCTAGGTAACCAATATAGTCCAAATGCCCGCTAGGGGCCCTAATATTCCAAATGCCCGTTAGTTAACCTAGATAGTCCAAGTGCTCGCTAGTTAACCTAGATAGTCCAAGTGCCCGCTAGTTAACCTAGATAGACCAAGTGCCCGCTAGGGAACCTATCTAGTCCAAGTACCCGCTAGGAAACGTACATAGTCCAAGTGCCCGCTAGGTAACGTAGATAGTCCAAGTGCCCGCTAGTGAACGTACATAGTCCAAGTGCCCGCTAGGTAACCTAGATAGTCCAAATGCCCGCTTGTTAACCTACATATTCCAAGTGCTTGCTAGGTAACCTAGATAGTCCAAGTGCCCACTAGTTAACCTACATAGTCCAGGTTCCCACTAGGTAACCTATATAGTCCAAGGGCCCGCTAGGTAACCTACATTGTCCTAGTGCCCCCTAGTTAACCTACATTCTCCAAGTGCCCGATAGGGAACCTACATAGAACAAGTGCCCGCTAGGTAACCTACATAGCCCACATGCCCGCTAGTTAACCTACAGAGTCCAAGTGCCCGATAGGTAACCTACATAATCCAATTGCCCGCTAGGGAACCTACATAGTCCAAGTGCCCGTTAGGTAACCTAGATAGTCCAAATGCCCGCTAGGGAACCCACATAGTTCAAGGGCCCGCTAGGGAACCTAGATAGTCCAAGTGCCCGTTAGTTAACCTAGATAATCCCAGTGCCCACTAGGTAACCTAGATAGTCCAACAGTCCGGTAGGTAACCTACATACTCCAAGTACCTCTAGGTAACGTAGATAGTTCAAGCGACAGCTAGGTAACCTAGATAGTCCATGTGCCGCTAGGTAACCTACAAAGTCAAAGTGCCCGCTAGGTTATCTATATAGTCCAAATGCCCGCTAGGGTATCTACATAGTCTAAGGGCCCACTAGTTAACATAGATAGTGCAAGTGCCGCTAGTTAATCTACATAGAACAAGGGCCCGCTAGTTAACCTACATTGTCCAAGTACCCCCTAAGAAACCTAGATAGTCCAAGTGCACGCTAGTTAACCTAGAGAGTCCAAGTGCCCTCTAGTTAACCTAGATCGTCCAAGTGCCCGCTAAGAAACCTAGATAGTCCAAGTGCCCGTTACCTAACCTAGATAGTCCAATTGCCCGTATGCAACATACATAGTCCAAGTGCCCGTTCGTTAACCTAGAAGTCCAAGTGCCCCCTAGGTAACCTAGACTCTCCAAGTGCCCGCTAGGTTACCTACATAGTCCAAATGACGGTTCGGTAACGTAGATAATGCAAGTGCCCGGTAGTTAACCTACATAGTCCAAGTGCCCGCTAGGTAACCTAGATAGTCCAAGGGCCCGCTAGTTAACCTACATAATCTAAGTGCCCGGTAGTTAACTTACATAGTTCAAGTGTCCTTAGGGAACATACAGAGTCCAAGTGCCCGCTAGGGAACCTACATAGTACAAGTGCCCGCTAGGGAACCTAGATAGTCTAAGTGCCCGCTCTGCAACCTACATAGTCCAAGGGACTGCTAGGGAACCTACATAGTCCAAGTGCCCGCTCTGGAACATACATAGTCCAAGTGCCCGCTAGGAAATCTACATAGTCCATGGGCCCACTAGTTAACGTAGATAGTCCAAGTGCCGCTAGTTAATCTACATAGTCCAAGGGCCCGCTAGTTGACCTACATATTCCAAGTGCCAGCTAGGTAACCTAGATAGTACAAGTGCCCGCTAGGGAACCTAGATAGTCCAAGTGCCTGTTAGCTAACCTAGATAGTCCAAGTGTGGGCTAGGTAACCTACATAGTACAAGTTCCCGTTCGTTAAACTAGATAAGCCAAGTGCCCACTAGGTAACCTAGACAGTCCAAGTGCCCGCTAGTTAACCTACATAGTCCAAGTGCCCGATAGGGGACTACATAATCCAAGTGCCCGCTAGGCAACCTATATAGTCCAAGAACCCGTTAGTTAACCTTGATAGTCAAATTGCCTGCTAGGTAACCTATATAGTCCAAGGGCCCGCTAGGTAACCTACATTGTCCTAGTGCCCCCTAGTTAACCTACATTCTCCAAGTGCCCGATAGGGAACCTACATAGAACAAGTGCCCGCTAGGTAACCTACATAGTCCAAATGCCCGCTAGTTTACCTACATAGTCCAAGTGCCCGATAGGTAACCTACATAATCCAAGTGCCCGCTAGGGAACCTACATAGTCCAAGTGCCCGTTAGGTAACCTAGATAGTCCAAATGCCCGCTAGGGAACCCACATAGTCCAAGTGCCCGCTGGGAAATTACATAGTCCAAGGGCCCGCTAGGGAACCTACATAGTCCAAGTGCCCGTTAGTTAACCTAGATAATCCCAGTGCCCACTAGGTAACTTATAGTCCAACAGCCCGGTAGGTAACCTACATACTCCAAGTACCCTCTAGGTAACGTAGATAGTTCAAGCGCCAGCTAGGTAACCTAGATAGTCCATGTGCCGCTAGGTAACCTACAAAGTCAAAGTGCCCGCTAGGTTATCTATATAGTCCAAATGCCCGCTAGGGTATCTACATAGTCTAAGGGCCCACTAGTTAACGTAGATAGTCCAAGTGCCGCTAGTTAATCTACATAGAACAAGGGCCCGCTAGTTAACCTACATAGTCCAAGTACCCGCTAAGAAACCTAGATAGTCCAAGTGCACGCTAGTTAACCTAGAGAGTCCAAGTGCCCTCTAGTTAACCTAGATCATCCAAGTGCCCGCTAAGAAACCTAGATAGTCCAAGTGCACGCTAGTTAACCTAGAGAGTCCAAGTGCCCTCAAGTTAACCTAGATCATCCAAGTGCCGCTAAGAAACCTAGATAGTCCAAGTGCCCGTTACCTAACCTAGATAGTCCAATTGCCCGTATGCAACATACATAGTCCAAGTAACCGTTCGTTAACCTAGAAGTCCAAGTGCTCCCTAGGTAACCTAGACTCTCCAAGTGCCCGCTAGTTTACCTACATAGTCCAAATGACGGTTCGGTAACGTAGATAATGCAAGTGCCCGGTAGTTAACCTACATAGTCCAAGTGCCCGCTAGGTAACCTAGATAGTCCAAGGGCCCGCTAGTTAACCTACATAGTCCATGTGCCCGGTAGTTAACTTACATAGTTCAAGTGTCCGTAGGGAACATACAGAGTCCAAGTGCCCGCTAGGGAACCTAGATAGTCCAAGTGCCCGCTAGGTAACCTACGAATTCTAAGTGCCTCCTAGGTAATCTATATAGTCCAAATGACCGCTAGGGAGCCTACATAGTCCAAATGCCCGCTAGTTAATCTACATAGTTCAAGGGCCCGCTAGTTAACCTACATAAACCAAGTACCCGCTAGTTAACCTAGATCGTCCAAGTGTCCGCTAATTAACCTACATAGTACAAGTGCCCGCTAGGGAACCTAGATAGTTTAAGTGCCCGCTCTGGAACCTACATAGTCCAAGGGACTGCTAGGGAACCTACATAGTCCAAGTGCCCGCTCTGGAACATACATAGTCCAAGTGCCCGCTAGGAAATCTACATAGTCCATGGACCCACTAGTTAACGTAGATAGTCCAAGTGCCGCTAGTTAATCTACATAGTCCAAGGGCCCGCTAGTTAACCTACATAGTCCAAGTACCCGCTAGTTAACCTAGATCGTCCAAGTGCCCACTAGGTAACCTACATAGTCCAAGGGCCAGCTAGTTAACCCACATCATCCAAGGACCCGCTAGTTATCCTACATCGTCCAAGGGCCCGCTAGTTAACCTAGATAGTCCAAGTGCCCGCTAGTTAACCTACATAGTCCAAGTGCCCGCTAGGTAACCTAGACATTTCAAGTGACCACTAGGTTACCTAGATAGTCCAAGTGCCCGTTCGTTAACCTACATAGTCCAAGTGCCCGCTGGGTAACCAATATAGTCCAAATGCCCGCTAGGGGCCCTAATAGTCCATATGCCCGCTAGTTAACCTAGATAGTCCAAGTGCTCGCTAGTTAACCTAGATAGACCAAGTGCCCGCTAGGGAACCTATCTAGTCCAAGTACCCGCTAGGAAACATACATAGTCCAAGTGCCCGCTAGGTAACGTACATAGTCCAAGTGCCCGCTAGGTAACGTAGATAGTCCAAGTGCCCGCTAGGGAACGTACATAGTCCAAGTTCCTGCTAGGTAACCTAGATAGTCCAAGTGCCCACTAGTTAACCTACATAGTCCAGGTTCCCCCTAGGTAACCTAGACAGTCCAACAGCCCGCTAGGTAACCTACATACTCTAAAAACCCGCTATAACGTAGATAGTTCATGTGCCAGCGTGGTAACCTAGATAGTCCATGTGCCGCTAGGTATCCTACAAAGTCAAACTGCCCGCTAGGTTATCTATATAGTCCAAATGCCAGCTAGGGAATCTACATAGTCCAAGGGCCCGCTAGTTAACGTTGATAGTCCAAGTGCCCGCTAGGCAACCTAGATACTGCAATTGCCCTCTAGTTAACCAAGATAGTTCAAGTACCCGCTAGGTCACCTAGGTCGTCCACGGGCCCCTTAGTTAGCCTTCATAGTCCAAGTGCCCGCTAGATAACCTAGATAGTCCAAGTGCCGTTCGGTAACCTAGATAGGCCAAGTGCCCTTTAGGGAACCTAGATAGTCCAAGGGCCCGCTAGTAAACCTACATAGTCCATGGGCCCGCTAGTTAACCTTCATAGTGCAAGTGTCGGCTACTTAACCTACATATTCCAAGTGCCCGCTAGTTAACCTACATAATCTAAGTGCCCGTTGGCGAACCTAGATAGGCCAAGGGCCCGCTAGTTGACCTACATAGTCCAAGTGCCCGCTAGTTAACCTAGATAGTCCAAGTGACTGCTAGGTAACATACATAGTGCAAGTGTCCGCTAGTTAACCTACATATTCCAAGTGCCCGCTAGTTAACATAGATAGTCCAAGTGCCCGCTAGGGAACGTACATAGTCCAATTGCCCGCTAGGTAACCTAGATACTGCAAGTGCCCGCTAGTTAACCTAGATAGTTCAAGTACCCGCTAGGTAACCTAGATCGTCAAAGGGCTCCCTAGTTAGCCTACATAGTCCAATTGCCCTTTAGGGAACCTCGATAGTCCAAGGGCCCGCTAGTAAACCTACATAGTCCATGGGCCCGCTAGTTAACCTTCATAGTGCCAGTGTCCGCTACTTAACCTACATATTCCAAGTTCCCGCTAGTTAACCTACATAATCTAAGTGCCCGTAGGCTAACCTAGATAGTCCAAGGGCCCGCTAGTTGACCTACATATTCCAAGTGCCTGTTAGCTAACCTAGATAGTCCAAGTGTGGACTAGGTAACCTACATAATACAAGTGCCCGTTCGTTAAACTAGATAAGCCAAGTGCCCACTAGGTAACCTAGACAGTCCAAGTGCCCGCTAGTTAACCTACATAGTCCAAGTGCCCGATAGGGGACTACATAATCCAAGTGCCCGCTAGGCAACCTACATAGTCCAAGAACTCGTTAGTTAACCTTGATAGTCAAATTGCCTGCTAGGTAACCTAGATAGTCCAAGTGCCCGCTAGGTAACCTAAATAGTCCAAATGCCCGCTAGGTAAACTACATAGTCCAAGTGCGCGCTAGTTAACCTAGATAGTACAAGTGCCTGCTAGTAAACCTACATAATCCATGGGCCCGCTAGTTAACCTAGATAGTACAAGTGCCTGCTAGTAAACCTACATAATCCATGGGCCCGCTAGTTAACCTACATAGTCTAAGTGCCCGCTAGGTAACCTAGACAGTTCAAGTGACCACTAGGTTACCTACATAGTCCAAGTGCCCGCTAGGTAACCAATATAGTCCAAATGCCCGCTATGGGCCCTAATATTCCAAATGCCCGTTAGTTAACCTAGAGAGTCCAAGTGCTCGCTAGTTAACCTAGATTGTCCAAGTGCCCGCTAGTTAACCTATATAGACCAAGTGCCCGCTAGGGAACCTATCTAGTCCAAGTACCCGCTAGGAAACGTACATAGTCCAAGTGCCCACTAGGTAACGTAGATAGTCCAAGTGCCCGCTAGGGAACGTACATAGTCCAAGTGCCCGCTAGGTAACCTAGATAGTCCAAGTGACCGCTTGTTAACCTACATATTCCAAGTGCCTGCTAGGTAACCTAGATAGTCCAAGTGCCCACTAGTTAACCTACATAGTCCAGGTTCCCACTAGGTAACCTATATAGTCCAAGGGCCCGCTAGGTAACCTACATTGTCCTAGTGCCCCCTAGTTAACCTACATTCTCCAAGTGCCCGATAGGGAACCTACATAGAACAAGTGCCCGCTAGGGAACCTACATAGTCCAAGTGCCCGTTAGGTAACCTAGATAGTCCAAATGCCCGCTAGGGAACCCACATAGTCCAAGTGCCCGCTAGGGATATTACATAGTCCAATGCCCGCTAGGGAACCTACATAGTCCAAGTGCCCGTTAGTTAACCTAGATAATCCCAGTGCCCACTGGGTAACCTAGATAGTCCAACAGCCCGGTAGGTAACCTACATACTCCAAGTACCCTCTAGGTAACGTAGATAGTTCAAGCGCCAGCTAGGTAACCTAGATAATCCATGTGCCGCTAGGTAACCTACAAAGTCAAACTGCCCGCTAGGTTATCTATATAGTCCAAATGCCCGGTAGGGTATCTACATAGTCTAAGGGCCCACTAGTTAACATAGATAGTCCAAGTGCCGCTAGTTAATCTACATAGAACAAGGGCCCGCTAGTTAACCTACATAGTCCAAGTACCCGCTAAGAAACCCAGATAGTCCAAGTGCACGCTAGTTAACCTAGAGAATCCAAGTGCCCTCTAGTTAACCTAGATCATCCAAGTGCCCGCTAAGAAACCTAGATAGTCCAAGTGCCCGTTACCAAACCTAGATAGTCCAATTGCCCGTATGCAACATACATAGTCCAAGTGCCCGTTCGTTAACCTAGAAGTCCAAGTGCCCCCTAGGTAACCTAGACTCTCCAAGTGCCCGCTAGGTTACCTACATAGTCCAAATGACGGTTCGGTAACGTAGATAATGCAAGTGCCCGGTAGTTAACCTACATAGTCCAAGTGCCCGCTAGGTAACCTAGATAGTCCAAGGGCCCGCTAGTTAACCTACATAGTCCAAGTGCCCGGTAGTTAACTTACATAGTTCAAGTGTCCGTAGGGAACATACAGAGTCCAAGTGCCCGCTAGGGAACCTACATAGTCCAAGTGCCCGCTAGTTAATCTACATAGTTCAAGGGCCCGCTAGTTAACCTACATAATCCAAGTACCCGCTAGTTAACCTAGATCGTCCAAGTGTCTGCTAATTAACCTACATAGTACAAGTGCCCGCTAGGGAACCTAGATAGTCTAAGTGCCCGCTCTGGAACCTACATAGTCCAAGGGACTGCTAGGGAACCTACATAGTCCAAGTGCCCGCTCTGGAACATACATAGTCCAAGTGCCCGCTAGGAAATTTACATAGTCCATGGGCCCACTAGTTAACGTAGATAGTCCAAGTGCCGCTAGTTAATCTACATAGTCCAAGGGTCCGCTAGTTAACCTACATAGTCCAAGTACCCGCTAGTTAACCTAGATCGTCCAAGTGCCCACTAGGTAACCTACATAGTCCAAGGGCCAGCTAGTTAACGTACATCGTCCAAGGACCCGCTAGTTATCCTACATCGTCCAAGGGCCCGCTAGTTAACCTAGATAGTCCAAGTGCCCGCTAGGTAACCAATATAGTCCAAATGCCCGCTAGGGGCCCTAATAGTCCATATGCCCGCTAGTTAACCTAGATAGTCCAAGTGCTCGCTAGTTAACCTAGATAGACCAAGTGCCCGCTAGGGAACCTATCTAGTCCAAGTAACCGCTAGGAAACGTACATAGTCCAAGTGCCCGCTAGGTAACGTAGATAGTCCAAGTGCCCTCTAGGGAACGTACATAGTCCAAGTTCCTGCTAGGTAACCTAGATAGTCCAAGTGCCCACTAGTTAACCTACATAGTCCAGGTTCCCCCTAGGTAACCTAGATAGTCCAACAGCCCGCTAGGTAACCTACATACTCTTAAAACCCGCTATAACGTAGATAGTTCATGTGCCAGCTAGGTAACCTAGATAGTCCATGTGCTGCTAGGTAACCTACAAAGTCAAAGTGCACGCTAGTTTATCTATATAGTCCAAATGCCAGCTAGGGAATCTACATAGTCCAAGTGCCCGCTAGGTAACCAAGGTACTGCAATTGCCCGCTAGTTAACCTAGATAGTTCAAGTACCCGCTAGGTCACCTAGATCGTCCACGGGCCCCTTAGTTAGCCTGCATAGTTTCAAGTGCCCGCTAGATAACCTAGATAGTCCAAGTGCCGTTCGGTAACCTAGATAGTCCAAGTGCCCTTTAGGGAACCTAGATAGTCCAATGGCCCGCTAGTAAACCTACATAGTCCATGGGCCCGCTAGTTAACATTCATAGTGCAAGTGTCCGCTACTTAACCTACATATTCCAAGTGCCCGCTAGTTAACCTACATAATCTAAGTGCCCGTTGGCTAACCTAGATAGGCCAAGGGCCTGCTAGTTGACCTACATAGTCCAAGTGCCTGCTAGTTAACCTAGATAGTCCAAGTGACTGCTAGGTAACCTACATAGTGCAAGTGTCCGCTAGTTAATCTACACATTCCAAGTGCCCGCTAGTTAACATAGATAGTCCAAGTGCCCGCTAGGGAACGTACATAGTCCAAGTGCCCGCTAGGTAACCTAGATACTGCAAGTGCCCGCTAGTTAACCTAGATAGTTCAAGTAACCGCTAGGTAACCTAGATCGTCAAAGGGCTCCCTAGTTAGCCTACATAGTCCAAGTGCCCTTTAGGGAACCTCGATAGTCCAAGGGCCCGCTAGTAAACCTACATAGTCAATGGGCCCGCTAGTTAACCTTCATAGTGCAAGTGTCCGCTACTTAACCTACATATTCCAAGTGCCCGCTAGTTAACCTACATAATCTAAGTGCCCGTTGGCTAACCTAAATAGGCCAAGGGCCCGCTAGTTGACCTACATAGTCCAAGTGCCCGCTAGTTAACCTAGATAGTCCAAGTGACTGCTAGGTAACCTACATAGTGCAAGTGTCCGCTAGTTAACCTACATATTCCAAGTGCCCGCTAGTTAACATAGATAGTCCAAGTGCACGCTAGTTAACCTAGAGAGTCCAAGTGCCCTCTAGTTAACCTAGATCATCCAAGTGCCCGCTAAGAAACCTAGATAGTCCAAGTGCCCGTTACCTAACCTAGATAGTCCAATTGCCCGTATGCAACATACATAGTCCAAGTGCCCGTTCGTTAACC
This sequence comes from Tenrec ecaudatus, assembly GCF_050624435.1. Classification (NCBI taxonomy): domain Eukaryota; kingdom Metazoa; phylum Chordata; class Mammalia; order Afrosoricida; family Tenrecidae; genus Tenrec; species Tenrec ecaudatus. The sequence continues at coordinate 2,633,745 of NW_027457652.1, forward strand.
TAGAAGTCCAAGTGCCCCCTAGGTAACTTAGACTCTCCAAGTGCCCGCTAGGTTACCTACATAGTCCAAATGACGGTTCGGTAACGTAGATAATGCAAGTGCCCGGTAGTTAACCTACATAGTCCAAGTGCCCGCTAGGTAACCTAGATAGTCCAAGGCCCGCTAGTTAACCTACATAGTCCAAGTGCCCGGTAGTTAACTTACATAGTTCAAGTGTCCGTAGGGAACATACAGAGTCCAAGTGCCCGCTAGGGAACCTACATAGTCCAAGTGTCCGCTAGTTAATCTACATAGTTCAAGGGCCCGCTAGTTAACCTACATAAACCAAGTACCCGCTAGTTAACCTAGATCGTCCAAGTGTCCGCTAATTAACCTACATAGTACAAGTGCCCGCGAGGGAACCTAGATAGTTTAAGTGCCCGCTCTGGAACCTACATAGTCCAAGGGACTGCTAGGGAACCTACATAGTCCAAGTGCCCGCTCTGGAACATACATAGTCCAAGTGCCCGCTAGGAAATCTACATAGTCCATGGACCCACTAGTTAACGTAGATAGTCCAAGTGCCGCTAGTTAATCTACATAGTCCAAGGGCCCGCTAGTTAACCTTCATAGTCCAAGTACCCGCTAGTTAACCTAGATCGTCCAAGTGCCCACTAGGTAACCTACATAGTCCAAGGGCCAGCTAGTTAAACTACATCATCCAAGGACCCGCTAATTATCCTACATCGTCCAAGGGCCCACTAGTTAACCTAGATAGTCCAAGTGCCCGCTAGTTAACCTACATAGTCCAAGTGCCCGCTAGGTAACCTAGACATTTCAAGTGACCACTAGGTTACCTAGATAGTCCAAGTGCCCGTTCGTTAACCTACATAGTCCAAGTGCCCGCTAGGTAACCAATATAGTCCAAATGCCCGCTAGGGGCCCTAATAGTCCATATGCCCGCTAGTTAACCTAGATAGTCCAAGTGCTCGCTAGTTAACCTAGATAGACCAAGTGCCCGCTAGGGAACCTATCTAGTCCAAGTACCCGCTAGGAAACGTACATAGTCCAAGTGCCCGCTAGGTAACGTACATAGTCCAAGTGCCCGCTAGGTAACGTAGATAGTCCAAGTGCCCGCTAGGGAACGTACATAGTCCAAGTTCCTGCTAGGTAACCTAGATAGTCCAAGTGCCCACTAGTTAACCTACATAGTCCAGGTTCCCCCTAGGTAACCTAGACAGTCCAACAGCCCGCTAGGTAACCTACATACTCTAAAAACCCGCTATAACGTAGATAGTTCATGTGCCAGCTTGGTAACCTAGATAGTCCATGTGCCGCTAGGTAACCTACAAAGTCAAAGTGCCCGCTAGGTTATCTATATAGTCCAAATGCCAGCTAGGGAATCTACATAGTCCAAAGGCCCGCTAGTTAACGTTGATAGTCTAAGTGCCCGCTAGGCAACCTAGATACTGCAATTGCCCTCTAGTTAACCAAGATAGTTCAAGTACCCGCTAGGTCACATAGATCGTCCACGGGCCCCTTAGTTAGCCTGCATAGTCCAAGTGCCCGCTAGATAACCTAGATAGTCCAAGTGCCGTTCAGTAACCTAGATAGTCCAAGTGCCCTTTAGGGAACCTAGATAGTCCAAGGGCCCGCTAGTAAACCTACATAGTCCATGGGCCCGCTAGTTAACCTTCATAGTGCAAGTGTCCGCTACTTAACCTACATATTCCAAGTGCCCGCTAGTTAACCTACATAATCTAAGTGCCCGTTGGCTAACCTAGATAGGCCAAGGGCCCGCTAGTTGACCTACATAGTCCAAGTGCCCGCTAGTTAACCTAGATAGTCCAAGTGACTGCTAGGTAACCTACATAGTGCAAGTGTCCGCTAGTTAACCTACATATTCCAAGTGCCCGCTAGTTAACATAGATAGTCCAAGTGCCCGCTAGGGAACGTACATAGTCCAATTGCCCGCTAGGTAACCTAGATACTGCAAGTGCCCGCTAGTTAACCTAGATAGTTCAAGTACCCGCTAGGTAACCTAGATCGTCAAAGGGCTCCCTAGTTAGCCTACATAGTCCAATTGCCCTTTAGGGAACCTCGATAGTCCAAGGGCCCGCTAGTAAACCTACATAGTCCATGGGCCCGCTAGTTAACCTTCATAGTGCAAGTGTCCGCTACTTAACCTACATATTCCAAGTTCCCGCTAGTTAACCTACATAATCGAAGTGCCCGTAGGCTAACCTAGATAGTCCAAGGGCCCGCTAGTTGACCTACATATTCCAAGTGCCTGTTAGCTAACCTAGATAGTCCAAGTGTGGACTAGGTAACCTACATAATACAAGTGCCCGTTCGTTAAACTAGATAAGCCAAGTGCCCACTAGGTAACCTAGACAGTCCAAGTGCCCGCTAGTTAACCTACATAGTCCAAGTGCCCGATAGGGGACTACATAATCCAAGTGCCCGCTAGGCAACCTACATAGTCCAAGAACTCGTTAGTTAACCTTGATAGTCAAATTGCCTGCTAGGTAACCTAGATAGTCCAAGTGCCCGCTAGGTAACCTACATAGTACAAGTGCCCGCTAGGTAACCTAAATAGTCCAAATGCCCGCTAGGTAAACTACATAGTCCAAGTGCGCGCTAGTTAACCTAGATAGTACAAGTGCCTGCTAGTAAACCTACATAATCCATGGGCCCGCTAGTTAACCTAGATAGTACAAGTGCCTGCTAGTAAACCTACATAATCCATGGGCCCGCTAGTTAGCCTACATAGTCTAAGTGCCCGCTAGGTAACCTAGACAGTTCAAGTGACCACTAGGTTACCTACATAGTCCAAGTGCCCGCTAGGTAACCAATATAGTCCAAATGCCCGCTATGGGCCCTAATATTCCAAATGCCCGTTAGTTAACCTAGAGAGTCCAAGTGCTCGCTAGTTAACCTAGATTGTCCAAGTGCCCGCTAGTTAACCTAGATAGACCAAGTGCCCGCTAGGGAACCTATCTAGTCCAAGTACCCGCTAGGAAACGTACATAGTCCAAGTGCCCACTAGGTAACGTAGATAGTCCAAGTGCCCGCTAGGGAACGTACATAGTCCAAGTGCCCGCTAGGTAACCTAGATAGTCCAAGTGACCGCTTGTTAACCTACATATTCCAAGTGCCTGCTAGGTAACCTAGATAGTCCAAGTGCCCACTAGTTAACCTACATAGTCCAGGTTCCCACTAGGTAACCTATATAGTCCAAGGGCCCGCTAGGTAACCTACATTGTCCTAGTGCCCCCTAGTTAACCTACATTCTCCAAGTGCCCGATAGGGAACCTACATAGAACAAGTGCCCGCTAGGTAACCTACATAGTCCAAATGCCCGCTAGTTAACCTACATAGTCCAAGTGCCCGCTAGGGAACCTACATAGTCCAAGTGCCCGTTAGGTAACCTAGATAGTCCAAATGCCCGCTAGGGAACCCACATAGTCCAAGTGCCCGCTCGGGAAATTACATAGTCCAAGGGCCCGCTAGGGAACCTAGATAGTCCAAGTGCCCGTTAGTTAACCTAGATAATCCCAGTGCCCACTGGGTAACCTAGATAGTCCAACAGCCCGGTAGGTAACCTACATACTCCAAGTACCCTCTAGGTAACGTAGATAGTTCAAGCGCCAGCTAGGTAACCTAGATAGTCCATGTGCCGCTAGGTAACCTACAAAGTCAAAGTGCCCGCTAGGTTATCTATATAGTCCAAATGCCAGCTAGGGTATCTACATAGTCTAAGGGCCCAATAGTTAACATAGATAGTCCAAGTGCCGCTATTTAATCTACATAGAACAAGGGCCCGCTAGTTAACCTACATAGTCCAAGTACCCGCTAAGAAACCCAGATAGTCCAAGTGCACGCTAGTTAACCTAGAGAGTCCAAGTGCCCTCTAGTTAACCTAGATCATCCAAGTGCCCGCTAAGAAACCTAGATAGTCCTAGTGCCCGTTACCTAACCTAGATAGTCCAATTGCCCGTATGCAACATACATAGTCCAAGTGCCCGTTCGTTAACCTAGAAGTCCAAGTGCCCCCTAGGTAACCTAGACTCTCCAAGTGCCCGCTAGGTTACCTACATAGTCCAAAGGACGGTTCGGTAACGTAGATAATGCAAGTGCCCGGTAGTTAACCTACATAGTCCAAGTGCCCGCTAGGTAACCTAGATAGTCCAAGGGCCCGCTAGTTAACATACATAGTCCAAGTGCCCGGTAGTTAACTTACATAGTTCAAGTGTCCGTAGGAACATACAGAGTCCAAGTGCCCGCTAGGGAACCTACATAGTCCAAGTGCCCACTAGTTAATCTACATAGTTCAAGGGCCCGCTAGTTAACCTACATAATCCAAGTACCCGCTAGTTAACTTAGATCGTCCAAGTGTCCGCTAATTAACCTACATAGTACAAGTGCCCGCTAGGGAACCTAGATAGTCTAAGTGCCCGCTCTGGAACCTACATAGTCCAAGGGACTGCTAGGGAACCTACATAGTCCAAGTGCCCGCTCTGGAACATACATAGTCCAAGTGCCAGCTAGGAAATCTACATAGTCCATGGGCCCACTAGTTAACGTAGATAGTCCAAGTGCCGCTAGTGAATCTACATAGTCCAAGGGCCCGCTAGTTAACCTACATAGTCCAAGTACCCGCTAGTTAACCTAGATCATCCAAGTGCCCACTAGGTAACCTACATAGTCCAAGGGCCAGCTAGTTAACCTACATCGTCCAAGGACCCGCTAGTTATCCTACATCGTCCAAGGGCCCGCTAGTTAACCTAGATAGTCCAAGTGCCCGCTAGTTAACCAACATAGTTCAAGTGCCCGCTAGGTAACCAATATAGTCCAAATGCCCGCTAGGGGCCCTAATATTCCATATGCCCGCTAGTTAACCTAGATAGTCCAAGTGCTCGCTAGTTAACCTAGATAGACCAAGTGCCCGCTAGGGAACCTATCTAGTCCAAGTAACCGCTAGGAAACGTACATAGTCCAAGTGCCCGCTAGGTAACGTACATAGTCCAAGTGCCCGCTAGGTAACGTAGATAGTCCAAGTGCCCTCTAGGGAACGTACATAGTCCAAGTTCCTGGTAGGTAACCTAGATAGTCCAAGTGCCCACTAGTTAACCTACATAGTCCAGGTTCCCCCTAGGTAACCTAGATAGTCCAACAGCCCGCTAGGTAACCTACATACTCTTAAAACCCGCTATAACGTAGATAGTTCATGTGCCAGCTAGGTAACCTAGATAGTCCATGTGCCGCTAGGTAACCTACAAAGTCAAAGTGCCCGCTAGTTTATCTATATAGTCCAAATGCCAGCTAGGGAATCTACATAGTCCAATGCCCGCTAGGTAACCAAGGTACTGCAATTGCCCGCTAGTTAACCTAGATAGTTCAAGTACCCGCTAGGTCACCTAGATCGTCCACGGGCCCCTTAGTTAGCCTGCATAGTTTCAAGTGCCCGCTAGATAACCTAGATAGTCCAAGTGCCGTTCGGTAACCTAGATAGTCCAAGTGCCCTTTAGGGAACCTAGATAGTCCAATGGCCCGCTAGTAAACCTACATAGTCCATGGGCCCGCTAGTTAACATTCATAGTGCAAGTGTCCGCTACTTAACCTACATATTCCAAGTGCCCGCTAGTTAACCTACATAATCTAAGTGCCCGTTGGCTAACCTAGATAGGCCAAGGGCCTGCTAGTTGACCTACATAGTCCAAGTGCCCGCTAGTTAACCTAGATAGTCCAAGTGACTGCTAGGTAACCTACATAGTGCAAGTGTCCGCTAGTTAACCTACATATTCCAAGTGCCCGCTAGTTAACATAGATAGTCCAAGTGCCCGCTAGGGAACGTACATAGTCCAAGTGCCCGCTAGGTAACCTAGATACTGCATGTGCCCGCTAGTTAACCTAGATAGTTCAAGTACCCGCTAGGTAACCTAGATCGTCAAAAGGTCCTCTAGTTAGCCTACATATTCCAAGTGCCCGCTAGGTAACCTCGATAGTCCAAGGTCCCGCTAGTAAACCTACATAGTCCATGGGCCCGCTAGTTAACCTTCATAGTGCAAGTGTCCGCTACTTAACCTACATATTCCAAGTTCCCGCTAGTTAACCTACATAATCTAAGTGCCCGTTGGCTAACCTAGATAGTCCAAGGGCCCGCTAGTTGACCTACATAGTCCATGCCAGCTACGTAACCTAGATAGTACAAGTGCCCGCTAGGGAATCTAGATAGTCCAAGTGCCTTTTAGCTAACCTAGATATTCCAAGTGACGGCTAGGTCACCTACATAGTCCTAGTGCCCATTCGTTAACCTAGATAATCCAAGTGCCCACTAGGTAACCTAGACAGTCCAAGTGCCCGCTAGTTAACCTACATAGTCCAAGTGCCCGATAGGGAACCTACATAATCCAAGTGCCCGCTAGGCAACCTACATAGTCCAAGTGCCCGTTAGTTAACCTAGATAGTCAAATTGCCTGTTAGGTAACCTAGATAGTCCAAGTGCCCGTTAGTTAACCTAGATAGTCAAATTGTCTGCTAGGTAACCTAGATAGTCCAAGTGCCCGCTAGGTAACCTACATAGTCCAAGTGCCTGCTAGGTAACTTAAATAGTCCAAATGCCCGCTAGAGAAACTACATAGTCCAAGTGCCCGCTAGTTAAACTAGATAGTCCAAGTGCCTGCTAGTAAACCTACATAATCCATGGGCCCACTAGTTAACCTACATAGTGCAAGGGCCCGCTAGTTAACCTACATCGTCCAAGGGCCCGCTAGTTAACCTAGATAGTCCAAGTGCCCGCTAGTTAACCTACATAGTCTAAGTGCACGCTAGGTAACCTAGACAGTTCAAGTGACCACTAGGTTACCTACATAGTCCAAGTGCCCGTTCGTTAACCTACATAGTCCAAGTGCCCGCTAGGTAACCAATATAATACAAATGCCCGATAGGGGCCCTAATATTCCAAATGCCCGCTAGTTAACCTAGATAGTCCAAGTGCTCGCTAGTTAACCTAGATAGTCCAAGTGCTCGCTAGTTAACCTAGATAGACCAAGTGCCCGCTAGGGAACCTATCTAGTCCAAGTACCCGCTAGGGAACGTACATAGTCCAAGTGCCCGCTAGGTAACGTAGATAGTCCAAGTGCCCGATAGGGAACCTACATAGTCCAAGTGCCTGCTAGGTAACCTACATAGTCCAAATGCCCTCTAGTTAACCTACATAGTACAAGTGCCCGATAGGGAACCTACATAATCCAAGGGCCCGCTAGGTAACCTACATTGTCCTAGTGCCCCCTAGTTCACCTACATTCTCCAAGTGCCTGATAGGGAACCTACATAGAACAAGTGCCCGCTAGGTAACCTACAAAGTCTAAGTTCCCGCTAGGTAATCTATATAGTCCAAATTACCGCTAGGGAGCCTACATAGTCCAAATGCTCGCTAGATACCCGAGATTGTCTAAGGGCCCTCTAGGTAACCTACATAGTCCTAGTGCCCCCTAGTTAACCTACATTTTCCAAGTGCCCAATAGGGAACCTACATAGTCCAAGTGCCTGCTAGGTAACCTACATAGTCCAAATGCCCTCTAGTTAACCTACATAGTACAAGTGCCCGATAGGGAACCTACATAATCCAAGTGCTCGCTAGGGAACCTACATAGTCCAAGTGCCCGTTAGGTAACCTAGATAGTCCAAATGCCCGCCAGGAAACCCACATCGTCCAAGTGCCCGCTAGGGAACTTACATAGTCCAAGGGCCCGCTAGGGAATCTACACAGTCCAAGTGCCCGTTAGTTAACCTAGATAGTCCAAATGCCCGCTTGGTAACCTAGATATTCCAACAGCCCCCTAGGTAACCTACATACTCTAAAACCCGCTATAACATAGATACTTCAAGTGCCAGCTAGGTAACCTAGATAATCCATGTGCCGCTAGGTAACCTACAAAGTCAAAGTGCCTGCTAGGTTATCTATATAGTCCAAATGCCCGGTAGGGTATCTACATAGTCTAAGGGCCCACTAGTTAACATAGATAGTCCAAGTGCCGCTAGTTAATCTACATAGTCCAAGGGCCCACTAGTTAACCTACATAGTCCAGGTTCCCCCTAGGTAACCTAGATAGTCCAACAGCCCGCTAGGTAACCTACATACTCTAAAAACCCGATATAAAGTAGATAGTTCATGTGCCAGCTAGGTAACCTAGATAGTTCATGTGCCTCTAGGTAACCTACAAAGTCAAAGTGCCCGCTAGGTTATCTATATAGTCCAAATGCCAGCTAGGGAATCTACATAGTCCAAGTGCCCGCTAGGTAACCTAGATACTGCAATTGCCCGCTAGTTAACCTAGATAGTTCAAGTACCCGCTAGGTCACCCAGATCGTCCACGGGCCCCTTAGTTAGCCTGCATAGTCCAAGTGCCCGCTAGATAACCTAGATAGTCCAAGTGCCGTTCGGTAACCTAGATAGTCCAAGTGCCCTTTAGGGAACCTAGATAGTCCAAGGGCCCGCTAGTAAACCTACATAGTCTATGGGCCCGCTAGTTAACCTTCATAGTGCAAGTGTCCGCTACTTAACCTACATATTCCAAGTGCCCGCTAGTTAACCTACATAATCTAAGTGCCCGTTGGCTAACCTAGATAGGCCAAGGGCCCGCTAGTTGACCTACATAGTCCAAGTGCCCGCTAGTTAACCTAGATAGTCCAAGTGACTGCTAGGTAACCTACATAGTGCAAGTGTCCGCTAGTTAACCTACATATTCCAAGTGCCCGCCAGTTAACATAGATAGTCCAAGTGCCCGCTAGGGAACGTACATAGTCCAAGTGCCCGCTAGGTAACCTAGATACTGCAAGTGCCCGCTAGTTAACCTAGATAGTTCAAGTAACCGCTAGGTAACCTAGATCGTCAAAGGGCTCCCTAGTTAGCCTACATAGTCCAAGTGCCCTTTAGGGAACCTCGATAGTCCAAGGGCCTGCTAATAAACCTACATAGTCCATGGGCCCGCTAGTTAACCTTCATATTGCAAGTGTCCGCTACTTAACCTACATATTCCAAGTGCCCGCTAGTTAACCTACATAATCTAAGTGCCCGTTGGCTAACCTAGATAGGCCAAGGGCCCGCTAGTTGACCTACATAGTCCAAGTGCCCGCTAGTTAACCTAGATAGTCCAAGTGACTGCTAGGTAACCTACATAGTGCAAGTGTCCGCTAGTTAACCTACATATTCCAAGTGCCCGCTAGTTAACATAGATAGTCCAAGTGCCCGCTAGGGAACGTACATAATCCAAGTGCCCGCTAGGTAACCTAGATACTGCATGTGCCCGCTAGTTAACCTAGATAGTTCAAGTACCCGCTAGGTAACCTAGATCGTCAAAGGGCCCTCTAGTTAGCCTACATAGTCCAAGTGCCCGCTAGGTAACCTCGATAGTCCATGGTCCCGCTAGTAAACCTACATAGTCCATGGGCCTGCTAGTTAACCTTCATAGTGCAAGTGTCCGCTACTTAACCTACATATTCCAAGTTCCCGCTAGTTAAACTACATAATCTAAGTGCCCGTTGGCTAACCTAGATAGTCCAAGGGCCCGCTAGTTGACCTACATAGTCCATGCCAGCTACGTAACCTAGATAGTACAAGTGCCCGCTAGGGAATCTAGATAGTCCAAGTGCCTGTTAGCTAACCTAGATAGTCCAAGTGGCGGCTAGGTAACCTACATAGTCCTAGTGCCCATCCGTTAACCTAGATAATCCAAGTGCCCACTAGGTAACCTAGACAGTCCAAGTGCCCGCTAGTTAACCTACATAGTCCAAGTGCCCGATAGGGAACCTACATAATTCAAGTGCCCGCTAGGCAACCTACATAGTCCAAGTGCCCGTTAGTTAACCTAGATAGTCAAATTGCCTGTTAGGTAACCTAGATAGTCCAAGTGCCCTCTAGGTAACCTACATAGTCCAAGTGCCTGCTAGGTAACTTAAATAGTCCAAATGCCCGCTAGGGAAACTACATAGTCCAAGTGCCCGCTAGTTAACCTAGATAGTCCAAGTGCCTGCTAGTAAACTTACATAATCCATGGGCCCGCTAGTTAACCTACATAGTGCAAGGGCCCGCTAGTTAACCTACATCGTCCAAGGGCCCGCTAGTTAACCTAGATAGTCCAAGTGCCCGCTAGTTAACCTACATAGTCTAAGTGCACGCTAGGTAACCTAGACAGTTCAAGTGACCACTAGGTTACCTACATAGTCCAAGTGCCCGTTCGTTAACCTACATAGTCCAAGTGCCCGCTAGGTAAGCAATATAATACAAATGCCCTCTAGGGGCCCTAATATTCCAAATGCCCGCTAGTTAACCTAGATTGTCCAAGTGCTCGCTAGTTAACCTAGATAGTCCAAGTGCCCGCTAGTTAACCTAGATAGACCAAGTGCCCGCTATGGAACCTATCTAGTCCAAGTACCCGCTAGGGAACGTACATAGTCCAAGTGCCCGCTAGGTAACGTAGATAGTCCAAGTGCCCGCTAGGTAACTAATATAGTCCAAATGCCCGCTAGGTGCCCTAATATTCCAAATGCCCGCTAGTTAACCTAGATAGTCCAAGTGCCCGCTAGTTAACCTAGATAGACCAAGTGCCCGCTAGGGAACCTATCTAGTCCAAGTACCCGCTAGGGAACGTACATAGTCCACGTGCCCGCTAGGTAACGTAGATAGTCCAAGTGCCCGATAGAGAACCTACATAGTCCAAGTGCCTGCTAGGTAACCTACATAGTCCAAATGCCCTCTAGTTAACCTACATAGTACAAGTGCCTGATAGGGAACCTACATAATCCAAGGGCCCGCTAGGTAACCTACATTGTCCTAGTGCCCCCTATTTAACCTACATTCTCCAAGTGCCTGATAGGGAACCTATATAGAACAAGTGCCCGCTAGGCAACCTACAAAGTCTAAGTTCCCGCTAGGTAATCTATATAGTCCTAATGACCGCTAGGGAGCCTACATAGTCGAAATGCTCGCTAGGTAACCGAGATTGTCTAAGGGCCCTCTAGGTAACCTACATAGTCCTAGTGCCCCCTAGTTAACCTACATTTTCCAAGTGCCCGATAGGGAACCTACATAGTCCAAGTGCCTGCTAGGCAACCTACATAGTCCAAATGCCCTCTAGTTAACCTACATAGTACAAATGCCCGATAGGGAACCTACATAATCCAAGTGCTCGCTAAGGAACCTACATAGTCCAAGTGCCCGATAGGTAACCTAGATAGTCCAAATGCCCGCCAGGAAACCCACATAGTCCAAGTGCCCGCTAGGGAACTTACATAGTCCAAGGGCCCGCTAGGGAATCTACACAGTCCAAGTGCCCGTTAGTTAACCTAGATAGTCCAAGTGCCCGCTTGGTAACCTAGATATTCCAACAGCTCCCTAGGTAACCTACATACTCTAAGAACCCGCTATAACGTAGATACTTCAAGTGCCAGCTAGGTAACCTAGATAATCCATGTGCCGCTAGGTAACCTACAAAGTCAAAGTGCCCGCTAGGTTATCTATATAGTCCAAATGCCAGCTAGGGTATCTACATAGTGTAAGGGCCCAATAGTTAACATAGATAGTCCAAGTGCCACTAGTTAATCTACATAGTCCAAGGGCCCACTAGTTAACCTACATAGTCCAGGTTCCCCCTAGGTAACCTAGATAGTCCAACAGCCCGCTAGGTAACCTACATACTCTAAAAACCCGATATAAAGTAGATAGTTCATGTGCCAGCTAGGTAACCTAGATAGTCCATGTGCCGCTAGGTAACCTACAAAGTCAAAGTGCCCGCTAGGTTATCTATATAGTCCAAATGCCAGCTAGGGAATCTACATAGTCCAAGTGCCCGCTAGGTAACCTAGATACTGCAATTGCCCGCTAGTTAACCTAGATAGTTCAAGTACCCGCTAGGTCACCTAGATCGTCCACGGGCCCCTTAGTTAGCCTGCATAGTCCAAGTGCCCGCTAGATAACCTAGATAGTCCAAGTGCCATTCGGTAACCTAGATAGTCCAAGTGCCCTTTAGGGAACCTAGATAGTCCAAGGGCCCGCTAGTAAACCTACATAGTCCATGGGCCCGCTAGTTAACCTTCATAGTGCAAGTGTCCGCTACTTAACCTACATATTCCAAGTGCCCGCTAGTTAACCTACGTAATCTAAGTGCCCGTTGGCTAACCTAGATAGGCCAAGGGCCCGCTAGTTGACCTACATAGTCCAAGTGCCCGCTAGTTAAACTAGATAGTCCAAGTGACTGCTAGGTAACCTACATAGTGCAAGTGTCTGCTAGTTAACCTACATATTCCAAGTGCCCGCTAGTTAACATAGATAGTCCAAGTGCCTGCTAGGGAACGTACATAGTCCAAGTGCCCGCTAGGTAACCTAGATACTGCAAGTGCCCGCTAGTTAACCTAGATAGTTCAATTACCCGCTTTGTAACCTAGATCGTCAAAGGGCTCCCTAGTTAGCCTACATAGTCCAAGTGCCCTTTAGGGAACCTCGATAGTCCAAGGGCCCGCTAATAAACCTACATAGTCCATGGGCCCGCTAGTTAACCTTCATAGTGCAAGTGTCCGCTACTTAACCTACATATTCCAAGTGCCCGCTAGTTAACCTACATAATCTAAGTGCCCGTTGGCTAACCTAGATAGGCCAAGGGCCCGCTAGTTGACCTACATAGTCCAAGTGCCCGCTAGTTAACCTAGATAGTCCAAGTGACTGCTAGGTAACCTACATAGTGCAAGTGTCCGCTAGTTAACCTACATATTCCAAGTGCCCGCTAGTTAACATAGATAGTCCAAGTGCCCGCTAGGGAACGTACATAGTCCAAGTGCCCGCTAGGTAACCTAGATACTGCATGTGCCCGCTAGTTAACCTAGATAGTTCAAGTACCCGCTAGGTAACCTAGATCGTCAAAGGGCCCCCTAGTTACCCTACATAGTCCAAGTGCCCGCTAGGTAACCTCGATAGTCCAAGGTCCCGCTAGTAAACCTACATAGTCCACGGGCCCGCTAGTTAACCTTCATAGTGCAAGTGTCTGCTACTTAACCTACATATTCCAAGTTCCCGCTAGTTAAACTACATAATCTAAGTGCCCGTTGGCTAACCTAGATAGTCCAAGGGCCCGCTAGTTGACCTACATAGTCCATGCCAGCTACGTAACCTAGATAGTACAAGTGCCCGCTAGGGAATCTAGATAGTCCAAGTGCCTGTTAGCTAACCTAGATAGTCCAAGTGGCGGCTAGGTAACCTACATAGTCCTAGTGCCCATTCGTTAACCTAGATAATCCAAGTGCCCACTAGGTAACCTAGACAGTCCAAGTGCCCGCTAGTTAACCTACATAGTCCAAGTGCCCGATAGGGAACCTACATAATCCAAGTGCCCGCTAGGCAACCTACATAGTCCAAGTGCCCGTTAGTTAACCTAGATAGTCAAATTGCCTGTTAGGTAACCTAGATAGTCCAAGTGCCCTCTAGGTAACCTACATAGTCCAAGTGCCTGCTAGGTAACTTAAATAGTCCAAATGCCCGCTAGGGAAACTACATAGTCCAAGTGCCCGCTAGTTAAACTAGATAGTCCAAGTGCCTGCTAGTAAACTTACATAATCCATGGGCCCGCTAGTTAACCTACATAGTGCAAGGGCCCGCTAGTTAACCTACATCGTCCAAGGGCCCGCTAGTTAACCTAGATAGTCCAAGTGCCCGCTAGTTAACCTACATAGTCTAAGTGCACGCTAGGTAACCTAGACAGTTCAAGTGACCACTAGGTTACCTACATAGTCCAAGTGCCCGTGCGTTAACCTACATAGTCCAAGTGCCCGCTAGGTAAGCAATATAATACAAATGCCCTCTAGGGGCCCTAATATTCCAAATGCCCGCTAGTTAACCTAGATTGTCCAAGTGCTCGGTAGTTAACCTAGATAGTCCAAGTGCCCGCTAGTTAACCTAGATAGACCAAGTGCCCGCTATGGAACCTATCTAGTCCAAGTACCCGCTAGGGAACGTACATAGTCCAAGTGCCCGCTAGGTAACGTAGATAGTCCAAGTGCCCGCTAGGTAACTAATATAGTCCAAATGCCCGCTAGGTGCCCTAATATTCCAAATGCCCGCTAGTTAACCTAGATAATCCAAGTGCCCGCTAGTTAACCTAGATAGACCAAGTGCCCGCTAGGGAACCTATCTAGTCCAAGTACCCGCTAGGGAACGTACATAGTCCAAGTGCCCGCTAGGTAACGTAGATAGTCCAAGTGCCCGATAGGGAACCTACATAGTCCAAGTGCCTGCTAGGTAACCTACATAGTCCAAATGCCCTCTAGTTAACCTACATAGTACAAGTGCCCGATAGGGAACCTACATAATCCAAGGGCCTGCTAGGTAACCTACATTGTCCTAGTGCCCCCTAGTTAACCTACATTCTCCAAGTGCCTGATAGGGAACCTACATAGAACAAGTGCCCGCTAGGCAACCTACAAAGTCTAAGTTCCCGCTAGGTAATCTATATAGTCCAAATGACCGCTAGGGAGCCTACATAGTCCAAATGCTCGCTAGGTAACCGAGATTGTCTAAGGGCCCTCTAGGTAACCTACATAGTCCTAGTGCCCCCTAGTTAACCTACATTTTCCAAGTGCCCGATAGGGAACCTACATAGTCCAAGTGCCTGCTAGGTAACATACATAGTCCAAATGCCCTCTAGTTAACCTACATAGTACAAATGCCCGATAGGGAACCTACATAATCCAAGTGCTCGCTAAGGAACCTACATAGTCCAAGTGCCCGTTAGGTAACCTAGATAGTCCAAATGCCCGCCAGGAAACCCACATAGTCCATGTGCCCGCTAGGGAACTTACATAGTCCAAGGGCCCGCTAGGGAATCTACACAGTCCAAGTGCCCGTTAGTTAACCTAGATAGTCCAAGTGCCCGCTTGGTAACCTAGATATTCCAACAGCCCCCTAGGTAACCTACATACTCTAAGAACCCGCTATAACGTAGATACTTCAAGTGCCAGCTAGGTAACCTAGATAATCCATGTGCCGCTAGGTAACCTACAAAGTCAAAGTGCCCGCTAGGTTATCTATATAGTCCAAATGCCAGCTAGGGTATCTACATAGTCTAAGGGCCCAATAGTTAACATAGATAGTCCAAGTGCCGCTAGTTAATCTACATAGTCCAAGTGCCCGATAGGTAACCGAGATACTGCAATTGCCCGCTAGTTAACCTAGATAGTTCAAGTACCCGCTAGGTCACCTAGATCGTCCACGGGCCCCTTAGTTAGCCTGCATAGTCCAAGTGCCCGCTAGATAACCTAGATAGTCCAAGTGCCCGCTTGGTAACCTAGATATTCCAACAGCCCCCTAGGTAACCTACATACTCTAAGAACCCGCTATAACGTAGATACTTCAAGTGCCAGCTAGGTAACCTAGATAATCCATGTGCCGCTAGGTAACCTACAAAGTCAAAGTGCCCGCTAGGTTATCTATATAGTCCAAATGCCAGCTAGGGTATCTACATAGTCTAAGGGCCCAATAGTTAACATAGATAGTCCAAGTGCCGCTAGTTAATCTACATAGTCCAAGTGCCCGATAGGTAACCGAGATACTGCAATTGCCCGCTAGTTAACCTAGATAGTTCAAGTACCCGCTAGGTCACCTAGATCGTCCACGGGCCCCTTAGTTAGCCTGCATAGTCCAAGTGCCCGCTAGATAACCTAGATAGTCCAAGTGCCGTTCGGTAACCTAGATAGTCCAAGTGCCCTTTAGGGAACCTAGATAGTCCAAGGGCCCGCTAGTAAACCTACATAGTCCATGGGCCCGCTAGTTAACCTTCATAGTGCAAGTGTCCGCTACTTAACCTACATATTCCAAGTGCCCGCTAGTTAACCTACATAATCTAAGTGCCCGTTGGCTAACCTAGATAGGCCAAGGGCCCGCTAGTTGACCTACATAGTCCAAGTGCCCGCTAGTTAACCTAGATAGTCCAAGTGACTGCTAGGTAACCTACATAGTGCAAGTGTCCGCTAGTTAACCTACATATTCCAAGTGCCCGCTAGTTAACATAGATAGTCCAAGTGCCCGCTAGGGAACGTACATAGTCCAAGTGCCCGCTAGGTAACCTAGATACTGCAAGTGCCCGCTAGTTAACCTAGATAGTTCAAGTAACCGCTAGGTAACCTAGATCGTCAAAGGGCTCCCTAGTTAGCCTACATAGTCCAAGTGCCCTTTAGGGAACCTCGATAGTCCAAGGGCCCGCTAATAAACCTACATAGTCCATGGGCCCGCTAGTTAACCTTCATAGTGCAAGTGTCCGCTACTTAACCTACATATTCCAAGTGCCCGCTAGTTAACCTACATAATCTAAGTGCCCGTTGGCTAACCTAGATAGGCCAAGGGCCCGCTAGTTGACCTACATAGTCCAAGTGCCCGCTAGTTAACCTAGATAGTCCAAGTGACTGCTAGGTAACCTACATAGTGCAAGTGTCCGCTAGTTAACCTACATATTCCAAGTGCCCGCTAGTTAACATAGATAGTCCAAGTGCCCGCTAGGGAACGTACATAGTCCAAGTGCCCGCTAGGTAACCTAGATACTGCATGTGCCCGCTAGTTAACCTAGATAGTTCAAGTACCCGCTAGGTAACCTAGATCGTCAAAGGGCCCCCTAGTTAGCCTACATAGTCCAAGTGCCCGCTAGGTAACCTCGATAGTCCAAGGTCCCGCTAGTAAACCTACATAGTCCATGAGCCCGCTAGTTAACCTTCATAGTGCAAGTGTCCGCTACTTAACCTACATATTCCAAGTTCCCGCTAGTTAAACTACATAATCTAAGTGCCCGTTGGCTAACCTAGATAGGCCAAGGGCCCGCTAGTTGACCTACATAGTCCATGCCAGCTACGTAACCTAGATAGTACAAGTGCCCGCTAGGGAATCTAGATAGTCCAAGTGCCTGTTAGCTAACCTAGATAGTCCAAGTGGCGGCTAGGTAACCTACATAGTCCTAGTGCCCATTCGTTAACCTAGATAATCCAAGTGCCCACTAGGTAACCTAGACAGTCCAAGTGCCCGCTAGTTAACCTACATAGTCCAAGTGCCCGATAGGGAACCTACATAATCCAAGTGCCCGCTAGGCAACCTACATAGTCCAAGTGCCCGTTAGTTAACCTAGATAGTCAAATTGCCTGTTAGGTAACCTAGATAGTCCATGTGCCTCTAGGTAACCTACAAAGTCAAAGTGCCCGCTAGGTTATCTATATAGTCCAAATGCCAGCTAGGGAATCTACATAGTCCAAGTGCCCGCTAGGTAAACTAGATACTGCAATTGCCCGCTAGTTAACCTAGATAGTTCAAGTACCCGCTAGGTCACCTAGATCGTCCACGGGCCCCTTAGTTAGCCTGCATAGTCCAAGTGCCCGCTAGATAACCTAGATAGTCCAAGTGCCGTTCGGTAACCTAGATAGTCCAAGTGCCCTTTAGGGAACCTAGATAGTCCAAGGGCCCGCTAGTAAACCTACATAGTCCATTGGCCCGCTAGTTAACCTTCATAGTGCAAGTGTCCGCTACTTAACCTACATATTCCAAGTGCCCGCTAGTTAACCTACATAATCTAAGTGCCCGTTGGCTAACCTAGATAGGCCAAGGGCCCGCTAGTTGACCTACATAGTCCAAGTGCCCGCTAGTTAACCTAGATAGTCCAAGTGACTGCTAGGTAACCTACATAGTGCAAGTGTCCGCTAGTTAACCTACATATTCCAAGTGCCCGCTAGTTAACATAGATAGTCCAAGTGCCCGCTAGGGAACGTACATAGTCCAAGTGCCCGCTAGGTAACCTAGATACTGCATGTGCCCGCTAGTTAACCTAGATAGTTCAAGTACCCGCTAGGTAACCTAGATCATCAAAGGGCCCCCTAGTTAGCCTACATAGTCCAAGTGCCCGCTAGGTAACCTCGATAGTCCAAGGTCCCGCTAATAAACCTACATAGTCCATGGGCCCGCTAGTTAACCTTCATAGTGCAAGTGTCCGCTACTTAACCTACATATTCCAAGTTCCCGCTAGTTAAACTACATAATCTAAGTGCCCGTTGGCTAACCTAGATAGTCCAAGGGCCCGCTAGTTGACCTACATAGTCCATGCCAGCTACGTAACCTAGATAGTACAAGTGCCCGCTAGGGAATCTAGATAGTCCAAGTGCCTGTTAGCTAACCTAGATAGTCCAAGTGGCGGCTAGGTAACCTACATAGTCCTAGTGCCCATTCGTTAACCTAGATAATCCAAGTGCCCACAAGGTAACCTAGACAGTCCAAGTGCCCGCTAGTTAACCTACATAGTCCAAGTGCCCGATAGGGAACCTACATAATCCAAGTGCCCGCTAGGCAACCTACATAGTCCAAGTGCCCGTTAGTTAACCTAGATAGTCAAATTGCCTGTTAGGTAACCTAGATAGTCCAAGTGCCCTCTAGGTAACCTACACAGTCCAAGTGCCTGCTAGGTAACTTAAATAGTCCAAATGCCCGCTAGGGAAACTACATAGTCCAAGTGCCCGCTAGTTAAACTAGATAGTCCAAGTGCCTGCTAGTAAACTTACATAATCCATGGGCCCGCTAGTTAACCTACATAGTGCAAGGGCCCGCTAGTTAACCTACATCGTCCAAGGGCCCGCTAGTTAACCTAGATAGTCCAAGTGCCCGCTAGTTAACCTACATAGTCTAAGTGCACGCTAGGTAACCTAGACAGTTCAAGTGACCACTAGGTTACCTACATAGTCCAAGTGCCCGTTCGTTAACCTACATAGTCCAAGTGCCCGCTAGGTAAGCAATATAATACAAATGCCCTCTAGGGGCCCTAATATTCCAAATGCCCGCTAGTTAACCTAGATTGTCCAAGTGCTCGCTAGTTAACCTAGATAGTCCAAGTGCCCGCTAGTTAACCTAGATAGACCAAGTGCCCGCTAGGGAACCTATCTAGTCCAAGTACCCGCTAGGGAACGTACATAGTCCAAGTGCCCGCTAGGTAACGTAGATAGTCCAAGTGCCCGCTAGGTAACTAATATAGTCCAAATGCCCGCTAGGTGCCCTAATATTCCAAATGCCCGCTAGTTAACCTAGATAGTCCAAGTGCCCGCTAGTTAACCTAGATAGACCAAGTGCCCGCTAGGGAACCTATCTAGTCCAAGTACCCGCTAGGGAACGTACATAGTCCAAGTGCCCGCTAGGTAACGTAGATAGTCCAAGTGCCCGATAGGGAACCTACATAGTCCAAGTGCCTGCTAGGTAACCTACATAGTCCAAATGCCCTCTAGTTAACCTACATAGTACAAGTGCCTGATAGGGAACCTACATAATCCAAGGGCCCGCTAGGTAACCTACATTGTCCTAGTGCCCCCTAGTTAACCTACATTCTCCAAGTGCCTGATAGGGAACCTACATAGAACAAGTGCCCGCTAGGCAACCTACAAAGTCTACGTTCCCGCTAGGTAATCTATATAGTCCTAATGACCGCTAGGGAGCCTACATAGTCGAAATGCTCGCTAGGTAACCGAGATTGTCTAAGGGCCCTCTAGGTAACCTACATAGTCCTAGTGCCCCCTAGTTAACCTACATTTTCCAAGTGCCCGATAGGGAACCTACATAGTCCAAGTGCCTGCTAGGCAACCTACATAGTCCAAATGCCCTCTAGTTAACCTACATAGTACAAATGCCCGATAGGGAACCTACATAATCCAAGTGCTCGCTAAGGAACCTACATAGTCCAAGTGCCCGTTAGGTAACCTAGATAGTCCAAATGCCTGCCAGGAAACCCACATAGTCCAAGTGCCCGCTAGGGAACTTACATAGTCCAAGGGCCCGCTAGGGAATCTACACAGTCCAAGTGCCCGTTAGTTAACCTAGATAGTCCAAGTGCCCGCTTGGTAACCTAGATATTCCAACAGCTCCCTAGGTAACCTACATACTCTAAGAACCCGCTATAACGTAGATACTTCAAGTGCCAGCTAGGTAACCTAGATAATCCATGTGCCGCTAGGTAACCTACAAAGTCAAAGTGCCCGCTAGGTTATCTATATAGTCCAAATGCCAGCTAGGGTATCTACATAGTCTAAGGGCCCAATAGTTAACATAGATAGTCCAAGTGCCACTAGTTAATCTACATAGTCCAAGGGCCCACTAGTTAACCTACATAGTCCAGGTTCCCCCTAGGTAACCTAGATAGTCCAACAGCCCGCTAGGTAACCTACATACTCTAAAAACCCGATATAAAGTAGATAGTTCATGTGCCAGCTAGGTAACCTAGATAGTCCATGTGCCGCTAGGTAACCTACAAAGTCAAAGTGCCCGCTAGGTTATCTATATAGTCCAAATGCCAGCTAGGGAATCTACATAGTCCAAGTGCCCGCTAGGTAACCTAGATACTGCAATTGCCCGCTAGTTAACCTAGATAGTTCAAGTACCCGCTAGGTCACCTAGATCGTCCACGGGCCCCTTAGTTAGCCTGCATAGTCCAAGTGCCCGCTAGATAACCTAGATAGTCCAAGTGCCATTCGGTAACCTAGATAGTCCAAGTGCCCTTTAGGGAACCTAGATAGTCCAAGGGCCCGCTAGTAAACCTACATAGTCCATGGGCCCGCTAGTTAACCTTCATAGTGCAAGTGTCCGCTACTTAACCTACATATTCCAAGTGCCCGCTAGTTAACCTACATAATCTAAGTGCCCGTTGGCTAACCTAGATAGGCCAAGGGCCCGCTAGTTGACCTACATAGTCCAAGTGCCCGCTAGTTAACCTAGATAGTCCAAGTGACTGCTAGGTAACCTACATAGTGCAAGTGTCCGCTAGTTAACCTACATATTCCAAGTGCCCGCTAGTTAACATAGATAGTCCAAGTGCCTGCTAGGGAACGTACATAGTCCAAGTGCCCGCTAGGTAACCTAGATACTGCAAGTGCCCGCTAGTTAACCTAGATAGTTCAAGTAACCGCTAGGTAACCTAGATCGTCAAAGGGCTCCCTAGTTAGCCTACATAGTCCAAGTGCCCTTTAGGGAACCTCGATAGTCCAAGGGCCCGCTAATAAACCTACATAGTCCATGGGCCCACTAGTTAACCTTCATAGTGCAAGTGTCCGCTACTTAACCTACATATTCCAAGTGCCCGCTAGTTAACCTACATAATCTAAGTGCCCGTTGGCTAACCTAGATAGGCCAAGGGCCCGCTAGTTGACCTACATAGTCCAAGTGCCCGCTAGTTAACCTAGATAGTCCAAGTGACTGCTAGGTAACCTACATAGTGCAAGTGTCCGCTAGTTAACCTACATATTCCAAGTGCCCGCTAGTTAACATAGATAGTCCAAGTGCCCGCTAGGGAACGTACATAGTCCAAGTGCCCGCTAGGTAACCTAGATACTGCATGTGCCCGCTAGTTAACCTAGATAGTTCAAGTACCCGCTAGGTAACCTAGATCGTCAAAGGGCCCCCTAGTTACCCTACATAGTCCAAGTGCCCGCTAGGTAACCTCGATAGTCCAAGGTCCCGCTAGTAAACCTATATAGTCCATGGGCCCGCTAGTTAACCTTCATAGTGCAAGTGTCCGCTACTTAACCTACATATTCCAAGTTCCCGCTAGTTAAACTACATAATCTAAGTGCCCGTTGGCTAACCTAGATAGTCCAAGGGCCCGCTAGTTGACCTACATAGTCCATGCCAGCTACGTAACCTAGATAGTACAAGTGCCCGCTAGGGAATCTTGATAGTCCAAGTGCCTGTTAGCTAACCTAGATAGTCCAAGTGGCGGCTAGGTAACCTACATAGTCCTAGTGCCCATTCGTTAACCTAGATAATCCAAGTGCCCACTAGGTAACCTAGACAGTCCAAGTGCCCGCTAGTTAACCTACATAGTCCAAGTGCCCGATAGGGAACCTACATAATCCAAGTGCCCGCTAGGCAACCTACATAGTCCAAGTGCCCGTTAGTTAACCTAGATAGTCAAATTGCCTGTTAGGTAACCTAGATAGTCCAAGTGCCCTCTAGGTAACCTACATAGTCCAAGTGCCTGCTAGGTAACTTAAATAGTCCAAATGCCCGCTAGGGAAACTACATAGTCCAAGTGCCCGCTAGTTAAACTAGATAGTCCAAGTGCCTGCTAGTAAACTTACATAATCCATGGGCCCGCTAGTTAACCTACATAGTGCAAGGGCCCGCTAGTTAACCTACATCGTCCAAGGGCCCGCTAGTTAACCTAGATAGTCCAAGTGCCCGCTAGTTAACCTACATAGTCTAAGTGCACGCTAGGTAACCTAGACAGTTCAAGTGACCACTAGGTTACCTACATAGTCCAAGTGCCCGTTCGTTAACCTACATAGTCCAAGTGCCCGCTAGGTAAGCAATATAATACAAATGCCCTCTAGGGGCCCTAATATTCCAAATGCCCGCTAGTTAACCTAGATTGTCCAAGTGCTCGCTAGTTAACCTAGATAGTCCAAGTGCCCGCTAGTTAACCTAGATAGACCAAGTGCCCGCTATGGAACCTATCTAGTCCAAGTACCCGCTAGGGAACGTACATAGTCCAAGTGCCCGCTAGGTAACTAATATAGTCCAAATGCCCGCTAGGTGCCCTAATATTCCAAATGCCCGCTAGTTAACCTAGATAGTCCAAGTGCCCGCTAGTTAACCTAGATAGACCAAGTGCCCGCTAGGGAACCTATCTAGTCCAAGTACCCGCTAGGGAACGTACATAGTCCAAGTGCCCGCTAGGTAACGTAGATAGTCCAAGTGCCCGATAGGGATCCTACATAGTCCAAGTGCCTGCTAGGTAACCTACATAGTCCAAATACCCTCTAGTTAACCTACATAGTACAAGTGCCCGATAGGGAACCTATATAATCCAAGGGCCTGCTAGGTAACCTACATTGTCCTAGTGCCCCCTAGTTAACCTACATTCTCCAAGTGCCTGATAGGGAACCTACATAGAACAAGTGCCCGCTAGGCAACCTACAAAGTCTAAGTTCCCGCTAGGTAATCTATATAGTCCAAATGACCGCTAGGGAGCCTACATAGTCCAAATGCTCGCTAGGTAACCGAGATTGTCTAAGGGCCCTCTAGGTAACCTACATAGTCCTAGTGCCCCCTAGTTAACATACATTTTCCAAGTGCCCGATAGGGAACCTACATAGTCCAAGTGCCTGCTAGGTAACATACATAGTCCAAATGCCCTCTAGTTAACCTACATAGTACAAATGCCCGATAGGGAACCTACATAATCCAAGTGCTCGCTAAGGAACCTACATAGTCCAAGTGCCCGTTAGGTAACCTAGATAGTCCAAATGCCCGCCAGGAAACCCACATAGTCCATGTGCCCGCTAGGGAACTTACATAGTCCAAGGGCCCGCTAGGGAATCTACACAGTCCAAGTGCCCGTTAGTTAACCTAGATAGTCCAAGTGCCCGCTTGGTAACCTAGATATTCCAACAGCCCCCTAGGTAACCTACATACTCTAAGAACCCGCTATAACGTAGATACTTCAAGTGCCAGCTAGGTAACCTAGATAATCCATGTGCCGCTAGGTAACCTACAAAGTCAAAGTGCCCGCTAGGTTATCTATATAGTCCAAATGCCAGCTAGGGTATCTACATAGTCTAAGGGCCCAATAGTTAACATAGATAGTCCAAGTGCCGCTAGTTAATCTACATAGTCCAAGTGCACGATAGGTAACCGAGATACTGCAATTGCCCGCTAGTTAACCTAGATAGTTCAAGTACCCGCTAGGTCACCTAGATCGTCCACGGGCCCCTTAGTTAGCCTGCATAGTCCAAGTGCCCGCTAGATAACCTAGATAGTCCAAGTGCCCGCTTGGTAACCTAGATATTCCAACAGCCCCCTAGGTAACCTACATACTCTAAGAACCCGCTATAACGTAGATACTTCAAGTGCCAGCTAGGTAACCTAGATAATCCATGTGCCGCTAGGTAACCTACAAAGTCAAAGTGCCCGCTAGGTTATCTATATAGTCCAAATGCCAGCTAGGGTATCTACATAGTCTAAGGGCCCAATAGTTAACATAGATAGTCCAAGTGCCGCTAGTTAATCTACATAGTCCAAGTGCCCGATAGGTAACCGAGATACTGCAATTGCCCGCTAGTTAACCTAGATAGTTCAAGTACCCGCTAGGTCACCTAGATCGTCCACGGGCCCCTTAGTTAGCCTGCATAGTCCAAGTGCCCGCTAGATAACCTAGATAGTCCAAGTGCCGTTCGGTAACCTAGATAGTCCAAGTGCCCTTTAGGGAACCTAGATAGTCCAAGGGCCCGCTAGTAAACCTACATAGTCCATGGGCCCGCTAGTTAACCTTCATAGTGCAAGTGTCCGCTACTTAACCTACATATTCCAAGTGCCCGCTAGTTAACCTACATAATCTAAGTGCCCGTTGGCTAACCTAGATAGGCCAAGGGCCCGCTAGTTGACCTACATAGTCCAAGTGCCCGCTAGTTAACCTAGATAGTCCAAGTGACTGCTAGGTAACCTACATAGTGCAAGTGTCCGCTAGTTAACCTACATATTCCAAGTGCCCGCTAGTTAACATAGATAGTCCAAGTGCAAGCTAGGGAACGTACATAGTCCAAGTGCCCGCTAGGTAACCTAGATACTGCAAGTGCCCGCTAGTTAACCTAGATAGTTCAAGTAACCGCTAGGTAACCTAGATCGTCAAAGGGCTCCCTAGTTAGCCTACATAGTCCAAGTGCCCTTTAGGGAACCTCGATAGTCCAAGGGCCCGCTAATAAACCTACATAGTCCATGGGCCCACTAGTTAACCTTCATAGTGCAAGTGTCCGCTACTTAACCTACATATTCCAAGTGCCCGCTAGTTAACCTACATAATCTAAGTGCCCGTTGGCTAACCTAGATAGGCCAAGGGCCCGCTAGTTGACCTACATAGTCCAAGTGCCCGCTAGTTAACCTAGATAGTCCAAGTGACTGCTAGGTAACCTACATAGTGCAAGTGTCCGCTAGTTAACCTACATATTCCAAGTGCCCGCTAGTTAACATAGATAGTCCAAGTGCCCGCTAGGGAACGTACATAGTCCAAGTGCCCGCTAGGTAACCTAGATACTGCATGTGCCCGCTAGTTAACCTAGATAGTTCAAGTACCCGCTAGGTAACCTAGATCGTCAAAGGGCCCCCTAGTTACCCTACATAGTCCAAGTGCCCGCTAGGTAACCTCGATAGTCCAAGGTCCCGCTAGTAAACCTATATAGTCCATGGGCCCGCTAGTTAACCTTCATAGTGCAAGTGTCCGCTACTTAACCTACATATTCCAAGTTCCCGCTAGTTAAACTACATAATCTAAGTGCCCGTTGGCTAACCTAGATAGTCCAAGGGCCCGCTAGTTGACCTACATAGTCCATGCCAGCTACGTAACCTAGATAGTACAAGTGCCCGCTAGGGAATCTTGATAGTCCAAGTGCCTGTTAGCTAACCTAGATAGTC
This sequence comes from Tenrec ecaudatus, assembly GCF_050624435.1. Classification (NCBI taxonomy): domain Eukaryota; kingdom Metazoa; phylum Chordata; class Mammalia; order Afrosoricida; family Tenrecidae; genus Tenrec; species Tenrec ecaudatus. Next base: position 2,659,183 of record NW_027457652.1, read on the forward strand.
CAAGTGGCGGCTAGGTAACCTACATAGTCCTAGTGCCCATTCGTTAACCTAGATAATCCAAGTGCCCACTAGGTAACCTAGACAGTCCAAGTGCCCGCTAGTTAACCTACATAGTCCAAGTGCCCGATAGGGAACCTACATAATCTAAGTGCCCGCTAGGCAACCTACATAGTCCAAGTGCCCGTTAGTTAACCTAGATAGTCAAATTGCCTGTTAGGTAACCTAGATAGTCCAAGTGCCCTCTAGGTAACCTACATAGTCCAAGTGCCTGCTAGGTAACTTAAATAGTCCAAATGCCCGCTAGGGAAACTACATAGTCCAAGTGCCCGCTAGTTAAACTAGATAGTCCAAGTGCCTGCTAGTAAACTTACATAATCCATGGGCCCGCTAGTTAACCTACATAGTGCAAGGGCCCGCTAGTTAACCTACATCGTCCAAGGGCCCGCTAGTTAACCTAGATAGTCCAAGTGCCCGCTAGTTAACCTACATAGTCTAAGTGCACGCTAGGTAACCTAGACAGTTCAAGTGACCACTAGGTTACCTACATAGTCCAAGTGCCCGTTCGTTAACCTACATAGTCCAAGTGCCCGCTAGGTAAGCAATATAATACAAATGCCCTCTAGGGGCCCTAATATTCCAAATGCCCGCTAGTTAACCTAGATTGTCCAAGTGCTCACTAGTTAACCTAGATAGTCCAAGTGCCCGCTAGTTAACCTAGATAGACCAAGTGCCCGCTATGGAACCTATCTAGTCCAAGTACCCGCTAGGGAACGTACATAGTCCAAGTGCCCGCTAGGTAACTAATATAGTCCAAATGCCCGCTAGGTGCCCTAATATTCCAAATGCCCGCTAGTTAACCTAGATAGTCCAAGTGCCCGCTAGTTAACCTAGATAGACCAAGTGCCCGCTAGGGAACCTATCTAGTCCAAGTACCCGCTAGGGAACGTACATAGTCCAAGTGCCCGCTAGGTAACGTAGATAGTCCAAGTGCCCGATAGGGATCCTACATAGTCCAAGTGCCTGCTAGGTAACCTACATAGTCCAAATACCCTCTAGTTAACCTACATAGTACAAGTGCCCGATAGGGAACCTATATAATCCAAGGGCCTGCTAGGTAACCTACATTGTCCTAGTGCCCCCTAGTTAACCTACATTCTCCAAGTGCCTGATAGGGAACCTACATAGAACAAGTGCCCGCTAGGCAACCTACAAAGTCTAAGTTCCCGCTAGGTAATCTATATAGTCCAAATGACCGCTAGGGAGCCTACATAGTCCAAATGCTCGCTAGGTAACCGAGATTGTCTAAGGGCCCTCTAGGTAACCTACATAGTCCTAGTGCCCCCTAGTTAACCTACATTTTCCAAGTGCCCGATAGGGAACCTACATAGTCCAAGTGCCTGCTAGGTAACATACATAGTCCAAATGCCCTCTAGTTAACCTACATAGTACAAATGCCCGATAGGGAACCTACATAATCCAAGTGCTCGCTAAGGAACCTACATAGTCCAAGTGCCCGTTAGGTAACCTAGATAGTCCAAATGCCCGCCAGGAAACCCACATAGTCCATGTGCCCGCTAGGGAACTTACATAGTCCAAGGGCCCGCTAGGGAATCTACACAGTCCAAGTGCCCGTTAGTTAACCTAGATAGTCCAAGTGCCCGCTTGGTAACCTAGATATTCCAACAGCCCCCTAGGTAACCTACATACTCTAAGAACCCGCTATAACGTAGATACTTCAAGTGCCAGCTAGGTAACCTAGATAATCCATGTGCCGCTAGGTAACCTACAAAGTCAAAGTGCCCGCTAGGTTATCTATATAGTCCAAATGCCAGCTAGGGTATCTACATAGTCTAAGGGCCCAATAGTTAACATAGATAGTCCAAGTGCCGCTAGTTAATCTACATAGTCCAAGTGCCCGATAGGTAACCGAGATACTGCAATTGCCCGCTAGTTAACCTAGATAGTTCAAGTACCCGCTAGGTCACCTAGATCGTCCACGGGCCCCTTAGTTAGCCTGCATAGTCCAAGTGCCCGCTAGATAACCTAGATAGTCCAAGTGCCCGCTTGGTAACCTAGATATTCCAACAGCCCCCTAGGTAACCTACATACTCTAAGAACCCGCTATAACGTAGATACTTCAAGTGCCAGCTAGGTAACCTAGATAATCCATGTGCCGCTAGGTAACCTACAAAGTCAAAGTGCCCGCTAGGTTATCTATATAGTCCAAATGCCAGCTAGGGTATCTACATAGTCTAAGGGCCCAATAGTTAACATAGATAGTCCAAGTGCCGCTAGTTAATCTACATAGTCCAAGTGCCCGATAGGTAACCGAGATACTGCAATTGCCCGCTAGTTAACCTAGATAGTTCAAGTACCCGCTAGGTCACCTAGATCGTCCACGGGCCCCTTAGTTAGCCTGCATAGTCCAAGTGCCCGCTAGATAACCTAGATAGTCCAAGTGCCGTTCGGTAACCTAGATAGTCCAAGTGCCCTTTAGGGAACCTAGATAGTCAAGGGCCCGCTAGTAAACCTACATAGTCCATGGGCCCGCTAGTTAACCTTCATAGTGCAAGTGTCCGCTACTTAACCTACATATTCCAAGTGCCCGCTAGTTAACCTACATAATCTAAGTGCCCGTTGGCTAACCTAGATAGGCCAAGGGCCCGCTAGTTGACCTACATAGTCCAAGTGCCCGCTAGTTAACCTAGATAGTCCAAGTGACTGCTAGGTAACCTACATAGTGCAAGTGTCCGCTAGTTAACCTACATATTCCAAGTGCCCGCTAGTTAACATAGATAGTCCAAGTGCCCGCTAGGGAACGTACATAGTCCAAGTGCCCGCTAGGTAACCTAGATACTGCAAGTGCCCGCTAGTTAACCTAGATAGTTCAAGTAACCGCTAGGTAACCTAGATCGTCAAAGGGCTCCCTAGTTAGCCTACATAGTCCAAGTGCCCTTTAGGGAACCTCGATAGTCCAAGGGCCCGCTAATAAACCTACATAGTCCATGGGCCCGCTAGTTAACCTTCATAGTGCAAGTGTCCGCTACTTAACCTACATATTCCAAGTGCCCGCTAGTTAACCTACATAATCTAAGTGCCCGTTGGCTAACCTAGATAGGCCAAGGGCCCGCTAGTTGACCTACATAGTCCAAGTGCCCGCTAGTTAACCTAGATAGTCCAAGTGACTGCTAGGTAACCTACATAGTGCAAGTGTCCGCTAGTTAACCTACATATTCCAAGTGCCCGCTAGTTAACATAGATAGTCCAAGTGCCCGCTAGGGAACGTACATAGTCCAAGTGCCCGCTAGGTAACCTAGATACTGCATGTGCCCGCTAGTTAACCTAGATAGTTCAAGTACCCGCTAGGTAACCTAGATCGTCAAAGGGCCCCCTAGTTAGCCTACATAGTCCAAGTGCCCGCTAGGTAACCTCGATAGTCCAAGGTCCCGCTAGTAAACCTACATAGTCCATGAGCCCGCTAGTTAACCTTCATAGTGCAAGTGTCCGCTACTTAACCTACATATTCCAAGTTCCCGCTAGTTAAACTACATAATCTAAGTGCCCGTTGGCTAACCTAGATAGGCCAAGGGCCCGCTAGTTGACCTACATAGTCCATGCCAGCTACGTAACCTAGATAGTACAAGTGCCCGCTAGGGAATCTAGATAGTCCAAGTGCCTGTTAGCTAACCTAGATAGTCCAAGTGGCGGCTAGGTAACCTACATAGTCCTAGTGCCCATTCGTTAACCTAGATAATCCAAGTGCCCACTAGGTAACCTAGACAGTCCAAGTGCCCGCTAGTTAACCTACATAGTCCAAGTGCCCGATAGGGAACCTACATAATCCAAGTGCCCGCTAGGCAACCTACATAGTCCAAGTGCCCGTTAGTTAACCTAGATAGTCAAATTGCCTGTTAGGTAACCTAGATAGTCCATGTGCCTCTAGGTAACCTACAAAGTCAAAGTGCCCGCTAGGTTATCTATATAGTCCAAATGCCAGCTAGGGAATCTACATAGTCCAAGTGCCCGCTAGGTAAACTAGATACTGCAATTGCCCGCTAGTTAACCTAGATAGTTCAAGTACCCGCTAGGTCACCTAGATCGTCCACGGGCCCCTTAGTTAGCCTGCATAGTCCAAGTGCCCGCTAGATAACCTAGATAGTCCAAGTGCCGTTCGGTAACCTAGATAGTCCAAGTGCCCTTTAGGGAACCTAGATAGTCCAAGGGCCCGCTAGTAAACCTACATAGTCCATTGGCCCGCTAGTTAACCTTCATAGTGCAAGTGTCCGCTACTTAACCTACATATTCCAAGTGCCCGCTAGTTAACCTACATAATCTAAGTGCCCGTTGGCTAACCTAGATAGGCCAAGGGCCCGCTAGTTGACCTACATAGTCCAAGTGCCCGCTAGTTAACCTAGATAGTCCAAGTGACTGCTAGGTAACCTACATAGTGCAAGTGTCCGCTAGTTAACCTACATATTCCAAGTGCCCGCTAGTTAACATAGATAGTCCAAGTGCCCGCTAGGGAACGTACATAGTCCAAGTGCCCGCTAGGTAACCTAGATACTGCATGTGCCCGCTAGTTAACCTAGATAGTTCAAGTACCCGCTAGGTAACCTAGATCGTCAAAGGGCCCCCTAGTTAGCCTACATAGTCCAAGTGCCCGCTAGGTAACCTCGATAGTCCAAGGTCCCGCTAATAAACCTACATAGTCCATGGGCCCGCTAGTTAACCTTCATAGTGCAAGTGTCCGCTACTTAACCTACACATTCCAAGTTCCCGCTAGTTAAACTACATAATCTAAGTGCCCGTTGGCTAACCTAGATAGTCCAAGGGCCCGCTAGTTGACCTACATAGTCCATGCCAGCTACGTAACCAAGATAGTACAAGTGCCCGCTAGGGAATCTAGATAGTCCAAGTGCCTGTTAGCTAACCTAGATAGTCCAAGTGGCGGCTAGGTAACCTACATAGTCCTAGTGCCCATTCGTTAACCTAGATAATCCAAGTGCCCACAAGGTAACCTAGACAGTCCAAGTGCCCGCTAGTTAACCTACATAGTCCAAGTGCCCGATAGGGAACCTACATAATCCAAGTGCCCGCTAGGCAACCTACATAGTCCAAGTGCCCGTTAGTTAACCTAGATAGTCAAATTGCCTGTTAGGTAACCTAGATAGTCCAAGTGCCCTCTAGGTAACCTACACAGTCCAAGTGCCTGCTAGGTAACTTAAATAGTCCAAATGCCCGCTAGGGAAACTACATAGTCCAAGTGCCCGCTAGTTAAACTAGATAGTCCAAGTGCCTGCTAGTAAACTTACATAATCCATGGGCCCGCTAGTTAACCTACATAGTGCAAGGGCCCGCTAGTTAACCTACATCGTCCAAGGGCCCGCTAGTTAACCTAGATAGTCCAAGTGCCCGCTAGTTAACCTACATAGTCTAAGTGCACGCTAGGTAACCTAGACAGTTCAAGTGACCACTAGGTTACCTACATAGTCCAAGTGCCCGTTCGTTAACCTACATAGTCCAAGTGCCCGCTAGGTAAGCAATATAATACAAATGCCCTCTAGGGGCCCTAATATTCCAAATGCCCGCTAGTTAACCTAGATTGTCCAAGTGCTCGCTAGTTAACCTAGATAGTCCAAGTGCCCGCTAGTTAACCTAGATAGACCAAGTGCCCGCTAGGGAACCTATCTAGTCCAAGTACCCGCTAGGGAACGTACATAGTCCAAGTGCCCGCTAGGTAACGTAGATAGTCCATGCCCGCTAGGTAACTAATATAGTCCAAATGCCCGCTAGGTGCCCTAATATTCCAAATGCCCGCTAGTTAACCTAGATAGTCCAAGTGCCCGCTAGTTAACCTAGATAGACCAAGTGCCCGCTAGGGAACCTATCTAGTCCAAGTACCCGCTAGGGAACGTACATAGTCCAAGTGCCCGCTAGGTAACGTAGATAGTCCAAGTGCCCGATAGGGAACCTACATAGTCCAAGTGCCTGCTAGGTAACCTACATAGTCCAAATGCCCTCTAGTTAACCTACATAGTACAAGTGCCTGATAGGGAACCTACATAATCCAAGGGCCCGCTAGGTAACCTACATTGTCCTAGTGCCCCCTAGTTAACCTACATTCTCCAAGTGCCTGATAGGGAACCTACATAGAACAAGTGCCCGCTAGGCAACCTACAAAGTCTAAGTTCCCGCTAGGTAATCTATATAGTCCTAATGACCGCTAGGGAGCCTACATAGTCGAAATGCTCGCTAGGTAACCGAGATTGTCTAAGGGCCCTCTAGGTAACCTACATAGTCCTAGTGCCCCCTAGTTAACCTACATTTTCCAAGTGCCCGATAGGGAACCTACATAGTCCAAGTGCCTGCTAGGCAACCTACATAGTCCAAATGCCCTCTAGTTAACCTACATAGTACAAATGCCCGATAGGGAACCTACATAATCCAAGTGCTCGCTAAGGAACCTACATAGTCCAAGTGCCCGTTAGGTAACCTAGATAGTCCAAATGCCTGCCAGGAAACCCACATAGTCCAAGTGCCCGCTAGGGAACTTACATAGTCCAAGGGCCCGCTAGGGAATCTACACAGTCCAAGTGCCCGTTAGTTAACCTAGATAGTCCAAGTGCCCGCTTGGTAACCTAGATATTCCAACAGCTCCCTAGGTAACCTACATACTCTAAGAACCCGCTATAACGTAGATACTTCAAGTGCCAGCTAGGTAACCTAGATAATCCATGTGCCGCTAGGTAACCTACAAAGTCAAAGTGCCCGCTAGGTTATCTATATAGTCCAAATGCCAGCTAGGGTATCTACATAGTCTAAGGGCCCAATAGTTAACATAGATAGTCCAAGTGCCACTAGTTAATCTACATAGTCCAAGGGCCCACTAGTTAACCTACATAGTCCAGGTTCCCCCTAGGTAACCTAGATAGTCCAACAGCCCGCTAGGTAACCTACATACTCTAAAAACCCGATATAAAGTAGATAGTTCATGTGCCAGCTAGGTAACCTAGATAGTCCATGTGCCGCTAGGTAACCTACAAAGTCAAAGTGCCCGCTAGGTTATCTATATAGTCCAAATGCCAGCTAGGGAATCTACATAGTCCAAGTGCCCGCTAGGTAACCTAGATACTGCAATTGCCCGCTAGTTAACCTAGATAGTTCAAGTACCCGCTAGGTCACCTAGATCGTCCACGGGCCCCTTAGTTAGCCTGCATAGTCCAAGTGCCCGCTAGATAACCTAGATAGTCCAAGTGCCATTCGGTAACCTAGATAGTCCAAGTGCCCTTTAGGGAACCTAGATAGTCCAAGGGCCCGCTAGTAAACCTACATAGTCCATGGGCCCGCTAGTTAACCTTCATAGTGCAAGTGTCCGCTACTTAACCTACATATTCCAAGTGCCCGCTAGTTAACCTACATAATCTAAGTGCCCGTTGGCTAACCTAGATAGGCCAAGGGCCCGCTAGTTGACCTACATAGTCCAAGTGCCCGCTAGTTAACCTAGATAGTCCAAGTGACTGCTAGGTAACCTACATAGTGCAAGTGTCCGCTAGTTAACCTACATATTCCAAGTGCCCGCTAGTTAACATAGATAGTCCAAGTGCCCGCTAGGGAACGTACATAGTCCAAGTGCCCGCTAGGTAACCTAGATACTGCATGTGCCCGCTAGTTAACCTAGATAGTTCAAGTACCCGCTAGGTAACCTAGATCGTCAAAGGGCCCCCTAGTTACCCTACATAGTCCAAGTGCCCGCTAGGTAACCTCGATAGTCCAAGGTCCCGCTAGTAAACCTATATAGTCCATGGGCCCGCTAGTTAACCTTCATAGTGCAAGTGTCCGCTACTTAACCTACATATTCCAAGTTCCCGCTAGTTAAACTACATAATCTAAGTGCCCGTTGGCTAACCTAGATAGTCCAAGGGCCCGCTAGTTGACCTACATAGTCCATGCCAGCTACGTAACCTAGATAGTACAAGTGCCCGCTAGGGAATCTTGATAGTCCAAGTGCCTGTTAGCTAACCTAGATAGTCCAAGTGGCGGCTAGGTAACCTACATAGTCCTAGTGCCCATTCGTTAACCTAGATAATCCAAGTGCCCACTAGGTAACCTAGACAGTCCAAGTGCCCGCTAGTTAACCTACATAGTCCAAGTGCCCGATAGGGAACCTACATAATCTAAGTGCCCGCTAGGCAACCTACATAGTCCAAGTGCCCGTTAGTTAACCTAGATAGTCAAATTGCCTGTTAGGTAACCTAGATAGTCCAAGTGCCCTCTAGGTAACCTACATAGTCCAAGTGCCTGCTAGGTAACTTAAATAGTCCAAATGCCCGCTAGGGAAACTACATAGTCCAAGTGCCCGCTAGTTAAACTAGATAGTCCAAGTGCCTGCTAGTAAACTTACATAATCCATGGGCCCGCTAGTTAACCTACATAGTGCAAGGGCCCGCTAGTTAACCTACATCGTCCAAGGGCCCGCTAGTTAACCTAGATAGTCCAAGTGCCCGCTAGTTAACCTACATAGTCTAAGTGCACGCTAGGTAACCTAGACAGTTCAAGTGACCACTAGGTTACCTACATAGTCCAAGTGCCCGTTCGTTAACCTACATAGTCCAAGTGCCCGCTAGGTAAGCAATATAATACAAATGCCCTCTAGGGGCCCTAATATTCCAAATGCCCGCTAGTTAACCTAGATTGTCCAAGTGCTCGCTAGTTAACCTAGATAGTCCAAGTGCCCGCTAGTTAACCTAGATAGACCAAGTGCCCGCTATGGAACCTATCTAGTCCAAGTACCCGCTAGGGAACGTACATAGTCCAAGTGCCCGCTAGGTAACTAATATAGTCCAAATGCCCGCTAGGTGCCCTAATATTCCAAATGCCCGCTAGTTAACCTAGATAGTCCAAGTGCCCGCTAGTTAACCTAGATAGACCAAGTGCCCGCTAGGGAACCTATCTAGTCCAAGTACCCGCTAGGGAACGTACATAGTCCAAGTGCCCGCTAGGTAACGTAGATAGTCCAAGTGCCCGATAGGGATCCTACATAGTCCAAGTGCCTGCTAGGTAACCTACATAGTCCAAATGCCCTCTAGTTAACCTACATAGTACAAGTGCCCGATAGGGAACCTATATAATCCAAGGGCCTGCTAGGTAACCTACATTGTCCTAGTGCCGCCTAGTTAACCTACATTCTCCAAGTGCCTGATAGGGAACCTACATAGAACAAGTGCCCGCTAGGCAACCTACAAAGTCTAAGTTCCCGCTAGGTAATCTATATAGTCCAAATGACCGCTAGGGAGCCTACATAGTCCAAATGCTCGCTAGGTAACCGAGATTGTCTAAGGGCCCTCTAGGTAACCTACATAGTCCTAGTGACCCCTAGTTAACCTACATTTTCCAAGTGCCCGATAGGGAACCTACATAGTCCAAGTGCCTGCTAGGTAACATACATAGTCCAAATGCCCTCTAGTTAACCTACATAGTACAAATGCCCGATAGGGAACCTACATAATCCAAGTGCTCGCTAAGGAACCTACATAGTCCAAGTGCCCGTTAGGTAACCTAGATAGTCCAAATGCCCGCCAGGAAACCCACATAGTCCATGTGCCCGCTAGGGAACTTACATAGTCCAAGGGCCCGCTAGGGAATCTACACAGTCCAAGTGCCGGTTAGTTAACCTAGATAGTCCAAGTGCCCGCTTGGTAACCTAGATATTCCAACAGCCCCCTAGGTAACCTACATACTCTAAGAACCCGCTATAACGTAGATACTTCAAGTGCCAGCTAGGTAACCTAGATAATCCATGTGCCGCTAGGTAACCTACAAAGTCAAAGTGCCCGCTAGGTTATCTATATAGTCCAAATGCCAGCTAGGGTATCTACATAGTCTAAGGGCCCAATAGTTAACATAGATAGTCCAAGTGCCGCTAGTTAATCTACATAGTCCAAGTGCCCGATAGGTAACCGAGATACTGCAATTGCCCGCTAGTTAACCTAGATAGTTCAAGTACCCGCTAGGTCACCTAGATCGTCCACGGGCCCCTTAGTTAGCCTGCATAGTCCAAGTGCCCGCTAGATAACCTAGATAGTCCAAGTGCCGTTCGGTAACCTAGATAGTCCAAGTGCCCTTTAGGGAACCTAGATAGTCCAAGGGCCCGCTAGTAAACCTACATAGTCCATGGGCCCGCTAGTTAACCTTCATAGTGCAAGTGTCCGCTACTTAACCTACATATTCCAAGTGCCCACTAGTTAACCTACATAATCTAAGTGCCCGTTGGCTAACCTAGATAGGCCAAGGGCCCGCTAGTTGACCTACATAGTCCAAGTGCCCGCTAGTTAACCTAGATAGTCCATGTGACTGCTAGGTAACCTACATAGTGCAAGTGTCCGCTAGTTAACCTACATATTCCAAGTGCCCGCTAGTTAACATAGATAGTCCAAGTGCCCGCTAGGGAACGTACATAGTCCAAGTGCCCGCTAGGTAACCTAGATACTGCAAGTGCCCGCTAGTTAACCTAGATAGTTCAAGTAACCGCTAGGTAACCTAGATCGTCAAAGGGCTCCCTAGTTAGCCTACATAGTCCAAGTGCCCTTTAGGGAACCTCGATAGTCCAAGGGCCCGCTAATAAACCTACATAGTCCATGGGCCCGCTAGTTAACCTTCATAGTGCAAGTGTCCGCTACTTAACCTACATATTCCAAGTGCCCGCTAGTTAACCTACATAATCTAAGTGCCCGTTGGCTAACCTAGATAGGCCAAGGGCCCGCTAGTTGACCTACATAGTCCAAGTGCCCGCTAGTTAACCTAGATAGTCCAAGTGACTGCTAGGTAACCTACATAGTGCAAGTGTCCGCTACTTAACCTACATATTCCAAGTTCCCGCTAGTTAAACTACATAATCTAAGTGCCCGTTGGCTAACCTAGATAGTCCAAGGGCCCGCTAGTTGACCTACATAGTCCATGCCAGCTACGTAACCTAGATAGTACAAGTGCCCGCTAGGGAATCTTGATAGTCCAAGTGCCTGTTAGCTAACCTAGATAGTCCAAGTGGCGGCTAGGTAACCTACATAGTCCTAGTGCCCATTCGTTAACCTAGATAATCCAAGTGCCCACTAGGTAACCTAGACAGTCCAAGTGCCCGCTAGTTAACCTACATAGTCCAAGTGCCCGATAGGGAACCTACATAATCTAAGTGCCCGCTAGGCAACCTACATAGTCCAAGTGCCCGTTAGTTAACCTAGATAGTCAAATTGCCTGTTAGGTAACCTAGATAGTCCAAGTGCCCTCTAGGTAACCTACATAGTCCAAGTGCCTGCTAGGTAACTTAAATAGTCCAAATGCCCGCTAGGGAAACTACATAGTCCAAGTGCCCGCTAGTTAAACTAGATAGTCCAAGTGCCTGCTAGTAAACTTACATAATCCATGGGCCCGCTAGTTAACCTACATAGTGCAAGGGCCCGCTAGTTAACCTACATCGTCCAAGGGCCCGCTAGTTAACCTAGATAGTCCAAGTGCCCGCTAGTTAACCTACATAGTCTAAGTGCACGCTAGGTAACCTAGACAGTTCAAGTGACCACTAGGTTACCTACATAGTCCAAGTGCCCGTTCGTTAACCTACATAGTCCAAGTGCCCGCTAGGTAAGCAATATAATACAAATGCCCTCTAGGGGCCCTAATATTCCAAATGCCCGCTAGTTAACCTAGATTGTCCAAGTGCTCGCTAGTTAACCTAGATAGTCCAAGTGCCCGCTAGTTAACCTAGATAGACCAAGTGCCCGCTATGGAACCTATCTAGTCCAAGTACCCGCTAGGGAACGTACATAGTCCAAGTGCCCGCTAGGTAACTAATATAGTCCAAATGCCCGCTAGGTGCCCTAATATTCCAAATGCCCGCTAGTTAACCTAGATAGTCCAAGTGCCCGCTAGTTAACCTAGATAGACCAAGTGCCCGCTAGGGAACCTATCTAGTCCAAGTACCCGCTAGGGAACGTACATAGTCCAAGTGCCCGCTAGGTAACGTAGATAGTCCAAGTGCCCGATAGGGATCCTACATAGTCCAAGTGCCTGCTAGGTAACCTACATAGTCCAAATGCCCTCTAGTTAACCTACATAGTACAAGTGCCCGATAGGGAACCTATATAATCCAAGGGCCTGCTAGGTAACCTACATTGTCCTAGTGCCGCCTAGTTAACCTACATTCTCCAAGTGCCTGATAGGGAACCTACATAGAACAAGTGCCCGCTAGGCAACCTACAAAGTCTAAGTTCCCGCTAGGTAATCTATATAGTCCAAATGACCGCTAGGGAGCCTACATAGTCCAAATGCTCGCTAGGTAACCGAGATTGTCTAAGGGCCCTCTAGGTAACCTACATAGTCCTAGTGACCCCTAGTTAACCTACATTTTCCAAGTGCCCGATAGGGAACCTACATAGTCCAAGTGCCTGCTAGGTAACATACATAGTCCAAATGCCCTCTAGTTAACCTACATAGTACAAATGCCCGATAGGGAACCTACATAATCCAAGTGCTCGCTAAGGAACCTACATAGTCCAAGTGCCCGTTAGGTAACCTAGATAGTCCAAATGCCCGCCAGGAAACCCACATAGTCCATGTGCCCGCTAGGGAACTTACATAGTCCAAGGGCCCGCTAGGGAATCTACACAGTCCAAGTGCCGGTTAGTTAACCTAGATAGTCCAAGTGCCCGCTTGGTAACCTAGATATTCCAACAGCCCCCTAGGTAACCTACATACTCTAAGAACCCGCTATAACGTAGATACTTCAAGTGCCAGCTAGGTAACCTAGATAATCCATGTGCCGCTAGGTAACCTACAAAGTCAAAGTGCCCGCTAGGTTATCTATATAGTCCAAATGCCAGCTAGGGTATCTACATAGTCTAAGGGCCCAATAGTTAACATAGATAGTCCAAGTGCCGCTAGTTAATCTACATAGTCCAAGTGCCCGATAGGTAACCGAGATACTGCAATTGCCCGCTAGTTAACCTAGATAGTTCAAGTACCCGCTAGGTCACCTAGATCGTCCACGGGCCCCTTAGTTAGCCTGCATAGTCCAAGTGCCCGCTAGATAACCTAGATAGTCCAAGTGCCGTTCGGTAACCTAGATAGTCCAAGTGCCCTTTAGGGAACCTAGATAGTCCAAGGGCCCGCTAGTAAACCTACATAGTCCATGGGCCCGCTAGTTAACCTTCATAGTGCAAGTGTCCGCTACTTAACCTACATATTCCAAGTGCCCACTAGTTAACCTACATAATCTAAGTGCCCGTTGGCTAACCTAGATAGGCCAAGGGCCCGCTAGTTGACCTACATAGTCCAAGTGCCCGCTAGTTAACCTAGATAGTCCATGTGACTGCTAGGTAACCTACATAGTGCAAGTGTCCGCTAGTTAACCTACATATTCCAAGTGCCCGCTAGTTAACATAGATAGTCCAAGTGCCCGCTAGGGAACGTACATAGTCCAAGTGCCCGCTAGGTAACCTAGATACTGCAAGTGCCCGCTAGTTAACCTAGATAGTTCAAGTAACCGCTAGGTAACCTAGATCGTCAAAGGGCTCCCTAGTTAGCCTACATAGTCCAAGTGCCCTTTAGGGAACCTCGATAGTCCAAGGGCCCGCTAATAAACCTACATAGTCCATGGGCCCGCTAGTTAACCTTCATAGTGCAAGTGTCCGCTACTTAACCTACATATTCCAAGTGCCCGCTAGTTAACCTACATAATCTAAGTGCCCGTTGGCTAACCTAGATAGGCCAAGGGCCCGCTAGTTGACCTACATAGTCCAAGTGCCCGCTAGTTAACCTAGATAGTCCAAGTGACTGCTAGGTAACCTACATAGTGCAAGTGTCCGCTAGTTAACCTACATATTCCAAGTGCCCGCTAGTTAACATAGATAGTCCAAGTGCCCGCTAGGGAACGTACATAGTCCAAGTGCCCGCTAGGTAACCTAGATACTGCATGTGCCCGCTAGTTAACCTAGATAGTTCAAGTACCCGCTAGGTAACCTAGATCGTCAAAGGGCCCCCTAGTTAGCCTACATAGTCCAAGTGCCCGCTAGGTAACCTCGATAGTCCAAGGTCCCGCTAGTAAACCTACATAGTCCAAGTGCCCGCTAGGTAAGCAATATAATACAAATGCCCTCTAGGGGCCCTAATATTCCAAATGCCCGCTAGTTAACCTAGATTGTCCAAGTGCTCGCTAGTTAACCTAGATAGTCCAAGTGCCCGCTAGTTAACCTAGATAGACCAAGTGCCCGCTATGGAACCTATCTAGTCCAAGTACCCGCTAGGGAACGTACATAGTCCAAGGGCCCGCTAGGTAACGTAGATAGTCCAAGTGCCCGCTAGGTAACTAATATAGTCCAAATGCCCGCTAGGTGTCCTAATATTCCAAATGCCCGCTAGTTAACCTAGATAGTCCAAGTGCCCGCTAGTTAACCTAGATAGACCAAGTGCCCGCTAGGGAACCTATCTAGTCCAAGTACCCGCTAGGGAACGTACATAGTCCAAGTGCCCGCTAGGTAACGTAGATAGTCCAAGTGCCCGCTAGGTAACTAATATAGTCCAAATGCCCGCTAGGTGCCCTAATATTCCAAATGCTCGCTAGTTAACCTAGATAGTCCAAGTGCCCGCTAGTTAACCTAGATAGACCAAGTGCCCGCTAGGGAACCTATCTAGTCCAAGTACCCGCTAGGGAACGTACATAGTCCAAGTGCCCGCTAGGTAACGTAGATAGTCCAAGTGCCCGATAGGGAATCTACATAGTCCAAGTGCCTGCTAGGTAACCTACATAGTCCAAATGCCCTCTAGTTAACCTACATAGTACAAGTGCCCGATAGGGAACCTACATAATCCAAGGGCCTGCTAGGTAACCTACATTGTCCTAGTGCCCCCTAGTTAACCTACATTCTCCAAGTGCCTGATAGGGAACCTACATAGAACAAGTGCCCGCTAGGCAACCTACAAAGTCTAAGTTCCCGCTAGGTAATCTATATAGTCCAAATGACCGCTAGGGAGCCTACATAGTCCAAATGCTCGCTAGGTAACCGAGATTGTCTAAGGGCCCTCTAGGTAACCTACATAGTCCTAGTGCCCCCTAGTTAACCTACATTTTCCAAGTGCCCGATAGGGAACCTACATAGTCCAAGTGCCTGCTAGGTAACATACATAGTCCAAATGCCCTCTAGTTAACCTACATAGTACAAATGCCCGATAGGGAACCTACATAATCCAAGTGCTCGCTAAGGAACCTACATAGTCCAAGTGCCCGTTAGGTAACCAAGATAGTCCAAATGCCCGCCAGGAAACCCACATAGTCCAAGTGCCCGCTAGGGAACTTACATAGTCCAAGGGCCCGCTAGGGAATCTACACAGTCCAAGTGCCCGTTAGTTAACCTAGATAGTCCAAGTGCCCGCTTGGTAACCTAGATATTCCAACAGCCCCCTACGTAACCTACATACTCTAAGAACCCGCTATAACGTAGATACTTCAATTGCCAGCTAGGTAACCTAGATAATCCATGTGCCGCTAGGTAACCTACAAAGTCAAAGTGCCCGCTAGGTTATCTATATAGTCCAAATGCCAGCTAGGGTATCTACATAGTCTAAGGGCCCAATAGTTAACATAGATAGTCCAAGTGCCGCTAGTTAATCTACATAGTCCAAGGGCCCACTAGTTAACCTACATAGTCCAGGTTCCCCCTAGGTAACCTAGATAGTCCAAAAGCCCGCTAGGTAACCTACATACTCTAAAAACCCGATATAAAGTAGATAGATCATGTGCCAGCTAGGTAACCTAGATAGTCCATGTGCCGCTAGGTAACCTACAAAGTCAAAGTGCCCGCTAGGTTATCTATATAGTCCAAATGCCAGCTAGGGAATCTACATAGTCCAAGTGCCCGCTAGGTAACCTAGATACTGCAATTGCCCGCTAGTTAACCTAGATAGTTCAAGTACCCGCTAGGTCACCTAGATCGTCCACAGGCCCCTTAGTTAGCCTGCATAGTCCAAGTGCCCGCTAGATAACCTAGATAGTCCAAGTGCCGTTCGGTAACCTAGATAGTCCAAGTGTCCTTAAGGGAACCTAGACAGTCCAAGGGCCCGCTAGTAAACCTACATAGTCCATGGGCCCGCTAGCTAACCTTCATAGTGCAAGTGTCCGCTACTTTACCTACATATTCCAAGTTCCCGCTAGTTAACCTACATAATCTAAGTGCCCGTTGGCTAACCTAGATAGGCCAAGGGCCCGCTAGTTGACCTACATAGTCCATGCCAGCTACGTAACCTAGATAGTACAAGTGCCCGCTAGGGAATCTAGATAGTCCAAGTGCCTGTTAGCTAACCTAGATAGTCCAAGTGGCGGCTAGGTAACCTACATAGTCCTAGTGCCCATTCGTTAACCTAGATAATCCAAGTGCCCACTAGGTAACCTAGACAGTCCAAGTGCCCGCTAGTTAACCTACATAGTCCAAGTGCCCGATAGGGAACCTACATAATCCAAGTGCCCGCTAGGCAACCTACATAGTCCAAGTGCCCGTTAGTTAACCTAGATAGTCAAATTGCCTGTTAGGTAACCTAGATAGTCCAAGTGCCCTCTAGGTAACCTACATAGTCCAAGTGCCTGCTAGGTAACTTAAATAGTCCAAATGCCCGCTAGGGAAACTACATAGTCCAAGTGCCCGCTAGTTAAACTAGATAGTCCAAGTGCCTGCTAGTAAACTTACATAATCCATGGGCCCGCTAGTTAACCTACATAGTGCAAGGGCCCGCTAGTTAACCTACATCGTTCAAGGGCCCGCTAGTAAACCTAGATAGTCCAAGTGCCCGCTAGTTAACCTACATATTCTAAGTGCACGCTAGGTAACCTAGACAGTTCAAGTGACCACTAGGTTACCTACATAGTCCATGTGCCCGTTCGTTAACCTACATAGTCCAAGTGCCCGCTAGGTAAGCAATATAATACAAATGCCCTCTAGGGGCCCTAATATTCCAAATGCCCGCTAGTTAACCTAGATTGTCCAAGTGCTCGCTAGTTAACCTAGATAGTCCAAGTGCCCGCTAGTTAACCTAGATAGACCAAGTGCCCGCTAGGGAACCTATCTAGTCCAAGTACCCGCTAGGGAACGTACATAGTCCAAGTGCCCGCTAGGTAACGTAGATAGTCCAAGTGCCCGCTAGGTAACTAATATAGTCCAAATGCCCGCTAGGTGCCCTAATATTCCAAATGCCCGCTAGTTAACCTAGATAGTCCAAGTGCCCGCTAGTTAACCTAGATAGACCAAGTGCCCGCTAGGGAACCTATCTAGTCCAAGTACCCGCTAGGGAACGTACATAGTCCAAGTGCCCGCAAGGTAACGTAGATAGTCCAAGTGCCCGATAGGGAACCTACATAGTCCAAGTGCCTGCTAGGTAACCTACATAGTCCAAATGCCCTCTAGTTAACCTACATAGTACAAGTGCCCGATAGGGAACCTACATAATCCAAGGGCCTGCTAGGTAACCTACATAGTCCTAGTGCCCCCTAGTTAACCTACATTCTCCAAGTGCCTGATAGGGAACCTACATAGAACAAGTGCCCGCTAGGCAACCTACAAAGTCTAAGTTCCCGCTAGGTAATCTATATAGTCCAAATGACCGCTAGGGAGCCTACATAGTCCAAATGCTCGCTAGGAAACCGAGATTGTGTAAGGGCCCTCTAGGTAACCTACATAGTCCTAGTGCCCCCTAGTTAACCTACATTTTCCAAGTGCCCGATAGGGAACCTACATAGTCCAAGTGCCTGCTAGGTAACATACATAGTCCAAATGCCCTCTAGTTAACCTACATAGTACAAATGCCCGATAGGGAACCTACATAATCCAAGTGCTCGCTAAGGAACCTACATAGTCCAAGTGCCCGTTAGGTAACCTAGATAGTCCAAATGCCCGCCAGGAAACCCACATAGTCCAAGTGCCCGCTAGGGAACTTACATAGTCCAAGGGCCCGCTAGGGAATCTACACAGTCCAAGTGCCCGTTAGTTAACCTAGATAGTCCAAGTGCCCGCTTGGTAACCTAGATATTCCAACAACCCCCTAGGTAACCTACATACTCTAAGAACCCGCTATAACGTAGATACTTCAAGTGCCAGCTAGGTAACCTAGATAATCCATGTGCCGCTAGGTAACCTACAAAGTCAAAGTGCCCGCTAGGTTATCTATATAGTCCAAATGCCAGCTAGGGTATCTACATAGTCTAAGGGCCCAATAGTTAACATAGATAGTCCAAGTGCCGCTAGTTAATCTACATAGTCCAAGGGCCCACTAGTTAACCTACATAGTCCAGGTTCCCCCTAGGTAACCTAGATAGTCCAACAGCCCGCTAGGTAACCTACATACTCTAAAAACCCGATATAAAGTAGATAGATCATGTGCCAGCTAGGTAACCTAGATAGTCCATGTGCCGCTAGGTAACCTACAAAGTCAAAGTGCCCGCTAGGTTATCTATATAGTCCAAATGCCAGCTAGGGAATCTACATAGTCCAAGTGCCCGCTAGGTAACCTAGATACTGCAATTGCCCGCTAGTTAACCTAGATAGTTCAAGTACCCGCTAGGTCACCTAGATCGTCCACGGGCCCCTTAGTTAGCCTGCATAGTCCAAGTGCCCGCTAGATAACCTAGATAGTCCAAGTGCCGTTCGGTAACCTAGATAGTCCAAGTGCCCTTTAGGGAACCTAGATAGTCCAAGTGCCCTCTAGTTAACCTTGATCGTCCAAGTGCCCTCTAGGAAACCTAGATCGTCCAAGTGCCCGTTACCTAATCTAGATAGTCCAATTGCCCGCTATGCAACATACATAGTCCAAGTGCCCATTCGTTAACCTAGAAGTCCAAATGCCCGCTAGGTTACCTAGACTCTCCAAGTGCCCGCTAGGTTACCTACATAGTCCAAATGTCCGTTTGGTAACCTAGATAGTGCAAGTGCCCGTTAGTTAACCTACATAGTCCAAGTGCCCGCTAGGTAACCTAGATAGTCCAAGGGCCCGCTAGTTAACCTACATAGTCCAAGTACCCGCTAGTTAACCTAGATCGTCCAAGTGCATGCTAGTTAACCTATATAGTCCAAGGGCCCGCTAGTTAACCTACATAGTCCACGGGCCCGCTAGTTAACCTACATCGTCCAAGGGACCGCTAGTTAACCTACATAGTCCAAGTGCCCGTTAGGTAACCTAGACAGTTCAAGTGACCACTAGGTTACTTACATAGTCCAAGTGCCTGTTCGTTAACCTACATAGTCCAAGTGCCCGCTAGGTAACCTATATAGTCCAAATGCCCGCTAGGGACCCTAATAGTCCAAGTGCCCGCTAGGTAACCTATATAGTCCAAATGCCCGCTAGGGACCCTAATAGTCCAAGTGCCCGCAAGTTATCCTAGATAGTCCAAGTGCTCGCTAGTTAACCTAGATACTCCAACTGCCCGGTAGTTAACCTAGATAGACCAAGTGCCCGTTAGGGAACCTACCTAGTCCAAGTGCCCGATAGGGAACTTACATAGTCCAAGGGCCCGCTAGTGAACCTCCATAGTCCAAGTGCCCGTTAGTTAACCTAGATAGTCCAAGTGCCCGCTTGGTAACCTAGATAGTCCAACAGACCGCTAGGTAACCTACATACTCCAAGAACACGCTAGGTAACGTAGATATTTCAAGTGCCAGCTAGGTAACCTTGATAGTTCAAGTGCCCGCTAGGTAACCTACAGAGTCTAAGTGCCCGCTAGGTTATCTATATAGTCCAAGTGCCCGCTAGGTAACCTACAAAGTCTAAGTGCCTGCTAGGTAATCTATATAGTCCAAATGACCGCTAGGGAGCCTACATAGTCCAAATGCCCGCTAGGTAACCTAGATAGTCTAAGGGCCCGCTAGGTAACCTACATAGTCCTAGTGCCCCCTAGTGAACCTACATTTTCCAAGTGCTCGATAGGGAACCTACATAGTCCAAGTGCCCCAAGGTAACCTACATAGTCCAAATGCCCTCTAGTTATTCTACATAGTCCAAGTGCCCGATAGGGAACCTACATAATCCAAGTGCCCGCTAGGGAACGTAGATAGTCCAAGTGCCCATTAGGTAACCTAGAAAGTCCAAATGCCCGCCAGGAAACCCACATAGTCCAAGTGCCCGCTTGGGAACTTACATAGTCCAAGGGCCCTCTAGGAAATCTACACAGTCCAAGTGCCCGTTAGTTAACCTAGATAGTCCAAGTGCCCGCTTGATAACCTAGATAGTCCAACAGCCCGGTAGGTAACCTACATAATCCAAGTACCCGCTAGGTAGCGTAGATAGTTCAAGTGCCAGCTAGGTAACCTAGATAGTCCAAGTGCCCGCTAGGTAACCTACAAAGTCTAAGTGCCTACTAGGTAATCTATATAGTCCAAATGACTGCTAGGGAGCCTACATAGTCCAAATGCCCGCTAGGTAACCTAGATAGTCTTAGGGCCCGCTAGGTAATATACATAGTCCTAGTGCCCCCTAGTTAACCTACATTTTCCAAGTGCCCGATAGGGAATCTACATAGTCCAAGTGCCCGATAGGGAACCTACATAATCCAAGTGCCAGCTAGGGAACGTGCATAGTCCAAGTGCCCGTTAGGTAACCTAGAACGTCCAAATGCCCGCCAGGAAACCCACATAGTCCAAGTGCCTGCTAGGGAACTTACATAGTCCAAGGGCCCGCTAGGGAACCTACACAGTCCAAGTGCCCGTTAGTTAACCTAGATAGTCCAACAGCCCGGTAGGTAACCTACATAATCCAAGTACCCGCTAGGTAACGTAGATAGTTCAAGTGCCAACTAGGTAACCTAGATAGTCCAAGTGCCCGCTAGGTAACCTACGAATTCTAAGTGCCTGCTAGGTAATCTATATAGTCCAAATGACCGCTAGGGAGCCTACATAGTCAAAATGCTCGCTAGGCAACCTAGATAGTCTAAGGGCCCGCTAGGTAACCTACATAGTCCAAATGCCCTCCAGTTATTCTACATAGTCCAAGTCCCCGATAGGGAACCTACATAATCTAAGTGCCCGCTAGGGAACGTACATAGTCCAAGTGCCCGTTAGGTAACCTAGAACTTCCAAATGCCCGACAGGAAACACACATAGTCCAAGTGCCCGCTAGGGAATTTGCATAGTCCAAGTGCCCGCTAGGGAACCTACATAGTCCAAGTGCCTGCTAGGGAACCTACATAGTCGAAGTGCCCGCTCTGGAACATACATAGTCCAAGTGCCCGCTAGGGAATCTACATAGTCCAAGGGCCCGCTAGTTAACGTAGATAGTTCAAGTGCCGCTAGTTAATCTACATAATTCAAGGGCCCACTAGTTAACCTACATAGTGCAAGTACCCACTAAGAAACCTAGATAGTCCAAGTGCCCATTACCTAACCTAGATAGTCCAAGTGCCCTCTAGTTAAACTAGATCATCCAAGTGCCCGCTAAGAAACCTAGATCGTCCAAGTGCCCGTTACCTAACCTAGATAGTCCAATTGCCCGCTATGCAACATACATAGTCCAAGTGCCCATTCGTTAACCTAGAAGTCCAAGTGGCCGCTAGGTTACCTAGACTCTCCAAGTGCCCGCTAGGTTACCTACATAGTCCAAATGCCCGTTTGGTAACTTAGATAGTGCAAGTGCCCGTTAGTTAACCTACATAGTCCAGTGCCCGCTAGGTAACCTAGATAGTCCAAGGGCCCGCTAGTTAACCTACATAGTCCAAGTACCCGCTAGTTAACCTAGATCGTCCAAGTGCATGCTAGTTAACCTACATAGTCCAAGGGCCCGCTAGTTAACCTACATAGTCCACGGGCCCGCTAGTTAACCTACATCGTCCAAGGGACCGCTAGTTAACCTACATAGTCTAAGTGCCCGCTAGGTAACCTAGACAGTTCAAGTGACCACTAGGTTACTTACATAGTCCAAGTGCCTGTTCGTTAACCTACATAGTCCAAGTGCCCGCTAGGTAACCTATATAGTCCAAATGCCCGATAGGGACCCTAATAGTCCAAGTGCCCGCTAGTTATCCTAGATAGTCCAAGTGCTCGCTAGTTAACCTAGATACTCCAACTGCCCGGTAGTTAACCTAGATAGACCAAGTGCCCGCTAGGGAACCTACCTAGTCCAAGTGCCCGATAGGGAACTTACATAGTCCAAGGGCCCCCTAGGGAACCTCCATAGTCCAAGTCCCCGTTAGTTAACCTAGATATTCCAAGTGCCCGCTTGGTAACCTAGATTGTCCAACAGACCGCTAGGTAACCTACATACTCCAAGAACACGCTAGGTAACGTAGACATTTCAAGTGCCAGCTAGGTAACCTAGATAGTTCAAGTGCCCGCTAGGTAACCTACAGAGTCTAAGTGCTCGCTAGGTTATCTATATAGTCCAAGTGCACGCTAGGTAACCTAGATAGTCCAAGTACCCGCTAGGTAACCTACGAATTCTAAGTGCCTGCTAGGTAATCTATATAGTCCAAATGACCGCTAGGGAGCCTACATAGTCCAAATGCCCACTAGGTAACCTAGATAGTCTAAGGGCCCGCTAGGTAACCTACATAGTCCAAATGCCCTCTAGTTATTCTACATAGTCCAATTCCCCGATAGGGAACATACATAATCTAAGTGCCCGCTAGGGAACGTACATAGTCCAAGTGCCCGTTAGGTAACCTAGAACTTCCAAATACCCGCCAGGAAACACACATAGTCCAAGTGCCCGCTAGGGAATTTGCATAGTCCAAGGGCCCGCTAGGGAATCTACAAAGTCCAAGTGCCCGTTAGTTAACCTAGATAGTCCAACAGCCCCCTAGGTAACCTAGAACGTCCAAATGCCGGCCAGGAAACCCACATAGTTCAAGTGTCCGTACGGAACATACAGAGTCCAAGTGCCCGCTAGGGAACCTACATAGTCCAAGTTCCCGCTAGTTAATCTACATAGTTCAAGGCTCGCTAGTTAACCTACATAATCCAAGTATCCGCTAGTTAACCTAGATCGTCCAAGTGTCCGCTAATTAACCTACATAGTACAAGTGCCCGCTAGGGAACCTACATAGTCCAAGTGCCCGCTCTGGAACATACATAGTCCAAGTGCCCGCTAGGGAATCTACATAGTCCAAGGGCCCGCTAGTTAACGTAGATAGTCCAAGTGCCGCTAGTTAATCTACATAGTCCAAGGGCCCGCTAGTTAACCTACATAGTCCAAGTACCCGCTAGTTAACCTAGATCGTCCAAGTGCCCACTAGGTAACCTACATAGTCCAAGTGCCCGCTAGGTAACCTATATAGTCCAAGTGCCCGCTAGGTAACCTAGATAGTCCAGGGGCCCGCTAGTTAACCTACATAGTCCAAGGGCTTACTTGTTAACTTTGATAGTCCAAGTGCCCGCTAGTTAACCTAGATCGTCCAAGTGCCCACTAGGTAACTTACATAGTCCAAGTGCCCTCTAGGTAACCTATATAGTCCAGTTGCCCGCTATGTAACCTAGATAGTCCATGGGCCCCTTAGTTAACCTATATAGTCCAAGGGCCCGCTAGTTAACCTACATCGTCCAAGGGCCCACTAGTTAACCTAGATAGTCCAAGTGCCCACTAGTTAACCTATATACTCCAAGTGCCCGCTAGGTAACCTAGACATTTCAAGTGACCACCAGGTTACCTACATAGTCCAAGTGCCCATTCGTTAACCTAAATAGTCCAAGTGCCCGCTAGGTAACCAATATAGTCCAAATGCCCGCTAGGGGCCCTAATAGTCCATATGCCCGCTAGTTAACCTAGATAGTCCAAGTGCTCGCTAGTTAACCTAGATAGACCAAGTGCCCGCTAGGGAACCTATCTAGTCCAAGTACCCGCTAGGAAACGTACATAGTCCAAGTGCCCGCAAGGTAACATACATAGTCCAAGTGCCTGCTAGTAACGTAGATAGTCCAAGTGCCCAATAGTTAACCTACATAGTCCAGGTTCCCCCTAGGTAACCTAGATAGTCCAAGGGCCCGCTAGGTAACCTACATAGTCCTAGTGCCCCCTAGTTAACCTACATTCTCCAAATGCCCGATAGGGAACCTACATAGTCAAAGTGGCCTCTAGGTAACCTACATAGTCCAAATTCCCGCTAGTTAACCTACATAGTCTAAGATCCCGATAGGGAAGCTACATAATCCAAGTGCCCGCTAGGGAACCTACATAGTCCAAGTGCCCGTTAGGTAACCTAGATACTCCAAATGCCCGCTAGGGAACCCACATAGTCCAAGTGCCCACTAGGGAACTTACATAGTCCAAGGGCCCGCTAGGGAACCTACATAGTCCAAGTGACCGTTAGTTAACCTAGATAGTCCCAGTGCCCGCTAGGTAACCTAGATAGTACAACAGTCCGGTAGGTAACCTACATACTCCAAGTACCCGCTAGGTTACGTAGATAGTTCAAGTGCCAGCTAGGTAACCTAGATAGTCCAAGTGCCCGCTAGGTAAACTACAAAGTCTACGTGCCCGCTAGGTAATCTATATAGTCCAAATGACCGCTAGGGAGCCTACATAGTCCAAATGCCCGCTAGGTAACCTAGATAGTCTAAGGGCCCCCTAGGTAACCTACATAGTCCTAATGCCCCCTAGTTAACCTACATTTTCCAAGTGCCCGATAGCGTACCTATATAGTCCAAGTGCCCGCTAGGTAACCTACATAGTCCAAATGCCCTCTAGTTATTCTACATAATCCAAGTGCCCGATAGGGAACCTACATAATCCAAGTGCCCACTAGGGAACGTACATAGTCCAAGTGCCCGTTAGGTAACCTAGAACGTCCAAATGCCCGCCAGGAAACCCACATAGTCCAAGTGCCCGCTAGGGAACTTACATAGTCCAAGGGCGCGCTAGGGAACCTACACAGTCCAAGTGCCCGTTAGTTAACCTAGATAGTCCAAGTGCCCGCTTGGTAACCTAGATAGTCCAACAGCCCGCTAGGTAACCTACATACTCCAAGATCCCGCTATAACATAGATAGTTCAAGTGCCAGGTAGGTAACCTAGATAGTCCATGTGCCGCTAGGTAACCTACAAAGTCTAAGTGCCCGCTAGGTTATCTATATAGTCCAAATGCCCGCTAGGGTATCTACATAGTCCAAGGGCCCGCTAGTTAACGTAGATAGTCCAATTGCCGCTAGTTATTCTACATAGTTCAAGGGCCCACTAGTTAACCTACATAGTCCAAGTACCCGCTAAGAAACCTAGATAGTCCAAGTGCACGCTAGTTAACCTAGATAGTTCAAGTGCCCTCTAGTTAACCTAGATCGTACAAGTGCCCGCTCAGAAACCTAGATAGTCCAATTGCCCGTTACCTAACCTAGATAGTCCAAGTGCCCCCTATGAAACATACATAGTCCAAATGCCCGTTCGTTAACCTAGAAGTCCAAGTGCCAGCTTGGTAACCTAGACTCTCCAAGTGCCCGCTAGGTTACCAACATAGTCCAAATGCCCTTTCGGTAATCTAGATAATGCAAGTACCCGGTAGTTAACCTACATAGTCCAAGTGCCCGATAGGTAAACTAGATAGTCCAAGGGCCCGCTAGTTAACCTACATAGTCCAAGTGCCCGGTAGTTAACTTACATAGTTCAAGTGTCCGTAGGGAACATACAGAGTCCAAGTGCCCACTAGGGAACCTACATAGTCCAAGTGCCCGCTAGTTAATCTACATAGTTCAAGGGCCCGCTAGTTAACCTACATAATCCAAGTACCCGCTAGTTAACCTAGATCGTCCAAGTGTCCGCTAATTAACCTACATAGTACAAGTGCCCGCTAGTGAACCTAGATAGTCTAGGTGTCCGCTCTGGAACCTACATAGTCCAAGTGACTGGTAGGAAACCTACATAGTCCAAGTGCCCTCTCTAGAACATATATAGTCCAAAAGCCCGCTAGGGAATCTACATAGTCCAAGGGCCCGCTAGTTAACCTAGATCGTCCAAGTGCCCACTAGGTAACCTACATAGTCCAAGGGCCCGCTAGTTAACCTACATAGTCCAAGGGCCCGCAAGTTAACCTACATCGTCCAAGGGCCCGCTAGTTAACCTACATAGTCCAAGTGCCCGCTATGTAACCTAGACATTTCAAGTGACCACTAGGTTACCTACATAGTCCAAGTGCCCGTTAGTTAACCTAGATAGTCCAAGTGCCCGCTTGGTAACCTAGATAGTCCAACAGACCGCTAGGTAACCTACATACTCCAAGAACCCGCTAGGTAACGTAGATATTTCAAGTGCCAGCTAGGTAACCTAGATAGTTCAAGTGCCCGCTAGGTAACCTACAGATTCTAAGTGCCCGCTAGGTTATCTATATAGTCCAAGTGCCCGCTAGGTAACCTACAAAGTCAAAGTGCCCGCTAGGTTATCTATATATTCCAAATGCCCGCTAGGGTATCTACATTGTCCAAGGGCCCGCTAGTTAACGTAGATAGTCCAAGTGCCGCTAGTTATTCTACATAGTTCAAGGGCCCACTAGTTAACCTACATAGTCCAAGTACCCACTAAGAAACCAAGATAGTCCATGTGCCCGTTACCTAACCTAAATAGTCCAATTGCCCTCTAGTTAACCTAGATCGTCCAAGTGCCCGCTAAGAAACCTAGATCGTCCAAGTGCCCGTTACCTAACCTAGATAGTCCAATTGCCCGCTATGCAACATACATAGTCCAAGTGCCCATTCGTTAACCTAGAAGTCCAAGTGCCCACTAGGTTACCTAGACTCTCCAATTGCCCGCTAGGTTACCTATATAGTCCAAATGTCCGTTTGGTAACCTAGATAGTGCAAGTGCCCGTTAGTTAACCTACATAGTCCAAGTGCCCGCTAGGTAACCTAGATAGTCCAAGGGCCCGCTAGTTAACCTACATAGTCCAAGTGCCCGGTAGTTAACTTACATAGTTCAAGTGTCCGTAGGGAACATACAGAGTCCAAGTGCCCGCTAGGTAACCTATATAGTCCAAATGCCCGATAGGGACCCTAATAGTCCAAGTGCCCGCTAGTTATCCTAGATAGTCCAAGTGCTCGCTAGTTAACCTAGATACTCCAACTGCCCGGTAGTTAACCTAGATAGACCAAGTGCCCGCTAGGGAACCTACCTAGTCCAAGTGCCCGATAGGGAACTTACATAGTCCAAGGGCCCGCTAGGGAACCTCCATAGTCCAAGTGGCCGTTAGTTAACCTAGATAGTCCAAGTGCCCGCTTGGTAACCTAGATAGTCCAACAGACCGCTAGGTAACCTACATACTCCAAGAACCCGCTAGGTAACGTAGATATTTCAAGTGCCAGCTAGGTAACCTAGATAGTTCAAGTGCCCGCTAGGTAACCTACAGAGTCTAAGTGCCCGCTAGGTTATCTATATAGTCCAAGTGCCCACTAGGTAACCTACAAAGTCAAAGTGCCCGCTAGGTTATCTATATAGTCCAAATGCCCGCTAGGGTATCTACATAGTCCAAGGGCCCGCTAGTTAACGTAGATAGTCCAAGTGCCGCTAGTTATTCTACATAGTTCAAGGGCCCACTAGTTAACCTACATAGTCCAAGTACCCACTAAGAAACCTAGATAGTCCAAGTGCCCATTACCTAACCTAGATAGTCCAAGTGCCCTCTAGTTAACCTAGATCGTCCAAGTGCCCGCTAAGAAACCTAGATCGTACAAGTGCCCGTTACCTAACCTAGATAGTCCAATTGCCCGCTATGCAAAATACATAGTCCAAGTG
Source organism: Tenrec ecaudatus (assembly GCF_050624435.1). Taxonomy (NCBI): domain Eukaryota; kingdom Metazoa; phylum Chordata; class Mammalia; order Afrosoricida; family Tenrecidae; genus Tenrec; species Tenrec ecaudatus. The sequence continues at coordinate 2,686,905 of NW_027457652.1, forward strand.
CCCATTCGTTAACCTAGAAGTCCAAGTGGCCGCTAGGTTACCTAGACTCTCCAAGTGCCCGCTAGGTTACCTACATAGTCCAAATGTCCGTTTGGTAACCTAGATAGTGCAAGTGCCCGTTAGTTAACCTACGTAGTCCAAGTACCCGCTAGGTAACCTAGATAGTCCAAGGGCCCGCTAGTTAACCTACATAGTCCAAGTGACCGGTAGTTAACTTACATAGTTCAAGTGTCCGTAGGGAACATACAGAGTCCAAGTGCCCGCTAGGGAACCTACATAATCCAAGTGCCCGCTAGGGAACGTACATAGTCCAAGTGCCCGTTAGGTAACCTAGAAAGTCCAAATGCCCGCCAGGAAACCCACATAGTCCAAGTGCCCGCTTGGGAACTTACATATTCCAAGGGCCCGCTAGGTTACCTACACATTCCAAGTGCCCGTTAGTTAACCTAGATAGTCCAAGTGCCCGCTTGGTAACCTAGATAGTCCAACAGCCAGTAGGTAACCTACATAATCCAAGTACCCGCTAGTTAACCTAGATCGTCCAAGTGTCCGCTAATTAACCTACATAGTACAAGTGCCCGCTAGGGAACCTACATAATCCAAGTGCCCGCTAGGGAACGTACATAGTCCAAGTGCCCGTTAGGTAACCTAGAACGTCCAAATGCCCGCCAGGAAACCCACATAGTCCAAGTGCCCGCTAGGTAACTTATATAGTCCAAGGGCCCGCTAGGGAACCTACACAGTCCAAGTGCCCGTTAGTTAACCTAGATAGTCCAACAGCCCGGTAGGTAACCTACATAATCCAAGTACCCGCTAGGTAACCTAGATAGTCCAAGTGCCCGCTAGGTAACCTACAAAGTCTAAGTGCCTGCTAGGTAATCTATATAGTCCAAATGATCGCTAGGGAGCCTACATAGTCCAAATGCCCGCTAGGTAACCTAGATAGTCTAAGGGCCCGCTAGGTAACCTACATAGTCCTATTGCCCCCTAGTTAACCTACATTTTCCAAGTGCTCGATAGGGAACCTACATAGTCCAAGTGCCCGCTAGGTAACCTACATAGTCCAAATGTCCTCTAGTTATTGTACATAGTCCAAGTGCCCGATAGGGAACCTACATAATCCAAGTGCCCGCTACGGGACGTACATAGTCCAAGTGCCCGTTAGGTAACCTAGAAAGTCCAAATACCCGCAAGGAAACCCACATAGTCCAAGTGCCCGCTTGGGAACTTACATAGTCCAAGGGCCCTCTAGGGAACCTACACAGTCCAAGTGCCCATTAGATAACCTAGATAGTCCAAGTGCCTGCTTGGTAAACTAGATAGTCCAACAGCCCGGTAGGTAACCTACATAATCCAAGTACCCGCTAGGTAACGTAGATAGTTCAAGTGCCAGCTTGGTAACCTAGATAGTCCAAGTGCCCGCTAGGTAACCTAGATAGTCCAAGTGCCCGCTAGGTAACCTACGAATTCTAAGTGCCTGCTAGGTAATCTATATAGTCCAAATGACCGCTAGTTATTCTATATAGTCCAAGTCCCCGATAGGGAACGTACAAAGTCTAAGTGCCCGCTAGGGAACGTACATAGTTCAAGTGCCCGTTAGGTAACCTAGAACTTCCAAATGCCCGCCAGGAAACACACATAGTCCAAGTGCCCGCTAGGGAATTTGCATAGTCCAAGTGCCCGCTAGGGAACCTACATAGTCCAAGTGCCTGCTAAGAAACCTACATAGTCGAAGTGCCCGCTCTGGAACATACATAGTCCAAGTGCCCGCTAGGGAATCTACATAGTCCAAGGGCCCGCTAGTTAACGTAGATAGTCCAAGTGCCGCTAGTTAATCTACATAGTCCAAGGGCCCCTAGTTAACCTACATAGTCCAAGTACCCGCTAGTTAACCTAGATCGTCCAAGTGCATGCTAGTTAACCTACATAGTCCAAGGGCCCGCTAGTTAACCTACATAGTCCACGGGCCCGCTAGTTAACCTACATCGTCCAAGGGACCGCTAGTTAACCTACATAGTCCAAGTGCCCGCTAGGTAACCTAGACAGTTCAAGTGACCACTAGGTTACTTACATAGTCCAAGTGCCTGTTCGTTAACCTACATAGTCCAAGTGCCCGCTAGGTAACCTATATAGTCCAAATGCTCGATAGGAACCCTAATAGTCCAAGTGCCCGCTAGTTATCCTAGATAGTCCAAGTGCTCGCTAGTTAACCTAGATACTCCAACTGCCCGGTAGTTAACCTAGATAGACCAAGTGCCCGCTAGGGAACCTACCTAGTCCAAGTGCCCGATAGGGAACTTACATAGTCCAAGGGCCCGCTAGGGAACCTCCATAGTCCAAGTGGCCGTTAGTTAACCTAGATAGTCCAAGTGCCCGCTTGGTAACCTAGATAGTCCAACAGACCGCTAGGTAACCTACATACTCCAAGAACCCGCTAGGTAACGTAGATATTTCAAGTGCCAGCTAGGTAACCTAGATAGTTCAAGTGCCCGCTAGGTAACCTACAGAGTCTAAGTGCCCGCTAGGTTATCTATATAGTCCAAGTGCCCACTAGGTAACCTACAAAGTCAAAGTGCCCGCTAGGTTATCTATATAGTCCAAATGCCCGCTAGGGTATCTACATAGTCCAAGGGCCCGCTAGTTAACGTAGATAGTCCAAGTGCCGCTAGTTATTCTACATAGTTCAAGGGCCCACTAGTTAACCTACATAGTCCAAGTACCCACTAAGAAACCTAGATAGTCCAAGTGCCCATTACCTAACCTAGATAGTCCAAGTGCCCTCTAGTTAACCTAGATCGTCCAAGTGCCCGCTAAGAAACCTAGATCGTACAAGTGCCCGTTACCTAACCTAGATAGTCCAATTGCCCGCTATGCAACATACATAGTCCAAGTGCCCATTCGTTAACCTAGAAGTCCAAGTGGCCGCTAGGTTACCTAGACTCTCCAAGTGCCCGCTAGGTTACCTACATAGTCCAAATGTCCGTTTGGTAACCTAGATAGTGCAAGTGCCCGTTAGTTAACCTACTTAGTCCAAGTACCCGCTAGGTAACCTAGATAGTCCAAGGGCCCGCTAGTTAACCTACATAGTCCAAGTGACCGGTAGTTAACTTACATAGTTCAAGTGTCCGTAGGGAACATACAGAGTCCAAGTGCCCGCTAGGGAACCTACATAATCCAAGTGCCCGCTAGGGAACGTACATAGTCCAAGTGCCCGTTAGGTAACCTAGAAAGTCCAAATGCCCGCCAGGAAACCCACATAGTCCAAGTGCCCGCTTGGGAACTTACATATTCCAAGGGCCCGCTAGGTTACCTACACATTCCAAGTGCCCGTTAGTTAACCTAGATAGTCCAAGTGCCCGCTTGGTAACCTAGATAGTCCAACAGCCAGTAGGTAACCTACATAATCCAAGTACCCGCTAGTTAACCTAGATCGTCCAAGTGTCCGCTAATTAACCTACATAGTACAAGTGCCCGCTAGGGAACCTACATAATCCAAGTGCCCGCTAGGGAACGTACATAGTCCAAGTGCCCGTTAGGTAACCTAGAACGTCCAAATGCCCGCCAGGAAACCCACATAGTCCAAGTGCCCGCTAGGTAACTTATATAGTCCAAGGGCCCGCTAGGGAACCTACACAGTCCAAGTGCCCGTTAGTTAACCTAGATAGTCCAACAGCCCGGTAGGTAACCTACATAATCCAAGTACCCGCTAGGTAACCTAGATAGTCCAAGTGCCCGCTAGGTAACCTACAAAGTCTAAGTGCCTGCTAGGTAATCTATATAGTCCAAATGATCGCTAGGGAGCCTACATAGTCCAAATGCCCGCTAGGTAACCTAGATAGTCTAAGGGCCCGCTAGGTAACCTACATAGTCCTATTGCCCCCTAGTTAACCTACATTTTCCAAGTGCTCGATAGGGAACCTACATAGTCCAAGTGCCCGCTAGGTAACCTACATAGTCCAAATGTCCTCTAGTTATTGTACATAGTCCAAGTGCCCGATAGGGAACCTACATAATCCAAGTGCCCGCTACGGGACGTACATAGTCCAAGTGCCCGTTAGGTAACCTAGAAAGTCCAAATACCCGCAAGGAAACCCACATAGTCCAAGTGCCCGCTTGGGAACTTACATTGTCCAAGGGCCCTCTAGGGAACCTACACAGTCCAAGTGCCCATTAGATAACCTAGATAGTCCAAGTGCCTGCTTGGTAAACTAGATAGTCCAACAGCCCGGTAGGTAACCTACATAATCCAAGTACCCGCTAGGTAACGTAGATAGTTCAAGTGCCAGCTTGGTAACCTAGATAGTCCAAGTGCCCGCTAGGTAACCTAGATAGTCCAAGTGCCCGCTAGGTAACCTACGAATTCTAAGTGCCTGCTAGGTAATCTATATAGTCCAAATGACCGCTAGTTATTCTATATAGTCCAAGTCCCCGATAGGGAACGTACAAAGTCTAAGTGCCCGCTAGGGAACGTACATAGTTCAAGTGCCCGTTAGGTAACCTAGAACTTCCAAATGCCCGCCAGGAAACACACATAGTCCAAGTGCCTGCTAGGGAATTTGCATAGTCCAAGTGCCCGCTAGGGAACCTACATAGTCCAAGTGCCTGCTAAGAAACCTACATAGTCGAAGTGCCCGCTCTGGAACATACATAGTCCAAGTGCCCGCTAGGGAATCTACATAGTCCAAGGGCCCGCTAGTTAACGTAGATAGTCCAAGTGCCGCTAGTTAATCTACATAGTCCAAGGGCCCCTAGTTAACCTACATAGTCCAAGTACCCGCTAGTTAACCTAGATCGTCCAAGTGCATGCTAGTTAACCTACATAGTCCAAGGGCCCGCTAGTTAACCTACATAGTCCACGGGCCCGCTAGTTAACCTACATCGTCCAAGGGACCGCTAGTTAACCTACATAGTCCAAGTGCCCGCTAGGTAACCTAGACAGTTCAAGTGACCACTAGGTTACTTACATAGTCCAAGTGCCTGTTCGTTAACCTACATAGTCCAAGTGCCCGCTAGGTAACCTATATAGTCCAAATGCCCGATAGGAACCCTAATAATCCAAGTGCCCGCTAGTTATCCTAGATAGTCCAAGTGCTCGCTAGTTAACCTAGATACTCCAACTGCCCGGTAGTTAACCTAGATAGACCAAGTGCCCGCTAGGGAACCTACCTAGTCCAAGTGCCCGATAGGGAACTTACATAGTCCAAGGGCCCGCTAGGGAACCTCCATAGTCCAAGTGGCCGTTAGTTAACCTAGATAGTCCAAGTGCCCGCTTGGTAACCTAGATAGTCCAACAGACCGCTAGGTAACCTACATACTCCAAGAACCCGCTAGGTAACGTAGATATTTCAAGTGCCAGCTAGGTAACCTAGATAGTTCAAGTGCCCGCTAGGTAACCTACGGAGTCTAAGTGCCCGCTAGGTTATCTATATAGTCCAAGTGCCCACTAGGTAACCTACAAAGTCAAAGTGCCCGCTAGGTTATCTATATAGTCCAAATGCCCGCTAGGGTATCTACATAGTCCAAGGGCCCGCTAGTTAACGTAGATAGTCCAAGTGCCGCTAGTTATTCTACATAGTTCAAGGGCCCACTAGTTAACCTACATAGTCCAAGTACCCACTAAGAAACCTAGATAGTCCAAGTGCCCATTACCTAACCTAGATAGTCCAAGTGCCCTCTAGTTAACCTAGATCGTCCAAGTGCCCGCTAAGAAACCTAGATCGTACAAGTGCCCGTTACCTAACCTAGATAGTCCAATTGCCCGCTATGCAACATACATAGTCCAAGTGCCCATTCGTTAACCTAGAAGTCCAAGTGGCCGCTAGGTTACCTAGACTCTCCAAGTGCCCGCTAGGTTACCTACATAGTCCAAATGTCCGTTTGGTAACCTAGATAGTGCAAGTGCCCGTTAGTTAACCTACTTAGTCCAAGTACCCGCTAGGTAACCTAGATAGTCCAAGGGCCCGCTAGTTAACCTACATAGTCCAAGTGACCGGTAGTTAACTTACATAGTTCAAGTGTCCGTAGGGAACATACAGAGTCCAAGTGCCCGCTAGGGAACCTACATAAACCAAGTGCCCGCTAGGGAACGTACATAGTCCAAGTGCCCGTTAGGTAACCTAGAAAGTCCAAATGCCCGCCAGGAAACCCACATAGTCCAAGTGCCCGCTTGGGAACTTACATATTCCAAGGGCCCGCTAGGTTACCTACACATTCCAAGTGCCCGTTAGTTAACCTAGATAGTCCAAGTGCCCTCTTGGTAACCTAGATAGTCCAACAGCCCGGTAGGTAACCTACATAATCCAAGTACCCGCTAGTTAACTTAGATCGTCCAAGTGTCCGCTAATTAACCTACATAGTACAAGTGCCCGCTAGGGAATCTACATAGTCCAAGTGCCCGCTAGGGAACGTACATAGTCCAAGTGCCCGTTAGGTAACCTAGAACGTCCAAATGCCCGCCAGGAAACCCACATAGTCCAAGTGCCCGCTAGGTAACTTAAATAGTCCAAGGGCCCGCTAGGGAACCTACACAGTCCAAGTGCCCGTTAGTTAACCTAGATAGTCCAACAGCCCGGTAGGTAACCTACATAATCCAAGTACCCGCTAGGTAACCTAGATAGTCCAAGTGCCCGCTAGGTAACCTACAAAGTCTAAGTGCCTGCTAGGTAATCTATATAGTCCAAATGACCGCTAGGGAGCCTACATAGTCCAAATGCCCGCTAGGTAACCTAGATAGTCTAAGGGCCCGCTAGGTAACCTAGAACGTCCAAATGCCCGCCAGGAAACCCACATAGTCCAAGTGCCCGCTAGGTAACTTACATAGTCCAAGGGCCCGCTAGGGAACCTACACAGTCCAAGTGCCCGTTAGTTAACCTAGATAGTCCAACAGCCCGGTAGGTAACCTACATAATCCAAGTTCCCGCTAGGTAACCTAGATAGTCCAAGTGCCCGCTAGGTAACCTACAAAGTCTAAGTGCCTGCTAGGTAATCTATATAGTCCAAATGATCGCTAGGGAGCCTACATAGTCCAAATGCCGCTAGGTAACCTAGATAGTCTAAGGGCCCACTAGGTAACCTACATAGTCCTAGTGCCCCCTAGTTAACCTACATTATCCAAGTGCTCGATAGGGAACCTACATAGTCCAAGTGCCCGCTAGGTAACCTACATAGTCCAAATGCCCTCTAGTTATTCTACATAGTCAAAGTGCCCGATAGGGAACCTACATAATCCAAGTGCCCGCTAGGGAACGTACATAGTCCAAGTGCCCGTTAGGTAACCTAGAAAGTCCAAATGCCCGCCAGGAAAACCACATAGTCCAAGTGCCCGCTTGGGAACTTACATATTCCAAGGGCCCGCTAGGTTACCTACACAGTCCAAGTGCCCGTTAGTTAGCCTAGATAGTCCAAGTGCCCGCTTGGTAACCTAGATAGTCCAACAGCCCGGTAGGTAACCTACATAATCCAAGTACCCGCTAGTTAACCTAGATCGTCCAAGTGTCCGCTAATTAACCTACATAGTACAAGTGCCCGCTAGGGAACCTACATAATCCAAGTGCCCGCTAGGGAACGTACATAGTCCAAGTGCCCGTTAGGTAACCTAGAACGTCCAAATGCCCGCCAGGAAATCCACATAGTCCAAGTGCCCGCTAGGTAACTTATATAGTCCAAGGGCCCGCTAGGGCACCTACACAGTCCAAGTGCCCGTTAGTTAACCTAGATAGTCCAACAGCCCGGTAGGTAACCTACATAATCCAAGTACCCGCTAGGTAACCTAGATAGTCCAAGTGCCCGCTAGGTAACCTACAAAGTCTAAGTGCCTGCTAGGTAATCTATATAGTCCAAATGACCGCTAGGGAGCCTACATAGTCCAAATGCCCACTAGGTAACCTAGATAGTCTAAGGGCCGCTAGGTAACCTACATAGTCCTAGTGCCCCCTACTTAACCTACATTTTCCAAGTGCTCGATAGGGAACCTACATAGTCCAAGTGCCCGCTAGGTAACCTACATAGTCCAAATGCCCTCTAGTTATTCTACATAGTCCAAGTGCCCGATAGGGAACCTACATAATCCAAGTGCCCGCTAGGGGACGTACATAGTCCAAGTGCCCGTTAGGTAACCTAGAAAGTCCAAATGCCCGCCAGGAAACCCACATAGTCCAAGTGCCCGCTTGGGAACGTACATAGTCCAAGGGCCCTCTAGGGAACCTACACAGTCCAAGTGCCCGTTAGTTAACCTAGATAGTCCAAGTGCCTGCTTGGTAAACTAGATAGTCCAATAGCCCGGTAGGTAACCTACATAATCCAAGTACCCGCTAAGTAACGTAGATAGTTCAAGTGCCAGCTTGGTAACCTAGATAGTCCAAGTGCCCGCTAGGTAACCTAGATAGTCCAAGTGCCCGCTAGGTAACCTACGAATTCTAAGTGCCTGCTAGGTAATCTATATAGTCCAAATGACCGCTAGGGAGCCTAGATAGTCTAAGGGCCCGCTAGGTAACCTACATAGTCCAAATGCCCTCTAGTTATTCTATATAGTCCAAGTCCCCGATAGGGAACGTACAAAATCTAAGTGCCCGCTAGGGAACGTACATAGTTCAAGTGCCCGTTAGGTAACCTAGAACTTCCAAATGCCCTCCAGGAAACACACATAGTCCAAGTGCCCACTAGGGAATTTGCATAGTCCAAGTGCCCGCTAGGGAACCTACATAGTCCAAGTGCCTGCTAGGGAACCTACATAGTCGAAGTGCCCGCTCTGGAACATACATAGTCCAAGTGCCCGCTAGGGAATCTACATAGTCCAAGGGCCCGCTAGTTAACGTAGATAGTCCAAGTGCCGCTAGTTAATCTCCATAGTCCAAGGGCCCCCAGTTAACCTACATAGTCCAAGTACCCGCTAGTTAACCTAGATCGTCCAAGTGCATGCTAGTTAACCTACATAGTCCAAGGGCCCGCTAGTTAACCTACATAGTCCACGGGCCCGCTAGTTAACCTACATCGTCCAAGGGACCGCTAGTTAACCTACATAGTCCAAGTGCCCGCTAGGTAACCTAGACAGTTCAAGTGACCACTAGGTTACTTACATAGTCCAAGTGCCTGTTCGTTAACCTACATAGTCCAAGTGCCCGCCAGGTAACCTATATAGTCCAAATGCCCGCTAGGGACCCTCATAGTCGAAGTGCCCGCTAGTTATCCTAGAGAGTCCAAGTGCTCGCTAGTTAACCTAGATACTCCAACTGCCCGGTAGTTAACCTAGATAGACCAAGTGCCCGCTTGGTAACCTAGATTGTCCAACAGACCGCTAGGTAACCTACATACTCCAAGAACCCGCTAGGTAACGTAGATATTTCAAGTGCCAACTAGGTAACCTAGATAGTTCAAGTGCCCGCTAGGTAACCTACAGAGTCTAAGTGCCCGCTAGGTTATCTATATAGTCCAAGTGCCCGCTAGGTAACCTACAAAGTCAAAGTGCCCGCTAGTTTATCTATATAGTCCAAATGCCCGCTAGGGTATCTACATAGTCCAAGGGCCCGCTAGTTAACGTAGATAGTCCAAGTGCCGCTAGTTATTCTACATAGTTCAAGGGCCCACTAGTTAACCTACATAGTCCAAGTACCCACTAAGAAACCTAGATAGTCCAAGTGCCCATTACCTAACCTAGATAGTCCAAGTGCCCTCTAGTTAACCTAGATCGTCCAAGTGCCCTCTAGTTAACCTAGATCGTCCAAGTGCCCGCTAAGAAACCTAGATCGTCCAAGTGCCTGTTACCTAACCTAGATAGTCCAATTTCCCGCTATGCAACATACATAGTCCAAGTGCCCATTCGTTAACCTAGAAGTCCAAGTGCCCGCTAGGTTACCTAGACTCTCCAAGTGCCCGCTAGGTTACCTACATAGTCCAAATGTCCGTTTGGTAACCTAGATTGTGCAAGTGCCCGTTAGTTAACCTACATAGTCCAAGTGCCCGCTAGGTAACCTAGATAGTCCAAGGGCCCGCTAGTTAACCTACATAGTCCATGTGCCCGGTAGTTAACTTACATAGTTGAAGTGTCCGTAGGGAACATACAGAGTCCAAGTGCCCGCTAGGGAACCTACATAATCCAAGTGCCCGCTAGGGAACGTACATAGTCCAAGTGCCCGTTAGGTAACCTAGAAAGTCCAAATGCCCGCCAGGAAACCCACATAGTCCAAGTGCCCGCTTGGGAACTTACATAGTCCAAGGGCCCGCTAGGGAACCTACACAGTCCAAGTGCCCGTTAGTTAAACTAGATAGTCCAAGTGCCCTCTTGGTAACCTAGATATTCCAGCAGCCCGGTAGGTAACCTACATAATCCAAGTACCCGCTAGGTAACCTAGATAGTCCAAGTGCCCGCTAGGTAACCTACAAAGTCTAAGTGCCTGCTAGGTAATCTATATAGTCCAAATGACCGCTAGGGAGCCTACATAGTCCAAATGCCCGCTAGGTAACCTAGATAGTCTAAGGGCCCGCTAGGTAACCTAGAACGTCCAAATGCCCGCCAGGAAACCCACATAGTCCACGTGCCCGCTAGGTAACTTACATAGTCCAAGGGCCCGCTAGGGAACCTACACAGTCCAAGTGCCCGTTAGTTAACCTAGATAGTCCAACAGCCCGGTAGGTAACCTACATAATCCAAGTACCCGCTAGGTAACCTAGATAGTCCATGTGCCCGCTAGGTAACCTACAAAGTCTAAGTGCCTGCTAGGTAATCTATATAGTCCAAATGATCGCTAGGGAGCCTACATAGTCCAAATGCCCGCTAGGTAACCTAGATAGTCTAAGGGCCCGCTAGGTAACCTACATAGTCCTAGTGCCCCCTAGTTAACCTACATTTTCCAAGTGCACGATAGGGAACCTACATAGTCCAAGTGCCCGCTAGGTAACCTACATAGTCCAAATGCCCTCTAGTTATTCTACATAGTCCAAGTGCCCGATAGGGATCCTACATAATCCAAGTGCCCGCTAGGGAACGTACATAGTCCAAGTGCCCGTTAGGTAACCTAGAAAGTCCAAATGCCTGCCAGGAAACCCACATAGTCCAAGTTCCCGCTTGGGAACTTACATCGTCCAAGGGCCCGCTAGGTTACCTACACAGTCCAAGTGACCGTTAGTTAACCTAGATAGTCCAAGTGCCCGCTTGGTAACCTAGATAGTCCAACAGCCCGGTAGGTAACCTACATAATCCAAGTACCCGCTAGGTAACCTAGATAGTCCAAGTGCCCGCTAGGTAACCTACAAAGTCTAAGTGCCTGCTAGGTAATCTATATAGTCCAAATGACCGCTAGGGAGCCTACATAGTCCAAATGCCCGCTAGGTAACCTAGATAGTCCAAGTGCCCGCTAGGTAACCTACATAGTCCTAATGCCCCGTAGTTAACCTACATTTTCCAAGTGCTCGATAGGGAACCTACATAGTCCAAGTGCCCGCTAGGTAACCTACATAGTCCAAATGCCCTCTAGTTATTCTACATCGTCCAAGTGCCCGATAGGGAACCTACATAATCCAAGTGCCCGCTAGGGAACGTACATAGTCCAAGTGCCCGTTAGGTAACCTAGAAAGTCCAAATGCCCGCCAGGAAACCCACATAGTCCAAGTGCCCGCTTGGGAACTTACATAGTCCAAGGGCCCTCTAGGGAACCTACACAGTCCAAGTGCCCGTTAGTTAACCTAGATAGTCCAAGTGCCTGCTTGGTAACCTAGATAGTCCAACAGCCCGGTAGGTAACCTACATAATCCAAGTACCCGCTAGGTAACGTAGATATTTCAAGTGCCAGCTAGGTAACCTAGATAGTCCAAGTGCCCGCTAGGTAACCTGCAAAGTCTAAGTGCCTACTAGGTAATCTATATAGTCCAAATGACCGCTAGGGAGCCTACATAGTCCAAATGCCCGCTAGGTAACCTAGATAGTCTAAGGGCCCGCTAGGTAACCTACTAATCCTAGTACCCCCTAGTTAACCTACATTCTCCAAGTGCCCGATAGGGAACCTACATAGTCAAAGTGCCCGCTAGGTAACCTACATAGTCCAAATTCCCGCTAGTTAACCTACATAGTCCAAGTACCCACTAAGAAACCTAGATAGTCTAAGTGCCCGTTACCTAACCTAGATAGTCCAAGTGCCCTCTAGTTAACCTAGATCGTCCAAGTTCCCGCTAAGAAACCTAGATCGTCCAAGTGCCCGTTACCTAACCTAGATAGTCCAATTGCCCGCAATGCAACATACATAGTCCAAGTGCCCGTTCGTTAACCTAGAAGTCCAAGTGCCCTCTAGGTTACCTAGACTCTCCAAGTGCCCGCTAGGTTACCTACATAGTCCAAATGTCCGTTTGGTAACCTAGATAGTGCAAGTGCCCGTTAGTTAACCTACATAGTCCAAGTGCCCGCTAGGTAACCTAGATAGTCCAAGGGCCCCCTAGTTAACCTACATAGTCCAAGTGACCGGTAGTTAACTTACATTGTTCAAGTGTCCGTAGGGAACATACAGAGTCCAAGTGCCCGCTAAGGAACCTACATAATCCAAGTGCCCGCTAGGGAACGTACATAGTCCAAGTGCCCGTTAGGTAACCTAGAAAGTCCAAATGCCCGCCAGGAAACCCACATAGTCCAAGTGCCCGCTTGGAAACTTACATAGTCCAAGGGCCCGCTAGGGAACCTACACAGTCCAAGTGCCCGTTAGTTAACCTAGATAGTCCAAGTGCCCTCTTGGTAACCTAGATAGTTCAACAGCCCGGTAGGTAACCTACATAATCCAAGTACCCGCTAGTTAACCTAGATCGTCCAAGTGTCCGCTAATTAACCTACATAGTACAAGTGCCCGCTAGGGAACGTACATAATCCAAGTGCCCGCTAGGGAACGTACATAGTCCAAGTGCCCGTTAGGTAACCTAGAAAGTCCAAATGCCCGCCAGGAAACCCACATAGTCCAAGTGCCCGCTTGGAAACTTACATAGTCCAAGGGCCCGCTAGGGAACCTACACAGTCCAAGTGCCCGTTAGTTAACCTAGATAGTCCAAGTGCCCTCTTGGTAACCTAGATAGTTCAACAGCCCGGTAGGTAACCTACATAATCCAAGTACCCGCTAGTTAACCTAGATCGTCCAAGTGTCCGCTAATTAACCTACATAGTACAAGTGCCCGCTAGGGAACGTACATAATCCAAGTGCCCGCTAGGGAACGTACATAGTCCAAGTGCCCGTTAGGTAACCTAGAACGTCCAAATGCCCGCCAGGAAACCCACATAGTCCAAGTGCCCGCTAGGTAACTTACATAGTCCAAGGGCCCGCTAGGGAACCTACACAGTCCAAGTGCCCGTTAGTTAACCTAGATAGTCCAACAGCCCGGTAGGTAACCTACATAATCCAAGTACCCGCTAGGTAACCTAGATAGTCCAAGTGCCCGTTAGGTAACCTACAAAGTCTAAGTGCCTGCTAGGTAATCTATATAGTCGAAATGACCGCTAGGGAGCCTACATAGTCCAAATGCCTGCTAGGTAACCTAGATAGTCTAAGGGCCCGCTAGGTAACCTACATAGTCCTAGTGCCCCCTAGTTAACCTACATTTTCCAAGTGCTCGATAGGGAACCTACATAGTCCAAGTGCTCGCTAGGTAACCTGCATAGTCCAAATGCCCTCTAGTTATTCTACATAGTCCAAGTGCCCGATAGGGAACCTACATAATCCAAGTGCCCGCTAGGGAACGTACATAGTCCAAGTGCCCGTTAGGTAACCTAGAAAGTCCAAATGCCCGCCAGGAAACCCACATAGTCCAAGTGCCCGCTTGGGAACTTACATAGTCCAAGGGCCGTCTAGGGAACCTACACAGTCCATGTGCCCGTTAGTTAACCTAGATAGTCCAAGTGCCCGCTTGGTAACCTAGATATTCCAACAGCCCTGTAGGTAACCTACATAATCCAAGTACCCGCTATGTAACGTAGATAGTTCAAGTGCCAGCTAGGTAACCTAGATAGTCCAAGTGCCCGCTAGGTAACCTACAAAGTCTAAGTGCCTACTAGGTAATCTACATAGTCCAAATGACCGCTAGGGAGCCTACATAGTCCAAATGCCCGCTAGATAACCTAGATAGTCTAAGGGCCCGCTAGGTAACCTACATAGTCCTAGTGCCCCCTAGTTAACCTACATTTTCCAAGTGCTCGATAGGGAACCTACATAGTCAAAGTGCCCGCTAGGTAACCTACATAGTCCAAATGCCCTCTAGTTATTCTACATAGTCCAAGTGCCCGATAGGGAACCTACAAAATCCAAGTGCCTGCTAGGGAACGTGCATAGTCCAAGTGCCCGTTAGGTAACCTAGAACGTCCAAATGCCCGCCAGGAAACCCACATAGTCCAAGTGCCCGCTAGGGAACTTACATAGTCCAAGGGCCCGCTAGGGAACCTACACAGTCCAAGTGCCCGTTAGTTAACCTAGATAGTCCAACAGCCCGTTAGGTAACCTACATAATCCAAGTACCCGCTAGGTAACGTAGATAGTTCAAGTGCCAGCTAGGTAACCTAGATAGTCCAAGTGCCCGCTAGGTAATCTACGAATTCTAAGTGCCTGCTAGGTAATCTATATAGTCCAAATGACCGCTAGGGAGCCTACATAGTCCAAATGCCCGCTAGGTAACCTAGATATTCTAAAGGCCCGCTAGGTAACCTACATAGTCCAAATGCCCTCTAGTTATTCTACATAGTCCAAGTCCCCGATAGGGAACCTGCACAATCTAAGTGCCCGCTAGGGAACGTACATAGTCCAAGGGCCCGTTAGGTAACTTAGAACTTCCAAATGCCCGCCAGGAAACACACATAGTCCAAGTGTCCGCTAGGGAATTTGCATAGTCCAAGGGCCCGCTAGGGAATCTACAAAGTCCAAGTGCCCGTTAGTTAACCTAGATGGTCCAACAGCCCCCTAGGTAACCTAGAACGTCCAAATGCCGGCCAGGAAACCCACATAGTTCAATTGTCAGTACGGAACATACAGAGTCCAAGTGCCCGCTAGGGAACCTACATAGTCCAAGTGCCCGCTAGTTAATCTACATAGTTCAAGGGCCCGCTAATTAACCTACATAATCCAAGTATCCGCTAGTTAACCTAGATCGTCCAAGTGTCCGCTAATTAACCTACATAGTACAAGTGCCCGCTAGGGAACCTGTTTAGTCTAAGTGCCCGCTCTGGAACCTACATAGTCCAAGTGACTGCTAGGGAACCTACATAGTCCAAGTGCCCGCTCTGGAACATACAAAGTCCAAGTGCCCGCTAGGGAATCTACATAGTCCAAGGGCCCGCTAGTTAACGTAGATAGTCCAAGTGCCCACTAGTTAACCTACATAGTCCAGGTTCCCCCTAGGTAACCTAGATAGTCCAAGGGCCCGGTAGGTAACCTACATAGTCCTAGTGCCCCCTAGTTAATCTACATTCTCCATGTGCCCGATAGGGAACCTACATAGTCAAAGTGCCCTCTAGGTAACCTACATAGTCCAAATTCCCGCTAGTTAACCTACATAGTCCAAGATCCCGATAGGGAAGCTACATAATCCAAGTGCCCGCTAGGGAACCTACATAGTCCAAGTGCCCGTTAGGTAACCTAGATAGTCCAAATGCCCGCTAGGGAACCCACATAGTCCAAGTGCCCACTAGGGAACTTATATAGTCCAAGGGCCCGCTAGGGAACCTACATAGTCCAAGTGACCGTTAGTTAACCTAGATAATCCCACTGCCCGCTAGGTAACCTAGATAGTACAACAGCCCGGTAGGTAACCTACATACTGCAAGTACCCGCTAGGTTACGTAGATAGTTCAAGTGCCAGCTAGGTAACCTAGATAGTCCAAGTGCCCACTAGGTAACCTACAAAGTCTAAATGCCCGCTAGGTAATCTATATAGTCCAAATGACCGCTAGGGAGCCTAAATAGTCCAAATGCCCGCTAGGTAACCTAGATAGTCTAAGGGCCCCCTAGGTAACCTACATAGTCCTAATGCCCCCTAGTTAACCTACATTTTCCAAGTGCCCGATAGCGTACCTACATAGTCCAAGTGCCCGCTAGGTAACCTACATAGTCCAAATGCCCGCTAGTTAACCTACAGAGTCCAAGTGCCCGATAGGTAACCTACATAATCCAAGTGCCCACTAGGGAACGTACATAGTACAAGTGCCCGTTAGGTAACCTAGAACGTCCAAATTCCCGCCAGGAAACCCACATAGTCCAAGTGCCCGTTAGGGAACTTACATAGTCCAAGGGCCCGCTAGGAAACCTACATAGTCCAAGTGCCCGTTAGTTAACCTAGATAGTCCAAGTGCCCGCTTGGTAACCTAGATAGTCCAACAGCCCGCTAGCTAACCTACATACTCCAAGATCCCGCTATAACGTAGATAGTTCAAGTGCCAGGTAGGTAACCTAGATAATCCATGTGCCGCTAGGTAACCTACAAAGTCTAAGTGCCCGCTAGGTTATCTATATAGTCCAAATGCCCGCTAGGGTATCTACATAGTCCAAGGGCCCGCTAGTTAACGTAGATAGTCCAATTGCCGCTAGTTATTCTACATAGTTCAAGGGCCCACTAGTTAACCTACATAGTCCAAGTACCCGCTAAGAAACCTAGATAGTCCAAGTGCACGCTAGTTAACCTAGATAGTTCAAGTGCCCTCTAGTTAACTTAGATCGTACAAGTGCCCGCTCAGAAACCTAGATAGTCCAAGTGCCCGTTACCTAACCTAGATAGTCCAATTGCCCCCTATGCAACATACATAGTCCAAGTGCCCGTTCGTTAACCTAGAACTCCAAGTGCCAGCTAGGTAACCTAAACTCTCCAAGTGCCCGTTAGGTTACCTACATAGTCCAAATGCCCGTGCGGTAACCTAGATAATGCAAGTGCCCGGTAGTTAACCTACATAGTCCAAGTGCCCGCTAGGTAACCTTGATAGTCCAAGGGCCCGCTAGTTAACCTAGAAAGTCCAAGTGCCCGGTAGTTAACTTACATAGTTCAAGTGTCCGTAGGGAACATACAGAGTTCAAGTGCCCGCTAGGGAACCTACATAGTCCAAGTGCCCGCTAGTTAATCTACATAGTTCAAGGGCCCGCTAGTTAACCTACATAATCCAAGTACCCGCTAGTTAACCTAGATCGTCCAAGTGTCCGCTAATTAACCTACATAGTACAAGTGCCCGCTAGTGAACCTAGATAGTCTAGGTGTCCGCTCTGGAACCTACATAGTCCAAGTGACTGCTAGGAAACCTACATAGTCCAAGTGCCCGCTAGTTAACCTAGATCGTCCAAGTGCCCACTAGGTAACCTACATAGTCCAAGGGCCCGCTAGTTAACCTACATAGTCCAAGGGCCCGCTAGTTAACCTACATCGTCCAAGGGCCAGCTAGTTAACCTACATAGTCCAAGTGCCCGCTAGGTAACCTAGACATTTCAAGTGACCACTAGGTTACCTACATAGTCCAAGTGCCCGCTAGTTAACCTACATAGTCCAAGTGCCCGATAGGGAACCTACATAATCCAAGTGCCCGCTAGGGAACCTACATAGTCCAAGTGCCCGCTAGGCAACCTACATAGTCCAATTGCCCGTTAGTTAACCTAGATAGTCAAAGTGCCCGCTAGGTAACCTAGATAGTCCAAGTGCTCGCTAGGTAACCTACATAGTCCAAGTGCCCGCTTAGTAACCTAAATAGTCCAAATGCCCGCTAGGGAAACTACATAGTCCAAGTGCCCGCTAGTTAACCTAGATAGTTCAAGTGCCTGCTAGTAAACCTACATAATCCACGGGCCCGCTAGTTAACCTACATAGTGCAAGGGCCTGCTAGTTAACCTAGATCGTGCAAGTGTCCGCTAGTTAACCTAGATAGTCCAAGTGCCCACTAGGGGACGTACATAGTCCAAGTGCCCGCTATGTAACCTAGATAGTCCAAGTCCCCGCTAGGGATCCTTCATAATCCAAGTGCCTGCTAGGCAACCTAGATAGTCCAAGTTCTCGCTAGGTTACCTAGATAGTCCAAGTGCCCTTTACCTAACCTAGACAGTCCAAGTGCCCGCTAGGATACCTGCATAGTCCAAGTGCCTGTTCGTTAACATAGATAGTCCAAGTGCCCGCTAGGGAACCTATATAGTCAAAGTGCTATCTAGGTAACCTAGATAGTCCAAGGGCCCGCTAGTTAACCTACGTAGTCCAAAGGCTCGCTTGTTAACTTTGATAGTCCAAGTGCCCCTTAGTTAACCTAGATCGTTCAAGTGCCCGCTAGTTAACTTAGATCGTCCAAGTACTGGCTAGTTAACCTACATAGTCCAAGGGCCCACTAGTTAACCTAGATTGTCCAAGTGTCCTCTAGTTAACCTACATAGTCCAAGTGCCCGCTAGGTAACCTACATAGTGCAAGTGTCTGCTAGGTAAACTACATAGTCCAAGTGCCCGCTAGTTAATATAGATAGTCCAAGTGCCCGCTAGGGAAGGTACATAGTCCATGTGCCCGCTAGGTAACCTAGAGAGTTCAAGTGCCCGCTAGTTAACCTACATAGTCCAAGTGCCTGCTAGGTAACCTAGATAGTCCAAGGGCCTGCTAGTTAACCTACATAGTCCAAGTGCCCGCTAGGTAACCTACATAGTGCAAGTGTCTGCTAGTTAAACTACATAGTCCAAGCGCCCGCTAGTCAACCTAGATAGTCCAAGTGCCCGCTAGGTAACCTACATAGTGCAAGTGTCCTCTAGTTAACCTATTGTCCAAGGGACCGCTAGTTAACCTAGATAGTCCAAGTACCCGCTAGTTAACCTAGATAGTCCAAGTGCCCGCTAGGTAAACTACATAGTGCAAGTGTCCTCTAGTTAACCTATTGTCCAAGGGACCGCTAGTTAACCTAGATAGTCCAAGTACCCGCTAGTTAACCTAGATCGGCCAATTGTCCGCTAGTTAACCTAGTAGTCCAAGGGCCCGCTAGTTAACATACATAGTCCAAGTGCCCGGTAGTTAACTTACATAGTTCAAGTGTCCATAGGGAACATACATAGTCCAAGTGCCCGCTAGGGAACATACATAGTCCTAGTGCCCGCTAGGGAAACTACGTAGTCCAAGTGCGCGCTAAGGAATCTACATAGTCCAAGGGCCCGCTAGTTAACGTAGATAGTCCAAGTGCTGCTAGTTAATCTACATAGTCCAAGTACCCGCTAGTTAACCTAGATTGTCCAAGTGTCCGCTAGTTAACCTACATAGTCCAAGTGCCCGCAAGGGAACCTAGATAGTCCAAGTGCCCGCTCTGGAACCTACATAGTCTAAGTGCCTGCTAGGGAACCTACATAGTCGAAGTGCCCGCTCTAGAACATACATAGTCCAAGTGCCCGCTAGGGAATCTACATAGTCCATGGGCCCGCTAGTTAACGTAGATAGTCCAAGTGCCGCTAGTTAATCTACATAGTCCAAGGGCCCCTAGTTAACCTACATAGTCCAAGTACCCGCTATTTAACCTAGATCGTCCAAGTGCACGCTAGTTAACCTACATAGTGCAAGGGCCCGCTAGTTAACCTACATAGTCCACGGGCCCGCTAGTTAACCTACATCGTCCAAGGGCCCGCTAGTTAACCTACATAGTCCAAGTGCCCGCTAGGTAATCTAGACAGTTCAAGTGATCACTAGGTTACTTACATAGTCCAAGTGCCTGGTCGTTAACCTACATAGTCCAAGTGCCCGATAGGTAACCTATATAGTCTAAATGCCCTCTAGGGACCCTAATAGTCCAATTGCCCGCTAGCTATCCTATATACTCCAAGTGCCCGCTAGTTAACCTAGATAGACCAAGTGCCCGCTAGGGAACTTACCTAGTACAAGTGCCCGATAGGGAATTTACATAGTCCAAGGGCCCGCTAGGGAACCTACATAGTCCAAATGCCCGTTAGTTAACCCAGATAATCCATGTGCCCGCTAGGTAACCAAGATAGTCCAACAGCCCGCTAGGTAACCTACATACTCTAAAATCCCGTTAGTTAACCTAGATAGTTCAAGTGCCAGCTAGGTAACCTAGATAGTCCATGTGCCGCTAGGTAACCTACAAAGTCAAAGTGCCCCCTAGGTTATCTATATTGTCCAAATGCCCGCTAGGGTATCTACATAGTCCAATGGCCCACTAGTTAACGTAGATAGTCCAAGTGCCGCTAGTTATTCTACATAGTTCAAGGGCCCACTAGTTAACCTACATAGTCCAAGTACCCGCTAAGAAACCTAGATAGTCCAAGTGCCCGTTACCTAACCTAGATAGTCCAAGTGCCCTCTAGTTAACCTAGATCGTCCAAGTGCCCGCTAAGAAACCTGGATAGTCCAAGTGCCCGTTACCTAACCTAGATAGTCCAATTGCCCGCTATGCAACATACATAGTCCAAGTGCCCGTTCGTTAACCTAGAATTCCAAGTGCCCGCTAGGTAACCTAGACTCTCCAAGTGCCCGCTAGGTTACCTACATAGTCCAAATGCCCGTTGGTAACCTAGATAGTGCAAGTGCCCGGTAGTTAACCTACATAGTCCACGTGCCCGCTAGGTAACCTAGATAGTCCAAGGGCCCGGTAGTTAACTTACATAGTTCAAGTGTCCGTAGGGAACATACAGAGTCCAAGTGCCCGCTAGGGAACCTACAGAGTCCAAGTGCCCGCTAGGTTATCTATATAGTCCAAATGCCCGCTAGGGTATCTACATAGTCCAAGGGCCCGCTAGTTAACCTAGATAGTCCAAGTGCCCTCTAGTTAACCGAGATCGTCCAAGTGCCCGCTAAGAAACCTAGATAGTCCAAGTGCCCGTTACCTAACCTAGATAGTCCAATTGCCCGCTATGCAACATACATAGTCCAAGTGCCCGTTCGTTAACCTAGAAGTCCAAGTGCCCGCTAGGTAACCTAGACTCTCCAAGTGCCCGCTAGGTTACTTACATAGTCCAAATGCCCGTTCGGTAACCTAGATAGTGCAAGTGCCCGTTAGTTAACCTACATAGTCCAAGTGCCCGCTAGGTAACCGAGATAGTCCAAGGGCCCGCTAGTTAACCTACATAGTCCAAGTGCCCGGTAGTTAACTTACATAGTTCAAGTGTCCGTAGGGAACATACAGAGTCCAAGTGCCCGTTAAAGAACCTACATAGTCTAAGTGCCCGCTAGTTAATCTACATAGTTCAAGGGCCCGCTAGTTAACCTACACAATCCAAGTTCCTGCTAGTTAACCTAGATCGTCCAAGTGTCCGCTAATTAACCTACATAGTACAAGTGCCCGCTAGGGATCCTAGACAGTCTAAGTGCCCGCTCTGGAACCTACATAGTCCAAGTGACTGCTAGTGAACCTACATAGTCCAAGTGTCCGCTCTGGAACATACATAGTCCAAGTGCCCGCTAGGGAATCTACATAGTCCAAGGGCCCGCTAGTTAACGTAGATAGTCCAAGTGCCGCTAGTTAATCTACATAGTCCAAGGGCGCGCTAGTTAACCTACATAGTCCAAGTACCCGCTAGTTAACCTAGATCGTCCAAGTGCCCACTAGGTAACCTACATAGTCCAAGGGCCCGCTAGTTAACGTAGATAGTCCAAGTGCCGCTAGTTAATCTACATAGTCCAAGTGCCCGCTAGGTAACCGAGATAGTCCAAGGGCCCGCTTGTTAACCTACATAGTCCAAGTGCCCGGTAGTTAACTTACATAGTTCAAGTGTCCGTAGGGAACATACAGAGTCCAAGTGCCCGTTATGGAACCTACTTAGTCTAAGTGCCCGCTAGTTAATCTACATAGTTCAAGGGCCCGCTAGTTAACCTACACAATCCAAGTACCCGCTAGTTAACCTAGATCGTCCAAGTGTCCGCTAATTAACCTACATAGTACAAGTGCCCGCTAGGGATCCTAGATAGTCTAAGTGCCCGCTCTGGAACCTACATAGTCCAAGTGACTGCTAGTGAACCTACATAGTCAAAGTGCCCGCTCTGGAACATACATAGTCCAAGTGCCCGCTAGTTAACGTAGATAGTCCAAGTGCCGCTAGTTAAAGTACATAATCCAAGGGCGCGCTAGTTAACCTACATAGTCCAAGTACCCGCTAGTTAACCTAGATTGTCCAAGTGCCCACTAGGTAACCTACATAGTCCAAGGGCCCGCTAGTTAACGTAGATAGTCCAAGTGCCGCTAGTTAATCTACATAGTCCAAGGGCCCGCTAGTTAACCTACATAGTCCAAGTACCCGCTAGTTAACCTACATCGTCCAAGTGCCCACTAGGTAACCTACATAGTCCAAGGGCCCGCTAGTTAACCTACATAGTCCAAGGGCCCGCTAGTTAACCTACATCGTCCAAGGGCCCGCAAGTTAACCTAGATAGTCTAAGTGCCTGCTAGTTAACTTACATAGTCCAGGTGCCCGCTAGGTAACCTAGACATTTCAAGTGATCACTAGGTTACCTACATAGTCCACGTGCCCGTTCGTTAACCTACATAGTCCAAGTGCCCACTAGGTAACCAATATAGTCCAAATGCCCGCTAGGGGCCCTAATAGTCCATATGCCCGCTAGTTAACCTAGATAGTCCAAGTGCTCGCTAGTTAACCTAGATAGACCAAGTGCCCGCTAGGGAACCTATCTAGTCCAAGTACCCGCTAGGAAACGTACATAGTCCAAGTGCCCGCTAGGTAACGTACATAGTCCAAGTGCCCGCTAGGTAACCTAGATAGTCCAAGTGCCCACTAGTTAACCTACATAGTCCAAGTTCCCCCTCAGTAACCTAGATAGTCCATGGGCCCGGTAGGTAACCTACTAGTCCTAGTGTCCCCTAGTTAACCTACATTCTCCAAGTGCCCGATAGGGAACCTACATAGTCAAAGTGCCCGCTAGGTAACCTACATAGTCCAAATTCCCGCTATTTAACCTACATAGTCCAATTGCCCGCTAGGGAACCTACATAGTCCAAGTGTCCATTAGGTAACCTAGATAGTCCAAATGCCCGCTAGGGAATGCACATAGTCCAAGTGCCCACTAGGGAACTTACATAGTCCAAATGCCTGTTAGTTAACCTAGATAGTCCCAGTGCCCGCTAGGTAACCTAGATAGTCCAACTGCCCGGTAGGTAACCTATATATTCCAAGTAACCGCTAGGTAACGTAGATAGTTCAAGTGCCAGCTAGGTAACCTAGATAGTCCAAGTGCCCGCTAGGTAACCTACAAAGTCTAAGTGCCCGCTAGGTAATCTATATAGTCCAAATGACCGCTAGGCAGCCTACATAGTCCAAATGCCCGCTAGGTAACCTAGATAGTCTAAGGGCCCGCTAGGTAACCTACATAGTCCTAATGCCCCCTAGTTAACCTACATTTTCCAAGTGCCCGATAGGGAACCTACATAGTCCAAGTGCCCGCTAGGTAACCTACATAGTCCAAATGCCCTCTAGTTATTCTACATAGTCCAAGTGCCCGATAGGGAACCTACATAATCCAAGTGCCCGCTAGGGAACGTACATAGTCCAAGTGCCCGTTAGGTAACCTAGAATGTCCAAATGCCCGCCAGGAAACCCACATAGTCCAAGTGCCCGCTAGGGAACTTACATAGTCCAAGGCCCCGCTAGGGAACTACACAGTCGAAGTGCCCGTTAGTTAACCTAGATAGTCCAAGTGCCCGCTAGGTAACCAAGATAGTCCAACAGCCCGCTAGGTAACCTACATACTCCAAGAACTCGTTAGTTAACCTAGATAGTTTAAGTGCTAGCTAGGTAACCTAGATAGTCCATGTGCCGCTAGGTAACCTAGAAAGTCAAAGTTCCCGCTAGGTTATCTATATAGTCCAAATGCCCGCTAGGGTATCTACATAGTCCAAGGGCCCGCTAGTTAACGTAGATAGTCCAAGTGCCGCTAGTTATTCTACATAGTTCAAGGGCCAACTAGTTAACCTACATAGTCCTAGTACGCTCTAAGAAACCTAGATAGTCCAAGTGCCCGTTACCTAACCTAGATAGTCCAAGTGCCCTCTAGTTAACCTAGATCGTCCAAGTGCCCGCTAAGAAACCAGGATAGTCCAAGTGCCCGTTACCTAACCTAGATCGTCCAATTGCCCGCTATCCAACATACATACTCCAAGTGCCCGTTCGTTAACCTAGAATTCCAAGTGCCCCCTAGGTAACCTAGACTCTCCAAGTGCCAGCTAGGTTACCTACATAGTCCAAATGCCCGTTGGTAAACTATATAGTGCAAGTGCCCGGTAGTTAACCTACATAGTCCAAGTGCCCGCTAGGTAACCTAGGTACTCCAAGGTCCCGCTAGTTAACCTACATAGTCCAAGTGCCCGGTAGTTAACTTACATAGTTCAAGTGTCCGTAGGGAACATACAGAGTCCAAGTGCCCGCTAGGGAAGCTACATAGTCCAAGTGCCGGCTAGTTAATCTACATAGTTCAAGGGCCCGCTAGTTAACCTACATAATCAAAGTACCCGCTAGTTAACCTAGATCGTCCAAGTGTCCGCTAATTAATCTACATAGTACAAGTGCCCGCTAGGGAACCTAGATAATCTAAGTGCCCGCTCTGGAACCTACATAGTCCAAGTGACTGCTAGGGAACCTACATAGTCCAAGTGCCCTCTCTGGAACATACATAGTCCAAGTGCCCGCTAGGGAATCTACATAGTCCAAGGGCCCGCTAGTTAACATAGATAGTCCAAGTGCCGAGAGTTAATCTACATAGTACAAGGGCCCGCTAGTTAACCTACATAGTCCAAGTACCCGCTAGTTAACCTAGATCGTCCAAGTGCCCACTAGGTAACATACATAGTCCAACGGCCCGCTAGTTAACCTACATAATCCAAGGGCCCGCTAGTTAACCTACATCGTCCAAGGGCCCGCTAGTTAACCTAGGTAGTCCAAGTGCCCACTAGTTAACCTACATAGTCCAAGTGCCCGCTAGGTAACCTAGACATTTCAAGTGACCACTAGGTTACGTACATAGTCCAAGTGCCCGTTCGTTAACCTACATAGTCCAAGTGCCCGCTAGGTAACCAATATAGTCCAAATGCCCGCTAGGGGCCCTAATAGTCCATATGCCCGCTAGTTAACCTAGATAGTCCAAGTGCTCGCTAGTTAACGTAGATAGACCAAGTGCCCGCTAGGGAACCTATCTAGTCCAAGTACCCGCTAGGAAACGTACACAGTCCAAGTGCCCGCTAGGTAACGTACATAGTCCAAGTGCCCGCTAGGTAACGTAGATAGTCCAAGTGCCGCTAGTTATTCTACATAGTTCAAGGGCCCACTAGTTAACCTACATAGTCCAAGAACCCGCTAAGAAACCTAGATAGTCCAAGCGCACACTAGTTAACCTAGATAGTCCAAGTGCCCTCTAGTTAACCTAGATCGTACAAGTGCCTGCTCAGAAACTTAGATAGTCCAATTGCCCGTTACCTAACCTAGATAGTCCAATTGCCCCCTATGCAACATACATAGTCCAAGTGCCCGCTAGGTAACCTAGACTCTCCAAGTGCCCGCTAGGTTACCTACATAGTCCAAATGCCCGTTCGGTAACCTAGATAATGCAAGTGCCTGGTAGTTAACCTACATAGTCCAAGTGCCCGCTAGGTAACCTAGATAGTCCAAGGGCCCGCTAGTTAACCTACATAGTCCAAGTGCCCGGTAGTTAACTTACATAGTTCAAGTGTCCGTAGGGAACATACAGAGTCCAAGTGGCCGCTAGGGAACCTACATAGTCCATGTGCCCGCAAGTTAATCTACATAGTTCAAGGGCCCGCTAGTTAACCTACATAATCCAAGTACCCGCTAGTTAACCTAGATCGTCCAAGTGTCCGCTAATTAACCTACATAGTACAAGTGCCCGCTAGGGAACCTAGATAATCTAAGTGGCCGCTCTGGATCCTACATAGTCCAAGTGACTGCTAGGGAACCTACATAGTCCAAGTGCCCTCTCTGGAACATACATAGTCCAAGTACCCGCTAGGGAATCTACATAGTCCAAGGGCCCGCTAGTTAACGTAGATAGTCCAAGTGCCGCTAGATAATCTACATAGTCCAAGGGCCCGCTAGTTAACCAAGATCGTCCAAGAGCCCACTAGGTAAACTACATAGTCCAAGGGCCCGCTAGTTAACCTACATAGTCCAAGGGCCCGCTAGTTAACCTACATCGTCCAAGGGCCCGCTAGTTAACCTAGATAGTCCAAGCGCCCACGAGTTAACCTACATAGTCCAAGTGCCCGCTAGGTAACCAATATAGTCCAAATGCCCGCTAGGGGCTCTAATAGTCCATATGCCCGCTAGTTAACCTAGATAGACCAAGTGCCCGCTAGGGAACCTATCTAGTCCAAGTACCCGCTAGGAAACGTACATAGTCCAAGTGCCCGCTAGGTAACGTACATAGTCCAAGTGCCCGCTAGGTAACGTAGATAGTCCAAGTGCCCACTAGTTAACCTACAAAGTCCAAGTTCCCCCTAGGTAACCTAGATAGTCCAAGGCTCCGCTAGGTAACCTACATAGTCCTAGTGCCCCCTAGTTAACCTACATTCTCCAAGTGCCCGATTGGGAACCTACATAGTGCCCCCTAGTTAACCTACATTCTCCAATTGCCCGATAGGGAACCTACATAGTCCAAGTGCCCGCTAGGTAACCTACATAGTCCAAATGCCCTCTAGTTAATCTACATAGTCCAAGTGCCCGATAGGGAACATACATAATCCAAGTGCCCGCTAGGGATCCTACATAGTCCATGTGCCCGTTAGGTAACCTTGATAGTCCAAATGCCCGCTAGGAAACCCACATACTCCAAGTGCCCGCTAGAAAACTTTCATAGTCTAAGTGCCCGTTAGTTAACCTAGATAGTCAAATTGCCTGCTAGGTAACCTAGATAGTCCAAATGCCCGCTAGGGAAGCTACATAGTCCAAGTGCCCGCTAGTTAACCTAGATATTCCAAGTGCCTGCTAGTAAACCTACATAATCCATGGGCCCACTAGTTAACCTACTAGTGCAAGGGCCCGCTAGTTAACCTACATCGTCCAAGGGCCCGCTAGTTAACCTAGATAGTCCAAGTGCCCGCTATTTAACCTACATAGTCTAAGTGCACGCTAGGTAACCTAGACATTTCAAGTGACCACTAGGTTACCTACATAGTCCAAGTTCCCGTTCGTTAACCTACATAGTCCAAGTGCCCGCTAGGTAACCAATATAATACAAATGCCCGCTAGGGGCCCTAATATTCCAAATGCCCGCTAGTTAACCTAGATAGTCCAAGTGCCCGCTATTTAACCTACATAGTCTAAGTGCACGCTAGGTAACCTAGACAGTTCAAGTGACCACTAGGTTACCTACATAGTCCAAGTGCCTGTTCGTTAACTTACATAGTCCAAGTGCCCGCTAGGTAACCAATATAGTCCAAATGCCCTCTAGGGACCCTAATATTCCAAATGCCCGTTAGTTAACCTAGATAGTCCAAGTGCTCGCTAGTTAACCTAGATAGACCAAGTGCCCGCTAGGGAACCTATCTAGTCCAAGTACCCGCTAGGGAACGTACATAGTCCAAGTGCCCGCTAGGTAACGTAGATAGTCCAAGTGCCCGATAGGGAACCTACATAGTCCAAGTGCCTGCTAGGTAACCTACATAGTCCAAATGCCCTCTAGTTAACCTACATAGTACAAGTGCCCGATAGGGAACCTACATAATCCAAGGGCCCGCTAGGTAACCTACATTGTCCTAGTGCCCCCTAGTTAACCTACATTCTCCAAATGCCTGATAGGGAACCTACATAGAACAAGTGCCCGCTAGGTAACCTACAAAGTCTAAGTTCCCGCTAGGTAATCTATATAGTCCAAATGACCGCTAGGGAGCCTACATAGTCCAAATGCTCGCTAGGTAACCTAGATAGTCTAAGGGCCCTCTAGGTAACCTACATAGTCCTAGTGCCCCCTAGTTAACCTACATTTTCCAAAGCCCGATAGGGAACCTACATAGTCCAAGTACCTGCTAGGTAACCTACATAGTCCAAATGCCCTCTAGTTAACCTACATAGTACAAGTGCCCGATAGGGAACCTACATAATCCAAGTGCTCGCTAGGGAACCTACATAGTCCAAGTGCCCGTTAGGTAACCTAGATAGTCCAAATGCCCGCCAGGAAACCCACATAGTCCAAGTGCCCGCTAGGGAACTTACATAGTCCAAGGGCCCGCTAGGGAATCTACACAGTCCAAGTGCCCGTTAGTTAACCTAGATAGTCCAAGTGCCCGCTTGGTAACCTATATATTCCAACAGCCCCCTAGGTAACCTACATACTCTAAGAACCCGCTATAATGTAGATACTTCAAGTGCCAGCTAGGTAACCTAGATAATCCATGTGCCGCTAGGTAACCTACAAAGTCAAAGTGCCCGCTAGGTTATCTATATAGTCCAAATGCCAGCTAGGGTATCTACATAGTCTAAGGGCCCAATAGTTAACATAGATAGTCCAAGTGCCGCTAGTTAATCTACATAGTCCAAGGGCCCGCTAGTTAACCTACATAGGCCAAGTACCCGCTAAGAAACCTAGATAGTCCAAGTGCACGCTAGTTAACCTAGATAGTCCAAGTGCCCTCTAGTTAACCTAGATCGTACAAGTGCCTGCTCAGAAACCTAGATAGTCCAAGTGCCCGTTACCTAACCTAGATAGTCCAATTGCCCCCTATGCAACATACATAGTCCAAGTGCCCGCTAGGTAACCTAGACTCTCCAAGTGCCCGCTAGGTTACCTACATAGTCCAAGTGCCCGTTCGGTAACATAGATAATGCAAGTGCGCGGTAGTTAACCTACATAGTCCAAGTGCCCGCTAGGTAACCGAGATAGTCCAAGGGCCCGCTAGTTAACCTACATAGTCCAAGTGCCCGGTAGTTAACTTACATAGTTCAAGTGTCCGTAGGGAACATACAGAGTCCAAGTGCCCGCTAGGGAACCTACATTGTCCAAGTGACCGCTAGTTAAACTACATAGTTCATGGGCCCGCTAGTTAACCTACATAATCCAAGTACCCGCTAGTTAACCTAGATCGTCCAAGTGTCCGCTAATTAACCTACATAGTACAAGTGCCCGCTAGGGAACCTAGATAATCTAAGTGCCCCCTCTGGATCCTACATTGTCCAAGTGACTGCTAGGGAACCTACATAGTCCACGTGCCCTCTCTGGAACATATATAGTCCAAGTGCCCGCTAGGGAATCTACATAGTCCAAGGGCCCGCTAGTTAACGTAGATAGTCCAAGTGCCGCTAGTTAATCTACATAGTCCAAGGGCCCGCTAGTTAACGTAGATAGTCCAAGTGCCGCTAGTTAATCTACATAGTCCAAGGGCCCGCTAGTTAACCTACATAGTCCAAGTACCGGCTGGTTATCCTAGATTGTCCAAGTGCCCACTAGGTAACCTACATAGTCCAAGGGCCCGCTAGTTAACCTACATAGTCCAAGGGCCCTCTAGTTAATCTACATCGTCCAAGGGCCCGCTAGTTAACCTAGATAGTCCAAGTGCCCACTAGTTAACCTACATAGTCCAAGTGCCCGCTAGGTAACCTAGACATTTCAAGTGACCACTAGGTTACCTACATAGTCCAAGTGCCCCTTCGTTAACCTACTTAGTCCAAGTGCCCGCTAGGTAACCAATATAGTCCAAATGCCCGCTAGGGGCTCTAATAGTCCATATACCCGCTAGTTAACCTAGATAATCAAAGTGCTCGCTATTAACCTAGATAGACCAAGTGCCCGCTAGGGAACCTATCTAGTCCAAGTACCCGCTAGGAAACGTACATAGTCCAAGTGCCCGCTAGGTAACGTACATAGTCCAAGTGCCCACTAGTTAACCTACATAGTCCAGGTTCCCCCTAGGTAACCTAGATAGTCCAAGGCTCCGCTGGGTAACCTACATAGTCCTAGTGCCCCCTAGTTAACCTACATTCTCCAAGTGCCCGATTGGGAACCTACATAGTGCCCCCTAGTTAACCTACATTCTCCAATTGCCCGATAGGGAAGCTACATAGTCCAAGTGCCTGCTAGGTAACCTACATAGTCCATGTGCCCGTTAGGTAACCTAGATAGTCCAAATGCCCGCCAGGAAACCCACATAGTCCAAGTGCCCGCTAGAAAACTTACATAGTCCAAGGGCCCGCTAAGGAATCTACACAGTCCAAGTGCCCGTTAGTTAACCTAGATAGTCCAAGTGCCCGCTTGGTAACCTAGATATTCCAACAGCCCCCTAGGTAACCTACATACTCTAAGAACCCACTATAACGTAGATAGTTCAAGTGCCAGCTAGGTAACCTAGATAATCCATGTGCCGCTAGGTAACCTACAAAGTCAAAGTGCCCGCTAGGTTATCTATATGGTCCAAATGCCAGCTAGGGTATCTACATAGTCTAAGGGCCCAATAGTTAACATAGATAGTCCAAGTGCCGCTAGTTAATCTACATAGTCCAAGGGCCCGCTAATTAACCTACATAGTCCAAGTACCCGCTAAGAAACCTAGATAGTCCCAGTGCACGCTAGTTAACCTAGATAGTCCAAGTGCCCTCTAGTTAACCTAGATCGTCCAAGTGCCCGCTTAGAAACCTAGATAGTCCAAGTGCCCTCTAGTTAACCTAGATCGTCCAAGTGCCCGCTTAGAAACCTAGATAGTCCAAGTGCCCGTTACCTAACCTAGATAGTCCAATTGCCCGCTATGCAACATACATAGTCCCAGTGCCCGTTCGTTAACCTAGATAGTCCAAGTGCCCGCTTGGTAACCTAGATATTCCAACAGCCCCCTAGGTAACCTACATACTCTAAGAACCCACTATAACGTAGATAGTTCAAGTGCCAGCTAGGTAACCTAGATAATCCATGTGCCGCTAGGTAACCTACAAAGTCAAAGTGCCCGCTAGGTTATCTATATGGTCCAAATGCCAGCTAGGGTATCTACATAGTCTAAGGGCCCAATAGTTAACATAGATAGTCCAAGTGCCGCTAGTTAATCTACATAGTCCAAGGGCCCGCTAATTAACCTACATAGTCCAAGTACCCGCTAAGAAACCTAGATAGTCCAAGTGCACGCTAGTTAACCTAGATAGTCCAAGTGCCCTCTAGTTAACCTAGATCGTCCAAGTGCCCGCTTAGAAACCTAGATAGTCCAAGTGCCCGTTACCTAACCTAGATAGTCCAATTGCCCGCTATGCAACATACATAGTCCCAGTGCCCGTTCGTTAACCTAGAAGTCCAAGTGCCCGCTTAGGTAACCTAGACTCTCCAAGTGCCCGCTAGGTTACCTACATATTCCAAATGCCCGTTCGGTAACCTAGATAGTGCAAGGGCCCGCTAGTTAACCTACATAGTCCAAGTGCCCGGTAGTTAACTTACATAGTTCACATGTCCGTAGGGAACATACAGAGTCCAAGTGCCCGCTTGGGAACCTACATAGTCCAAGTGCCCGCTAGGTAATCTACATAGTTAGGGCCCGCTAGTTAACCTACATAATCCAAGTACCCGCTAGTAAACCTAGATCGTCCAAGTGTCCGCTAATTAACCTACATAGTACAAGTGCCCGCTAGGGAACCTAAATAATCTAAGTGCCCGCTCTGGAACCTACGTAGTCCAAGTGACTGCTAGGGAACCTACATAGTCCAAGGCCCTCTCTGGAACATACATAGTCCAAGTGCCCGCTAGGGAATCTACATAGTACAAGGGCCCACTAGTTAACATAGATAGTCCAAGTGCCGCTAGTTAATCTACATTGTCCAAGGGCCCGCTAGTTAACCTACCTAGTCCAAGTACCCGCTAGTTAACCTATATCGTCCAAGTGCCCACTAGGTAACCTACATAGCCCAAGGGCCAGCTAGTTAACCTACATAGTCCAAGGGCCCGCTAGTTAACCTACATCGTCCAAGGGCCCGCTAGTTAACCTAGATAGTCCAAGTGCCCACTAGTTAACCTACATAGTCCAAGTGCCCGCTAGGTAATCTAGACATTTCAAGTGACCACTAGGTTACCTACATAGTCCAAGTGCCCGTTCGTTAACCTACATAGTCCAAGTGCCCGCTAGGTAACCAATATAGTCCAAATGCCCGCTAGGGGCCCTAATAGTCCATATGCCCGCTAGTTAACCTAGATAGTCCAAGTGCTCGCTAGTTAACCTAGATAGACCAAGTGCCCGCTAGGGAACCTATCTAGTCCAAGTACCCGCTAGGAAACGTACATAGTCCAAGTGCCCGCTAGGTAACATACATAGTCCAAGTGCCCGCTAGGTAACGTAGATAGTCCAAGTGCCGCTAGTTATTCTACATAGTTCAAGGGCCCACTAGTTAACCTACATAGTCCAAGTACCCGCTAAGAAACCTAGATAGTCCAAGTGCACGCTAGTTAACCTAGATCGTACAAGTGCCTGCTCAGAAACTTAGATAGTCCAATTGCCCGTTACCTAACCTAGATAGTCCAATTGCCCCCTATACAACATACATAGTCCAAGTGCCCGCTAGGTAACCTAGACTCTCCAAGTGCCCGCTAGGTTACCTACATAGTCCAAATGCCCGTTCGGTAACCTAGATAATGCAAGTGCCCGGTAATTAACCTACATAGTCCAAGTGCCCGCTAGGTAACCTAGATAGTCCAAGGGCCCGCTAGTTAACCTACATAGTCCAAGTGCCCGGTAGTTAACTTACATATTTCAAGTGTCCGTAGGGAACATACAGAGTCCAAGTGGCCGCTAGGGAACCTATATAGTCCATGTGCCCGCAAGTTAATCTACATAGTTCAAGGGCCCGCTAGTTAACCTACATAATCCAAGTACCCGCTAGTTAACCTAGATCGTCCAAGTGTCCGCTAATTAACCTACATAGTACAAGTGCCCGCTAGGGAACCTAGATAATCTAAGTGACCGCTCCTGATCCTACATAGTCCAAGTGACTGCTAGGGAACCTACATAGTCCAAGTGCCCTCTCTGGAACATACATAGTCCAAGGGCCTGCTAGTTAACGTAGATAGTCCAAGTGCCGCTAGATAATCTACATAGTCCAAGGGCCCGCTAGTTAACCTAGATCGTCCAAGTGCCCACTAGGTAACCTACATAGTCCAAGGGCCCGCTAGTTAACCTACATAGTCCAAGGGCCCGCTAGTTAACCTAGATAGTCCAAGTGCCCACGAGTTAACCTACATAGTCCAATTGCCCGCAAGGTAACCAATATAGCCAAATGCCCGCTAGGGGCTCTAATAGTCCATATGCCCGCTAGTTAACTTATATAGACCAAGTGCCCGCTAGGTAACCTATCTAGTCCAAGTACACGCTAGGAAAAGTACATAGTCCAAGTGCCCGCTAGGTAACGTACATAGTCCAAGTGCCCGCTAGGTAACGTAGATAGTCCAAGTGCCCACTAGTTAACCTACAAAGTCCAAGTTCCCCCTAGGTAACCTAGATAGTCCAAGGCTCCGCTAGGTAACCTACATAGTCCTAGTGCCCCCTAGTTAACCTACATTCTCCAAGTGCCCGATTGGGAACCTACATAGTGCCCCCTAGTTAACCTACATTCTCCAATTGCCCGATAGGGAACCTACATAGTCCAAGTGCCCGCTAGGTAACCTACATTGTCCAAATGCCCTCTAGTTAATCTACATAGTCCAAGTGCCCGATAGGGAACATACATAATCCAAGTGCCCGCTAGGGATCCTAC
This sequence comes from Tenrec ecaudatus, assembly GCF_050624435.1. Taxonomy (NCBI): domain Eukaryota; kingdom Metazoa; phylum Chordata; class Mammalia; order Afrosoricida; family Tenrecidae; genus Tenrec; species Tenrec ecaudatus. The sequence goes on from NW_027457652.1 coordinate 2,720,529, forward strand.
ATAGTCCATGTGCCCGTTAGGTAACCTAGATAGTCCAAATGCCCGCCAGGAAACCCACATACTCCAAGTGCCCGCTAGAAAACTTTCATAGTCCAAGTGCCCACTAGGCAACCTACATAGTCCAAGTGCCCGTTAGTTAACCTAGATAGTCAAATTGCCTGCTAGGTAACCTAGATAGTCCAAATGCCCGCTAGGGAAACTACATAGTCCAAGTGCCCGCTAGTTAACCTAGATAGTCAAAGTGCCTGCTAGTAAACCTACATAATCCATGGGCCCACTAGTTAACCTACATGGTCCAAGGGCCCGCTAGTTAACCTGGATAGTCCAAGTGCCCGCTATTTAACCTACATAGTCTAAGTGCACGCTAAGTAACCTAGACAGTTCAAGTGACCACTAGGTTACCTACATAGTCCACGTGCCCATTCGTTAACCTACATAGTCCAAGTGCCCGCTAGGTAACCAATATAATACAAATGCCCGCTAGGGGCCCTAATATTCCAAATGCCCGCTAGTTAACCTAGATAGTCCAAGTGCCCGCTATTTAACCTACATAGTCTAAGTGCACGCTAGGTAACCTAGACAGTTCAAGTGACCACTAGGTTACCTACATAGTCCAAGTGCCTGTTCGTTAACTTACATAGTCCAAGTGCCCGCTAGGTAACCAATATAGTCCAAATGCCCGCTAGGGACCCTAATATTCCAAATGCCCGTTAGTTAACCTAGATAGTCCAAGTGCTCGCTAGTTAACCTAGATAGTCCAAGTGCCCGCTAGTTAACCTAGATAGACCAAGTGCCCGCTAGGGAACCTATCTAGTCCAAGTACCCGCTAGGGAACGTACATAGTCCAAGTGCCCGCTAGGTAACGTAGATAGTCCAAGTGCCCGATAGGGAACCTACATAGTCCAAGTGCCTGCTAGGTAACCTACATAGTCCAAATGCCCTCTAGTTAACCTACATAGTACAAGTGCCCGATAGGGAACCTACATAATCCAAGGGCCCGATAGGTAACCTACATTGTCCTAGTGCCCCCTAGTTAACCTACATTCTCCAAGTGCCTGATAGGGAACCTACATAGAACAAGTGCCCGCTAGGTAACCTACAAAATCTAAGTTCCCGCTAGGTAATCTATATAGTCCAAATGACCGCTAGGGAGCCTACATAGTCCAAATGCTCGCTAGGTAACCTAGATAGTCTAAGGGCCCTCTAGGTAACCTACATAGTCCTAGTGCCCCCTAGTTAACCTACATTTTCCAAAGCCCGATAGGGAACCTACATAGTCCAAGTGCCTGCTAGGTAACCTACATAGTCAAATGCCCTCTAGTTAACCTACATAGTACAAGTGCCCGATAGGGAACCTACATAATCCAAGTGCTCGCTAGGGAACCTACATAGTCCAAGTGCCCGTTAGGTAACCTAGATAGTCCAAATGCCCGCCAGGAAACCCACATAGTCCAAGTGCCCGCTAGGGAACTTACATAGTCCAAGGGCCCGCTAGGGAATCTACACAGTCCAAGTGCCCGTTAGTTAACCTAGATAGTCCAAGTGCCCGCTTGGTAACCTAGATATTCCAACAGCCCCCTAGGTAACCTACATACTCTAAGAACCCGCTATAACGTAGATACTTCAAGTGCCAGCTAGGTAACCTAGATAATCCATGTGCCGCTAGGTAACCTACAAAGTCAAAGTGCCCGCTAGGTTATCTATATAGTCCAAATGCCAGCTAGGGTATCTACATAGTTTAAGGGCCCAATAGTTAACATAGATAGTCCAAGTGCCGCTAGTTAATCTACATAGTCCAAGGGCCCGCTATTTAACCTAAATAGTCCAAGTACCCGCTAAGAAACCTAGATAGTCCAAGTGCACGCTAGTTAACCTAGAGAGTCCAAGTGCCCTCTAGTTAACCTAGATCGTCCAAGTGCCCGCTAAGAAACCTAGATAGTCCAAGTGCCCGTTACCTAACCTAGATAGTCCAATTGCCCGCTATGCAACATACATACTCCCAGTGCCCGTTCGTTAACCTAGAAGTCCAAGTGCCCGCTAGGTAACCTAGACTCTCTAAGTGCCCGCTAGGTTACCTACATATTCGAAATGCCCGTTCGGTAACCTAGATAGTGCAAGGGCCCGGTAGTTAACCTACATAGTCCAAGAGCCCGCAAAGAAACCTAGATAGACCAAGGGCCCGCTAGTTAACCTACATAGTCCAAGTGTCCGGTAGTTAACTTACATAGTTCAAGTGTCCGTAGGGAAAATAGAGAGTCCAAGTGCCCGCTAGGGAACCTACATAGTCCAAGTGCCTGCTAGGTAACCTACATAGTGCAAGTGTCCGCTAGTTAACCAACATATTCCAAGTGCCCGCTAGTTAACATAGATAGTCCAAGTGGCCGCTAGGGAACTTACATAGTCCAAGTGCCCGCTAGGTAACCTAGATACTGCAATTGCCCGCTAGTTAACCTAGATAGTTCAAGTACCCGCTAGGTCACCTAGATCGTCCAAGGGCCCCTTAGTCAGCCTACAAATTCCAAGTGCCCGCTAGGTAACCTAGATAGTCCAAGTGCCCGTTCGGTAACCTAGATAGTCCAATGACCTTTAGGGAACCTAGATAGTCCAAGGGCCCACTAGTAAACCTACATAGTCCATGGGCCCGCTAGTTAACCTTCATAGTGCAAGTGTCCGCTACTTAACCTACATATTCCAAGTGCCCGCTTGTTAACCTACATAATCTAAGTGCCCGTTGCCTAACCTAGATAGTCCAAGGGCTCGCTAGTAGACCTACATAGTCCAAGAGCCCGCTAGTTAACCTAGATAGTCCAAGTGACTTCTAGGTAACCTACATAGTGCAATTGTCCGCTAGTTAACCTACAAATTCCAAGTGCCCGCTAGTTAACATAGATAGTCTAAGTGCCAGCTAGGGAACGTACATAGTCCAAGTGCCCGCTAGGTAACCTAGATAGTTCAAATACCCGATCGGTAACCTAGATCGTCAAAGGGCCCCCTAGTTAGCCTACATAGTCCAAGTGCCTGCTAGGTAACCTAGATAGTCCAAGTGCCCTTTAGGGAACCTAGATATTCCAAGGGCCGGCTAGTAAACCTACATAGTCCATGGGCCCACTAGTTAACCTTCATAATCTAAGTGCCCGTTGGCTAACATAGATAGTCCAAGGGCCCGCTAGTTGACCTACATAGTCCAAGTGCCAGCTAGGTAACCTAGATAGTACAAGTGCCCGCTAGGGAACCTAGATAATCCAAGTGCCTGTTAGCTAACCTAGATAGTCCAAGTGGCGGCTAGGTAACCTACATAGTCCAAGTGCCAGTTCGTTAACCTAGATAAGCCAAGTGCCCACTAGGTAACCTAGACAGTCCAAGTGCCCGCTAGTAAACCTACATAGTCCCAGTGCCCGATAGGGAACTACATAATCCAAGTGCCCGCTAGGCAACCTACATAGTCCAAGAACCCGTTAGTTAACCTAGATAGTCAAATTGCCTGCTAGGTAACCTAGATAGTCCAAGTGCCCGTTAGGTAACCTACATAGTCCAAGTGCCCGCTAGGTAACCTAAATAGTCCAAATGCCCGCTAGGGAAAATACATAGTCCAAGTGCGCGCTAGTTAACCTAGATAGTCCAAGTGCCTGCTAGTAAACCTACATAATCCATGGGCCCGCTAGTTAACCTACATAGTGCAAAGGCCCGCTAGTTAACCTAGATTGTCCAAGTGCCCGTTAGTTAACCTACATAGTCTAAGTGCCCGCTAGGTAACCTAGATAGTCCAAGTGCCCGTTCGGTAACCTAGATAGTCCATGTGCCCTTTAGGGAACCTAGATAGTCTAAGGGCCCCCTGGTAAACCTACATAGTCCATGGGCCCGCTAGTTAACCTTCATAGTGCAAGTGTCCGCTACTTAACCTACATATTCCAAGTGCCCGCTAGTTAACCTACATAATCTAAGTGCCCGTTGGCTAACCTAGATAGTCCAAGGGCCCGCTAGTTGACCTACATAGTCCAAGTAACCGCTAGTTAACCTAGATAGTCCAAGTGACTGCTAGGTAACCTACATATTCCAAGTGCCCGCTAGTTAACATAGATAGTCCAAGTGCCCGCTAGGGAATGTACATAGTCCAAGGGCCCGCTAGGTAACCTAGATACTGCAAGTGCCCACTAGTTAACCTAGATAGTTCAAGTACCCGCTAGGTAACCTAGATCGTCAAAGGGCCCCTAGTTAGCCTACATAGTCCAAGTGCCCGCTAGGTAACCAAGATACTCCAAGTGCCCTTTAGGGAACCTAGATAGTCATGGGCCGGCTAGTAAACCTACATAGTCCATGGGCCCGCTAGTTAACCTTCATAGTGCAAGTGTCCGCTACTTAACCTACATATTCCAAGTTCCCGCTAGTTAACCTACATAATCTAAGTGCCCGTAGGCTAACCTAGATAGTGCAAGGGCCCGCTAGTTGACCTACATATTCCAAGTGCCAGCTAGGTAACCTAGATAGTACAAGTGCCCGCTAGGGAACCTAGATAATCCAAGTGCCTGTTAGCTAACCTAGATAGTCCAAGTGTGGGCTAGGTAACCTACATAGTACACGTTCTCGTTCGTTAAACTAGATAAGCCAAGTGCCCACTAGGTAACCTAAACAGTCCAAGTGCCCGCTAGTTAACCTACATAGTCCAAGTGCTCGATAGGGGACAACATAATCCAACTGCCCGCTAGGCAACCTACATAGTCCAAGAACCCGTTAGTTAACCTTGATAGTCAAATTGCCTGCTAGGTAACCTAGATAGTCCAAGTGCCCGCTAGGTAACCTACATAGTCCAAGTGCCCGCTAGGTAACCTAAATAGTCCAAATGCCCGCTAGGGAAACTACATAGTCCAAGTGCGCGCTAGTTAACCTAGATAGTACAAGTGCCTGCTAGTAAACCTACATAATCCATGGGCCCGCTAGTTAACCTACATAGTCTAAGTGCCTGCTAGGTAACCTAGACAGTTCAAGTGACCACTAGGTTACCTACATAGTCCAAGTGCCTGTTCGTTAACTTACATAGTCCAAGTGCCTGCTAGGTAACCAATATAGTCCAAATGCCCGCTAGGGGCCCTAATATTCCAAATGCCCGTTAGTTAACCTAGATAGTCCAAGTGCTCGCTAGTTAACCTAGATAGTCCAAGTGCCCGCTAGTTAACCTAGATAGACCAAGTGCCCGCTAGGGAACCTATCTAGTCCAAGTACCCGCTAGGAAACGTACATAGTCCAAGTGCCCGCTAGGTAACGTAGATAGTCCAAGTGCCCGCTAGTGAACGTACATAGTCCAAGTGCCCGCTAGGTAACCTAGATAGTCCAAATGCCCGCTTGTTAACCTACATATTCCAAGTGCTTGCTAGGTAACCTAGATAGTCCAAGTGCCCACTAGTTAACCTACATAGTCCAGGTTCCCACTAGGTAACCTATATAGTCCAAGGGCCCGCTAGGTAACCTACATTGTCCTAGTGCCCCCTAGTTAACCTACATTCTCCAAGTGCCCGATAGGGAACCTACATAGAACAAGTGCCCGCTAGGTAACCTACATAGCCCACATGCCCGCTAGTTAACCTACAGAGTCCAAGTGCCCGATAGGTAACCTACATAATCCAATTGCCCGCTAGGGAACCTACATAGTCCAAGTGCCCGTTAGGTAACCTAGATAGTCCAAATGCCCGCTAGGGAACCCACATAGTTCAAGGGCCCGCTAGGGAACCTAGATAGTCCAAGTGCCCGTTAGTTAACCTAGATAATCCCAGTGCCCACTAGGTAACCTAGATAGTCCAACAGTCCGGTAGGTAACCTACATACTCCAAGTACCTCTAGGTAACGTAGATAGTTCAAGCGACAGCTAGGTAACCTAGATAGTCCATGTGCCGCTAGGTAACCTACAAAGTCAAAGTGCCCGCTAGGTTATCTATATAGTCCAAATGCCCGCTAGGGTATCTACATAGTCTAAGGGCCCACTAGTTAACATAGATAGTGCAAGTGCCGCTAGTTAATCTACATAGAACAAGGGCCCGCTAGTTAACCTACATTGTCCAAGTACCCCCTAAGAAACCTAGATAGTCCAAGTGCACGCTAGTTAACCTAGAGAGTCCAAGTGCCCTCTAGTTAACCTAGATCGTCCAAGTGCCCGCTAAGAAACCTAGATAGTCCAAGTGCCCGTTACCTAACCTAGATAGTCCAATTGCCCGTATGCAACATACATAGTCCAAGTGCCCGTTCGTTAACCTAGAAGTCCAAGTGCCCCCTAGGTAACCTAGACTCTCCAAGTGCCCGCTAGGTTACCTACATAGTCCAAATGACGGTTCGGTAACGTAGATAATGCAAGTGCCCGGTAGTTAACCTACATAGTCCAAGTGCCCGCTAGGTAACCTAGATAGTCCAAGGGCCCGCTAGTTAACCTACATAATCTAAGTGCCCGGTAGTTAACTTACATAGTTCAAGTGTCCTTAGGGAACATACAGAGTCCAAGTGCCCGCTAGGGAACCTACATAGTACAAGTGCCCGCTAGGGAACCTAGATAGTCTAAGTGCCCGCTCTGCAACCTACATAGTCCAAGGGACTGCTAGGGAACCTACATAGTCCAAGTGCCCGCTCTGGAACATACATAGTCCAAGTGCCCGCTAGGAAATCTACATAGTCCATGGGCCCACTAGTTAACGTAGATAGTCCAAGTGCCGCTAGTTAATCTACATAGTCCAAGGGCCCGCTAGTTGACCTACATATTCCAAGTGCCAGCTAGGTAACCTAGATAGTACAAGTGCCCGCTAGGGAACCTAGATAGTCCAAGTGCCTGTTAGCTAACCTAGATAGTCCAAGTGTGGGCTAGGTAACCTACATAGTACAAGTTCCCGTTCGTTAAACTAGATAAGCCAAGTGCCCACTAGGTAACCTAGACAGTCCAAGTGCCCGCTAGTTAACCTACATAGTCCAAGTGCCCGATAGGGGACTACATAATCCAAGTGCCCGCTAGGCAACCTATATAGTCCAAGAACCCGTTAGTTAACCTTGATAGTCAAATTGCCTGCTAGGTAACCTATATAGTCCAAGGGCCCGCTAGGTAACCTACATTGTCCTAGTGCCCCCTAGTTAACCTACATTCTCCAAGTGCCCGATAGGGAACCTACATAGAACAAGTGCCCGCTAGGTAACCTACATAGTCCAAATGCCCGCTAGTTTACCTACATAGTCCAAGTGCCCGATAGGTAACCTACATAATCCAAGTGCCCGCTAGGGAACCTACATAGTCCAAGTGCCCGTTAGGTAACCTAGATAGTCCAAATGCCCGCTAGGGAACCCACATAGTCCAAGTGCCCGCTGGGAAATTACATAGTCCAAGGGCCCGCTAGGGAACCTACATAGTCCAAGTGCCCGTTAGTTAACCTAGATAATCCCAGTGCCCACTAGGTAACTTATAGTCCAACAGCCCGGTAGGTAACCTACATACTCCAAGTACCCTCTAGGTAACGTAGATAGTTCAAGCGCCAGCTAGGTAACCTAGATAGTCCATGTGCCGCTAGGTAACCTACAAAGTCAAAGTGCCCGCTAGGTTATCTATATAGTCCAAATGCCCGCTAGGGTATCTACATAGTCTAAGGGCCCACTAGTTAACGTAGATAGTCCAAGTGCCGCTAGTTAATCTACATAGAACAAGGGCCCGCTAGTTAACCTACATAGTCCAAGTACCCGCTAAGAAACCTAGATAGTCCAAGTGCACGCTAGTTAACCTAGAGAGTCCAAGTGCCCTCTAGTTAACCTAGATCATCCAAGTGCCCGCTAAGAAACCTAGATAGTCCAAGTGCACGCTAGTTAACCTAGAGAGTCCAAGTGCCCTCAAGTTAACCTAGATCATCCAAGTGCCGCTAAGAAACCTAGATAGTCCAAGTGCCCGTTACCTAACCTAGATAGTCCAATTGCCCGTATGCAACATACATAGTCCAAGTAACCGTTCGTTAACCTAGAAGTCCAAGTGCCCCCTAGGTAACCTAGACTCTCCAAGTGCCCGCTAGTTTACCTACATAGTCCAAATGACGGTTCGGTAACGTAGATAATGCAAGTGCCCGGTAGTTAACCTACATAGTCCAAGTGCCCGCTAGGTAACCTAGATAGTCCAAGGGCCCGCTAGTTAACCTACATAGTCCATGTGCCCGGTAGTTAACTTACATAGTTCAAGTGTCCGTAGGGAACATACAGAGTCCAAGTGCCCGCTAGGGAACCTAGATAGTCCAAGTGCCCGCTAGGTAACCTACGAATTCTAAGTGCCTCCTAGGTAATCTATATAGTCCAAATGACCGCTAGGGAGCCTACATAGTCCAAATGCCCGCTAGTTAATCTACATAGTTCAAGGGCCCGCTAGTTAACCTACATAAACCAAGTACCCGCTAGTTAACCTAGATCGTCCAAGTGTCCGCTAATTAACCTACATAGTACAAGTGCCCGCTAGGGAACCTAGATAGTTTAAGTGCCCGCTCTGGAACCTACATAGTCCAAGGGACTGCTAGGGAACCTACATAGTCCAAGTGCCCGCTCTGGAACATACATAGTCCAAGTGCCCGCTAGGAAATCTACATAGTCCATGGACCCACTAGTTAACGTAGATAGTCCAAGTGCCGCTAGTTAATCTACATAGTCCAAGGGCCCGCTAGTTAACCTACATAGTCCAAGTACCCGCTAGTTAACCTAGATCGTCCAAGTGCCCACTAGGTAACCTACATAGTCCAAGGGCCAGCTAGTTAACCCACATCATCCAAGGACCCGCTAGTTATCCTACATCGTCCAAGGGCCCGCTAGTTAACCTAGATAGTCCAAGTGCCCGCTAGTTAACCTACATAGTCCAAGTGCCCGCTAGGTAACCTAGACATTTCAAGTGACCACTAGGTTACCTAGATAGTCCAAGTGCCCGTTCGTTAACCTACATAGTCCAAGTGCCCGCTGGGTAACCAATATAGTCCAAATGCCCGCTAGGGGCCCTAATAGTCCATATGCCCGCTAGTTAACCTAGATAGTCCAAGTGCTCGCTAGTTAACCTAGATAGACCAAGTGCCCGCTAGGGAACCTATCTAGTCCAAGTACCCGCTAGGAAACATACATAGTCCAAGTGCCCGCTAGGTAACGTACATAGTCCAAGTGCCCGCTAGGTAACGTAGATAGTCCAAGTGCCCGCTAGGGAACGTACATAGTCCAAGTTCCTGCTAGGTAACCTAGATAGTCCAAGTGCCCACTAGTTAACCTACATAGTCCAGGTTCCCCCTAGGTAACCTAGACAGTCCAACAGCCCGCTAGGTAACCTACATACTCTAAAAACCCGCTATAACGTAGATAGTTCATGTGCCAGCGTGGTAACCTAGATAGTCCATGTGCCGCTAGGTATCCTACAAAGTCAAAGTGCCCGCTAGGTTATCTATATAGTCCAAATGCCAGCTAGGGAATCTACATAGTCCAAGGGCCCGCTAGTTAACGTTGATAGTCCAAGTGCCCGCTAGGCAACCTAGATACTGCAATTGCCCTCTAGTTAACCAAGATAGTTCAAGTACCCGCTAGGTCACCTAGGTCGTCCACGGGCCCCTTAGTTAGCCTTCATAGTCCAAGTGCCCGCTAGATAACCTAGATAGTCCAAGTGCCGTTCGGTAACCTAGATAGGCCAAGTGCCCTTTAGGGAACCTAGATAGTCCAAGGGCCCGCTAGTAAACCTACATAGTCCATGGGCCCGCTAGTTAACCTTCATAGTGCAAGTGTCGGCTACTTAACCTACATATTCCAAGTGCCCGCTAGTTAACCTACATAATCTAAGTGCCCGTTGGCGAACCTAGATAGGCCAAGGGCCCGCTAGTTAACCTACATAGTCCAAGTGCCCGCTAGTTAACCTAGATAGTCCAAGTGACTGCTAGGTAACATACATAGTGCAAGTGTCCGCTAGTTAACCTACATATTCCAAGTGCCCGCTAGTTAACATAGATAGTCCAAGTGCCCGCTAGGGAACGTACATAGTCCAATTGCCCGCTAGGTAACCTAGATACTGCAAGTGCCCGCTAGTTAACCTAGATAGTTCAAGTACCCGCTAGGTAACCTAGATCGTCAAAGGGCTCCCTAGTTAGCCTACATAGTCCAATTGCCCTTTAGGGAACCTCGATAGTCCAAGGGCCCGCTAGTAAACCTACATAGTCCATGGGCCCGCTAGTTAACCTTCATAGTGCCAGTGTCCGCTACTTAACCTACATATTCCAAGTTCCCGCTAGTTAACCTACATAATCTAAGTGCCCGTAGGCTAACCTAGATAGTCCAAGGGCCCGCTAGTTGACCTACATATTCCAAGTGCCTGTTAGCTAACCTAGATAGTCCAAGTGTGGACTAGGTAACCTACATAATACAAGTGCCCGTTCGTTAAACTAGATAAGCCAAGTGCCCACTAGGTAACCTAGACAGTCCAAGTGCCCGCTAGTTAACCTACATAGTCCAAGTGCCCGATAGGGGACTACATAATCCAAGTGCCCGCTAGGCAACCTACATAGTCCAAGAACTCGTTAGTTAACCTTGATAGTCAAATTGCCTGCTAGGTAACCTAGATAGTCCAAGTGCCCGCTAGGTAACCTACATAGTACAAGTGCCCGCTAGGTAACCTAAATAGTCCAAATGCCCGCTAGGTAAACTACATAGTCCAAGTGCGCGCTAGTTAACCTAGATAGTACAAGTGCCTGCTAGTAAACCTACATAATCCATGGGCCCGCTAGTTAACCTAGATAGTACAAGTGCCTGCTAGTAAACCTACATAATCCATGGGCCCGCTAGTTAACCTACATAGTCTAAGTGCCCGCTAGGTAACCTAGACAGTTCAAGTGACCACTAGGTTACCTACATAGTCCAAGTGCCCGCTAGGTAACCAATATAGTCCAAATGCCCGCTATGGGCCCTAATATTCCAAATGCCCGTTAGTTAACCTAGAGAGTCCAAGTGCTCGCTAGTTAACCTAGATTGTCCAAGTGCCCGCTAGTTAACCTAGATAGACCAAGTGCCCGCTAGGGAACCTATCTAGTCCAAGTACCCGCTAGGAAACGTACATAGTCCAAGTGCCCACTAGGTAACGTAGATAGTCCAAGTGCCCGCTAGGGAACGTACATAGTCCAAGTGCCCGCTAGGTAACCTAGATAGTCCAAGTGACCGCTTGTTAACCTACATATTCCAAGTGCCTGCTAGGTAACCTAGATAGTCCAAGTGCCCACTAGTTAACCTACATAGTCCAGGTTCCCACTAGGTAACCTATATAGTCCAAGGGCCCGCTAGGTAACCTACATTGTCCTAGTGCCCCCTAGTTAACCTACATTCTCCAAGTGCCCGATAGGGAACCTACATAGAACAAGTGCCCGCTAGGGAACCTACATAGTCCAAGTGCCCGTTAGGTAACCTAGATAGTCCAAATGCCCGCTAGGGAACCCACATAGTCCAAGTGCCCGCTAGGGATATTACATAGTCCAATGCCCGCTAGGGAACCTACATAGTCCAAGTGCCCGTTAGTTAACCTAGATAATCCCAGTGCCCACTGGGTAACCTAGATAGTCCAACAGCCCGGTAGGTAACCTACATACTCCAAGTACCCTCTAGGTAACGTAGATAGTTCAAGCGCCAGCTAGGTAACCTAGATAGTCCATGTGCCGCTAGGTAACCTACAAAGTCAAACTGCCCGCTAGGTTATCTATATAGTCCAAATGCCCGGTAGGGTATCAACATAGTCTAAGGGCCCACTAGTTAACATAGATAGTCCAAGTGCCGCTAGTTAATCTACATAGAACAAGGGCCCGCTAGTTAACCTACATAGTCCAAGTACCCGCTAAGAAACCCAGATAGTCCAAGTGCACGCTAGTTAACCTAGAGAATCCAAGTGCCCTCTAGTTAACCTAGATCATCCAAGTGCCCGCTAAGAAACCTAGATAGTCCAAGTGCCCGTTACCAAACCTAGATAGTCCAATTGCCCGTATGCAACATACATAGTCCAAGTGCCCGTTCGTTAACCTAGAAGTCCAAGTGCCCCCTAGGTAACCTAGACTCTCCAAGTGCCCGCTAGGTTACCTACATAGTCCAAATGACGGTTCGGTAACGTAGATAATGCAAGTGCCCGGTAGTTAACCTACATAGTCCAAGTGCCGGCTAGGTAACCTAGATAGTCCAAGGGCCCGCTAGTTAACCTACATAGTCCAAGTGCCCGGTAGATAACTTACATAGTTCAAGTGTCCGTAGGGAACATACAGAGTCCAAGTCCCCGCTAGGGAACCTACATAGTCCAAGTGCCCGCTAGTTAATCTACATAGTTCAAGGGCCCGCTAGTTAACCTACATAATCCAAGTACCCGCTAGTTAACCTAGATCGTCCAAGTGTCTGCTAATTAACCTACATAGTACAAGTGCCCGCTAGGGAACCTAGATAGTCTAAGTGCCCGCTCTGGAACCTACATAGTCCAAGGGACTGCTAGGGAACCTACATAGTCCAAGTGCCCGCTCTGGAACATACATAGTCCAAGTGCCCGCTAGGAAATTTACATAGTCCATGGGCCCACTAGTTAACGTAGATAGTCCAAGTGCCGCTAGTTAATCTACATAGTCCAAGGGTCCGCTAGTTAACCTACATAGTCCAAGTACCCGCTAGTTAACCTAGATCGTCCAAGTGCCCACTAGGTAACCTACATAGTCCAAGGGCCAGCTAGTTAATGTACATCGTCCAAGGACCCGCTAGTTATCCTACATCGTCCAAGGGCCCGCTAGTTAACCTAGATAGTCCAAGTGCCCGCTAGGTAACCAATATAGTCCAAATGCCCGCTAGGGGCCCTAATAGTCCATATGCCCGCTAGTTAACCTAGATAGTCCAAGTGCTCGCTAGTTAACCTAGATAGACCAAGTGCCCGCTAGGGAACCTATCTAGTCCAAGTAACCGCTAGGAAACGTACATAGTCCAAGTGCCCGCTAGGTAACGTAGATAGTCCAAGTGCCCTCTAGGGAACGTACATAGTCCAAGTTCCTGCTAGGTAACCTAGATAGTCCAAGTGCCCACTAGTTAACCTACATAGTCCAGGTTCCCCCTAGGTAACCTAGATAGTCCAACAGCCCGCTAGGTAACCTACATACTCTTAAAACCCGCTATAACGTAGATAGTTCATGTGCCAGCTAGGTAACCTAGATAGTCCATGTGCTGCTAGGTAACCTACAAAGTCAAAGTGCACGCTAGTTTATCTATATAGTCCAAATGCCAGCTAGGGAATCTACATAGTCCAAGTGCCCGCTAGGTAACCAAGGTACTGCAATTGCCCGCTAGTTAACCTAGATAGTTCAAGTACCCGCTAGGTCACCTAGATCGTCCACGGGCCCCTTAGTTAGCCTGCATAGTTTCAAGTGCCCGCTAGATAACCTAGATAGTCCAAGTGCCGTTCGGTAACCTAGATAGTCCAAGTGCCCTTTAGGGAACCTAGATAGTCCAATGGCCCGCTAGTAAACCTACATAGTCCATGGGCCCGCTAGTTAACATTCATAGTGCAAGTGTCCGCTACTTAACCTACATATTCCAAGTGCCCGCTAGTTAACCTACATAATCTAAGTGCCCGTTGGCTAACCTAGATAGGCCAAGGGCCTGCTAGTTGACCTACATAGTCCAAGTGCCTGCTAGTTAACCTAGATAGTCCAAGTGACTGCTAGGTAACCTACATAGTGCAAGTGTCCGCTAGTTAATCTACACATTCCAAGTGCCCGCTAGTTAACATAGATAGTCCAAGTGCCCGCTAGGGAACGTACATAGTCCAAGTGCCCGCTAGGTAACCTAGATACTGCAAGTGCCCGCTAGTTAACCTAGATAGTTCAAGTAACCGCTAGGTAACCTAGATCGTCAAAGGGCTCCCTAGTTAGCCTACATAGTCCAAGTGCCCTTTAGGGAACCTCGATAGTCCAAGGGCCCGCTAGTAAACCTACATAGTCAATGGGCCCGCTAGTTAACCTTCATAGTGCAAGTGTCCGCTACTTAACCTACATATTCCAAGTGCCCGCTAGTTAACCTACATAATCTAAGTGCCCGTTGGCTAACCTAAATAGGCCAAGGGCCCGCTAGTTGACCTACATAGTCCAAGTGCCCGCTAGTTAACCTAGATAGTCCAAGTGACTGCTAGGTAACCTACATAGTGCAAGTGTCCGCTAGTTAACCTACATATTCCAAGTGCCCGCTAGTTAACATAGATAGTCCAAGTGCACGCTAGTTAACCTAGAGAGTCCAAGTGCCCTCTAGTTAACCTAGATCATCCAAGTGCCCGCTAAGAAACCTAGATAGTCCAAGTGCCCGTTACCTAACCTAGATAGTCCAATTGCCCGTATGCAACATACATAGTCCAAGTGCCCGTTCGTTAACCTAGAAGTCCAAGTGCCCCCTAGGTAACCTAGACTCTCCAAGTGCCCGCTAGGTTACCTACATAGTCCAAATGACGGTTCGGTAACGTAGATAATGCAAGTGCCCGGTAGTTAACCTACATAGTCCAAGTGCCCGCTAGGTAACCTAGATAGTCCAAGGCCCGCTAGTTAACCTACATAGTCCAAGTGCCCGGTAGTTAACTTACATAGTTCAAGTGTCCGTAGGGAACATACAGAGTCCAAGTGCCCGCTAGGGAACCTACATAGTCCAAGTGTCCGCTAGTTAATCTACATAGTTCAAGGGCCCGCTAGTTAACCTACATAAACCAAGTACCCGCTAGTTAACCTAGATCGTCCAAGTGTCCGCTAATTAACCTACATAGTACAAGTGCCCGCGAGGGAACCTAGATAGTTTAAGTGCCCGCTCTGGAACCTACATAGTCCAAAGGACTGCTAGGGAACCTACATAGTCCAAGTGCCCGCTCTGGAACATACATAGTCCAAGTGCCCGCTAGGAAATCTACATAGTCCATGGACCCACTAGTTAACGTAGATAGTCCAAGTGCCGCTAGTTAATCTACATAGTCCAAGGGCCCGCTAGTTAACCTTCATAGTCCAAGTACCCGCTAGTTAACCTAGATCGTCCAAGTGCCCACTAGGTAACCTACATAGTCCAAGGGCCAGCTAGTTAAACTACATCATCCAAGGACCCGCTAATTATCCTACATCGTCCAAGGGCCCACTAGTTAACCTAGATAGTCCAAGTGCCCGCTAGTTAACCTACATAGTCCAAGTGCCCGCTAGGTAACCTAGACATTTCAAGTGACCACTAGGTTACCTAGATAGTCCAAGTGCCCGTTCGTTAACCTACATAGTCCAAGTGCCCGCTAGGTAACCAATATAGTCCAAATGCCCGCTAGGGGCCCTAATAGTCCATATGCCCGCTAGTTAACCTAGATAGTCCAAGTGCTCGCTAGTTAACCTAGATAGACCAAGTGCCCGCTAGGGAACCTATCTAGTCCAAGTACCCGCTAGGAAACGTACATAGTCCAAGTGCCCGCTAGGTAACGTACATAGTCCAAGTGCCCGCTAGGTAACGTAGATAGTCCAAGTGCCCGCTAGGGAACGTACATAGTCCAAGTTCCTGCTAGGTAACCTAGATAGTCCAAGTGCCCACTAGTTAACCTACATAGTCCAGGTTCCCCCTAGGTAACCTAGACAGTCCAACAGCCCGCTAGGTAACCTACATACTCTAAAAACCCGCTATAACGTAGATAGTTCATGTGCCAGCTTGGTAACCTAGATAGTCCATGTGCCGCTAGGTAACCTACAAAGTCAAAGTGCCCGCTAGGTTATCTATATAGTCCAAATGCCAGCTAGGGAATCTACATAGTCCAAAGACCCGCTAGTTAACGTTGATAGTCTAAGTGCCCGCTAGGCAACCTAGATACTGCAATTGCCCTCTAGTTAACCAAGATAGTTCAAGTACCCGCTAGGTCACATAGATCGTCCACGGGCCCCTTAGTTAGCCTGCATAGTCCAAGTGCCCGCTAGATAACCTAGATAGTCCAAGTGCCGTTCAGTAACCTAGATAGTCCAAGTGCCCTTTAGGGAACCTAGATAGTCCAAGGGCCCGCTAGTAAACCTACATAGTCCATGGGCCCGCTAGTTAACCTTCATAGTGCAAGTGTCCGCTACTTAACCTACATATTCCAAGTGCCCGCTAGTTAACCTACATAATCTAAGTGCCCGTTGGCTAACCTAGATAGGCCAAGGGCCCGCTAGTTGACCTACATAGTCCAAGTGCCCGCTAGTTAACCTAGATAGTCCAAGTGACTGCTAGGTAACCTACATAGTGCAAGTGTCCGCTAGTTAACCTACATATTCCAAGTGCCCGCTAGTTAACATAGATAGTCCAAGTGCCCGCTAGGGAACGTACATAGTCCAATTGCCCGCTAGGTAACCTAGATACTGCAAGTGCCCGCTAGTTAACCTAGATAGTTCAAGTACCCGCTAGGTAACCTAGATCGTCAAAGGGCTCCCTAGTTAGCCTACATAGTCCAATTGCCCTTTAGGGAACCTCGATAGTCCAAGGGCCCGCTAGTAAACCTACATAATCGAAGTGCCCGTAGGCTAACCTAGATAGTCCAAGGGCCCGCTAGTTGACCTACATATTCCAAGTGCCTGTTAGCTAACCTAGATAGTCCAAGTGTGGACTAGGTAACCTACATAATACAAGTGCCCGTTCGTTAAACTAGATAAGCCAAGTGCCCACTAGGTAACCTAGACAGTCCAAGTGCCCGCTAGTTAACCTACATAGTCCAAGTGCCCGATAGGGGACTACATAATCCAAGTGCCCGCTAGGCAACCTACATAGTCCAAGAACTCGTTAGTTAACCTTGATAGTCAAATTGCCTGCTAGGTAACCTAGATAGTCCAAGTGCCCGCTAGGTAACCTACATAGTACAAGTGCCCGCTAGGTAACCTAAATAGTCCAAATGCCCGCTAGGTAAACTACATAGTCCAAGTGCGCGCTAGTTAACCTAGATAGTACAAGTGCCTGCTAGTAAACCTACATAATCCATGGGCCCGCTAGTTAACCTAGATAGTACAAGTGCCTGCTAGTAAACCTACATAATCCATGGGCCCGCTAGTTAACCTACATAGTCTAAGTGCCCGCTAGGTAACCTAGACAGTTCAAGTGACCACTAGGTTACCTACATAGTCCAAGTGCCCGCTAGGTAACCAATATAGTCCAAATGCCCGCTATGGGCCCTAATATTCCAAATGCCCGTTAGTTAACCTAGAGAGTCCAAGTGCTCGCTAGTTAACCTAGATTGTCCAAGTGCCCGCTAGTTAACCTAGATAGACCAAGTGCCCGCTAGGGAACCTATCTAGTCCAAGTACCCGCTAGGAAACGTACATAGTCCAAGTGCCCACTAGGTAACGTAGATAGTCCAAGTGCCCGCTAGGGAACGTACATAGTCCAAGTGCCCGCTAGGTAACCTAGATAGTCCAAGTGACCGCTTGTTAACCTACATATTCCAAGTGCCTGCTAGGTAACCTAGATAGTCCAAGTGCCCACTAGTTAACCTACATAGTCCAGGTTCCCACTAGGTAACCTATATAGTCCAAGGGCCCGCTAGGTAACCTACATTGTCCTAGTGCCCCCTAGTTAACCTACATTCTCCAAGTGCCCGATAGGGAACCTACATAGAACAAGTGCCCGCTAGGTAACCTACATAGTCCAAATGCCCGCTAGTTAACCTACATAGTCCAAGTGCCCGCTAGGGAACCTACATAGTCCAAGTGCCCGTTAGGTAACCTAGATAGTCCAAATGCCCGCTAGGGAACCCACATAGTCCAAGTGCCCGCTCGGGAAATTACATAGTCCAAGGGCCCGCTAGGGAACCTAGATAGTCCAAGTGCCCGTTAGTTAACCTAGATAATCCCAGTGCCCACTGGGTAACCTAGATAGTCCAACAGCCCGGTAGGTAACCTACATACTCCAAGTACCCTCTAGGTAACGTAGATAGTTCAAGCGCCAGCTAGGTAACCTAGATAGTCCATGTGCCGCTAGGTAACCTACAAAGTCAAAGTGCCCGCTAGGTTATCTATATAGTCCAAATGCCAGCTAGGGTATCTACATAGTCTAAGGGCCCAATAGTTAACATAGATAGTCCAAGTGCCGCTATTTAATCTACATAGAACAAGGGCCCGCTAGTTAACCTACATAGTCCAAGTACCCGCTAAGAAACCCAGATAGTCCAAGTGCACGCTAGTTAACCTAGAGAGTCCAAGTGCCCTCTAGTTAACCTAGATCATCCAAGTGCCCGCTAAGAAACCTAGATAGTCCAAGTGCCCGTTACCTAACCTAGATAGTCCAATTGCCCGTATGCAACATACATAGTCCAAGTGCCCGTTCGTTAACCTAGAAGTCCAAGTGCCCCCTAGGTAACCTAGACTCTCCAAGTGCCCGCTAGGTTACCTACATAGTCCAAAGGACGGTTCGGTAACGTAGATAATGCAAGTGCCCGGTAGTTAACCTACATAGTCCAAGTGCCCGCTAGGTAACCTAGATAGTCCAAGGGCCCGCTAGTTAACATACATAGTCCAAGTGCCCGGTAGTTAACTTACATAGTTCAAGTGTCCGTAGGAACATACAGAGTCCAAGTGCCCGCTAGGGAACCTACATAGTCCAAGTGCCCACTAGTTAATCTACATAGTTCAAGGGCCCGCTAGTTAACCTACATAATCCAAGTACCCGCTAGTTAACTTAGATCGTCCAAGTGTCCGCTAATTAACCTACATAGTACAAGTGCCCGCTAGGGAACCTAGATAGTCTAAGTGCCCGCTCTGGAACCTACATAGTCCAAGGGACTGCTAGGGAACCTACATAGTCCAAGTGCCCGCTCTGGAACATACATAGTCCAAGTGCCAGCTAGGAAATCTACATAGTCCATGGGCCCACTAGTTAACGTAGATAGTCCAAGTGCCGCTAGTGAATCTACATAGTCCAAGGGCCCGCTAGTTAACCTACATAGTCCAAGTACCCGCTAGTTAACCTAGATCATCCAAGTGCCCACTAGGTAACCTACATAGTCCAAGGGCCAGCTAGTTAACCTACATCGTCCAAGGACCCGCTAGTTATCCTACATCGTCCAAGGGCCCGCTAGTTAACCTAGATAGTCCAAGTGCCCGCTAGTTAACCAACATAGTTCAAGTGCCCGCTAGGTAACCAATATAGTCCAAATGCCCGCTAGGGGCCCTAATATTCCATATGCCCGCTAGTTAACCTAGATAGTCCAAGTGCTCGCTAGTTAACCTAGATAGACCAAGTGCCCGCTAGGGAACCTATCTAGTCCAAGTAACCGCTAGGAAACGTACATAGTCCAAGTGCCCGCTAGGTAACGTACATAGTCCAAGTGCCCGCTAGGTAACGTAGATAGTCCAAGTGCCCTCTAGGGAACGTACATAGTCCAAGTTCCTGGTAGGTAACCTAGATAGTCCAAGTGCCCACTAGTTAACCTACATAATCCAGGTTCCCCCTAGGTAACCTAGATAGTCCAACAGCCCGCTAGGTAACCTACATACTCTTAAAACCCGCTATAACGTAGATAGTTCATGTGCCAGCTAGGTAACCTAGATAGTCCATGTGCCGCTAGGTAACCTACAAAGTCAAAGTGCCCGCTAGTTTATCTATATAGTCCAAATGCCAGCTAGGGAATCTACATAGTCCAATGCCCGCTAGGTAACCAAGGTACTGCAATTGCCCGCTAGTTAACCTAGATAGTTCAAGTACCCGCTAGGTCACCTAGATCGTCCACGGGCCCCTTAGTTAGCCTGCATAGTTTCAAGTGCCCGCTAGATAACCTAGATAGTCCAAGTGCCGTTCGGTAACCTAGATAGTCCAAGTGCCCTTTAGGGAACCTAGATAGTCCAATGGCCCGCTAGTAAACCTACATAGTCCATGGGCCCGCTAGTTAACATTCATAGTGCAAGTGTCCGCTACTTAACCTACATATTCCAAGTGCCCGCTAGTTAACCTACATAATCTAAGTGCCCGTTGGCTAACCTAGATAGGCCAAGGGCCTGCTAGTTGACCTACATAGTCCAAGTGCCCGCTAGTTAACCTAGATAGTCCAAGTGACTGCTAGGTAACCTACATAGTGCAAGTGTCCGCTAGTTAACCTACATATTCCAAGTGCCCGCTAGTTAACATAGATAGTCCAAGTGCCCGCTAGGGAACGTACATAGTCCAAGTGCCCGCTAGGTAACCTAGATACTGCATGTGCCCGCTAGTTAACCTAGATAGTTCAAGTACCCGCTAGGTAACCTAGATCGTCAAAAGGCCCCCTAGTTAGCCTACATATTCCAAGTGCCCGCTAGGTAACCTCGATAGTCCAAGGTCCCGCTAGTAAACCTACATAGTCCATGGGCCCGCTAGTTAACCTTCATAGTGCAAGTGTCCGCTACTTAACCTACATATTCCAAGTTCCCGCTAGTTAACCTACATAATCTAAGTGCCCGTTGGCTAACCTAGATAGTCCAAGGGCCCGCTAGTTGACCTACATAGTCCATGCCAGCTACGTAACCTAGATAGTACAAGTGCCCGCTAGGGAATCTAGATAGTCCAAGTGCCTTTTAGCTAACCTAGATATTCCAAGTGACGGCTAGGTCACCTACATAGTCCTAGTGCCCATTCGTTAACCTAGATAATCCAAGTGCCCACTAGGTAACCTAGACAGTCCAAGTGCCCGCTAGTTAACCTACATAGTCCAAGTGCCCGATAGGGAACCTACATAATCCAAGTGCCCGCTAGGCAACCTACATAGTCCAAGTGCCCGTTAGTTAACCTAGATAGTCAAATTGCCTGTTAGGTAACCTAGATAGTCCAAGTGCCCGTTAGTTAACCTAGATAGTCAAATTGTCTGCTAGGTAACCTAGATAGTCCAAGTGCCCGCTAGGTAACCTACATAGTCCAAGTTCCTGCTAGGTAACTTAAATAGTCCAAATGCCCGCTAGAGAAACTACATAGTCCAAGTGCCCGCTAGTTAAACTAGATAGTCCAAGTGCCTGCTAGTAAACCTACATAATCCATGGGCCCACTAGTTAACCTACATAGTGCAAGGGCCCGCTAGTTAACCTACATCGTCCAAGGGCCCGCTAGTTAACCTAGATAGTCCAAGTGCCCGCTAGTTAACCTACATAGTCTAAGTGCACGCTAGGTAACCTAGACAGTTCAAGTGACCACTAGGTTACCTACATAGTCCAAGTGCCCGTTCGTTAACCTACATAGTCCAAGTGCCCGCTAGGTAACCAATATAATACAAATGCCCGATAGGGGCCCTAATATTCCAAATGCCCGCTAGTTAACCTAGATAGTCCAAGTGCTCGCTAGTTAACCTAGATAGTCCAAGTGCTCGCTAGTTAACCTAGATAGACCAAGTGCCCGCTAGGGAACCTATCTAGTCCAAGTACCCGCTAGGGAACGTACATAGTCCAAGTGCCCGCTAGGTAACGTAGATAGTCCAAGTGCCCGATAGGGAACCTACATAGTCCAAGTGCCTGCTAGGTAACCTACATAGTCCAAATGCCCTCTAGTTAACCTACATAGTACAAGTGCCCGATAGGGAACCTACATAATCCAAGGGCCCGCTAGGTAACCTACATTGTCCTAGTGCCCCCTAGTTCACCTACATTCTCCAAGTGCCTGATAGGGAACCTACATAGAACAAGTGCCCGCTAGGTAACCTACAAAGTCTAAGTTCCCGCTAGGTAATCTATATAGTCCAAATTACCGCGAGGGAGCCTACATAGTCCAAATGCTCGCTAGATACCCGAGATTGTCTAAGGGCCCTCTAGGTAACCTACATAGTCCTAGTGCCCCCTAGTTAACCTACATTTTCCAAGTGCCCGATAGGGAACCTACATAGTCCAAGTGCCTGCTAGGTAACCTACATAGTCCAAATGCCCTCTAGTTAACCTACATAGTACAAGTGCCCGATAGGGAACCTACATAATCCAAGTGCTCGCTAGGGAACCTACATAGTCCAAGTGCCCGTTAGGTAACCTAGATAGTCCAAATGCCCGCCAGGAAATCCACATCGTCCAAGTGCCCGCTAGGGAACTTACATAGTCCAAGGGCCCGCTAGGGAATCTACACAGTCCAAGTGCCCGTTAGTTAACCTAGATAGTCCAAATGCCCGCTTGGTAACCTAGATATTCCAACAGCCCCCTAGGTAACCTACATACTCTAAAACCCGCTATAACATAGATACTTCAAGTGCCAGCTAGGTAACCTAGATAATCCATGTGCCGCTAGGTAACCTACAAAGTCAAAGTGCCTGCTAGGTTATCTATATAGTCCAAATGCCAGCTAGGGTATCTACATAGTCTAAGGGCACAATAGTTAACATAGATAGTCCAAGTGCCGCTAGTTAATCTACATAGTCCAAGGGCCCACTAGTTAACCTACATAGTCCAGGTTCCCCCTAGGTAACCTAGATAGACCAACAGCCCGCTAGGTAACCTACATACTCTAAAAACCCGATATAAAGTAGATAGTTCATGTGCCAGCTAGGTAACCTAGATAGTTCATGTGCCTCTAGGTAACCTACAAAGTCAAAGTGCCCGCTAGGTTATCTATATAGTCCAAATGCCAGCTAGGGAATCTACATAGTCCAAGTGCCCGCTAGGTAACCTAGATACTGCAATTGCCCGCTAGTTAACCTAGATAGTTCAAGTACCCGCTAGGTCACCCAGATCGTCCACGGGCCCCTTAGTTAGCCTGCATAGTCCAAGTGCCCGCTAGATAACCTAGATAGTCCAAGTGCCGTTCGGTAACCTAGATAGTCCAAGTGCCCTTTAGGGAACCTAGATAGTCCAAGGGCCCGCTAGTAAACCTACATAGTCTATGGGCCCGCTAGTTAACCTTCATAGTGCAAGTGTCCGCTACTTAACCTACATATTCCAAGTGCCCGCTAGTTAACCTACATAATCTAAGTGCCCGTTGGCTAACCTAGATAGGCCAAGGGCCCGCTAGTTGACCTACATAGTCCAAGTGCCCGCTAGTTAACCTAGATAGTCCAAGTGACTGCTAGGTAACCTACATAGTGCAAGTGTCCGCTAGTTAACCTACATATTCCAAGTGCCCGCTAGTTAACATAGATAGTCCAAGTGCCCGCTAGGGAACGTACATAGTCCAAGTGCCCGCTAGGTAACCTAGATACTGCATGTGCCCGCTAGTTAACCTAGATAGTTCAAGTACCCGCTAGGTAACCTAGATCGTCAAAGGGCCCTCTAGTTAGCCTACATAGTCCAAGTGCCCGCTAGGTAACCTCGATAGTCCAAGGTCCCGCTAGTAAACCTACATAGTCCATGGGCCCGCTAGTTAACCTTCATAGTGCAAGTGTCCGCTACTTAACCTACATATTCCAAGTTCCCGCTAGTTAAACTACATAATCTAAGTGCCCGTTGGCTAACCTAGATAGTCCAAGGGCCCGCTAGTTGACCTACATAGTCCATGCCAGCTACGTAACCTAGATAGTACAAGTGCCCGCTAGGGAATCTAGATAGTCCAAGTGCCTGTTAGCTAACCTAGATAGTCCAAGTGGCGGCTAGGTAACCTACATAGTCCTAGTGCCCATTCGTTAACCTAGATAATCCAAGTGCCCACTAGGTAACCTAGACAGTCCAAGTGCCCGCTAGTTAACCTACATAGTCCAAGTGCCCGATAGGGAACCTACATAATCCAAGTGCCCGCTAGGCAACCTACATAGTCCAAGTGCCCGTTAGTTAACCTAGATAGTCAAATTGCCTGTTAGGTAACCTAGATAGTCCAAGTGCCCTCTAGGTAACCTACATAGTCCAAGTGCCTGCTAGGTAACTTAAATAGTCCAAATGCCCGCTAGGGAAACTACATAGTCCAAGTGCCCGCTAGTTAACCTAGATAGTCCAAGTGCCTGCTAGTAAACTTACATAATCCATGGGCCCGCTAGTTAACCTACATAGTGCAAGGGCCCGCTAGTTAACCTACATCGTCCAAGGGCCCGCTAGTTAACCTAGATAGTCCAAGTGCCCGCTAGTTAACCTACATAGTCTAAGTGCACGCTAGGTAACCTAGACAGTTCAAGTGACCACTAGGTTACCTACATAGTCCAAGTGCCCGTTCGTTAACCTACATAGTCCAAGTGCCCGCTAGGTAAGCAATATAATACAAATGCCCTCTAGGGGCCCTAATATTCCAAATGCCCGCTAGTTAACCTAGATTGTCCAAGTGCTCGCTAGTTAACCTAGATAGTCCAAGTGCCCGCTAGTTAACCTAGATAGACCAAGTGCCCGCTATGGAACCTATCTAGTCCAAGTACCCGCTAGGGAACGTACATAGTCCAAGTGCCCGCTAGGTAACGTAGATAGTCCAAGTGCCCGCTAGGTAACTAATATAGTCCAAATGCCCGCTAGGTGCCCTAATATTCCAAATGCCCGCTAGTTAACCTAGATAGTCCAAGTGCCCGCTAGTTAACCTAGATAGACCAAGTACCCGCTAGGGAACCTATCTAGTCCAAGTACCCGCTAGGGAACGTACATAGTCCAAGTGCCCGCTAGGTAACGTAGATAGTCCAAGTGCCCGATAGAGAACCTACATAGTCCAAGTGCCTGCTAGGTAACCTACATAGTCCAAATGCCCTCTAGTTAACCTACATAGTACAAGTGCCTGATAGGGAACCTACATAATCCAAGGGCCCGCTAGGTAACCTACATTGTCCTAGTGCCCCCTATTTAACCTACATTCTCCAAGTGCCTGATAGGGAACCTATATAGAACAAGTGCCCGCTAGGCAACCTACAAAGTCTAAGTTCCCGCTAGGTAATCTATATAGTCCTAATGACCGCTAGGGAGCCTACATAGTCGAAATGCTCGCTAGGTAACCGAGATTGTCTAAGGGCCCTCTAGGTAACCTACATAGTCCTAGTGCCCCCTAGTTAACCTACATTTTCCAAGTGCCCGATAGGGAACCTACATAGTCCAAGTGCCTGCTAGGCAACCTACATAGTCCAAATGCCCTCTAGTTAACCTACATAGTACAAATGCCCGATAGGGAACCTACATAATCCAAGTGCTCGCTAAGGAACCTACATAGTCCAAGTGCCCGTTAGGTAACCTAGATAGTCCAAATGCCCGCCAGGAAACCCACATAGTCCAAGTGCCCGCTAGGGAACTTACATAGTCCAAGGGCCCGCTAGGGAATCTACACAGTCCAAGTGCCCGTTAGTTAACCTACATAGTCCAAGTGCCCGCTTGGTAACCTAGATATTCCAACAGCTCCCTAGGTAACCTACATACTCTAAGAACCCGCTATAACGTAGATACTTCAAGTGCCAGCTAGGTAACCTAGATAATCCATGTGCCGCTAGGTAACCTACAAAGTCAAAGTGCCCGCTAGGTTATCTATATAGTCCAAATGCCAGCTAGGGTATCTACATAGTGTAAGGGCCCAATAGTTAACATAGATAGTCCAAGTGCCACTAGTTAATCTACATAGTCCAAGGGCCCACTAGTTAACCTACATAGTCCAGGTTCCCCCTAGGTAACCTAGATAGTCCAACAGCCCGCTAGGTAACCTACATACTCTAAAAACCCGATATAAAGTAGATAGTTCATGTGCCAGCTAGGTAACCTAGATAGTCCATGTGCCGCTAGGTAACCTACAAAGTCAAAGTGCCCGCTAGGTTATCTATATAGTCCAAATGCCAGCTAGGGAATCTACATAGTCCAAGTGCCCGCTAGGTAACCTAGATACTGCAATTGCCCGCTAGTTAACCTAGATAGTTCAAGTACCCGCTAGGTCACCTAGATCGTCCACGGGCCCCTTAGTTAGCCTGCATAGTCCAAGTGCCCGCTAGATAACCTAGATAGTCCAAGTGCCATTCGGTAACCTAGATAGTCCAAGTGCCCTTTAGGGAACCTAGATAGTCCAAGGGCCCGCTAGTAAACCTACATAGTCCATGGGCCCGCTAGTTAACCTTCATAGTGCAAGTGTCCGCTACTTAACCTACATATTCCAAGTGCCCGCTAGTTAACCTACGTAATCTAAGTGCCCGTTGGCTAACCTAGATAGGCCAAGGGCCCGCTAGTTGACCTACATAGTCCAAGTGCCCGCTAGTTAAACTAGATAGTCCAAGTGACTGCTAGGTAACCTACATAGTGCAAGTGTCCGCTAGTTAACCTACATATTCCAAGTGCCCGCTAGTTAACATAGATAGTCCAAGTGCCTGCTAGGGAACGTACATAGTCCAAGTGCCCGCTAGGTAACCTAGATACTGCAAGTGCCCGCTAGTTAACCTAGATAGTTCAAGTAACCGCTAGGTAACCTAGATCGTCAAAGGGCTCCCTAGTTAGCCTAAATAGTCCAAGTGCCCTTTAGGGAACCTCGATAGTCCAAGGGCCCGCTAATAAACCTACATAGTCCATGGGCCCGCTAGTTAACCTTCATAGTGCAAGTGTCCGCTACTTAACCTACATATTCCAAGTGCCCGCTAGTTAACCTACATAATCTAAGTGCCCGTTGGCTAACCTAGATAGGCCAAGGGCCCGCTAGTTGACCTACATAGTCCAAGTGCCCGCTAGTTAACCTAGATAGTCCAAGTGACTGCTAGGTAACCTACATAGTGCAAGTGTCCGCTAGTTAACCTACATATTCCAAGTGCCCGCTAGTTAACATAGATAGTCCAAGTGCCCGCTAGGGAACGTACATGGTCCAAGTGCCCGCTAGGTAACCTAGATACTGCATGTGCCCGCTAGTTAACCTAGATAGTTCAAGTACCCGCTAGGTAACCTAGATCGTCAAAGGGCCCCCTAGTTACCCTACATAGTCCAAGTGCCCGCTAGGTAACCTCGATAGTCCAAGGTCCCGCTAGTAAACCTACATAGTCCAGGGGCCCGCTAGTTAACCTTCATAGTGCAAGTGTCTGCTACTTAACCTACATATTCCAAGTTCCCGCTAGTTAAACTACATAATCTAAGTGCCCGTTGGCTAACCTAGATAGTCCAAGGGCCCGCTAGTTGACCTACATAGTCCATGCCAGCTACGTAACCTAGATAGTACAAGTGCCCGCTAGGGAATCTAGATAGTCCAAGTGCCTGTTAGCTAACCTAGATAGTCCAAGTGGCGGCTAGGTAACCTACATAGTCCTAGTGCCCATTCGTTAACCTAGATAATCCAAGTGCCCACTAGGTAACCTAGACAGTCCAAGTGCCCGCTAGTTAACCTACATAGTCCAAGTGCCCGATAGGGAACCTACATAATCCAAGTGCCCGCTAGGCAACCTACATAGTCCAAGTGCCCGTTAGTTAACCTAGATAGTCAAATTGCCTGTTAGGTAACCTAGATAGTCCAAGTGCCCTCTAGGTAACCTACATAGTCCAAGTGCCTGCTAGGTAACTTAAATAGTCCAAATGCCCGCTAGGGAAACTACATAGTCCAAGTGCCCGCTAGTTAAACTAGATAGTCCAAGTGCCTGCTAGTAAACTTACATAATCCATGGGCCCGCTAGTTAACCTACATAGTGCAAGGGCCCGCTAGTTAACCTACATCGTCCAAGGGCCCGCTAGTTAACCTAGATAGTCCAAGTGCCCGCTAGTTAACCTACATAGTCTAAGTGCACGCTAGGTAACCTAGACAGTTCAAGTGACCACTAGGTTACCTACATAGTCCAAGTGCCCGTGCGTTAACCTACATAGTCCAAGTGCCCGCTAGGTAAGCAATATAATACAAATGCCCTCTAGGGGCCCTAATATTCCAAATGCCCGCTAGTTAACCTAGATTGTCCAAGTGCTCGGTAGTTAACCTAGATAGTCCAAGTGCCCGCTAGTTAACCTAGATAGACCAAGTGCCCGCTATGGAACCTATCTAGTCCAAGTACCCGCTAGGGAACGTACATAGTCCAAGTGCCCGCTAGGTAACGTAGATAGTCCAAGTGCCCGCTAGGTAACTAATATAGTCCAAATGCCCGCTAGGTGCCCTAATATTCCAAATGCCCGCTAGTTAACCTAGGTAGTCCAAGTGCCCGCTAGTTAACCTAGATAGACCAAGTGCCCGCTAGGGAACCTATCTAGTCCAAGTACCCGCTAGGGAACGTACATAGTCCAAGTGCCCGCTAGGTAACGTAGATAGTCCAAGTGCCCGATAGGGAACCTACATAGTCCAAGTGCCTGCTAGGTAACCTACATAGTCCAAATGCCCTCTAGTTAACCTACATAGTACAAGTGCCCGATAGGGAACCTACATAATCCAAGGGCCTGCTAGGTAACCTACATTGTCCTAGTGCCCCCTAGTTAACCTACATTCTCCAAGTGCCTGATAGGGAACCTACATAGAACAAGTGCCCGCTAGGCAACCTACAAAGTCTAAGTTCCCGCTAGGTAATCTATATAGTCCAAATGACCGCTAGGGAGCCTACATAGTCCAAATGCTCGCTAGGTAACCGAGATTGTCTAAGGGCCCTCTAGGTAACCTACATAGTCCTAGTGCCCCCTAGTTAACCTACATTTTCCAAGTGCCCGATAGGGAACCTACATAGTCCAAGTGCCTGCTAGGTAACATACATAGTCCAAATGCCCTCTAGTTAACCTACATAGTACAAATGCCCGATAGGGAACCTACATAATCCAAGTGCTCGCTAAGGAACCTACATAGTCCAAGTGCCCGTTAGGTAACCTAGATAGTCCCAATGCCCGCCAGGAAACCCACATAGTCCATGTGCCCGCTAGGGAACTTACATAGTCCAAGGGCCCGCTAGGGAATCTACACAGTCCAAGTGCCCGTTAGTTAACCTAGATAGTCCAAGTGCCCGCTTGGTAACCTAGATATTCCAACAGCCCCCTAGGTAACCTACATACTCTAAGAACCCGCTATAACGTAGATACTTCAAGTGCCAGCTAGGTAACCTAGATAATCCATGTGCCGCTAGGTAACCTACAAAGTCAAAGTGCCCGCTAGGTTATCTATATAGTCCAAATGCCAGCTAGGGTATCTACATAGTCTAAGGGCCCAATAGTTAACATAGATAGTCCAAGTGCCGCTAGTTAATCTACATAGTCCAAGTGCCCGATAGGTAACCGAGATACTGCAATTGCCCGCTAGTTAACCTAGATAGTTCAAGTACCCGCTAGGTCACCTAGATCGTCCACGGGCCCCTTAGTTAGCCTGCATAGTCCAAGTGCCCGCTAGATAACCTAGATAGTCCAAGTGCCCGCTTGGTAACCTAGATATTCCAACAGCCCCCTAGGTAACCTACATACTCTAAGAACCCGCTATAACGTAGATACTTCAAGTGCCAGCTAGGTAACCTAGATAATCCATGTGCCGCTAGGTAACCTACAAAGTCAAAGTGCCCGCTAGGTTATCTATATAGTCCAAATGCCAGCTAGGGTATCTACATAGTCTAAGGGCCCAATAGTTAACATAGATAGTCCAAGTGCCGCTAGTTAATCTACATAGTCCAAGTGCCCGATAGGTAACCGAGATACTGCAATTGCCCGCTAGTTAACCTAGATAGTTCAAGTACCCGCTAGGTCACCTAGATCGTCCACGGGCCCCTTAGTTAGCCTGCATAGTCCAAGTGCCCGCTAGATAACCTAGATAGTCCAAGTGCCGTTCGGTAACCTAGATAGTCCAAGTGCCCTTTAGGGAACCTAGATAGTCCAAGGGCCCGCTAGTAAACCTACATAGTCCATGGGCCCGCTAGTTAACCTTCATAGTGCAAGTGTCCGCTACTTAACCTACATATTCCAAGTGCCCGCTAGTTAACCTACATAATCTAAGTGCCCGTTGGCTAACCTAGATAGGCCAAGGGCCCGCTAGTTGACCTACATAGTCCAAGTGCCCGCTAGTTAACCTAGATAGTCCAAGTGACTGCTAGGTAACCTACATAGTGCAAGTGTCCGCTAGTTAACCTACATATTCCAAGTGCCCGCTAGTTAACATAGATAGTCCAAGTGCCCGCTAGGGAACGTACATAGTCCAAGTGCCCGCTAGGTAACCTAGATACTGCAAGTGCCCGCTAGTTAACCTAGATAGTTCAAGTAACCGCTAGGTAACCTAGATCGTCAAAGGGCTCCCTAGTTAGCCTACATAGTCCAAGTGCCCTTTAGGGAACCTCGATAGTCCAAGGGCCCGCTAATAAACCTACATAGTCCATGGGCCCGCTAGTTAACCTTCATAGTGCAAGTGTCCGCTACTTAACCTACATATTCCAAGTGCCCGCTAGTTAACCTACATAATCTAAGTGCCCGTTGGCTAACCTAGATAGGCCAAGGGCCCGCTAGTTGACCTACATAGTCCAAGTGCCCGCTAGTTAACCTAGATAGTCCAAGTGACTGCTAGGTAACCTACATAGTGCAAGTGTCCGCTAGTTAACCTACATATTCCAAGTGCCCGCTAGTTAACATAGATAGTCCAAGTGCCCGCTAGGGAACGTACATAGTCCAAGTGCCCGCTAGGTAACCTAGATACTGCATGTGCCCGCTAGTTAACCTAGATAGTTCAAGTACCCGCTAGGTAACCTAGATCGTCAAAGGGCCCCCTAGTTAGCCTACATAGTCCAAGTGCCCGCTAGGTAACCTCGATAGTCCAAGGTCCCGCTAGTAAACCTACATAGTCCATGAGCCCGCTAGTTAACCTTCATAGTGCAAGTGTCCGCTACTTAACCTACATATTCCAAGTTCCCGCTAGTTAAACTACATAATCTAAGTGCCCGTTGGCTAACCTAGATAGGCCAAGGGCCCGCTAGTTGACCTACATAGTCCATGCCAGCTACGTAACCTAGATAGTACAAGTGCCCGCTAGGGAATCTAGATAGTCCAAGTGCCTGTTAGCTAACCTAGATAGTCCAAGTGGCGGCTAGGTAACCTACATAGTCCTAGTGCCCATTCGTTAACCTAGATAATCCAAGTGCCCACTAGGTAACCTAGACAGTCCAAGTGCCCGCTAGTTAACCTACATAGTCCAAGTGCCCGATAGGGAACCTACATAATCCAAGTGCCCGCTAGGCAACCTACATAGTCCAAGTGCCCGTTAGTTAACCTAGATAGTCAAATTGCCTGTTAGGTAACCTAGATAGTCCATGTGCCTCTAGGTAACCTACAAAGTCAAAGTGCCCGCTAGGTTATCTATATAGTCCAAATGCCAGCTAGGGAATCTACATAGTCCAAGTGCCCGCTAGGTAAACTAGATACTGCAATTGCCCGCTAGTTAACCTAGATAGTTCAAGTACCCGCTAGGTCACCTAGATCGTCCACGGGCCCCTTAGTTAGCCTGCATAGTCCAAGTGCCCGCTAGATAACCTAGATAGTCCAAGTGCCGTTCGGTAACCTAGATAGTCCAAGTGCCCTTTAGGGAACCTAGATAGTCTAAGGGCCCGCTAGTAAACCTACATAGTCCATTGGCCCGCTAGTTAACCTTCATAGTGCAAGTGTCCGCTACTTAACCTACATATTCCAAGTGCCCGCTAGTTAACCTACATAATCTAAGTGCCCGTTGGCTAACCTAGATAGGCCAAGGGCCCGCTAGTTGACCTACATAGTCCAAGTGCCCGCTAGTTAACCTAGATAGTCCAAGTGACTGCTAGGTAACCTACATAGTGCAAGTGTCCGCTAGTTAACCTACATATTCCAAGTGCCCGCTAGTTAACATAGATAGTCCAAGTGCCCGCTAGGGAACGTACATAGTCCAAGTGCCCGCTAGGTAACCTAGATACTGCATGTGCCCGCTAGTTAACCTAGATAGTTCAAGTACCCGCTAGGTAACCTAGATCGTCAAAGGGCCCCCTAGTTAGCCTACATAGTCCAAGTGCCCGCTAGGTAACCTCGATAGTCCAAGGTCCCGCTAATAAACCTACATAGTCCATGGGCCCGCTAGTTAACCTACATCGTCCAAGGGCCCGCTAGTTAACCTAGATAGTCCAAGTGCCCGCTAGTTAACCTACATAGTCTAAGTGCACGCTAGGTAACCTAGACAGTTCAAGTGACCACTAGGTTACCTACATAGTCCAAGTGCCCGTTCGTTAACCTACATAGTCCAAGTGCCCGCTAGGTAAGCAATATAATACAAATGCCCTCTAGGGGCCCTAATATTCCAAATGCCCGCTAGTTAACCTAGATAGTCCAAGTGCCCGCTAGTTAACCTAGATAGACCAAGTGCCCGCTAGGGAACCTATCTAGTCCAAGTACCCGCTAGGGAACGTACATAGTCCAAGTGCCCGCTAGGTAACGTAGATAGTCCAAGTGCCCGATAGGGAACCTACATAGTCCAAGTGCCTGCTAGGTAACCTACATAGTCCAAATGCCCTCTAGTTAACCTACATAGTACAAGTGCCTGATAGGGAACCTACATAATCCAAGGGCCCGCTAGGTAACCTACATTGTCCTAGTGCCCCCTAGTTAACCTACATTCTCCAAGTGCCTGATAGGGAACCTACATAGAACAAGTGCCCGCTAGGCAACCTACAAAGTCTAAGTTCCCGCTAGGTAATCTATATAGTCCTAATGACCGCTAGGGAGCCTACATAGTCGAAATGCTCGCTAGGTAACCGAGATTGTCTAAGGGCCCTCTAGGTAACCTACATAGTCCTAGTGCCCCCTAGTTAACCTACATTTTCCAAGTGCCCGATAGGGAACCTACATAGTCCAAGTGCCTGCTAGGCAACCTACATAGTCCAAATGCCCTCTAGTTAACCTACATAGTACAAATGCCCGATAGGGAACATACATAATCCAAGTGCTCGCTAAGGAACCTACATAGTCCAAGTGCCCGTTAGGTAACCTAGATAGTCCAAATGCCTGCCAGGAAACCCACATAGTCCAAGTGCCCGCTAGGGAACTTACATAGTCCAAGGGCCCGCTAGGGAATCTACACAGTCCAAGTGCCCGTTAGTTAACCTAGATAGTCCAAGTGCCCGCTTGGTAACCTAGATATTCCAACAGCTCCCTAGGTAACCTACATACTCTAAGAACCCGCTATAACGTAGATACTTCAAGTGCCAGCTAGGTAACCTAGATAATCCATGTGCCGCTAGGTAACCTACAAAGTCAAAGTGCCCGCTAGGTTATCTATATAGTCCAAATGCCAGCTAGGGTATCTACATAGTCTAAGGGCCCAATAGTTAACATAGATAGTCCAAGTGCCACTAGTTAATCTACATAGTCCAAGGGCCCACTAGTTAACCTACATAGTCCAGGTTCCCCCTAGGTAACCTAGATAGTCCAACAGCCCGCTAGGTAACCTACATACTCTAAAAACCCGATATAAAGTAGATAGTTCATGTGCCAGCTAGGTAACCTAGATAGTCCATGTGCCGCTAGGTAACCTACAAAGTCAAAGTGCCCGCTAGGTTATCTATATAGTCCAAATGCCAGCTAGGGAATCTACATAGTCCAAGTGCCCGCTAGGTAACCTAGATACTGCAATTGCCCGCTAGTTAACCTAGATAGTTCAAGTACCCGCTAGGTCACCTAGATCGTCCACGGGCCCCTTAGTTAGCCTGCATAGTCCAAGTGCCCGCTAGATAACCTAGATAGTCCAAGTGCCATTCGGTAACCTAGATAGTCCAAGTGCCCTTTAGGGAACCTAGATAGTCCAAGGGCCCGCTAGTAAACCTACATAGTCCATGGGCCCGCTAGTTAACCTTCATAGTGCAAGTGTCCGCTACTTAACCTACATATTCCAAGTGCCCGCTAGTTAACCTACATAATCTAAGTGCCCGTTGGCTAACCTAGATAGGCCAAGGGCCCGCTAGTTGACCTACATAGTCCAAGTGCCCGCTAGTTAACCTAGATAGTCCAAGTGACTGCTAGGTAACCTACATAGTGCAAGTGTCCGCTAGTTAAGCTACATATTCCAAGTGCCCGCTAGTTAACATAGATAGTCCAAGTGCCTGCTAGGGAACGTACATAGTCCAAGTGCCCGCTAGGTAACCTAGATACTGCAAGTGCCCGCTAGTTAACCTAGATAGTTCAAGTAACCGCTAGGTAACCTAGATCGTCAAAGGGCTCCCTAGTTAGCCTACATAGTCCAAGTGCCCTTTAGGGAACCTCGATAGTCCAAGGGCCCGCTAATAAACCTACATAGTCCATGGGCCCGCTAGTTAACCTTCATAGTGCAAGTGTCCGCTACTTAACCTACATATTCCAAGTGCCCGCTAGTTAACCTACATAATCTAAGTGCCCGTTGGCTAACCTAGATAGGCCAAGGGCCCGCTAGTTGACCTACATAGTCCAAGTGCCCGCTAGTTAACCTAGATAGTCCAAGTGACTGCTAGGTAACCTACATAGTGCAAGTGTCCGCTAGTTAACCTACATATTCCAAGTGCCCGCTAGTTAACATAGATAGTCCAAGTGCCCGCTAGGGAACGTACATAGTCCAAGTGCCCGCTAGGTAACCTAGATACTGCATGTGCCCGCTAGTTAACCTAGATAGTTCAAGTACCCGCTAGGTAACCTAGATCGTCAAAGGGCCCCCTAGTTACCCTACATAGTCCAAGTGCCCGCTAGGTAACCTCGATAGTCCAAGGTCCCGCTAGTAAACCTATATAGTCCATGGGCCCGCTAGTTAACCTTCATAGTGCAAGTGTCCGCTACTTAACCTACATATTCCAAGTTCCCGCTAGTTAAACTACATAATCTAAGTGCCCGTTGGCTAACCTAGATAGTCCAAGGGCCCGCTAGTTGACCTACATAGTCCATGCCAGCTACGTAACCTAGATAGTACAAGTGCCCGCTAGGGAATCTTGATAGTCCAAGTGCCTGTTAGCTAACCTAGATAGTCCAAGTGGCGGCTAGGTAACCTACATAGTCCTAGTGCCCATTCGTTAACCTAGATAATCCAAGTGCCCACTAGGTAACCTAGACAGTCCAAGTGCCCGCTAGTTAACCTACATAGTCCAAGTGCCCGATAGGGAACCTACATAATCTAAGTGCCCGCTAGGCAACCTACATAGTCCAAGTGCCCGTTAGTTAACCTAGATAGTCAAATTGCCTGTTAGGTAACCTAGATAGTCCAAGT
This sequence comes from Tenrec ecaudatus, assembly GCF_050624435.1. Taxonomy (NCBI): domain Eukaryota; kingdom Metazoa; phylum Chordata; class Mammalia; order Afrosoricida; family Tenrecidae; genus Tenrec; species Tenrec ecaudatus. The sequence goes on from NW_027457652.1 coordinate 2,755,473, forward strand.
GCCCTCTAGGTAACCTACATAGTCCAAGTGCCTGCTAGGTAACTTAAATAGTCCAAATGCCCGCTAGGGAAACTACATAGTCCAAGTGCCCGCTAGTTAAACTAGATAGTCCAAGTGCCTGCTAGTAAACTTACATAATCCATGGGCCCGCTAGTTAACCTACATAGTGCAAGGGCCCGCTAGTTAACCTACATCGTCCAAGGGCCCGCTAGTTAACCTAGATAGTCCAAGTGCCCGCTAGTTAACCTACATAGTCTAAGTGCACGCTAGGTAACCTAGACAGTTCAAGTGACCACTAGGTTACCTACATAGTCCAAGTGCCCGTTCGTTAACCTACATAGTCCAAGTGCCCGCTAGGTAAGCAATATAATACAAATGCCCTCTAGGGGCCCTAATATTCCAAATGCCCGCTAGTTAACCTAGATTGTCCAAGTGCTCGCTAGTTAACCTAGATAGTCCAAGTGCCCGCTAGTTAACCTAGATAGACCAAGTGCCCGCTATGGAACCTATCTAGTCCAAGTACCCGCTAGGGAACGTACATAGTCCAAGTGCCCGCTAGGTAACTAATATAGTCCAAATGCCCGCTAGGTGCCCTAATATTCCAAATGCCCGCTAGTTAACCTAGATAGTCCAAGTGCCCGCTAGTTAACCTAGATAGACCAAGTGCCCGCTAGGGAACCTATCTAGTCCAAGTACCCGCTAGGGAACGTACATAGTCCAAGTGCCCGCTAGGTAACGTAGATAGTCCAAGTGCCCGATAGGGATCCTACATAGTCCAAGTGCCTGCTAGGTAACCTACATAGTCCAAATGCCCTCTAGTTAACCTACATAGTACAAGTGCCCGATAGGGAACCTATATAATCCAAGGGCCTGCTAGGTAACCTACATTGTCCTAGTGCCCCCTAGTTAACCTACATTCTCCAAGTGCCTGATAGGGAACCTACATAGAACAAGTGCCCGCTAGGCAACCTACAAAGTCTAAGTTCCCGCTAGGTAATATATATAGTCCAAATGACCGCTAGGGAGCCTACATAGTCCAAATGCTCGCTAGGTAACCGAGATTGTCTAAGGGCCCTCTAGGTAACCTACATAGTCCTAGTGCCCCCTAGTTAACCTACATTTTCCAAGTGCCCGATAGGGAACCTACATAGTCCAAGTGCCTGCTAGGTAACATACATAGTCCAAATGCCCTCTAGTTAACCTACATAGTACAAATGCCCGATAGGGAACCTACATAATCCAAGTGCTCGCTAAGGAACCTACATAGTCCAAGTGCCCGTTAGGTAACCTAGATAGTCCAAATGCCCGCCAGGAAACCCACATAGTCCATGTGCCCGCTAGGGAACTTACATAGTCCAAGGGCCCGCTAGGGAATCTACACAGTCCAAGTGCCCGTTAGTTAACCTAGATAGTCCAAGTGCCCGCTTGGTAACCTAGATATTCCAACAGCCCCCTAGGTAACCTACATACTCTAAGAACCCGCTATAACGTAGATACTTCAAGTGCCAGCTAGGTAACCTAGATAATCCATGTGCCGCTAGGTAACCTACAAAGTCAAAGTGCCCGCTAGGTTATCTATATAGTCCAAATGCCAGCTAGGGTATCTACATAGTCTAAGGGCCCAATAGTTAACATAGATAGTCCAAGTGCCGCTAGTTAATCTACATAGTCCAAGTGCCCGATAGGTAACCGAGATACTGCAATTGCCCGCTAGTTAACCTAGATAGTTCAAGTACCCGCTAGGTCACCTAGATCGTCCACGGGCCCCTTAGTTAGCCTGCATAGTCCAAGTGCCCGCTAGATAACCTAGATAGTCCAAGTGCCGTTCGGTAACCTAGATAGTCCAAGTGCCCTTTAGGGAACCTAGATAGTCCAAGGGCCCGCTAGTAAACCTACATAGTCCATGGGCCCGCTAGTTAACCTTCATAGTGCAAGTGTCCGCTACTTAACCTACATATTCCAAGTGCCCACTAGTTAACCTACATAATCTAAGTGCCCGTTGGCTAACCTAGATAGGCCAAGGGCCCGCTAGTTGACCTACATAGTCCAAGTGCCCGCTAGTTAACCTAGATAGTCCATGTGACTGCTAGGTAACCTACATAGTGCAAGTGTCCGCTAGTTAACCTACATATTCCAAGTGCCCGCTAGTTAACATAGATAGTCCAAGTGCCCGCTAGGGAACGTACATAGTCCAAGTGCCCGCTAGGTAACCTAGATACTGCAAGTGCCCGCTAGTTAACCTAGATAGTTCAAGTAACCGCTAGGTAACCTAGATCGTCAAAGGGCTCCCTAGTTAGCCTACATAGTCCAAGTGCCCTTTAGGGAACCTCGATAGTCCAAGGGCCCGCTAATAAACCTACATAGTCCATGGGCCCGCTAGTTAACCTTCATAGTGCAAGTGTCCGCTACTTAACCTACATATTCCAAGTGCCCGCTAGTTAACCTACATAATCTAAGTGCCCGTTGGCTAACCTAGATAGGCCAAGGGCCCGCTAGTTGACCTACATAGTCCAAGTGCCCGCTAGTTAACCTAGATAGTCCAAGTGACTGCTAGGTAACCTACATAGTGCAAGTGTCCGCTAGTTAACCTACATATTCCAAGTGCCCGCTAGTTAACATAGATAGTCCAAGTGCCCGCTAGGGAACGTACATAGTCCAAGTGCCCGCTAGGTAACCTAGATACTGCATGTGCCCGCTAGTTAACCTAGATAGTTCAAGTACCCGCTAGGTAACCTAGATCGTCAAAGGGCCCCCTAGTTAGCCTACATAGTCCAAGTGCCCGCTAGGTAACCTCGATAGTCCAAGGTCCCGCTAGTAAACCTACATAGTCCAAGTGCCCGCTAGGTAAGCAATATAATACAAATGCCCTCTAGGGGCCCTAATATTCCAAATGCCCGCTAGTTAACCTAGATTGTCCAAGTGCTCGCTAGTTAACCTAGATAGTCCAAGTGCCCGCTAGTTAACCTAGATAGACCAAGTGCCCGCTATGGAACCTATCTAGTCCAAGTACCCGCTAGGGAACGTACATAGTCCAAGTGCCCGCTAGGTAACGTAGATAGTCCAAGTGCCCGCTAGGTAACTAATATAGTCCAAATGCCCGCTAGGTGTCCTAATATTCCAAATGCCCGCTAGTTAACCTAGATAGTCCAAGTGCCCGCTAGTTAACCTAGATAGACCAAGTGCCCGCTAGGGAACCTATCTAGTCCAAGTACCCGCTAGGGAACGTACATAGTCCAAGTGCCCGCTAGGTAACGTAGATAGTCCAAGTGCCCGCTAGGTAACTAATATAGTCCAAATGCCCGCTAGGTGCCCTAATATTCCAAATGCTCGCTAGTTAACCTAGATAGTCCAAGTGCCCGCTAGTTAACCTAGATAGACCAAGTGCCCGCTAGGGAACCTATCTAGTCCAAGTACCCGCTAGGGAACGTACATAGTCCAAGTGCCCGCTAGGTAACGTAGATAGTCCAAGTGCCCGATAGGGAATCTACATAGTCCAAGTGCCTGCTAGGTAACCTACATAGTCCAAATGCCCTCTAGTTAACCTACATAGTACAAGTGCCCGATAGGGAACCTACATAATCCAAGGGCCTGCTAGGTAACCTACATTGTCCTAGTGCCCCCTAGTTAACCTACATTCTCCAAGTGCCTGATAGGGAACCTACATAGAACAAGTGCCCGCTAGGCAACCTACAAAGTCTAAGTTCCCGCTAGGTAATCTATATAGTCCAAATGACCGCTAGGGAGCCTACATAGTCCAAATGCTCGCTAGGTAACCGAGATTGTCTAAGGGCCCTCTAGGTAACCTACATAGTCCTAGTGCCCCCTAGTTAACCTACATTTTCCAAGTGCTCGATAGGGAACCTACATAGTCCAAGTGCATGCTAGGTAACCTACATAGTCCAAATGCCCTCTAGTTAACCTACATAGTACAAATGCCCGATAGGGAACCTACATAATCCAAGTGCTCGCTAAGGAACCTACATAGTCCAAGTGCCCGTTAGGTAACCAAGATAGTCCAAATGCCCGCCAGGAAACCCACATAGTCCAAGTGCCCGCTAGGGAACTTACATAGTCCAAGGGCCCGCTAGGGAATCTACACAGTCCAAGTGCCCGTTAGTTAACCTAGATAGTCCAAGTGCCCGCTTGGTAACCTAGATATTCCAACAGCCCCCTAGGTAACCTACATACTCTAAGAACCCGCTATAACGTAGATACTTCAAGTGCCAGCTAGGTAACCTAGATAATCCATGTGCCGCTAGGTAACCTACAAAGTCAAAGTGCCCGCTAGGTTATCTATATAGTCCAAATGCCAGCTAGGGTATCTACATAGTCTAAGGGCCCAATAGTTAACATAGATAGTCCAAGTGCCGCTAGTTAATCTACATAGTCCAAGGGCCCACTAGTTAACCTACATAGTCCAGGTTCCCCCTAGGTAACCTAGATAGTCCAACAGCCCGCTAGGTAACCTACATACTCTAAAAACCCGATATAAAGTAGATAGATCATGTGCCAGCTAGGTAACCTAGATAGTCCATGTGCCGCTAGGTAACCTACAAAGTCAAAGTGCCCGCTAGGTTATCTATATAGTCCAAATGCCAGCTAGGGAATCTACATAGTCCAAGTGCCCGCTAGGTAACCTAGATACTGCAATTGCCCGCTAGTTAACCTAGATAGTTCAAGTACCCGCTAGGTCACCTAGATCGTCCACAGGCCCCTTAGTTAGCCTGCATAGTCCAAGTGCCCGCTAGATAACCTAGATAGTCCAAGTGCCGTTCGGTAACCTAGATAGTCCAAGTGTCCTTAAGGGAACCTAGACAGTCCAAGGGCCCGCTAGTAAACCTACATAGTCCATGGGCCCGCTAGCTAACCTTCATAGTGCAAGTGTCCGCTACTTTACCTACATATTCCAAGTTCCCGCTAGTTAACCTACATAATCTAAGTGCCCGTTGGCTAACCTAGATAGGCCAAGGGCCCGCTAGTTGACCTACATAGTCCATGCCAGCTACGTAACCTAGATAGTACAAGTGCCCGCTAGGGAATCTAGATAGTCCAAGTGCCTGTTAGCTAACCTAGATAGTCCAAGTGGCGGCTAGGTAACCTACATAGTCCTAGTGCCCATTCGTTAACCTAGATAATCCAAGTGCCCACTAGGTAACCTAGACAGTCCAAGTGCCCGCTAGTTAACCTACATAGTCCAAGTGCCCGATAGGGAACCTACATAATCCAAGTGCCCGCTAGGCAACCTACATAGTCCAAGTGCCCGTTAGTTAACCTAGATAGTCAAATTGCCTGTTAGGTAACCTAGATAGTCCAAGTGCCCTCTAGGTAACCTACATAGTCCAAGTGCCTGCTAGGTAACTTAAATAGTCCAAATGCCCGCTAGGGAAACTACATAGTCCAAGTGACCGCTAGTTAAACTAGATAGTCCAAGTGCCTGCTAGTAAACTTACATAATCCATGGGCCCGCTAGTTAACCTACATAGTGCAAGGGCCCGCTAGTTAACCTACATCGTTCAAGGGCCCGCTAGTAAACCTAGATAGTCCAAGTGCCCGCTAGTTAACCTACATAGTCTAAGTGCACGCTAGGTAACCTAGACAGTTCAAGTGACCACTAGGTTACCTACATAGTCCATGTGCCCGTTCGTTAACCTACATAGTCCAAGTGCCCGCTAGGTAAGCAATATAATACAAATGCCCTCTAGGGGCCCTAATATTCCAAATGCCCGCTAGTTAACCTAGATTGTCCAAGTGCTCGCTAGTTAACCTAGATAGTCCAAGTGCCCGCTAGTTAACCTAGATAGACCAAGTGCCCGCTAGGGAACCTATCTAGTCCAAGTACCCGCTAGGGAACGTACATAGTCCAAGTGCCCGCTAGGTAACGTAGATAGTCCAAGTGCCCGCTAGGTAACTAATATAGTCCAAATGCCCGCTAGGTGCCCTAATATTCCAAATGCCCGCTAGTTAACCTAGATAGTCCAAGTGCCCGCTAGTTAACCTAGATAGACCAAGTGCCCGCTAGGGAACCTATCTAGTCCAAGTACCCGCTAGGGAACGTACATAGTCCAAGTGCCCGCAAGGTAACGTAGATAGTCCAAGTGCCCGATAGGGAACCTACATAGTCCAAGTGCCTGCTAGGTAACCTACATAGTCCAAATGCCCTCTAGTTAACCTACATAGTACAAGTGCCCGATAGGGAACCTACATAATCCAAGGGCCTGCTAGGTAACCTACATAGTCCTAGTGCCCCCTAGTTAACCTACATTCTCCAAGTGCCTGATAGGGAACCTACATAGAACAAGTGCCCGCTAGGCAACCTACAAAGTCTAAGTTCCCGCTAGGTAATCTATATAGTCCAAATGACCGCTAGGGAGCCTACATAGTCCAAATGCTCGCTAGGAAACCGAGATTGTGTAAGGGCCCTCTAGGTAACCTACATAGTCCTAGTGCCCCCTAGTTAACCTACATTTTCCAAGTGCCCGATAGGGAACCTACATAGTCCAAGTGCCTGCTAGGTAACATACATAGTCCAAATGCCCTCTAGTTAACCTACATAGTACAAATGCCCGATAGGGAACCTACATAATCCAAGTGCTCGCTAAGGAACCTACATAGTCCAAGTGCCCGTTAGGTAACCTAGATAGTCCAAATGCCCGCCAGGAAACCCACATAGTCCAAGTGCCCGCTAGGGAACTTACATAGTCCAAGGGCCCGCTAGGGAATCTACACAGTCCAAGTGCCCGTTAGTTAACCTAGATAGTCCAAGTGCCCGCTTGGTAACCTAGATATTCCAACAACCCCCTAGGTAACCTACATACTCTAAGAACCCGCTATAACGTAGATACTTCAAGTGCCAGCTAGGTAACCTAGATAATCCATGTGCCGCTAGGTAACCTACAAAGTCAAAGTGCCCGCTAGGTTATCTATATAGTCCAAATGCCAGCTAGGGTATCTACATAGTCTAAGGGCCCAATAGTTAACATAGATAGTCCAAGTGCCGCTAGTTAATCTACATAGTCCAAGGGCCCACTAGTTAACCTACATAGTCCAGGTTCCCCCTAGGTAACCTAGATAGTCCAACAGCCCGCTAGGTAACCTACATACTCTAAAAACCCGATATAAAGTAGATAGATCATGTGCCAGCTAGGTAACCTAGATAGTCCATGTGCCGCTAGGTAACCTACAAAGTCAAAGTGCCCGCTAGGTTATCTATATAGTCCAAATGCCAGCTAGGGAATCTACATAGTCCAAGTGCCTGCTAGGTAACCTAGATACTGCAATTGCCCGCTAGTTAACCTAGATAGTTCAAGTACCCGCTAGGTCACCTAGATCGTCCACGGGCCCCTTAGTTAGCCTGCATAGTCCAAGTGCCCGCTAGATAACCTAGATAGTCCAAGTGCCGTTCGGTAACCTAGATAGTCCAAGTGCCCTTTAGGGAACCTAGATAGTCCAAGGGCCCTCTAGTAAACCTACATAGTCCATGGGCCCGCTAGTTAACCTTCATAGTGCAAGTGTCCGCTACTTAACCTACATATTCCAAGTGCCCGCTAGTTAACCTACATAATCTAAGTGCCCGTTGGCTAACCTAGATAGGCCAAGGGCCCGCTAGTTGACCTACATAGTCCAAGTGCCCGCTAGTTAACCTAGATAGTCCAAGTGACTGCTAGGTAACCTACATAGTGCAAGTGTCCGCTAGTTAACCTACATATACCAAGTGCCCGCTAGTTAACATAGATAGTCCAAGTGCCCGCTAGGGAACGTACATAGTCCAAGTACCCGCTAGGTAACCTAGATACTGCATGTGCCCGCTAGTTAACCTAGATAGTTCAAGTACCCGCTAGGTAACCTAGATCGTCAAAGGGCCCCCTAGTTAGCCTACATAGTCCAAGTGCCCGCTAGGTAACCTCGATAGTCCAAGGTCCCGCTAGTAAACCTACATAGTCCATGGGCCCGCTAGCTAACCTTCATAGTGCAAGTGTCCGCTACTTAACCTACATATTCCAAATTCCCGCTAGTTAACCTACATAATCTAAGTGCCCGTTGGCTAACCTAGATAGTCCAAGGGCCCGCTAGTTGACCTACATAGTCCATGCCAGCTACGTAACCTAGATAGTACAAGTGCCCGCTAGGGAATCTAGATAGTCCAAGTGCCTGTTAGCTAACCTAGACATTCCAAGTGGCGGCTAGGTCACCTACATTGTCCTAGTGCCCATTCGTTAACCTAGATAATCCAAGTGCCCACTAGGTAACCTAGACTGTCCAAGTGCCCGCTAGTTAACCTACATAGTCCAAGTGCCCGATAGGGAACCTACATAATCCAAGTGCCCGCTAGGCAACCTAGATAGTCCAAGTGCCCGTTAGTTACCCTAGATAGTCAAATTGCCTGTTAGGTAACCTAGATAGTCCAAGTGCCCTCTAGGTAACCTACATAGTCCAAGTGCCTGCTAGGTAACTTAAATAGTCCAAATGCCCGCTAGGGAAACTACATAGTCCAAGTGCCCGCTAGTTAAACTAGATAGTCCAAGTGCCTGCTAGTAAACTTACATAATCCATGGGCCCGCTAGTTAACCTACATAGTGCAAGGGCCCGCTAGTTAACCTACATCGTCCAAGGGCCCGCTAGTTAACCTAGATAGTCCAAGTGCCCGCTAGTTAACCTACATAGTCTAAGTGCACGCTAGGTAACCTAGACAGTTCAAGTGACCACTAGGTTACCTACATAGTTCAAGTGACCGTTCGTTAACCTACATAGTCTAAGTGCCCGCTAGGTAAGCAATATAATACAAATGCCCTCTAGGGGCCCTAATATTCCAAATGCCCGCTAGTTAACCTAGATTGTCCAAGTGCTCGCTAGTTAACCTAGATAGTCCAAGTGCCCGCTAGTTAACCTAGATAGACCAAGTGCCCGCTAGGGAACCTATCTAGTCCAAGTACCCGCTAGGGAACGTACATAGTCCAAGTGCCTGCTGGTAACCTACATAGCCCAAATGCCTTCTAGTTAACCTACATAGTACAAGAGCCCGATAGGGAACCTACATAATCCAAGGGCCCGCTAGGTAACCTACATTGTCCTAGTGCCCCCTAGTTAACCTACATTCTCCAAGTGCCTATAGGGAACCTACATAGAACAAGTGCCCACTAGGTAACCTACAAAATCTAAGTTCCGCTAGGTAATCTATATAGTCCAAATGACCGCTAGGGAGCCTACATAGTCCAAATGCTCACTAGGTAACCGAGATTGTCTAAGGGTCCTCTAGGTAACCTACATAGTCCTAGTGCCCCCTAGTTAACCTACATTTTTCAAGTGCCCGATAGGGAACCTACATAGTCCAAGTGCCTGCCAAATAACCTACATAGTCCAAATGCCCTCTAGTTAACCTACATAGTACAAGTGCCCGATAGGGAACCTACAGAATCCAAGTGCTCGCTAGGGAACCTACATAGTCCAAGTGCCCGTTAGGTAACCTAGATAGTCCAAATGCCCGCCAGGAAACCCACATAGTCCAAGTGCCCGCTAGGGAACTTACATAGTCCAAGGGCCCGCTAGGGAATCTACACAGTCCAAGTGCCCGTTAGTTAACCTAAATAGTCCAAGTGCCCGCTTGGTAACCTAGATATTCCAACAGCCCCCTAGGTAACCTACATACTCTAAGAACCCGCTATAACGTAGATACTTCAAGTGCCAGCTAGGTAACCTAGATAATCCATGTGCCGCTAGGTAACCTACAAAGTCAAAGTGCCCGCTAGGTTATCTATATAGTCCAAATGCCAGCTAGGGTATCTACATAGTCTAAGGGCCCAATAGTTAACATAGATAGTCCAAGTGCCGCTAGTTAATCTACATAGTCCAAGGGCCCGCTAGTTAACCTACATAGTCCAAGTACCCGCTAAGAAACCTAGATAGTCCAAGTGCACGCTAGTTAACCTAGAGAGTCCAAGTGCCCTCTAGTTAACCTAGATCGTCCAAGTGCCCGCTAAGAAACCTAGATAGTCCAAGTGCCCGTTACCTAACCTAGATAGTCCTATTGCCCGCTATGCAACATACATAGTCCCAGTGCCCGTTCGTTAACCTAGAAGTCCTAGTGCCCGCTAGGTAACCTAGACTCTCCAAGTGCCCGCTAGGTTACCTACATAGTCCAAATGCCCGTTCGGTAACCTAGATAGTGTAAGTGCCCGGTAGTTAACCTACATAGTCCAAGAGCCCGCTTAGTAACCTAGATAGACCAAGGGCCCGCTAGTTAACCTACATAGTCCAAGTGCCCGGTAGTTAACTTACATAGTTCAAGTGTCCGTAGGGAAAATACAGAGTCCAAGTGCCCGCTAGGAAACCTACATAGTCCAAGTGCCTGCTAGGTAACCTACATAGTGCCAGTGTCCGCTAGTTAACAAACATATTCCAAGTGCCCGCTAGTTAACATAGATAGTCCAAGTGGCCGCTAGGGAACTTACATAGTCCAAGTGCCCGCTAGGTAACCTAGATACTGCAATTGCCCGCTAGTTAACCTAGATAGTTCAAGTACCCGCTAGGTCACCTAGATCGTCCAAGGGCCCCTTAGTTAGCCTACAAAGTCCAAGTGCCCGCTAGTTGACCTACATAGTCCAAGTGCCAGCTAGGTAACCTAGATAGTACAATTGCCCGCTAGGGAACCTAGATAGTCCAAGTGCCTGTTAGCTCACCTAGATAGTCCAAGTGGCGGCTAGGTAACCTACATAGTCCAGTGCCCGTTCATTAACCTAGATAAGCCAAGTGCCCACTAGGTAACCTAGACAGTCCAAGTGCCCGCTAGTAAACCTACATAGTCCCAGTGCCCGATAGGGAACTACATAATGCAAGTTCCCACTAGGCAACCTACATAGTCCAAGAACCTGTTAGTTAACCTAGATAGTCAAATTGCCTGCTAGGTAACCTAGATAGTCCAAGTGCCCGTTAGGTAACCTACATAGTCTAAGTGCCCGCTAGGTAACCTAAATAGTCCAAATGCACGCTAGGGAAAATACATAGTCCAAGTGCGCGCTAGTTAACCTAGATAGTCCAAGTGCCTGCTAGTAAACCTACATAATCCATGGGCCCGCTAGTTAACCTACATAGTGCAAGGGCCCGCTAGTTAACCTAGATAGTCCAAGTGCTCGTTATTTAACCTACATAGTCTAAGTGCCCGCTAGATAACCTAGATAGTCCAAGTGCCCGTTTGGTAACCTAGATAGTCCAAGTGCCCTTTAGGGAACCTAGATAGTCCAAGGGCCCCGTAGTAAACCTACATAGTACATGGGCCCGCTAGTTAACCTTCATAGTGCAAGTGTCCGCTACTTAACCTACATATTCCAAGTGCCCGCTAGTTAACCTACATAATCTAAGTGCCCGTTGGCTAACCTAGATAGTCCAAGGGCCCGCTAGTTGACCTACATAGTCCAAGTAACCGCTAGTTAACCTAGATAGTCCAAGTGACTGGTAGGTAACCTACATATTCCAAGTGCCCGCTAGTTAACATAGATAGTCCAAGTGCCCGCTAGGGAATGTACATAGTCCAAGTGCCCACTAGGTAACCTAGATACTGCAAGTGCCCGCTAGTTAACCTAGATAGTTCAAGTACCCGCTAGGTAACCTAGATCGTCAAAGGGCCCCTAGTTAGCCTACATAGTCCAGGTGCCCGCTAGGTAACCAAGATACTCCAAGTGCCCTTTAGGGAACCTAGATAGTCCATGGGCCGGCTAGTAAACCTACATAGTCCATGGGCCCGCTAGTTAACCTTCATAGTGCAAGTGTCCGCTACTTAACCTACATATTCCAAGTGCCCGCTAGTTAACCTACATAATCTAAGTGCCCTTAGGCTAACCTAGATAGTCCAAGGGCCCGCTAGTTGACCTACATATTCCAAGTGCCAGCTAGGTAACCTAGATAGTACAAGTGCCCGCTAGGGAACCTAAATAGTCCAAGTGCCTGTTAGCTAACCTAGATAGTCCAAGTGTGGGCTAGGTAACCTACATAGTACAAGTGCCCGTTTGTTAAACTAGATAAGCTAAGTGCCCACTAGGTAACCTAGACAGTCCAAGTGACCGCTAGTTAACCTACATAGTCCAAGTGCCCGATAGGGGACTACATAATCCAAGTGCCCGCTAGGCAACCTACATATTCCAAGAACCCGTTAGTTAACCTTGATAGTCAAATTGCCTGCTAGGCAACCTAGATAGTCCAAGTGTCCGCTAGGTGACCTACATAGTCCAAGTGCCCGCTAGGTAACCTAAATAGTCCAAATGCCCGCTAGGGAAACTACATAGTCCAAGTGCACGTTAGTTAACCTAGATAGTCCAAGTGCCTGCTAGTAAACCTACATAATCCATGGGCCCGCTAATTAACCTACATAGTGTAAGTGCCCGCTAGGTAACCTAGACAGTTCAAGTGACCACTAGGTTACCTACATAGTCCAAGTGCCCGTTCGTTAACTTACATAGTCCAAGTGCCCGCTAGGTAACCAATATAGTCCAAATGCCCGCTAGGGGCCCTAATATTCCAAATGCCCGTTAGTTAACCTAGATAGTCCAAGTGCTCGCTAGTTAACCTAGATAGTCCAAGTGCTCGCTAGTTAACCTAGATAGACCAAGTGCCCGCTAGGGAACCTATATAGTCCAAGTATCCGCTAGGAAACGTACATAGTCCAAGTGCCCGCTAGGTAACATAGATAGTCCAAGTGCCCGCTAGGGAACGTACATAGTCCAAGTGCCTGCTAGGTAACCTAGATAGTCCAAGTGCCCACTAGTTAACCTACATAGTCCAGGTTCCCACTAGGTAACCTATAAAGTCCAAGGGCCCGCTAGGTGACCTACATTGTCCTAGTGCCCCCTAGTTAACCTACATTCTCCAAGTGCCTGATAGGGAACCTACATAGAACAAGTGCCCGCTAGTTAACCTACATAGTCCAAGTGCCCTATAGGTAACCTACATAATCCAAGTGCCCGCTAGGGAACCTACATAGTCCAACTGCCCGTTAGGTAACCTAGATAGTCCAAATGCCCGCTAGGGAACCCACATAGTCCAAGTGCCCGCTAGGGAACTTACATAGTCCAAGGGCCCGCTAGGGAACCTACATAGTCCAAGTGCCCGTTAGTTAACCTAGATAATCCCAGTGCCCAATAGGTAACCTAGATAGTCCAACAGCCCGGTAGGTAACCTACATACTCCAAGTACCCGCTAGGTAACGTAGATAGTTCAAGCGCCAGCTAGGTAACCTAGATAGTCCATGTGCTGCTAGGTAACCAACAAAGTCAAAGTGCCCGCTAGGTTATCTATATAGTCCAAATGCCCGCTAGGGAATCTACATAGTCCAAGGGCCCGCTAGTTAACGTAGATAGTCCAAGTGCCGGTAGTTAATCTACATAGTCCAAGGGCCCGCTAGTTAACATAGATAGTCCAAGTGCCGCTAGTTAATCTACATAGAACAAGGGCCCGCTAGTTAACCTACATAGTCCAAGTACCCGCTAAGAAACCTAGATAGTCCAAGTGCACGCTAGTTAACCTAGATAGTCCAAGTGCCCTCTAGTTAACCTAGATCATCCAAGTGCCCGCTAAGAAACCTAGATAGTCCAAGTGCCCGTTACCTAACCTAGATAGTCCAATTGCCCGTATGCAACATACATAGTCCAAGTGCCCGTTCGTTAACCTAGAAGTCCAAGTGCCCCCTAGGTAACCTAGACTCTCCAAGGGCCCGCTAGGTTACCTACATAGTCCAAATGACGGTTCGGTAACGTAGATAATGCAAGTGCCCGGTAGTTAACCTACATAGTCCAAGTGCCCGCTAGGTAACCTAGATATTCCAAGGGCCCGCTAGTTAACCTACATAGTCCAAGTGCCCGGTAGTTAACTTACATAGTTAAAGTGTCCGTAGGGAACATACAGAGTCCAAGTGTCCGGTAGGGAACCTACATAGTCCAAGTGCCCGCTAGTTAATCTACATAGTTCAAGGGCCCGCTAGTTAACCTACATAATCCAAGTACCCGCTAGTTAACCTAGATCGTCCAAGTGTCCGCTAATTAACCTACATTGTACAAGTGCCCGCTAGGGAACCAAGATAGTCTAAGTGCCCGCTCTGGAACCTACATAGTCCAAGGGACTGCTAGGGAACCTTCATAGTCCAAGTGCCCGCTCTGGAACATACATAGTCCAAGTGCCCGTTAGGAAATCTACATAGTCCATGGGCCCACTAGTTAACGTAGATAGTCCAAGTGCCGCTAGTTAATCTACATAGTCCAAGGGCCCGCTAGTTAACCTACATAGTCCAAGTACCCGCTAGTTAACCTAGATCGTCCAAGTGCCCACTAGGTAACCTACATAGTCAAAGGGCCAGCTAGTTAACCTACATCGTCCAAGGACCCGCTAGTTATCCTACATCGTCCAAGGGCCCGCTAGTTAACCTAGATAGTCCAAGTGCCGGCTAGTTAACCTACATAGTCCAAGTGCCCGCTAGGTAACCTAGACATTTCAAGTGACCCTAGGTTACCTACATAGTCCAAGTGCCCGTTCGTTAACCTACATAGTCCAAGTGCCCGCTAGGTAACCAATGTAGTCCAAATGCCCACTAGGGGCCCTAATAGTCCATATGCCCGTTAGTTAACCTAGATAGTCCAAGTGCTCGCTAGTTAACCTAGATAGACCAAGTACCCGCTAGGGAACCTATCTAGTCCAAGTACCCGCTAGTTAACCTAGATCGTCCAAGTGTCTGCTAATTAACCTACATAGTACAAGTGCCCGCTAGGGAACCTAGATAGTTCAAGTACCCGCTAGGTCACCTAGATCGTCCAAGGGCCCCTTAGTTAGCCTACAAAGTCCAAGTGCCCGCTAGTTGACCTACATAGTCCAAGTGCCAGCTAGGTAACCTAGATAGTACAATTGCCCGCTAGGGAACCTAGATAGTCCAAGTGCCTGTTAGCTCACCTAGATAGTCCAAGTGGCGGCTAGGTAACCTACATAGTCCAGTGCCCGTTCATTAACCTAGATAAGCCAAGTGCCCACTAGGTAACCTAGACAGTCCAAGTGCCCGCTAGTAAACCTACATAGTCCCAGTGCCCGATAGGGAACTACATAATGCAAGTTCCCACTAGGCAACCTACATAGTCCAAGAACCTGTTAGTTAACCTAGATAGTCAAATTGCCTGCTAGGTAACCTAGATAGTCCAAGTGCCCGTTAGGTAACCTACATAGTCTAAGTGCCCGCTAGGTAACCTAAATAGTCCAAATGCACGCTAGGGAAAATACATAGTCCAAGTGCGCGCTAGTTAACCTAGATAGTCCAAGTGCCTGCTAGTAAACCTACATAATCCATGGGCCCGCTAGTTAACCTACATAGTGCAAGGGCCCGCTAGTTAACCTAGATAGTCCAAGTGCTCGTTATTTAACCTACATAGTCTAAGTGCCCGCTAGATAACCTAGATAGTCCAAGTGCCCGTTTGGTAACCTAGATAGTCCAAGTGCCCTTTAGGGAACCTAGATAGTCCAAGGGCCCCGTAGTAAACCTACATAGTACATGGGCCCGCTAGTTAACCTTCATAGTGCAAGTGTCCGCTACTTAACCTACATATTCCAAGTGCCCGCTAGTTAACCTACATAATCTAAGTGCCCGTTGGCTAACCTAGATAGTCCAAGGGCCCGCTAGTTGACCTACATAGTCCAAGTAACCGCTAGTTAACCTAGATAGTCCAAGTGACTGGTAGGTAACCTACATATTCCAAGTGCCCGCTAGTTAACATAGATAGTCCAAGTGCCCGCTAGGGAATGTACATAGTCCAAGTGCCCACTAGGTAACCTAGATACTGCAAGTGCCCGCTAGTTAACCTAGATAGTTCAAGTACCCGCTAGGTAACCTAGATCGTCAAAGGGCCCCTAGTTAGCCTACATAGTCCAGGTGCCCGCTAGGTAACCAAGATACTCCAAGTGCCCTTTAGGGAACCTAGATAGTCCATGGGCCGGCTAGTAAACCTACATAGTCCATGGGCCCGCTAGTTAACCTTCATAGTGCAAGTGTCCGCTACTTAACCTACATATTCCAAGTGCCCGCTAGTTAACCTACATAATCTAAGTGCCCTTAGGCTAACCTAGATAGTCCAAGGGCCCGCTAGTTGACCTACATATTCCAAGTGCCAGCTAGGTAACCTAGATAGTACAAGTGCCCGCTAGGGAACCTAAATAGTCCAAGTGCCTGTTAGCTAACCTAGATAGTCCAAGTGTGGGCTAGGTAACCTACATAGTACAAGTGCCCGTTTGTTAAACTAGATAAGCTAAGTGCCCACTAGGTAACCTAGACAGTCCAAGTGACCGCTAGTTAACCTACATAGTCCAAGTGCCCGATAGGGGACTACATAATCCAAGTGCCCGCTAGGCAACCTACATATTCCAAGAACCCGTTAGTTAACCTTGATAGTCAAATTGCCTGCTAGGCAACCTAGATAGTCCAAGTGTCCGCTAGGTGACCTACATAGTCCAAGTGCCCGCTAGGTAACCTAAATAGTCCAAATGCCCGCTAGGGAAACTACATAGTCCAAGTGCACGTTAGTTAACCTAGATAGTCCAAGTGCCTGCTAGTAAACCTACATAATCCATGGGCCCGCTAATTAACCTACATAGTGTAAGTGCCCGCTAGGTAACCTAGACAGTTCAAGTGACCACTAGGTTACCTACATAGTCCAAGTGCCCGTTCGTTAACTTACATAGTCCAAGTGCCCGCTAGGTAACCAATATAGTCCAAATGCCCGCTAGGGGCCCTAATATTCCAAATGCCCGTTAGTTAACCTAGATAGTCCAAGTGCTCGCTAGTTAACCTAGATAGTCCAAGTGCTCGCTAGTTAACCTAGATAGACCAAGTGCCCGCTAGGGAACCTATATAGTCCAAGTATCCGCTAGGAAACGTACATAGTCCAAGTGCCCGCTAGGTAACATAGATAGTCCAAGTGCCCGCTAGGGAACGTACATAGTCCAAGTGCCTGCTAGGTAACCTAGATAGTCCAAGTGCCCACTAGTTAACCTACATAGTCCAGGTTCCCACTAGGTAACCTATAAAGTCCAAGGGCCCGCTAGGTGACCTACATTGTCCTAGTGCCCCCTAGTTAACCTACATTCTCCAAGTGCCTGATAGGGAACCTACATAGAACAAGTGCCCGCTAGTTAACCTACATAGTCCAAGTGCCCTATAGGTAACCTACATAATCCAAGTGCCCGCTAGGGAACCTACATAGTCCAACTGCCCGTTAGGTAACCTAGATAGTCCAAATGCCCGCTAGGGAACCCACATAGTCCAAGTGCCCGCTAGGGAACTTACATAGTCCAAGGGCCCGCTAGGGAACCTACATAGTCCAAGTGCCCGTTAGTTAACCTAGATAATCCCAGTGCCCAATAGGTAACCTAGATAGTCCAACAGCCCGGTAGGTAACCTACATACTCCAAGTACCCGCTAGGTAACGTAGATAGTTCAAGCGCCAGCTAGGTAACCTAGATAGTCCATGTGCTGCTAGGTAACCAACAAAGTCAAAGTGCCCGCTAGGTTATCTATATAGTCCAAATGCCCGCTAGGGAATCTACATAGTCCAAGGGCCCGCTAGTTAACGTAGATAGTCCAAGTGCCGGTAGTTAATCTACATAGTCCAAGGGCCCGCTAGTTAACATAGATAGTCCAAGTGCCGCTAGTTAATCTACATAGAACAAGGGCCCGCTAGTTAACCTACATAGTCCAAGTACCCGCTAAGAAACCTAGATAGTCCAAGTGCACGCTAGTTAACCTAGATAGTCCAAGTGCCCTCTAGTTAACCTAGATCATCCAAGTGCCCGCTAAGAAACCTAGATAGTCCAAGTGCCCGTTACCTAACCTAGATAGTCCAATTGCCCGTATGCAACATACATAGTCCAAGTGCCCGTTCGTTAACCTAGAAGTCCAAGTGCCCCCTAGGTAACCTAGACTCTCCAAGGGCCCGCTAGGTTACCTACATAGTCCAAATGACGGTTCGGTAACGTAGATAATGCAAGTGCCCGGTAGTTAACCTACATAGTCCAAGTGCCCGCTAGGTAACCTAGATATTCCAAGGGCCCGCTAGTTAACCTACATAGTCCAAGTGCCCGGTAGTTAACTTACATAGTTAAAGTGTCCGTAGGGAACATACAGAGTCCAAGTGTCCGGTAGGGAACCTACATAGTCCAAGTGCCCGCTAGTTAATCTACATAGTTCAAGGGCCCGCTAGTTAACCTACATAATCCAAGTACCCGCTAGTTAACCTAGATCGTCCAAGTGTCCGCTAATTAACCTACATTGTACAAGTGCCCGCTAGGGAACCAAGATAGTCTAAGTGCCCGCTCTGGAACCTACATAGTCCAAGGGACTGCTAGGGAACCTTCATAGTCCAAGTGCCCGCTCTGGAACATACATAGTCCAAGTGCCCGTTAGGAAATCTACATAGTCCATGGGCCCACTAGTTAACGTAGATAGTCCAAGTGCCGCTAGTTAATCTACATAGTCCAAGGGCCCGCTAGTTAACCTACATAGTCCAAGTACCCGCTAGTTAACCTAGATCGTCCAAGTGCCCACTAGGTAACCTACATAGTCAAAGGGCCAGCTAGTTAACCTACATCGTCCAAGGACCCGCTAGTTATCCTACATCGTCCAAGGGCCCGCTAGTTAACCTAGATAGTCCAAGTGCCGGCTAGTTAACCTACATAGTCCAAGTGCCCGCTAGGTAACCTAGACATTTCAAGTGACCCTAGGTTACCTACATAGTCCAAGTGCCCGTTCGTTAACCTACATAGTCCAAGTGCCCGCTAGGTAACCAATGTAGTCCAAATGCCCACTAGGGGCCCTAATAGTCCATATGCCCGTTAGTTAACCTAGATAGTCCAAGTGCTCGCTAGTTAACCTAGATAGACCAAGTACCCGCTAGGGAACCTATCTAGTCCAAGTACCCGCTAGTTAACCTAGATCGTCCAAGTGTCTGCTAATTAACCTACATAGTACAAGTGCCCGCTAGGGAACCTAGATAGTCCAAGTGATTGTTAGCTAACCTAGATAGTCCAAGTGGCGGCTAGGTAACCTACATAGTCCTAGTGCCCGTTCGTTAACCTAGATAATCCAAGTGCCCACTAGGTAACCTAGACTGTCCAAGTGCCCGCTAGTTAACCTACATAGTCCAAGTGCCCGATAGGGAACCTACATAATCCAAGTGCCCGCTAGGCAACCTACATAGTCCAAGTATCCGTTAGTTAACCTAGATAGTCAAATTGCCTGTTAGGTAACCTAGATAGTCCAAGTGCCCGCTAGGTAACCTACATAGTCCAAGTGCCTGCTAGGTAACTTAAATAGTCCAAATGCCCGCTAGGGAAACTACATAGTCCAAGTGCCCGCTAGTTAACCTAGATAGTCCAAGTTCCTGCTAGTAAACCTACATAATCCATGGGCCCGCTAGTTAACCTACATAGTGCAAGGGCCCGCTAGTTAACCTACATCGTCCAAGGGCCCGCTAGTTAACCTAGATAGTCCAAGTGCCCGCTAGGTAACCAATATAATACAAATGCCCGCTAGGGGCCCTAATATTCCAAATGCCCGCTAGTTAACCTAGATAGTCCAAGTGCCCGCTAGTTAACCTAGATAGACCAAGTACCCGCTAGGGAACCTATCTAGTCCAAGTACCCGCTAGGAAACGTACATAGTCCAAGTGCCCGCTAGGTAACGTAGATAGTCCAAGTGCCCGCTAGGGAACGTACATAGTTCAAGTGCCCGCTAGGTAACCTAGATAGTCCAAGTGCCTGCTAGTAAACCTACATAATCAATGGGCCCGCTAGTTAACCTACATAGTGCAAGGGCCCGCTACTTAACCTACATCGTCCAAGGGTCCGCTAGTTAACCTAGATAGTCCAAGTGCCTGCTAGGTACCCTACATAGTCCAAGTGCCCGCTAGTTAACCTACAAAGTCTAAGTGCCCGCTAGGTAACCTAGACAGTTCAAGTGACCACTAGGTTACCTCCATAGTCCATGTGCCCGTTCGTTAACTTACATAGTCCAAGTGCCCGCTAGGTAACCAATGTAGTCCAAATGCCCGCTAGGTGCCCTAATATTCCAAATGCCCGCTAGTTAACCTAGATAGTCCAAGTGCCCGCTAGTTAACCTAGATAGACCAAGTGCTCGCTAGGGAACCTATCTAGTCCAAGTACCCGATAGGGAACCTACATAGTCCAAGTGCCCGCTAGGTAACGTAGATAGTCCAAGTGCCCGCTTGGGAACGTACATAGTCCAAGTGCCCGCTAGGTAACTTAGATAGTCCCAGTGCCCGCTAGTAAACCTACATATTCCAAGTGCCTGCTAGGTAACCTTGATAGTCCTAGTGCCCGCTAGGTAACCTACAAAGTCTAAGTTCCCGCTAGGTAATCTATATAGTCCAAATGACCACTAGGGAGCCTACATAGTCCAAATGCTCGCTAGGTAACCTAGATAGTCTAAGGGCCCTCTAGGTAACCTACATAGTCCTAGTGCCCTCTAGATAACCTACATTTTCCAAGTGCCCGATAGGGAACCTACATAGTCCAAGTGCCTGCTAGGTAACCTACATAGTTCAAATGCCCTCTAGTTAACCTACATAGTACAAGTGCCCGATAGGGAACCTACATAATCCAAGTGCTCGCTAGGGAACCTACATAGTCCAAGTGCCCGTTAGGTAACCTAGATAGTCCAAATGCCCGCCAGGAAACCCATATAGTCCAAGTGCCCGCTAGGGAACTTTCATAGTCCCAGGGCCCGCTAGGGAATCTACACAGTCCAAGTGCCCGTTAGTTAACCTACATAGTCCAAGTGCCCGCTTGGTAACCTAGATATTCCAACAGCCCGCTAGGTAACCTACATACTCTAAGAACCCGCTATAACGTAGATAGTTCAAGTGCCAGCTAGGTAACCTAGATAGTCCATGTGACGCTAGGTAACCTACAAAGTCAAAGTGCCCGCTAGGTTATTTATATAGTCCAAATGCCATCCCGGGAATCTACATAGTCCAAGGGCCCGCTAGTTAACGTAGATAGTCCAAGTGCCGCTAGTTAATCTACATAGTCCAAGGGCCCGCTAGTTATCCTACATAGTCCATGTACCCGCCAAGAAACCTAGATACTCCAAGTGCACGCTAGTTAACATAGATAGTCCAAGTGCCCTCTAGTTAACCTAGATCGTCCAAGTGGCCGAAAGAAACCTAGATGGTCCAAGTGCCCGTTACCTAATCTAGATAGTCCAATTGCCCGCTATACAACATACATAGACCAAGTGCCCGTTCCTTAACCTAGAAATCCAAGTGCCCACTAGGTAACCTAGACTGTCCAATGCCCGCTAGGTTACCTACATAGTCCAAGTGCCCGGTAGTTAACTTACATAGTTCAAGTGTCCGTAGGGAACATACAGAGTCCAAGTGCCCGCTAGGGAACCTACATAGTCCAAGTGGCCGCTAGTTAATCTACATTGTTCAAGGGCCCGCTAGTCAACTTACATAATCCAAGTACCCGCTAGTTAACCTAGATCGTCCAAGTGTCCGCTAATTAACCTACATAGTCCAAGTGCCCGCTAGGTAACGTAGATAGTTCAAGTGCCTGCTAGGTAACCTAGATAGTCCTAGTGCCCACTAGGTAACCTACAAAGTCTAAGTGCCCGCAACGTAATCTATATAGTCCAAATGACTGCTAGGGAGCCTACATAGTCCAAATGCCCGCTAGGTAACCTAGATAGTCTAAGGGCCCTCTAGGTAACCTACATAGTCCTAGTGCCCCCTAGTTAACCTACATTTTCCAAGTGCCCGATAAGGAACCTACATAGTCCAAGTGCCCGCTAGGTACCCTACATAGTCCAAATGCCCTCTAGTTAACCTACATAGTCCAAGTGCCCGATAGGGAACCTACATAGTCCAAGGGCCCGCTAGGGAACCTACATAGTCCAAGTGCCCGTTAGTTAACCTAGATAATCCAAGTGCCCGCTTGGTAACCTAGATAATCCAGCAGCCCGGTAGGTAACCTACATACTCCAAGAACCCGCTAGGTAACGTAGAGTGTTCAAGTTCCAGCTAGGTAACCTACAGAGTCTAAGTGCCCGCTAGGTTATCTATATAGTCCAAATGACCGCTAGGGAACCTACATAGTCCAAGTGCCCGCTAGGTAACCTAGACAATCCAAGTGCCCGCTAGTTAACCTATATCATCCAAGTGCGCGCTAGTTAACCTAGATCGTCCAAGTGCCCACTAGTTAACCTACATAGTCCAAGTGCCAGTTAGCTAATCTAGACAGTCCAAGGGCCTGCTAGTTAACCTACATAGTCCAAGTGCCCGCTACGTAACCTACATAGAGCATGTGTCCGCTAGTTAACCTACATAGTCAAAGTGCCCGCAAGTTAACCTAGATAGTCCAAGTGACCGCTAGGTAACCTACATAGTGCAAGTGTCCGCTAGTTAACCTATTGTCCAAGGGACCGCTAGTTAACCTAGATAGTCCAAGTACCCGCTAGTTAACCTAGATCGGCCAATTGTCCGCTAGTTAACCTACGTAGTCCAAGTGCCCGCTAGGTAACTTAGATAATCCAAGTGCCCTTTAGGGAACCTAGATAGTCCAAGTGCCCGCTAGGGAACC
The DNA here is from genome assembly GCF_050624435.1 of Tenrec ecaudatus. Classification (NCBI taxonomy): domain Eukaryota; kingdom Metazoa; phylum Chordata; class Mammalia; order Afrosoricida; family Tenrecidae; genus Tenrec; species Tenrec ecaudatus. Next base: position 2,778,084 of record NW_027457652.1, read on the forward strand.
TACATAGTCCAATTGCCCGCTCTGGAACATACATAGTCCAAGTCCCCATTAGTTAACCTGGATAATCCAAGTGCCTGCTAGTTCACCTAGTTAGTCCACGTGCCCGCTAGGTAACCTACATTGTCCAAGTGCCCGCTAGGTACCCTATATAGTCCAAATGTCCGCTAGGGAACCTACATAGTCCAAGTGCCCGCTAGTTAACCTAGATAGTCCAAGTGCCCGCTAGTTAACCTACATAGTCCAAGTCCCCGCTAGGTAGCCTAGACAGTCCAAGTGACCATTAGGTTACCTACATAGTCCAAGTGCCCGTTCGTTAACCTACATAATCCAAGGGCCCGCTAGGTAAACTATATAGTCCAAGTGCCCACTAGGTAACCTAGACAGTCCAATTGCCCGCTAGTTAACCTAGACAGTCCAAGTACCAGATAGGGAACCTACATAGTCCAAGTGCTCGCTAGGTAACCTACAGAGTCTAAGTGCCCGCTAGGTTATCTATATAGTCCAAATGACCGCTAGGGAACCTATATAGTCCAAGTGCCCGCTAGGTAACCTAGATAATCCAAGTGCCCGCTAGTTAACCTATATCATCCAAGTGCCCGCTAGTTAACCTAGATCGTCCAAGTGTCCACTAGTTAACCTACATAGTCCAAGTGCCAGTTAGCTAATCTAGATAGTCCAAGGGCCTGCTAGTTAACCTACATAGTCCAAGTGCCCGCTACGTAACCTACATATTGCATGTGTCCGCTAGTTAACCTACATAGTCAAAGTGCCCGCAAGTTAACCTAGATAGTCCAAGTGCCCGCTAGGTAACCTACATAGTGCAAGTGTCCGCTAGTTAACCTATTGTCCAAGGGACCGCTAGTTAACATAGATAGTCCAAGTACCCGCTAGTTAACCTAGATCGGCGAATTGTCCGCTAGTTAACCTACGTAGTCCAAGTGCCCGCTAGGTAACTTAGATAGTCCAAGTGCCCTTTAGGGAACGTAGATGGTCCAAGTGCCCGCTAGGGAACCTACATAGTCCAATTGCCCGCTCTGGAACATACATAGTCCAAGTCGCCATTAGTTAACCTGGACAATCCAATTGCCTGCTAGTTCACCTAGATAGTCCAAGTGCCCGCTAGGTTACCTACATAGTCCAAGTGCCCGTTCGTTAACCTATATAATCCAAGTGCCCGCTAGGTAAACTACATAGTCCAAGTGCCCACTAGGTAACCTAGACAGTCCAATTGCCCGCTAGTTAACCTAGACAGTCCAAGTACCCGATAGGGAACCTACATAGTCCAAGTGCTCGCTAGGGAACCTACATAGTCCAAGTGCTCGCTAGGCAACCTACATAGACCAAATGCCCATTAGTTAACCTAGATAGTCCAAGTGCCTGCTATGTAACCTAAATAGTCCACGTGCCCGCTAGGGAACCTACATAGTCCAAGTGCCCGCTAGGTAACCTAGATAGTCCAATTGCCCGTTAGCTAACCTAGATAGTCGAAGTGTCCGCTAGTTAACCTACATAGTCCAAGTGCCCGTTCGTTAACCTAGATAGGCCAAGTGCCCGCTAGGTAACCTAGACAGTGCAAGTGCCCGCTAGGTTACCTACATAGTCCAAGTGCACATTCGTTAACCTAGATAGTCCAAGTGCCCGCTGGTGACCTACATAGTCCAAGGCCCGCTAGGTAACCTATATAGTCCAAGTGCCCACTAGGTAACCTAAATAATACAAATGCCCGCTAGGGAAACTATATAGTCCAAGTGCCCGCTAGTTAACCTAGATAGTCCAAGTGCCTGCTAGTAAACCTAGATAGTCCAAGGGCCCTCTAGTTAATCTAGATAGTCCAAGTGCCCGCTCGTTAGCCTAGATAGTCCAATGCCCGCTAGTTTACGTAGATCGTCTAAGTGCCCGCTAGTTAACCTAGATAATGCAAGTGCCCGCTAGTTAACCTACATAGTCCAAGGGCCCTCTAGTTAACCTAGACAATCCAAGTGCCCGCTAGGGCACGTACATAGTCCAAGTGTCCGCTAGGTAACCTAGATAGTCCAAGTGCCCGCTAGTTAACCTACATAGTCCAAGTGCCCGCTAGGTATCCTAGATAGTCCAAGGTCCTGCTAGTCAACCTACATAGTCCAATGCCCGATAGGGAACCTACAAAGTCCAAGTGCCCGCTGAGGAACCTACATAGTCCAAGTGCCCGATAGGGAACCTACATATTCCAAGCGCCCATTAGGGAACCTAGATAGTCCAAGTGCCCGTAGGGAACCTATATAGTCCAAGTGCCCGCTAGGGAACCTACATAGTCAAAGTGCCCGCTAGGGAATCTGCATTGTAAAAGTGCCCGCTCATTAACCAAGATAGTCCAAGTGCCCGCGAGTTAACCTAGATAGTCCATGTGCCCGCTAGTTAACCTTGATCATCCAAGTGCCCGCTAGTTAACCTACATAGTCCAAGTGCCTGATAGGGAACCTACATAGTCCAAGTGCCCGCAGAGGAACCTACATAGTCCAAGTGCCGGTTAGGGAACCTAGATAGTCCAAGAGCCCGTAGGGAACCTATATAGTCCAAGTGCCCGCTAGGGAACCAACATAGTCAAAGAGCCCGCTAGGGAACCTGCATTGTGCAAGTGCCCGCTAGTTAACCTAGATAGTCCAAGTGCCCGCTAGTTAACCTAGATAGTCGAAGTGCCCGATAGTTAACCTACATAGTCCAAGGTCAGCTAGTTAACCTAGATAGTCCAAGTGCCCGCTAGTTAACCTACATAGTTCAAGAACCTGCTAGTTAACCTAGATAGTCCAAGTGCCCGCTAGTTAACCTACATAGTCCAAGGGCCCGCTAGTTAACCTAGATATTCCAAGTGCCCGCTAGTTAACCTAGATCGTCCAAGTGTACGCTGGTTAACCTACATAGTCCAAGTTCCCGTTAGGTAATCTAGATAGTACAAGTGCCCGCAAGGTAACCTTCATAGTTCAAGTGCCCGCTAGGTAACCTAGATATTCCAAGTTCCTGTTAGCTAACCTAGATAATCCAAGTGCCCGCTAAGTAACCTACATAGTCCAAGTGCCCTTTCGTTAACCTAGATAGTCCAAGTGCCCGCTAGGTAACCTACATAGTCCAAGGGCCCGCTAGGTAACCTATATAGTCCAAGTGCCCGCTAAGAAACCAAGATAGTCCAAGTGCCCGTTACGTAACCTAGATAGTCCAAGTACCCCCTAGGTAACTTAAATAGTCCAAATGCCCGCTAGGGAAACTACATAGTCCAAGTGCCCGCTAGTTAACCTAGATAGTCCAAGTGCCTGCTAGTAATCCTACATAATCCATGGGCCCGCTAGTTAACCTACATAGTGCAAGGGCCCGCTAGATAACCTACATCGTCCAAGGGCCCGCTAGTTAACCTAGATAGTCCAAGTGCCCGCTAGTTAACCTACATAGTCTAAGTGCCCGCTAGGTAACCTAGATAGTCCCAGTGCCCGATAGGTAACCTAGATAGTCCAACAGCCCGGTAGGTAACTTACATACTCCAAGTACCCGCTAGGTAACTTAGATAGTTCAAGTGCCCGCTAGGTAACCTACAAAGTCTAAGTGCCCGCTAGGTAATCTATATAGTCCAAATGCCCTCTAGTCAACCTACATAGTACAAGTGCCCGATAGGGAACCTACATAATCCAAGGGCCCGCTAGGTAACCTACATTGTCCTAGTGCCCCCTAGTTAACCGACATTCTCCAAGTGCCCACTAGGTAACCTACATAGTCCAAATGCCCGCTAGTTAACCTACATAGTCCAAGTGCCCGATAGGGAACCTACATAATCCAAGTGGCCGCCAGGGAACCTACATAGTCCAAGTGCCCGTTAGGTAACCTAGATAGTCCCAGTGCCCGCTAGGTAACCTAGATAGTCCAACAGCCCGTTAGGTAACCTACATACTCCAAATACCCGCTAGGTAACTTAGATAGTTCAAGTGCCAGCTAGGTAACCTAGATAGTCCAAGTGCCCGCTAGGTAACCTACAAAGTCTAAGTTCACGCAAGGTAATCTATATAGTCCAAATGACCGCTAGGGAGCCTATATAGTCAAAATGCTCGCTAGGTAACCTAGATAGTCTAAGGGCCCTCTAGGTAACCTGCATAGTCCTAGTGCCCCCTAGTTAACCTACATTTTCCAAGTGCCCGATAGGGAACCTACATAGTCCAAGTGCCTGCTAGGTAACCTACATAGTCCAAATGCCCTCTAGTCAACCTACATAGTACAAGTGCCCGATAGGGAACCTACATAATCCAAGGGCCCGCTAGGTAACCTACATTGTCCTAGTGCCCCCTAGTTAACCGACATTCTCCAAGTGCCCGCTAGGTAACCTACATAGTCCAAATGCACGCTAGTTAACCTACATAGTCCAAGTGCCCGATAGGGAACCTACATAATCCAAGTGGCCGCCAGGGAACCTACATAGTCCAAGTGCCCGTTATGTAACCTAGATTGTCCCAGTGCCCGCTAGGTAACCTAGATAGTCCAACAGCCCGTTAGGTAACCTACATACTCCAAGTACCCGCTAGGTAACTTAGATAGTTCAAGTGCCAGCTAGGTAATCTAGATAGTCCAAGTGCCCGCTAGGTAACCTACAAAGGCTAAGTTCCCACTAGGTAATCTATATAGTCCAAATGACCGCTAGGGAGCCTACATAGTCCAAATGCTCGCTAGGTAACCTAGATAGTCTAAGGGCCCTCTAGGTAACCTACATAGTCCTAGTTCCCCCTAGTTAACCTACATTTTCCAAGTTCCCGATAGGGAACCTACATAGTCCAAGTGCCTGCTAGGTACCCTACATAGTCCAAATGCCCTCTAGTTAACCTACATAGTACAAGTGCCCGATAGGGAACCTACATAATCCAAGTGCTCGCTAGGGAACCTACATAGTCCAAGTGCCCGTTAGGTATCCTAGGTAGTCCAACAGCCCGCTAGGTAACCTACATACTCTAAGAACCCGCTATAACGTAGATAGTTCAAGTGCCAGCTAGGTAACCTAGATAGTCCATGTGACGCTAGGTAACCTACAAAGTCAAAGTGCCCGCTAGGTTATCAATATAGTCCAAATGCCATCCCGGGAATCTACATAGTCCAAGGGCCCGCTAGTTAACGTAGATAGTCCAAGTGCCGCTAGTTAATCTACATAGTCCAAGGGCCCGCTAGTTAACCTACATAGTCCAAGTACCCGCTAAGAAACCTAGATACTCCAAGTGCACGCTAGTTAACATAGATAGTCCAAGTGCCCTCTAGGTAACCTAGATGGTTCAAGTGGCCGAAAGAAACCTAGAAAATCCAAGTGCCCGTTACCTAATCTAGATAGTCCAATTGCCCGCTATACAACATACATAGTCCAAGTGCCCGTTCCTTAACCTAGAAATCCAAGTGCCCGCTAGGTAACCTATACTGTCCAATGCCCGCTAGGTTACCTACATAGTCCAGGTGCCCGGTAGTTAACTTACATAGTTCAAGTGTCCGTAGGGAACATACAGAGTCCAAGTGCCCGCTAGGGAACCTACAGAGTCCAAGTGCCCGCTGGTTAATCTACATTGTTCAAGGGCCCGCTAGTTAACCTACATAATCCAAGTACCCGCTAGTTAACCTAGATCGTCTAAGTGTCCGCTAATTAACCTACATAGTCCAAGTGCCCGCTAGGTAACGTAGATAGTTCAAGTGCCTGCTAGGTAACCTAGATAGTCCTAGTGCCCGCTAGGTAACCTACAAAGTCTAAGTGCCTGCAAGGTAATCTATATAGTCCAAATGACTGTTAGGGAGCCTACATAGTCCAAATGCCCGCTAGGTAACCTAGATAGTCTAAGGGCCCTCTAGGTAACCTACATAGTCCTAGTGCCCCCTAGTTAACCTACATTTTCCAAGTGCCCGATAAGGAACCTACATAGTCCAAGTGCCCGCTAGGTACCCTACATAGTCCAAATGCCCTCTAGTTAACCTACATAGTCCAAGTGCCCGATAGGGAACCTACATAGTCCAATTGCCCGCTAGGGAACTTACATAGTCCAAGGGCCCGCTAGGGAACCTACATAGTCCAAGTGCCCGTTAGTTAACCTAGATAATCCAAGTGCCCGCTTGGTAACCTAGATAGTCCAGCAGCCCGGTAGGTAACCTACATTCTCCAAGAACCCGATAGGTAACGTAGAGTGTTCAAGTGCCAGCTAGGTAACCTAGATAGTCCAAGTGCCCGCTAGGTAACCTACAGAGTCTAAGTGCCCGCTAGGTTATCTATATAGTCCAAATGACCACTAGGGAACCTACATAGTCCAAGTGCCCGCTAGGTAACCTAGATAATCCAAGTGCCCGCTAGTTAACCTATATCATCCAAGTGCGCGCTAGTTAACCTAGATCGTCCAAGTGCCCACTAGTTAACCTACATAGTCCAAGTGCCAGTTAGCTAATCTAGATAGTCCAAGGGCCTGCTAGTTAACCGACATAGTCCAAGAGCCCGCTACGTAACCTACATAGAGCATGTGTCCGCTAGTTAACCTACATAGTCAAAGTGCCCGCAAGTTAACCTAGATAGTCCAAGTGACCGCTAGGTAACCTACATAGTGCAAGTGTCCGCTAGTTAACCTATTGTCCAAGGGACCGCTAGTTAACCTAGATAGTCCAAGTACCCGCTAGTTAACCTAGATCGGCCAATTGTCCGCTAGTTAACCTACGTAGTCCAAGTGCCCGCTAGGTAACTTAGATAATCCAAGTTCCCTTTAGGGAACCTAGATAGTCCAAGTGCCCGCTAGGGAACCTACATAGTCCAATTGCCCGCTCTGGAACATACATAGTTCAAGTCCCCATTAGTTAACCTGGATAATCCAAGTGCCTGCGAGTTCACCTAGATAGTCCACGTGCCCGCTAGGTAACCTACATAGTCCAAGTGCCCGCTAGGTAACCTATATAGTCCAAATGTCCGCTAGGGAACCTACATAGTCCAAGTGCCCGCTAGTTAACCTACATAGTCCAAGTCCCCGCTAGGTAGCCTAGACAGTCCAAGTGACCATTTGGTTACCTACATAGTCCAAGTGCCCGTTCGTTAACCTACATAATCCAAGGGCCCGCTAGGTAAACTACATAGTCCAAGTGCCCACTAGGTAACCTAGACAGTCCAATTGCCCGCTAGTTAACCTAGACAGTCCAAGTACCAGATAGGGAACCTACATAGTCCAAGTGCTCGCTAGGTAACCTACAGAGTCTAAGTGCCCGCTAGGTTATCTATATAGTCCAAATGACCGCTAGGGAACCTACATAGTCCAAGTGCCCGGTAGGTAACCTAGATAATCCAAGTGCCCGCTAGTTAAACTATATCATCCAAGTGCCTGCTAGTTAACCTAGATCATCCAAGTGCCCACTAGTTAACCTACATAGTCCAAGTGCCAGTTAGCTAATCTAGATAGTCCACGGGCCTGCTAGTTAACCTACATAGTCCAAGTGCCCGCTACGTAACCTACATATTGCATGTGTCCGCTGGTTAACCTACATAGTCAAAGTGCCCGCAAGTTAACCTAGATAGTCCAAGTGCCCGCTAGGTAACCTACAAAGTGCAAGTGTCCGCTAGTTAACCTATTGTCCAAGGGACCGCTAGTTAACCTAGATAGTCCAAGTACCGGCTAGTTAACCTAGATCGGCCAATTGTCCGCTAGTTAAACTACGTAGTCCAAGTGCCCGCTAGGTAACTTAGATAGTCCACGTGCCCTTTAGGGAACCTAGATGGTCCAAGTGCCCGCTAGGGAACCTACATAGTCCAATTGCCCGCTCTGGAACATACATAGTCCAAGTCCCCATTAGTTAACCTGGATAATCCAAGTGCCTGCTAGTTCACCTAGATAGTCCACGTGCCCGCTAGGTAACCTACATAGTCCAAGTGCCCGCTAGGTAACCTATATAGTCCAAATGTCCGCTAGGGAACCTACATAGTCCAAGTGCCCGCTAGTTAACCTAGATAGTCTACGTGCCCGCTAGTTAACCTACATAGTCCAAGTCCCCGCTAGGTAGCCTAGACAGTCCAAGTGACCATTAGGTTACCTACATAGTCCAAGTGCCCATTCGTTAACCTACATAATCCAAGTGCCCGCTAGGAAAACTACATAGTCCAAGTGCCCACTAGGTAACCTAGACAGTCCAATTGCCCGCTAGTTAACCTAGACAGTCCAAGTACCCGCTAGGTTACCTACATAGTCCAAGTGCACATTCGTTAACCTAGATAGTCCAAGTGCCCGCTGGTGACCTACATAGTCCAAGTGCCCGCTAGGTAACCTATATAGTCCAAGTGCCCACTAGGTAACCTAAATAATACAAATGCCCGCTAGGGAAACTATATAGTCCAAGTGCCCGCTAGTTAACCTAGATAGTCCAAGTGCCTGCTAGTAAACCTAGATAGTCCAAGGGCCCGCTAGTTAATCTAGATAGTCCAAGTGCCCGCTAGTTAGCCTAGATAGTCCAATGCCCGCTAGTTTACGTAGATCGTCTAAGTGCCCGCTAGTTAACCTAGATAATGCAAGTGCCCGCTAGTTAACCTACATAGTCCAAGGGCCCTCTAGTTAACCTAGATAGTCCAAGTGTCCGCTAGGGGACGTACATAGTCCAAGTGTCCGCTAGGTAATCTAGATAGTCCAAGTGCCCGCTAGTTAACCTACATAGTCCAAGTGCCCGCTAGGTAACCTAGATAGTCCAAGGTCCTGCTAGTCAACCTACATAGTCCAATGCCCGATAGGGAACCTACAAAGTCCAAGTGCCCGCTGAGGAACCTACATAGTCCAAGTGCCCGATAGGGAACCTACATATTCCACGTGCCCGTTAGGGAACCTAGATAGTCCAAGTGCCCGTAGGGAACCTATATAGTCCAAGTGCCCGCTAGGGAACCTACATAGTCAAAGTGCCCGCTAGGGAATCGGCATTGTAAAAGTGCCCGCTCATTAACCTAGATAGTCCAAGTGCTCGATAGTTAACCTAGATAGTCCATGTGCCCGCTAGTTAACCTTGATCATCCAAGTGCCCGCTAGTTAACCTACATAGTCCAAGTGCCTGATAGGGAACCTACATAGTCCAAGTGCCCGCAGAGGAACCTACATAGTCCAAGTGCCGGTTAGGGAACCTAGATAGTCCAAGTGCCCGTAGGGAACCTATATAGTCCAAGTGCCCGCTAGGGAACCTACATAGTCAAAGTGCCCGCTAGGGAACCTGCATTGTGCAAGTGCCCGCTAGTTAACCTAGATAGTCCAAGTGCCCGCTAGTTAACCTAGATAGTCGAAGTGCCCGATAGTTAACCTACATAGTCCAAGGTCAGCTAGTTAACCTAGATAGTCCAAGTGCCCGCTAGTTAACTTACATAGTCCAAGAACCTGCTAGTTAACCTAGATAGTCCAAGTGCCCGCTAGTTAACCTACATAGTCCAAAGGCCCGCTAGTTAACCTAGATATTCCAAGTGCCCGCTAGTTAACCTAGATCGTCCAAGTGTACGCTGGTTAACCTACATAGTCCAAGTTCCCGTTAGGTAATCTAGATAGTACAAGTGCCCGCAAGGTTACCTTCATAGTTCAAGTGCCCGCTACGTAACCTAGATATTCCAAGTTCCTGTTAGCTAACCTAGAAAATCCAAGTGCCCGCTAAGTAACCTACATAGTCCAAGTGCCCTTTCGTTAACCTAGATAGTCCAGGTGCCCGCTAGGTAACCTACATAGTCCAAGGGCCCGCTAGGTAACCTATATAGTCCAAGTGCCCGCTAAGAAACCAAGATAGTCCAAGTGCCCCTTAGGTAACCTAGATTGTCTAAGTACCCCCTAGGTAACTTAAATAGTCCAAATGCCCGCTAGGGAAACTACATAGTCCAAGTGCCCGCTAGTTAACCTAGATAGTCCAAGTGCCTACTAGTAAACCTACATAATCCATGGGCCCGCTAGTTAACCTACATAGTGCAAGGGCCCGCTAGATAACCTACATCGTCCAAGGGCCCGCTAGTTAACCTACATAGTCTAAGTGCCCGCTAGGTAACCTAGACAGTTCAAGTGACCACTAGGTTACCTACATAGTCCAAGTGCCCGTTCGTTAACCTACATAGTCCAAGTGCCCGCTAGGTAACCAATATAATACAAATGCCCGCTAGGGGCCCTAAAATTCCAAATTCCCGCTAGTTAACGTAGATAGTCCAAGTGCTCGCTAGTTAACCTAGATAGTCCAAGTGCCCCCTAGTTAACCTAGATAGACCAAGTACCCGCTAGGGAACCTATCTAGTCAAAGTACCCGCTAGGAAACGTACATAGTCCAAGTGCCCGCTAGGTAACGTAGATAGTCCAAGTGCCCGCTAGGGAACGTACATAGTCCAAGTGCCCGCTAGGTAACCTAGATAGTCCAAGTGCCTGCTAGTAAACCTACATAATCCATGGGCCCGCTAGTTAACCTACATAGTGCAAGGGCCCGCTAGTTAACCTACATCGTCCAAGGGCCCGCTAGTTAACCTAGATAGTCCAAGTGCCCGGTAGTTAACCTACATAGTCTAAGTGCCCGCTAGGTAACCTAGACAGTTCAAGTGACCACTAGGTTACCTCCATAGTCCAAGTGTTCGTTCGTGAACTTACATAGTCCAAGTGCCCTCTAGGTAACCAATATAGCCCAAATGCCCGCTAGGTGCCCTAATATTCCAAATGCCCGCTAGTTAACCTTGATAGTCCAAGTGCCCGCTAGTTAACCTAGATAGACCAAGTGCCCGCTAGGGAACCTATCTAGTCCAAGTACCCGCTAGGGAACGTACATAGTCCCAGTGCCCGCTAGGTAACGTAGATAGTCCAAGTGCTCGCTTGGGAACGTACATAGTCCAAGTGCCTGCTAGGTAACCTAGATAGTCCAAGTGCCCGCTAGTTAACCTACATATTCCAAGTGCCTGCTAGGTAACCTAGATAGTCCACGTGCCCACTAGTTAACCTACATAGTCCAGGTTCCCCCTATGTAACCTAGATAGTCCAAGGGCCCGCTAGGTAACCTACATTGTCCTAGTGCCCCCTAGTTAACCTACATTCTCCAAGTGCCCGATAGGGAACCTACATAGAACAAGTGCCCGCTAGGTAACCTACATAGTCCATATGCCCGCTAGTTAACCTACATAGTCCACGTGCCCGATAAGGAACCTACACAATCCAAGTGCCCGCCAGGGAACCTACATAGTCCAAGTGCCCGTTAGGTAACCTAGATAGTCCCAGTGCCCGCTAGGTAACCTAGATAGTCCAACAGCCCGGTAGGTAACCTAAATACTCCAAGTACCCGCTAGGTATCGTAGACAGTTCAAGTGCCAGCTAGGTAACCTAGATAGTCCAAGTGCCCGCTAGGTAACCTACAAAGTCTAAGTTCCCGCTAGGTAATCTATATAGTCCAAATGACCGCTAGGGAGCCTACATAGTCCAAATGTTCGCTAGGTAACCTAGATAGTCTAAGGGCCCTCTAGGTAACCTACATAGTCCTAGTGCCCCCTAGCTAACCTACATTTACCAAGTGCCCGATAGGGAACCTACATAGTCCAAGTGCCTGCTAGGTAACCTACAAAGTCCAAATGCCCTCTAGTTAACCTACATAGTACAAGTGCCCTATAGATAACCTACATAATCCAAGTGCTCGCTAGGGAACCTACATAGTCCATGTGCCCGTTAGGTAACCTAGATAGTCCAAATGCCCGCCAGAAAACCCACATAGTCCAAGTGCCCGATAGGGAACTTACATAGTCCAAGGGCCCGCTAGGGAATCTACACAGTCCAAGTGTCCGTTAGTTAACCTACATAGTACAAGTCCCCGCTTGGTAACCTAGATAGTCCAACAGCCCGCTAGGTAACCTACATATTCTAAGAACCCGCTATAACGTAGATAGTTCAAGTGCCAGCTAGGTAACCTAGATAGTCCATGTGACGCTAGGTAACCGACAAAGTCAAAGTGCCCGCTAGGTTATCTATATAGTCCAAATGCCATTCCGGGAATCTACATAGTCCAAGGGCCCGCTAGTTAACCTACATAGTCGAAGTACCCGCTACGAAACCTAGATACTCCAAGTGCACGCTAGTTAACATAGATAGTCCAAGTGCCCTCTAGTTAACCTAGATCGTCCAAGTGCCCGAAAGAAACCTAGATAGTCCAAGTGCCCGTTACCTAATCTAGATAGTCCAATTGCCCGCTATACAACATACATAGTCCAAGTGCCCGTTCGTTAGCCTAGAAGTCCAAGTGCCCGCTAGGTAACCTAGACTGTCCAAGTGCCCGCTAGGGTACCTACATAATCCAAGTGCCCGGTAGTTAACTTACATAGTTCAAGTGTCCGTAGGGAACATACAGAGTCCAAGTGCCCGCTAGGGAACCTACATAGTCCAAGTGCCCGCTAGTTAATCTACATAGTTCAAGGGCCCGCTAGTTAACCTACATAATCCATGTACCCGCTAGTTAACCTAGATCGTCCAAGTGTCCGCTAATTAACCTACATAGTCCAAGTGCCCGCTAGGTAAAGTAGATTGTTCAAGTGCCTGCTAGGTAACCTAGATAGTCCTAGTGCCCGCTAGGTAACCTACAAAGTCTAAGTGCCCGCTAGGTAATCTATATAGTCCAAAGGACCACTAGGGAGCCTACATAGTCCAAAGGCCGCTAGGTAACCTAGATAGTCTAAGGGCCCTCTAGGTAACCTACATAGTCTTGGTGCCCCCTAGTTAACCTACATTTTCCGAGTGCCCGATAAGGAACCTACATAGTCCAAGTGCTCGCTAGGTACCCTACATAGTCCAAATGCCCTCTAGTTAACCTACATACTCCAAGTGTCCGATACGGAACCTACATAGTCCAATTGCCCGCTAGGGAACTTACATAGTCCAAGGGCCCGCTAGGGAACCTACATAGTCCAAGTGCCCGTTAGTTAACCTAGATAGTGCAAGTGCCCACTTGGTAACCTAGATAGTCCAGCAGCCCGGTAGGTAACCTACATACTCCAAGAACCCGCTAGGTAACGTAGATAGTTCAAGTGCCAGCTAGGTAACCTAGATAGTCCAAGTGCCCGGTAGGTAACCTGCAGAGTCTAAGTGCCTGCTAGGTTATCTATATAGTCCAAATAACCGCTAGGGAACCTACATAGTCCAAGTGCCCGCTACGTAACCTAGATAATCCAAGTGCCCGCTAGTTACCCTATATCGTCCAAGTGCCCGCTAGTTACCTAGATCGTGCAAGTGCCCACTAGTTAACCTACATAGTCCAAGTGCCAGTTAGCTAATCTATATAGTCCAAGGGCCCGCTAGTTAACCTACATAGTCCAAGTCCCCGCTAGGTAGCCTAGACAATCCAAGTGAGCATTAGGTTACCTACATAGTCCAAGTGCCCGTTCGTTAACCTACATAATCCAAGTGCCCGCTAGGAAAACTACATAGTAGAAGTGCCCAATAGGTAACCTAGACAGTCCAATTACCCGCTAGTTAACCTAGACAGTCCAAGCACCCGATAGGGAACCTAAATAGTCCAAGTGCTCGCTAGGGAACCTACATAGTCCAAGTGATCGCTAGGCAACCTACATAGTCCAAATGCCCGTTAGTTAACCTAGATAGTAAAAATGCCTGCTAGGTAACCTAAATAGTCCAAGTGGACCGCTAGGGAACCTACATAGTACAAGTGCCCGCTAGGTAACCTAGGTAGTCCAATTGCCCGTTAGCTAACCTAGATAGTCGAAGTGTCCGCTAGTTAACCTACATAGTCCAAGTGCCCGTTCGTTAACCTAGATAGGCCAAGTGCCCGCTAGGTAACCCAGACAGTCCAAGTGCCCGCTAGGTTACCTACATAGTCCAAGTGCACGTTCGTTAACCTAGATAGTCCAAGTGCCCGCTGGTGACCAACATAGTCCAAGTGCCCGCTAGGTAACCTATATAGTCCAAGTGCCCACTAGGTAACCTAAATAACACAAATGCCCGCTAGGGAAACTATATAGTCCAAGTGCCCGCTAGTTAACCTAGATAGTCCAAGTGCCCGCTAATTAACCTAGATAGTCCAATGCCCGCTCGTTTACCTAGATCGTCTAAGTGCCCGCTAGTTAACCTAGATAATCCAAGTGCCCGCTAGTTAACCTACATAGTCCAAGTGCCTGATAGGGAACCTACATAGTCCAAGTGGCCGCAGAGGAACCTACATATTCCAAGTGCACGTTAGGGAACCTAGATAGTCCAAGTGCCCGTAGGGAACCTATAAAATCCAAGTGCCCGCTAGGGAACCTACATAGTCAAAGTGCCCGCTAGGGAATCTGCATTGTAAAAGTGCCCGCTCATTAACCTAGATAGTCCAAGTGCCCGCTAGTTAACCTAGATAGTCCAAGTGCCCGCTAGTTAACCTACATAGTCCAAGTGCCTGATAGGGAACCTACATAGTCCAAGTGCCCGCAGAGGAACCTACATAGTCCAAGTGCCCGCAGAGGAACCTACATAGTCCAAGTGCCGGTTAGGGAACCTAGATAGTCCAAGTGCCCGTAGGGAACCTATATAGTCCAAGTGCCCGCTAGGGAATCTACACAGTCAAAGTGCCCGCTAGGGAACCTGCATTGTGCAAGTGCCCGCTAGTTAACCTAGATAGTCCAAGTGCCCGATAGTTAACCTACATAGTCCAAGGTCAGCTAGTTAACCTAGATAGTCCAAGTGCCCGCTAGTTAACCTACATAGTCCAAGAACCTGCTAGTTAACCTAGATAGTCCAAGTGCCCGGTAGTTAACCTACATAGTCCAAGGGCCCGCTAGTTAACCTATATATTCCAAGTGCCCGCTAGTTAACCTAGATCGTCCAAGTGTACGCTGGTTAACCTACATAGTCCAAGTTCCCATTAGGTAATCTAGATAGTACAAGTGCCCGCAAGGTAACCTTCATAGTTTAAGTGCCCGCTAGGTAACCTAGATATTCCAAGTTCCTGTTAGCTAACCTAGATAATCCAAGTGCCCGCTAAGTAACCTACATAGTCCAAGTGCCCTTTCGTTAACCTAGATAGTCCAAGTGCCCGCTAGGTAACCTACATAGTCCAAGGGCCCGCTAGGTAACCTATATAGTCCAAGTGCCCGCTAAGAAACCAAGATAGTCCAAGTGCCCTTTAGGTAACCTAGATAGTCCAAGTACCTGCTAGGTAACTTAAATAGTCCAAGTGCCCGCTAGGGAACGTACATAGTCCAAGTGCCCGCTAGGTAACCTAGATAGTGCAAGTGCCTGCTAGTAAACCTACATAATCCATGGGCCCGCTAGTTAACCTACATAGTGCAAGGGCCCGCTAGTTAACCTACATCGTCCAAGGGCCCTAGTTAACCTAGATATTCCAAGTGCCTGCTAGTTAACCTACATAGTCTAAGTGCCCGCTAGGTAACCTAGACAGTTCAAGTGACCACTAGGTTACCTCCATAGTCCAAGTGCCCGTTCGTTAACTTACATAGTGCAAGTGCCCGCTAGGTAACCAATATAGTCCAAATGCCCGCTAGGTGCCCTAATATTCCAAATGCCTGCTAGTTAACCTAGATAGTCCAAGTGCGCGCTAGTTAACCTAGATAGACCAAGTGCCCGCTAAGGAACCTAGATAGTCCAAGTGCCCGCTAGTTAACCTACATATTCCAAGTGCCTGCTAGGTAACCTAGATAGTCCACGTGCCCACTAGTTAACCTACATAGTCCAGGTTCCCCCTAGGTAACCTAGATAGTCCAAGGGCCCGCTTGGTAACCTACATTGTCCTAGTGCCCCCTAGTTAACCTACATTCTCCAAGTGCCCGATAGGGAACCTACATAGAACAAGTGCCCGCTAGGTAACCTACATAGTCCAAATGCCCGCTAGTTAACCTACATAGTCCAAGTGCCCGATAAGGATCCTACATAATCCAAGTGCCCGCCAAGGAACCTACATAGTCCAAGTGCCCGTTAGGTAACCTAGATAGTGCCAGTGCCCGCTAGGTAACCTAGATAGTCCAACAGCACGCTAGGTAATCTATATAGTCCAAATGACCGCTAGGGAGCCTACATAGTCCAAATGCTCGCTAGGTAACCTAGATAGTCTAAGGGCCCTCTAGGTAACCTACATAGTCCTAGTGCCCCCTAGTTAACCTACATTTTCCAAGTGCTCGATAGGGAACCTACATAGTCCAAGTGCATGCTAGGTAACCTACATAGTCCAAATGCCCTCTAGTTAACCTACATAGTACAAATGCCCGATAGGGAACCTACATAATCCAAGTGCTCGCTAAGGAACCTACATAGTCCAAGTGCCCGTTAGGTAACCAAGATAGTCCAAATGCCCGCCAGGAAACCCACATAGTCCAAGTGCCCGCTAGGGAACTTACATATTCCAAGGGCCCGCTAGGGAATCTACACAGTCCAAGTGCCCGTTAGTTAACCTACATATTCCAAGTCCCCGCTTGGTAACCTAGATAGTCCAACAGCCCGCTAGGTAACCTACATACTCTAAGAACCCGCTATAACGTAGATAGTTCAAGTGCCAGCTAGGTAACCTAGATAGTCCATGTGACGCTAGGTAACCGAC
This sequence comes from Tenrec ecaudatus, assembly GCF_050624435.1. Classification (NCBI taxonomy): domain Eukaryota; kingdom Metazoa; phylum Chordata; class Mammalia; order Afrosoricida; family Tenrecidae; genus Tenrec; species Tenrec ecaudatus. Next base: position 2,794,599 of record NW_027457652.1, read on the forward strand.
AAAGTCAAAGTGCCCGCTAGGTTATCTATATAGTCCAAATGCCATCCCGGGAATCTACATAGTCCAAGGGTCCGCTAGTTAACGTAGATAGTCCAAGTGTCGCAAGTTAATCTACATAGTCCAAGGGCCCGCTAGTTAACCTACATAGTCCAAGTACCCGCTACGAAACCTAGATACTCCAAGTGCACGCTACTTAACATAGATAGTCCAAGTGCCCTCTAGTTAATCTAGATCGTCCAAGTGCCCGAAAGAAACCTAGGTAGTCCAAGTGCCCGTTACCTAATCTAGATAGTCAAATTGCCCGCTATACAACATACATAGTCCAAGTGCCCGTTCGTTAACCTAGAAGTCCAAGTGCCCGCTAGGTAACCTAGACTGTCCAAGTGCCCGCTAGGTTACCTACATAGTCCAAGTGCCCGGTAGTTAACTTACATATTTCAAGTGTCCGTAGGGAACATACAGAGTCCAAGTGCCCGCTAGGGAACCTACATAGTCCAAGTGCCCTCTAGTTAATCTACATAGTTCAAGGGCCCGCTATTTAACCTACACCATCCATGTACCCGCTAGTTAACCTAGATCGTCCAAGTGTCCGCTAATTAACCTACATAGTCCAAGTGCCCGCTAGTAACGTAGATAGTTCAAGTGCCTGCTAGGTAACCTAGATAGTCCTAGTGCCCGCTAGGTAACCTACAAAGTCTAAGTGCCCGCTAGGTAATCTATATAGTCCAAATGACCGCTAGGGAGCCTACATAGTGCAAATGGCCGCTAGGTAACCTAGATAGTCTAAGGGCCCTCTAGGTAACCTACATAGTCCTAGTGCCCCCTAGTTAACCTACATTTTCCAAGTGCCCGATAAGGAACCTACATAGTCCAAGTGCCCGCTAGGTACCCTACATAGTTCAAATGCCCTCTAGTTAACCTACATAGTCCAAGTGCCCGATACGGAACCTACATAGTCCAATTGCCCGCTAGGGAACTTACATAGTCCAAGGGCCCGCTAGGGAACCTACATAGTCCAAGTGCCCGTTAGTTAACCTAGATAGACCAAGTGCCCGCTTGGTAACCTAGATAGTCCAGCAGCCCGGTAGGTAACCTACATACTCCAAGAACCCGCTAGGTAACGTAGATAGTTCAAGTGCCAGCTAGGTAACCTAGATAGTCCAAGTGCCCGCTAGGTAACCTACAGAGTCTAAGTGCCCGCTAGGTTATCTATATAGTCCAAATGACCGCTAGGTAACCTAGATAATCCAAGTGCCCGCTAGTTACCCTATATCGTCCAAGTGCCCGCTAGTTAACCTAGATCGTCCAAGTGCCCACTAGTTAACCTACATAGTCCATGTGCCAGTAAGCTAATCTATATAGTCCAAGGGCCTGCTAGTTAACCTACATAGTCCAAGTGCCCGCTACGTAACCTACATAGTGCAAGTGTCCGCTAGTTAACCTACATAGTCAAAGTGACCGCTAGTTAACCTAGATAGTCCAAGTGCCCGCTAGGTAACCTACATAGTGCAAGTGTCCGCTAGTTAACCTATTGTCCAAGGGACCGCTAGTTAACCTAGATAGTCCAAGTACCCGCTAGTTAACCTAGATCGGCCAATTGTCCGCTAGTTAACCTACGTAGTCCAAGTGCCCGCTAGGTAACCTAGATAGTACAAGTGCCCGCAAGGGAACCTACATAGTCCAATTGCCCACTCTGGAACATACATAGTCCAAGTCCCCATTAGTTAACCTAGATAATCCAAGTGCCTGCTAGTTAACCTAGATAGTCCAAGTGCCCGCTAGGTAACCTACATAGTCCAAGTGCCCGCTAGGTAACCTATATAGTCCAAATGTCCGCTAGGGAACCTACATAGTCCAAGTGCCCGCTAGTTAACCTAGATTGTCCAAGTGCCCGCTAGTTAACCTACATAGTCCAAGTCCCCGCTAGGTAGCCTAGACAGTCCAAGTGACCATTAGGTTACCTACATAGTCCAAGTGCCCATTCGTTAACCTACATAATCCAAGTGCCCGCTAGGAAAACTACATAGTCCAAGTGCCCACTAGGTAACCTAGACAGTCCAATTGCCCGCTAGTTAACCTAGACAGTCCAAGTACCCGATAGGGAACCTACATAGTCCAAGTGCTCGCTGGGGAACCTACATAGTCCAAGTGATCGCTAGGCAACCTACATAGTCCAAATGCCCGTTAGTTAACCTAGATAGTCAAAATGCCTGCTAGGTAACCTAAATAGTCCAAGTGCCCGCTAGGGAACCTACATAGTCCAAGTGCTCGCTAGGTAACCTAGATAGTCCAATTGCCCGTTATCTAACCTAGATAGTCGAAGTGTCCCCTAGTTAACCTACATAGTCCAAGTGCCCGTTCGTTAACCTAGATAGAACAAGTGCCCGCTGGTGACCTACATAGTCCAAGTGCCCGCTAGGTAACCTATATACTCCAAGTGCCCACTAGGTAACCTAAATAATACAAATGCCCGCTAGGGAAACTATATAGTCCAAGTGCCCGCTAGTTAACCTAGATAGTCCAAGGGCCCGCTAGTTAATCTAGATAGTCCAAGTGCCCGCTAATTAACCTAGATAGTCCAATGCCCGCTCGTTTACCTAGATCGTCTAAGTGCCCGCTAGTTAACCTAGATAATCCAAGTGCCCGCTAGTTAACCTACATAGTCCAAGGGCCCTCTAGTTATCCTAGATAGTCCAAGTGCCCGCTGGTGACCTACATAGTGCAAGGGCCCTCTAGTTATCCTAGATAGTCCAAGTGCCCGCTAGGGGACGTACATAGTCCAAGTGCCCGCTAGGTAACCTATATAGTCCAAGTGCCCACTAGGTAACCTAAATAATACAAATGCCCGCTAGGGAAACTATATAGTCCAAGTGCCCGCTAGTTAACCTAGATAGTCCAAGTGCCCGCTAGTAAACCTAGATAGTCCAAGGGCCCGCTAGTTAATCTAGATAGTCCAAGTGCCCGCTAGTTAACCTAGATAGTCCAATGCCCGCTAGTTTACCTAGATCGTCTAAGTACCCGCTAGTTAACCTACATAATGCAAGTGCCCGCTATTTAACCTACATAGTCCAAGTGCCCGCTAGGGGACATACATAGTCCAAGTGCCCGCTAGGTAACCTAGATAGTCCAAGGTACTGCTAGTTAACCTACATAGTCCAATGCCCGATAGGGAACCTACAAAGTCCAAGTGCCCGCTGAGGAACCTACATAGTCCAAGTGCCCGATAGGGAACCTACATATTCCAAGTGCCCGTTAGGGAACCTAGATAGTCCAAGTGCCCGTAGGGAACCTATATAGTCCAAGTGCCCGCTAGGGAACCTACATAGTCAAAGTGCCCGCTAGGGAATCTGCATTGTAAAAGTGCCCGCTAATTAACCTAGATAGTCCAAGTGCCCGCTAGTTAACCTAGATAGTCCAAGTGCCCGCTAGTTAACCTTGATCATCCAAGTGCCCGCTAGTTAACCTACATAGTCCAAGTGCCTGATAGGGAACCTACATAGTCCAAGTGCCCGCAGAGGAACCTACATAGTCCAAGTGCCGGTTAGGGAACCTAGATAGTCCAAGTGCCCTTAGGGAACCTATATAGTCCAAGTGCCCGCTAGGGAACCTACATAGTCAAAGTGCCCGCTAGGGAACCTGCATTGTGCAAGTGCCCGCTAGTTAACCTAGATATTCCAAGTGCACGCTAGTTAACCTAGATAGTCGAAGTGCCCGATAGTTAACCTACATAGTCCAAGGTCAGCTAGTTAACCTAAATAGTCCAAGTGCCCGCTAGTTAACCTACATAGTCCAAGAACCTGCTGGTTAACCTAGATAATCCAAGTGCCCGCTAGTTAACCTACATAGTCCAAGGGCCCAAAGTTACCCTAGATATTCCAAGTGCCCGCTAGTTAACCTAGATCGTCCAAGTGTACGCTGGTTAACCTACATAGTCCAAGTTCCCGTTAGGTAACCTAGATATTACAAGTGCCCGCAAGGTAACCTTCATAGTTCAAGTGCCCGCTAGGTAACCTAGATATTCCAAGTTCCTGTTAGCTAACCTAGATAATCCAAGTGCCCGCTAAGTAACCTACATAGTCCAAGTGCCCTTTCGTTAACCTACATAATCCAAGTGCCCGCTAGGAAAACTACATAGTCCAAGTGCCCACTAGGTAACCTAGACAGTTCAATTGCCCGCTAGTTAACCTAGACAGTCCAAGTACCCGATAGGGAACCTACATAGTCCAAGTGCTCGCTAGGGAACCTACATAGTCCAAGTGATCGCTAGGCAAACTACATAGTCCAAATGCCCGTTCGTTAACCTAGATAGTCAAAGTGCCTGCTAGGTAACCTAAATAGTCCAAGTGCCCGCTAGGGAACCTACATAGTCCAAGTGCCCGCTAGGTAACCTAGATAGTCCAATTGCCCGTTAGCTAACCTAGATAGTCGAAGTGTCTGCTAGTTAACCTACATAGTCCAAGTGCCCGTTCGTTAACCTAGATAGGCCAAGTGCCCGCTAGGTAACCTAGACAGTCCAAGTGCCCGCTAGTTAACCTAGATAGTCCAATGCCCGCTAGTTTACCTAGATCGTCTAAGTGCCCGCTAGTTAACCTAGATAATGCAAGTGCCCGCTAGTTAACTTACATAGTCCAAGGGCCCTGTAGTTAACCTAGATAGTCCAAGTGCCCGCTAGGGGACGTACATAGTCCAAGTGCCCGCTAGGTAACCTAGATAGTGCATGTGCCCGGTAGTTAACCTACATAGTCCAAGTGCCCGCTAGATAACCTAGACAGTCCAAGGTACTGCTAGTTAACCTACATAGTCCAATGCCCGATAGGGAACCTACAAAGTCCAAGTGCCCGCTGAGGAACCTACATAGTCCAAGTGACCGATAGAGAACCTACATATTCCAAGTGCCCGTTAGGGAAACTAGATAGTCCAAGTGCCCGTAGGGAACCTATATAGTCCAAATGCCCGCTAGGGAACCTACATAGTCAAAGTGCCCGCTAGGGAACCTGCATTGTGCAAGTGCCCGTTAGTTAACCTAGATAGTCCAGGTGCCCGCTAGTTAACCTAGATAGTCCAAAGCCCGCTAGTTTACCTAGATCGTCTAAGTGCCCGCTAGTTAACCTAGATAATCCAAGTGCCCGCTAGTTAACCTACATAGTCCAAGGGCCCTCTAGTTATCCTAGATAGTCCAAGTGCCCGCTAGGGGACGTACATAGTCCAAGTGCCCGCTAGGTAACCTATATAGTCCAAGTGCCCACTAGGTAACCTAAATTATACAAATGCCCGCTAGGGAAACTATATAGTCCAAGGCCCCGCTAGTTAATCTAGATAGTCCAAATGCCCGCTAGTTAACCTAGATAGTCCAATGCCCGCTAGTTTACCTAGATCGTCTAAGTGCCTGCTAGTTAACCTAGATAATGCAGGTGCCCACTAGTTACCCTACATAGTCCAAGGGCCCTCTAGTTAAACTAGATAGTCCAAGTGCCCGCTAGGGGACGTACATAGTCCAAGTGCCCGCTAGGTAACCTAGATAGTCCAAGTGCCCTCTAGTTAACCTATATAGTCCAAGTGCCCGCTAGATAACCTAGATAGTCCAAGGTCCTGCTAGTTAACCTACATAGTCCAATGCCCGATAGGGAACCTACATAGTCAAAGTGCCCGCTAGGGAACCTACATTGTGCAAGTGCCCGCTAGTTAACCTAGATAGTCCAAGTGCCCGCTAGTTAACCTAGATAGTCGAAGTGCCCGATAGTTAACCTTCATAGTCCAAGGTCAGCTAGTTAACCTAAATAGTCCAAGTGCCCGCTAGTTAACCTACATAGTCCAAGAACCTGCTGGTTAACCTAGATAGTCCAAGTGCCCGCTAGTTAACCTACATAGTCCAAGGGCCCAAAGTTACCCTAGATATTCCAAGTGCCCGCTAGTTAACCTAGATCGTCCAAGTGTACGCTGGTTAACCTACATAGTCTAAGTTCCCGTTAGGTAACCTAGATATTACAAGTGCCCGCAAGGTAACCTTCATAGTTCAAGTGCCCGCTAGGTAACCTAGATATTCCAAGTTCCTGTTAGCTAACCTAGATAATCCAAGTGCCCGCTAAGTAACCTACATAGTCCAAGTGCCCTTTCGTTAACCTACATAATCCAAGTGCCCGCTAGGAAAACTACATAGTCCAAGTGCCCACTAGGTAACCTAGACAGTTCAATTGCCCGCTAGTTAACCTAGACAGTCCAAGTACCCGATAGGGAACCTACATAGTCCAAGTGCTCGCTAGGGAACCTACATAGTCCAAGTGCTCGCTAGGCAACCTACATAGTCCAAGGGCCCGCTAGTAAACTAGATAGTCCAAGTGCCCGCCAGTTAAACTAGATAGTCCAATGCCCACTAGTTTACCTAGATCGTCTAAGTGCCCGCTAGTTAACCTAGATAATGCAAGTGCCCGCTAGTTACCCTACATAGTCCAAGGGCCCTCTTGTTAAACTAGATAGTCCAAGTGCCCGCTTGGGGACGTACATAGTCCAAGTGTCCGCTAGGTAACCGACATAGTCCAAGTGCCCTCTAGTTAACCTATATAGTCCAAGTGCCCGCTAGATAACCTAGATAGTCCAAGGTCCTTCTAGTTAACCTACATAGTACAATGCCCGATAGGGAACCTACAAAGTCCAAGTGTCCGCTGACGAACCTACATAGTCCAAGTGCCCGATAGGGAACCTACATATTCCAAGTGCCCGTTAGGGAACCTAGATAGTCCAAGTGCCCGTAGGGAACCTATATAGTCCAAGTGCCCGCTGGGAACCTACATAGTCAAAGTGCCCGCTAGGGAATCTGCATTGTAAAAGTGCCCGCTAGTTAACCTAGATAGTCCAAGTGCTCGCTAGTTAACCTACATAGTCCAAGTGCCCGATAGGGAACCTACATAGTTCAAGTGCCCGCAGAGGAACCTACATAGTCCAAGTGCCGGTTAGGGAACCTAGATAGTCCAAGTGCCCGTAGGGAACCTATATAGTCCAAGTGCCCGCTAGGGAACCTGCATTGTGCAAGTGCCCGCTAGTTAACCTAGATTGTCCAAGTGCCCGCTAGTTAACCTAGATAGTCGAAGTGCCCGATAGTTAACCTACATAGTCCAAGGTCAGCTAGTTAACCTAGATAGTCCAAGTGCCCGCTATTTAACCTACATAGTTCAAGGGCCCGCTAGTTAACCTAGATATTCCAAGTGTCCGCTAGTTAACCTAGATCGACCAAGTGTACGCTGGTTAACCTACATAGTCCAAGTTACCGTTAGGTAACCTAGATAGTACAAGTGCCCGCAAGGTAACCTTCATAGTTCAAGTGCCCGCTAGGTAACCTAGATATTCCAAGTTCCTGTTAGCTAACCTAGATAATCCAAGTGCCCGCTACGTAACCTACATAGTCCAAGTGCCCTTTCGTTAACCTAGATAGTCCAAGTGCCCACTAGGTAACCTACATAGTCCAAGGGCCCGCTAGGTAACCTATATAGTCCAAGTGCCCGCTAAGAAACCAAGATAGTCCAAGTGCCCGTTAGGTAACCTAGATAGTCCAAGTGCCCGTTAGGTAACCTACATAGTCCAAGTTCCCGCTAGGTAACCTAGATAATGCAAGTGCCCGTTACCTAACCTAGATAATCCAATTGCCCGCTATGCAACATACATAGTCCAAGTGCCCATTCGTTAACCTAGAAGTGCAAGTGCCCGCTAGGTAACCTACATAGTCCAAATGCCCGTTCGGTAACCTAGATAGTCCAAGTGCCCGCTAATTAACCTACATAGTCCAAGTGCCTGCTAGGTAACCTCGATAGTGCAAGTGCCCGCTAGGTAACCTACAAAGTCCATGTGCCCGCTAGTTAACCTAGATAGTCCAAGTGCCCGTTTGTTAACCTAGATAGTCCAAGTGCCCACTAGGTAACCTAGACAGTCCAAGTGCCTGCTAGGTAACTTACATAGTCCAAATGCCCGTTCGTTAACCTACATAGTCCAAGGGCCCACTATTTAACCTAGATCGTACAAGTGTGTTTGGTTAACCTACATAGTCCAAGTGCCCGCAAGGTAACCTATATAGTCCAAGTTCCAGCTATGTAACCTAGATAGTCCAAGGGCCCGTTAGTTAACCTACATAGTCCAAGTGCCTGCTAGGTAAATTAGATAGTACAAGTGCCCGCTAAGGAACCTACATAGTCCAAGTGCATGCTAGTTAACCCATATTGTTCAAGTGCCCGCTAGTTAACCTAGATAGTCCAAGTGCCGCTAGGTAACCCACATAGTGCAAGTGTCCCCTAGTTAACCTACATAGTCCAAGTGTCCGCTAGTTAACATAGATAGTCCAAGTGCCCGCTAGGCAACGTACATAGTCCAAGTGCCCCCTAGGTAACCTAGATAGTGCAAGTGCCCGGTAGTTAACCTACATAGTCCAAGTGCCCGCTAGGTAACCTAGATAGTCTAAGGGCCCGCTAGTTAACCTTCATAATCCAAGTGCCCTGTAGTTAACTTACATAGTTCAAGTGTCCGCAAGGAACATATATAGTCCAAGTGCCCGCTAGGGAACATACAGAGTCTAAGTGCCCGCTAGGGAACCTACGTAGTCCAAGTGCCCGCTAGGGAATCTACATAGTCAAGGGCCCGCTAGTTAACGTAGATAGTCCAAGTGCCGCTAATTAATCTACATAGTCCAAGGGCCCGCTAGTTAACCTACATAGTCCAAGTATCCGCTAGTTAACCTAGATCGTCCAAGTGGCCGCTAGTTAACCTGCAAAGTCCAAGGGCCCGCTAGTTAACCTACATCGTCCAAGGGCGCGCTAGTTAACCTAGATAGTCCAAGTACCCCCTAGTTAACCTACATACTCCAAGTGCCCGATAGGTAACCTAGACAGTTCAAGTGACAACTAGGTTACCTACATAGTCCAAGTGCCCGTTCGTTAACCTACATAGTCCAAGTGCCCGCTAGGTAACCAATATACTCCAAATGCCCGCTAGGGACCCTAATAGTCCAAATGCCCGCTAGTTAAACTAGATAGACCAAGTGCTCGCTAGTTAACATAGATAGTCCAAGTGCCCGCTAGTTAACCTAGAGAGACCAAGTGCCCGCTATAGAACCTATCTAGTCCAAGTGCCCAAGAGGGAACCTAAATATTCCAAGTGCCCGCTAGTTAACATAGATAGTCCAAGTACCCGCTAGGAAACGTACATAGTCCACGTGCCCGATAGGTAACGTACATAGTCCATGTGCCCGCTAGGTAACCTAGATAGTCCAAGTGCCCGCTAGGGAACGTACATAGTCCAAGTGCCCTCTAGGTAACCTAGATAGTCCAAATGCCCGCTAGGTAACCCACATAGTCCAAATGCCCGCTAGGGAACTTACATAGTCCAAAGGCCCGCTAGGGAACCTACATAGTCCAAGTGCCCGTTATTTAACCTAGTTAGTCCAATTGCCCGCTTGGTAACCTAGATAGTCCAACAGGCCGGTAGGTAACCTACATACTCCAAAAACCCTCTAGGTAACGTAGATAGTTCAAGTGCCAGCTAGGTAACCTAGATAGTCCAAGTGCCCGCTAGGTAACCTACAAAGTCTAAGTGCCCGCTAGGTAATCTATATAGTCCAAATGCCCGTTAGGGAGCCTACATAGTCCAAATGCCCGCTAGGTAACCTAGATAGTCCAAGGGCCCGCTAGGTAACCTACATAGTCCTAGTGCCCCCTAGTTAACTTACATTCTCCAAGTGCCCGATAGGGAACCTACATAGCCCAAGTGCCCGCTAGGGAACTTACAATGTCCAAGGGCCCGCTAGGTAACCTAGATAGTCCAAGTGCCCGCTAGATAACCTACATAGTCCAAGTGCCCGCTATGTAACCTAGATAGTCCAAGGTCCTGCTAGTTAACCTACATAGTCCAATGCCCGATAGGGAACCTAGAAAGTCCAAGTGCCCTCTGAGGAACCTACATAGTCCAAGTGCCTGATAGGGAACCTACATATTCCAAGTGCCCGTTAGGGAATCTAGATAGTCCAAGTGCCCGTAGGGAACCTATATTGTCCAAGTGCCCGCTAGGGAACCTACATAGTCAAAGTGCCCGCTAGGGAATCTGCATTGTAAAAATGCCCGCTAATTAACCTAGATAGTCCAAGTGCCCGCTAGTTAACCTAGATAGTCCAAGTGCCCGCTAGTTAACCTACATAGTCCAAGTGCCTGATAGGGAACCTATATAGTCCAAGTGCCCGCAGAGGAACCTACATAGTCCAAGTGCCGGTTAGGGAACCTAGATAGTCCAAGTGCCCGTAGGGAACCTATATAGTCCAAGTGCCCGCTAGGGAACCTGCATTTTGCAAGTGCCCGCTAGTTAACCTGGATAGTTCAAGTGCCCGCTAGTTAATCTAGATAGTCGAAGTGCCCGATAGTTAACCTACATAGTCCAAGGTCAGCTAGTTAACCTAGATAGTCCAAGAGCCCGCTAGTTAACCTACATAGTCCAAGGGCCCGCTAGTTAACCTAGATATTCCAAGTGCCCGCTAGTTAACCTAGATCGTCCAAGTGTACGCTGGTTAACCTACATAGTCCAAGTTCCCGTTAGGTAACCTAGATAGTACAAGTGCCCGCAAGGTAACCTACATAGTTCAAGTGCCCCCTAGGTAACCTAGATATTCCAATTTCCTTTTAGCTAACCTAGATAATCCAAGTGCCCGCTAGGTAACCTACATAGTCCAAGTGCCCGTTCGTTAACCTACATAGACCAAGTGCCCGCTAGGTAACCAATATACTCCAAATGCCCGCTAGGGACCCTAATAGTCCAAATGCCCGCTAGTTAACCTAGATAGTCCAAGTGCTCGCTAGTTAACATAGATAGTCCAAGTGCCCGCTAGTTAACCTAGATAGACCAAGTTCCCGCTAGGGAACCTATCTAGTCCAAGTGCCCAAGAGGGAACTTAAATAGTCCAAGTACCCGCTAGTTAACATAGATAATCCAAGTACCGGCTAAGAAACATACATAGTCCAAGTGCCCGCTAGGTAACGTACATAGTCCAAGTGCCCACTAGATAACCTAGATAGTCCAAGTGCCTGCTAGGGAACGTACATAGTCCAAGTGCCCTCTAGGTAACCTAGATAGTCCAAGGGCCCGCTAGGTAACCTACACAGTCCTAGTGCCCCCTAGTTAACTTACATTCTCCAAGTGCCCGATAGGGAACCTACATAGTCCAAGTTCCCGCTAGGTAACCTACATAGTCCAAATGCCCTCTAATTAACATACATAGTCCAAGTGCCCGCAAGGGAACCTACATAGTCCAAGTGCCCGTTAGGTAACCTAGATCGTCCAAATGCCCGCCAGGAAACCCACATAGTACAAGTGCCCGCTAGGGAACTTACATAGTCCAAGGGCCCGCTAGGGAACCTACATATTCCAAGTGCCCGTTAGTTAACCTAGATAGTCCAAGTGCCCGCTTGGTAACCTACATAGTCCAACAGACCGCTAGGTAACCTACATACTCCAAGAACCCTCTAGGTAACGTAGATATTTCAAGTGCCAGCTAGGTAACCTAGATAGTCCAAGTGCCCGCTAGGTAATCTACAGAGTCTAAGTGTCCGCTAGGTTATCTATATAGCCCAAATGCCCGCTAGGGAACCTACATAGTCCAAGTGCCCGCTAGGGAACCTACATAGTCCAAGTGCCCGCTAGGTAACCTAGATAGTCCAAGGTCCTGCTAGTTAACCTACATAGTCCAATTCCCGATAGGGAACCTACAAAGTCCAAGTGCCCGCTGAGGAACCTACATAGTCCAAGTGCCCGATAGGGAACCTACATATTCCAAGTGCCCGTTAGGGAACCTAGATAGTCCAAGTGCCCGTAGGGAACCTATATAGTCCAAGTGCCAGCTAGGGAACCTACATAGTCAAAGTGCCCGCTAGGGAATCTGCATTGTAAAAATGCCCGCTAATTAACCTAGATAGTCCAAGTGCCCGCTAGTTAACTTAGATAGTCCAAGTGCCCGCTAGTTAACCTACATAGTCCAAGTGCCTGATAGGGAACCTATATAGTCCAAGTGCCCGCAGAGGAACCTACATAGTCCAAGTGCCGGTTAGGGAACCTAGATAGTCCAAGTGCCCGTAGGGAACCTATATAGTCCAAGTGCCCGCTAGGGAACCTGCATTGTGCAAGTGCCCGCTAGTTAACCTGGATAGTTCAAGTGCCCGCTAGTTAATCTAGATAGTCGAAGTGCCCGATAGTTAACCTACATAGTCCAAGGTCAGCTAGTTAACCTAGATAGTCCAAGAGCCCGCTAGTTAACCTACATAGTCCAAGGGCCCGCTAGTTAACCTAGATATTCCAAGTGCCCGCTAGTTAACCTAGATCGTCCAAGTGTACGCTGGTTAACCTACATAGTCCAAGTTCCCGTTAGGTAACCTAGATAGTACAAGTGCCCGCAAGGTAACCTACATAGTTCAAGTGCCCCCTAGGTAACCTAGATATTCCAAGTTCCTTTTAGCTAACCTAGATAATCCAAGTGCCCGCTAGGTAACCTACATAGTCCAAGTGCCCGTTCGTTAACCTACATAGACCAAGTGCCCGCAAGGTAACCAATATACTCCAAATGCCCGCTAGGGACCCTAATAGTCCAAATGCCCGCTAGTTAACCTAGATAGTCCAAGTGCTCGCTAGTTAACATAGATAGTCCAAGTGCCCGCTAGTTAACCTAGATAGACCAAGTTCCCGCTAGGGAACCTATCTAGTCCAAGTGCCCAAGAGGGAACTTAAATAGTCCAAGTACCCGCTAGTTAACATAGATAGTCCAAGTACCGGCTAAGAAACATACATAGTCCAAGTGCCCGCTAGGTAACGTACATAATCCAAGTGCCCACTAGATAACCTAGATAGTCCAAGTGCCTGCTAGGGAACGTACATAGTCCAAGTGCCCTCTAGGTAACCTAGATAGTCCAAGGGCCCGCTAGGTAACCTACACAGTCCTAGTGCCCCCTAGTTAACTTACATTCTCCAAGTGCCCGATAGGGAACCTACATAGTCCAAGTTCCCGCTAGGTAACCTACATAGTCCAAATGCCCTCTAATTAACATACATAGTCCAAGTGCCCGCAAGGGAAACTACATAGTCCAAGTGCCCGTTAGGTAACCTAGATCGTCCAAATGCCCGCCAGGAAACCCACATAGTACAAGTGCCCGCTAGGGAACTTACATAGTCCAAGGGCCCGCTAGGGAACCTACATATTCCAAGTGCCCGTTAGTTAACCTAGATAGTCCAAGTGCCCGCTTGGTAACCTAGATATTCCAACAGACCGCTAGGTAACCTACATACTCCAAGAACCCTCTAGGTAACGTAGATATTTCAAGTGCCAGCTAGGTAACCTAGATAGTCCAAGTGCCGCTAGGTAACCTACAGAGTCTAAGTGTCCGCTAGGTTATCTATATAGCCCAAATGCCCGCTAGGGAACCTACATAGTCCAAGTGCCCGCTAGGGAACCTACATAGTCCAAGTGCCCGCTAGGTAACCTAGATAGTCCAAGGTCCTGCTAGTTAACCTACATAGTCCAATTCCCGATAGGGAACCTACAAAGTCCAAGTGCCCGCTGAGGAACCTACATAGTCCAAGTGCCCGATAGGGAACCTACATATTCCAAGTGCCCGTAAGGGAGCCTAGATAGTCCAAGTGCCCGTAGGGAACCTATATAGTCCAAGTGCCCGCTAGGGAACCTACATAGTCAAAGTGCCCGCTAGGGAATCTGCATTGTAAAAATGCCCGCTAATTAACCTAGATAGTCCAAGTGCCCGGTAGTTAACCTAGATAGTCCAAGTGCCCGCTAGTTAACCTACATAGTCCAAGTGCCTGAAAGGAACCTATATAGTCCAAGTGCCCGCTAGGGAACCTGCATTGTGCAAGTGCCCGCTAGTTAACCTGGATAGTTCAAGTGCCCGCTAGTTAATCTAGATAGTCGAAGGGCCCGATAGTTAACCTACATAGTCCAAGGTCAGCCAGTTAACCTAGATAGTCCAAGAGCCCGCTAGTTAACCTACATAGTCCAAGTGCCCGCTAGGTAACCAATATACTCCAAATGCCCGCTAGGGACCCTAATATTCCAATTGCCCGCCAGTTAACCTAGATAGTCCAAGTGCTCGCTAGTTAACATAGATAGTCCAATTGCCCGCTAGTTAACCTAGATAGACCAAGTTCCCGCTAGGGAACCTATCTAGTCCAAGTGCCCAAGAGGGAACTTAAATAGTCCAAGTACCCGCTAGTTAACATAGATAGTCCAAGTACCCGCTAGGAAACATACATAGTCCAATTGCCCGCTAGGTAACGTACATAGTCCAAGTGCCCACTAGATAACCTAGATAGTCCAAGTGCCTGCTAGGGAACGTACATAGTCCAAGTGCCCTCTAGGTAACCTAGATAGTCCAAGGGCCCGCTAGGTAACCTACACAGTCCTAGTGCCCCCTAGTTAACTTACATTCTCCAAGTGCCCGATAGGGAACCTACATAGTCCAAGTTCCCGCTAGGTAACCTACATAGTCCAAATGCCCTCTAATTAACATACATAGTCCAAGTGCCCGCAAGGGAACCTACATAGTCCAAGTGCCCGTTAGGTAACCTAGATCGTCCAAATGCCCGCCAGGAAACCCACATAGTACAAGTGCCCGCTAGGGAACTTACAGAGTCCAAGGGCCCGCTAGGGAACCTACATATTCCAAGTGCCCGTTAGTTAACCTAGATAGTCCAAGTGCCCGCTTGGTAACCTAGATAGTCCAACAGACCGCTAGGTAACCTACATACTCCAAGAACCCTCTAGGTAACGTAGATATTTCAAGTGCCAGCTAGGTAACCTAGATAGTCCAAGTGCCCGCTAGGTAACCTACAGAGTCTAAGTGTCCGCTAGGTTATCTATATAGCCCAAATGCCCGCTAGGGAACCTACATAGTCCAAGTGCCCGCTAGGTATCCTAGATAATCCAAGTGCATGCTAATTAACCTATATCGTCCAAGTGCCCGCTAATTAACCTAGATCGTCCAAGTGCACACTAGTTAACCTACATAGTCAATGGGCCCGCTAGGTAACCTACATAGTGCAAGAGCCCGCTAGTTAACCTAGATCGTGCAAGTGTCCGCTAGTTAACCTACATAGTCCAAGTGTCAGTTAGCTAACCTAGATAGTCCAAGGGCCTGCTAGTTAACCTACATAGTCCAAGTTCCCGCTAGGTAACCTACATAGTGCAAGTGTCCCCTAGTTAACCTACATAGTCCAAGTGCCCGGTAGTTAACATAGAAAGTCCAAGTGCCCACTAGTTAACATAGATAGTCCAAGTGCCCGCTAGGGAACGTACATAGTCCAAGTGTCCGCTAGGTAACCTAGATAGTGCAAGTGCCCGGTAGTTAACCTACATAGTCCAAGTGCCCGCTAGGTAACCTAGATAGTCCAAGGGCCCGCTAGTTAACCTACATAGTCCAAGTGCCCGGTAGTTAACTTACATTGTCCAAGTGCCCGCTCTAGAACCTACATAGTCCAAGTGCCTGCTAGGGAACCTACATAGTTCAAGTGTCCGTAGGGAACATACAGAGTCCAAGTGCCCGCTAGGGAATCTACATAGTCCAAGGGCCCGCTAGTTAACGTAGATAGTCCAAGTGCCGCTAGATAATCTACATTGTCCAAGGGCCCGCTAGTTAACCTACATAGTCCAAGTACGCGCTACTTAACCTAGATCGTCCAAGTGCGCGCTAGTTAACCTACATAGTCCAAGGGCCCGCTAGTTAACATATATTGTCCAAGTGCCCGCTAGGGAACTTACATAGTCCAAATGCCCGCTAGGCAACCTAGATTGTCCACGTGCCCGTTCGTTAACCTAGACAGCCAAGTGCCCGCTAGGTAACCTAGACAGTCCAAGTGTCTGCTAGGTAACCTAGATAGTCCAAATGCCTGTTCGTTAACCTACTTAGCCCAAGGGCCCACTAGTTAACCTAGATCGTCCAAGTGGCCTCTAGTTAACCTACATAGTCCAAATGCACGCTAGTTAACATACATAGTCCAAGTGCCGCTAGGTAACCTACATAGTGCAAGTGTCCCCTAGTTAACCTACATAGTCCAAGTGCCCGGTAGTTAACATAGAAAGTCCAAGTGCCCACTAGTTAACATAGATAGCCCAAGTGCCCCCTAGGGAACGTACATAGTCCAAGTGCCCGCTGGGTAACCTACATAGTGCATATGCCCGGTAGTTAACCTACATAGTCCAAGTGCCCGCTAGGTAACCTAGATAGTCCAAGGGACCGCTAGTTAACCTAGATAGTCCAAATACCCGCTAGTTAACCTAGATCGTCCAATTGTCCGCTAGTTAACCTACATATTCCAAGTGCCCGTTCAGTAACCTAGATAGTCCAAGTGCCCTTTAGGGATCCTAGATAGTCCAAGTGCCCGCTAGGGAACCTACATAGTCCAATTGCCCGCTCTGGAACATACATAGTCCAAGTGCCCGTTAGTTAACCTAGATATTCCAAGTGCCCGCTAGTTAACCTAGATAGTCCAAGTGCTCGCTAGGTAACCTACATAGTCCAAGTGCCCGCTAGGTAACCTATATAGTCCAAATGACCGCTAGGGAACCTACATAGTCCAAGTGCCCGCTAGTTAACCTAGATAGTCCAAGTGCCCGCTAGTTAACCTTGATAGTCCAAGTGCCTTCTAGTTAACCTAAATAGTCCAAGTGCCTGCTAGGTAACGTACATAGTCCAAGTGCCCACTAGGTAACCTAAATAATCCAAATGCCCGCTAGGGAAACTACATAGTCCAAGTGCCCGCTAGTTAACCTAGATCGTCCAAGTGCCCGCTAGTATACCTAGATAGTCCAAGGACCCGCTAGTTAATCTAGATAGTCCAAGGGACCTCTAGTTAACCTAGATAGTCCAAGTGCCCGCTAGGGGACGTACATAGTCCAAGTGCCCGCTAGTTAACTTACATAGTCCAAGGTCAGCTAGTTAACCTAGATAGTCCAAGTTCCCGCTAGTTAACCTACATAGTCCAAGAACCCGCTAGTTAGCGTAGATAGTCCAAGTGCCCGCTAGTTTACCTACATTGTCCAAGGGCCCACTAGTTAACTAAGATATTCCAAGTGCCCGCTAGTTAACCTACATAGTCACAGTGCTCTTACGGAACCTATATAGTACAAGTGCCCACTAGGGAACCTACATAGTCAAATTGCCCGCTAGTGAACCTGCATTGTACAAGTGCCCGCTAATCAACCTAGATAGTCCAAGTGCCCGCTAGTTAACCTAGATAGGCCAAGTGCCCGCTAGTTAACCTTGATCATCCAAGTGCCCGCTAGTTAACCTATATAGTCCAAGTGCCTGAGAGGGAACCTACATAGTCCAAGTGCCCGCAGAGGAACCTACATAGTCCAAGTGCCCGCTAGGTAACCTAGATATTCCAAGTTCCTGTTAGCTAACCTAGATAATCCAAGTGCCCGCTAGGTAACCTACATAGTCCAAGTGCCCTTTCGTTAACCTAGATAGTCCAAGTGCCCGCTAGGTAACCTACATAGTCAAAGGGTCCGCTAGATAACCGATATAGTCCAAGTGCCCGTTACCTAACCTAGATAGTCCAATTGCCCGCTATGCAACATAAATAGTCCAAGTGCCCGCTAGTTAATCTACATAGTCCAACTGCCCGCTAGGTAAGCTAGATAGTCCAAGTGCCCGCTAGGGAACTTACATAGTCCAAATGCCCGCTAGGCAACCTAGATAGTCCAAGTGCCCGTTCTTTAACCTAGACAGCCAAGTGCCCGCTAGGAAACCTAGACAGTCCAAGTGTCTGCTAGGTAACCTACAAAGTCCAAATGCCTGTTCGTTAACCTACATAGTCCAAGGGCCCACTAGTTAACCCAGATCGTCCAAATGTCTTCTAGTTAACCTATATTGTCCAAGTGCCCGCTAGGGAACCTACATAGTCCAAGTGCCCGATAGGGAACCTACATAGTCCTAGGGCCCGCTAGTTAACCTAGATATTCCAAGTGCCCGCTAGTTAACCTAGATTGTCCAATGTCCGCTAGTTAACCTACATAGTCCAATTTCCCGTTAGGTAACCTAGATAGTACTAGTGCCCGCAAGGTAACCTACATAGTACAAGTGCCCGCTAGGTAACCTAGATATTCCAAGTTCCTGTTAGCTAACCTAGATAATCCTAGTGCCCGCTAGGTAACCTAGATAGTCCAAGTGCCCGCTAGGTAACTTACATAGTCCAAATGCCCTCTAGGCAACCTAGATAGTCCAAGTCCCCGTTCGTTAACCTAGATAGCCAAGTGCCCGCTAGTAACCTAGACAGTCCAAGTGTCTGCTAGGTAACCTACATAGTCCAAATGCCCGTTCGTTAACCTACATAGTCCAAGGGCCCACTAGTTAACCTAGGTCGTCCAAGTGTCCTCTAGTTAACCTACATAGTCCAAATGCACGCTAGTTAACCTACATAGTCCAAGTGCCGCTAGGTAACCTACATAGTGCAAGTGTCCCCTAGTTAACCTACATAGTCCAAGTGCCCGGTAGTTAACATAGATAGTCCAAGCGCGCACTAGTTAACATAGATAGTCCAAGTGCCCGCTAGGGAACGTACATAGTCCAAGGGCCCGCTAGGTAACCTAGATAGTGCATGTGCCCGGTAGTTAACCTACATAGTCCAAGGGCCCTCTAGTTATCCTAGATAGTCCAAGTGCCCGCTAGGTAACCTACATAGTCCAAGTGTCCGCTAGGTAACCTATATAGTGCGAATGCCCGCTAGGTAACCTACAGAGTCCAAGTGCCCGCTAGTTAACCTAGATAGTCCAAGTGCCCGCTAGTTAACCTTGATAGTCCAAGTGCCTTCTAGTTAACCTAAATAGTCCAAGTGCCGCTAGGTAACCTACATAGTCCAAGTGCCCGCTAGGTAACCTAGATAGTGCATGTGCCCGGTAGTTAACCTACATAGTCCACGTGCCCGCTAGTTAACCTAGATCGTCCAAGTGCCCACTAGTTAACCTACATAGTCAATGGGCCCGCTACTTAACCTACATAGTGCAAGAGTCAGCTAGTTAACCTAGATCGTGTAAGTGTCCGCTAGTTAACCTACATAGTCCAAGTGCCAGTTAGTTAACCTAGATAGTCCAAGGGCCTGCTAGTTAACCTACATAGTCCAAGTGCCCGCTAGGTAACCTACAAAGTCCAAGTGTCCGCTAGGTAACATATATAGTCTAAATGCCCGCTAGGGAACCTACATAGTCCAAGTGCCCGCTAGTTAAACTATTGTCCAAGGGACCGCTAGTTAACCTAGATAGGCCATGTACCCGCTAGTTAACCTAGATCGTCCAATTGTCCGCTAGTTAACCTACATAGTCCAAGTGCCCGTTCGGTAACCTAGATAGTCCAAGAGCCCTTTAGGGAACCGAGATAGTCCAAGTGCCCGCTAGGGAACCTACATAGTCCAATTGCCCGCTCTGGAACATACGTAGGCCAAGTGCCCGTTAGTTAACCTAGATAATCCAAGTGCCCGCTAGTTAACCTAGATAGTCCAAGTGCCCGCTAGTTAACCTTGGTAGTCCAAGTGCCTTCTAGTTAACCTAAATAGTCCAAGTGCCCGCTAGGTAACCTACATAGTCCAAGTGCCCACTAGGTAACCTAAATAATCCAAATGCCCGCTAGGGAAACTACATAGTCCAAGTGCCCGCTAGTTAACCTAGATAGTCCAAGTGCCCGCTAGTAAACCTAAATAGTCGAAGGACCCGCTAGTTAATCAAGATAGTCCAAGGGCCCTCTAGTTAACCTAGATAGTCCAAGTGCCCGCTAGGGGACGTACATAGTTCAAGTGCCTGCTAGGTAACCTAGATAGTCCAAGGTCCTGCTAGTTAACCTACATAGTCCAATGCCCGATAGTGAACCTACATAGTCCATGTGCCCGCTGAAGAACCTACATAGTCCAATTACCCGATAGGGAACCTACATATTCCAAGTGCCCGTTAGGGAACCTAGATAGTCCAAATGCCGGTAGGGAACCTATATAGTCCAAGTGCCCGCTAGGGAACCTACATCGTCAAAGTGCCCGCTAGGGAACCTGCATTGTATAAGTGCCCGCTAATTAACCTAGATAGTCCAAGTGCCCACTAGTTAACCTAGATAGTCCAAATGCCCGCTAGTTAACCTTGATCATCCAAGTGCCCGCTAGTTAACCTACATAGTCCAAGTTCCTGATAGGGAACCTACATGGTCCAAGTGCCCGCAGAGGAACCTACATAGTCCAAGTGCCCAATAGGGAACCTACATATTCCAAGTGCCCGTTATGGAACCTAGATAGTCCAAGTACCCCTAGGGAACCTATATAGTCCAAGTGCCCGCTAGGGAACCTACATAGTCAAAGTGCCCGCTAGGGAACCTGCATTGTGCAAGTGCCCGCTAGTTAACCTAGATAGTCCAAATGCCCGCTAGTTAACTTACATAGTCCAAGGTCAGCTAGTTAACTTAGATAGTCCAAGTGCCCGCTAGTTAACCTACATAATCCAAGGTTAGCTAGTTAACCTAGATAGTCCAAGTGCCCGCTAGTTAACCTACATAGTCCAAGAACCCGCTAGTTAGCCTAGATAGTCCAAGTGCCCGCTAGTTTACCTACATAGTCCAAGGGCCCGCTAGTTTACCTAGATATTCCAAGTGCCCGCTAGTTAACCTACATAGTCAAAGTGCCTTTAGGGAAACTATATAGTCCAATTGCCCGCTAGGGAACCTACATAGTCAAATTGCCCGCTAGGGAACCTACATTGTACAAGTGCCCGCTAATCAACATAGAGAGTCCAAGTGCCCGCTAGTTAACCTAGATAGTCCAAGTGCCCGCTAGTTAACCTTGATCATCCAAGTGCCCGCTAGTTAACCTACATGGTCCAAGTGCCTGAGAGCGAACCTACATAGTCCAAGTGCCCGCTAGGTAACCCAGATATTCCAAGTTCCTGTTAGCTAACCTAGATAATCCAAGTGCCCGCTAGGTAACCTACATAGTCCATGTGCCCTTTCGTTAACCTACATAGTCCAAGTGCCCGCTAGGTAACCTATATAGTCCAAGTGCCCGTTACCTAACCTAGATAGTCAAATTGCCCGCTATGCAACATACATAGTCCAAGTGCCCGCTAGTTAATCTACATAGTCCAACTGCCCGCTAGGTAACCTAGATAGTCCAAGTGCCCGCTAGGTAACTTACATAGTCCAAATGCCTGCTAGGCAACCTAGATAGTCCAAGTGCCCGTTCTTTAACCTAGATAGCCAAGTGCCCGCTAGGTAACCTAGACAGTTCAAGTGTCTGCTAGGTAACCTACATAGTCCAAATGCCCGTTCGTTAACCTACATAGTCCAAGGGCCCACTAGTTAACCTAGATCGTCCAAGTGTCCACTAGTTAACTACATAGTCCAAATGCACGCTAGTTAACCTACATAGTCCAAGTGCCGCTAGGTAACCTACATAGTGCAAGTGTCCCCTAGTTAACCTACATAGTCCTAGTGCCCGGTAGTTAACATAGATAGTCCAAGTGCCCACTAGTTAACATAGATAGTCCAAGTGCCCGCTAGGGAACGTACATAGTCCAAGTGCCCGCTAGGTAACCTAGATAGTGCATGTGCCCGGTAGTTAACCTACATAGTCCAAGTGCCCGCTAGGTAACCTAGATAGTCCAAGGGCCCGCTAGATAACCTACATAGTCAAGTGCCCGGTAGTTAACTTACATAGTCCAAGTGCCCATTAGGTAACCTACATAGTCCAAGTGCCTGCTAGGGAACCTACATAGTTCAAGTGTCCGTAGGGAACATACAGGGTCCAAGTGCCCGCTAGGGAATCTACATAGTCCAAGGGCCCGCTAGTTAACCTACATAGTCCAAATAAGCGCTAGTTAACCTAGATCGTCCAAGTGCGCGCTAGTTAACCTACATAGTCCAAGGGCAAGCTAGTTAACCTATATAGTCCAAGTGCCCGCTAGGGAACCTACATAGTCCAAGTGCCCGATAGGGAACCTACATAGTCCTAGGGCCCGCTAGTTAACCTTGATATTCCAAGTGCCCGCTAGTCAACCTAGATCGTCCAAGTGTCCTCTAGTTAACCTACATAGTCCAAATGCACGCTAGTTAACCTACATAGACCAAGTGCCGCTAGGTAACCTACATAGTGCAAGTGTCCCCTACTTAACCTACATAGTCCAAGTGCCCGGTAGTTAACATAGATAGTCAAAGTGCCCACTAGTTAACATAGATAGTCCAAGTGCGCGATAGGGAACCTACATAGTCCAAGTGCCCGGTAGTTAACATAGGTAGTCCAAGTGCCCACTAGTGAACATACATAGTCCAAGTGCCTGCTAGGGAACCTACATAGTCCAAGTGCCCACTAGGTAACCTAGATAGTGCATGTGCCCGGTAGTTAACCTACATATTCCAAGTGCCCGCTAGGTAACATAGATAGTCCAAGGGCCCGCTAGTTAACCTACATAGTCCAAGTGCCCGGTAGTTAACTTACATAGTCCAAGTGCCCGCTCTGGAACCTACATAGTCCAAGTGCCTGCTAGGGAACCTACATAGTTCAAGTGTCCGTAGGGAACATACAGAGTCCAAGTGCCCGGTAGGGAATCTACATAGTCCAAGGGGCCGCTAGTTAACGTAGATAGTCCAAGTTCCGCTAGATAATCTACATAGTCCAAGGGCCCGCTAGTTAACCTACATAGTCCAAGTACGCGCTAGTTAACCTAGATCGTCCAAGTGCGCGCTAGTTAACCTACATAGTCCAAGTGCCCACTAGTTAACCTAGATAGTCCAAGTGCCCGCTAGTTAACCTAGATAGTCCTGGTGCCCGCTAGTTAACCAGGATCATCAAAGTGCCCTCTAGTTAACTTACATAGTCCAAAGGGCTGCTAGTTAACATACATAGAGCAAGGGCCCACTAGTTAACCTTGATAGTCCAAGTGCCCGCTAGTTAACCTACATAGTCTAAGTTCCCGCTAGGTAACCTAGACAGTCCAAGTGACCATTAGGTTACCTACATAGTCCAAGTGCCCGTTCGTTAACCTACATAGTCCAAGTGCCCGCTAGGTAACGTAGATAGCCCAAGTGCCCGCTAGGGTACGTACATAGTCCAATTGCCCGCTAGGTAACCTAGATAGTCCAAGTGCCCGCTAGTTAACCTACATAGTCCAAGTGCCTCTTGGTAAACTACATAGTCCAAGCACCCACTAGGTAACCTAGACAGTCCAATTGCCCCCTAGTTAACCTAGACAGTCCAAGTACCCGATAGGGATCCTACAAAATCCAAGTGCTCGCTAGGGAACCTACATAGTCCAAGTGCTCGCTAGGCAACCTACATAGTCCAAGTGCCCGTTAGTTAACCTAGATAGTCAAATTGCCTGCTAGGTAACCTAAATAGTCCAAGTGCCCGCTAGGGAACCTACATAGTCCAAGTGCCCGCTAGGTAACCTAGATAGTCCAATTGCCCGTTAGCTAACCTAGATAGTCGAAGTGTCCGCTAGTTAACCTACATAGTCCAAGTGCCCGTTCGTTAACATAGATAGGCCAAGTGCCTGCTAGGTAACCTAGACAGTCCAAGTGCCCGCTAGGTTACCTACATAGTCCAAGTGCACATTCCTTAACCTAGATAGTCCAAGTGCCCGCTGGTAACCTACATAGTCCAAGGGCTCGCTAGGTAACCTTGATAGTCCAAGTGCCTTCTAGTTAACCTACATAGTCCAAGTGCCCGCTAGGTAACATACATAGTCCAAGTGCCCACTAGGTAACCTAAATAATCCAAATGCCCCCTAGGGAAACTACATAGTCCATGTGTCCGCTAGTTAACCTAGATAGTCCAAGTGCCCGCTAGTAAACCTAGGTAGTCCAAGTGCCCGCTAGGTAACCTACATAGTCCAAGTGCACATTCCTTAACCTAGATAGTCCAAGTGCCCGCTGGTAACCTACATAGTCCAAGGGCTCGCTAGGTAACCTTGATAGTCCAAGTGCCTTCTAGTTAACCTACATAGTCCAAGTGCCCGCTAGGTAACATACATAGTCCAAGTGCCCACTAGGTAACCTAAATAATCCAAATGCCCGCTAGGGAAACTACATAGTCCATGTGCCCGCTAGTTAACCTAGATAGTCCAAGTGCCCGCTAGTAAACCTAGGTAGTCCAAGGGCCCGCTAGTTAATCTAGATAGTCTAAGTGCCCGCTAGTTAACCTAGATAGTCCAAGTGCCTGCTAGGGAACCTACATAGTCCAAGTGCCCGTTAGGTAACGTAGATAGTCCAAATGCCCGTCAGGAAACCCACATTGTCCAAGTGCCCAATAGAGAACTTACATAGTCCAAGGGCCCGCTAGGGAACCTACATAATCCAAGTGCCCGTTAGTAAACCTAGATTGTCCAAGTGCCCGCTTGGTAACATAGATAGTCCAACAGCCCGCTAGGTAACCTACATACTCCAAGAACCCACTAGGTAACGTAGATAATTCAAGTGCCAGCTAGGTAACCTAGATAGTCCAAGTGCCCCCTAGGTAACCTACAAAATCTAAGTGCCCGCTAGGTTATCTATGTAGTCCAAATGCCCGCTAAGGAATCTATATAGTCCAAGGGCCCGCTTGTTAACCTAGATAGTCCAAGTGCCGCTAGTTAATTTACATAGTCCAAGGGCCTGCTAGTTAACCTACATAGTCCAAGTACCCTCTAGTTAACCTAGACCGTCCAAGGGCCCGCTAGGTAACCTACAAAGTCTAAGTGCCCGCCAGGTTATCTATATAGTCCAAATGCCCGCTAGGGAACCTACATAGTCCAAGTGCCCGCTAGTTAACCTACATCGTCCAAGTGCCCGCTAGTTAACCAACATAGTCAATGGGCCCACTAGTTAACCTACATAGTGCAAGAGCCTGCTAGTTAACATAGATCGTGCAAGTGTCTGCTAGTTAACCTCCATAGTCCAAGTGCCAGTTAGCTAACCTAGTTAGTCCAAGGGCCCGCTAGTTGATTTACATAGTCCAAGTGCCCGCTAGTTAACCTAGATAGTCCTAGTGCCCGTTAGTTAACCTAGAGTGTCCAAGTGCCCACTAGGGGACGTATTTAGTCCAAGTGCCCGTTAGCTAACCTAGATAGTCCAAGTGCCCGCTAGTTAACATTGACCATCCAAGTGCCCGCTAGTTAACCTAGATAGTCCAAGTGCATGCTAGTTAACCTAGATAGTCCATGTGCCCTCTAGTTAACTTAGATCGTCCAAGTGCCCGCTAGTTAACCAACATAGTCCAAGGGCCCGCTAGTTAACCTAAGTAGTCCAAGGTCCGCTAGTTAACCTAGATACTCCAAGTGCTCGCTAGTTAACCTACATAGTACAAGGGCCCGCTAGTTGACCTAGATAGTCCAAGTGTCCGCTAGTTAACCTAGATAGTCCAAGTGCCCGCTAGGTAACCTAAGTAGTCGAAATGTCCGATAGAAATCCTACATAGTCCAAGTGTCCGCTAGGTAACCTACATAGTCCAAGTGCCCGTTCGTTAACCTAGATAGTACAAGTGCCCGCTAGGTAACCTAGACTGTCCAAGTGCCCGCTAGGTTACCTACATATTACAAGTGCCCGTTCGTTAACCTAGATAGTCCAAATGCCCGCTAGGAAATCTACATAGTCCAAGGGCCCGCTAGGTAACCTAGATAGTCCAAGTGCCCGCTAGGTAAACTAGAGTCCAAGTGCTTGCTAGTTAACCTACATAGTCCAAGTGCCCACTATGTAACCTAGATAGTCAAAGTGCCCGTTAGGTAACCTAGATAATCCAAGTGCCCACTAGGTAACCTAAATAATACAAATGCCCGCTAGGGAAAATATATAGTCCAAGTGCCCGCTAGTTAACCTAGATAGTCCAAGTGCCCGCTAGTAAACCTAGATAGTCTAAGGGCCCGCTAGTTAATCTAGATAGTCCACGTGCCCGCTAGTTAACCTAGATAGTCCAATGCCCGCTGGTTTACCTAGATCGTCTAAGTGCCCGCTAGTTAACCTAGATAATCCAAGTGCCCGCTAGTTAACCTACATAGTCCAAGGGCCCTCTAGTTAACCTAGATAGTCCAAGTGCCCGCTAGGGGACGTACATAGTCCAAGTGCCCGCTAGGTAACCTATATAGTCCGAGTGCCCACTAGGTAACCTAAATAATAAAAATGCCCGCTAGGCAAACTATATAGTCCAAGTGCCCGCTAGTTAACCTAGATAGTCCAATTGCCCGCTAGTAAACCTAGATAGTCCAAGGGCCCTCTAGTTAACCTAGATAGTCCAAGTGCCCGCTAGGGGACGTACATAGTCCAAGTGCCCGCAAGGTAACCTAGGTTGTCCAAGTGCCCGCAAGTTAACCTACATAGTCCAAGTGCCCGCTAGATAACCTAGATAGTCCAAGGTCCTGCTAGTTAACCTACATAGTCCAATGCCCGATAGGGAACCTACAAAGTTCAAGTGCCCGCTGAGGAACATACATAGTCCAAGTGCCCGATAGGGAACCTACATATTTCACGTGCCCGTTAGGAAACCTAGATAGTCCAAGTGCCCGTAGGGAACCTATATACTCCAAGTGCTCGCTAGGGAACCTACATAGTGAAAGTGCCCGCTAGGGAATCTGCATTGTAAAAGTGCCCGCTAATTAACCTAGATAGTCCAAGTGCCCGCTAGGTAACCTAGACAGTTCAAGTGCCTGTTAGCTAACCTAGATAGTCCAAGTGGCGGCTATGTAACCTACATAGTCCTAGTGCCCGTTCATTAACCTAGATAATCCAACTGCCCACTAGGTAACCTAGACAGTCCAAGTGCCCGCTAGTTAACCTACATAGTCCAAGTGCCCGATAGGGAACCTACATAACCCATGCCCGCTAGGCAACCTACATAGTCCAAGTGCCCGTTAGTTAACCTAGATAGTCAAATTGCCTGCTACGTAACCTAGATAGTCCAAGTGCCCGCTAGGTAACCTACATAGTCCAAGTGCCTGCTAGGTAAATTAAATAGTCCAAAAGCCCACTAGGGAAACTACATAGTCCAAGTGCCCGCTAGTTAACCTAGATAGTCCAAGTGCCTGCTAGTAAACCTACATAATCCATGGGCCCGCTAGTTAACCTACATAGTGCAAGGGCCCGCTAGTTAACCTAGATAGTCAAATTGCCTGCTAGGTAACCTAGATAGTCCAAGTGACCACTCGGTTACCTACATAGTCCAAGTGCCCGCTAGGTAACCAATATAATACAAAGGCCCGCTAGGGGCCCTAATATTCCAAATGCCCGCTAGTTAACCTAGATAGTCCAAGTGCTCGCTAGTTAACCTAGATAGTACAAGTGCCCAATAGGGAACCTACATAATCCAAAGGCCCGCTAGGTAAGCTACATTGTCCTAGTGCCCCCTAGTTAACCTACATAGTACAAGTGCCCGATAGGGAACCTACATAATCCAAGGGCCCGCTAGGTAACCTACATTGTCCTAGTGCCCCCTAGTTAACCTACATTCTCCAAGTGCCTGATAGGGAACCTACATAGAACAAGTGCCCGCTAGGTAACCTACAAAGTCTAAGTTCCCGCTAGGTAATCTATATAGTCCAAATGACCGCTAGGGAGCCTACATAGTCCAAATGCTCGCTAGGTAACCTAGATAGTCTAAGGGCCCTCTAGGTAACCTACATAGTCCTAGTGCCCCCTAGTTAACCTACATTTTCCAAGTGCCCGATAGGGAACCTACATAGTCCAAGTGCCTGCTAGGTAACCTACATAGTCCAAATGCCCTCTAATTAACTTACATAGTACAAGTGCCCGATAGGGAACCTACATAATCCAAGTGCTCGCTAGGGAACCTACATAGTCCAAGTGCCCGTTAGGTAACCTAGATAGTCCAAATGCCCGCCAGGAAACCCACATAGTCCATGTGCCCGCTAGGGAACTTACATAGTCCAAGGGCCCGCTAGGGAACCTACACAGTCCAAGTGCCCGTTAGTTAACCTAGATAGTCCAAGTGCCCGCTTGGTAACCTAGATATTCCAACAGCCCCCTAGGTAACCTACATACGCTAAGAACCCGCTATAACATAGATAGTTCAAGTGCCAGCTAGGTAACCTAGATAATCCATGTGCCGCTAGGTAACCTACAAAGTCAAAGTGCCCGCTAGGTTATCTACATAGTCTAAGGGCCCAATAGTTTACATAGATAGTCCAAGTGCCGCTAGTTAATCTACATATTCCAAGGGCCCGCTAGTTAACCTACATAGTCCAAGTACCCGCTAAGAAACCTAGATAGTCCAAGTGCACGCTAGTTAACCTAGAGAGTCCAAGTGCCCTCTAGTTAACCTAGATCGTCCAAGTGCCCGCTAAGAAACCTAGATAGTCCAAGTGCCCGTTACCTATCCTAGATAGTCCAATTGCCCGCTATGCAACATACATAGTCCCAGTGCCCGTTCGTTAACCTACATAGTCCAAGTGCCCGCTAGGTAACCAATATAATACAAATGCCCGCTAGGGGCCCTAATATTCCAAATGCCCGCTAGTTAACCTAGATAGTCCAAGTGCTCGCTAGTTAACCTAGATATTACAAGTGCCCGATAGGGAACCTACATAATCCAAGGGCCCGCTAGGTAACCTACATTGTCCTAGTGCCCCCTAGTTAACCTACATTCTCCAAGTGCCTGATAGGGAACCTACATAGAACAAGTGCCCGCTAGGTAACCTACAAAGTGTAAGTTCCCGCTAGGTAATCTATATAGTCCAAATGACCGCTAGGGAGCCTACATAGTCCAAATGCTCGCTAGGTAACCTAGATAGTCTAAGGGCCCTCTAGGTAACCTACATAGTCCTAGTGCCCCCTAGTTAACCTACATTTTCCAAGTGCCCGATAGGGAACCTACATAGTCCAAGTGCCTGCTAGGTAACCTACATAGTCCAAATGCCCTCTAATTAACTTACATAGTACAAGTGCCCGATAGGGAACCTACATAATCCAAGTGCTCGCTAGGGAACCTACATAGTCCAAGTGCCCGTTAGGTAACCTAGATAGTCCAAATGCCCGCCAGGAAACCCACATAGTCCATGTGCCCGCTAGGGAACTTACATAGTCCAAGGGCCCGCTAGGGAATCTACACAGTCCAAGTGCCCGTTAGTTAACCTAGATAGTCCAAGTGCCCGCTTGGTAACCTAGATATTCCAACAGCCCCCTAGGTAACCTACATACTCTAAGAACCCTCTATAACGTAGATAGTTCAAGTGCCAGCTAGGTAACCTAGATAATCCATGTGCCGCTAGGTAACCTACAAAGTCAAAGTGCCCGCTAGGTTATCTACATAGTCTAAGGGCCCAATAGTTAACATAGATAGTCCAAGTGCCGCTAGTTAATCTACATATTCCAAGGGCCCGCTAGTTAACCTACATAGTCCAAGTACCCGCTAAGAAACCTAGATAGTCCAAGTGCACGCTAGTTAACCTAGAGAGTCCAAGTGCCCTCTAGTTAACCTAGATCGTCCAAGTGCCCGCTAAGAAACCTAGATAGTCCAAGTGCCCGTTACCTAACCTAGATAGTCCAATTGCCCGCTATGCAACATACATAGTCCCAGTGCCCGTTCGTTAACCTAGAAGTCCAAGTGCCCGCTAGGTAACCTAGACTCTCCAAGTGCCCGCTAGGTTACCTACATATTCCAAATGCCCGTTCGGTAACCTAGATAGTGCAAGTGCCCGGTAGTTAACCTACATAGTCCAAGAGCCCGCTAAGTAACCTAGATAGACCAAGGGCCCGCTAGTTAACTTACATAGTCCAAGTGCCCGGTACTTAACTTACATAGTTCAAGTGTCCGTAGGGAAAATACAGAGTCCAAGTGCCCGCTAGGGAACCTACATAGTCAAAGTGCCTGCTAGGTAACCTACATAGTGCCAGTGTCCGAGAGTTAACCAACATATTCCAAGTGCCCTCTAGTTAACATAGATAGTCCAAGTGGCCGCTAGGTAACTTACATAGTCCAAGTGCCCGCTAGGTAACCTAGATACTGCAATTGCCCGCTAGTTAACCTAGATAGTTCAAGTACCCGCTAGGTCACCTAGATCGTCCAAGGGCCCCTTAGTTAGCCTACAAAGTCCAAGTGCGCGCTAGGTAACCTAGATAGTCCAAGTGCCCGTTCGGTAACCTAGATAGTCCAAGTGCCCTTTAGGGAACCTAGATAGTCCAAGGGCCCACTAGTAAACCTACATAGTCCATGGGCCCGCTAGTTAACCTTCATAGTGCAAGTGTCCGCTACTTAACCTACATATTCCAAGTGCCCTCTAGTTAACCTACATAATCTAAGTGCCCGTTGGCTAACCTAGATAGTCCAAGGGCTCGCTAGTTGACCTACATAGTCCAAGTGCCCGCTAGTTAACCTAGATAGTCCAAGTGACTGCTAGGTAACCTACATAGTGCAAGTGTCCGCTAGTTAACCTACAAATTCCAAGTGCCCGCTAGTTAACATAGATAGTCTAAGTGCCAGCTAGGGAACGTACATAGTCCAAGTGCCCGCTAGGTAACCTAGATACTGCAAGTGCCCGCTAGTTAACCTAGATAGTTCAAGTACCCGATCGGTAACCTAGATCGTCAAAGGGCCCCCTAGTTAGCCTACATAGTCCAAGTGCCTGCTAGGTAACCTAGATAGTCCAAGTGACCTTTAGGGAACCTAGATAGTCCAAGGGCCGGCTAGTAAACCTACATAGTCCATGGGCCCGCTAGTTAACCTTCATAATCTAATTGCCCGTTGGCTAACCTAGATAGTCCAAGGGACCGCTAGTTGACCTACATTGTCCAAGTGCCAGCTAGGTAACCTAGATAGTACAAGTGCCCGCTAGGGAACCTAGATAGTCCAAGTGCCTGTTAGCTAACCTAGATAGTCCAAGTGGCGGCTAGGTAACCTACATAGTCCAAGTGCCTGTTCGTTAACCTAGATAAGCCAAGTGCCCACTAGGTAACCTAGAGAGTCCACGTGCCCGCTAGTAAACCTATATAGTCCCAGTGGCCGATAGGGAACTACATAATCCAAGTGCCCGCTAGGCAACCTACATAGTCCAAGAACCCGTTAGTTAACCTAGATAGTCAAATTGCCTGCTAGGTAACCTAGATAGTCCAAGTGCCCGTTAGGTAACCTACATAGTCCAAGTGCCCGCTAGGTAACCTAAATAGTCCAAATGCCCGCTAGGGAAAATACATAGTCCAAGTGCGCGCTAGTTAACCTAGATAGTCCAAGTGCCTGCTAGTAAACCCACATAATCCATGGGCCCGCTAGTTAACCTACATAGTGCAAGGGCCCCCTAGTTAACCTAGATAGTCCAAGTGCCCGTTAGTTAACCTACATAGTCTAAGTGCCCGCTAGGTAACCTAGATAGTCCAAGTGCCCGTTCGGTAACCTAGATAGTCCAAGTGCCCTTTAGGGAACCTAGATAGTCCAAGGGCCCCCTAGTAAACCTACATAGTCCATGGGCCCGCTAGTTAACCTTCATAGTGCAAGTTTCCGCTACTTAACCTACATAGTCCAAGTGCCCGCTAGTTAACCTACATAATCTAAGTGCCCGTTGGCTAACCTAGATAGTCCAAGGCCCGCTAGTTGACCTACATAGTCCAAGTAACCGCTAGTTAACCTAGATAGTCCAAGTGACTGCTAGGTAACCTACATATTCCAAGTGCCCGCTAGTTAACATAGATAATCCAAGTGCCCGCTAGGGAATGTACATAGTCCAAGTGCCCGCTAGGAAACCTAGATACTGCAAGTGCCCGCTAGTTAACCTAGATAGTTCAAGTACCCGCTAGGTAACCTAGATCGCCAAAGGGCCCCTAGTTAGCCTACATAGTCCAAGTGCCCGCTAGGTAACCAAGATACTCCAAGTGCCCTTTAGGGATCCTAGATAGTCCATGGGCCGGCTAGTAAACCTACATAGTCCATGGGCCCGCTAGTTAACCTTCGTAATGCAAGTGTCCACTACTTAACCTACATATTCCAAGTGCCCGCTAGTTAACCTACATAATCTAAGTGCCCGTAGGCTAACCTAGATAGTCCAAGGGCCCGCTAGTTGACCTACATATTCCAAGTGCCAGCTAGGTAACCTAGATAGTACAAGTGCCCGCTAGGGAACCTAGATAGTCCAAGTGCCTGTTAGCTAACCCAGATAGTCCAAATGTGGGCTAGGTAACCTACATAGTACAATTGCCCGTTCGTTAAACTAGATAAGCCAAGTGCCCACTAGGTAACCTAGACAGTCCAAGTGCCCGCTAGTTAACCTACATAGTCCAAGTGCCCGATAGGGGACTACATAATCCAAGTGCCCACTAGGCAACCTACATAGTCCAAGAACCCGTTAGTTAACCTTGATCGTCAAATTGCCTGCTAGGTAACCTAGATAGTCCAAGTGCCCGCTAGGTAACCTACATAGTCCAAGTGCCTGCTAGGTAACCTAAATAGTCCAAATGCCCGCTAGGGAAACTACATAGTCCAAGTGCGCGCTAGTTAACCTAGATAGTCCAAGTGCCTGCTAGTAAACCTACATAATCCATGGGCCCGCTAGTTAACCTACATAGTCTAAGTGCCCGCTAGGTAACCTAGACAGTTCAAGTGACCACTAGGTTACCTACATAGTCCAAGAGCCCGTTCGTTAACCTTGATCGTCAAATTGCCTGCTAGGTAACCTAGATAGTCCAAGTGCCCGCTAGGTAACCTACATAGTCCAAGTGCCCGCTAGGTAACCTAAATAGTCCAAATGCCCACTAGGGAAACTACATAGTCCAAGTGCGCGCTAGATAACCTAGATAGTCCAAGTGCCTGCTAGTAAACCTACATAATCCATGGGCCCGCTCGTTAACCTACATAGTCTAAGTGCCCGCTAGTTAACCTAGATAGTTCAAGTGACCACTAGGTTACCTACATAGTTGAAGTGCCCGTTCGTTAACTTACATTGTCCAAGTGCCCGCTAGGTATCCAATATAGTCCAAATGCCTGCTAGGGGCCCTAATATTCCAAATGCCCGTTAGTTAACCTAGATAGTTCAAGTGCTCGCTAGTTAACCTAGATTGTCCAAGTGCCCGCTAGTTAACCTAGATGGACCAAGTGCCCGCTAGGGAACCTATCTAGTCCAAGTACCCGCTAGGAAACGTACATAGTCCAAGTGCCCGCTAGGTAACGTAGGTAGTCCAAGTGCCCGCTAGGGAACGTAAATAGTCCAAGTGCCCGCTAGGTAACCTAGATAGTCCAAGTGCCCGCTTGTTAACCTACATATTACAAGTGCCTGCTAGGTAACCTAGATAGTCCAAGTGCCCACTAGTTAACCTACATAGTCCAGGTTCCCACTAGGTAACCTATATAGTCCAATGGCCCGCTAGGTAACCTACATTGTCCTAGTGCCCCCTAGTTAACCTACATTCTCCAAGTGCCCGATAGGGAACCTACATAGAACAAGTGCCCGCTATGTAACCTACATAGTCCAAATGCCCGCTAGTTAACCAACATAGTCCAAGTGCCCGATAGGTAACCTACATAATCCAAGTGCCCGCTAGGGAACCTACATAGTCCAAGTGCCCGTTAGGTAACCTAGATAGTCCAAATGCCCACTAGGGAACCCACATAGTCCAAGTGCCCGCTAGGGAACTTACATAGTCCAAGGGCCCTCTAGGGAACCTAGATAGTCCAAGTGCCCGTTAGTTAACCTAGATAATCCCAGTGCCCACTAGGTAACCTAGATAGTCCAACAGCCCGGTAGGTAACCTACATACTCCAAGTACCCGCTAGGTAACGTAGATAGTTCAAGCGCCAGCTAGGTATCCTAGATAGTCCATGTGCCGCTAGGTAACCTACAAAGTCAAAGTGCCCGCTAGGTTATCCATAGAGTCCAAATGCCCGCTAGGGTAATTACATAGTCTAAGGGCCCACTAGTTAACATAGATAGTCCAAGTGCCGCTAGTTAATCTACATAGAACAAGGGCCCGCTAGTTAACCTACATAGTCCAAGTACCCGCTAAGAAACCCAGATACTCCAAGTGCACGCTAGTTAACCTAGATAGTCCAAGTGCCCTCTAGTTAACCTAGATCGTCCAAGTGCCCGCTAAGAAACCTAGATAGTCCAAGTGCCCGTTACCTAACCTAGATAGTCCAATTGCCCGTATGCAACATACATTGTCTAAGTGCCCGTTCGTTAACCTAGAAGTCCAAGTGACCCCTAGGTAACCTAGACTCTCCAAGTGCCCGCTAGGTTACCTACATAGTCCAAATGACGGTTCGGTAACGTAGATAATGCAAGTGCCCGGTAGTTAACCTACATAGTCCAAGTGCCCGCTAGGTAACCTAGATAGTCCAAGGGCCCGCTAGTTAACCTACATAGTCCAAGTGCCCGGTAGTTAATTTACATAGTTCAAGTGTCCGTAGGGAACAAACAGAGTCCAAGTGTCCGTAGGGAACAAACAGAGTCCAAGTGCCCGCTAGGGAACCTACATTGTCCAAGTGCCCGCTAGTTAATCTACATAGTTCAAGGGCCCGCTAGTTAACCTACATAATCCAAGTACCCGCTAGTTAACCTAGATCGTCCAAGTGTCCGCTAATTAACCTACATAGTACAAGTGCCCGCTAGGGAACCTAGATAGTCTAAGTGCCCGCTCTGGAACCTACATAGTCCAAGGGACTGCTAGGGAACCTACATAGTCCAAGTGCCCGCTCTGGAACATACATAGTCCAAGTGCCCGCTAGGAAATCTACATAGTCCATGGGCCCACTAGTTAACCTACATAATCCAAGTACCCGCTAGTTAACCTAGATCGTCCAAGTGTCCGCTAATTAACCTACATAGTACAAGTGCCCGCTAGGGAACCTAGATAGTCTAAGTGCCCGCTCTGGAACCT
Source organism: Tenrec ecaudatus (assembly GCF_050624435.1). Lineage (NCBI taxonomy): Eukaryota > Metazoa > Chordata > Mammalia > Afrosoricida > Tenrecidae > Tenrec > Tenrec ecaudatus. The sequence continues at coordinate 2,829,425 of NW_027457652.1, forward strand.
ACATAGTCCAAGGGACTGCTAGGGAACCTACATAGTCCAAGTGCCCGCTCTGGAACATACATAGTCCAAGTGCCCGCTAGGAAATCTACATAGTCCATGGGCCCACTAGTTAACGTAGATAGTCCAAGTGCCGCTAGTTAATCTACATAGTCCAAGGGCCCGCTAGTTAATCTAGATCGTCCAAGTGCCCACTAGGTAACCTACATAGTCCAAGGGCCAGCTAGTTAACCTACATCGTCCAAGGACCCGCTAGTTATCCTACATCGTCCAAGGGCCCGCTAGTTAACCTAGATAGTCCAAGTGCCCGCTAGTTAACCTACATAGTCCAAGTGCCCGCTAGGTAACCTAGACATATCAAGTGACCACAGGGTTACCTAAATAGTCCAAGTGCCCGTTCGTTAACCTACATAGTCCAAGTGCCCGCTAGGTAACCAATATAGTCCAAATGCCCGCTAGGGGCCCTAATAGTCCATATGCCCGCTAGTTAACCTAGATAGTCCAAGTGCTCGCTAGTTAACCTAGATAGACCAAGTGCCCGCTAGGGAACCTATCTAGTCCAAGTACCCGCTAGGAAACATACATAGTCCAAGTGCCCGCTAGGTAACGTACATAGTCCAAGTGCCCGCTAGGTAACGTAGATAGTCCAAGTTCCCTCTAGGGAACGTATAGTCCAAGTTCCTGCTAGGTAACCTAGATAGTCCAAGTGCCCACTAGTTAACCTACATAGTCCAGGTTCCCCCTAGGTAACCTAGATAGTCCAACAGCCCGCTAGGTAACCTACATACTCTAAAAACCCGCTATAACGTAGATAGTTCATGTGCCAGCTAGGTAACCTAGATAGTCCATGTGCCGCTAGGTAACCTACAAAGTCAAAGTGCCCGGTAGGTTATCTATATAGTCCAAATGCCAGCTAGGGAATCTACATAGTCCAAGGGCCCGCTAGTTAACGTAGATAGTCCAAGTGCCCGCTAGGTAACCTAGACAGTCCAAGTGCCTGCTAGGTAACTTACATAGTCCAAATGCCCGTTCGTTAACCTACATAGTCCAAGGGCCCACTATTTATCCTAGATCGTCCAAGTGTGTTTGGTTAACCTACATAGTCCAAGTGCCCGCAAGGTAACCTATATAGTCCAAGTTCCAGCTATGTAACCTAGATATTCCAAGGGCCCGCTAGTTAACCTACATAGTCCAAGTGCCTGCTAGGTAAACTAGATAGTACAAGTGCCCGCTAAGGAACCTACATAGTCCAAGTGCACGCTAGTTAACACATATTGTCCAAGGGCCCGCTAGTTAACCTAGATAGTCCAAGTGCCGCTAGGTAACCCACATAGTGCAAGTGTCCCCTAGTTAACCTACATAATCCAAGTGCCCGCTAGTTAACATAGATAGTCCAAGTGCCCGCTAGGGAACGTACATAGTCCAAAAGCCCGCTAGGTAACCTAGATAGTGCAAGTGCCCGGTAGTTAACCTACATAGTCCAAGTGCCCGCTAGGTAACCTAGATAGTCTAAGGGCCCGCTAGTTAACCTACATAATCCAAGTGCCCGGTAGTTAACTTACATAGTTCAAGTGTCCGTAAGGAACATATATAGTCCAACTGCCCGCTAGGGAACATACAGAGTCTAAGTGCCCGCTAGGGAACCTACGTAGTCCAAGTGCCCGCTAGGGAATCTACAAAGTCCAAGAGCCTTCTAGTTAACGTAGATAGTCCAAGTGCCGCTAATTAATCTACATAGTCCAAGGGCCCGCTAGTTAACCTACATAGTCCAAGTATCCGCTAGTTAACCTAGATCGTCCAAGTGGCCGCTAGTTAACCTGCATAGTCCAAGGGCCGGCTAGTTAACCTAGATAGTCCAAGTGCTCGCTAGTTAACCTAGATAGTCCAAGTGCCCCCTAGTTAACCTACATACTCCAAGTGCCCGATAGGTAACCTAGACAGTTCAAGTGACCACTAGGTTAACTACATAGTCCAAGTGCCCGTTCGTTAACCTACATAATCCAAGTGCCCGCTAGGTAACCAATATACTCCAAATGCCCGCTAGGGACCCTAATAGTCCAAATGCCCGCTAGTTAAACTAGATAGACCAAGTGCTCGCTAGTTAACATAGATAGTCCAAGTGCCCGCTAGTTAACCTAGATAGACCAAGTGCCCGCTAGAGAACCTATCTAGTCCAAGTGCCCAAGAGGGAACCTAAATATTCCAAGTGCCCGCTAGTTAACATAGATAGTCCAACTACCCGCTAGGAAACGTACATAGTCCAAGTGCCCGATAGGTAACGTACATAGTCCATGTGCCCGCTAGGTAACCTAGATAGTCCAAGTGCCCGCTAGGGAACGTACATAGTCCAAGTGCCCTCTAGGTAACCTAGATAGTCCAAATGCCCGCTCGGTAACCCACATAGTCCAAGTGCCCGCTAGGGAACTTACATAGTCCAAAGGCCCGCTAGGGAACCTACATAGTCCAAGTGCCCGTTATTTAACCTAGGTAGTCCAAGTGCCCGCTTGGTAACCTAGATAGTCCAACAGCGCGGTAGGTAACCTACATACTCCAAGAACCCTCTAGGTAACGTAGATAGTTCAAGTGCCAGCTAGGTAACCTAGATAGTCCAAGTGCCCGCTAGGTAACCTACAAAGTCTAAGTGCCCGCTAGGTAATCTATATAGTCCAAATGCCCGTTAGGGAGCCTACATAGTCCAAATGCCCGCTAGGTAACCTGGATAGTCCAAGGGCCCGCTAGGTAACCTACATAGTCCTAGTGCCCCCTAGTTAACTTACATTCTCCAAGTGCCCGATAGGGAACCTACATAGTCCAAGTTCCCGCTAGGTAACCTACATAGTCCAAATGCCCTCTAGTTAACCTACATAGTCCAAGTGCCCGCTAGGGAACCTACATAGTCAAGTGCCCGTTAGGTAACCTAGATCGTCCAAATGCCCGCTAGGAAACCCACATAGTACAAGTGCCCGCTAGGGAACTTACAAAGTCCAAGGGCCCGCTAGGTAACCTAGATAGTCCAAGTGCCCGCTTGTTAACCTACATAGTCCAAGTGCCCGCTAGGTAACCTAGATAGTCCAAGGTCCTGCTAGTTAACCTACATAGTCCAATGCCCGCTAGTTAACCTACATAGTCCAAGTGCCTGATAGGGAACCTATATAGTCCAAGTGCCCGCAGAGGAACCTACATAGTCCAAGTGCCGGTTAGGGAACCTATATAGTCCAAGTGCCCGCTAGGGAACCTACATAGTCAAAGTGCCCGCTAGGGAACCTGCATTGTGCAAGTGCCCGCTAGTTAACCTGGATAGTCCAAGTGCCCGCTAGTTAATCTAGATAGTCGAAGTGCCCGATAGTTAACCTACATAGTCCAAGGTCAGCTAGTTAACCTAGATAGTCCAAGTGCCCGCTAGTTAACCTACATAGTCCAAGGGCCCGCTAGTTAACCTAGATATTCAAAGTGCCCGCTTGTTAACCTAGATCGTCCAAGTGTACGCTGGTTAACCTACATAGTACAAGTTCCCGTTAGGTAACCTAGATAGTACAAGTGCCCGCAAGGTAACCTACATAGTTCAAGTGCCCGCTAGGTAACCTAGATATTCCAAGTTCCTTTTAGCTAACCTAGATAATCCAAGTGCCCGCTAGGTAACCTACATAGTCCAAGTGCCCTTTCGTTAACCTAGATAGTCCAAGTGCCCGCTAGGTAACCTACATAGTCCAAGGGCCCGCTAGGTAACCTATATAGTCCAAGTGCCCGCTAAGAATCCAAGATAGTCCAAGTGCCCGTTAGGTAACCTAGATAGTCCAAGTGCCCGCTAGGTAACCTACATAGTCCAAGTTCCCGCTAGGTAACCTAGATAGTCCAAGTGCGCGTAACCTAACCTAGATAATCCAATTGCCCGCTAGGTAACCTACATAGTCCAAATGCCCGTTTGGTAACCTAGATAGTCCACGTGCCCGCTAGGTAACCTAAATAGTCCAAATGCCTGTTTGGTAACCTAGATAGGCCAAGTGCCCGCTAATTAACCTACATATTCCAAGTGCCCGCTAGGTAACCTAGATAGTGCAAGTGCCCGCTAGGTAACCTACATAGTCCATGTGCCCGCTAGTTAACCTAGATAGTCCAAGTGCCCGCTAGGTAACCTAGACAGTCCAAGTGCCTGCTAGGTAAATTACATAGTCCAAATGCCCGTTCGTTAACCTACATAGTCCAAGGGCCCACTATTTAACCTAGATCGTCCAAGTGTCTTTGGTAAACCTACATAGTCCAAGTGCCCGCAAGGTAACCTATATAGTCCAAGTTTCAGCTATGTAACCTAGATAGTCCAAGGGCCTGCTAGTTAACCTACATAGTCCAAGTGCCCGCTAGGTAAACTAGATAGTCCAAGTGCCCGCTAAGGAACCTACATAGTCCAAGTGCACGCTAGTTAACCCATATTGTCCAAGTGCCCGCTAGTTAACCTAGACAGTCCAAGTGCCGCTAGGTAACCTACATAGTGCAAGTGTCCCCTAGTTAACCTACATAGTTCAAGTGCCCGCTAGTTAACATAGATAGTCCAATTGCCCGCTAGGGAACGTACATAGTCCAAGTGCCCGCTAGGTAACCTAGATAGTGCAAGTGCACGGTAGATAGCCTACATAGTCCAAGTGCCTGCTAGGTAACCTAGATAGTCTAAGGGCCCGCTAGTTAACCTACATAGTCCAAGTGCCCGGTAGTTAACTTACATAGTTCAAGTGTCCGTAAGGAACATATATAGTCCAAGTGCCCGCTAGGGAACATACAGAGACTAAGTGCCCGCTAGGGAACCTATGTAGTCCAAGTGCCCGCTAGGGAATCTACATAGTCCAAGGGCCCGCTAGTTAACGTAGATAGTCCAAGTGCTGGTAGTTAATCTACATAGTCCAAGGGCCCCCTAGTTAACCTACATACTCCAAGTGCCCGTTAGTTAACCTAGACAGTTCAAGTGACCACTAAGTTACCTACATAGTTCAAGTGCCCGTTCGTTAACCTACATAGTCCAAGTGCCCGCTAGGTAACCAATATACACCAAATGCCCGCTAGGGACCCTAATAGTCCAAATGCCCGCTAGTTAACCTAGATAGTCCAAGTGCTCGCTAGTTAACATAGATAGTCCAAGTGCCCGCTAGTTATCCTAGATAGACCAATTTCCCGCTAGGGAACCTATCTAGTCCAAGTGCCCAAGAGGGAACTAAAATTGCCCAAGTGCCCGCTAGTTCACATAGATAGTCCAAGTACCCGCTAGGAAACATACATAGTCCAAGTGCCCGCTAGGTAACGTACATAGTCCAAGTGCCCACTAGATAACCTAGATAGTCCAAGTGCCTGCTAGGGAACGTACATAGTCCAAGTGCCCTCTAGGTAACCTAGATAGTCCAAGGGCCCGCTAGGTAACCTACACAGTCCTAGTGCCCCCTAGTTAACTTATATTCTCCATGTGCACGATAGGGAACCTACATAGTCCAAGTTCCCGCTAGGTAACCTACATAGTCCAAATGCCCTCTAATTAACATACATAGTCCAAGTGCCCGCAAGGGAACCTACATAGTCCAAGTGCCCGTTAGGTAACCTAGATCGTCCAAATGCCCGCCAGGAAACCCACATAGTACAAGTGCCCGCTAGGGAACTTACATAGTCCAAGGGCCCGCTAGGGAACCTACATATTCCAAGTGCCCGTTAGTTAACCTAGATAGTCCAAGTGCCCGCTTGGTAACCTAGATAGTCCAACAGACTGCTAGGTAACCTACATACTCCAAGAACCCTCTAGGTAACGTAGATATTTCAAGTGCCAGCTAGGTAACCTAGATAGTCCAAGTGCCCGCTAGGTAACCTACAGAGTCTAAGTGTCTGCTAGGTTATCTATATAGCCCAAATGCCCGCTAGGGAACCTACATAGTCCAAGTGCCCGCTAGGTATCCTAGATAATCCAAGTGCCAGCTAATTAACCTATATCGTCCAAGTGCCCGCTAGTTAACCTAGATCGTCCAAGTGCACACTAGTTAACCTACATAGTCAATGGGCCCGCTAGTTAACCTACATAGTGCAAGAGCCCGCTAGTTAACCTAGATCGTGCAAGTGTCCGCTAGTTAACCTACATAGTCCAAGTGCCAGTTAGCTAACCTAGATAGTCCAAGGGCCTGCTACTTAACCTACATAGTCCAAGTTCCCGCTAGGTAACCTACATAGTCCAAGTCCCCGCTAGGTAACCTATATAGTCTAAATGTCCGCTAAGGAACCTACATAGTCCAAGTGGCCACTAGTTAACCTATTGTCCAAGGGACCGCTAGTTAACCTAGATAGTCCAAATACCCGCTACTTAACCTAGATCGTCCAATTGTCCGCTAGTTAACCTACATATTCCAAGTGTCCGTTCGGTAACCTAGAAAGTCCAAGTGCCCTTTAGGGAACCTAGATAGTCCAAGTGCCCGCTAGGGAACCTACATAGTCCAATTGCCCGCTCTGGAACATACATAGTCCAAGTGCCCGTTAGTTAACCTAGATAGTCCAAGTGCCGCTAGGTAACCTACATAGTCCAAGTTCCCGCTAGGTAACCTATATAGTCAAAATGACCGCTAGGGAACCTACATAGTCCAAGTGCCCGCTAGTTAACCTAGATAGTCCAAGTGCCCGCTAGTTAACCTTGATAGTCCAAGTGCCTTCTAGTTAACCTAAATAGTCCAAGTGCCCGCTAGGTAACGTACATAGTCCAAGTGCCCACTAGGTAACCTAAATAATCCAAATGCCCGCTAGGGAAACTACATAGTCCAAGTGCCCGCTAGTATACCTAGATAGTCCAAGGACCCGCTAGTTAATCTAGATAGTCCAAGGGACCTCTAGTTAACCTAGATAGTCCAAGTGCCCGCTAGGGGACGTACATAGTCCAAGTGCCCGCTAGTTAACTTACATAATCCAAGGTCAGCTAGTTAACCTAGATAGTCCAAGTGCCCGCTAGTTATCCTACATAATCCAAGGTCAGCTAGTTAACCTAGAGAGTCCAAGTGCCCGCTAGTTAACCTACATAGTCCAAGACCCGCTAGTTAGCGTAGATAGTCCAAGTGCCCGCTAGATTACCTACATTGTCCAAGGGCCCACTAGTTAACTAAGATATTCCAAGTGCCCGCTAGTTAACCTACATAGTGACAGTGCTCTTACGGAACCTATATAGTACAAGTGCCCGCTAGGGAACCTACATAGTCAAATTGCCCGCTAGTGAACCTGCATTGTACAAGTGCCCGCTAATCAACCTAGATAGTCCAAGTGCCCGCTAGTTAACCTAGATAGGCCAAGTGCCCGCTAGTTAACCTTGATCATCCAAGTGCCCGCTAGTTAACCTACATAGTCCAAGTGCCTGAGAGGGAACCTACATAGTCCAAGTGCCCGCAGAGGAACCTACATAGTCCAAGTGCCCGCTAGGTAACCTAGATATTCCAAGTTCCTGTTAGCTAACCTAGATAATCCAAGTGCCCGCTAGGTAACCTACATAGTCCAAGTGCCCTTTCGTTAACCTACATAGTCCAAGTGCCCGCTAGGTATCCTACATAGTCAAAGGGTCCGCTAGGTAACCTATATAGTCCAAGTGCCCGTTACCTTACCTAGATAGTCCAATTGCCTGCTATGCAACATAAATAGTCCAAGTGCCCGCTAGTTAATCTACATAGTCCAACTGCCCGCTAGGTAACCTAGACAGTCCAAATGCCCGCTAGGGAACTTACATAGTCCAAATGCCCGCTAGGCAACCTAGATAGTCCAAGTGCCCGTTCTTTAACCTAGACAGCCAAGTGCCCGCTAGGAAACCTAGACAGTCCAAGTGTCTGCTAGGTAACCTACAAAGTCCAAATGCCTGTTCGTTAACCTACATAGTCCAAGGGCCCACTAGTTAACCTAGATCGTCCAAGTGTCCTCTAGTTAACCTATATTGTCCAAGTGCCCGCTAGGGAACCTACATAGTCCAAGTGCCCGATAGGGAACCTACATAGTCCTAGGGCCCGCTAGTTAACCTAGATATTCCAAGTGCCCGCTATTTAACCTAGATCGTCCAATGTCCGCTAGTTAACCTACATAGTCCAATTTCCCGTTAGGTAACCTAGATAGTACTAGTGCCCGCAAGGTAACCTACATAGTACAAGTGCCCGCTAGGTAACCTAGATATTCCATGTTCCTGTTAGCTAACCTAGATAATCCAAGTGCCCGCTAGGTAACCTACATAGTCCAGGTGCCCATTACCTAACCTAGATAGTCCAATTGCCCCCTATGCAACATACATAGTCCAACTGCCCGCTAGGTAACCTAGATAGTCCAAGTGCCCGCTAGGTAATTTACATAGTCCAAATGCCCTCTAGGCAACCTAGATAGTCCAAGTGCCCGTTCGTTAACCTAGATAGCCAAGTGCCCGCTAGTAACCTAGACAGTCCAAGTGTCTGCTAGGGAACCTACATAGTCCAAATGCCCGTTCGTTAACCTACATAGTCCAAGGGCCCACTAGTTAACCTAGATCGTCCAAGTGTCCTCTAGTTAACCTACATAGTCCAAATGCACGCTAGTTAACCTACATAGACCAAGTGCCACTAGGTAACCTACATAGTGCAAGTGTCCCCTAGTTAACCTACATAGTCCAAGTGCCCGGTAGTTAACATAGATAGTCCAAGTGCGCACTAGTTAACATAGATAGTCCAAGTGCCCGCTAGGGAACGTACATAGTCCAAGTGCCCGCTAGGTAACCTAGATAGTGCATGTGCCCGGTAGTTAACCTACATAATCCAAGTGCCCGCTAGGTAACCTAGATAGTCCAAGGGCCCGCTAGTTAACCTACATAGTCCAAGTGCCCGGTAGTTAATTACATAGTCCAAGTGCCCGCTCTGGAACCTACATAGTCCAAGTGCCTGCTAGGGAACCTACATAATTCAAGTGTCCGTAGGGAACATATAGAGTCCAAGTGCCCGCTAGGGAATCTACATAGTCCAAGGGCCCGCTAGTTAACGTAGATAGTCCAAGTGCCGCTAGATAATCTACATAGTCCAAGGGCCCGCTAGTTAACCTACATAGTCCAAGTACGCGCTAGTTAACCTAGATCGTCCAAGTGCGCGCTAGTTAACCTACATAGTCCTAGTGCCCGCTAGTTAACCTAGATCGTCCAAGTGCCCACTAGTTAACCTACATTGTCAATGGGTCCGCTACTTAACCTACATAGTGCAAGAGCCAGCTAGTTAACCTGGATCGTGCAAGTGTCCGCTAGTTAACCTACATAGTCCAAGTGCCAGTTAGCTAACCTAGATAATCCAAGGGCCTGCTAGTTAACCTACATAGTCCAAGTGCCCGCTAGGTAACCTACAAAGTCCAAGTGTCCGCTAGGTAACCTATATAGTCTAAATGCCCACTAGGGAACCTACATAGTCCAAGTGCCCGCTAGTTAACCTATTGTCCAAGGGACCGCTAGTTATCCTACATAGGCCATGTACCCGCTAGTTAACCTAGATCGTCCAATTGTCCGCTAGTTAACCTACATAGTCCAAGTGCCCGTTCGGTAACCTAGATAGTCCAAGAGCCCTTTAGGGAACCGAGATAGTCCAAGTGCCCGCTAGGGAACCTACATAGTCCAATTGCCCGCTCTGGAACATACATAGTCCAAGTGCCCGTTAGTTAACCTAGATAATCCAAGTGCCCGCTAGTTAACCTAGATAGTCCAAGTGCCCGCTAGGTAACCTACATAGTCCAAGTGTCCGCTAGGTAACCTATATAGTGCGAATGCCCGCTAGGTAACCTACATAGTCCAAGTGCCCGCTAGTTAACCTAGATAGTCCAAGTGCCCGCTAGTTAACCTTGATAGTCCAGGTGCCTTCTAGTTAACTTAAATAGTCCAAGTGCCCGCTAGGTAACCTACATAGTCCAAGTGCCCGCTAGGTAACCTAGATAGTGCATGTGCCCGGTAGTTAACCTACATAGTCCAAGTGCCCGCTAGGTAACCTAGATAGTCCAAGGGCCCGCTAGTTAACCTACATAGTCTAAGTGCCCACTAGTTAACCTAGATCGTCCAAGTGCCCACTAGTTAACCTACATAGTCAATGGGCCCGCTACTTAACCTACATAGTGCAAGAGCCAGCTAGTTAACCTAGATCGTGTAAGTGTCCGCTAGTTAACCTACATAGTCCAAGTGCCAGTTAGCTAACCTAGATAGTCCAAGGGCCTGCTAGTTAACCTACATAGTCCAAGTGCCCGCTAGGTAACCTACAAAGTCCAAGTCTCCGCTAGGTAACATATATAGTCTAAATGCCCGCTAGGGAACCTACATAGTCCAAGTGCCCGCTAGTTAAACTATTGTCCAAGGGACCGCTAGTTAACCTAGATAGGCCATGTACCCGCTAGTTAACCTAGATCGTCCAATTGTCCGCTAGTTAACCTACATAGTCCAAGTGCCCGTTCGGTAACCTAGATAGTCCAAGAGCCCTTTAGGGAACCGAGATAGTCCAAGTGCCCGTTAGGGAACCTACATAGTCCAATTGCCCGCTCTGGAACATACATAGGCCAAGTGCCCGTTAGTTAACCTAGATAATCCAAGTGCCCGCTAGTTAACCTAGATAGTCCAATTGCCCGCTAGGTAACCTACATAGTCCAAGTGCCCGCTAGGTAACCTAGATAGTCCAAGTGCCCGCTAGTTAACCTTGATAGTCCAAGTGCCTTCTAGTTAACCTAAATAGTCCAAGTGCCCGCTAGGTAACCTACATAGTCCAAGTGCCCACTAGGTAAACTAAATAATCCAAATGCCCGCTAGGGAAACTACATAGTCCAAGTGCCCGCTAGCTAACCTAAATAGTCCAAGGACCCGCTAGTTAATCAAGATAGTCCAACGGCCCTCTAGTTAACCTAGATAGTCCAAGTGCCCGCTAGGGGACGTACATAGTTCAAGTGCCTGCTAGGTAACCTAGATAGTCCAAGTTCCTGCTAGTTAACCTACATAGTCCAATGCCCGATAGTGAACCTACATATTCCAAGTGCCCGTTAGGGAACCTAGATAGTCCAAATGCCGGTAGGGAACCTATATAGTCCAAGTGCCCGCTAGGGAACCTACATAGTCAAAGTGCCCGCTAGGGAACCTGCATTGTACAAGTGCCCGCTAATTAACCTAGATAGTCCAAGTGCCCACAAGTTAACCTTGATAGTCCAAATGCCCGCTAGTTAACCTTGATCATCCAAGTGCCCGCAAGTTAACCTACATAGTCCAAGTTCCTGATAGGGAACCTACATGGTCCAAGTGCCCGCAGAGGAACCTACATAGTCCAAGTGCCCGATAGGGGACCTACATATTCCAAGTGCCCGTTATGGAACCTAGATAGTCCAAGTGCCCCTAGGGAACCTATATAGTCCAATTGCCCACTAGGGAACCTACATAGTCAAAGTGCCCGCTAGGGAACCTGCATTGTGCAAGTGCCCGCTAGTTAACCTAGATAGTCCAAATGCCCGCTAGTTAACTTACATAGTCCAAGGTCAGCTAGTTCACTTAGATAGTCCAAGTGCCCGCTGGTTAACCTACATAATCCAAGGTCAGCTAGTTAACCTAGATAGTCCAAGTGCCCGCTAGTTAACCTACATAATCCAAGAACCCGCTAGTTAGCCTAGACAGTCCAAGTGCCCGCTAGTTTACCTACATAGTCCAAGGGCCCGCTAGTTTACCTAGATATTCCAAGTGCCTGCTAGTTAACCTACATAGTCAAAGTGCCCTTAGGGAAACTATATAGTCCAAGTGCCCGCTAGGGAACCTACATAGTCAAATTGCCCGCTAGGGAACCTACATTGTACAAGTGCCCGCTAATCAACCTAGAGAGTCCAAGTGCCCGCTAGTTAACCTAGATAGTCCAAGTGCCCGCTAGTTAACCTTGATCATCCAAGTGCCCGCTAGTTAACCTACATGGTCCAAGTGCCTGAGAGCGAACCTACATAGTCCAAGTGCCCGCTAGGTAACCCAGATATTCCAAGTTCCTGTTAGCTAACCTAGATAATCCAAGTGCCCGCTAGGTAACCTACATAGTCCAAGTGCCCTTTCGTTAACCTACATAGTCCAAGTGCCCGCTAGGTAACCTACATAGTCAAAGGGTCCGCTAGGTAACCTATATAGTCCAAGTGCCCGTTACCTAACCTAGATAGTCCAATTGCCCGCTATGCAACATACATAGTCCAAGTGCCCGCTAGTTAATCTACATAGTCCAACTGCCCGCTAGGTAACCTAGATAGTCCAAGTGCCCGCTAGGTAACTTACATAGTCCAAATGCCTGCTAGGCAACCTAGATAGTCCAAGTGCCCGTTCGTTAACCTAGATAGCCAAGTGCCCGCTAGGTAACCTAGACAGTTCAAGTGTCTGCTAGGTAACCTACATAGTCCAAATGCCCGTTCGTTAACCTACATAGTCCAAGGGCCCACTAGTTAACCTAGATCGTCCAAGTGTCCACTAGTTAACTACATAGTCCAAATGCACGCTAGTTAACCTACATAGTCCAAGTGCCGCTAGGTAACCTACATAGTGCAAGTGTCCCCTAGTTAACCTACATAGTCCTAGTGCCCGGTAGTTAACATAGATAGTCCAAGTGCCCACTAGTTAACATAGATAGTCCAAGTGCCCGCTAGGGAACGTACATAGTCCAAGTGCCCGCTAGGTAACCTAGATAGTGCATGTGCCCGGTAGTTAACCTACATAGTCCAAGTGCCCGCTAGGTAACCTAGATAGTCCAAGGGCCCGCTAGATAACCTACATAGTCAAGTGCCCGGTAGTTAACTTACATAGTCCAAGTGCCCATTAGGTAACCTACATAGTCCAAGTGCCTGCTAGGGAACCTACATAGTTCAAGTGTCCGTAGGGAACATACAGGGTCCAAGTGCCCGCTAGGGAATCTACATAGTCCAAGGGCCCGCTAGTTAACCTACATAGTCCAAATAAGCGCTAGTTAACCTAGATCGTCCAAGTGCGCGCTAGTTAACCTACATAGTCCAAGGGCAGGCTAGTTAACCTATATAGTCCAAGTGCCCGCTCTGGAACCTACATAGTCCAAGTGCCCGATAGGGAACCTATATAGTCCTAGGGCCCGCTAGTTAACCTAGATATTCCAAGTGCCCGCTAGTTAACCTAGATCGTCCAAGTGTCCTCTAGTTAACCTACATAGTCCAAATGCACGCTAGTTAAGCTACATAGTCCAAGTGCCGCTAGGTAACCTACATAGTGCAAGTGTCCCCTAGTTAACCTACATAGTCCAAGTGCCCGGTAGTTAACATAGATAGTCAAAGTGCCCACTAGTTAACATAGATAGTCCAAGTGAGCGATAGGGAACCTACATAGTCCAAGTGCCCGGTAGTTAACATAGGTAGTCCAAGTGCCCACTAGTGAACATACATAGTCCAAGTGCCTGCTAGGGAACCTACATAGTCCAAGGGCCCACTAGGTAACCTAGATAGTGCATGTGCCCGGTAGTTAACCTACATATTCCAAGTGCCCGCTAGGTAACATAGATAGTCCAAGGGCCCGCTAGTTAACCTACATAGTCCAAGTGCCCGGTAGTTATCTTACATAGTCCAAGTGCCCGCTCTGGAACATACATAGTCCAAGTGCCTGCTAGGGAACCTACATAGTTCAAGTGTCCGTAGGGAACATACAGAGTCCAATTGCCCGGGAGGGAATCTACATAGTCCAAGGGGCCGTTAGTTAACCTAGATAGTCCAAGTTCCGCTAGATAATCTACATAGTCCAAGGGCCCGCTAGTTAACCTACATAGTCCAAGTACGCGCTAGTTAACCTAGATCGTCCAAGTGCGCGCTAGTTAACCTACATAGTCCAAGTGCCCACTAGTTAACCTAGATAGTCCAAGTGCCCGCTAGTTAACCTAGATAGTCCAGGTGCCCGCTAGTTAACCAGGATCATCAAAGTGCCCTCTAGTTAACTTACATAGTCCAAAGGCCTGCTAGTTAACCTACATAGAGCAAGGGCCCACTAGTTAACCTTGATAGTCCAAGTGCCCGCTAGTTAACCTATATAGTCTAAGTTCCCGCTAGGTAACCTAGACAGTCCAAGGGACCATTAGGTTACCTACATAGTCCAAGTGCCCGTTCGTTAACCTACATAGTCCAAGTGCCCGCTAGGTAACGTAGATAGCCCAAGTGCCCGCTAGGGTACGTACATAGTCCAATTGCCCGCTAGGTAACCTAGATAGTCCAAGTGCCCGCTAGTTAACCTACATAGTCCAAGTGCCTCTTGGTAAACTACATAGTCCAAGCACCCACTAGGTAACCTAGACAGTCCAATTGCCCCCTAGTTAACCTAGACAGTCCAAGTACCCGATAGGGATCCTACAAAATCCAAGTGCTCGCTAGGGAACCTACATAGTCCAAGTGCTCGCTAGGCAACCTACATAGTCCAAGTGCCCGTTAGTTAACCTAGATAGTCAAATTGCCTGCTAGGTAACCTAAATAGTCCAAGTGCCCGCTAGGGAACCTACATAGTCCAAGTGCCCGCTAGGTAACCTAGATAGTCCAATTGCCCGTTAGCTAACCTAGATAGTCGAAGTGTCCGCTAGTTAACCTACATAGTCCAAGTGCCCGTTCGTTAACATAGATAGGCCAAGTGCCTGCTAGGTAACCTAGACAGTCCATGTGCCCGCTAGGTTACCTACATAGTCCAAGTGCACATTCCTTAACCTAGATAGTCCAAGTGCCCGCTGGTAACCTACATAGTCCCAGGGCTCGCTAGGTAACCTTGATACTCCAAGTGCCTTCTAGTTAACCTACATAGTCCAAGTGCCCGCTAGGTAACATACATAGTCCAAGTGCCCACTAGGTAACCTAAATAATCCAAATGCCCCCTAGGGAAACTACATAGTCCATGTGCCCGCTAGTTAACCTAGATAGTCCAAGTGCCCGCTAGTAAACCTAGGTAGTCCAAGTGCCCGCTAGGTAACCTACATAGTCCAAGTGCACATTCCTTAACCTAGATAGTCCAAGTGCCCGCTGGTAACCTACATAGTCCAAGGGCTCGCTAGGTAACCTTGATAGTCCAAGTGCCTTCTAGTTAACCTACATAGTCCAAGTGCCCGCTAGGTAACATACATAGTCCAAGTGCCCACTAGGTAACCTAAATAATCCAAATGCCCGCTAGGGAAACTACATAGTCCATGTGCCCGCTAGTTAACCTAGATAGTCCAAGTGCCCGCTAGTAAACCTAGGTAGTCCAAGGGCCCGCTAGTTAATCTAGATAGTCTAAGTGCCCGCTAGTTAACCTAGATAGTCCAAATGCCCGCTAGGGAACCTACATAGTCCAAGTGCCCGTTAGGTAACCTAGATAGTCCAAATGCCCGTCAGGAAACCCACATAGTCCAAGTGCCCAATAGAGAACTTACATAGTCCAAGGGCCCGCTAGGGAACCTACATAATCCAAGAACCCACTAGGTAACGTAGATAATTCAAGTGCCAGCTAGGTAACCTAGATAGTCCAAGTGCCCGCTAGGTAACCTACAAAATCTAAGTGCCCGCTAGGTTATCTATGTAGTCCAAATGCCCGCTAAGGAATCTATATAGTCCAAGGGCCCGCTTGTTAACGTAGATAGTCCAAGTGCCGCTAGTTAATTTACATAGTCCAAGGGCCTGCTAGTTAACCTACATAGTCCAAGTACCAGCTAGTTAACCTAGACCGTCCAAGTGCCCGCTAGGTAACCTATATAGTCCAAGGGCCCACTAGTTAACCTACATAGTCCAAGGGCCCGCTAGGTAACCTACAAAGTCTAAGTGCCCGCCAGGTTATCTATATAGTCCAAATGCCCGCTAGGGAACCTACATAGTCCAAGTGCCCGCTAGTTAACCTACATCGTCCAAGTGCCCGCTAGTTAACCAACATAGTCAATGGGCCCACTAGTTAACCTACATAGTGCAAGAGCCTGCTAGTTAACATAGATCGTGCAAGTGTCTGCTAGTTAACCTCCATAGTCCAAGTGCCAGTTAGCTAACCTAGTTAGTCCAAGGGCCCGCTAGTTGATTTACATAGTCCAAGTGCCCGCTAGTTAACCTAGATAGTCCTAGTGCCCGTTAGTTAACCTAGAGTGTCCAAGTGCCCACTAGGGGACGTATTTAGTCCAAGTGCCCATTAGCTAACCTAGATAGTCCAAGTGCCCGCTAGTTAACATTGACCATCCAAGTACCCGCTAGTTAACCTAGATAGTCCAAGTGCATGCTAGTTAACCTAGATAGTCCATGTGCCCTCTAGTTAACTTAGATCGTCCAAGTGCCCGCTAGTTAACCAACATAGTCCAAGGGCCCGCTAGTTAACCTAAGTAGTCCAAGGTCCGCTAGTTAACCTAGATACTCCAAGTGCTCGCTAGTTAACCTACATAGTACAAGGGCCCGCTAGTTGACCTAGATAGTCCAAGTGTCCGCTAGTTAACCTAGATAGTCCAAGTGCCCGCTAGGTAACCTAAGTAGTCGAAATGTCCGATAGAAATCCTACATAGTCCAAGTGTCCGCTAGGTAACCTACATAGTCCAAGTGCCCGTTCGTTAACCTAGATAGTACAAGTGCCCGCTAGGTAACCTAGACTGTCCAAGTGCCCGCTAGGTTACCTACATATTACAAGTGCCCGTTCGTTAACCTAGATAGTCCAAATGCCCGCTAGGAAATCTACATAGTCAAAGGGCCCGCTAGGTAACCTAGATAGTCCAAGTGCCCGCTAGGTAAACTAGAGTCCAAGTGCTTGCTAGTTAACCTACATAGTCCAAGTGCCCACTATGTAACCTAGATAGTCAAAGTGCCCGTTAGGTAACCTAGATAATCCAAGTGCCCACTAGGTAACCTAAATAATACAAAAGCCCGCTAGGGAAAATATATAGTCCAAGTGCCCGCTAGTTAACCTAGATAGTCCAAGTGCCCGCTAGTAAACCTAGATAGTCTAAGGGCCCGCTAGTTAATCTAGATAGTCCACGTGCCCGCTAGTTAACCTAGATAGTCCAATGCCCGCTGGTTTACCTAGATCGTCTAAGTGCCCGCTAGTTAACCTAGATAATCCAAGTGCCCGCTAGTTAACCTACATAGTCCAAGGGCCCTCTAGTTAACCTAGATAGTCCAAGTGCCCGCTAGGGGACGTACATAGTCCAAGTGCCCGCTAGGTAACCTATATAGTCCGAGTGCCCACTAGGTAACCTAAATAATAAAAATGCCCGCTAGGCAAACTATATAGTCCAAGTGCCCGCTAGTTAACCTAGATAGTCCAATTGCCCGCTAGTAAACCTAGATAGTCCAAGGGCCCTCTAGTTAACCTAGATAGTCCAAGTGCCCGCTAGGGGACGTACATAGTCCAAGTGCCCGCAAGGTAACCTAGATTGTCCAAGTGCCCGCAAGTTAACCTACATAGTCCAAGTGCCCGCTAGATAACCTAGATAGTCCAAGGTCCTGCTAGTTAACCTACATAGTCCAATGCCCGATAGGGAACCTACAAAGTTCAAGTGCCCGCTGAGGAACATACATAGTCCAAGTGCCCGATAGGGAACCTACATATTTCACGTGCCCGTTAGGAAACCTAGATAGTCCAAGTGCCCGTAGGGAACCTATATACTCCAAGTGCTCGCTAGGGAACCTACATAGTGAAAGTGCCCGCTAGGGAATCTGCATTGTAAAAGTGCCCGCTAATTAACCTAGATAGTCCAAGTGCCCGCTAGGTAACCTAGACAGTTCAAGTGCCTGTTAGCTAACCTAGATAGTCCAAGTGGCGGCTAGGTAACCTACATAGTCCTAGTGCCCGTTCATTAACCTAGATAATCCAACTGCCCACTAGGTAACCTAGACAGTCCAAGTGCCCGCTAGTTAACCTACATAGTCCAAGTGCCCGATAGGGAACCTACATAATCCAAGTGCCCGCTAGGCAACCTACATAGTCCAAGTGCCCGTTAGTTAACCTAGATAGTCAAATTGCCTGCTACGTAACCTAGATAGTCCAAGTGCCCGCTAGGTAACCTACATAGTCCAAGTGCCTGCTAGGTAACTTAAATAGTCCAAAAGCCCGCTAGGGAAACTACATAGTCCAAGTGCCCGCTAGTTAACCTAGATAGTCCAAGTGCCTGCTAGTAAACCTACATAATCCATGGGCCCGCTAGTTAACCTACATAGTGCAAGGGCCCGCTAGTTAACCTAGATAGTCAAATTGCCTGCTAGGTAACCTAGATAGTCCAAGTGACCACTAGGTTACCTACATAGTCCAAGTGCCCGTTCGTTAACCTACATAGTCCAAGTGCCCGCTAGGTAACCAATATAATACAAATGCCCGCTAGGGTCCCTAATATTCCAAATGCCCGCTAGTTAACCTAGATAGTCCAAGTGCTCGCTAGTTAACCTAGATAGTACAAGTGCCCGATAGGGAACCTACATAATCCAAGGGCCCGCTAGGTAACCTACATTGTCCTAGTGCCCCCTAGTTAACCTACATAGTACAAGTGCCCGATAGGGAACCTACATAATCCAAGGGCCCGCTAGGTAACCTACATTGTCCTAGTGCCCCCTAGTTAACCTACATTCTCCAAGTGCCTGATAGGGAACCTACATAGAACAAGTGCCCGCTAGGTAACCTACAAAGTCTAAGTTCCCGCTAGGTAATCTATATAGTCCAAATGACCGCTAGGGAGCCTACATAGTCCAAATGCTCGCTAGGTAACCTAGATAGTCTAAGGGCCCTCTAGGTAACCTACATAGTCCTAGTGCCCCCTAGTTAACCTACATTTTCCAAGTGCCCGATAGGGAACCTACATAGTCCAAGTGCCTGCTAGGTAACCTACATAGTCCAAATGCCCTCTAATTAACTTACATAGTACAAGTGCCCGATAGGGAACCTACATAATCCAAGTGCTCGCTAGGGAACCTACATAGTCCAAGTGCCCGTTAGGTAACCTAGATAGTCCAAATGCCCGCCAGGAAACCCACATAGTCCATGTGCCCGCTAGGGAACTTACATAGTCCAAGGGCCCGCTAGGGAATCTACACAGTCCAAGTGCCCGTTAGTTAACCTAGATAGTCCAAGTGCCCGCTTGGTAACCTAGATATTCCAACAGCCCCCTAGGTAACCTACATACTCTAAGAACCCGCTATAACGTAGATAGTTCAAGTGCCAGCTAGGTAACCTAGATAATCCATGTGCCGCTAGGTAACCTACAAAGTCAAAGTGCCCGCTAGGTTATCTACATAGTCTAAGGGCCCAATAGTTAACATAGATAGTCCAAGTGCCGCTAGTTAATCTACATATTCCAAGGGCCCGCTAGTTAACCTACATAGTCCAAGTACCCGCTAAGAAACCTAGATAGTCCAAGTGCACGCTAGTTAACCTAGAGAGTCCAAGTGCCCTCTAGTTAACCTAGATCGTCCAAGTGCCCGCTAAGAAACCTAGATAGTCCAAGTGCCCGTTACCTAACCTAGATAGTCCAATTGCCCGCTATGCAACATACATAGTCCCAGTGCCCGTTCGTTAACCTAGAAGTCCAAGTGCCCGCTAGGTAACCTAGACTCTCCAAGTGCCCGCTAGGTTACCTACATATTCCAAATGCCCGTTCAGTAACCTAGATAGTGCAAGTGCCCGGTAGTTAACCTACATAGTCCAAGAGCCCGCTAAGTAACCTAGATAGACCAAGGGCCCGCTAGTTAACTTACATAGTCCAAGTGCCCGGTACTTAACTTACATAGTTCAAGTGTCCGTAGGGAAAATACAGAGTCCAAGTGCCCGCTAGGGAACCTACATAGTCAAAGTGCCTGCTAGGTAACCTACATAGTGCCAGTGTCCGAGAGTTAACCAACATATTCCAAGTGCCCGCTAGTTAACATAGATAGTCCAAGTGGCCGCTAGGGAACTTACATAGTCCAAGTGCCCGCTAGGTAACCTAGATACTGCAATTGCCCGCTAGTTAACCTAGATAGTTCAAGTACCCGCTAGGTCACCTAGATCGTCCAAGGGCCCCTTAGTTAGCCTACAAAGTCCAAGTGCCCGCTAGGTAACCTAGATAGTCCAAGTGCCCGTTCGGTAACCTAGATAGTCCAAGTGCCCTTTAGGGAACCTAGATAGTACAAGGCCCACTAGTAAACCTACATAGTCCATGGGCCCGCTAGTTAACCTTCATAGTGCAAGTGTCCGCTACTTAACCTACATATTCCAAGTGCCCGCTAGTTAACCTACATAATCTAAGTGCCCGTTGGCTAACCTAGATAGTCCAAGGGCTCGCTAGTTGACCTACATAGTCCAAGTGCCCGCTAGTTAACCTAGATAGTCCAAGTGACTGCTAGGTAACCTACATAGTGCAAGTGTCCGCTAGTTAACCTACAAATTCCAAGTGCCCGCTAGTTAACATAGATAGTCTAAGTGCCAGCTAGGGAACGTACATAGTCCAAGTGCCCGCTAGGTAACCTAGATACTGCAAGTGCCCGCTAGTTAACCTAGATAGTTCAAGTACCCGATCGGTAACCTAGATCGTCAAAGGGCCCCCTAGTTAGCCTACATAGTCCAAGTGCCTGCTAGGTAACCTAGATAGTCCAAGTGCCCTTTAGGGAACCTAGATAGTCCAAGGGCCGGCTAGTAAACCTACATAGTCCATGGGCCCGCTAATTAACCTTCATAATCTAAGTGCCCGTTGGCTAACCTAGATAGTCCAGGGGACCGCTAGTTGACCTACATTGTCCAAGTGCCATCTAGGTAACATAGATAGTACAAGTGCCCGCTAGGGAACCTAGATAGTCCAAGTGCCTGTTAGCTAACCTAGATAGTCCAAGTGGCGGCTAGGTAACCTACATAGTCCAAGTGCCTGTTCGTTAACCTAGATAAGCCAAGTGCCCACTAGGTAAACTAGAGAGTCCACGTGCCCGCTAGTAAACCTATATAGTCCCAGTGGCCGATAGGGAACTACATAATCCAAGTGCCCGCTAGGCAACCTACATAGTCCAAGAACCCGTTAGTTAACCTAGATAGTCAAATTGCCTGCTAGGTAACCTAGATAGTCCAAGTGCCTGTTAGGTAACCTACATAGTCCAAGTGCCCGCTAGGTAACCTAAATAGTCCAAATGCCCGCTAGGGAAAATACATAGTCCAAGTGCGCGCTAGTTAACCTAGATAGTCCAAGTGCCTGCTAGTAAACCTACATAATCCATGGGCCCGCTAGTTAACCTACATAGTGCAAGGGCCCCCTAGTTAACCTAGATAGTCCAAGTGCCCGTTAGTTAACCTACATAGTCTAAGTGCCCGCTAGGTAACCTAGACAGTCCAAGTGCCCTTTAGGGAACCTAGATAGTCCAAGGGCCCCCTAGTAAACCTACATAGTCCATGGGCCCGCTAGTTAACCTTCATAGTGCAAGTTTCCGCTACTTAACCTACATATTCCAAGTGCCCGCTAGTTAACCTACATAATCTAAGTGCCCGTTGGCTAACCTAGATAATCCAAGGGCCCGCTAGTTGACCTACATAGTCCAAGTAACCGCTAGTTAACCTAGATAGTCCAAGTGACTGCTAGGTAACCTACATATTCCAAGTGCCCGCTAGTTAACATAGATAATCCAAGTGCCCGCTAGGGAATGTACATAGTCCATGTGCCCGCTAGGAAACCTAGATTCTGCAAGTGCCCGCTAGTTAACCTAGATAGTTCAAGTACCCGCTAGGTAACCTAGATCGTCAAAGGGCCCCTAGTTAGCCTACATAGTCCAAGTGCCCGCTAGGTAACCAAGATACTCCAAGTGCCCTTTAGGGAACCTAGATAGTCCATGGGCCGTCTAGTAAACCTACATAGTCCATGGGCCCGCTAGTTAACCTTCGTAATGCAAGTGTCCACTACTTAACCTACATATTCCAAGTGCCCGCTAGTTAACCTACATAATCTAAGTGCCCGTAGGCTAACCTAGATAGTCCAAGGGCCCGCTAGTTGACCTACATATTCCAAGTACCAGCTAGGTAACCTAGATAGTACAAGTGCCCGCTAGGGAACCTAGATAGTCCAAGTGCCTGTTAGCTAACCTAGATAGTCCAAATGTGGGCTAGGTAACCTACATAGTACAAGTGCCCGTTCGTTAAACTAGATAAGCCAAGTGCCCACTAGGTAACCTAGACAGTCCAAGTGCCCGCTAGTTAACCTACATAGTACAAGTGCCCGATAGGGGACTACATAATCCAAGTGCCCACTAGGCAACCTACATAGTCCAAGAACCCGTTAGTTAACCTTGATCGTCAAATTGCCTGCTAGGTAACCTAGATAGTCCAAGTGCCCGCTAGGTAACCTACATAGTCCAAGTGCCTGCTAGGTAACCTAAATAGTCCAAATGCCCGCTAGGGAAACTACATAGTCCAAGTGCGCGCTAGTTAACCTAGATAGTCCAAGTGCCTGCTAGTAAACCTACATAATCCATGGGCCCGCTAGTTAACCTACATAGTCTAAGTGCCCGCTAGGTAACTTAGACAGTTCAAGTGACCACTAGGTTACCTACATAGTCCAAGAGCCCGTTCGTTAACCTTGATCGTCAAATTGCCTGCTAGGTAACCTAGATAGTCCAAGTGCCCGCTAGGTAACCTACATAGTCCAAGTGCCCGCTAGGTAACCTAAATAGTCCAAATGCCCGCTAGGGAAACTACATAGTCCAAGTGCGTGCTAGATAACCTAGATAGTCCAAGTGACTGCTAGTAAACCTACATAATCCATGGGCCCGCTAGTTAACCTACATAGTCTAAGTGCCCGCTAGGTAACCTAGATAGTTCAAGTGACCACTAGGTTACCTACATAGTTGAAGTGCCCGTTCGTTAACTTACATTGTCCAAGTGCCCGCTAGGTAACCAATATAGTCCAAATGCATGCTAGGGGCCCTAATATTCCAAATGTCCGTTAGTTAACCTAGATAGTTCAAGTGCTCGCTAGTTAACCTAGATTGTCCAAGTGCCCGCTAGTTAACCTAGATGGACCAAGTGCCCGCTAGGGAACCTATCTAGTCCAAGTACCCGCTAGGAAACGTACATAGTCCAAGTGCCCGCTAGGTAACGTAGGTAGTCCAAGTGCCCGCTAGGGAACGTAAATAGTCCAAGTGCCCGCTAGGCAACCTAGATAGTCCAAGTGCCCGCTTGTTAACCTACATATTACAAGTGCCTGCTAGGTAACCTAGATATTCCAAGTGCCCACTAGTTAACCTACATAGTCCAGGTTCCCACTAGGTAACCTATATAGTCCAATGGCCCGCTAGGTAACCTACATTGTCCTAGTGCCCCCTAGTTAACCTACATTCTCCAAGTGCCCGATAGGGAACCTACATAGAACAAGTGCCCGCTAGGTAACCTACATAGTCCAAATGCCCGCTAGTTAACCTATATAGTCCAAGTGCCCGATAGGTAACCTACATAATCCAAGTGCCCGCTAGGGTACCTACATAGTCCAAGTGCCCGTTAGGTAACCTAGATAGTCCAAATGCCCACTAGGGAACCCACATGGTCCAAGTGCCCGCTAGGGAACTTACATAGTCCAAGGGCCCTCTAGGGAACCTAGATAGTCCAAGTGCCCGTTAGTTAACCTAGATAATCAAAGTGCCCACTAGGTAACCTAGATCGTCCAACAGCCCGGTAGGTAACCTACATACTCCAAGTACCCGCTAGGTAACGTAGATAGTTCAAGCGCCAGCTAGGTAACCTAGATAGTCCATGTGCCACTAGGTAACCTACAAAGTCAAAGTGCCCGCTAGGTTATCCATATAGTCCAAATGCAGGCTAGGGTAATTACATAGTCTAAGGGCCCACTAGTTAACATAGATAGTCCAAGTGCCGCTAGTTAATCTACATAGAACAAGGGCCCGCTAGTTAACCTACATAGTCCAAGTACCCGCTAAGAAACCCAGATACTCCAAGTGCACGCTAGTTAACCTAGATAGTCCAAGTGCCCTCTAGTTAACCTAGATCGTCCAAGTGCCCGCTAAGAAACCTAGATAGTCCAAGTGCCCGTTACCTAACCTAGATAGTCCAATTGCCCGTATGCAACATACATAGTCCAAGTGCCCGTTCGTTAACCTAGAAGTCCAAGTTACCCCTAGGTAACCTAGACTCTCCAAGTGCCCGCTAGGTTACCTACATAGTCCAAATGACGGTTCGGTAACGTAGATAATGCAAGTGCCCGGTAGTTAACCTACATTGTCCAAGTGCCCGCTAGGTAACCTAGATAGTCCAAGGGCCCGCTAGTTAACCTACATAGTCCAAGTGCCCGGTAGTTAATTTACATAGTTCAAGTGTCCGTAGGGAACAAACAGAGTCCAAGTGTCCGTAGGGAACAAACAGAGTCCAAGTGCCCGCTAGGGAACCTACATAGTCCAAGTGCCCGCTAGTTAATCTACATAGTTCAAGGGCCCGCTAGTTAACCTACATAATCCAAGTACCCGCTAGTTAACCTAGATCGTCCAAGTGTCCGCTAATTAACTTACATAGTACAAGTGCCCGCTAGGAAACCTAGATAGTCTATGTGCCCGCTCTGGAACCTACATAGTCCAAGGGACTGCTAGGGAACCTACATAGTCCAAGTGCCCGCTCTGGAACATACATAGTCCAAGTGCCCGCTAGGAAATCTACATAGTCCATGGGCCCACTAGTTAACCTACATAATCCAAGTACCCGCTAGTTAACCTAGATCGTCCAAGTGTCCGCTAATTAACCTACATAGTACAAGTGCCCGCTAGGGAACCTAGATAGTCTAAGTGCCCGCTCTGGAACCTACATAGTCCAAGGGACTGCTAGGGAACCTACATAGTCCAAGTGCCCGCTCTGGAACATACATAGTCCAAGTGCCCGCTAGGAAATCTACATAGTCCATGGGCCCACTAGTTAACGTAGATAGTCCAAGTGCCGCTAGTTAATCTACATAGTCCAAGGGCCCGCTAGTTAACTTACATAGTCCAAGTACCCGCTAGTTAACCAAGATCGTCCAAGTGCCCACTAGGTAACCTACATAGTCCAAGGGCCAGCTAGTTAACCTACATCGTCCAAGGACCCGCTAGTTATCCTACATCGTCCAAGGGCCCGCTAGTTAACCTAGATAGTCCAAGTGCCCGCTAGTTAACCTACATAGTCCAAGTGCCCGCTAGGTAACCTAGACATATCAAGTGACCACAGGGTTACCTAAATAGTCCAAGTGCCCGTTCGTTAACCTACATAGTCCAAGTGCCCGCTAGGTAACCAATATAGTCCAAATGCCCGCTAGGGGCCCTAATAGTCCATATGCCTGCTAGTTAACCTAGATAGTCCAAGTGCTCGCTAGTTAACCTAGATAGACCAAGTGCCCGCTAGGGAACCTATCTAGTCCAAGTACCCGCTAGGAAACGTACATAGTCCAAGTGCCCGCTAGGTAACGTACATAGTCCAAAGCCCGCTAGGTAACGTAGATAGTCCAAGTGCCCTCTAGGGAACGTATAGTCCAAGTTCCTGCTAGGTAACCTAGATAGTCCAAGTGCCCACTAGTTAACCTACATAGTCCAGGTTCCCCCTAGGTAACCTAGATAGTCCAACAGCCCGCTAGGTAACCTACATACTCTAAAAACCCGCTATAACGTAGATAGTTCATGTGCCAGCTAGGTAACCTAGATAGTCCATGTGCCGCTAGGTAACCTACAAAGTCAAAGTGCCCGGTAGGTTATCTATATAGTCCAAATGCCAGCTAGGGAATCTACATAGTCCAAGGGCCCGCTAGTTAACGTAGATAGTCCAAGTGCCCGCTAGGTAACCTAGACAGTCCAAGTGCCTGCTAGGTAACTTACATAGTCCAAATGCCCGTTCGTTAACCTACATAGTCCAAGGGCCCACTATTTATCCTAGATCGTCCAAGTGAGTTTGGTTAACCTACATAGTCCAAGTGCCCGCAAGGTAACCTATATAGTCCAAGTTCCAGCTATATAACCTAGATATTCCAAGGGCCCGCTAGTTAACCTACATAGTCCAAGTGCCTGCTAGGTAAACTAGATAGTACAAGTGCCCGCTAAGGAACCTACATAGCCCAAGTGCACGCTAGTTAACACATATTGTCCAAGTGCCCGCTAGTTAACCTAGATAGTCCAAGTGCCGCTAGGTAACCCACATAGTGCAAGTGTCCCCTAGTTAACCTACATAATCCAAGTGCCCGCTAGTTAACATAGATAGTCCAAGTGCCCGCTAGGGAACGTACATAGTCCAAGTGCCCGCTAGGTAACCTAGATAGTGCAAGTGCCCGGTCGTTAACCTACATAGTCCAAGTGCCCGCTAGGTAACCTAGATAGTCTAAGGGCCCGCTAGTTAACCTACATAATCCAAGTGCCCGGTAGTTAACTTACATAGTTCAAGTGTCCGTAAGGAACATATATAGTCCAACTGCCCGCTAGGGAACATACAGAGTCTAAGTGCCCGCTAGGGAACCTACGTAGTCCAAGTGCCCGCTAGGGAATCTACATAGTCCAAGAGCCCGCTAGTTAACGTAGATAGTCCAAGTGCCGCTAATTAATCTACATAGTCCAAGGGCCCGCTAGTTAACCTACATAGTCCAAGTATCCGCTAGTTAACCTAGATCGTCCAAGTGGCCGCTAGTTAACCTGCATAGTCCAAGGGCCCGCTAGTTAACCTAGATAGTCCAAGTGTTCGCTAGTTAACCTAGATAGTCCAAGTGCCCCCTAGTTAACCTACATACTCCAAGTGCCCGATTGGTAACCTAGACAGTTCAAGTGACCACTAGGTTACCTACATAGTCCAAGTGCCCGTTCGTTAACCTACATAGTCCAAGTGCCCGCTAGGTAACCAATATACTCCAAATGCCCGCTAGGGACCCTAATAGTCCAAATGCCCGCTAGTTAAACTAGATAGACCAAGTGCTCGCTAGTTAACATAGATAGTCCAAGTGCCCGCTAGTTAACCTAGATAGACCAAGTGCCCAAAAAGAGAACCTATCTAGTCCAAGTGCCCAAGAGGGAACCTAAATAGTCCAAGTGTCCGCTAGTTAACATAGATAGTCCAAGTACCCGCTAGGAAACGTACATAGTCCAAGTGCCCGATAGGTAACGTACATAGTCAATGTGCCCGCTAGGTAACCTAGATAGTCCAAGTGCCGTCTAGGGAACGTACATAGTCCAAGTGCCCTCTAGGTAACCTAGATAGTCCAAATGCCCGCTCGGTAACCCACATAGTCCAAGTGCCCGCTAGGGAACTTACATAGTCCAAAGGCCCGCTAGGGAACCTACATAGTCCAAGTGCCCGTTATTTAACCTAGGTAGTCCAAGTGCCCGCTTGGTAACCTAGATAGTCCAACAGCGCGGTAGGTAACCTACATACTCCAAGAACCCTCTAGGTAACGTAGATAGTTCAAGTGCCAGCTAGGTAACCTAGATAGTCCAAGTGCCCGCTAGGTAACCTACAAAGTCTAAGTGCCCGCTAGGTAATCAATATAGTCCAAATGCCCGTTAGGGAGCCTTCATAGTCCAAATGCCCGCTAGGTAACCTAGATAGTCCAAGGGCCCGCTAGGTAACCTACATAGTCCTAGTGTCCCCTAGTTAACTTACATTCTCCAAGTGCCCGATAGGGAACCTACATAGTCCAAGTTCCCGCTAGGTAACCTACATAGTCCAAATGCCCTCTAGTTAACCTACATAGTCCAAGTGCCCGCTAGGGAACCTACATAGTCAAGTGCCCGTTAGGTAACCTAGATCGTCCAAATGCCCGCTAGGAAACCCACATAGTACAAGTACCCGCTAGGGAACTTACAAAGTCCAAGGGCCCGCTAGGTAACCTAGATAGTCCAAGTGCCCGCTAGTTAACCTACATAGTCCAAGTGCCCGCTAGGTAACCTAGATAGTCCAAGGTCCTGCTAGTTAACCTACATAGTCCAATGCCCGCTAGTTAACCTACATAATCCAAGTGCCTGATAGGGAACCTATATAGTCCAAGTGCCCGCAGAGGAACCTACATAGTCCAAGTGCCGGTTAGGGAACCTATATACTCCAAGTGCCCGCTAAGGAACCTACATAGTCAAAGTGCCCGCTAGGGAACCTGCATTGTGCAAGTGCCCGCTAGTTAACCTGGATAGTCCAAGTGCCCGCTAGTAAACCTAGATAGTCCAAGGGCCCTCTAGTTAACCTAGATAGTCC
Source organism: Tenrec ecaudatus (assembly GCF_050624435.1). Taxonomy (NCBI): domain Eukaryota; kingdom Metazoa; phylum Chordata; class Mammalia; order Afrosoricida; family Tenrecidae; genus Tenrec; species Tenrec ecaudatus. The sequence goes on from NW_027457652.1 coordinate 2,857,527, forward strand.
AAGTGCCCGCTAGGGGACGTACATAGTCCAAGTGCCCGCAAGGTAACCTAGATTGTCCAAGTGCCCGCTAGTTAACCTACATAGTCCAAGTGCCCGCTAGATAACCTAGATAGTCCAAGGTCCTGCTAGTTAACCTACATAGTCCAATGCCCGATAGGGAACCTACAAAGTTCAAGTGCCCGCTGAGGAACATACATAGTCCAAGTGCCCGATAGGGAACCTACATATTTCACGTGCCCGTTAGGAAACCTAGATAGTCCAAGTGCCCGTAGGGAACCTATATACTCCAAGTGCTCGCTAGGGAACCTACATAGTGAAAGTGCCCGCTAGGGAATCTGCATTGTAAAAGTGCCCGCTAATTAACCTAGATAGTCCAAGTGCCCGCTAGGTAACCTAGACAGTTCAAGTGCCTGTTAGCTAACCTAGATAGTCCAAGTGGCGGCTAGGTAACCTACATAGTCCTAGTGCCCGTTCATTAACCTAGATAATCCAACTGCCCACTAGGTAACCTAGACAGTCCAAGTGCCCGCTAGTTAACCTACATAGTCCAAGTGCCCGATAGGAAACCTACATAATCCAAGTGCCCGCTAGGTAACCTACATAGTCCAAGTGCCCGTTAGTTAACCTAGATAGTCAAATTGCCTGCTACGTAACCTAGATAGTCCAAGTGCCCGCTAGGTAACCTACATAGTCCAAGTGCCTGCTAGGTAACTTAAATAGTCCAAAAGCCCGCTAGGGAAACTACATAGTCCAAGAGCCCGCTAGTTAACCTAGATAGTCCAAGTGCCTGCTAGTAAACCTACATAATCCATGGGCCCGCTAGTTAACCTACATAGTGCAAGGGCCCGCTAGTTAACCTAGATAGTCAAATTGCCTGCTATGTAACCTAGATAGTCCAAGTGACCACTAGGTTACCTACATAGTCCAAGTGCCCGTTCGTTAACCTACATAGTCCAAGTGCCCGCTAGGTAACCAATATAATACAAATGCCCGCAAGGGGCCCTAATATTCCAAATGCCCGCTAGTTAACCTAGATAATCCAAGTGCTCGCTAGTTAACCTAGATAGTACAAGTGCCCGATAGGGAACCTACATAATCCAAGGGCCCGCTAGGTAACCTACATTGTCCTAGTGCCCCCTAGTTAACCTACATTCTCCAAGTGCCTGATAGGGAACCTACATAGAACAAGTGCCCGCTAGGTAACCTACAAAGTCTAAGTTCCCGCTAGGTAATCTATATAGTCCAAATGACCGCTAGGGAGCCTACATAGTCCAAATGCTCGCTAGGTAACCTAGATAGTCTAAGGGCCCTCTAGGTAACCTACATAGTCCTTGTGCCCCCTAGTTAACCTACATTTTCCAAGTGCCCGATAGGGAACCTACATAGTCCAAGTGCCTGCTAGGTAACCTACATAGTCCAAATGCCCTCTAATTAACTTACATAGTACAAGTGCCCGATAGGGAACCTACATAATCCAAGTGCTCGCTAGGGAACCTACATAGTCCAAGTGCCCGTTAGGTAACCTAGATAGTCCAAATGCCCGCCAGGAAACCCACATAGTCCATGTGCCCGCTATGGAACTTACATAGTCCAAGGGCCCGCTAGGGAATCTACACAGTCCAAGTGCCCGTTAGTTAACCTAGATAGTCCAAGTGCCCGCTTGGTAACCTAGATATTCCAACAGCCCCCTAGGTAACCTACATACTCTAAGAACCCGCTATAACGTAGATAGTTCAAGTGCCAGCTAGGTAACCTAGATAATCCATGTGCCGCTAGGTAACCTACAAAGTCAAAGTGCCCGCTAGGTTATCTACATAGTCTAAGGGCCCAATAGTTAACATAGATAGTCCAAGTGCCGGTAGTTAATCTACATATTCCAAGGGCCCGCTAGTTAACCTACATAGTCCAAGTACCCGCTAAGAAACCTAGATAGTCCAAGTGCACGCTAGTTAACCTAGAGAGTCCAAGTGCCCTCTAGTTAACCTAGATCGTCCAAGTGCCCGCTAAGAAACCTAGATAGTCCAAGTGCCCGTTACCTAACCTAGATAGTCCAATTGCCCGCTATGCAACATACATAGTCCCAGTGCCCGTTCGTTAACCTAGAAGTCCAAGTGCCCGCTAGGTAACCTAGACTCTCCAAGTGCCCGCTAGTTTACCTACATATTCCAAATGCCCGTTCGGTAACCTAGATAGTGCAAGTGCCCGGTAGTTAACCTACATAGTCCAAGAGCCCGCTAAGTAACCTAGATAGACCAAGGGCCCGCTAGTTAACTTACATAGTCCAAGTGCCCGGTACTTAACTTACATAGTTCAAGTGTCCGTAGGGAAAATACAGAGTCCAAGTGCCCGCTAGGGAACCTACATAGTCAAAGTGCCTGCTAGGTAACCTACATAGTGCCAGTGTCCGAGAGTTAACCAACATATTCCAAGTGCCCGCTAGTTAACATAGATAGTCCAAGTGGCCGCTAGGGAACTTACATAGTCCAAGTGCCCGCTAGGTAACCTAGATACTGCAATTGCCCGCTAGTTAACCTAGATAGTTCAAGTACCCGCTAGGTCACCTAGATCGTCCAAGGGCCCCTTAGTTAGCCTACAAAGTCCAAGTGCACGCTAGGTAACCTAGATAGTCCAAGTGCCCGTTCGGTAACCTAGATAGTCCAAGTGCCCTTTAGGGAACCTAGATAGTACAAGGCCCACTAGTAAACCTACATAGTCCATGGGCCCGCTAGTTAACCTTCATAGTGCAAGTGTCCGCTACTTAACCTACATATTCCAAGTGCCCGCTAGTTAACCTACATAATCTAAGTGCCCGTTGGCTAACCTAGATAGTCCAAGGGCTCGCTAGTTGACCTACATAGTCCAAGTGCCCGCTAGTTAACCTAGATAGTCCAAGTGACTGCTAGGTAACCTACATAGTGCAAGTGTCCGCTAGTTAACCTACAAATTCCAAGTGCCCGCTAGTTAACATAGATAGTCTAAGTGCCAGCTAGAGAACGTACATAGTTCAAGTGCCCGCTAGGTAACCTAGATACTGCAAGTGCCCGCTAGTTAACCTAGATAGTTCAAGTACCCGATCGGTAACCTAGATCGTCAAAGGGCCCCCTAGTTAGCCTACATAGTCCAAGTGCCTGCTAGGTAACCTAGATAGTCCAAGTGTCCTTTAGGGAACCTAGATAGTCCAAGGGCCGGCTAGTAAACCTACATAGTCCATGGGCCCGCTAATTAACCTTCATAATCAAAGTGCCCGTTGGCTAACCTAGATAGTCCAAGGGACCGCTAGTTGACCTACATTGTCCAAGTGCCAGCTAGGTAACCTAGATAGTACAAGTGCCCGCTAGGGAACCTAGATAGTCCAAGTGCCTGTTAGCTAACCTAGATAGTCCAAGTGGCGGCTAGGTAACCTACATAGTCCAAGTGCCTGTTCGTTAACCTAGATAAGCCAAGTGCCCACTAGGTAAACTAGAGAGTCCACGTGCCCGCTAGTAAACCTATATAGTCCCAGTGGCCGATAGGGAACTACATAATCCAAGTGCCCGCTAGGCAACCTACATAGTCCAAGAACCCGTTAGTTAACCTAGATAGTCAAATTGCCTGCTAGGTAACCTAGATAGTCCAAGTGCCCGTTAGGTAACCTACATAGTCCAAGTGCCCGCTAGGTAACCTAAATAGTCCAAATGCCCGCTAGGGAAAATACATAGTCCAAGTGCGCGCTAGTTAACCTAGATAGTCCAAGTGCCTGCTAGTAAACCTACATAATCCATGGGCCCGCTAGTTAACCTACATAGTACAAGGGCCCCCTAGTTAACCTAGATAGTCCAAGTGCCCGTTAGTTAACCTACATAGTCTAAGTGCCCGCTAGGTAACCTAGACAGTCCAAGTGCCCTTTAGGGAACCTAGATAGTCCAAGGGCCCCCTAGTAAACCTACATAGTCCATGGGCCCGCTAGTTAACCTTCATAGTGCAAGTTTCCGCTACTTAACCTACATATTCCAAGTGCCCGCTAGTTAACCTACATAATCTAAGTGCCCGTTGGCTAACCTAGATAATCCAAGGGCCCGCTAGTTGACCTACATAGTCCAAGTAACCGCTAGTTAACCTAGATAGTCCAAGTGACTGCTAGGTAACCTACATATTCCAAGTGCCCGCTAGTTAACATAGATAATCCAAGTGCCCGCTAGGGAATGTACATAGTCCATGTGCCCGCTAGGAAACCTAGATTCTGCAAGTGCCCGCTAGTTAACCTAGATAGTTCAAGTACCCGCTAGGTAACCTAGATCGTCAAAGGGCCCCTAGTTAGCCTACATAGTCCAAGTGCCCGCTAGGTAACCAAGATACTCCAAGTGCCCTTTAGGGAACCTAGATAGTCCATGGGCCGTCTAGTAAACCTACATAGTCCATGGGCCCGCTAGTTAACCTTCGTAATGCAAGTGTCCACTACTTAACCTACATATTCCAAGTGCCCGCTAGTTAACCTACATAATCTAAGTGCCCGTAGGCTAACCTAGATAGTCCAAGGGCCCGCTAGTTGACCTACATATTCCAAGTACCAGCTAGGTAACCTAGATAGTACAAGTGCCCGCTAGGGAACCTAGATAGTCCAAGTGCCTGTTAGCTAACCTAGATAGTCCAAATGTGGGCTAGGTAACCTACATAGTACAAGTGCCCGTTCGTTAAACTAGATAAGCCAAGTGCCCACTAGGTAACCTAGACAGTCCAAGTGCCCGCTAGTTAACCTACATAGTACAAGTGCCCGATAGGGGACTACATAATCCAAGTGCCCACTAGGCAACCTACATAGTCCAAGAACCCGTTAGTTAACCTTGATCGTCAAATTGCCTGCTAGGTAACCTAGATAGTCCAAGTGCCCGCTAGGTAACCTACATAGTCCAAGTGCCTGCTAGGTAACCTAAATAGTCCAAATGCCCGCTAGGGAAACTACATAGTCCAAGTGCGCGCTAGTTAACCTAGATAGTCCAAGTGCCTGCTAGTAAACCTACATAATCCATGGGCCCGCTAGTTAACCTACATAGTCTAAGTGCCCGCTAGGTAACTTAGACAGTTCAAGTGACCACTAGGTTACCTACATAGTCCAAGAGCCCGTTCGTTAACCTTGATCGTCAAATTGCCTGCTAGGTAACCTAGATAGTCCAAGTGCCCGCTAGGTAACCTACATAGTCCAAGTGCCCGCTAGGTAACCTAAATAGTCCAAATGCCCGCTAGGGAAACTACATAGTCCAAGTGCGTGCTAGATAACCTAGATAGTCCAAGTGACTGCTAGTAAACCTACATAATCCATGGGCCCGCTAGTTAACCTACATAGTCTAAGTGCCCGCTAGGTAACCTAGATAGTTCAAGTGACCACTAGGTTACCTACATAGTTGAAGTGCCCGTTCGTTAACTTACATTGTCCAAGTGCCCGCTAGGTAACCAATATAGTCCAAATGCATGCTAGGGGCCCTAATATTCCAAATGTCCGTTAGTTAACCTAGATAGTTCAAGTGCTCGCTAGTTAACCTAGATTGTCCAAGTGCCCGCTAGTTAACCTAGATGGACCAAGTGCCCGCTAGGGAACCTATCTAGTCCAAGTACCCGCTAGGAAACGTACATAGTCCAAGTGCCCGCTAGGTAACGTAGGTAGTCCAAGTGCCCGCTAGGGAACGTAAATAGTCCAAGTGCCCGCTAGGCAACCTAGATAGTCCAAGTGCCCGCTTGTTAACCTACATATTACAAGTGCCTGCTAGGTAACCTAGATATTCCAAGTGCCCACTAGTTAACCTACATAGTCCAGGTTCCCACTAGGTAACCTATATAGTCCAATGGCCCGCTAGGTAACCTACATTGTCCTAGTGCCCCCTAGTTAACCTACATTCTCCAAGTGCCCGATAGGGAACCTACATAGAACAAGTGCCCGCTAGGTAACCTACATAGTCCAAATGCCCGCTAGTTAACCTATATAGTCCAAGTGCCCGATAGGTAACCTACATAATCCAAGTGCCCGCTAGGGTACCTACATAGTCCAAGTGCCCGTTAGGTAACCTAGATAGTCCAAATGCCCACTAGGGAACCCACATGGTCCAAGTGCCCGCTAGGGAACTTACATAGTCCAAGGGCCCTCTAGGGAACCTAGATAGTCCAAGTGCCCGTTAGTTAACCTAGATAATCAAAGTGCCCACTAGGTAACCTAGATCGTCCAACAGCCCGGTAGGTAACCTACATACTCCAAGTACCCGCTAGGTAACGTAGATAGTTCAAGCGCCAGCTAGGTAACCTAGATAGTCCATGTGCCACTAGGTAACCTACAAAGTCAAAGTGCCCGCTAGGTTATCCATATAGTCCAAATGCAGGCTAGGGTAATTACATAGTCTAAGGGCCCACTAGTTAACATAGATAGTCCAAGTGCCGCTAGTTAATCTACATAGAACAAGGGCCCGCTAGTTAACCTACATAGTCCAAGTACCCGCTAAGAAACCCAGATACTCCAAGTGCACGCTAGTTAACCTAGATAGTCCAAGTGCCCTCTAGTTAACCTAGATCGTCCAAGTGCCTGCTAAGAAACCTAGATAGTCCAAGTGCCCGTTACCTAACCTAGATAGTCCAATTGCCCGTATGCAACATACATAGTCCAAGTGCCCGTTCGTTAACCTAGAAGTCCAAGTTACCCCTAGGTAACCTAGACTCTCCAAGTGCCCGCTAGGTTACCTACATAGTCCAAATGACGGTTCGGTAACGTAGATAATGCAAGTGCCCGGTAGTTAACCTACATTGTCCAAGTGCCCGCTAGGTAACCTAGATAGTCCAAGGGCCCGCTAGTTAACCTACATAGTCCAAGTGCCCGGTAGTTAATTTACATAGTTCAAGTGTCCGTAGGGAACAAACAGAGTCCAAGTGTCCGTAGGGAACAAACAGAGTCCAAGTGCCCGCTAGGGAACCTACATAGTCCAAGTGCCCGCTAGTTAATCTACATAGTTCAAGGGCCCGCTAGTTAACCTACATAATCCAAGTACCCGCTAGTTAACCTAGATCGTCCAAGTGTCCGCTAATTAACTTACATAGTACAAGTGCCCGCTAGGAAACCTAGATAGTCTATGTGCCCGCTCTGGAACCTACATAGTCCAAGGGACTGCTAGGGAACCTACATAGTCCAAGTGCCCGCTCTGGAACATACATAGTCCAAGTGCCCGCTAGGAAATCTACATAGTCCATGGGCCCACTAGTTAACCTACATAATCCAAGTACCCGCTAGTTAACCTAGATCGTCCAAGTGTCCGCTAATTAACCTACATAGTACAAGTGCCCGCTAGGGAACCTAGATAGTCTAAGTGCCCGCTCTGGAACCTACATAGTCCAAGGGACTGCTAGGGAACCTACATAGTCCAAGTGCCCGCTCTGGAACATACATAGTCCAAGTGCCCGCTAGGAAATCTACATAGTCCATGGGCCCACTAGTTAACGTAGATAGTCCAAGTGCCGCTAGTTAATCTACATAGTCCAAGGGCCCGCTAGTTAACTTACATAGTCCAAGTACCCGCTAGTTAACCAAGATCGTCCAAGTGCCCACTAGGTAACCTACATAGTCCAAGGGCCAGCTAGTTAACCTACATCGTCCAAGGACCCGCTAGTTATCCTACATCGTCCAAGGGCCCGCTAGTTAACCTAGATAGTCCAAGTGCCCGCTAGTTAACCTACATAGTCCAAGTGCCCGCTAGGTAACCTAGACATATCAAGTGACCACAGGGTTACCTAAATAGTCCAAGTGCCCGTTCGTTAACCTACATAGTCCAAGTGCCCGCTAGGTAACCAATATAGTCCAAATGCCCGCTAGGGGCCCTAATAGTCCATATGCCTGCTAGTTAACCTAGATAGTCCAAGTGCTCGCTAGTTAACCTAGATAGACCAAGTGCCCGCTAGGGAACCTATCTAGTCCAAGTACCCGCTAGGAAACGTACATAGTCCAAGTGCCCGCTAGGTAACGTACATAGTCCAAAGCCCGCTAGGTAACGTAGATAGTCCAAGTGCCCTCTAGGGAACGTATAGTCCAAGTTCCTGCTAGGTAACCTAGATAGTCCAAGTGCCCACTAGTTAACCTACATAGTCCAGGTTCCCCCTAGGTAACCTAGATAGTCCAACAGCCCGCTAGGTAACCTACATACTCTAAAAACCCGCTATAACGTAGATAGTTCATGTGCCAGCTAGGTAACCTAGATAGTCCATGTGCCGCTAGGTAACCTACAAAGTCAAAGTGCCCGGTAGGTTATCTATATAGTCCAAATGCCAGCTAGGGAATCTACATAGTCCAAGGGCCCGCTAGTTAACGTAGATAGTCCAAGTGCCCGCTAGGTAACCTAGACAGTCCAAGTGCCTGCTAGGTAACTTACATAGTCCAAATGCCCGTTCGTTAACCTACATAGTCCAAGGGCCCACTATTTATCCTAGATCGTCCAAGTGTGTTTGGTTAACCTACATAGTCCAAGTGCCCGCAAGGTAACCTATATAGTCCAAGTTCCAGCTATGTAACCTAGATATTCCAAGGGCCCGCTAGTTAACCTACATAGTCCAAGTGCCTGCTAGGTAAACTAGATAGTACAAGTGCCCGCTAAGGAACCTACATAGCCCAAGTGCACGCTAGTTAACACATATTGTCCAAGTGCCCGCTAGTTAACCTAGATAGTCCAAGTGCCGCTAGGTAACCCACATAGTGCAAGTGTCCCCTAGTTAACCTACATAATCCAAGTGCCCGCTAGTTAACATAGATAGTCCAAGTGCCCGCTAGGGAACGTACATAGTCCAAGTGCCCGCTAGGTAACCTAGATAGTGCAAGTGCCCGGTCGTTAACCTACATAGTCCAAGTGCCCGCTAGGTAACCTAGATAGTCTAAGGGCCCGCTAGTTAACCTACATAATCCAAGTGCCCGGTAGTTAACTTACATAGTTCAAGTGTCCGTAAGGAACATATATAGTCCAACTGCCCGCTAGGGAACATACAGAGTCTAAGTGCCCGCTAGGGAACCTACGTAGTCCAAGTGCCCGCTAGGGAATCTACATAGTCCAAGAGCCCGCTAGTTAACGTAGATAGTCCAAGTGCCGCTAATTAATCTACATAGTCCAAGGGCCCGCTAGTTAACCTACATAGTCCAAGTATCCGCTAGTTAACCTAGATAGTCCAAGTGTTCGCTAGTTAACCTAGATAGTCCAAGTGCCCCCTAGTTAACCTACATACTCCAAGTGCCCGATTGGTAACCTAGACAGTTCAAGTGACCACTAGGTTACCTACATAGTCCAAGTGCCCGTTCGTTAACCTACATAGTCCAAGTGCCCGCTAGGTAACCAATATACTCCAAATGCCCGCTAGGGACCCTAATAGTCCAAATGCCCGCTAGTTAAACTAGATAGACCAAGTGCTCGCTAGTTAACATAGATAGTCCAAGTGCCCGCTAGTTAACCTAGATAGACCAAGTGCCCAAAAAGAGAACCTATCTAGTCCAAGTGCCCAAGAGGGAACCTAAATAGTCCAAGTGTCCGCTAGTTAACATAGATAGTCCAAGTACCCGCTAGGAAACGTACATAGTCCAAGTGCCCGATAGGTAACGTACATAGTCAATGTGCCCGCTAGGTAACCTAGATAGTCCAAGTGCCGTCTAGGGAACGTACATAGTCCAAGTGCCCTCTAGGTAACCTAGATAGTCCAAATGCCCGCTCGGTAACCCACATAGTCCAAGTGCCCGCTAGGGAACTTACATAGTCCAAAGGCCCGCTAGGGAACCTACATAGTCCAAGTGCCCGTTATTTAACCTAGGTAGTCCAAGTGCCCGCTTGGTAACCTAGATAGTCCAACAGCGCGGTAGGTAACCTACATACTCCAAGAACCCTCTAGGTAACGTAGATAGTTCAAGTGCCAGCTAGGTAACCTAGATAGTCCAAGTGCCCGCTAGGTAACCTACAAAGTCTAAGTGCCCGCTAGGTAATCAATATAGTCCAAATGCCCGTTAGGGAGCCTTCATAGTCCAAATGCCCGCTAGGTAACCTAGATAGTCCAAGGGCCCGCTAGGTAACCTACATAGTCCTAGTGTCCCCTAGTTAACTTACATTCTCCAAGTGCCCGATAGGGAACCTACATAGTCCAAGTTCCCGCTAGGTAACCTACATAGTCCAAATGCCCTCTAGTTAACCTACATAGTCCAAGTGCCCGCTAGGGAACCTACATAGTCAAGTGCCCGTTAGGTAACCTAGATCGTCCAAATGCCCGCTAGGAAACCCACATAGTACAAGTACCCGCTAGGGAACTTACAAAGTCCAAGGGCCCGCTAGGTAACCTAGATAGTCCAAGTGCCCGCTAGTTAACCTACATAGTCCAAGTGCCCGCTAGGTAACCTAGATAGTCCAAGGTCCTGCTAGTTAACCTACATAGTCCAATGCCCGCTAGTTAACCTACATAATCCAAGTGCCTGATAGGGAACCTATATAGTCCAAGTGCCCGCAGAGGAACCTACATAGTCCAAGTGCCGGTTAGGGAACCTATATACTCCAAGTGCCCGCTAAGGAACCTACATAGTCAAAGTGCCCGCTAGGGAACCTGCATTGTGCAAGTGCCCGCTAGTTAACCTGGATAGTCCAAGTGCCCGCTAGTAAACCTAGATAGTCCAAGGGCCCTCTAGTTAACCTAGATAGTCCAAGTGCCCGCTAGGGGACGTACATAGTCCAAGTGCCCGCAAGGTAACCTAGATTGTCCAAGTGCCCGCTAGTTAACCTACATAGTCCAAGTGCCCGCTAGATAACCTAGATAGTCCAAGGTCCTGCTAGTTAACCTACATAGTCCAATGCCCGATAGGGAACCTACAAAGTTCAAGTGCCCGCTGAGGAACATACATAGTCCAAGTGCCCGATAGGGAACCTACATATTTCACGTGCCCGTTAGGAAACCTAGATAGTCCAAGTGCCCGTAGGGAACCTATATACTCCAAGTGCTCGCTAGGGAACCTACATAGTGAAAGTGCCCGCTAGGGAATCTGCATTGTAAAAGTGCCCGCTAATTAACCTAGATAGTCCAAGTGCCCGCTAGGTAACCTAGACAGTTCAAGTGCCTGTTAGCTAACCTAGATAGTCCAAGTGGCGGCTAGGTAACCTACATAGTCCTAGTGCCCGTTCATTAACCTAGATAATCCAACTGCCCACTAGGTAACCTAGACAGTCCAAGTGCCCGCTAGTTAACCTACATAGTCCAAGTGCCCGATAGGAAACCTACATAATCCAAGTGCCCGCTAGGTAACCTACATAGTCCAAGTGCCCGTTAGTTAACCTAGATAGTCAAATTGCCTGCTACGTAACCTAGATAGTCCAAGTGCCCGCTAGGTAACCTACATAGTCCAAGTGCCTGCTAGGTAACTTAAATAGTCCAAAAGCCCGCTAGGGAAACTACATAGTCCAAGAGCCCGCTAGTTAACCTAGATAGTCCAAGTGCCTGCTAGTAAACCTACATAATCCATGGGCCCGCTAGTTAACCTACATAGTGCAAGGGCCCGCTAGTTAACCTAGATAGTCAAATTGCCTGCTATGTAACCTAGATAGTCCAAGTGACCACTAGGTTACCTACATAGTCCAAGTGCCCGTTCGTTAACCTACATAGTCCAAGTGCCCGCTAGGTAACCAATATAATACAAATGCCCGCAAGGGGCCCTAATATTCCAAATGCCCGCTAGTTAACCTAGATAATCCAAGTGCTCGCTAGTTAACCTAGATAGTACAAGTGCCCGATAGGGAACCTACATAATCCAAGGGCCCGCTAGGTAACCTACATTGTCCTAGTGCCCCCTAGTTAACCTACATTCTCCAAGTGCCTGATAGGGAACCTACATAGAACAAGTGCCCGCTAGGTAACCTACAAAGTCTAAGTTCCCGCTAGGTAATCTATATAGTCCAAATGACCGCTAGGGAGCCTACATAGTCCAAATGCTCGCTAGGTAACCTAGATAGTCTAAGGGCCCTCTAGGTAACCTACATAGTCCTTGTGCCCCCTAGTTAACCTACATTTTCCAAGTGCCCGATAGGGAACCTACATAGTCCAAGTGCCTGCTAGGTAACCTACATAGTCCAAATGCCCTCTAATTAACTTACATAGTACAAGTGCCCGATAGGGAACCTACATAATCCAAGTGCTCGCTAGGGAACCTACATAGTCCAAGTGCCCGTTAGGTAACCTAGATAGTCCAAATGCCCGCCAGGAAACCCACATAGTCCATGTGCCCGCTATGGAACTTACATAGTCCAAGGGCCCGCTAGGGAATCTACACAGTCCAAGTGCCCGTTAGTTAACCTAGATAGTCCAAGTGCCCGCTTGGTAACCTAGATATTCCAACAGCCCCCTAGGTAACCTACATACTCTAAGAACCCGCTATAACGTAGATAGTTCAAGTGCCAGCTAGGTAACCTAGATAATCCATGTGCCGCTAGGTAACCTACAAAGTCAAAGTGCCCGCTAGGTTATCTACATAGTCTAAGGGCCCAATAGTTAACATAGATAGTCCAAGTGCCCGCTAGGTAACCTACATAGTCCAAGTGCCTGCTAGGTAACTTAAATAGTCCAAAAGCCCGCTAGGGAAACTACATAGTCCAAGAGCCCGCTAGTTAACCTAGATAGTCCAAGTGCCTGCTAGTAAACCTACATAATCCATGGGCCCGCTAGTTAACCTACATAGTGCAAGGGCCCGCTAGTTAACCTAGATAGTCAAATTGCCTGCTATGTAACCTAGATAGTCCAAGTGACCACTAGGTTACCTACATAGTCCAAGTGCCCGTTCGTTAACCTACATAGTCCAAGTGCCCGCTAGGTAACCAATATAATACAAATGCCCGCAAGGGGCCCTAATATTCCAAATGCCCGCTAGTTAACCTAGATAATCCAAGTGCTCGCTAGTTAACCTAGATAGTACAAGTGCCCGATAGGGAACCTACATAATCCAAGGGCCCGCTAGGTAACCTACATTGTCCTAGTGCCCCCTAGTTAACCTACATTCTCCAAGTGCCTGATAGGGAACCTACATAGAACAAGTGCCCGCTAGGTAACCTACAAAGTCTAAGTTCCCGCTAGGTAATCTATATAGTCCAAATGACCGCTAGGGAGCCTACATAGTCCAAATGCTCGCTAGGTAACCTAGATAGTCTAAGGGCCCTCTAGGTAACCTACATAGTCCTTGTGCCCCCTAGTTAACCTACATTTTCCAAGTGCCCGATAGGGAACCTACATAGTCCAAGTGCCTGCTAGGTAACCTACATAGTCCAAATGCCCTCTAATTAACTTACATAGTACAAGTGCCCGATAGGGAACCTACATAATCCAAGTGCTCGCTAGGGAACCTACATAGTCCAAGTGCCCGTTAGGTAACCTAGATAGTCCAAATGCCCGCCAGGAAACCCACATAGTCCATGTGCCCGCTATGGAACTTACATAGTCCAAGGGCCCGCTAGGGAATCTACACAGTCCAAGTGCCCGTTAGTTAACCTAGATAGTCCAAGTGCCCGCTTGGTAACCTAGATATTCCAACAGCCCCCTAGGTAACCTACATACTCTAAGAACCCGCTATAACGTAGATAGTTCAAGTGCCAGCTAGGTAACCTAGATAATCCATGTGCCGCTAGGTAACCTACAAAGTCAAAGTGCCCGCTAGGTTATCTACATAGTCTAAGGGCCCAATAGTTAACATAGATAGTCCAAGTGCCGGTAGTTAATCTACATATTCCAAGGGCCCGCTAGTTAACCTACATAGTCCAAGTACCCGCTAAGAAACCTAGATAGTCCAAGTGCACGCTAGTTAACCTAGAGAGTCCAAGTGCCCTCTAGTTAACCTAGATCGTCCAAGTGCCCGCTAAGAAACCTAGATAGTCCAAGTGCCCGTTACCTAACCTAGATAGTCCAATTGCCCGCTATGCAACATACATAGTCCCAGTGCCCGTTCGTTAACCTAGAAGTCCAAGTGCCCGCTAGGTAACCTAGACTCTCCAAGTGCCCGCTAGTTTACCTACATATTCCAAATGCCCGTTCGGTAACCTAGATAGTGCAAGTGCCCGGTAGTTAACCTACATAGTCCAAGAGCCCGCTAAGTAACCTAGATAGACCAAGGGCCCGCTAGTTAACTTACATAGTCCAAGTGCCCGGTACTTAACTTACATAGTTCAAGTGTCCGTAGGGAAAATACAGAGTCCAAGTGCCCGCTAGGGAACCTACATAGTCAAAGTGCCTGCTAGGTAACCTACATAGTGCCAGTGTCCGAGAGTTAACCAACATATTCCAAGTGCCCGCTAGTTAACATAGATAGTCCAAGTGGCCGCTAGGGAACTTACATAGTCCAAGTGCCCGCTAGGTAACCTAGATACTGCAATTGCCCGCTAGTTAACCTAGATAGTTCAAGTACCCGCTAGGTCACCTAGATCGTCCAAGGGCCCCTTAGTTAGCCTACAAAGTCCAAGTGCACGCTAGGTAACCTAGATAGTCCAAGTGCCCGTTCGGTAACCTAGATAGTCCAAGTGCCCTTTAGGGAACCTAGATAGTACAAGGCCCACTAGTAAACCTACATAGTCCATGGGCCCGCTAGTTAACCTTCATAGTGCAAGTGTCCGCTACTTAACCTACATATTCCAAGTGCCCGCTAGTTAACCTACATAATCTAAGTGCCCGTTGGCTAACCTAGATAGTCCAAGGGCTCGCTAGTTGACCTACATAGTCCAAGTGCCCGCTAGTTAACCTAGATAGTCCAAGTGACTGCTAGGTAACCTACATAGTGCAAGTGTCCGCTAGTTAACCTACAAATTCCAAGTGCCCGCTAGTTAACATAGATAGTCTAAGTGCCAGCTAGAGAACGTACATAGTTCAAGTGCCCGCTAGGTAACCTAGATACTGCAAGTGCCCGCTAGTTAACCTAGATAGTTCAAGTACCCGATCGGTAACCTAGATCGTCAAAGGGCCCCCTAGTTAGCCTACATAGTCCAAGTGCCTGCTAGGTAACCTAGATAGTCCAAGTGTCCTTTAGGGAACCTAGATAGTCCAAGGGCCGGCTAGTAAACCTACATAGTCCATGGGCCCGCTAATTAACCTTCATAATCAAAGTGCCCGTTGGCTAACCTAGATAGTCCAAGGGACCGCTAGTTGACCTACATTGTCCAAGTGCCAGCTAGGTAACCTAGATAGTACAAGTGCCCGCTAGGGAACCTAGATAGTCCAAGTGCCTGTTAGCTAACCTAGATAGTCCAAGTGGCGGCTAGGTAACCTACATAGTCCAAGTGCCTGTTCGTTAACCTAGATAAGCCAAGTGCCCACTAGGTAAACTAGAGAGTCCACGTGCCCGCTAGTAAACCTATATAGTCCCAGTGGCCGATAGGGAACTACATAATCCAAGTGCCCGCTAGGCAACCTACATAGTCCAAGAACCCGTTAGTTAACCTAGATAGTCAAATTGCCTGCTAGGTAACCTAGATAGTCCAAGTGCCCGTTAGGTAACCTACATAGTCCAAGTGCCCGCTAGGTAACCTAAATAGTCCAAATGCCCGCTAGGGAAAATACATAGTCCAAGTGCGCGCTAGTTAACCTAGATAGTCCAAGTGCCTGCTAGTAAACCCACATAATCCATGGGCCCGCTAGTTAACCTACATAGTGCAAGGGCCCCCTAGTTAACCTAGATAGTCCAAGTGCCCGTTAGTTAACCTACATAGTCTAAGTGCCCGCTAGGTAACCTAGATAGTCCAAGTGCCCGTTCGGTAACCTAGATAGTCCAAGTGCACTTTAGGGAACCTAGATAGTCCAAGGGCCCCCTAGTAAACCTACATAGTCCATGGGCCCGCTAGTTAACCTTCATAGTGCAAGTTTCCGCTACTTAACCTACATATTCGAAGTGCCCGCTAGTTAACCTACATAATCTAAGTGCCCGTTGGCTAACCTAGATAGTCCAAGGGCCCGCTAGTTGACCTACATAGTCCAAGTAACCGCTAGTTAACCTAGATAGTCCAAGTGACTGCTAGGTAACCTACATATTCCAAGTGCCCGCTAGTTAACATAGATAATCCAAGTGCCCGCTAGGGAATGTACATAGTCGAAGTGCCCGCTAGGAAACCTAGATACTGCAAGTGCCCGCTAGTTAACCTAGATAGTTCAAGTACCCGCTAGGTAACCTAGATCGTCAAAGGGCCCCTAGTTAGCCTACATAGTCCAAGTGCCCGCTAGGTAACCAAGATACTCCAAGTGCCCTTTAGGGAACCTAGATAGTCCATGGGCCGTCTAGTAAACCTACATAGTCCATGGGCCCGCTAGTTAACCTTCGTAGTGCAAGTGTCCACTACTTAACCTACATATTCCAAGTGCCCGCTAGTTAACCTACATAATCTAAGTGCCCGTAGGCTAACCTAGATAGTCCAAGGGCCCGCTAGTTGACCTACATATTCCAAGTGCCAGCTAGGTAACCTAGATAGTACAAGTGCCCGCTAGGGAACCTAGATAGTCCAAGTGCCTGTTAGCTAACCTAGATAGTCCAAGTGTGGGCTAGGTAACCTACATAGTACAAGTGCCCGTTCGTTAAACTAGATAAGCCAAGTGCCCACTAGGTAACCTAGACAGTCCAAGTGCCCGCTAGTTAACCTACATAGTCCAAGTGCCCGATAGGGGACTACATAATCCAAGTGCCCACTAGGCAACCTACATAGTCCAAGAACCCGTTAGTTAACCTTGTTCGTCAAATTGCCTGCTAGGTAACCTAGATAGTCCAAGTGCCCGCTAGGTAAACTACATAGTCCAAGTGCCTGCTAGGTAACCTAAATAGTCCAAATGCCTGCTAGGGAAACTACATAGTCCAAGTGCGCGCTAGTTAACCTAGATAGTCCAAGTGCCTGCTAGTAAACCTACATAATCCAAGGGCCCGCTAGTTAACCTACATAGTCTAAGTGCCCGCTAGGTAACTTAGACAGTTCAAGTGACCACTAGGTTACCTACATAGTCCAAGAGCCCGTTCGTTAACCTTGATCGTCAAATTGCCTGCTATGTAACCTAAATAGTCCAAGTGCCCGCTAGGTAACCTACATAGTCCAAGTGCCCGCTAGGTAACCTAAATAGTCCAAATGCCCGCTAGGGAAACTACATAGTCCAAGTGCGTGCTAGATAACCTAGATAGTCCAAGTGACTGCTAGTAAACCTACATAATCCATGGGCCCGCTAGTTAACCTACATAGTCTAAGTGCCCGCTAGGTAACCTAGATAGTTCAAGTGACCACTAGGTTACCTACATAGTTGAAGTGCCCGTTCGTTAACTTACATTGTCCAAGTGCCCGCTAGGTAACCAATATAGTCCAAATGCCTGCTAGGGGCCCTAATATTCCAAATGCCCGTTAGTTAACCTAGATAGTTCAAGTGCTCGCTAGTTAACCTAGATTGTCCAAGTGCCCGCTAGTTAACCTAGATGGACCAAGTGCCCGCTAGGGAACCTATCTAGTCCAAGTACCCGCTAGGAAACGTACATAGTCCAAGTGCCCGCAAGGTAACGTAGGTAGTCCAAGTGCCCGCTAGGGAACGTAAATAGTCCAAGTGCCCGCTAGGCAACCTAGATAGTCCAAGTGCCCGCTTGTTAACCTACATAGTCCAGGTTCCCACTAGGTAACGTATATAGTCCAATGGCCCGCTAGGTAACCTACATTGTCCTAGTGCCCCCTAGTTAACCTACATTCTCCAAGTGCCCGATAGGGAACCTACATAGAACAAGTGCCCGCTAGGTAACCTACATAGTCCAAATGCCCGCTAGTTAACCTATATAGTCCAAGTGCCCGATAGGTAACCTACATAATCCAAGTGCCCGCTACGGAACCTACAGAGTCCAAGTGCCCGTTAGGTAACCTAGATAGTCCAAATGCCCACTAGGGAACCCACATAGTCCAAGTGCCCGCTAGGGAACTTACATAGTCCAAGGGCCCTCTAGGGAACCTAGATAGTCCAAGTGCCCGTTAGTTAACCTAGATAATCCCAGTGCCCACTAGGTAACCTAGATAGTCCAACAGCCCGGTAGGTAACCTACATACTCCAAGTACCCGCTAGGTAACGTAGATAGTTCAAGAGCCAGCTAGGTAACCTAGATAGTCCATGTGCCACTAGGTAACCTACAAAGTCAAAGTGCCCGCTAGGTTATCCATATAGTCCAAATGCCGGCTAGGGTAATTACATAGTCTAAGGGCCCACTAGTTAACATAGATAGTCCAAGTGCCGCTAGTTAATCTACATAGAACAAGGGCCCGCTAGTTAACCTACATAGTCCAAGTACCCGCTAAGAAACCCAGATACTCCAAGTGCACGCTAGTTAACCTAGATAGTCCAAGTGCCCTCTAGTTAACCTAGATCGTCCAAGTGCCCGCTAAGAAACCTAGATAGTCCAAGTGCCCGTTACCTAACCTAGATAGTCCAATTGCCCGTATGCAACATACATAGTCCAAGTGCCCGTTCGTTAACCTAGAAGTCCAAGTGACCCCTAGGTAACCTAGACTCTCCAAGTGCCCGCTAGGTTACCTACATAGTCCAAATGACGGTTCGGTAATGTAGATAATGCAAGTGCCCGGTAGTTAACCTACATAGTCCAAGTGCCCGCTAGGTAACCTAGATAGTCCAAGGGCCCGCTAGTTAACCTACATAGTCCAAGTGCCCGGTAGTTAATTTACATAGTTCAAGTATCCGTAGGGAACAAACAGGGTCCAAGTGTCCGTAGGGAACAAACAGAGTCCAAGTGCCCGCTAGGGAACCTACATAGTCCAAGTGCCCGCTAGATAATCTACATAGTTCAAGGGCCCGCTAGTTAACCTACATAATCCAAGTACCCGCTAGTTAACCTAGATCGTCCAAGTGTCCGCTAATTAACCTACATAGTACAAGTGCCCGCTAGGGAACCTAGATAGTCTAAGTGCCCGCTCTGGAACCTACATAGTCCAAGGGACTGCTAGGGAACCTACATAGTCCAAGTGCCCGCTCTGGAACATACATAGTCCAAGTGCCCGCTAGGAAATCTACATAGTCCATGGGCCCACTAGTTAACCTACATAATCCAAGTACCCGCTAGTTAACCTAGATCGTCCATGTGTCCGCTAATTAACCTACATAGTACAAGTGCCCGCTAGGGAACCTAGATAGTCTAAGTGCCCGCTCTGGAACCTACATAGTCCAAGGGACTGCTAGGGAACCTACATAGTCCAAGTGCCCGCGCTGGAACATACATAGTCCAAGTGCCCGCTAGGAAATCTACATAGTCCATGGGCCCACTAGTTAACGTAGATAGTCCAAGTGCCGCTAGTTAATCTACATAGTCCAAGGGCCCGCTAGTTAACTTACATAGTCCAAGTACCCGCTAGTTAACCAAGATCGTCCAAGTGCCCACTAGGTAACCTACATAGTCCAAGGGCCAGCTAGTTAACCTACATCGTCCAAGGACCCGCTAGTTATCCTACATCGTCCAAGGGCCCGCTAGTTAACCTAGATAGTCCAAGTGCCCGCTAGTTAACCTACATAGTCCAAGTGCCCGCTAGGTAACCTAGACATATCAAGTGACCACAGGGTTACCTAAATAGTCCAAGTGCCCGTTCGTTAACCTACATAGTCCAAGTGCCCGCTAGGTAACCAATATAGTCCAAATGCCCGCTAGGGGCCCTAATAGTCCATATGTCCGCTAGTTAACCTAGATAGTCCAAGTGCTCGCTAGTTAACCTAGATAGACCAAGTGCCCGCTAGGGAACCTATCTAGTCCAAGTACCCGCTAGGAAACGTACATAGTCCAAGTGCCCGCTAGGTAACGTACATACTCCAAGTGCCCGCTAGGTAACGTAGATAGTCCAAGTGCCCTCTAGGGAACGTATAGTCCAAGTTCCTGCTAGGTAACCTAGATAGTCCAAGTGCCCACTAGTTAACCTACATAGTCCAGGTTCCCCCTAGGTAACCTAGATAGTCCAACAGCCCGCTAGGTAACCTACATACTCTAAAAACCCGCTATAACGTAGATAGTTCATGTGCCAGCTAGGTAACCTAGATAGTCCATGTGCCGCTAGGTAACCTACAAAGTCAAAGTGCCCGGTAGGTTATCTATATAGTCCAAATGCCAGCTAGGGAATCTACATAGTCCAAGGGCCCGCTTGTTAACGTAGATAGTCCAAGTGCCCGCTAGGTAACCTAGACAGTCCAAGTGCCTGCTAGGTAACTTACATAGTCCAAATGCCCGTTCGTTAACCTACATAGTCCAAGGGCCCACTATTTATCCTAGATCGTCCAAGTGTGTTTGGTTAACCTACATAGTCCAAGTGCCCGCAAGGTAACCTATATAGTCCAAGTTCCAGCTATGTAACCTAGATATTCCAAGGGCCCGCTAGTTAACCTACATAGTCCAAGTGCCTGCTAGGTAAACTAGATAGTACAAGTGCCCGCTAAGGAACCTACATAGCCCAAGTGCACGCTAGTTAACACATATTGTCCAAGTGCCCGCTAGTTAACCTAGATAGTCCAAGTGCCGCTAGGTAACCCACATAGTGCAAGTGTCCCCTAGTTAACCTACATAATCCAAGTGCCCGCTAGTTAACATAGATAGTCCAAGTGCCTGCTAGGGAACGTACATAGTCCAAGTGCCCGCTAGGTAACCTAGATAGTGCAAGTGCCCGGTCGTTAACCTACATAGTCCAAGTGCCCGCTAGGTAACCTAGATAGTCTAAGGGCCCGCTAGTTAACCTACATAATCCAAGTGCCCGGTAGTTAACTTACATAGTTCAAGTGTCCGTAAGGAACATATATAGTCCAACTGCCCGCTAGGGAACATACAGAGTCTAAGTGCCCGCTAGGGAACCTACGTAGTCCAAGTGCCCGCTAGGGAATCTACATAGTCCAAGAGCCCGCTAGTTAACGTAGATAGTCCAAGTGCCGCTAATTAATCTACATAGTCCAAGGGCCCGCTAGTTAACCTACATAGTCCAAGTATCCGCTAGTTAACCTAGATCGTCCAAGTGGCCGCTAGTTAACCTGCATAGTCCAAGGGCCCGCTAGTTAACGTAGATAGTCCAAGTGCTCGCTAGTTAACCTAGATAGTCCAAGTGCCCCCTAGTTAACCTACATACTCCAAGTGCCCGATTGGTAACCTAGACAGTTCAAGTGACCACTAGGTTACCTACATAGTCCAAGTGCCCGTTCGTTAAACTACATAGTCCAAGTGCCCGCTAGGTAACCAATATACTCCAAATGCCCGCTAGGGACCCTAATAGTCCAAATGCCCGCTAGTTAAATTAGATAGACCAAGTGCTCGCTAGTTAACATAGATAGTCCAAGTGCCCGCTAGTTAACCTAGATAGACCAAGTGCCCGCTAGAGAACCTATCTAGTCCAAGTGCCCAAGAGGGAACCTAAATAGTCCAAGTGCCCGCTAGTTTACATAGATAGTCCAAGTACCCGCTAGGAAACGTACATAGTCCAAGTGCCCGATAGGTAACGTACATAGTGCATGTGCCCGCTAGGTAACCTAGATAGTCCAAGTGCCCGCTAGGGAACGTACATAGTCCAAGTGCCCTCTAGGTAACCTAGATAGTCCAAATGCCCGCTCGGTAACCCACATAGTCCAAGTGCCCGCTAGGGAACTTACATAGTCCAAAGGCCCGCTAGGGAACCTACATAGTCCAAGTGCCCGTTATTTAACCTAGGTAGTCCAAGTGCCCGCTTGGTAACCTAGATAGTCCAACAGCGCGGTAGGTAACCTACATACTCCAAGAACCCTCTAGGTAACGTAGATAGTTCAAGTGCCAGCTAGGTAACCTAGATAGTCCAAGTGCCCGCTAGGTAACCTACAAAGTCTAAGTGCCCGCTAGGTAATCTATATAGTCCAAATGCCCGTTAGGGAGCCTTCATAGTCCAAATGCCCGCTAGGTAACCTAGATAGTCCAAGGGCCCGCTAGGTAACCTACATAGTCCTAGTGCCCCCTAGTTAACTTACATTCTCCAAGTGCCCGATAGGGAACCTACATAGTCCAAGTTCCCGCTAGGTAACCTACATAGTCCAAATGCCCTCTAGTTAACCTACATAGTCCAAGTGCCCGCTAGGGAACCTACATAGTCAAGTGCCCGTTAGGTAACCTAGATCGTCCAAATGCCCGCTGGAAACCCACATAGTACAAGTGCCCGCTAGGGAACTTACAAAGTCCAAGGGCCCGCTAGGTAACCTAGATAGTCCAAGTGCCCGCTAGTTAACCTACATAGTCCAAGTGCCCGCTAGGTAACCTAGATAGTCCAAGGTCCTGCTAGTTAACCTACATAGTCCAATGCCCGCTAGTTAACCTACATAGTCCAAGTGCCTGATAGGGAACCTATATAGTCCAAGTGCCCGCAGAGGAACCTACATAGTCCAAGTGCCGGTTAGGGAACCTATATAGTCCAAGTGCCCGCTAAGGAACCTACATAGTTAAAGTGCCCGCTAGGGAACCTGCATTGTGCAAGTGCCCGCTAGTTAACCTGGATAGTCCAAGTGCCCGCTAGTTAATCTAGATAGTCGAAGTGCCCGATAGTTAACCTACATAGTCCAAGGTCAGCTAGTTAACCTAGATAATCCAAGTGCCCGCTAGTTAACCTACATAGTCCAAGGGCCCGCTAGTTAACCTAGATATTCCAAGTGCCCGCTAGTTAACCTAGATCGTCCAAGTGTACGCTGGTTAACCTACATAGTACAAGTTCCCGTTAGGTAACCTAGATAGTACAAGTGCCCGCAAGGTAACCTACATAGTTCAAGTGCCCGCTAGGTAACCTAGATATTCCAAGTTCCTTTTAGCTAACCTAGATAATCCAAGTACCCGCTAGGTAACCTACATAGTCCAAGTGCCCTTTCGTTAACCTAGATAGTCCACGTGCCCGCTAGGTAACCTACATAGTCCAAGGGCCCGCTAGGTAACCTATATAGTCCAAGTGCCCGCTAAGAATCCAAGATAGTCCAAGTGCCCGTTAGGTAACCTAGATAGTCCAAGTGCCCGCTAGGTAACCTACATAGTCCAAGTTCCCGCTAGGTAACCTAGATAGTCCAAGTGCGCGTAACCTAACCTAGATAATCCAATTGCCCGCTAGGTAACCTACATAGTCCAAATGCCCGTTTGGTAACCTAGATAGTCCACGTGCCCGCTAGGTAACCTACATAGTCCAAATGCCTGTTTGGTAACCTAGATAGTCCAAGTGCCCGCTAATTAACCTACATATTCCAAGTGCCCGCTAGGTAACCTAGATAGTGCAAGTGCCCGCTAGGTAACCTACATAGTCCATGTGCCCGCTAGTTAACCTAGATAGTCCAAGTGCCCGTTCGTTAACCTAGATAGTCCAAGTGCCCGCTAGGTAACCTAGACAGTCCAAGTGCCTGCTAGGTAACTTACATTGTCCAAATGCCCGTTCGTTAACCTACATAGTCCAAGGGCCCACTATTTAACCTAGATCGTCCAAGTGTCTTTGGTAAGCCTACATAGTCCAAGTGCCCGCAAGGTAACCTATATAGTCCATGTTTCAGCTATGTAACCTAGATAGTCCAAGGGCCCGCTAGTTAACCTACATAGTCCAAGTGCCCGCTAGGTAAACTAGATAGTCCAAGTGCCTGCTAAGGAACCTACATAGTCCAAGTGCACGCTAGTTAACCCATATTGTCCAAGTGCCCGCTAGTTAACCTAGACAGTCCAAGTGCCGCTAGGTAACCTACATAGTGCAAGTGTCCCCTAGTTAACCTACATAGTTCAAGTGCCCGCTAGTTAACATAGATAGTCCAATTGCCCGCTAGGGAACGTACATAGTCCAAGTGCCCGCTAGGTAACCTAGATAGTGCAAGTGCACGGTAGATAACCTACATAGTCCAAGTGCCTGCTAGGTAACCTAGATAGTCTAAGGGCCCGCTAGTTAACCTACATTGTCCAAGTGCCCGGTAGTTAACTTACATAGTTCAAGTGTCCGTAAGGAACATATATAGTCCAAGTGCCCGCTAGGGAACATACAGAGACTAAGTGCCCGCTAGGGAACCTACGTAGTCCAAGTGCCCACTAGGGAATCTACATAGTCCAAGGGCCCGCTAGTTAACGTAGATAGTCCAAGTGCCGGTAGTTAATCTACATAGTCCAAGGGCCCCCTAGTTAACCTACATACTCCAAGTGCCCGTTAGTTAACCTAGACAGTTCAAGTGACCACTAAGTTACCTACATAGTCCAAGTGCCCGTTCGTTAACCTACATAGTCCAAGTGCCCGCTAGGTAACCAATATACACCAAATGCCCGCTAGGGACCCTAATAGTCCAAATGCCCGCTAGTTAACCTAGATAGTCCAAGTGCTCGCTAGTTAACATAGATAGTCCAAGTGCCCGCTAGTTAACCTAGATAGACCAATTTCCCGCTAGGGAACCTATCTAGTCCAAGTGCCCAAGAGGGAACTTAAATAGTCCAAGTGCCCGCTAGTTAACATAGATAGTCCAAGTACCCGCTAGGAAACATACATAGTCCAAGTGCCCGCTAGGTAACGTACATAGTCCAAGTGCCCACTAGATAACCTAGATAGTCCACGTGCCTGCTAGGGAACGTACATAGTCCAAGTGCCCTCTAGGTAACCTAGATAGTCCAAGGGCCCGCTAGGTAACCTACACTGTCCTAGTGCCCCCTAGTTAACTTATATTCTCCATGTGCACGATAGGGAACCTACATAGTCCAAGTTCCCGCTAGGTAACCTACATAGTCCAAATGCCCTCTAATTAACATACAGGTCCAAGTGCCCGCAAGGGAACCTACATAGTCCAAGTGCCCGTTAGGTAACCTAGATCGTCCAAATGCCCGCCAGGAAACCCACATAGTACAAGTGCCCGCTAGGGAACTTACATAGTCCAAGGGCCCGCTAGGGAACCTACATATTCCAAGTGCCCTTTAGTTAACCTAGATAGTCCAAGTGCCCGCTTGGTAACCTAGATAGTCCAACAGACCGCTAGGTAACCTACATACTCCAAGAACCCTCTAGGTAACGTAGATATTGCAAGTGCCAGCTAGGTAACCTAGATAGTCCAAGTGCCCGCTAGGTAACCTACAGAGTCTAAGTGTCCGCTAGGTTATCTATATAGCCCAAATGCCCGCTAGGGAACCTACATAATCCAAGTGCCCGCTAGGTATCCTAGATAATCCAAGTGCCAGCTAATTAACCTATATCGTCCAAGTGCCCGCTAGTTAACCTTGATCGTCCAAGTGCACACTAGTTAACCTACATAGTCAATGGGCCCGCTAGTTAACCTACATAGTGCAAGAGCCCGCTAGTTAACCTAGCCCGCTAGTTAACCTACATAGTCCAAGTGCCAGTTAGCTAACCTAGATAGTCCAAGGGCCTGCTAGTTAACCTACATAGTCCAAGTTCCCGCTAGGTAACCTACAAAGTCCAAGTGTCCGCTACGTAACATATATAATCTAAATGCCCGCTAGGGAACCTACATAGTCCAAGTGCCCGCTAGTTAAACTATTGTCCAAGGGACCGCTAGTTAACCTAGATAGGCCATGTACCCGCTAGTTAACCTAGATCGTCCAATTGTCCGCTAGTTAACCTACATAGTCCAAGTGCCCGTTCGGTAACCTAGATAGTCCAAGAGCCCTTTAGGGAACCGAGATAGTCCAAGTGCCCGCTAGGGAACCTACATAGTCCAATTGCCCGCTCTGGAACATACATAGTCCAAGTGCCCGTTAGTTAACCTAGATAATCCAAGTGCCCGCTAGTTAACCTAGATAATCCAATTGCCCGCTAGGTAACCTACATAGTCCAAGTGCCCGCTAGTTAACCTAGATAGTCCAAGTGCCCGCTAGTTAACCTTGATAGTCCAAGTGCCTTCTAGTTAACCTAAATAGTCCATGTGCCCGCTAGGTAACCTACATAGTCCAAGTGCCCACTAGGTAACCTAAATAATCCAAATGCCCGCTAGGGAAACTACATAGTCCAAGTGCCCGCTAGTTAACCTAGATAGTCCAAGTGCCCGCTAGTAAACCTAAATAGTCCAAGTACCCGCTAGTTAATCAAGATAGTCCAAGGGCCCTCTAGTTAACCTAGATAGTCCAAGTGCCCGCTAGGGGACGTACATAGTTCAAGAGCCTGCTAGGTAACCTAGATAGTCCAAGGTCCTGCTAGTTAACCTACATAGTCCAATGCCCGATAGTGAACCTACATAGTCCATGTGCCCGCTGAGGAACCTACATAGTCCAATTACCCGATAGGGAACCTACATATTCCAAGTGCCCGTTAGGGAACCTAGATAGTCCAAATGCCGTTAGGGAACCTATATAGTCCAAGTGCCTGCTAGGGAACCTACATAGTCAAAGTGCCCGCTAGGGAACCTGCATTGTACAAGTGCCCGCTAATTAACCTAGATAGTCCAAGTGCCCACTAGTTAACTTAGATAGTCCAAATGCCCGCTAGTTAACCTTGATCATCGAAGTGCCCGCTAGTTAACCTACATAGTCCAAGTTCCTGATAGGGAACCTACATGGTCCAAGTGCCCGCAGAGGAACCTACATAGTCCAAGTGCCCGATAGGGAACCTACATATTCCAAGTGCCCGTTATGGAACCTAGATAGTCCAAGTGCCCATAGGGAACCTATATAGTCCAAGTGCCCGCTAGTGAACCTACATAGTCAAAGTGCCCGCTAGGGAACCTGCATTGTGCAAGTGCCCGCTAGTTAACCTAGATAGTCCAAATGCCCGCTAGTTAACTTACATAGTCCAAGGTCAGCTAGTTAACTTAGATAGTCCAAGTGCCCGCTAGTTAACCTACATAATCCAAGGTCAGCTAGTTAACCTAGATAGTCCAAGTGCCCGCTAGTTAACCTACATAGTCCAAGAACCCGCTAGTTATCCTAGATAGTCCAAGTGCCCGCTAGTTTACCTACATAGTCCAAGGGCCCGCTAGTTTACCTAGATATTCCAAGTGCCCGCTAGGTAACCTACATAGTCCAAGTGCCCTTTCGTTAACCTACATAGTCCAAGTGCCCGCTAGGTAACCAACATAGTCAAAGGGTCCGCTAGGTAACCTATATAGTCCAAGTGCCCGTTACCTAACCTAGATAGTCCAATTGCCCGCTATGCAACATACATAGTCCAAGTGCCCGCTAGTTAATCTACATAGTCCAGCTGCCCGCTAGGTAACCTAGATAGTCCAAGTGCCCGCTAGGTAACTTACATAGTCCAAATGCCTGCTAGGCAACCTAGATAGTCCAAGTGCCCGTTCGTTAACCTAGATAGCCAAGTGCCCGCTAGGTAACCTAGACAGTTCAAGTGTCTGCTAGGTAACCTACATAGTCCAAATGCCCGTTCGTTAACCTACATAGTCCAAGGGCCCACTAGTTAACCTAGATCGTCCAAGTGTCCACTAGTTAACTACATAGTCCAAATGCACGCTAGTTAACCTACATAGTCCAAGTGCCGCTAGGTAACCTACATAGTGCAAGTGTCCCCTAGTTAACCTACATAGTCCTAGTTTTAGGTAGTTAACATAGATAGTCCAAGTGCCCGCTAGGGAACCTACATAGTCCAAGTGCCCGCTAGGTAACCTAGATAGTGCATGTGCCCGGTAGTTAACCTACATAGTCCAAGTGCCCGCTAGGTAACCTAGATAGTCCAAGGGCCCGCTAGATAACCTACATAGTCAAGTGCCCGGTAGTTAACTTACATAGTCCAAGTGCCCATTAGGTAACCTACATAGTCCAAGTGCCTGCTAGGGAACCTACATAGTTCAAGTGTCCGTAGGGAACATACAGGGTCCAAGTGCCCGCTAGGGAATCTACATAGTCCAAGGGCCCGCTAGTTAACCTACATAGTCCAAATAAGCGCTAGTTAACCTAGATCGTCCAAGTGCGCGCTAGTTAACCTACATAGTCCAAGGGCAGGCTAGTTAACCTATATAGTTCAAGTGCCCGCTAGGGAACCTACATAGTCCAAGTGCCCGATAGGGAACCTACATAGTCCTAGGGCCCGCTAGTTAACCTAGATATTCCAAGTGCCCGCCAGTTAACCTAGATCGTCCAAGTGTCCTCTAGTTAACCTACATAGTCCAAATGCACGCTAGTTAAGCTACATAGTCCAAGTGCCGCTAGGTAACCTACATAGTGCAAGTGTCCCCTAGTTAACCTACATAGTCCAAGTGCCCGGTAGTTAACATAGATAGTCAAAGTGCCCACTAGTTAACATAGATAGTCCAAGTGCGCGATAGGGAACCTATATAGTCCAAGTGCCCGGTAGTTAACATAGGTAGTCCAAGTGCCCACTAGTGAACATACATAGTCCAAGTGCCTGCTAGGGAACCTACATAGTCCAAGTGCCCCCTAGGTAACCTAGATAGTGCATGTGCCCGGTAGTTAACCTACATATTCCAAGTGCCCGCTAGGTAACATAGATAGTCCAAGGGCCCGCTAGTTAACCTACATAGTCCAAGGGCCCGGTAGTTAAGTTACATAGTCCAAGTGCCCGCTCTGGAACCTACATAGTCCAAGTGCCTGCTAGGGAACCTACATAGTTCAAGTGTCCGTAGGGAACATACAGAGTCCAAGTGCCCGGTAGGGAATCTACATAGTCCAAGGGGCCGCTAGTTAACGTAGATAGTCCAAGTTCCGCTAGATAATCTACATAGTCCAAGGGCCCGCTAGTTAACTTACATAGTCCAAGTACGCGCTAGTTAACCTAGATCGTCCAAGTGCGCGCTAGTTAACCTACATAGTCCAAGTACCCACTAGTTAACCTAGATAGTCCAAGTACCCGCTAGTTAACCTAGATAGTCCAGGTGTCCGCTAGTTAACCAGGATCATCAAAGTGCCCTCTAGTTAACTTACATAGTCCAAAGGCCTGCTAGTTAACCTACATAGAGCAAGTGCCAACTAGTTAACCTTGATAGTCCAAGTGCCCGCTAGTTAACCTACATAGTCTAAGTTCCCGCTAGGTAACCTAGACAGTCCAAGTGACCATTAGGTTACCTACATAGTCCAAGTGCCCGTTCGTTAACCTACATAGTCCAAGTGCCCGCTAGGTAACGTAGATAGTCCAAGTGCCCGCTAGTTAACCTACATAGTCCAAGTACCTCTTGGTAAACTACATAGTCCAAGCACCCACTAGGTAACCTAGACAGTCCAATTGCCCCCTAGTTAACCTAGACAGTCCAAGTACCCGATAGGGAACCTACAAAATCCAAGTGCTCGCTAGGGAACCTACATAGTCCAAGTGCTCACTAGGCAACCTACATAGTCCAAGTGCCCGTTAGTTAACCTAGATAGTCAAATTGCCTGCTAGGTAACCTAAATAGTCCAAGTGCCCGCTAGGGAACCTACATAGTCCAAGTGCCCGCTAGGTAACCTAGATAGTCCAATTGCCCGTTAGCTAACCTAGATAGTCGAAGTGTCCGCTAGTTAACCTACATAGTCCAAGTGCCCGTTCGTTAACATAGATAGGCCAAGTGCCTGCTAGGTAACCTAGACAGTCCAAGTGCCCGCTAGGTTACCTACATAGTCCAAGTGCACATTCCTTAACCTAGATAGTCCAAGTGCCCGCTGGTAACCTACATAGTCCCAGGGCTCGCTAGGTAACCTTGATAGTCCAAGTGCCTTCTAGTTAACCTACATAGTCCAAGTGCCCGCTAGGTAACATACATAGTCCAAGTGCCCACTAGGTAACCTAAATAATCCAAATGCCCGCTAGGGAAACTACATAGTCCATGTGCCCGCTAGTTAACCTAGATAGTCCAAGTGCCCGCTAGTAAACCTAGGTAGTCCAAGGGCCCGCTAGTTAATCTAGATAGTCTAAGTGCCCGCTAGTTAACCTAGATAGTCCAAGTGCCCGCTAGGGAACGTACATAGTCCAAGTGCCCGTTAGGTAACCTAGATAGTCCAAATGCCCGTCAGGAAACCCACATAGTCCAAGTGCCCAATAGAGAATTTACATAGTCCAAGGGCCCGCTAGGGAACCTACATAATCCAAGTGCCCGTTAGTAAACCTAGATTGTCCAAGTGCCCGCTTGGTAACATAGATAGTCCAACAGCCCGCTAGGTAACCTACATACTCCAAGAACCCACTAGGTAACGTAGATAATTCAAGTACCAGCTAGGTAACCTAGATAGTCCAAGTGCCCGCTAGGTAACCTACAAAATCTAAGTGCCCGCTAGGTTATCTATGCAGTCCAAATGCCTGCTAAGGAATCTATATAGTCCAAGGGCCCGCTTGTTAACGTAGATAGTCCAAGTGCCGCTAGTTATTTTACATAGTCCAAGGGCCTGCTAGTTAACCTACATAGTCCAAGTACCCGCTAGTTAACCTAGACCGTCCAAGTGCCCGCTAGGTAACCTATATAGTCCAAGGGCCCACTAGTTAACCTACATAGTCCAAGGGCCCGCTAGGTAACCTACAAAGTCTAAGTGCCCGCCAGGTTATCTATATAGTCCAAATGCCCGCTAGGGAACCTACATAGTCCAAGTGCCCGCTAGTTAGCCTACATCGTCCAAGTGCCCGCTAGTTAACCAACATAGTCAATGGGCCCACTAGTTAACCTACATAGTGCAAGAGCCCGCTAGTTAACATAGATCGTGCAAGTGTCTGCTAGTTAACCTACATAGTCCAAGTGCCAGTTAGCTAACCTAGTTAGTCCAAGGGCCCGCTAGTTGATTTACATAGTCCAAGTGCCCGCTAGTTAACCTAGATAGTCCTAGTGCCCGTTAGTTAACCTAGAGTGTCCAAGTGCCCACTAGGGGACGTATTTAGTCCAAGTGCCCGTTAGCTAACCTAGATAGTCCAAGTGTCCGCTAGTTAACATTGACCATCCAAGTGCCCGCTAGTTAACCTAGATAGTCCAAGTGCATGCTAGTTAACCTAGATAGTTCATGTGCCCTCTAGTTAACTTAGATCGTCCAAGTGCCCGCTAGTTAACCAACATAGTCCAAGGGCCCGCTAGTTAACCAAAGTAGTCCAAGGTCCGCTAGTTAACCTAGATACTCCAAGTGCCCGCTAGGTAACCTAAGTAGTCGAAATGTCCGATAGAAATCCTACATAGTCCAAGTGTCCGCTAGGTAACCTACATAGTCCAAGTGCCCGTTCGTTAACCTAGATAGTACAAGTGCCTGCTAGGTAACCTAGACTGTCCAAGTGCCCGCTAGGTTACCTACATATTACAAGTGCCCGTTCGTTAACCTAGATAGTCCAAATGCCCGCTAGGAAATCTACATAGTCCAAGGGCTCGCTAGGTAACCTAGATAGTCCAAGTGCCCGCTAGGTAACCTAGAGTCCAAGTGCTTGCTAGTTAACCTACATAGTCCAAGTGCCCACTATGTAACCTAGATAGTCAAAGTGCCCGTTAGGTAACCTAGATAATCCAAGTGCCCTCTAGGTAACCTAAATAATACAAATGCCCGCTAGGGAAAATATATAGTCCAAGTGCCCCCTAGTTAACCTAGATAGTCCAAGTGCCCGCTAGTAAACCTAGATAGTCTAAGGGCCCGCTAGTTAATCTAGATAGTCCACGTGCCCGCTAGTTAACCTAGATAGTCCAATGCCCGCTGGTTTACCTAGATCGTCTAAGTGCCCGCTAGTTAACCTAGATAATCCAAGTGCCCGCTAGTTAACCTACATAGTCCAAGGGCCCTCTAGTTAACCTAGATAGTCCAAGTGCCCGCTAGGGGACGTACATAGTCCAAGTGCCCGCTAGGTAACCTATATAGTCCGAGTGCCCACTAGGTAACCTAAATAATAAAAATGCCCGCTAGGCAAACTATATAGTCCAAGTGCCCGCTAGTTAACCTAGATAGTCCAATGCCCGCTAGTAAACCTAGATAGTCCAAGGGCCCTCTAGTTAACCTAGATAGTCCAAGTGCCCGCTAGGGGACGTACACAGTCCAAGTGCCCGCTAGGTAACCTAGATTGTCCAAGTGCCCGCTAGTTAACCTACATAGTCCAAGTGCCCGCTAGATAACCTAGATAGTCCAAGGTCCTGCTAGTTAACCTACATAGTCCAATGCCCGATAGGGAACCTACAAAGTTCAAGTGCCCGCTGAGGAACCTACATAGTCCAAGTGCCCGATAGGGAACCTACATATTCCAAGTGCCCGTTAGGAAACCTAGATAGTCCAAGTGCCCGTAGGGAACCTATATACTCCAAGTGCTCGCTAGGGAACCTACATAGTGAAAGTGCCCGCTAGGGAATCTGCATTGTAAAAGTGCCCGCTAATTAACCTAGATAGTCCAAGTGCCCGCTAGGTAACCTAGACAGTTCAAGTGCCTGTTAGCTAACCTAGATAGTCCAAGTGGCGGCTAGGTAACCTACATAGTCCTAGTGCCCGTTCATTAACCTAGATAATCCAACTGCCCACTAGGTAACCTAGACAGTCCAAGTGCCCGCTAGTTAACCTACATAGTCCAAGTGCCCGATAGGGAACCTACATAATCCAAGTGCCCGCTAGGCAACCTACATAGTCCAAGTGCCCGTTAGTTAACCTAGATAGTCAAATTGCCTGCTACGTAACCTAGATAGTCCAAGTGCCCGCTAGGTAACCTACATAGTCCAAGTGCCTGCTAGGTAACTTAAATAGTCCAAAAGCCCGCTAGGGAAACTACATAGTCCAAGTGCCCGCTAGTTAACCTAGATAGTCCAAGTGCCTGCTAGTAAACCTACATAATCCATGGGCCCGCTAGTTAACCTACATAGTGCAAGGGCCCGCTAGTTAACCTAGATAGTCAAATTGCCTGCTAGGTAACCTAGATAGTCCAAGTGACCACTAGGTTACCTACATAGTCCAAGTGCCCGTTCGTTAACCTACATAGTCCAAGTGCCCGCTAGGTAACCTAAATAATACAAATGCCCGCTAGGGAAAATATATAGTCCAAGTGCCCCCTAGTTAACCTAGATAGTCCAAGTGCCCGCTAGTAAACCTAGATAGTCTAAGGGCCCGCTAGTTAATCTAGATAGTCCACGTGCCCGCTAGTTAACCTAGATAGTCCAATGCCCGCTGGTTTACCTAGATCGTCTAAGTGCCCGCTAGTTAACCTAGATAATCCAAGTGCCCGCTAGTTAACCTACATAGTCCAAGTGCCCGCTAGATAACCTAGATAGTCCAAGGTCCTGCTAGTTAACCTACATAGTCCAATGCCCGATAGGGAACCTACAAAGTTCAAGTGCCCGCTGAGGAACCTACATAGTCCAAGTGCCCGATAGGGAACCTACATATTCCAAGTGCCCGTTAGGAAACCTAGATAGTCCAAGTGCCCGTAGGGAACCTATATACTCCAAGTGCTCGCTAGGGAACCTACATAGTGAAAGTGCCCGCTAGGGAATCTGCATTGTAAAAGTGCCCGCTAATTAACCTAGATAGTCCAAGTGCCCGCTAGGTAACCTAGACAGTTCAAGTGCCTGTTAGCTAACCTAGATAGTCCAAGTGGCGGCTAGGTAACCTACATAGTCCTAGTGCCCGTTCATTAACCTAGATAATCCAACTGCCCACTAGGTAACCTAGACAGTCCAAGTGCCCGCTAGTTAACCTACATAGTCCAAGTGCCCGATAGGGAACCTACATAATCCAAGTGCCCGCTAGGCAACCTACATAGTCCAAGTGCCCGTTAGTTAACCTAGATAGTCAAATTGCCTGCTACGTAACCTAGATAGTCCAAGTGCCCGCTAGGTAACCTACATAGTCCAAGTGCCTGCTAGGTAACTTAAATAGTCCAAAAGCCCGCTAGGGAAACTACATAGTCCAAGTGCCCGCTAGTTAACCTAGATAGTCCAAGTGCCTGCTAGTAAACCTACATAATCCATGGGCCCGCTAGATAACCTACATAGTGCAAGGGCCCGCTAGTTAACCTAGATAGTCAAATTGCCTGCTAGGTAACCTAGATAGTCCAAGTGACCACTAGGTTACCTACATAGTCCAAGTGCCCGTTCGTTAACCTACATAGTCCAAGTGCCCGCTAGGTAACCAATATAATACAAATGCCCGCAAGGGGCCCTAATATTCCAAATGCCCGCTAGTTAACCTAGATAGTCCAAGTGCTCGCTAGTTAACCTAGATAGTACAAGTGCCCGATAGGGAACCTACATAATCCAAGGGCCCGCTAGGTAACCTACATTGTCCTAGTGCCCCCTAGTTAACCTACATAGTACAAGTGCCCGATAGGGAACCTACATAATCCAAGGGCCCGCTAGGTAACCTACATTGTCCTAGTGCCCCCTAGTTAACCTACATTCTCCAAGTGCCTGATAGGGAACCTACATAGAACAAGTGCCCGCTAGGTAACCTACAAAGTCTAAGTTCCCGCTAGGTAATCTATATAGTCCAATTGACCGCTAGGGAGCCTACATAGTCCAAATGCTCGCTAGGTAACCTAGATAGTCTAAGGGCCCTCTAGGTAACCTACATAGTCCTAGTGCCCCCTAGTTAACCTACATTTTCCAAGTGCCCGATAGGGAACCTACATAGTCCAAGTGCCTGCTAGGTAACCTACATAGTCCAAATGCCCTCTAATTAACTTACATAGTACAAGTGCCTGATAGGCAACCTACATAATCCAAGTGCTCGCTAGGGAACCTACATAGTCCAAGTGCCCGTTCGGTAACCTAGATAGTCCAAATGCCCGCCAGGAAACCCACATAGTCCATGTGCCCGCTAGGGAACTTACATAGTCCAAGGGCCCGCTAGGGAATCTACACAGTCCAAGTGCCCGTTAGTTAACCTAGATAGTCCAAGTGCCCGCTTGGTAACCTAGATATTCCAACAGCCCCCTAGGTAACCTACATACTCTAAGAACCCACTATAACGTAGATAGTTCAAGTGCCAGCTAGGTAACCTAGATAATCCATGTGCCGCTAGGTAACCTACAAAGTCAAAGTGCCCGCTAGGTTATCTACATAGTCTAAGGGCCCAATAGTTAACATAGATAGTCCAAGTGCCGCTAGTTAATCTACATATTCCAAGGGCCCGCTAGTTAACCTACATAGTCCAAGTACCCGCTAAGAAACCTAGATAGTCCAAGTGCACGCTAGTTAACCTAGAGAGTCCAAGTGCCATCTAGTTAACCTAGATCGTCCAAGTGCCCGCTAAGAAACCTAGATAGTCCAAGTGCCCGCTAAGAAACCTAGATAGTCCAAGTGCCCGTTACCTAACCTAGATAGTCCATTTGCCCGCTATGCAACATACATAGTCCCAGTGCCCGTTCGTTAACCTAGAAGTCCAAGTGCCCGCTAGGTAACCTAGACTCTCCAAGTGCCCGCTAGGTTACCTACATATTCCAAATGCCCGTTCGGTAACCTAGATAGTGCAAGTGCCCGGTAGTTAACCTACATAGTCCAAGAGCCCGCTAAGTAACCTAGATAGACCAAGGGCCCGCTAGTTAACTTACATAGTCCAAGTGCCCGGTACTTAACTTACATAGTTCAAGTGTCCGTAGGGAAAATACAGAGTCCAAGTGCCCGCTAGGGAACCTACATAGTCAAAGTGCCTGCTAGGTAACCTACATAGTGCCAGTGTCCGAGAGTTAACCAACATATTCCAAGTGCCCGCTAGTTAACATAGATAGTCCAAGTGGCCGCTAGGGAACTTACATAGTCCAAGTGCCCGCTAGGTAACCTAGATACTGCAATTGCCCGCTAGTTAACCTAGATAGTTCAAGTACCCGCTAGGTCACCTAGATCGTCCAAGGGCCCCTTAGTTAGCCTACAAAGTCCAAGTGCCCGCTAGGTAACCTAGATAGTCCAAGTGCCCGTTCGGTAACCTAGATAGTCCAAGTGCCCTTTAGGGAACCTAGATAGTCCAAGGGCCCACTAGTAAACCTACATAGTCCATGGGCCCGCTAGTTAACCTTCATAGTGCAAGTGTCCGCTACTTAACCTACATATTCCAAGTGCCCGCTAGTTAACCTACATAATCTAAGTGCCCGTTGGCTAACCTAGATAGTCCAAGGGCTCGCTAGTTGACCTACATAGTCCAAGTGCCCGCTAGTTAACCTAGATAGTCCAAGTGACTGCTAGGTAACCTACATAGTGCAAGTGTCCACTAGTTAACCTACAAATTCCAAGTTCCCGCTAGTTAACATAGATAGTCTAAGTGCCAGCTAGGGAACGTACATAGTCCAAGTGCCCGCTAGGTAACCTAGATACTGCAAGTGCCCGCTAGTTAACCTAGATAGTTCAAGTACCCGATCGGTAACCTAGATCGTCAAAGGGCCCCCTAGTTAGCCTCCATAGTCCAAGTGCCTGCTAGGTAACCTAGATAGTTCATGTGCCCTCTAGTTAACTTAGATCGTCCAAGTGCCCGCTAGTTAACCAACATAGTCCAAGGGCCCGCTAGTTAACCAAAGTAGTCCAAGGTCCGCTAGTTAACCTAGATACTCCAAGTGCCCGCTAGGTAACCTAAGTAGTCGAAATGTCCGATAGAAATCCTACATAGTCCAAGTGTCCGCTAGGTAACCTACATAGTCCAAGTGCCCGTTCGTTAACCTAGATAGTACAAGTGCCTGCTAGGTAACCTAGACTGTCCAAGTGCCCGCTAGGTTACCTACATATTACAAGTGCCCGTTCGTTAACCTAGATAGTCCAAATGCCCGCTAGGAAATCTACATAGTCCAAGGGCTCGCTAGGTAACCTAGATAGTCCAAGTGCCCGCTAGGTAACCTAGAGTCCAAGTGCTTGCTAGTTAACCTACATAGTCCAAGTGCCCACTATGTAACCTAGATAGTCAAAGTGCCCGTTAGGTAACCTAGATAATCCAAGTGCCCTCTAGGTAACCTAAATAATACAAATGCCCGCTAGGGAAAATATATAGTCCAAGTGCCCCCTAGTTAACCTAGATAGTCCAAGTGCCCGCTAGTAAACCTAGATAGTCTAAGGGCCCGCTAGTTAATCTAGATAGTCCACGTGCCCGCTAGTTAACCTAGATAGTCCAATGCCCGCTGGTTTACCTAGATCGTCTAAGTGCCCGCTAGTTAACCTAGATAATCCAAGTGCCCGCTAGTTAACCTACATAGTCCAAGGGCCCTCTAGTTAACCTAGATAGTCCAAGTGCCCGCTAGGGGACGTACATAGTCCAAGTGCCCGCTAGGTAACCTATATAGTCCGAGTGCCCACTAGGTAACCTAAATAATAAAAATGCCCGCTAGGCAAACTATATAGTCCAAGTGCCCGCTAGTTAACCTAGATAGTCCAATGCCCGCTAGTAAACCTAGATAGTCCAAGGGCCCTCTAGTTAACCTAGATAGTCCAAGTGCCCGCTAGGGGACGTACACAGTCCAAGTGCCCGCTAGGTAACCTAGATTGTCCAAGTGCCCGCTAGTTAACCTACATAGTCCAAGTGCCCGCTAGATAACCTAGATAGTCCAAGGTCCTGCTAGTTAACCTACATAGTCCAATGCCCGATAGGGAACCTACAAAGTTCAAGTGCCCGCTGAGGAACCTACATAGTCCAAGTGCCCGATAGGGAACCTACATATTCCAAGTGCCCGTTAGGAAACCTAGATAGTCCAAGTGCCCGTAGGGAACCTATATACTCCAAGTGCTCGCTAGGGAACCTACATAGTGAAAGTGCCCGCTAGGGAATCTGCATTGTAAAAGTGCCCGCTAATTAACCTAGATAGTCCAAGTGCCCGCTAGGTAACCTAGACAGTTCAAGTGCCTGTTAGCTAACCTAGATAGTCCAAGTGGCGGCTAGGTAACCTACATAGTCCTAGTGCCCGTTCATTAACCTAGATAATCCAACTGCCCACTAGGTAACCTAGACAGTCCAAGTGCCCGCTAGTTAACCTACATAGTCCAAGTGCCCGATAGGGAACCTACATAATCCAAGTGCCCGCTAGGCAACCTACATAGTCCAAGTGCCCGTTAGTTAACCTAGATAGTCAAATTGCCTGCTACGTAACCTAGATAGTCCAAGTGCCCGCTAGGTAACCTACATAGTCCAAGTGCCTGCTAGGTAACTTAAATAGTCCAAAAGCCCGCTAGGGAAACTACATAGTCCAAGTGCCCGCTAGTTAACCTAGATAGTCCAAGTGCCTGCTAGTAAACCTACATAATCCATGGGCCCGCTAGTTAACCTACATAGTGCAAGGGCCCGCTAGTTAACCTAGATAGTCAAATTGCCTGCTAGGTAACCTAGATAGTCCAAGTGACCACTAGGTTACCTACATAGTCCAAGTGCCCGTTCGTTAACCTACATAGTCCAAGTGCCCGCTAGGTAACCTAAATAATACAAATGCCCGCTAGGGAAAATATATAGTCCAAGTGCCCCCTAGTTAACCTAGATAGTCCAAGTGCCCGCTAGTAAACCTAGATAGTCTAAGGGCCCGCTAGTTAATCTAGATAGTCCACGTGCCCGCTAGTTAACCTAGATAGTCCAATGCCCGCTGGTTTACCTAGATCGTCTAAGTGCCCGCTAGTTAACCTAGATAATCCAAGTGCCCGCTAGTTAACCTACATAGTCCAAGTGCCCGCTAGATAACCTAGATAGTCCAAGGTCCTGCTAGTTAACCTACATAGTCCAATGCCCGATAGGGAACCTACAAAGTTCAAGTGCCCGCTGAGGAACCTACATAGTCCAAGTGCCCGATAGGGAACCTACATATTCCAAGTGCCCGTTAGGAAACCTAGATAGTCCAAGTGCCCGTAGGGAACCTATATACTCCAAGTGCTCGCTAGGGAACCTACATAGTGAAAGTGCCCGCTAGGGAATCTGCATTGTAAAAGTGCCCGCTAATTAACCTAGATAGTCCAAGTGCCCGCTAGGTAACCTAGACAGTTCAAGTGCCTGTTAGCTAACCTAGATAGTCCAAGTGGCGGCTAGGTAACCTACATAGTCCTAGTGCCCGTTCATTAACCTAGATAATCCAACTGCCCACTAGGTAACCTAGACAGTCCAAGTGCCCGCTAGTTAACCTACATAGTCCAAGTGCCCGATAGGGAACCTACATAATCCAAGTGCCCGCTAGGCAACCTACATAGTCCAAGTGCCCGTTAGTTAACCTAGATAGTCAAATTGCCTGCTACGTAACCTAGATAGTCCAAGTGCCCGCTAGGTAACCTACATAGTCCAAGTGCCTGCTAGGTAACTTAAATAGTCCAAAAGCCCGCTAGGGAAACTACATAGTCCAAGTGCCCGCTAGTTAACCTAGATAGTCCAAGTGCCTGCTAGTAAACCTACATAATCCATGGGCCCGCTAGATAACCTACATAGTGCAAGGGCCCGCTAGTTAACCTAGATAGTCAAATTGCCTGCTAGGTAACCTAGATAGTCCAAGTGACCACTAGGTTACCTACATAGTCCAAGTGCCCGTTCGTTAACCTACATAGTCCAAGTGCCCGCTAGGTAACCAATATAATACAAATGCCCGCAAGGGGCCCTAATATTCCAAATGCCCGCTAGTTAACCTAGATAGTCCAAGTGCTCGCTAGTTAACCTAGATAGTACAAGTGCCCGATAGGGAACCTACATAATCCAAGGGCCCGCTAGGTAACCTACATTGTCCTAGTGCCCCCTAGTTAACCTACATAGTACAAGTGCCCGATAGGGAACCTACATAATCCAAGGGCCCGCTAGGTAACCTACATTGTCCTAGTGCCCCCTAGTTAACCTACATTCTCCAAGTGCCTGATAGGGAACCTACATAGAACAAGTGCCCGCTAGGTAACCTACAAAGTCTAAGTTCCCGCTAGGTAATCTATATAGTCCAAATGACCGCTAGGGAGCCTACATAGTCCAAATGCTCGCTAGGTAACCTAGATAGTCTAAGGGCCCTCTAGGTAACCTACATAGTCCTTGTGCCCCCTAGTTAACCTACATTTTCCAAGTGCCCGATAGGGAACCTACATAGTCCAAGTGCCTGCTAGGTAACCTACATAGTCCAAATGCCCTCTAATTAACTTACATAGTACAAGTGCCTGATAGGCAACCTACATAATCCAAGTGCTCGCTAGGGAACCTACATAGTCCAAGTGCCCGTTAGGTAACCTAGATAGTCCAAATGCCCGCCAGGAAACCCACATAGTCCATGTGCCCGCTAGGGAACTTACATAGTCCAAGGGCCCGCTAGGGAATCTACACAGTCC
This sequence comes from Tenrec ecaudatus, assembly GCF_050624435.1. NCBI lineage: Eukaryota > Metazoa > Chordata > Mammalia > Afrosoricida > Tenrecidae > Tenrec > Tenrec ecaudatus. Next base: position 2,897,583 of record NW_027457652.1, read on the forward strand.
AAGTGCCCGTTAGTTAACCTAGATAGTCCAAGTGCCCGCTTGGTAACCTAGATATTCCAACAGCCCCCTAGGTAACCTACATACTCTAAGAACCCACTATAACGTAGATAGTTCAAGTGCCAGCTAGGTAACCTAGATAATCCATGTGCCGCTAGGTAACCTACAAAGTCAAAGTGCCCGCTAGGTTATCTACATAGTCTAAGGGCCCAATAGTTAACATAGATAGTCCAAGTGCTGCTAGTTAATCTACATATTCCAAGGGCCCGCTAGTTAACCTACATAGTCCAAGTACCCGCTAAGAAACCTAGATAGTCCAAGTGCACGCTAGTTAACCTAGAGAGTCCAAGTGCCATCTAGTTAACCTAGATCGTCCAAGTGCCCGCTAAGAAACCTAGATAGTCCAAGTGCCCGCTAAGAAACCTAGATAGTCCAAGTGCCCGTTACCTAACCTAGATAGTCCATTTGCCCGCTATGCAACATACATAGTCCCAGTGCCCGTTCGTTAACCTAGAAGTCCAAGTGCCCGCTAGGTAACCTAGACTCTCCAAGTGCCCGCTAGGTTACCTACATATTCCAAATGCCCGTTCGGTAACCTAGATAGTGCAAGTGCCCGGTAGTTAACCTACATAGTCCAAGAGCCCGCTAAGTAACCTAGATAGACCAAGGGCCCGCTAGTTAACTTACATAGTCCAAGTGCCCGGTACTTAACTTACATAGTTCAAGTGTCCGTAGGGAAAATACAGAGTCCAAGTGCCCGCTAGGGAACCTACATAGTCAAAGTGCCTGCTAGGTAACCTACATAGTGCCAGTGTCCGAGAGTTAACCAACATATTCCAAGTGCCCGCTAGTTAACATAGATAGTCCAAGTGGCCGCTAGGGAACTTACATAGTCCAAGTGCCCGCTAGGTAACCTAGATACTGCAATTGCCCGCTAGTTAACCTAGATAGTTCAAGTACCCGCTAGGTCACCTAGATCGTCCAAGGGCCCCTTAGTTAGCCTACAAAGTCCAAGTGCCCGCTAGGTAACCTAGATAGTCCAAGTGCCCGTTCGGTAACCTAGATAGTCCAAGTGCCCTTTAGGGAACCTAGATAGTCCAAGGGCCCACTAGTAAACCTACATAGTCCATGGGCCCGCTAGTTAACCTTCATAGTGCAAGTGTCCGCTACTTAACCTACATATTCCAAGTGCCCGCTAGTTAACCTACATAATCTAAGTGCCCGTTGGCTAACCTAGATAGTCCAAGGGCTCGCTAGTTGACCTACATAGTCCAAGTGCCCGCTAGTTAACCTAGATAGTCCAAGTGACTGCTAGGTAACCTACATAGTGCAAGTGTCCACTAGTTAACCTACAAATTCCAAGTTCCCGCTAGTTAACATAGATAGTCTAAGTGCCAGCTAGGGAACGTACATAGTCCAAGTGCCCGCTAGGTAACCTAGATACTGCAAGTGCCCGCTAGTTAACCTAGATAGTTCAAGTACCCGATCGGTAACCTAGATAGTCCAAGGGACCGCTAGTTCACCTACATTGTCCAAGTGCCAGCTAGGTAACCTAGATAGTACAAGTGCCCGCTAGGGAACCTAGATAGTCCAAGTGCCTGTTAGCTAACCTAGATAGTCCAAGTGGCGGCTAGGTAACCTACATAGTCCAAGTGCCTGTTCGTTAACCTAGATAAGCCAAGTGCCCACTAGGTAACCTAGAGAGTCCACGTGCCCGCTAGTAAACCTATATAGTCCCAGTGCCCGATAGGGAACTACATAATCCAAGTGCCCGCTAGGCAACCTACATAGTCCAAGAACCCGTTAGTTAACCTAGATAGTCAAATTGTCTGCTAGGTAACCTACATAGTCCAAGTGCCCGTTAGGTAACCTACATAGTCCAAGTGCCCGCTAGGTAACCTAAATAGTCCAAATGCCCGCTAGGGAAAATACATAGTCCAAGTGCGCGCTAGTTAACCTAGATAGTCCAAGTGCCTGCTAGTAAACCTACATAATCCATGGGCCCGCTAGTTAACCTACATAGTACAAGGGCCCCCTAGTTAACCTAGATAGTCCAAGTGCCCGTTAGTTAACCTACATAGTCTAAGTGCCCGCTAGGTAACCTAGATAGTCCAAGTGCCCGTTCGGTAACCTAGATAGTCCAAGTGCCCTTTAGGGAACCTAGATAGTCCAAGGGCCCCCTAGTAAACCTACATAGTCCATGGGCCCGCTAGTTAACCTTCATAGTGCAAGTTTCCGCTACTTAATCTACATATTCCAAGTGCCCGCTAGTTAACCTACATAATCTAAGTGCCCGTTGGCTAACCTAGATAGTCCAAGGGCCCGCTAGTTGACCTACATAGTCCAAGTAACCGCTAGTTAACCTAGATAGTCCAAGTGACTGCTAGGTAACCTACATATTCCAAGTGCCCGCTAGTTAACATAGATAATCCAAGTGCCCGCTAGGGAATGTACATAGTCCAAGTGCCCGCTAGGAAACCTAGATACTGCAAGTGCCCGCTAGTTAACCTAGATAGTTCAAGTACCCGCTAGGTAACCTAGATCGTCAAAGGGCCCCTAGTTAGCCTACATAGTCCAAGTGCCCGCTAGGTAACCAAGATACTCCAAGTGCCCTTTAGGGAACCTAGATAGTCCGTGGGCCGGATAGTAAACCTACATAGTCCATGGGCCCGCTAGTTAACCTTCGTAGTGCAAGTGTCCACTACTTAACCTACATATTCCAAGTGCCCGCTAGTTAACCTACATAATCTAAGTGCCCGTAGGCTAACCTAGATAGTCCAAGGGCCCGCAAGTTGACCTACATATTCCAAGTGCCAGCTAGGTCACCTAGATAGTACAAGTGCCCGCTAGGGAACCTAGATAGTCCAAGTGCCTGTTAGCTAACCTAGATAGTCCAAGTGTGGGCTAGGTAACCTACATAGTACAAGTGCCCGTTCGTTAAACTAGATAAGCCAAGTGCCCACTAGGTAACCTAGACAGTCCAAGTGTCCGCTAGTTAACCTACATAGTCCAAGTGCCCGATAGGGGACTACATAATCCAAGTGCCCACTAGGCAACCTACATAGTCCAAGAACCCGTTAGTTAACCTTGATAGTCAAATTGCCTGCTAGGTAACCTAGATAGTCCAAGTGCCCGCTAGGTAACCTACATAGTCCAAGTGCCCGCTAGGTAACCTAAATAGTCCAAATGCCCGCTAGGGAAACTACATAGTCCACGTGCGCGCTAGTTAACCTAGATAGTCCAAGTGCCTGCTAGTAAACCTACATAATCCATGGGCGCGCTAGTTAACCTACATAGTCTAAGTGCCCGCTAGGTAACCTAGATAGTTCAAGTGACCACTAGGTTACCTACATAGTTGAAGTGCCCGTTTGTTAACTTACATTGTCCAAGTGCCCGCTAGGTAACCAATATAGTCCAAATGCCTGCTAGGGGCCCTAATATTCCAAATGCCCGTTAGTTAACCTAGATAGTTCAAGTGCTCGCTAGTTAACCTAGATTGTCCAAGTGCCCGCTAGTTAACCTAGATGGACCAAGTGCCCGCTAGGGAACCTATCTAGTCCAAGTATCCGCTAGGAAACGTACATAGTCCAAGTGCCCGCTAGGTAACGTAGGTAGTCCAAGTGCCCGCTACGGAACGTAAATAGTCCAAGTGCCCGCTAGGTAACCTAGATAGTCCAAGTGCCCGCTTGTTAACCTACATATTACAAGTGCCTGCTAGGTAACCTAGATAGTCCAAGTGCCCACTAGTTAACCTACATAGTCCAGGTTCGCACTAGGTAACCTATATAGTCCAATGGCCCGCTAGGTAACCTACATTGTCCTAGTGCCCCCTAGTTAACCTACATTCTCCAAGTGCCCGATAGGGAACCTACATAGAACAAGTGCCCGCTAGGTAACCTACATAGTCCAAATGCCCGCTAGTTAACCTACATAGTCCAAGTGCCCGATAGGTAACCTACATAATCCAAGTGCCCGCTAGGGAACCTACATAGTCCAAGTGCCCGTTAGGTAACCTAGATAGTCCAAATGCCCACTAGGGAACCCACATAGTCCAAGTGCCCGCTAGGGAACTTACATAGTCCAAGGGCCCTCTGGGGAACCTAGATAGTCCAAGTGCCCGTTAGTTAACCTAGATAATCCCAGTGCCCACTAGGTAACCTAGATAGTCCAACAGCCCGGTAGGTAACCTACATACTCCAAGTACCCGCTAGGTAACGTAGATAGTTCAAGCGCCAGCTAGGTAACCTAGATAGTCCATGTGCCGCTAGGTAACCTACAAAGTCAAAGTGCCTGCTAGGTTATCCATATAGTCCAAATGCCCGCTAGGGTATCTACATAGTCTAAGGGCCCACTAGATAACATAGATAGTCCAAGTGCCGCTAGTTAATCTACATAGAACAAGGGCCCGCTAGTTAACCTACATAGTCCAAGTACCCGCTAAGAAACCCAGATACTCCAAGTGCACGCTAGTTAACCTAGATAGTCCAAGTGCCCTCTAGTTAACCTAGATCGTCCAAGTGCCCGCTAAGAAACCTAGATAGTCCAAGTGCCCGTTACCTAACCTAGATAGTCCAATTGCCCGTATGCAACATACATAGTCCAAGTGCCCGTTCGTTATCCTAGAAGTCCAAGTGACCCCTAGGTAACCTAGACTCTCCAAGTGCCCGCTAGGTTACCTACATAGTCCAAATGACGATTCGGTAACGTAGATAATGCAAGTGCCCGGTAGTTAACCTACCTAGTCCAAGTGCCCACTAGGTAAACTAGATAGTCCAAGGGCCCGCTAGTTAACCTACATAGTCCATGTGCCCGGTAGTTAATTTACATAGTTCAAGTGTCCGTAGGGAACAAACAGAGTCCAAGTGTCCGTAGGGAACAAACAGAGTCCAAGTGCCCGCTAGGGAACCTACATAGTCCAAGTGCCCGCTAGTTAATCTACATAGTTCAAGGGCCCGCTAGTTAACCTACATAATCCAAGTACCCGCTAGTTAACCTAGATCGTCCAAGTGTCCGCTAATTAACCTACATAGTACAAGTGCCCGCTAGGGACCCTAGATAGTCTAAGTGCGCGCTCTGGAACCTACATAGTCCAAGGGACTGCTAGGGAACCTACATAGTCCAAGTGCCCGCTCTGGAACATACATAGTCCAAGTGCCCGCTAGGAAATCTACATAGTCCATGGGCCCACTAGTTAACCTACATAATCCAAGTACCCTCTAGTTAACCTAGATCGTCCAAGTGTCCGCTAATTAACCTACATAGTACAAGTGCCCGCTAGGGAACCTAGATAGTCTAAGTGCCCGCTTTGGAACCTACATAGTCCAAGGGACTGCTAGGGAACCTACATAGTCCAAGTGCCCGCTCTGGAACATACATAGTCCAAGTGCCCGCTAGGAAATCTACATAGTCCATGGGCCCACTAGTTAACGTAGATAGTCCAAGTGCCGCTAGTTAATCTACATAGTTCAAGGGCCCGCTAGTTAACTTACATAGTCCAAGTACCCGCTAGTTAACCTAGATCGTCAAGTGCCCACTAGGTAACCTACATAGTCCAAGGGCCAGCTAGTTAACCTACATCGTCCAAGGACTCGCTAGTTATCCTACATCGTCCAAGGGCCCGCTAGTTAACCTAGATAGTCCAAGTGCCCGCTAGGTAACCTAGACATATCAAGTGACCACAGGGTTACCTAAATAGTCCAAGTGCCCGTTCGTTAACCTACATAGTCCAAGTGCCCGCTAGGTAACCAATATAGTCCAAATGCCCGCTAGGGGCCCTAATAGTCCATATGCCCGCTAGTTAACCTAGATAGTCCAAGTGCTCGCTAGTTAACCTAGATAGACCAAGTGCCCGCTAGGGAACCTATCTAGTCCAAGTACCCGCTAGGAAACGTACATAGTCCAAGTGCCCGCTAGGTAACGTACATAGTCCTAGTGCCCGCTAGGTAACGTAGATAGTCCAAGTGCCCTCTAGGGAACGTATAGTCCATGTTCCTGCTAGGTAACCTAGATAGTCCAAGTGCCCACTAGTTAACCTACATAGTCCAGGTTCCCCCTAGGTAACCTAGATAGTCCAACAGCCCGCTAGGTAACCTACATACTCTAAAAACCCGCTATAACGCAGATAGTTCATGTGCCAGCTAGGTAACCTAGATAGTCCATGTGCCGCTAGGTAACCTACAAAGTCAAAGTGCCCGCTAGGTTATCTATATAGTCCAAATGCCAGCTAGGGAATCTACATAGTCCAAGGGACCGCTAGTTAACGTAGATAGTCCAAGTGCCCGCTAGGTAACCTAGATACTGCAGTTGCCCGCTAGTTAACCAAGGTAGTTCAAGTACCCGCTAGGTCACCTAGATCGTCCATGGGCCCTTAGTTAGCCTGCATAGTCCAAGTGCCCGCTAGGTAACCTAGATAGTCCAAGGGCCCGCTAGTAAACCTACATAGTACATGGGCCCGCTAGTTAACCTTCATAGTGCAAGTGTCCGCTACTTAACCTACATATTCCAAGTGCCCGCTAGTTAACCTACATAATCTAAGTGCCAGTTGGCTAACCTAGATAGGCCAAGGGCCCGCTAGTTGACCTACATAGTCCAAGTGCCCGCTAGTTAACCTAGATAGTCCAAGTGACTGCTAGGTAACCTACATAGTGCAAGTGTCCGCTAGTTAACCTACATATTCCAAGTGCCCGCTAGTTAACATAGATAGTCCAAGTGCCCGCTAGGGAACGTACATAGTCCAAGTGCCCACTAGGTAACCTAGGTAGTGCAAGTGCCCGCTAGTTAACCTAGATAGTTCAAGTACCCGCTAGGTAACCTAGATCGTCAAAGGGCTCCCTATTTAGCCTACATAGTCCAAGTGCCCGCTAGGTAAGCTTGATAGTCCAAGGGCCCGCTAGTAAACCTACATAGTCCATGGGCCCGCTAATTAACCTTCATAGTGCAATTGTCCGCTACTTAACCTACATATTCCAAGTGCCTGCTAGTTAACCTACATAATCTAAGTGCCCGTTGGCTAACCTAGATAGGCCAAGGGCCCGCTAGTTGACCTACATAGTCCAAGTGCCCGCTAGTTAACCTAGATAGTCCAAGTGACTGCTAGGTAACCTACATATTCCAAGTGCCCGCTAGTTAACATAGATAGTCCAAGTGCCCGCTAGGGAACGTACATAGTTCAAGTGCCCGCTAGGTAACTTAGATACTGCAAGTGCCCGCTAGTTAACCTAGATAGTTCAAGTACCCGCTAGGTAACCTAGATCGTCAAAGGGCCCCCTAGTTAGCCTACATAGTCCAAGTGCCCGCTAGGTAACCTCGATAGTCCAAGGTCCCGCTAGTAAACCTACATAGTCCATGGGCCCGCTAGTTAACCTTCATAGTGCAAGTGTCCGCTACTTAACCTACATATTCCAAGTTCCCGCTAGTTAACCTACATAATCTAAGTGCCCGTTGGCTAACCTAGATAGTCCAAGGGCCCGCTAGTTGACCTACATAGTCCATGCCAGCTACGTAACCTAGATAGTACAAGTGCCCGCTAGGGAATCTAGATAGTCCAAGTGCCTGTTAGCTAACCTAGATAGTCCAAGTGGCGGCTAGGTAACCTACAAAGTCCTAGTGCCCGTTCGTTAACCTAGATAATCCAAGTGCCCACTAGGTAACCTAGACAGTCCAAGTGCCCGCTAGTTAACCTACATAGTCCAAGTGCCCGATAGGGGACTACATAATCCCAGTGCCCGCTAGGCAACCTACATAGTCCAAGTGCCCGTTAGTTAACCTAGATAGTCAAATTGCCTGCTAGGTAACCTAGATAGTCCAAGTGCCTGCTAGGTAACTTAAATAGTCCAAATGCCCGCTAGGGAAATTACAAAGTCCAAGTGCCCGCTAGTTAACCTAGATAGTCCAAGTGCCTGCTAGTAAACCTACATAATCCATGGGCCCGCTAGTTAACCTACATAGTGCAAGGGCCCGCTAGTTAACCTACATTGTCCAAGGGCCCGCTAGTTAACCTAGATAGTCCAAGTGCCCGCTAGTTAACCTACATAGTCTAAGTGCACGCTAGGTAACCTAGACAGTTCAAGTGACCACTAGGTTACCTACATAGTCCAAGTGCCCGTTCGTTAACCTACATTGACCAAGTGCCCGCTAGTTAACCAATATAATACAAATGCCCACTAGGGGCCCTAATATTCCAAATGCCCGCTAGTTAACCTAGATAGTCCAAGTGCTCGCTAGTTAACCTAGATAGTCCAAGTGCCCGCCTGTTAACCTAGAGAGACCATGTACCCCCTAGAGAACCTATCTAGTCCAAGTACCCGCTTGGAAACGTACATAGTCCAAGTGCCCGCTAGGTAACGTAGATAGTCCAAGTGCCCGCTGGGGAACGTACATAGTCCAAGTGCCCGCTAGGTAACCTAGATAGTCCAAGTGCCTGCTAGTAAACCTACATAATCCATTGGCCCGCTAGTTAACCTACATAGTGCAAGGGCCCGCTAGTTAACCTACATCGTCCAAGGGCCCGCTAGTTAACCTAGATAGTCCAAGTGCCCGCTAGTTAACCTACGTAGTCTAAGTGCCCGCTAGGTAACCTAGACAGTTCAAGTGACCACTAGGTTACCTCCATAGTCCAAGTGCCCGTTGGTTAACTTACATAGTCCAAGTGCCCGCTAGGTAACTAATATAGTCCAAATGCCCGCTAGGTGCCCTAATATTCCAAATGCCCGCTAGTTAAACTAGATAGACCAAGTGCCCGCTAGGGAACCTATCTAGTCCAAGTACCCGCTAGGGAACGTACATAGTCCAAGTGCCCGCTAGGTAACGTAGATAGTCTAAGTGCCCGATAGGGAACCTACATAATCCAAGTGCCTGCTAGGTAACCTACATAGTCCAAATGCCCTCTAGTTGACCTACATAGTACAAGTGCCTGATAGGGAACCTACATAATCCAAGGGCCCGCTAGGTAACCTACATTGTCCTAGTGCCCCCTAGTTAACCTACATTCTCCAAGTGCCTGATAGGGAACCTACATAGAACAAGTGCCCGCTAGATAACCTACAATGTCTAAGTTCCCGCTAGGTAATCTATATAGTCCAAATGACCACTAGGGAGCCTACATAGTCCAAATGCTTGCTAGGTAACCTAGATAGTCTAAGGGCCCTCTAGGTAACCTACATAGTCCTAGTGCCCCCTATATAACCTACATTTTCCAAGTGCCCGATAGGGAACCTACATAGTCCAAGTGCCTGCTAGGTAACCTACATAGTCCAAATGCCCTCTAGTTAACCTACATAGTACAAGTGCCCGATAGGGAACCTAATAATACAAGTGCTCGCTAGGGAACCTACATAGTCCAAGTGCCCGTTAGGTAACCTAGATAGTCCAAATGCCCGCCAGGAAACCCACATAGTCTAAGTGCCCGCTAGGGAACTTACATAGTCCAAAGGCCCGCTAGGGAATCTACACAGTCCAAGTGCCCGTTAGTTAACCTACATAGTCCAAGTCCCCGCTTGGTAACCTAGATAGTCCAACAGCCTGCTAGGTAACCTACATACTCCAAGAACCCGCTATAACGTAGATGGTTCAAGTGCCAGCTAGGTAACCTAGATAGTCCATGTGACGCTAGGTAACCTACAAAGTCAAAGTGCCTGCTAGGTTATCTATATAGTCCAAATGCCATCCCGGGAATCTACATAGTCCAAGGGCCCGCTAGTTAACGTAGATAGTCCAAGTGCTGCTAATTAATCTACATAGTCCAAGGGCCCGCTAGTTAACCTACATAGTCCAAGTACCCGCTAAGGAACCTAGATACTCCAAGTGCACGCTAGTTAACATAGATAGTCCAAGTGCCCGAAAGAAACCTAGATAGTCCAAGTGCCCGTTACCTAATCTAGATAGTCCAATTGCCCGCTATACAACATACATAGTCCAAGTGCCCGTTCATTAACCTAGAAGTCCAAGTGCCCGCTAGGTAACCTAGACTGTCCAACTGCCCGCTAGGTTACCTACGTAGTCCAAGTGCCCGGTAGTTAACTTACATAGTTCAAGTGTCCGTAGGGAACATACAGTGTCCAAGTGCCCGCTAGGGAACCTACATAGTCCAAGTGCCCGCTAGTTAATCTGCATAGTTCAAGGACCCGCTAGTTAACCTGCATAATCCAAGTACCCGCTAGTTAACCTAGATCGTCCAAGTGTCCGCTAATTAACCTACATAGTCCAAGTGCCCGCTAGGTAACGTAGATAGTTCAAGTGCCTGCTAGGTAACCTAGATAGTCCTAGTGCCCGCTAGGTAACCTACAAAGTCTAAGTGCCTGCTAGGTAATCTATATAGTCCAAATGACTGCTAGGGAGCCTACATAGTCCAAATGCCCACTAGGTAACCTAGGTAGTCCAAGGGCCCGCTAGGAAACCCACATAGTCCAATTGCCCGCTAGGGAACTTACATAGTCCAAGAGCCAGGTAGGGAACCTACATAGTCCAAGTGCCCGTTAGTTAACCTAGATAGTCCAAGTGCCCGCTTGGTAACCTACATAGTCCAAATGCCCGCTAGTTAACCTACATAGTCCAAGTGCCCGTTAGGGAACCTACATTATCCAAGTGCCCACCAGGGAACCTACATAGTCCAAGTGCCCGTTAGGTACCCTAGATAGTCCCAGTGCCCGCTAGGTAACCTAGATAGTCCAACAGCCCGGTAGGTAACCTACATACTCCAAGTACCCGCTAGGTAACGTAGATATTTCAAGTGCCAGCTAGGTAACTTAGATAGTCCAAGTGCCCGCTAGGTAACCTACAAAGTCTAAGTTCCCGCTAGGTAATCTATATAGTCCAAATGACCGCTAGGGAGCCTACATAGTCCAAATGCTCGCTAGGTAACCTAGATAGTCTAAGGGCCCTCTAGGTAACCTACATAGTCCTAGTGCCCCCTAGTTAACCTACATTTTCCAAGTGCCTGATAGGGAACCTACATAGTCCAAGTGCCTGCTAGGTAACCTACATAGTCTAAATGCCCTCTAGGTAACCTACATAGTACAAGTGCCCGATAGGGAACCTACATAATCCAAGTGCTCGCTAGGGAACCTACATAGTCCAAGTGCCCGTTAGGTAACCTAGATAGTCCAAATGCCCACCAGGAAACCCACATAGTCCAAGTGCCCACTAGGGAACTTACATAGTCCAAGGGCCCGCTAGGGAATCTACTCAGTCCAAGTGCCCGTTAGTTAACCTACATAGTCCAAGGCCCCGCTTGGTAACCTAGATAGTCCAACAGCCCGCTAGGTAACCTACATACTCTAAGAACCCTCTATAACGTAGATAGTTCAAGTGCCAGCTAGGTAACCTAGATAGTCCATGTGACGCTAGGTAACCTACAAAGTCAAAGTGCCCGCTAGGTTATCTATATAGTCCAAATGCCAGCTAGGGAATCTACATAGTCCAAGGGCCCGCTAGTTAACGTAGATAGTCCAAGTGCCGCTAGTTAACCTACATAGTCCAAGTACCCGCTAAGAAACCCAGATACTCCAAGTGCACGTTAGTTAACATCGATAGTCCAAGTGCCCTCTAGTTAACCTAGATAGTCCAAGTGCCCGTTACCTAATCTAGATAGTCCAATTGCCCGCTATACAACATACATAGTCCAAGTGCCCGTTCCTTAACCTAGAAATCCAAGTGCCCGCTAGGTAACCTAGACTGTCCAAGTGCCCGCTAGGTTACCTACATAGTCCAAGTGCCCGGTAGTTAACTTACATAGTTCAAGTGTCCGTAGGGAACATACAGAGTCCAAGTGCCCGCTAGGGAACCTACATAGTCCAAGTGCCCGATAGTTAATCTACATAGTTCAAGGGCCCGCTAGTTAACCTACATAATCCAATACCCGCTAGTTAACCTAGATCGTACAAGTGTCCGCTAATTAACCTACATAGTCCAAGTGCCCGCTAGGTAACGTAGATAGTTCAAGTGCCTGCTAGGTAACCTTGATAGTCCTAGTGCCCGCTAGGTAACCTACAAAGTCTAAGTGCCCGCTAGGTAATCTATATAGTCCAAATGACTGCTAGGGAGCCTACATAGTCCAAATGCCCGCTAGGTAACCTAGATAGTCTAAGGGCCCTCTAGGTAACCTACATAGTCCTAGTGCCCCCTAGTTAACCTACATTTTCCAAGTGCCCGATAAGGAACTTATATAATCCAAGGGCTCGCTAGGTACCCTACATACTCCATATGCCCTCTAGTTAACCTACATAGTCCAAGTGCCCGATAGGGAACCTACAAAGTCCAAGTGCCCGCTAGGGAACTTACATAGTCCAAGGGCCCGCTAGGGAACCTACATAGTCCAAGTGCCCGTTAGTTAACCTAGAGAGTCCAAGTGCCCGCTTGGCAACCTAGATAGTCCAACAGCCCGGTAGGTAACCTACATACTCCAAGTACCCGCTAGGTAACGTAGATAGTTCAAGTGCCAGCTAGGTAACCTAGATAGTCCAAGGGCCCGCTAGGTAACCTACATAGTCCTAGTGCCCCCTAGTTAACTTACATTCTCCAAGTGCCCGATAGGGAACCTACATGGTCCAAGTTCCCGCTAGGAAACCTACATAGTCCAAATGCCCTCTAATTAACCTACATAGTCCAAGTGCCCGCAAGGGAACCTACATAGTCCAAGTGCCCGTTAGGTAACCTAGACCGTCCAAATGCCCGCCAGGAAACCCACATAGTACAAGTGCCCGGTAGGGAACTTACATAGTCCAAGGGCCCGCTAGGGAACCTACATAGTCCAAGTGCCCGTTAGTTAACCTAGATAGTCCAAGTGCCCGCTTGGTAACCTAGATAGTCCAACAGACCGCTAGGTAACCTACATACTCCAAGAACCCGCTAGGTAACGTAGATATTTCAAGTGCCAGCTAGGTAACCAAGATAGTCCAAGTGCCCGCTAGGTAACCTACAGAGTCTAAGTACCCGCTAGGTTATCTCTATAGCCCAAATGCCCGCTAGGGAACCTACATAGTCCAAGTGCCCGCTAGGTATCCTAGATAATCCAAGTGCCAGCTAATTAACCTATATCGTCCAAGTGCCCGCTAGTTAACATAGATAGTCCAAGTGCCCGCTAGGGAACGTACATAGTCCAAGTGCCCGCTAGGTAACCTAGATAGTGCAAGTGCCCGGTAGTTAACCTACATAGTCCAAGTGCCCGCTAGGTAACCTAGATAGTCTAAGGGCCCGCTAGTTAACCTACATAGTCCAAGTGCCCGTAAGTTAACTTACATAGTTCAAGTGTCCGTAAGGAACATATATAGTCCAAGTGCCCGCTAGGGAACATACAGAGAATAAGTGCCCGCTAGGGAACCTACGTAGTCCAAGTGCCCGCTAGGGAATCTACATAGTCCAAGGGCCCGCTAGTTAACGTAGATAGTCCAAGTGCCGCTAGTTAATCTACATAGTCCAAGGGCCCGCCAGAAAACCTACATAGTCCAAGTATCCGCTAGTTAACCTAGATCGTCCAAGTGCCCACTAGTTAACCTACATAGTCCAAGGGCCCGCTAGTTAACCTACATCGTCCAAGGGCCCGCTAGTTAACCTACATAGTCCAAGTTCCCCCTAGTTAACCTATATATTCCAAGTGCCCGATAGGTAACCTAGACAGTTCAAGTGACCACTAAGTTACCTACATAGTCCAAGTGCCTGTTCGTTAACCTACATAGTCCAAGTGCCCGCTAGGTAACCAATATACTCCAAATGCCCGCTAGGGACCCTAATAGTCCAAATGCCCGCTAGTTAACCTAGATAGTCCAAGTGCTCGCTAGTTAACATAGATAGTCCAAGTGCCCGCTAGTTAACCTAGATAGACCAAGTGCCCGCTAGGGAACCTATCTAGTCCAAGTGCCCAATAGGGAACCTAAATAGTCCAAGTGCCCGCTAGTTAACATAGATAGTCCAAGTACCCGCTAGGAAACGTACATAGTCCAAGTGCCCGCTAGGTAACGTACATAGTCCAAGTGCCCGCTAGATAACCTAGATAGTCCCAGTGCCTGCTAGGGAACGTACATAGTCCAAGTGCCCTCTAGGTAACCTAGATAGTCCAAATGCCCGCTAGGGAACCTACATAATCCAAGGGCCCGCTAGGGAACCTACATAGTCCAAGTGCCCATTAGTTAACCTAGATAGTCCAAGTGCCCGCTTGGCAACCTAGATAGTCCAACAGCCCGGTAGGTCACCTACATACTCCAAGTACCCGCTAGGTAACGTAGATAGTTCAAGTGCCAGCTAGGTAACCTAGATAGTCCAAGTGCCCGCTAGGTAACCTACAAAGTCTAAGTGCCCGCTAGGTAATCTCTATAGTCCACATGCCCGTTAGGGAGCCTACATATTCCAAATTCCCGCTAGGTAACCTAGATAGTCCAAGGGCTCGCTAGGTAACCTACATAGTCCTAGTGCCCCCTAGTTAACTTACATTCTCCAAGTGCCCGATAGGGAACCTACATAGTCCAAGTTCCCGCTAGGTAACCTACATAGTCAAATGCCCTCTTGTTAACCTACATAGTCCAAGTGCCCGCTAGGGAACCTACATAGTCCAAGTGGCCGTTAGGTAACCTAGATCGTCCAAATGCCCACCAGGAAACACACATAGTACAAGTGCCCGCTAGGGAACTTACAAAGTCCAAGGGCCCGCTAGGTACCCTAGATAGTCCAAGTGCCCGCTAGTTAACCTACATAGTCCAAGTGCCCGCTAGGTAACCTAGATAGTCCAAGGTCCTGCTAGTTAACCTACATAGTCCAATGCCCAATAGGGAACCTACAAAGTCCAAGTGCCCGCTGAGGAACCTAAATAGTCCAAGTGCCCGCTAGGGAACCTACATAGTCAAAGTGCCCGCTAGGGAATCTGCATTGTAAAAGTGCCCGCTAATTAACCTAGATAGTCCAAGTGCCCGCTTGTTAACCTAGATAGTCCAAGTGCCCGCTAGGTAACCTACATAGTCCAAGTGTCTGATAGGGAACCTACATAGTCCAAGTGCCCGCAGAGGAACCTACATAGTCCAAGTGCCGGTTAGGGAACCTAGATAGTCCAAGTGCCCGTAGGGAACCTATATAGTCCAAGTGCCCGCTAGGGAACCTACATAGTCAAAATGCCCGCTAGGGAACCTGCATTGTGCAAGTGCCCGCTAGTTAACCTAGATAGTCGAAGTGCCCGATAGTTAACCTACATAATCCAAGGTCAGATAGTTAACCTAGATAGTCCAAGTGCCCGCTAGTTAACCTACATATCCAAGAACCTGCTAGTTAACCTAGATATTCCAAGTGCCCACTAGTTAACCTAGATCATCCAAGTGTACGCTGGTTAACCTACATAGTCCAAGTTCCCGTTAGGTAACCTAGATAGTACAAGTGCCCGCAAGGTAACCTACATAGTTCAAGTGCCCGCTAGGTAACCTAGATAATCCAAGTTCCTGTTAGCTAACCTAGATAATCCAAGTGCCCGCTAGGTAACCTACATAGTCAAAGTGCCCTTTCGTTAACCTAGATAGTCCAAGTGCCCGCTAGGTAACCTACATATTCCAAGGGCCCGCTGGGTATCCTATATAGTCCTTGTGCCCGCTAAGAAACCAAATAGTCCAAGTGCCCGTTAGGTAACCTAGATAGTCCAAGTGCCCGCTAGGTAACCTACATAGTCCAAGTTCCCGCTAGGTTACCTAGATAGTCCAAGTGTGCGTTACCTAACCTAGATAATCCAATTGCCCGCTATGCAACATACATAGTCCAAGTGCCCATTCGTTAACCTAGAAGTCCAAGTGCCCGCTAGGTAACCTACATAGTCCAAATGCCCATTTGGTAACCTAGATAGTCCAAGTGCCCGCTAATTAACCTACATATTCCAAGTGCCCGCTAGGTAACCTAGATAGTGCAAGTGCCCGCTAGGTAACCTACATAGTCCATGTGCCCGCTAGTTAACCTAGATAGTCCAAGTGCCCGTTCGTTAACCTAGATAGTCCAAGTGCCCGCTAGGTAACCTAGACAGTCCAAGTGCCTGCTGGGTAACTTACATAGTCCAAATACCCGTTCGTTAACCTACATAGTCTAAGGGCCCACTATTTAACCTAGATCGTCCAAGTGTCTTTGGTAAACCTACATAGTCCAAGTGCCCGCAAGGTAACCTATATAGTCCAAGTTCCAGCTATGTAACCTAGATAGTCCAAGGGCCCGCTAGTTAACCTACATAGTCCAAGTGCCCGCTAGGTAAAATAGATAGTCCAAGTGCCCGCTAAGGAACCTACATAGTCCAAGTGCACGCTAGTTAACCCATATTGTCCAAGTGCCCGCTAGTTAACCTAGATAGTCCTAGTGCCGCTAGGTAACCTACATAGTGCAAGTGTCCCCTAGTTAACCTACATAGTCCAAGTGCCCGCTAGTTAACATAGATAGTCCAAGTGCCCGCTAGGGAACGTACATAGTCCAAGTGCCCGCTAGGTAACCTAGATAGTGCAAGTGCCCGGTAGTTAACCTACATAGTCCAAGTGCCCGCTAGGTAACCTAGATAGTCTAAGGGCCCGCTAGTTAACCTACATAGTCCAAGTGCCCGGTAGTTAACTTACATAGTTCAAGTGTCCGTAAGGAACATATATACTCCAAGTGCCCGCTAGGGAACACACAGAGAATAAGTGCCCGCTAGGGAACCTACGTAGTCCAAGTGCCCGCAAGGGAATCTGCATAGTCCAAGGGCCCGCTAGTTAACGTAGATAGTCCAAGTGCCGCTAGTTAATCTACATAGTCCAAGGGCCCGCTAGTAAACCTACATAGTCCAAGTATCCGCTAGTTAACCTAGACCGTCCAAGTGCCCACTAGTTAACCTACATAGTCCAAGGGCCCGCTAGTTAACCTACATCGTCCAAGGGCCCGCTAGTTAACCTACATCGTCCAAGGGCCCGCTAGTTAACCTAGATAGTCCAAGTGCCCCCTAGTTAACCAACATACTCCAAGTGCCCGATAGGTAACCTAGACAGTTCAAGTGACCACTAAGTTACCTACATAGTCCAAGTGCCTGTTCGTTAACCTACATAGTCCAAGTGCCCGCTAGGTAACCAATATACTCCAAATGCCCGCTAGGGACCCTAATAGTCCAAATGCCTGCTAGTTAACCTAGATAGTCCAAGTGCTCGCTAGTTAACATAGATAGTCCAAGTGCCCGCTAGTTAACCTAGATAGACCAAGTGCCCGCTAGGGAACTTATCTAGTCCAAGTGCCCAAGAGGGAACCTAAATAGTCCAAGTGCCCGCTAGTTAACATAGATAGTCCAAGTACCTGCTAGGAAACGTACATAGTCCAAGTGCCCGCTAGATAACCTAGTTAGTCCAAGTGCCCGCTAGGGAACTTACATAGTCCAAGGGCCCGCTAGAGAACCTACATAGTCCAAGTGCCCGTTAGTTAACCTAGATAGTCCAAATGCCCGCTTGGCAACCTAGATAGTCCAACAGCCTGGTAGGTAACCTACATACTCCAAGTACCCGCTAGGTAACGTAGATAGTTCAAGTGCCAGCTAGGTAACCTAGATAGTCCAAGGGCCCGCTAGGTAACCTACATAGTCCTAGTGCCCCCTAGTTAACTTACATTCTCCAAGTGCCCGATAGGGAACCTATATAGTCCAAGTTCCCGCTAGGAAACCTACATAGTCCAAATGCCCTCTAATTAACCTACATAGTCCAAGTGCCCGCAAGGGAACCTACATAGTCCAAGTGCCCGTTAGGTAACCTAGATCGTCCAAATGCCCGCCAGGAAACCCACATAGTCCAAGTGCCCGCTAGGGAACTTACATAGTCCAAGGGCCTGCTAGGGAACCTACATAGTCCAAGTGCCCGTTAGTTAATCTAGATAGTCCAAGTGCCCGCTTGGTAACCTAGATAGTCCAACAGACCGCTAGGTAACCTACATACTCCAAGAACCCGCTAGGTAACGTAGATATTTCAAGTGCCAGCTAGGTAACCTAGATAGTCCAAGTGCCCGCTAGGGAACCTACATAGTCCAAGTGCCCGCTAGGTATCCTAGATAATCCAAGTGCCAGCTAATTAACCTATATCGTCCAAGTGCCCGCTAGTTAACCTAGATTGTCCAAGTGCACACTAGTTAACCTACATAGTCAATGGGCCCGCTAGTTAACCTACATAGTGCAAAAGCCCGCTCGTTAACCTAGATCGTGCAAGTGTCCGCTAGTTAACCTACATAGTCCAAGTGCCAGTTAGCTAACCTACATAGTCCAAGGGCCTGCTAGTTAACCTACATAGTCCAAGTTCCGGCTAGGTAACCTACATAGTCCACGTGCCCGCTAGGTAACCTATATAGTCTAAATGCCCGCTAGGGAACCTACGTAGTCCAAGTGCCCGCTAGTTAACCTATTGTCCAAGGGACCGCTAGTTAACCTAGATAGTCCAAATGCCCGCTAGTTAACCTAGATCGTCCAATTGTCCGCTAGTTAACCTACATAGTCCAAGTGCCCTTTCGGTAACCTAGATAGTTCAAGTGCCCTTTAGGGAACCTAGATATTCCAAGTGCCCGCTAGGGAACATACATAGTCCAATTGCCCGCTCTGGAACATACATAGTCCAAGTGCCTGTTAGTTAACCTAGATAATCCAAAGGCCCGCTAGTTAACCTAGATAGTCCAAGTGCCCGCTAGGTAACCTATATAGTGCAAATGCCCGCTAGGTAACCTACATAGTCCAAGTGCCCGCTAGTTAACCTAGATAGTCCAAGTGCCCGCTAGTTAACCTTGATAGTCCAAGTGCCTTCTAGTTAACCTAAATAGTCCAAGTGCCCGCTAGGTAACCTACATAGTCCAAGTGCCCACTAGGTAACCTAAATAATCCAAATGCCCGCTAGGGAAACTACATAGTCCCAGTGCCCGCTAGTTAACCTAGATAGTCCAAGTGCCCGCTAGTATACCTAGATAGTCCAAGGACCCGCTAGTTAATCTAGATAGTCCAAGGGCCCTCTAGTTAACCTAGATAGTCCAAGTGCCCGCTAGGGGACGTACATAGTCCAAGTGCCCGCTGGTAACCTAGATAGTGCAAGTGCGCACTTGGGTATGTACATAGTTCAAGTGCCCGCTAGGTAACCTAGATTGTCCAAGTGTGCGCTAGTTAACCTATATAGTCCAAGTGCCCTCTAGGTAACATAGATAGTCCAAGGTCCTGCTAGTTAACCTACATAGTCCAATGCCCGATAGGGAACCTATATAGTCCATGTGCCCGCTGATGAACCTACATAGTCCAAGTACCCAATAGGGAACCTACATATTCCAAGTGCCCGCTAGGGAACCTAGATAGTCCAAATGCCGGTAGGGAACCTAGATAGTCCAAATGCCGGTAGGGAACCTATATAGTCCAAGTGCCCGCTAGGGAACCTACATAGTCAAAGTGCCCGTTAGGGAACCTGCATTGTACAAGTGCCCGCTAATTAACCTAGATAGTCCAAGTGCCCGCTAGTTAACCTAGATAGTCCAAATGCCCGCTAGTTAACCTTGATCATCCAAGTGCCCGCTAGTTAACCTACATAGTCCAAGTGCCTGATAGGGAACCTAAATAGTCCAAGTGCCCGCGGAGGAACCTACATAGTCCAAGTGCCCGATAGGGAACCTACATATTCCAAGTGCCCGTTAGGGAACCAAGATAGTCCAAGTGCCCGCTAGTTAACCTACATAGTCCAAGTGCTCGCTAGGTAACCTAGATAGTCCAAGGTCCTGCTAGTTATCCTACATAGTTCAATGCCCGATAGGAAACCTACAAAGTCCAAGTGCCCGCTGAGGAACCTACATAGTCCAAGTGCCCGCTGAGGAACCTACATAGTCCAAGTGCGCGATAGGGAACCTACATATTCCAAGTGCCCGTTAGGGAACCTAGATTGTCCAAATGCCGGTAGGGAACCTATATAGTCCAAGTGCCCGCTAGGGAACCTACATAGTCAAAGTGCCCGCTAGGGAACCTGCATTGTACAAGTGCCCGCTAATTAACCTAGATAGTCCAAGTGCCCGCGAGTTAACCTTGATCATAGAAGTGCCCGCTAGTTAACCTACATAGTCCAAGTGCCTGATAGGGAACCTACATAGTCCAAGTGCCCGCGGAGGAACCTACATAGTCCAAGTGCCCGATAGGGAACCTACATATTCCAAGTGCCCATTAGGGAACCTAGATAGTCCAAGTGCCCGTAGGGAACCTATATAGTCCAAGTGCCCGCTATGGAACCTACATAGTCAAAGTGCCCGCTAGGGAACCTGCATTTTGCAAGTGCCCGCTAGTTAACCTAGATAGTCCAAGTGCCCGCTAGTTAACTTACATAGTCCAAGGTCAGCTAGTTAACCTAGATAGTCCAAGTGCCCGCTAGTTAACCTACATAGTCCAAGAACCCGCTAGTTAGCGTAGATAGTCCAAGTGCCCGCAAGTTTACCTACATTATCCAAGGGCCCCCTAGTTAACTAAGATATTCCAAGTGCCCGCTAGTTAACCTACATAGTCACAGTGCTCTTACGGAACCCATATAGTACAAGTGCCCGCTAGGGAACCTACATAGTCAAATTGCCCGCTAGTGAACCTGCATTGTACAAGTGCCCGCTAATCAACCTAGATAGTCCAATTGCCCGCTAGTTAACCAAGATAGGCCAAGAGCCCGCTAGTTAACCTTAATCATCCAAGTGTCCGCTAGTTAACCTACATAGTCTAAGTGCCTGAGAGGGAACCTACATAGTCCAAGTGCCCACAGTGGAACCTACATAGTCCAAGTGCCCGCTAGGTAACCTAGATATTCCAAGTTCCTGTTAGCTAACCTAGATAATCCAAGTGCCCGCTAGGTAACCTACATAGTCCAAGTGCCCTTTCGTTAACCTAGATAGTCCAAGTGCCCGCTAGGTAACCTACATAGTCAAAGGGTCCGCTAGGTAACCTATATAGTCCAAGTGCCCGTTACCTAACCTAGATAGTCCAATTGCCCGCTATGCAACATACATAGTCCAAGTGCCCGATAGTTAATCTACATAGTGCAACTGCCCGCTAGGTAACCTAGATTGTCCAAGTGCCCGCTAGGGAACTTACATAGTCCAAATGCCCGCTAGGCAACCTAGATTGTCTAAGTGCCCGTTCGTTAACCTAGACAGCCAAGTGCCCGCTCGGTAACCTAGACAGTCCAAGTGTCTGCTAGGAAACCTACATAGTCCAAATGCCTGTTCGTTAACCTACATAGTCCAAGGGCCCACTAGTTAACCTAGATCGTCCAAGTGTCCTCTAGTTAACCTACATAGTCCAAAAGCACGCTAGTTAACCTACATAGTCCAAGTGCCGCTAGGTAACCTACATAGTGCAAGTGTCCCCTAGTTAACCTACATTGTCCAAGTGCCCGGTAGTTAACATAGAAAGTCCAAGTGCCCACTAGTTAACATAGATAGTCCAAGTGCCCGCTAGGGAACGTACATAGTCCAAGTGTCCGCTAGGTAACCTAGATAGTGCAAGTGCCCGGTAGTTAACCTACATAGTCCAAGTGCCCGCTAGGTAATCTAGATAGTCCAAGGGCCCGCTAGTTAACCTACATAGTCCAAGTGCCCGGTAGTTAACTTACATTGTCCAAGTGCCCGCTCTGGAACCTACATAGTCCAAGTGCCTGCTAGGGAACCTACATAGTTCAAGTGTCCGTAGGGAACATACAGAGTCCAAGTGCCCGCTAGGTAATCTACATAGTCCAAGGGCCCGCTAGTTAACGTAGATAGTCCAAGTGCCGCTAGATAATCTACATTGTCCAAGGGCCCGCTAGTTAACCTACATAGTCCAAGACCCGCTAAGAAACCCAGATACTCCAAGTGCACGCTAGTTAACCTAGATAGTCCAAGTGCCCTCTAGTTAACCTAAATCGTCCAAGTGCCCGCTAGGTTATCTATATAGTCCAAATGCCCGCTAGGGTATCTACATAGTCTAAGGGCCCACTAGTTAACATAGATAGTCCAAGTGCCGCTAGTTAATCTACATAGAACAAGGGCCCGCTAGTTAACCTACATAGTCCAAGACCCGCTAAGAAACCCAGATACTCCAAGTGCACGCTAGTTAACCTAGATAGTCCAAGTGCCCTCTAGTTAACCTAAATCGTCCAAGTGCCCGCTAAGAAACCTAGATAGTCCAAGTGCCCGTTACCTAACCTAGATAGTCCAATTGCCCGTATGCAACATACATAGTCCAAGTGCCCGTTCGTTAACCTTGAAGTCCAAGTGCCCCCTACGTAACCTAGACTCTCCAAGTACCCGCTAGGTTACCTACATAGTCCAAATGACGGTTCGGTAACGTAGATAATGCAAGTGCCCGGTAGTTAACCTACATAGTCCAAGTGCCCGCTAGGTAACCTAGATAGTCCAAGGGCCCGCTAGTTAACCTACATAGTCCAAGTGCCCGGTAGTTAACTTACATAGTCCAAGTGCCCGCTCTGGAACCTACATAGTCCAAGTGCCTGCTAGGGAACCTACATAGTTCAAGTGTCCGTAGGGAACATACAGAGTCCAAGTGCCCGCTAGGGAATCTACATAGTCCAAGGGCCCGCTAGTTAACGTAGATAGTCCAAGTGCCGCTAGATAATCTACATTGTCCAAGGGCCCGCTAGTTAACCTACATAGTCCAAGTACGCGCTACTTAACCTAGATCGTCCAAGTGCGCGCTAGTTAACCTACATAGTCCAAGGGTCCGCTAGTTAACATATATTGTCCAAGTGCCCGCTAGGGAACTTACATAGTCCAAATGCCCGCTATGCAACCTAGATTGTCCACGTGCCCGTTCGTTAACCTAGACAGCCAAGTGCCCGCTAGGTAACCTAGACAGTCCAAGTGTCTGCTAGGTAACCTACATAGTCCAAATGCCTGTTCGTTAACCTACATAGCCCAAGGGCCCACTAGTTAACCTAGATCGTCCAAGTGTCCTCTAGTTAACCTACATAGTCCAAATGCACGCTAGTTAACATACATAGTCCAAGTGCCGCTAGGTAACCTACATAGTGCAAGTGTCCCCTAGTTAACCTACATAGTCCAAGTGTCCGGTAGTTAACATAGAAAGTCCAAGTGCCCACTAGTTAACATAGATAGTCCAAATGCCCGCTAGGGAACGTACATATTCCAAGTGCCCGCTAGGTAACCTACATAGTGCATATGCCCGGTAGTTAACCTACATAGTGCAAGTGCCCGCTAGGTAACCTAGATAGTCCAAGGGCTCGCTAGTTAACCTACATAGCCCAAGTGCCCGGTAGTTAATTATATAGTCCAAGTGCCCGCTCTGGAACCTACATTATCCAAGTGCCTGCTAGGGAACCTACATAGTTCAAGTGTCCGTAGGGAACATACAGAGTCCAAGTGCCCGCTAGGGAATCTACATAGTCCAAGGGCCCGCTAGTTAACGTAGATAGTCCAAGTGCCGCTAGATAATCTACGTAGTCCAAGGGCCCGCTAGTTAACCTACATAGTCCAAGTACGCGCTACTTAACCTAGATCGTCCAAGTGCGCGCTAGTTAACCTACATAGTCCAAGGGCCCGCTAGTTAACATATATTGTCCATGTGCCCGCTAGGGAACCTACATAGTCCAAGTGCCCGCTAGGGAACCTACATAGTCCTAGGGCCCGCTAGTTAACCTAGATATTCCAAGTGCCCGCTAGTTAACCTAGATCGTCCAATGTCCGCTAGTTAACCTACATAGTCCAATTTCCCGTTAGGTAACTTAGATGGTACTAGTGCCCGCAAGGTAACCTACATAGTACAAGTGCCCGAGAGGTAACCTAGATATTCCAAGTTCCTGTTAGCTAACCTAGATAATCCAAGTGCCCGCTAGGTAACCTACATAGTCCAAGTGCCCTTTCGTTAACGTAGATAGTCCAAGTGCCCGCTAGGTAACCTACATAGTCAAAGGTTCCGCTAGGTAACCTATATAGTCCAAGTGCCCATTACCTAACCTAGATAGTCCAATTGCCCGCTATGCAACATACATAGTCCAAGTGCCCGCTAGTTAATCTACATAGTCCAACTGCCCGCTAGGTAACCTAGATACTCCAAGTGCCCACTAGGTAACTTACATAGTCCAAATGCCCGCTAGGCAACCTAGATAGTCCAATTGCCCGTTCGTTAACCTAGATAGCCAAGTGCCCGCTAGTAACCTAGACAGTCCAAGTTTCTGCTAGGTAACCTACATAGTCCAAATGCCCGTTCGTTAACCTACATAGTCCAAGGGCCCACTAGTTAACCTACATCGTCCAAGTGTCCTCTAGTTAACCTACATAGTCCAAATGCACGCTAGTTAACCTACATAGTCCAAGTGCCGCTAGGTAACCTACATAGTGCAAGTGTCCCCTAGTTAACCTACATAGTCCAAGTACCCGGTAGTTAACATAGATAGTCCAAGTGCGCACTAGTTAACATAGATAGTCCAAGTGCCCGCTAGGGAACGTACATAGTCCAAGTGCCTGCAAGGTAACCTAGATAGTGCAAGTGCCCGGTAGTTAACCTACATAGTCCAAGTGCCCGCTAGGTAACCTAGATAGTCTAAGGGCCCGCTAGTTAACCTACATAGTCCAAGTGCCCGGTAGTTAACTTACATAGTTCAAGTGTCCGTAAGGAACATATTTAGTCCAAGTGCCCGCTAGGGAACATAAAGAGACTAAGTGCCCGCTAGGGAACTTACGTAGTCCAAGTGCCCGCTAGGGAATCTACATAGTCCAAGGGCCCGCTAGTTAACGTAGATAGTCCAAGTGCCGCGAGTTAATCTACATAGTCCAAGGGCCCGCTAGTAAACCTACATAGTCCAAGTATCCGCTAGTTAAACTAGATCGTCAAAGTGCCCACTAGTTAACCTACATAGTCCAAGGGCCCGCTGGTTAACCTACATCGTCCAAGGGCCCGCTAGTTAACCTAGATAGTCCAAGTGCCCCCTAGTTAACCTACATACTCCAAGTGCCCGATAGGTAACCTAGACAGTTCAAGTGACCACTAATTTACCTACATAGTCCAAGTGCCCGTTCGTTAACCTACATAGTCCAAGTGCCCGCTAGGTAACCAATATACTCCAAATGCCCGCTAGGGACCCTAATAGTCAAAATGCCCGTTAGTTAACCTAGATAGTCCAAGTGCTCGCTAGTTAACATAGATAGTACAAGTGCCCGCTAGTTAACCTAGATAGACCAAGTGCCCGCTAGGGAACCTATCTAGTCCAAGTGCCCAAGAGGGAACCTAAATAGTCCAAGTGCCCGCTAGTTAACATAGATAGTCCAAGTACCCGCTAGGAAACGTACATAGTCCAAGTGCCCGCTAGGTAACGTACATAGTCCAAGTGCCCGCTAGATAACCTAGATAGTCCAAGTGCCTGCTAGGGAACGTACATAGTCCAAGTGCCCGCTAGGGAACCTAGATAGTCCAAATGCCCGCTAGGGAACCCACATAGTCCAAGGGCCCGCTAGGGAACCTACATAGTCCAAGTGCCCGTTAGTTTACCTAGATAGTCCAAGTGCCCGCTTGGCAACCTAGATAATCCAACAGCCCGGTAGGTAACCTACATACTCCAAGTACCCGCTAGGTAACGTAGATAGTTCAAGTGCCAGCTAGGTAACCTAGATAGTCCAAGTGCCCGCTAGGTAACCTACAAAGTCTAAGTGCCCTCTAGGTAATCTATATAGTCCAAATTCCCGTTAGGGAGCCTACATAGTTCAAATGCCCGCTAGGTAACCTAGATAGTCCAAGGGCCCGCAGGTAACCTACATAGTCCTAGTGCCCCCTAGTTAACTTACATTCTCCAAGTGCCCGATAGGGAATCTACATAGTCCAAGTTCCCGCTAGGTAACCTACATAGTCCAAATGCCCTCTAGTTAACCTACATAGTCCAAGTGCCCGCTAGGGAACCTACATATTCCAAGTAGCCGTTAGGCAACCTAGATCGTCCAAATGCCCGCCAGGAAACCCACATAGTACAAGTGCCCGCTAGGAAACTTACAAAGTCCAAGGGCCGGCTAGGTACCCTAGATAGTCCAAGTGCCCGCTAGTTAACCTACATAGTCCAAGTGCCCGTTCGGTAACCTAGATAGTTCAAGTGCCCTTTAGGGAACCTAGATATTCCAAGTGCCCGCTAGGGAACATACATAGTCCAATTGCCCGCTCTGGAACATACATAGTCCAAGTGCCCGTTAGTTAACCTAGATAATCCAAGTGCCCGCTAGTTAACCTAGATAGTCCAAGTGCCCGCTAGGTAACCTATATAGTGCAAATGCCCGCTAGGTAACCTACATAGTCCAAGTGCCCGCTAGTTAACCTAGATAGTCCAAGTGCCCGCTAGTTAACCTTGATAGTCCAAGTGCCTTCTAGTTAACCTAAATAGTCCAAGTGCCCGCTAGGTACCCTACATAGTCCAAGTGCCCACTAGGTAACCTAAACAATCCAAATGCCCGCTAGGGAAACTACATAGTCCCAGTGCCCGCTAGTTAACCTAGATAGTCCAAGTGCCCGCTAGTATACCTAGATAGTCCAAGGACCCGCTAGTTAATCTAGATAGTCCAAGGGCCCTCTAGTTAACCTAGATAGTCCAAGTGCCCGCTAGGGGACGTATATAGTCCAAGTGCCCGCTAGGTAACCTAGATAGTCCAAGTGCGCACTTGGGTATGTACATAGTTCAAGTGCCCGCTAGATAACCTAGATTGTCCAAGTGTGCGCTAGTTAACCTATATAGTCCAAGTGCCCTCTAGGTAAAATAGATAGTCCAAGGTCCTGCTAGTTAACCTACATAGTCCAATGCCAGATAGGGAACCTATATAGTCCATGTGCCCGCTTATGAACCTACATAGTCCAAGTACCCGATAGGGAACCTACATATTCCAAGTGCCCGTTAGGGAACCTAGATAGTCAAAATGCCGGTAGGGAACCTAGATAGTCCAAATGCCGGTAGGGAACCTATATAGTCCAAGTGCCCGCTAGGGAACCTGCATAGTCAAAGTGCCCGTTAGGGAACCTGCATTGTACAAGTGCCCGCTAATTAACCTAGATAGTCCAAGTGCCCGCTAGTTAACCTTGATCATCCAAGTGCCCGCTAGTTAACCTACATAGTCCAAGTGCCTGATAGGGAACCTAAATAGTCCAAGTGCCCGAGGAGGAACCTACATAGTCCAAGTGCCCGATAGGGAACCTACATATTCCAAGTGCCCGTTAGGGAACCAAGATAGTCCACGTGCCCGCTAGTTAACCTACATAGTCCAAGTGCCCGCTAGGTAACCTAGATAGTCCAAGGTCCTGCTAGTTATCCTATACATAGTCCAATGCCCGATAGGGAACCTACAAAGTCCAAGTGCCCGCTGAGGAACCTACATAGTCCAAGTGCCCGATAGGGAACCTACATATTCCAAGTGCCCGTTAGGGAACCTACATAGTCCAAATGCCGGTAGGGAACCTATATTGTCCAAGTGCCCACTAGGGAACCTACATAGTCAAAGTGCCCGCTAGGGAACCTGCATTGTACAAGTGTCCGCTAATTAACCTAGATAGTCCAAGTGCCCGCTAGTTAACCTAGATAGTCCAAATGCCCGCGAGTTAACCTAGATCATCGAAGTGCCCGCTAGTTAACCTACATAGTCCAAGTGCCTGATAGGGAACCTACATAGTCCAAGTGCCCGCGGAGGAACCTACATAGTCCAAGTGCCCGATAGGGAACCTACATATTCCAAGTGCCCATTAGGGAACCTAGATAGTCCAAGTGCCCGTAGGGAACCTATATAGTCCAAGTGCCCGCTATGGAACCTACATAGTCAAAGTGCCCGCTAGGGAACCTGCATTTTGCAAGTGCCCGCTAGTTAACCTAGATAGTCCAAGTGCCCGCTAGTTAACTTACATAGTCCAAGGTCAGCTAGTTAACCTAGATAGTCCAAGTGCCCGCTAGTTAACCTACATAATCCAAGGTCAGCTAGTTAACCTAGATAGTCCAAGTGCCCGCTAGTTAACCTACATAGTCCAAGAACCCGCTAGTTAGCGTAGATAGTCCAAGTGCCCGCTAGTTTACCTACATTGTCCAAGGGCCCACTAGTTAACTAAGATATTCCAAGTGCCCGCTAGTTAACCTACATAGTCACAGTGCTCTTACGGAACCTATATAGTACAAGTGCCCGCTAGGGAACCTACATAGTCAAATTGCCCGCTAGTGAACCTGCATTGTACAAGTGCCCGCTAATCAACCTAGATAGTCCAATTGCCTGCTAGTTAACCAAGATAGGCCAAGATCCCGCTAGTTAACCTTAATCATCCAAGTGCCCGCTAGTTAACCTACATAGTCCAAGTGCCTGAGAGGGAACCTACATAGTCCAAGTGCCCACAGAGGAACCTACATAGTCCAAGTGCCCGCTAGGTAACCTAGATATTCCAAGTTCCTGTTAGCTAACCTAGATAATGCAAGTGCCCGCTAGGTAACCTACATAGTCCAAGTGCCCTTTCGTTAACCTAGATAGTCCAAGTGCCCGCTAGGTAACCTACATAGTCAAAGGGTCCGCTAGGTAACCAATATAGTCCAAGTGCCCGTTACCTAACCTAGATAGTCCAATTGCCCGCTATGCAACATACATAGTCCAAGTGCCCGATAGTTAATCTACATAGTGCAACTGCCCGCTAGGTAACCTAGATAGTCCAAGTGCCCGCTAGGGAACTTACATAGTCCAAATGCCCGCTAGGCAACCTAGATTGTCTAAGTGCCCGTTCGTTAACCTAGACAGCCAAGTGCCCGCTAGGTAACCTAGACAGTCCAAGTGTCTGCTAGGAAACCTACATAGTCCAAATGCCTGTTCGTTAACCTACATAGTCCAAGGGCCCACTAGTTAACCTAGATCGTCCAAGTGTCCTCTAGTTAACCTACATAGTCCAAATGCACGCTAGTTAACCTACATAGTCCAAGTGCCGCTAGGTAACCTACATAGTGCAAGTGTCCCCTAGTTAACCTACATAGTCCAAGTGCCCGGTAGTTAACATAGAAAGTCCAAGTGCCCACTAGTTAACATAGATAGTCCAAGTGCCCGCTAGGGAACGTACATAGTCCAAGTGTCCGCTAGGTAACCTAGATAGTGCAAGTGCCCGGTAGTTAACCTACATAGTCCAAGTGCCCGCTAGGTAACCTAGATAGTCCAAGGGCCCGCTAGTTAACCTACATAGTCCAAGTGCCCGGTAGTTAACTTACATTGTCCAAGTGCCCGCTCTGGAACCTACATAGTCCAAGTGCCTGCTAGGGAACCTACATAGTTCAAGTGTCCGTAGGGAACATACAGAGTCCAAGTGCCCGCTAGGGAATCTACATAGTCCAAGGGCCCGCTAGTTAACGTAGATAGTCCAAGTGCCGCTAGATAATCTACATTGTCCAAGGGCCCGCTAGTTAACCTACATAGTCCAAGTACGCGCTACTTAACCTAGATCGTCCAAGTGCGCGCTAGTTAACCTACATAGTCCAAGGGCCCGCTAGTTAACATATATTGTCCAAGTGCCCGCTAGGGAACTTACATAGTCCAAATGCCCGCTAGGCAACCTAGATTGTCCACGTGCCCGTTCGTTAACCAGGACAGCCAAGTGCCCGCTAGGTAACCTAGACAGTCCAAGTGTCTGCTAGGTAACCTAGATAGTCCAAATGCCTGTTCGTTAACCTACTTAGCCCAAGGGCCCACTAGTTAACCTAGATCGTCCAAGTGGCCTCTAGTTAACCTACATAGTCCAAATGCACGCTAGTTAACATACATAGTCCAAGTGCCGCTAGGTAACCTACATAGTGCAAGTGTCCCCTAGTTAACCTACATAGTCCAAGTGCCCGGTAGTTAACATAGAAAGTCCAAGTGCCCACTAGTTAACATAGATAGCCCAAGTGCCCGCTAGGGAACGTACATAGTCCAAGTGCCCGCTGGGTAACCTACATAGTGCATATGCCCGGTACTTAACCTACATAGTCCAAGTGCCCGCTAGGTAACCTAGATAGTCCAAGGGCCCGCTAGTTAACCTACATAGTCCAAGAACCCGCTAGTTAGCGTAGATAGTCCAAGTGCCCGTAGTTTACCTACATTGTCCAAGGGCCCACTAGTTAACTAAGATATTCCAAGTGCCCGCTAGTTAACCTACATAGTCACAGTGCTCTTACGGAACCTATATAGTACAAGTGCCCGCTAGGGAACCTACATAGTCAAATTGCCCGCTAGTGAACCTGCATTGTACAAGTGCCCGCTAATCAACCTAGATAGTCCAATTGCCCGCTAGTTAACCAAGATAGGCCAAGAGCCCGCTAGTTAACCTTAATCATCCAAGTGCCCGCTAGTTAACCTACATAGTCCAAGTGCCTGAGAGGGAACCTACATAGTCCAAGTGCCCACAGAGGAACCTACATAGTCCAAGTGCCCGCTAGGTAACCTAGATATTCCAAGTTCCTGTTAGCTAACCTAGATAATCCAAGTGCCCGCTAGGTAACCTACATAGTCCAAGTGCCCTTTCGTTAACCTAGATAGTCCAAGTGCCCGCTAGGTAACCTACATAGTCAAAGGGTCCTCTAGGTAACCTATATAGTCCAAGTGCCCGTTACCTAACCTAGATAGTCCAATTGCCCGCTATGCAACATACATAGTCCAAGTGCCTGATAGTTAATCTACATAGTGCAACTGCCCGCTAGGTAACCTAGATAGTCCAAGTGCCCGCTAGGGAACTTACATAGTCCAAATGCCCGCTAGGCAACCTAGATTGTCTAAGTGCCCGTTCGTTAACCTAGACAGCCAAGTGCCCGCTAGGTAACCTAGACAGTCCAAGTGTCTGCTAGGAAACCTACATAGTCCAAATGCCTGTTCGTTAACCTACATAGTCCAAGGGCCCACTAGTTAACCTAGATCGTCCAAGTGTCCTCTAGTTAACCTACATAGTCCAAATGCACGCTAGTTAACCTACATAGTCCAAGTGCCGCTAGGTAACCTACATAGTGCAAGTGTCCCCTAGTTAACCTACATAGTCCAAGTGCCCGGTAGTTAACATAGAAAGTCCAAGTGCCCACTAGTTAACATAGATAGTCCAAGTGCCCGCTAGGGAACGTACATAGTCCAAGTGTCCGCTAGGTAACCTAGATAGTGCAAGTGCCCGGTAGTTAACCTACATAGTCCAAGTGCCCGCTAAGTAACCTAGATAGTCCAAGGGCCCGCTAGTTAACCTACATAGTCCAAGTGCCCGGTAGTTAACTTACATTGTCCAAGTGCCCGCTCTGGAACCTACATAGTCCAAGTGCCTGCTAGGGAACCTACATAGTTCAAGTGTCCGTAGGGAACATACAGAGTCCAAGTGCCCGCTAGGGAATCTACATAGTCCAAGGGCCCGCTAGTTAACGTAGATAGTCCAAGTGCCGCTAGATAATCTACATTGTCCAAGGGCCCGCTAGTTAACCTACATAGTCCAAGTACGCGCTACTTAACCTAGATCGTCCAAGTGCGCGCTAGTTAACCTACATAGTCCAAGGGCCCGCTAGTTAACATATATTGTCCAAGTGCCTGCTAGGGAACTTACATAGTCCAAATGCCCGCTAGGCAACCTAGATTGTCCACGTGCCCGTTCGTTAACCTAGACAGCCAAGTGCCCGCTAGGTAACCTAGACAGTCCAAGTGTCTGCTAGGTAACCTAGATAGTCCAAATGCCTGTTCGTTAACCTACTTAGCCCAAGGGCCCACTAGTTAACCTAGATCGTCCAAGTGGCCTCTAGTTAACCTACATAGTCCAAATGCACGCTAGTTAACATACATAGTCCAAGTGCCGCTAGGTAACCTACATAGTGCAAGTGTCCCCTAGTTAACCTACATAGTCCAAGTGCCCGGTAGTTAACATAGAAAGTCCAAGTGCCCACTAGTTAACATAGATAGTCCAAGTGCCCGCTAGGGAACGTACATAGTCCAAGTGCCCGCTGGGTAACCTAGATAGTCTAAGGGCCCGCTAGTTAACCTACATAGTCCAAGTGCCCGGTAGTTAACTTACATAGTTCAAGTGTCCGTAAGGAACATATATAGTCCAAGTGCCCGCTAGGGAACATACAGAGACTAAGTGCCCGCTAGGGAACTTACGTAGTCCAAGTGCCCGCTAGGGAATCTACATAGTCCAAGGGCCCGCTAGTTAACGTAGATAGTCCAAGTGCCGCGAGTTAATCTACATAGTCCAAGGGCCCGCTAGTAAACCTACATAGTCCAAGTATCCGCTAGTTAAACTAGATCGTCAAAGTGCCCACTAGTTAACCTACATAGTACAAGGGCCCGCTAGTTAACCTACATCGTCCAAGGGCCCGCTAGTTAACCTAGATAGTCCAAGTGCCCCCTAGTTAACCTACATACTCCAAGTGCCCGATAGGTAACCTAGACAGTTCAAGTGACCACTAAGTTACCTACATAGTCCAAGTGCCCGTTCGTTAACCTACATAGTCCAAGTGCCCGCTAGGTAACCAATATACTCCAAATGCCCGCTAGGGACCCTAATAGTCCAAATGCCCGTTAGTTAACCTAGATAGTCCAAGTGCTCGCTAGTTAACATAGAAAGTACAAGTGCCCGCTAGTTAACCTAGATAGACCAAGTGCCCGCTAGGGAACCTATCTAGTCCAAGTGCCCAAGAGGGAACCTAAATAGTCCAAGTGCCCGCTAGTTAACATAGATAGTCCAAGTACCCGCTAGGAAACGTACATAGTCCAAGTGCCCGCTAGGTAACGTACATAGTCCAAGTGCCCGCTAGATAACCTAGATAGTCCAAGTGCCTGCTAGGGAACGTACATAGTCCAAGTGCACTCTAGGTAACCTAGATAGTCCAAATGCCCGCTAGGGAACCCACATAGTCCAAGTGCCCGCTAGGGAACTTACATAGTCCAAGGGCCCGCTAGGGAACCTACATAGTCCAAGTGCCCGTTAGTTTACCTAGATAGTCCAAGTGCCCGCTTGGCAACCTAGATAATCCAACAGCCCGGTAGGTAACCTACATACTCCAAGTACCCGCTAGGTAACGTAGATAGTTCAAGTGCCAGCTAGGTAACCTAGATAGTCCAAGTGCCCGCTAGGTAACCTACAAAGTCTAAGTGCCCGCTAGGTAATCTATATAGTTCAAATGCCCGTTAGGGAGCCTACATAGTTCAAATGCCCGCTAGGTAACCTAGATAGTCCAAGGGCCCGCTAGGTAACCTACATAGTCCTAGTGCCCCCTAGTTAACTTACATTCTCCAAGTGCCCGATAGGGAATCTACATAGTCCAAGTTCCCGCTAGGTAACCTACATAGTCCAAATGCCCTCTAGTTAACCTACATAGTCCAAGTGCCCGCTAGGGAACCTACATAGTCCAAGTAGCCGTTAGGTAACCTAGATCGTCCAAATGCCCGCCAGGAAACCCACATAGTACAAGTGCCCGCTAGGAAACTTACAAAGTCCAAGGGCCGGCTAGGTACCCTAGATAGTCCAAGTGCCCGCTAGTTAACCTACATAGTCCAAGTGCCCGTTCGGTAACCTAGATAGTTCAAGTGCCCTTTAGGGAACCTAGATATTCCAAGTGCCCGCTAGGGAACATACATAGTCCAATTGCCCGCTCTGGAACATACATAGTCCAAGTGCCCGTTAGTTAACCTAGATAATCCAAGTGCCCGCTAGTTAACCTAGATAGTCCAAGTGCCCGCTAGGTAACCTATATAGTGCAAATGCCCGCTAGGTAACCTACATAGTCCAAGTGCCCGCTAGTTAACCTAGATAGTCCAAGTGCCCGCTAGTTAACCTTGATAGTCCAAGTGCCTTCTAGTTAACCTAAATAGTCCAAGTGCCCGCTAGGTAACCTACATAGTCCAAGTGCCCACTAGGTAACCTAAATAATCCAAATGCCCGCTAGGGAAACTACATAGTCCCAGTGCCCGCTAGTTAACCTAGATAGTCCAAGTGCCCGCTAGTATACCTAGATAGTCCAAGGACCCGCTAGTTAATCTAGATAGTCCAAGGGCCCTCTAGTTAACCTAGATAGTCCAAGTGCCCGCTAGGGGACGTATATAGTCCAAGTGCCCGCTAGGTAACCTAGATAGTCCAAGTGCGCACTTGGGTATGTACATAGTTCAAGTGCCCGCTAGGTAACCTAGATTGTCCAAGTGTGCGCTAGTTAACCTATATAGTCCAAGTGCCCTCCAGGTAACATAGATAGTCCAAGGTCCTGCTAGTTAACCTACATAGTCCAATGCCAGATAGGGAACCTATATAGTCCATATGCCCACTGATGAACCTACATAGTCCAAGTACCCGATAGGGAACCTACATATTCCAAGTGCCCGTTAGGGAACCTAGATAGTCCAAATGCCGGTAGAGAACCTAGATAGTCTAAATGCCCGTAGGGAACCTATATAGTCCAAGTGCCCGCTAGGGAACATACATAGTCAAAGTGCCCGTTAGGGAACCTTCATTGTACAAGTGCCCGCTAATTAACATAGATAGTCCAAGTGCCCGCTAGTTAACCTAGATAGTCCAAATGCCCGCTAGTTAACCTTGATCATCCAAGTGCCCGCTAGTTAACCTACATAGTCCAAGTGCCTGATAGGGAACCTAAATAGTCCAAGTGCCCGCGGAGGAACCTACATAGTCCAAGTGCCCGATAGGGAACCTACATATTCCAAGTGCCCGTTAGGGAACCTAGATAGTCCAAATGCCGGTAGGGAACCTATATAGTCCAAGTGCCCGCTAGAGAACCTACATAGTCAAAGTGCCCGCTAGGGAACCTGCATTGTACAAGTGCCCGCTAATTAACCTAGATAGTCCAAGTGCCAGCTAGTTAACCTAGATAGTCCAAATGCCCGCGAGTTAACCTTGATCATCGAAGTGCCCGCTAGTTAACCTACATAGTCCAAGTGCCTGATAGGGAACCTACATATTCCAAGTGCCCGTTAGGGAACCTAGATAGTCCAAATGCCGGTAGGGAACCTATATAGTCCAAGTGCCCGCTAGGGAATCTACATAGTCAAAGTGCCCGCTAGGGAACCTGCATTGTACAATTGCCCGCTAATTAACCTAGATAGTCCAAGTGCCCGCTAGTTAACCTAGATAGTCCAAATGCCCGCGAGTTAACCTTGATCATCGAAGTGCCCGCTAGTTAACCTACATAGTCCAAGTGCCTGATAGGGAACCTACATAGTCCAAGTGCCCGCGGAGTAACCTACATAGTCCAAGTGCCCGATAGGGAACCTACATATACCAAGTGCCCATTAGGGAACCTAGATAGTCCAAGTGCCCGTAGGGAACCTATATAGTCCAAGTGCCCGCTATGGAACCTACATAGTCAAAGTGCCCGCTAGGGAACCTGCATTTTGCAAGTGCCCGCTAGTTAACCTAGATAGTCCAAGTGCCCGCTAGTTAACTTACATAGTCCAAGGTCAGCTAGTTAACCTAGATAGTCCAAGTGCCCGCTAGTTAACCTACATAATCCAAGGTCAGCTAGTTAACCTAGATAGTCCAAGTGCCCGCTAGTTAACCTACATAGTCCAAGAACCCGCTAGTTAGCGTAGATAGTCCAAGTGCCCGCTAGTTTACCTACATTGTCCAAGGGCCCACTAGTTAACTAAGATATTCCAAGTGCCCGCTAGTTAACCTACATAGTCACAGTGCTCTTACGGAACCTATATAGTACAAGTGCCCGCTAGGGAACCTACATAGTCAAATTGCCCGCTAGTGAACCTGCATTGTACAAGTGCCCGCTAATCAACCTAGATAGTCCAATTGCCCGCTAGTTAACCAAGATAGGCCAAGAGCCCGCTAGTTAACCTTAATCATCCAAATGCCCGCTAGTTAACCTACATAGTCCAAGTGCCTGAGAGGGAACCTACATAGTCCAAGTGCCCGCAGAGGAACCTACATAGTCCAAGTGCCCGCTAGGTAACCTAGATATTCCAAGTTCCTGTTAGCTAACCTAGATAATCCAAGTGCCCGCTAGGTAACCTACATAGTCCAAGTGCCCGATAGTTAATCTACATAGTGCAACTGCCCGCTAGGTAACCTAGATAGTCCAAGTGCCCGCTAGGGAACTTACATAGTCCAAATGCCCACTAGGCAACCTAGATTGTCTAAGTGCCCGTTCGTTAACCTAGACAGCCAAGTGCCCGCTAGGTAACCTAGACAGTCCAAGTGTCTGCTAGGAAACCTACATAGTCCAAATGCCTGTTCGTTAACCTACATAGTCCAAGGGCCCACTAGTTAACCTAGATCGTCCAAGTGTCCTCTAGTTAACCTACATAGTCCAAATGCACGCTAGTTAACCTACATAGTCCAAGTGCTGCTAGGTAACCTACATAGTGCAAGTGTCCCCTAGTTAACCTACATAGTCCAAGTGCCCGGTAGTTAACATAGAAAGTCCAAGTGCCCACTAGTTAACATAGATAGTCCAAGTGCCCGCTAGGGAACGTACATAGTCCAAGTGTCCTCTAGGTAACCTAGATAGTGCAAGTGCCCAGTAGTTAACCTACATAGTCCAAGTGCCCGTTCGTTAACCTACATAGTCCAAGTGCCCGCTAGGTAACCAATATACTCCAAATGCCCGCTAGGGACCCTAATAGTCAAAATGCCCTTTAGTTAACCTAGATAGTCCAAGTGCTCGCTAGTTAACATAGATAGTACAAGTGCCCGC
Source organism: Tenrec ecaudatus (assembly GCF_050624435.1). Classification (NCBI taxonomy): domain Eukaryota; kingdom Metazoa; phylum Chordata; class Mammalia; order Afrosoricida; family Tenrecidae; genus Tenrec; species Tenrec ecaudatus. The sequence continues at coordinate 2,934,176 of NW_027457652.1, forward strand.
TAGTTAACCTAGATAGACCAAGTGCCCGCTAGGGAACCTATCTAGTCCAAGTGCCCAAGAGGGAACCTAAATAGTCCAAGTGCCCGCTAGTTAACATAGATAGTCCAAGTACCCGCTAGGAAACTTACATAGTCCAAGTGCCCGCTAGGTAACGTACATAGTCCAAGTGCCCGCTAGATAACCTAGATAGTCCAAGTGCCTGCTAGGGAACGTACATAGTCCAAGTGCCCGCTAGGGAACCTAGATAGTCCAAATGCCCGCTAGGGAACCCACATAGTCCAAGGGCCCGCTAGGGAACCTACATAGTCCAAGTGCCCGTTAGTTTACCTAGATAGTCCAAGTGCCCGCTTGGCAACCTAGATAATCCAACAGCCCGGTAGGTAACCTACATACTCCAAGTACCCGCTAGGTAACGTAGATAGTTCAAGTGCCAGCTAGGTAACCTAGATAGTCCAAGTGCCCGCTAGGTAACCTACAAAGTCTAAGTGCCTTCTAGGTAATCTATATAGTCCAAATTCCCGTTAGGGAGCCTACATAGTTCAAATGCCCGCTAGGTAACCTAGATAGTCCAAGGGCCCTCAGGTAACCTACATAATCCTAGTGCCCCCTAGTTAACTTACATTCTCCAAGTGCCTGATAGGGAATCTACATAGTCCAAGTTCCCGCTAGGTAACCTACATAGTCCAAATGCCCTCTAGTTAACCTACATAGTCCAAGTGCCCGCTAGGGAACCTACATATTCCAAGTAGCCGTTAGGCAACCTAGATCGTCCAAATGCCCGCCAGGAAACCCACATAGTACAAGTGCCCGCTAGGAAACTTACAAAGTCCAAGGGCCGGCTAGGTACCCTAGATAGTCCAAGTGCCCGCTAGTTAACCTACATAGTCCAAGTGCCCGTTCGGTAACCTAGATAGTTCAAGTGCCCTTTAGGGAACCTAGATATTCCAAGTGCCCGCTAGGGAACATACATAGTCCAATTGCCCGCTCTGGAACATACATAGTCCAAGTGCCCGTTAGTTAACCTAGATAATCCAAGTGCCCGCTAGTTAACCTAGATAGTCCAAGTGCCCGCTAGGTAACCTATATAGTGCAAATGCCCGCTAGGTAACCTACATAGTCCAAGTGCCCGCTAGTTAACCTAGATAGTCCAAGTGCCCGCTAGTTAACCTTGATAGTCCAAGTGCCTTCTAGTTAACCTAAATAGTCCAAGTGCCCGCTAGGTAACCTACATAGTCCAAGTGCCCACTAGGTAACCTAAACAATCCAAATGCCCGCTAGGGAAACTACATAGTCCCAGTGCCCGCTAGTTAACCTAGATAGTCCAAGTGCCCGCTAGTATACCTAGATAGTCCAAGGACCCGCTAGTTAATCTAGATAGTCCAAGGGCCCTCTAGTTAACCTAGATAGTCCAAGTGCCCGCTAGGGGACGTATATAGTCCAAGTGCCCGCTAGGTAACCTAGATAGTCCAAGTGCGCACTTGGGTATGTACATAGTTCAAGTGCCCGCTAGATAACCTAGATTGTCCAAGTGTGCGCTAGTTAACCTATATAGTCCAAGTGCCCTCTAGGTAACATAGATAGTCCAAGGTCCTGCTAGTTAACCTATATAGTCCAATGCCAGATAGGGAACCTATATAGTCCATGTGCCCGCTTATGAACCTACATAGTCCAAGTACCCGATAGGGAACCTACATATTCCAAGTGCCCGTTAGGGAACCTAGATAGTCCAAATGCCGGTAGGGAACCTAGATAGTCCAAATGCCGGTAGGGAACCTATATAGTCCAAGTGCCCGCTAGGGAACCTGCATAGTCAAAGTGCCCGTTAGGGAACCTGCATTGTACAAGTGCCCGCTAATTAACCTAGATAGTCCAAGTGCCCGCTAGTTAACCTTGATCATCCAAGTGCCCGCTAGTTAACCTACATAGTCCAAGTGCCTGATAGGGAACCTAAATAGTCCAAGTGCCCGAGGAGGAACCTACATAGTCCAAGTGCCCGATAGGGAACCTACATATTCCAAGTGCCCGTTAGGGAACCAAGATAGTCCACGTGCCCGCTAGTTAACCTACATAGTCCAAGTGCCCGCTAGGTAACCTAGATAGTCCAAGGTCCTGCTAGTTATCCTATACATAGTCCAATGCCCGATAGGGAACCTACAAAGTCCAAGTGCCCGCTGAGGAACCTACATAGTCCAAGTGCCCGATAGGGAACCTACATATTCCAAGTGCCCGTTAGGGAACCTACATAGTCCAAATGCCGGTAGGGAACCTATATTGTCCAAGTGTCCACTAGGGAACCTACATAGTCAAAGTGCCCGCTTGGGAACCTGCATTGTACAAGTGTCCGCTAATTAACCTAGATAGTCCAAGTGCCCGCTAGTTAACCTAGATAGTCCAAATGCCCGCGAGTTAACCTTGATCATCGAAGTGCCCGCTAGTTAACCTACATAGTCCAAGTGCCTGATAGGGAACCTACATATTCCAAGTGCCCGCGGAGGAACCTACATAGTCCAAGTGCCCGATAGGGAACCTACATATTCCAAGTGCCCATTAGGGAACCTAGATAGTCCAAGTGCCCGTAGGGAACCTATATAGTCCAAGTGCCCGCTATGGAACCTACATAGTCAAAGTGCCCGCTAGGGAACCTGCATTTTGCAAGTGCCCGCTAGTTAACCTAGATAGTCCAAGTGCCCGCTAGTTAACTTACATAGTCCAAGGTCAGCTAGTTAACCTAGATAGTCCAAGTGCCCGCTAGTTAACCTACATAATCCAAGGTCAGCTAGTTAACCTAGATAGTCCAAGTGCCCGCTAGTTAACCTACATAGTCCAAGAACCCGCTAGTTAGCGTAGATAGTCCAAGTGCCCGCTAGTTTACCTACATTGTCCAAGGGCCCACTAGTTAACTAAGATATTCCAAGTGCCCGCTAGTTAACCTACATAGTCACAGTGCTCTTACGGAACCTATATAGTACATGTGACCGCTAGGGAACCTACATAGTCAAATTGCCCGCTAGTGAACCTGCATTGTACAAGTGCCCGCTAATCAACCTAGATAGTCCAATTGCCCGCTAGTTAACCAAGATAGGCCAAGATCCCGCTAGTTAACCTTAATCATCCAAGTGCCCGCTAGTTAACCTACATAGTCCAAGTGCCTGAGAGGGAACCTACATAGTCCAAGTGCCCACAGAGGAACCTACATAGTCCAAGTGCCCGCTAGGTAACCTAGATATTCCAAGTTCCTGTTAGCTAACCTAGATAATGCAAGTGCCCGCTAGGTAACCTACATAGTCCAAGTGCCCTTTCGTTAACCTAGATAGTCCAAGTGCCCGCTAGGTAACCTACATAGTCAAAGGGTCCGCTAGGTAACCAATATAGTCCAAGTGCCCGTTACCTAACCTAGATAGTCCAATTGCCCGCTATGCAACATACATAGTCCAAGTGCCCGATAGTTAATCTACATAGTGCAACTGCCCGCTTGGTAACCTAGATAGTCCAAGTGCCCGCTAGGGAACTTACATAGTCCAAATGCCCGCTAGGCAACCTAGATTGTCTAAGTGCCCGTTCGTTAACCTAGACAGCCAAGTGCCCGCTAGGTAACCTAGACAGTCCAAGTGTCTGCTAGGAAACCTACATAGTCCAAATGCCTGTTCGTTAACCTACATAGTCCAAGGGCCCACTAGTTAACCTAGATCGTCCAAGTGTCCTCTAGTTAACCTACATAGTCCAAATGCACGCTAGTTAACCTACATAGTCCAAGTGCCGCTAGGTAACCTACATAGTGCAAGTGTCCCCTAGTTAACCTACATAGTCCAAGTGCCCGGTAGTTAACATAGAAAGTCCAAGTGCCCACTAGTTAACATAGATAGTCCAAGTGCCCGCTAGGGAACGTACATAGTCCAAGTGTCCGCTAGGTAACCTAGATAGTGCAAGTGCCCGGTAGTTAACCTACATAGTCCAAGTGCCCGCTAGGTAACCTAGATAGTCCAAGGGCCCGCTAGTTAACCTACATAGTCCAAGTGCCCGGTAGTTAACTTACATTGTCCAAGTGCCCGCTCTGGAACCTACATAGTCCAAGTGCCTGCTAGGGAACCTACATAGTTCAAGTGTCCGTAGGGAACATACAGAGTCCAAGTGCCCGCTAGGGAATCTACATAGTCCAAGGGCCCGCTAGTTAACGTAGATAGTCCAAGTGCCGCTAGATAATCTACATTGTCCAAGGGCCCGCTAGTTAACCTACATAGTCCAAGTACGCGCTACTTAACCTAGATCGTCCAAGTGCGCGCTAGTTAACCTACATAGTCCAAGGGCCCGCTAGTTAACATATATTGTCCAAGTGCCCGCTAGGGAACTTACATAGTCCAAATGCCCGCTAGGCAACCTAGATTGTCCACGTGCCCGTTCGTTAACCAGGACAGCCAAGTGCCCGCTAGGTAACCTAGACAGTCCAAGTGTCTGCTAGGTAACCTAGATAGTCCAAATGCCTGTTCGTTAACCTACTTAGCCCAAGGGCCCACTAGTTAACCTAGATCGTCCAAGTGGCCTCTAGTTAACCTACATAGTCCAAATGCACGCTAGTTAACATACATAGTCCAAGTGCCGCTAGGTAACCTACATAGTGCAAGTGTCCCCTAGTTAACCTACATAGTCCAAGTGCCCGGTAGTTAACATAGAAAGTCCAAGTGCCCACTAGTTAACATAGATAGCCCAAGTGCCCGCTAGGGAACGTACATAGTCCAAGTGCCCGCTGGGTAACCTACATAGTGCATATGCCCGGTACTTAACCTACATAATCCAAGTGCCCGCTAGGTAACCTAGATAGTCCAAGGGCCCGCTAGTTAACCTACATAGTCCAAGAACCCGCTAGTTAGCGTAGATAGTCCAAGTGCCCGTAGTTTACCTACATTGTCCAAGGGCCCACTAGTTAACTAAGATATTCCAAGTGCCCGCTAGTTAACCTACATAGTCACAGTGCTCTTACGGAACCTATATAGTACAAGTGCCCGCTAGGGAACCTACATAGTCAAATTGCCCGCTAGTGAACCTGCATTGTACAAGTGCCCGCTAATCAACCTAGATAGTCCAATTGCCCGCTACTTAACCAAGATAGGCCAAGAGCCCGCTAGTTAACCTTAATCATACAAGTGCCCGCTAGTTAACCTACATAGTCCAAGTGCCTGAGAGGGAACCTACATAGTCCAAGTGCCCACAGAGGAACCTACATAGTCCAAGTGCCCGCTAGGTAACCTAGATATTCCAAGTTCCTGTTAGCTAACCTAGATAATCCAAGTGCCCGCTAGGTAACCTACATAGTCCAAGTGCCCTTTCGTTAACCTAGATAGTCCAAGTGCCCGCTAGGTAACCTACATAGTCAAAGGGTCCTCTAGGTAACCTATATAGTCCAAGTGCCCGTTACCTAACCTAGATAGTCCAATTGCCCGCTATGCAACATACATAGTCCAAGTGCCTGATAGTTAATCTACATAGTGCAACTGCCCGCTAGGTAACCTAGATAGTCCAAGTGCCCGCTAGGGAACTTACATAGTCCAAATGCCCGCTAGGCAACCTAGATTGTCTAAGTGCCCGTTCGTTAACCTAGACAGCCAAGTGCCCGCTAGGTAACCTAGACAGTCCAAGTGTCTGCTAGGAAACCTACATAGTCCAAATGCCTGTTCGTTAACCTACATAGTCCAAGGGCCCACTAGTTAACCTAGATCGTCCAAGTGTCCTCTAGTTAACCTACATAGTCCAAATGCACGCTAGTTAACCTACATAGTCCAAGTGCCGCTAGGTAACCTACATAGTGCAAGTGTCCCCTAGTTAACCTACATAGTCCAAGTGCCCGGTAGTTAACATAGAAAGTCCAAGTGCCCACTAGTTAACATAGATAGTCCAAGTGCCCGCTAGGGAACGTACATAGTCCAAGTGTCCGCTAGGTAACCTAGATAGTGCAAGTGCCCGGTAGTTAACCTACATAGTCCAAGTGCCCGCTAGGTAACCTAGATAGTCCAAGGGCCCGCTAGTTAACCTACATAGTCCAAGTGCCCGGTAGTTAACTTACATTGTCCAAGTGCCCGCTCTGGAACCTACATAGTCCAAGTGCCTGCTAGGGAACCTACATAGTTCAAGTGTCCGTAGGGAACATACAGAGTCCAAGTGCCCGCTAGGGAATCTACATAGTCCAAGGGCCCGCTAGTTAACGTAGATAGTCCAAGTGCCGCTAGATAATCTACATTGTCCAAGGGCCCGCTAGTTAACCTACATAGTCCAAGTACGCGCTACTTAACCTAGATCGTCCAAGTGCGCGCTAGTTAACCTACATAGTCCAAGGGCCCGCTAGTTAACATATATTGTCCAAGTGCCCGCTAGGGAACTTACATAGTCCAAATGCCCGCTAGGCAACCTAGATTGTCCACGTGCCCGTTCGTTAACCTAGACAGCCAAGTGCCCGCTAGGTAACCTATACAGTCCAAGTGTCTGCTAGGTAACCTAGATAGTCCAAATGCCTGTTCGTTAACCTACTTAGCCCAAGGGCCCACTAGTTAACCTAGATCGTCCAAGTGGCCTCTAGTTAACCTACATAGTCCAAATGCACGCTAGTTAACATACATAGTCCAAGTGCCGCTAGGTAACCTACATAGTGCAAGTGTCCCCTAGTTAACCTACATAGTCCAAGTGCCCGGTAGTTAACATAGAAAGTCCAAGTGCCCACTAGTTAACATAGATAGTCCAAGTGCCCGCTAGGGAACGTACATAGTCCAAGTGCCCGCTGGGTAACCTAGATAGTCTAAGGGCCCGCTAGTTAACCTACATAGTCCAAGTGCCCGGTAGTTAACTTACATAGTTCAAGTGTCCGTAAGGAACATATATAGTCCAAGTGCCCGCTAGGGAACATACAGAGACTAAGTGCCCGCTAGGGAACTTACGTAGTCCAAGTGCCCGCTAGGGAATCTACATAGTCCAAGGGCCCGCTAGTTAACGTAGATAGTCCAAGTGCCGCGAGTTAATCTACATAGTCCAAGGGCCCGCTAGTAAACCTACGTAGTCCAAGTATCCGCTAGTTAAACTAGATCGTCAAAGTGCCCACTAGTTAACCTACATAGTACAAGGGCCCGCTAGTTAACCTACATCGTCCAAGGGCCCGCTAGTTAACCTAGATAGTCCAAGTGCCCCCTAGTTAACCTACATACTCCAAGTGCCCGATAGGTAACCTAGACAGTTCAAGTGACCACTAAGTTACCTACATAGTCCAAGTGCCCGTTCGTTAACCTACATAGTCCAAGTGCCCGCTAGGTAACCAATATACTCCAAATGCCCGCTAGGGACCCTAATAGTCCAAATGCCCGTTAGTTAACCTAGATAGTCCAAGTGCTCGCTAGTTAACATAGAAAGTACAAGTGCCCGCTAGTTAACCTAGATAGACCAAGTGCCCCCTAGGGAACCTATCTAGTCCAAGTGCCCAAGAGGGAACCTAAATAGTCCAAGTGCCCGCTAGTTAACATAGATAGTCCAAGTACCCGCTAGGAAACGTACATAGTCCAAGTGCCCGCTAGGTAACGTACATAGTCCAAGTGCCCGCTAGATAACCTAGATAGTCCAAGTGCCTGCTAGGGAACGTACATAGTCCAAGTGCACTCTAGGTAACCTAGATAGTCCAAATGCCCGCTAGGGAACCCACATAGTCCAAGTGCCCGCTAGGGAACTTACATAGTCCAAGGGCCCGCTAGGGAACCTACATAGTCCAAGTGCCCGTTAGTTTACCTAGATAGTCCAAGTGCCCGCTTGGCAACCTAGATAATCCAACAGCCCGGTAGGTAACCTACATACTCCAAGTACCCGCTAGGTAACGTAGATAGTTCAAGTGCCAGCTAGGTAACCTAGATAGTCCAAGTGCCCGCTAGGTAACCTACAAAGTCTAAGTGCCCGCTAGGTAATCTATATAGTCCAAATGCCCGTTAGGGAGCCTACATAGTTCAAATGCCCGCTAGGTAACCTAGATAGTCCAAGGGCCCGCTAGGTAACCTACATAGTCCTAGTGCCCCCTAGTTAACTTACATTCTCCAAGTGCCCGATAGGGAATCTACATAGTCCAAGTTCCCGCTAGGTAACCTACATAGTCCAAATGCCCTCTAGTTAACCTACATAGTCCAAGTGCCCGCTAGGGAACCTACATAGTCCAAGTAGCCGTTAGGCAACCTAGATCGTCCAAATGCCCGCCAGGAAACCCACATAGTACAAGTGCCCGCTAGGAAACTTACAAAGTCCAAGGGCCGGCTAGGTACCCTAGATAGTCCAAGTGCCCGCTAGTTAACCTACATAGTCCAAGTGCCCGTTCGGTAACCTAGATAGTTCAAGTGCCCTTTAGGGAACCTAGATATTCCAAGTGCCCGCTAGGGAACATACATAGTCCAATTGCCCGCTCTGGAACATACATAGTCCAAGTGCCCGTTAGTTAACCTAGATAATCCAAGTGCCCGCTAGTTAACCTAGATAGTCCAAGTGCCCGCTAGGTAACCTATATAGTGCAAATGCCCGCTAGGTAACCTACATAGTCCAAGTGCCCGCTAGTTAACCTAGATAGTCCAAGTGCCCGCTAGTTAACCTTGATAGTCCAAGTGCCTTCTAGTTAACCTAAATAGTCCAAGTGCCCGCTAGGTAACCTACATAGTCCAAGTGCCCACTAGGTAACCTAAACAATCCAAATGCCCGCTAGGGAAACTACATAGTCCCAGTGCCCGCTAGTTAACCTAGATAGTCCAAGTGCCCGCTAGTATACCTAGATAGTCCAAGGACCCGCTAGTTAATCTAGATAGTCCAAGGGCCCTCTAGTTAACCTAGATAGTCCAAGTGCCCGCTAGGGGACGTATATAGTCCAAGTGCCCGCCAGGTAACCTAGATAGTCCAAGTGCGCACTTGGGTATGTACATAGTTCAAGTGCCCGCTAGGTAACCTAGATTGTCCAAGTGTGCGCTAGTTAACCTATATAGTCCAAGTGCCCTCTAGGTAACATAGATAGTCCAAGGTCCTGCTAGTTAACCTACATAGTCCAATGCCAGATAGGGAACCTATATAGTCCATATGCCCACTGATGAACCTACATAGTCCAAGTACCCGATAGGGAACCTACATATTCCAAGTGCCCGTTAGGGAACCTAGATAGTCCAAATGCCGGTAGGGAACCTAGATAGTCCAAATGCCGGTAGGGAACCTATATAGTCCAAGTGCCCGCTAGGGAACCTACATAGTTCAAGTGTCCGTAGGGAACATACAGAGTCCAAGTGCCCGCTAGGGAATCTACATAGTCCAAGGGCCCGCTAGTTAACGTAGATAGTCCAAGTGCCGCTAGATAATCTACATTGTCCAAGGGCCCGCTAGTTAACCTACATAGTCCAAGTACGCGCTACTTAACCTAGATCGTCCAAGTGCGCGCTAGTTAACCTACATAGTCCAAGGGCCCGCTAGTTAACATATATTGTCCAAGTGCCCGCTAGGGAACTTACATAGTCCAAATGCCCGCTAGGCAACCTAGATTGTCCACGTGCCCGTTCGTTAACCAGGACAGCCAAGTGCCCGCTAGGTAACCTAGACAGTCCAAGTGTCTGCTAGGTAACCTAGATAGTCCAAATGCCTGTTCGTTAACCTACTTAGCCCAAGGGCCCACTAGTTAACCTAGATCGTCCAAGTGGCCTCTAGTTAACCTACATAGTCCAAATGCACGCTAGTTAACATACATAGTCCAAGTGCCGCTAGGTAACCTACATAGTGCAAGTGTCCCCTAGTTAACCTACATAGTCCAAGTGCCCGGTAGTTAACATAGAAAGTCCAAGTGCCCACTAGTTAACATAGATAGCCCAAGTGCCCGCTAGGGAACGTACATAGTCCAAGTGCCCGCTGGGTAACCTACATAGTGCATATGCCCGGTACTTAACCTACATAATCCAAGTGCCCGCTAGGTAACCTAGATAGTCCAAGGGCCCGCTAGTTAACCTACATAGTCCAAGAACCCGCTAGTTAGCGTAGATAGTCCAAGTGCCCGTAGTTTACCTACATTGTCCAAGGGCCCACTAGTTAACTAAGATATTCCAAGTGCCCGCTAGTTAACCTACATAGTCACAGTGCTCTTACGGAACCTATATAGTACAAGTGCCCGCTAGGGAACCTACATAGTCAAATTGCCCGCTAGTGAACCTGCATTGTACAAGTGCCCGCTAATCAACCTAGATAGTCCAATTGCCCGCTACTTAACCAAGATAGGCCAAGAGCCCGCTAGTTAACCTTAATCATACAAGTGCCCGCTAGTTAACCTACATAGTCCAAGTGCCTGAGAGGGAACCTACATAGTCCAAGTGCCCACAGAGGAACCTACATAGTCCAAGTGCCCGCTAGGTAACCTAGATATTCCAAGTTCCTGTTAGCTAACCTAGATAATCCAAGTGCCCGCTAGGTAACCTACATAGTCCAAGTGCCCTTTCGTTAACCTAGATAGTCCAAGTGCCCGCTAGGTAACCTACATAGTCAAAGGGTCCTCTAGGTAACCTATATAGTCCAAGTGCCCGTTACCTAACCTAGATAGTCCAATTGCCCGCTATGCAACATACATAGTCCAAGTGCCTGATAGTTAATCTACATAGTGCAACTGCCCCCTAGGTAACCTAGATAGTCCAAGTGCCCGCTAGGGAACTTACATAGTCCAAATGCCCGCTAGGCAACCTAGATTGTCTAAGTGCCCGTTCGTTAACCTAGACAGCCAAGTGCCCGCTAGGTAACCTAGACAGTCCAAGTGTCTGCTAGGAAACCTACATAGTCCAAATGCCTGTTCGTTAACCTACATAGTCCAAGGGCCCACTAGTTAACCTAGATCGTCCAAGTGTCCTCTAGTTAACCTACATAGTCCAAATGCACGCTAGTTAACCTACATAGTCCAAGTGCCGCTAGGTAACCTACATAGTGCAAGTGTCCCCTAGTTAACCTACATAGTCCAAGTGCCCGGTAGTTAACATAGATAGTCCAAGTGCCCGCTAGGGAACGTACATAGTCCAAGTGTCCGCTAGGTAACCTAGATTGTGCAAGTGCCCGGTAGTTAACCTACATAGTCCAAGTGCCCGCTAGGTAACCTAGATAGTCCAAGGGCCCGCTAGTTAACCTACATAGTCCAAGTGCCCGGTAGTTAACTTACATTGTCCAAGTGCCCGCTCTGGAACCTACATAGTCCAAGTGCCTGCTAGGGAACCTACATAGTTCAAGTGTCCGTAGGGAACATACAGAGTCCAAGTGCCCGCTAGGGAATCTACATAGTCCAAGGGCCCGCTAGTTAACGTAGATAGTCCAAGTGCCGCTAGATAATCTACATTGTCCAAGGGCCCGCTAGTTAACCTACATAGTCCAAGTACGCGCTACTTAACCTAGATCGTCCAAGTGCGCGCTAGTTAACCTACATAGTCCAAGGGCCCGCTAGTTAACATATATTGTCCAAGTGCCCGCTAGGGAACTTACATAGTCCAAATGCCTGCTAGGCAACCTAGATTGTCCACGTGCCCGTTCGTTAACCTAGACAGCCAAGTGCCCGCTAGGTAACCTAGACAGTCCAAGTGTCTGCTAGGTAACCTAGATAGTCCAAATGCCTGTTCGTTAACCTACTTAGCCCAAGGGCCCACTAGTTAACCTAGATCGTCCAAGTGGCCTCTAGTTAACCTACATAGTCCAAATGCACGCTAGTTAACATACATAGTCCAAGTGCCGCTAGGTAACCTACATAGTGCAAGTGTCCCCTAGTTAACTTACATAGTCCAAGTGCCCGGTAGTTAACATAGAAAGTCCAAGTGCCCACTAGTTAACATAGATAGTCCAAGTGCCCGCTAGGGAACGTACATAGTCCAAGTGCCCGCTGGGTAACCTAGATAGTCTAAGGGCCCGCTAGTTAACCTACATAGTCCAAGTGCCCGGTAGTTAACTTACATAGTTCAAGTGTCCGTAAGGAACATATATAGTCCAAGTGCCCGCTAGGGAACATACAGAGACTAAGTGCCCGCTAGGGAACTTACGTAGTCCAAGTGCCCGCTAGGGAATCTACATAGTCCAAGGGCCCGCTAGTTAACGTAGATAGTCCAAGTGCCGCGAGTTAATCTACATAGTCCAAGGGCCCGCTAGTAAACCTACGTAGTCCAAGTATCCGCTAGTTAAACTAGATCGTCAAAGTGCCCACTAGTTAACCTACATAGTACAAGGGCCCGCTAGTTAACCTACATCGTCCAAGGGCCCGCTAGTTAACCTAGATAGTCCAAGTGCCCCCTAGTTAACCTACATACTCCAAGTGCCCGATAGGTAACCTAGACAGTTCAAGTGACCACTAAGTTACCTACATAGTCCAAGTGCCCGTTCGTTAACCTACATAGTCCAAGTGCCCGCTAGGTAACCAATTTACTCCAAATGCCCGCTAGGGACCCTAATAGTCCAAATGCCCGTTAGTTAACCTAGATAGTCCAAGTGCTCACTAGTTAACATAGATAGTACAAGTGCCCGCTAGTTAACCTAGATAGACCAAGTGCCCGCTAGGGAACCTATCTAGTCCAAGTGCCCAAGAGGGAACCTAAATAGTCCAAGTGCCCGCTAGTTAACATAGATAGTCCAAGTACCCGCTAGGAAACGTACATAGTCCAAGTGCCCGCTAGGTAACGTACATAGTCCAAGTGCCCGCTAGATAACCTAGATAGTCCAAGTGCCTGCTAGGGAACGTACATAGTCCAAGTGCCCTCTAGGTAACCTAGATAGTCCAAATGCCCGCTAGGGAACCCACATAGTCCAAGTGCCCGCTAGGGAACTTACATAGTCCAAGGGCCCGCTAGGGAACCTACATAGTCCAAGTGCCCGTTAGTTAACCTAGATAGTCCAAGTGCCCGCTTGGCAACCTAGATAATCCAACAGCCCGGCAGGTAACCTACATACTCCAAGTACCCGCGAGGTAACGTAGATAGTTCAAGTGCCAGCTAGGTAACCTAGATAGTCCAAGTGCCCGCTAGGTAACCTACAAAGTCTAAGTGCCCGCTAGGTAATCTATATAGTCCAAATGCCCGTTAGGGAGCCTACATAGTTCAAATGCCCGCTAGGTAACCTAGATAGTCCAAGGGCCCGCTAGGTAACCTACATAGTCCTAGTGCCCCCTAGTTAACTTACATTCTCCAAGTGCCCGATAGGGAATCTACATAGTCCAAGTTCCCGCTAGGTAACCTACATAGTCCAAATGCCCTCTAGTTAACCTACATAGTCCAAGTGCCCGCTAGGGAACCTACATAGTCCAAGTAGCCGTTAGGTAACCTAGATCGTCCAAATGCCCGCCAGGAAACCCACATAGTACAAGTGCCCGCTAGGAAACTTACAAAGTCCAAGGGCCCGCTAGGTACCCTAGATCGTCCAAGTGCCCGCTAGTTAACCTACATAGTCCAAGTGCCCGCTAGGTAACCTAGACAGTCCAAGGTCCTGCTAGTTAACCTACATAGTCCAATGCCCGATAGGGAACCTACAAAGTCCAAGTGCCCGCTGAGGAACCTACATAGTCCAAGTGCCCGATAGGGAACCTACATATTCCAAGTGCCCGTTAGGGAACCTAGATACTCCAAGAGCCCGTAGGGAACCTATATAGTCCAAGTGCCCGCTAGGGAACCTACATAGTCAAAGTGCCCGCTAGGGAATCTGCATTGTAAAAGTGCCCGCTAAATAACCTAGATAGTCCAAGTGCCCGCTAGTTAACCTAAATAGTCCAAGTGCCCGCTAGTTAACCTACATAGTCCAAGTGCCTGATAGGGAACCTACATAGTCCAAGTGCCCGCAGAGGAACCTACATAGTCCAAGTACCGGTTAGGGAACCTAGATAGTCCAAGTGCCCGTAGGGAACCTATATAGTCCAAGTGCCCGCTAGGGAACCTACATAGTCAAAGTGCCCGCTAGGGAACCTGCATTATGCAAGTGCCCGCTAGTTAACCTAGATAGTCCAAGTGCCTGCTAGTTAACCTAGATAGTCGAAGTGCCCGATAGTTAACCTACATAGTCCAAGGTCAGCTAGTTAACCTAGATAGTTCAAGTGCCCGCTAGTTAACCTACATAGTCCAAGAACCTGCTAGTTAACCTAGATATTCCAAGTGCCCGTTAGTTAACCTACATCGTCCAAGTGTACGCTGGTTAACCTACATAGTCCAAGTTCCCGTTAGGTAACCTAGATAGTACAAGTGCCCGCAAGGTAACCTACATAGTTCAAGTGCCCGCTAGGTAATCTAGATAATCCAAGTTCCTGTTAGCTAACCTAGATAATCCAAGTGCCCGCTAGGTAACCTACATAGTCCAAGTGCCCTTTCGTTACCAAGATAGTCCAAGTGCCCGCTAGGTAACTTACATAGTCCAAGGGCCTGCTAGGTAACCTATATAGTCCAAGTGCCCGCTAAGAATCCAAGATAGTCCAAGTGCCCGTTAGGTAACCTAGATAGTCCAAGTGCCCGCTAGGTAACCTACATAGTCCAAGTTCCCGCTAGGTAACCAAGATAGTCCAAGTGCGCGTTACCTAACATAGATAATCCAATTGCCCGCTATGCAACATACATAGTCCAAGTGCCCATTCGTTAACCTAGAAGTCCAAGTGCCCGCTAGGTAACCTACATAGTCCAAATGCCCGTTTGGTAACCTAGATAGTCCAAGTGCCCGCTAATTAACCTATATATTCCAAGTGCCCGCTAGGTAACCTAGATAGTGCAAGTGACCGCTAGGTAACCTACATAGTCCATGTGCCCGCTAGTTAACCTAGATAGTCCAAGTGCCCGTTCGTTAACCTAGATAGTCCAAGTGCCCGCTAGGTAACCTAGACAGTCCAAGTGCCTGCTAGGTAACTTACATAGTCCAAATGCCTGTTCGTTAACCTACATAGTCCAAGGGCCCTCTATTTAACCTAGATCGTCCAAGTGTCTTTGGTAAACCTACATAGTCCAAGTGCCCGCAAGGTAACCTATATAGTCCAAGTTCCAGCTATGTAACCTAGATAGTCGAAGGGCCCGCTAGTTAACCTACATAGTTCAAGTGCCCGCTAGGTAAACTAGATAGTCCAAGTGCCCGCTAAGGAACCTACATAGTCCAAGTGCCCGCTAGTTAACCTAGATAGTCCAAGTGCCGCTAGGTAACCTACATAGTGCAAGTGTCCCCTAGTTAACCTACATAGTCCAAGTGCCCGCTAGTTAACATAGATAGTCCAAGTGCCCGCTAGGGAACGTACATAGTCCAAGTGCCCGCTAGGTAACCTAGATAGTGTAAGTGCCCGGTAGTTAACCTACATAGTCCAAGTGCCCGGTAGTTAACTTACATAGTTCAAGTGTCCGTAAGGAACTTATATAGTCCAAGTGCCCGCTAGGGAACATACAGAGTCTAAGTGCCCGCTAGGGAACCTACGTAGTCCAAGTGCCCGCTAGGGAATCTACATAGTCCAAGGGCAAGCTAGTTAACATAGATAGTCCAAGTGCCGCTAGTTAATCTACATAGTCTAAGGGCCCGTTAGTAAACCTACATAGTCCAAGTATCCGCTAGTTAACCTAGATCGTCCAAGTGCCCACTAGTTAACCTACATAGTCCAAGGGCCCGCTAGTTAACCTACATCGTCCAAGGGACCGCTAGTTAACCTAGATAGTCCAAGTGCCCCCTAGTTAACCTACATACTCCAAGTGCCCGATAGGTAACCTAGACAGTTCAAGTGAACACTAAGTTACCTACATAGTCCAAGTGCCCGTTCGTTAACCTACATAGTCCAAGTGCCCGCTAGGTAACCAATATACTCCAAATGCCCGCTGGGACCCTAATAGTCCAAATGCCCGCTAGTTAACCTAGATAGTCCAAGTGCTCGCTAGTTAACATAGATAGTACAAGTGCCCGCTAGTTAACCTAGATAGACCAAGTGCCCGCTAGGGAACCTATCTAGTCCAAGTGCCCAAGAGGGAACCTAAATAATCCAAGTGCCCGCTAGTTAACATAGATAGTCCAAGTACCCGCTAGGAAATGTACATAGTCCAAGTGCCCGCTAGGTAACGTACATAGTCCAAGTGCCCGCTAGATAACCTAGATAGTCCAAGTGCCTGCTAGGGAACGTACATAGTCCAAGTGCCCTCTAGGTAACCTAGATAGTCCAAATGCCCGCTAGGGAACCCACATAGTCCAAGTGCCCGCTAGGGAACTTACATAGTCCAAGGGCCCGCTAGGGAACCTACATAGTCCAAGTGCCCGTTAGTTAACCTAGATAGTCCAAGTGCCCGCTTGGCAACCTAGATAATCCAACAGCCCGGTAGATAACCTACATACTCCAAGTACCCGCGAGGTAACGTAGATAGTTCAAGTGCCAGCTAGGTAACCTAGATAGTCCAAGTGCCCGCTAGGTAACCTACAAAGTCTAAGTGCCCGCTAGGTAATCTATATAGTCCAAATGCCCGTTAGGGAGCCTACATAGTTCAAATGCCCGCTAGGTAACCTAGATAGTCCAAGTGCCCGTTCGTTAACCTACATAGTCCATGTGCCCGCTAGGTAACCAATATACTCCAAATGCCCGCTAGGGACCCTAATAGTCCAAATGCCCGCTAGTTAACCTAGATAGTCCAAGTGCTCGCTAGTTAACATAGATAGTACAAGTGCCCGCTAGGAAACGTACATAGTCCAAGGGCCCTCTAGGTAACCTAGATAGTCCAAATGCCCGCTAGGGAACCCACATAGTCCAAGTGCCCGATAGGGAACTTACATAGTCCAAGGGCCCGCTAGGGAACCTGCATTGTACAAGTGCCCGCTAATTAACCTAGATAGTCCAAGTGCCCGCTAGTTAACCTAGATAGTCCAAATGCCCGCTAGTTAACCTTGATCATCCAAGTGCCCGCTAGTTAACCTACATAGTCCAAGTGCCTGATAGGGAACCTACATAGTCCAAGTGCCCGCGGAGGAACCTACATAGTCCAAGTGCCCGATAGGGAACCTACATATTCCAAGTGCCCATTAGGGAACCTAGATAGTCCAAGTGCCCGTAGGGAACCTATATAGTCCAAGTGCCCGCTAGGGAACCTACATAGTCAAAGTGCCCGCTAGGGAACCTGCATTTTGCAAGTGCCCGCTTGTTAACCTAGATAGTCCAAGTGCCCGCTAGTTAACTTACATAGTCCAAGGTCAGCTAGTTAACCTAGATAGTCCAAGTGCCCGATAGGGAACCTACATATTCCAAGTGTCCGTTAGGGAACCTAGATAGTCCAAGTGCCCGCTAGTTAACCTACATAGTCCAAGTGCCCGCTAGGTAACCTAGATACTCCAAGGTCCTGCTAGTTATCCTACATAGTCCAATGCCCGATAGGGAACCTACAAAGTCCAAGTGCCCGCTGAGGAACCTACATAGTCCAAGTGCCCGATAGGGAACCTACATATTCCAAGTGCCCGTTAGGGAACCTAGATAGTCCAAATGCCGGTAGGGAACCTATATAGTCCAAGTGCCCGATAGGGAACGTACATAGTCAAAGTGCCCGCTAGGGAACCTGCATTGTACATGTGCCCGCTAATTAACCTAGATAGTCCAAGTGCCCGCT
This sequence comes from Tenrec ecaudatus, assembly GCF_050624435.1. Lineage (NCBI taxonomy): Eukaryota > Metazoa > Chordata > Mammalia > Afrosoricida > Tenrecidae > Tenrec > Tenrec ecaudatus. The sequence goes on from NW_027457652.1 coordinate 2,951,749, forward strand.
AGTTAACCTAGATAGTCCAAATGCCCGCGGGTTAACCTTGATCATCGAAGTGCCCGCTAGTTAACCTACATAGTCCAAGTGCCTGATAGGGAACCTACATAGTCCAAGTGCCCTCAGAGGTACCTACATAGTCCAAGTGCCCATTAGGGAACCTAGATAGTCCAAGTGACCGCTAGGGAACCTGCATTTTGCAAGTGCCCGCTAGTTAACCTAGATAGTCCAAGTGCCCGCTAGTTAACTTACATAGTCACAGTGCTCTTACGGAACCTATATAGTACAAGTGCCCGCTAGGGAACCTACATAGTCCAAGTGCCCGCTTGGTAACGTACATAGTCCAAGTGCCCGCTAGATAACCTAGATAGTCCAAGTGCCTGCTAGGGAACGTACATAGTCCAAGTGCCCGCTAGATAACCTAGATAGTCCAAGTGCCTGCTAGGGAACGTACATAGTCCAAGTGCCCTCTAGGTAACCTAGATAGTCCAAATGCCCGCTAGGGAACCCACATAGTCCAAGTGCCCGCTAGGGAACTTACATAGTCCAAGGGCCCGCTAGGGAACCTACATAGTCCAAGTGCCCGTTAGTTAACCTAGATAGTCCAAGTGCCCGTTTGGCAACCTAGATAATCCAACAGCCCGGTAGATAACCTACATACTCCAAGTACCCGCGAGGTAACGTAGATAGTTCAAGTGCCAGCTAGGTAACCTAGATAGTCCAAGTGCCCGCTAGGTAACCTACAAAGTCTAAGTGCCCGCTAGGTAATCTATATAGTCCAAATGCCCGTTAGGGAGCCTACATAGTCCAAATGCCCGCTAGGTAACCTACATAGTCCTAGTGCCCCCTAGTTAACTTACATTCTCCAAGTGCCAGATAGGGAACCTACATAGTCCAAGTTCCCGCTAGGTAACCTACATAGTCCAAGTGCCCGCTAGGGAACCTACATAGTCCAAGTGGCCGTTAGGTAACCTAGATCGTCCAAATGCCCGCCAGGAAACCCACATAGTACAAGTGCCCGCTAGCGAACTTACAAAGTCCAAGGGCCCGCTAGGTACCCTAGATAGTCCAAGTGCCCGCTAGTTAACCTACATAGTCCAAGTGCCCGCTAGGTAACCTAGATAGTCCAAGGTCCTGCTAGTTAACCTACATAGTCCAATGCCCAATAGGGAACCTACAAAGTCCAAGTGAACGCTGAGGAACCTACATCGTCCAAGTGCCCGATAGGGAATCTACATATTCCAAGTGCCCATTAGGGAACCTAGATAGTCCAAGTGCCCGTAGGGAACCTATATAGTCCAAGTGCCCGCTAGGGAACCTACATAGTCAAAGTGCCCGCTAGGGAATCTGCATTGTAAAAGTGCCCGCTAATTAACCTAGATAGTCCAAGTGCCCGCTAGTTAACCTAGATAGGCCAAGTGCCCCCTAGTTAACCTACATAGTCCAAGTGCCTGATAGGGAACCTACATAGTCCAAGTGCCCGCAGAGGAACCTACATAGTCCAAGTGCCGGTTAGGGAACCTAGATAGTCCAAGTGCCCATAGGGAACCTATATAGTCCAAGTGCCCGCTAGGGAACCTACATAGTCAAAGTGCCCGCTAGGGAACCTGCATTATGCAAGTGCCCGCTAGTTAACCTAGATAGTCCAAGTGCCTGGTAGTTAACCTAGATAGTCGAAGTGCCCGATAGTTAACCTACATAGTCCAAGGTCAGCTAGTTAACCTAGATAGTCCAAGTGCCCGCTAGTTAACCTACATAGTCCAAGAACCTGCTAGTTAACCTAGATATTCCAAGTGCCCGCTAGTTAACCTACATCGTCCAAGTGTACGCTGGTTAACCTACATAGTCCAAGTTCCCGTTAGGTAACCTAGATAGTACAAGTGCCCGCAAGGTAACCTACATAATTCAAGTGCCCGCTAGGTAACCTAGATAATCCAAGTTCCTGTTAGCTAACCTAGATAATCCAAGTGCCCGCTAGGTAACCTACATAGTCCAAGTGCCCTTTCGTTAAACTAGATAGTCCAAGTGCCCGCTAGGTAACCTACATAGTCCAAGGGCCCGCTAGGTAACCTATATAGTCCATGTGCCCGCTAAGAAACCAAATAGTCCAAGTGCCCGTTAGGTAACCAAATAGTCCAAGTGCCCGCTAGGTAACCTACATAGTCTAAGTTCCCGCTAGGTAACCTAGATAGTCCAAGGTCCTGCTAGTTAACCTACATAGTCCAATGCCCGATAGGGAACCTACAAAGTCCAAGTGCCCGCTGAGGAACCTACATCGTCCAAGTGCCCGATAGGGAACCTACATATTCCAAGTGCCCGTTAGGGAACCTAGATAGTCCAAGTGCCCGTAGGTAACCTATATAGTCCAAGTGCCCGCTAGGGAACCTACATAGTCAAAGTGCCCGCTAGGGAATCTGCATTGTAAAAGTGCCCGCTAATTAACCTAGATAGTCCAAGTGCCCGCTAGTTAACCTAGATAGTCCAAGTGCCCGCTAGTTAACCTACATAGTCCAAGTGCCTGATAGGGAACCTACATAGTCCAAGTGCCCGCAGAGGAACCTACATAGTCCAAGTGCCGGTTAGGGAACCTAGATAGTCCAAGTGCCCGTAGGGAACCTATATAGTCCAAGTGCCCGCTAGGGAACCTACATAGTCAAAGTGCCCGCTAGGGAACCTGCATTATGCAAGTGCCCGCTAGTTAACCTAGATAGTCCAAGTGCCTGGTAGTTAACCTAGATAGTCGAAGTGCCCGATAGTTAACCTACATAGTCCAAGGTCAGCTAGTTAACCTAGATAATCCAAGTGCCCGCTAGTTAACCTACATAGTCCAAGAACCTGCTAGTTAACCTAGATATTCCAAGTGCCCGCTAGTTAACCTACATCGTCCAAGTGTACGCTGGTTAACCTACATAGTTCAAGTGCCCGCTAGGTAACCTAGATAATCCAAGTTCCTGTTAGCTAACCTAGATAATCCAAGTGCCCGCTAGGTAACCTACATAGTCCAAGTGCCCTTTCGTTAACCTAGATAGTCCAAGTGCCCGCTAGGTAACCTACATAGTCCAAGGGCCCGCTAGGTAACCTATATAGTCCATGTGCCCGCTAAGAAACCAAGATAGTCCAATTGCCCGTTAGGTAACCTAGATAGTCCAAGTGCCCGCTAGGTAACCTACATAGTCCAAGTTCCCGCTAGGTAACCTAGATAGTCCAAGTGCGCGTTACCTAACCTAGATAATCCAATTGCCCGCTATGCAACATACATAGTCCAAGTGCCCATTCGTTAACCTAGAAGTCCAAGTGTCCGCTAGGTAATCTACATAGTCCAAATGCCCGTTTGGTAACCTAGATAGTCCAAGTGCCCGCTAATTAACCTACATATTCCAAGTGCCCATTAGGTAACCTAGATAGTGCAAGTGCCCGCTAGGTAACCTACATAGTCCAAGTGCCCGCTAGTTAACCTAGATAGTCCAAGTGCCGCTAGGTAACCTACATAGTGCAAGTGTCCCCTAGTTAACCTACATAGTACAAGTGCCCGCTAGTTAACATAGATAGTCCAAGTGCCCGCTAGGGAACTTACATAGTCCAAGGGCCCGCTAGGGAACCTACATAGTCCAAGTGCCCGTTAGTTAAGCTAGATAGTCCAAGTGCCCGCTTGGCAACCTAGATAGTCCAACAGCCCGGTAGGTAACCTACATACTCCAAGTACCCGCTAGGTAACGTAGATAGTTCAAGTGCCAGCTAGGTAACCTAGATAGTCCAAGGGCCCGCTAGGTAACCTACATAGTCCTAGTGCCCCCTAGTTAACTTACATTCTCCAAGTGCCCGATAGGGAACCTACATAGTCCAAGTTCCCGCTAGGTAACCAACATAGTCCAAATGCCCTCTAATTAACCTACATAGTCCAAGTGCCCGCAAGGGAACCTACATAGTCAAATTGCCCGTTAGGTAACGTAGATCGTCCAAATGCCCGCCAGGAAACCCACATAGTACAAGTGCCCGCTAGGGAACTTACATAGTCCAAGGGCCTGCTAGGGAACCTACATAGTCCAAGGGCCCGTTAGTTAACCTAGATAGTCCAAGTGCCCGCTTGGTAACCTAGATAGTCCAACAGACCGCTAGGTAACGTACATACTCCAAGAACCCGCTAGGTAACGTAGATATTTCAAGTGCCAGCTAGGTAACCTAGATAGTCCAAGTGCCCGCTAGGTTATCTATATAGCCCAAATGCCCGCTAGGGAACCTACATAGTCCAAGTGCCCGCTAGGTATCCTAGATAATCCAAGTGCCAGCTAATTAACCTATATCGTCCAATTGCCCGCTAGTTAACCTAGATCGTCCAAGTGCACACTAGTTAACCTACATAGTCAATGGGCCCGCTAGTTAACCTACATAGTGCAAGAGCCCGCTAGTTAACTTAGATCGTGCAAGTGTCCGCTAGTTAACCTACATAGTCCAAGTGCCAGTTAGCTAACCTAGATAGTCCAAGTGCCCGCTAGTTAACCTAGATAGTCCAAGTGCCCACTAGGTAACCTACATAGTCCAAGTGCCCGCTAGGTAACCTATATAGTGCAAATGCCCGCAAGGTAACCTACATAGTCCAAGTGCCCGCTAGTTAACCTAGATAGTCCAAGTGCCCGCTAGTTAACCTTGATAGTCCAAGTGCCTTCTAGTTAACCTAAATAGTCCAAGTGCCCGCTAGGTAACCTACATAGTCCAAGTGCCCACTAGGTAACCTAAATAATCCAAATGCCCGCTAGGGAAACTACATAGTCCAAGTGCCTGCTAGTTAACCTAGATAGTCCGAGTGCCCGCTAGTAAACCTAGATAGTCCAAGGGCTCGCTAGTTAATCTAGATAGTCCAAGTGCCCGCTAGTTAACTTAGATAGTCCAAGTGCCCGCTAATTAACCTTGATCGTCCAAGTGCTCGCTAGTTAACCTAGATAGTCCAAGTGCCCGCTAGGGGACGTCCATAGTCCAAGTGCCCGCTAGGTAACCTAGATAGTCCAAGTGCGCACTAGGGTATGTACATAGTTCAAGTGCCCTCTAGGTAACCTAGATTGTCCAAGTGTGCGCTAGTTAACCTATATAGTCCAAGTGCCCTCTAGGTAACATAGATAGTCCAAGGTCCTGCTAGTTAACCTACATAGTCCAATGCCCGATAGGGAACCTACATAGTCCATGTGCCCGCTGATGAACCTAAATAGTCCAAGTACCCGATAGGGAACTTACATATTCCAAGTGCCCGTTAGGGAACCTAGATAGTCCAAATGCCGGTAGGGAACCTATATAGTCCAAGTGCCCGCTAGGGAACCTACATAGTCAAATTGCCCGTTAGGGAACCTGCATTGTACAAGTGCCCGCTAATTAACCTAGATAGTCCAAGTGCCCGCTAGTTAACCTAGATAGTCCAAATGTCCGCGAGTTAACCTTGATCATCGAAGTGCCCGCTAGTTAACCTACATAGTCCAAGTGCCTGATAGGGAACCTACATATTCAAAGTGCCCATTAGGGAACCTGGATAGTCCAAGTGCCCGTAGGGAAACTATATAGTCCAAGTGCCCGCTAGGGAACCTACATAGTCAAAGTGCCCGGTAGGGAACCTGCATTTTGCAAGTGCCCGCTAGTTAACCTAGATAGTCCAAGTGCCCGCTAGTTAACTTACATAGTCCAAGGTCAGCTAGTTAACCTAGATAGTCCAAGTGCCCGCTAGTTAACCTACATAATCCAAGGTCAGCTAGTTAACCTAGATTGTCCAAGTGCCCGCTAGTTAACCTACATAGTCCAAGAACCCGCTAGTTAGCGTAGATAGTCCAAGTGCCCGCTAGTTTACCTACATTGTCCAAGGGCCCACTAGTTAACTAAGATATTCCAAGTGCCCGCTAGTTAACCTACATAGTCACAGTGCTCTTACGGAACCTATATAGTACAAGTGCCCGCTAGGGAACCTACATAGTCAAATTGCCCGCTAGTGAACCTGCATTGTACAAGTGCCCGCTAATCCACCTAGATAGTCCAATTGCCCGCTAGTTAACCAAGATAGGCCAAGAGCCCGCTAGTTAACCTTATTCATCCAAGTGCCCGCTAGTTAACCTACATAGTCCAAGTGCCTGTTCGTTAACCTACATAGTCCAAGGGCCCACTAGTTAACCTAGATCGTCCAAGTGTCCTCTAGTTAACCTACATAGTCCAAATGCACACTAGTTAACCTACATAGTCCAAGTGCCGCTAGGTAACCTACATAGTGCAAGTGTCCCCTAGTTAACCTACATAGTCCAAGTGCCCGGTAGTTAACATAGAAAGTCCAAGTGACCACTAGTTAACATAGATAGTCCAAGTGCCTGCTAGGGAACGTACATAGTCCAAGTGCCCGCTAGGGAACCTACATAGTGCATGTGCCCGGTAGTTAACCTAAATAGTCCTAGTGCCCGCTAGGTAACCTAGATAGTCCAAGGGCCCGCTAGTTAACCTACATAGTCCAAGTGCCCGGTAGTTAACTTACATAGTCCAAGTGCCCGCTCTGGAACCTACATAGTCCAAGTGGCTGCTAGGGAACCTACATAGTTCAAGTGTCCGTAGGGAACATACAGAGTCCAAGTGCCCGCTAGGGAATCTACATAGTCCAAGGGCCCGCTAGTTAACATAGATAGTCCAAGTGCCGCTAGATAATCTACATAGTCCAAGGGCCCGCTAGTTAACCTACATAGTCCAAGTACGCGCAACTTAACCTAGATCGTCCAAGTGCGCGCTAGTTAACCTACATAGTCCAAGGGCCCGCTAGTTAACATATATTGTCCAAGTGCCCGCTAGGGAACCTACATAGTCCAAGTGCCCGATAGGGAACCTACATAGTCCTAGGGCCCGCTAGTTAACCTAGATATTCCAAGTGCCCGCTAGTTAACCTAGATCGTCCAATGTCCGCTAGTTAACCTACATAGTCCAATTTCCCGTTAGGTAACCTAGATAGTACTAGTGCCCGCAAGGTAACCTACCTAGTAGAAGTGCCCGCTAGGTAACCTAGATATTCCAATTTCCTGTTAGCTAACCTAGATAATCCAAGTGCCCACTAGGTAACCTACATAGTCCAAGTGCCCTTTCGTTAACCTAGATAGTCCAAGTGCCCGCTAGGTAACCTACATAGTCCAAGCCCCGCTAGGTAACCTATATAGTCCATATGCCCGCTAAGAAACCAAGATAGTCCAAGTGCCCGTTAGGTAACCTAGATAGTCCAAGAGCCCGCTGGGTAACCTACATATTCCAAGTTCCCGTTAGGTAACCTATATAGTCCAAGTGCCCATTACCTAACCTAGATAGTCCAATTGCCCGCTATGCAACATACATAGTCCAAGTGCCCGCTAGTTAATCTACATAGTCCAACTGCCCGCTAGGTAACCTAGATTGTCCAAGTGCCCGCTAGGTAACTTACATAGTCCAAATGCCCGCTAGGCAACCTAGATAGTCCAAGTGCCCGTTCGTTAACCTAGATAGCCAAGTGCCCGCTAGTAACCTAGACAGTCCAAGTGTCTGCTAGGTAACCTACATAGTCCAAATGCCCGTTCGTTAACCTACATAGTCCAAGGGCCCAGTAGTTAACCTAGATCGTCCAAGTGTCCTCTAGTTAACCTACATAGTCCAAATGCACGCTAGTTAACCTACATAGTCCAAGTGCCGCTAGGTAACCTACATAGTGCAAGTGTCCCCTAGTTAACATACATAGTCCAAGTGCCCGGTAGTTAACATAGATAGTCCAAGTGCGCACTAGTTAACATAGATAGTCCAAGTGCCCGCTAGGGAACGTACATAGTCCAAGTGCCCGCTAGGTAACCTAGATAGTGCATGTGTCCGGTAGTTAACCTACATAGTTTAAGTGTCGTTAGGTAACCTAGATAGTCCAAGTGCCCGCTAGTTAACCTACATAGTCCAAGTGCCCGGTAGTTAACTTACATAGTCCAAGTGCCCGCTCTGGAACCTACATAGTCCATGTGCCTGCTAGGGAACCTACATAGTTCAAGTGTCCGTGGGGACCATACAGAGTACAAGTGCCCGCTAGGGAATCTACATAGTCCAAGGGCCCGCTAGTTAACCTAGATAGTCCAAGTGCCGCTAGATAATCTACATAGTCCAAGGGCCCGCTAGTTAACCTAGATCGTCCAAGTGCCCTCTAGTTAACCTACATAGTCAATGGGCCCGCTACTTAACCTACATAGTGCAAGAGCCAGCTAGTTAACCTAGATCGTGCAAGTGTCCGCTAGTTAACCTACATAGTCCAAGTGCCAGTTAGCTAACCTAGATAATCCAAGGGCCTGCTAGTTAACCTACATAGTCCAAGTGCCCGCTAGGTAACCTACAAAGTCCAAGTGTCTGCTAGGTAACCTATATAGTCTAAATGCGCGCTAGGGAACCTACATAGTCCAAGTGCCCGCTAGTTAACCTATTGTCCAAGGGACCGCTAGTTAACCTAGATAGGCCATGTACCCGCTAGTTAACCTAGATCGTCCAATTGTCCGCTAGTTAACCTACATAGTCCAAGAGCCCTTTAGGGAACCGAGATAGTCCAAGTGCCCGCTAGGGAACCTACATAGTCCAATTGCCCGCTCTGGAACGTCCATAGTCCAAGTGCCCATTAGTTAACCTAGATAATCCAAGTGCCCGCTAGTTAACCTAGATAGTCCAAGTGCCCGCTAGGTAACCTACATAGTCCAAGTGCCCGCTAGGTAACCTATATAGTGCAAATGCCCGCTAGGTAACCTACATAGTCCAAGTGCCCGCTAGCTAACCTAGATAGTCCAAGTGCCCGCTAGTTAACCTTGATAGTCCAAGTGAATTCTAGTTAACCTAAATAGTCCAAGTGCCCGCTAGGTAACCTACATAGTCCAAGTGCCCACTAGGTAACCTACATAGTCCAAGTGCCCGCTAGGTAACCTATATAGTGCAAATGCCCGCAAGGTAACCTACATAGTCCAAGTGCCCGCTAGTTAACCTAGATAGTCCAAGTGCCCGCTAGTTAACCTTGATAGTCCAAGTGCCTTCTAGTTAACCTAAATAGTCCAAGTGCCCGCTAGGTAACCTACATAGTCCAAGTGCCCACTAGGTAACCTAAATAATCCAAATGCCCGCTAGGGAAACTACATAGCCCAAGTGCCTGCTAGTTAACCTAGATAGTCCGAGTGCCCGCTAGTAAACCTAGATAGTCCAAGGGCTCGCTAGTTAATCTAGATAGTCCAAGTGCCCGCTAGTTATCTTAGATAGTCCAAGTGCCCGCTAATTAACCTTGATCGTCCAAGTGCTCGCTAGTTAACCTAGATAGTCCAAGTGCCCGCTAGGGGACGTCCATAGTCCAAGTGCCCGCTAGGTAACCTAGATAGTCCAAGTGCGCACTAGGGTATGTACATAGTTCAAGTGCCCTCTAGGTAACCTAGATTGTCCAAGTGTGCGCTAGTTAAACTATATAGTCCAAGTGCCCTCTAGGTAACATAGATAGTCCAAGTCCTGCTAGTTAACCTACATAGTCCAATGCCCGATAGGGAACCTACATAGTCCATGTGCCCGCTGATGAACCTACATAGTCCAAGTACCCGATAGGGAACCTACATAGTCCAAGTGCCCGCGGAGGAACCTACATAGTCCAAGTGCCCGATAGGGGACCTACATATTCAAAGTGCCCATTAGGGAACCTAGATAGTCCAAGTGCCCGTAGGGAAACTATATAGTCCAAGTGCCCGCTAGGGAACCTACATAGTCAAAGTGCCCGGTAGGGAACCTGCATTTTGCAAGTGCCCGCTAGTTAACCTAGATAGTCCAAGTGCCCGCTAGTTAACTTACATAGTCCAAGGTCAGCTAGTTAACCTAGATAGTCCAAGTGCCCGCTAGTTAACCTACATAATCCAAGGTCAGCTAGTTAACCTAGATTGTCCAAGTGCCCGCTAGTTAACCTACATAGTCCAAGAACCCGCTAGTTAGCGTAGATAGTCCAAGTGCCCGCTAGTTTACCTACATTGTCCAAGGGCCCACTAGTTAACTAAGATATTCCATGTGCCCGCTAGTTAACCTACATAGTCACAGTGCTCTTACGGAACCTATATAGTACAAGTGCCCGCTAGGGAACCTACATAGTCAAATTGCCCGCTAGTGAACCTGCATTGTACAAGTGCCCGCTAATCAACCTAGATAGTCCAATTGCCCGCTAGTTAACCAAGATAGGCCAAGAGCCCGCTAGTTAACCTTATTCATCCAAGTGCCCGCTAGTTAACCTACATAGTCCAAGTGCCTGAGAGGTAACCTACATAGTCCAAGTGCCCGCAGAGGAACCTACATAGTCCAAGTGCCCGCTAGGTAACCTAGATATTCCAAGTTCCTGTTAGCTAACCTAGATAATCCAAGTGCCCGCTAGGTAACCTACATAGTCCAAGTGCCCTTTCGTTAACCTAGATAGTCCAAGTGCCCGCTAGGTAACCTACATAGTCAAAGGGTCCGCTAGGTAACCGATATAGTCCAAGTGCCTGTTACCTAACCTAGATAGTCCAATTGCCCGCTATGCAACATACATAGTCCAAGTGCCCGCTAGTTAATCTACATAGTGCAACAGCCCGCTAGGTAACCTAGATAGTCCAAGTGCCCGCTAGGGAACTTACATAGTCCAAATGCCCGCTAGGCAACCTAGATAGTCCAAGTGCCCGTTCGTTAACCTAGACAGCCAAGTGCCCGCTAGGTAACCTAGACAGTCCAAGTGTCTGCTAGGTAACCTACATAGTCCAAATGCCTGTTCGTTAACCTACATAGTCCAAGGGCCCACTAGTTAACCTAGATCGTCCAAGTGTCCTCTAGTTAACCTACATAGTCCAAATGCACACTAGTTAACCTACATAGTCCAAGTGCCGCTAGGTAACCTATATAGTGCAAGTGTCCCCTAGTTAACCTACATAGTCCAAGTGCCCGGTAGTTAACATAGAAAGTCCAAGTGACCACTAGTTAACATAGATAGTCCAAGTGCCTGCTAGGGAACGTACATAGTCCAAGTGCCCGCTAGGGAACCTACATAGTGCATGTGCCCGGTAGTTAACCTACATAGTCCTAGTGCCCGCTAGGTAACCTAGATAGTCCAAGGGCCCGCTAGTTAACCTACATAGTCCAAGTGCCTGGTAGTTAAGTTACATAGTCCAAGTGCCCGCTCTGGAACCTACATAGTCCAAGTGGCTGCTAGGGAACCTACATAGTTCAAGTGTCCGTAGAGAACATACAGAGTCCAAGTGCCCGCTAGGGAATCTACATAGTCCAAGGGCCCGCTAGTTAACGTAGATAGTCCAAGTGCCGCTAGATAATCTACATAGTCCAAGGGCCCGCTAGTTAACCTACATAGTCCAAGTACGCGCTACTTAACCTAGATCGTCCAAGTGCGCGCTAGTTAACCTACATAGTCCAAGGGCCCGCTAGTTAACATATATTGTCCAAGTGCCCGCTAGGGAACCTACATAGTCCAAGTGCCCGATAGGGAACCTACATAGTCCTAGGGCCCGCTAGTTAACCTAGATATTCCAAGTGCCCGCTAGTTAACCTAGATCGTCCAATGTCCGCTAGTTAACCTACATAGTCCAATTTCCCGTTAGGTAACCTAGATAGTACTAGTGCCCGCAAGGTAACCTACATAGTAGAAGTGCCCGCTAGGTAACCTAGATATTCCAATTTCCTGTTAGCTAACCTAGATAATCCAAGTGCCCGCTAGGTAACCTACATAGTCCAAGTGCCCTTTCGTTAACCTAGATAGTCCAAGTGCCCGCTAGGTAACCTACATAGTCCAAGCCCCGCTAGGTAACCTATATAGTCCATATGCCCGCTAAGAAACCAAGATAGTCCAAGTGCCCGTTAGGTAACCTAGATAGTCCAAGTGCCCGCTGGGTAACCTACATATTCCAAGTTCCCGTTAGGTAACCTATATAGTCCAAGTGCCCATTACCTAACCTAGATAGTCCAATTGCCCGCTATGCAACATACATAGTCCAAGTGCCCGCTAGTTAATCTACATAGTCCAACTGCCCGCTAGGTAACCTAGATCGTCCAAGTGCCCGCTAGGTAACTTACATAGTCCAAATGCCCGCTAGGCAACCTAGATAGTCCAAGTGCCCGTTCGTTAACCTAGATAGCCAAGTGCCCGCTAGTAACCTAGACAGTCCAAGTGTCTGCTAGATAACCTACATAGTCCAAATGCCCGTTCGTTAACCTACATAGTCCAAGGGCCCACTAGTTAACCTAGATCGTACAAGTGTCCTCTAGTTAACCTACATAGTCCAAATGCACGCTAGTTAACCTACATAGTCCAAGTGCCGCTAGGTAACCTACATAGTGCAAGTGTCCCCTAGTTAACATACATAGTCCAAGTGCCCGGTAGTTAACATAGATAGTCCAAGTGCGCACTAGTCTAGTTAACATAGATAGTCCAAGTGCCCGCTAGGGAACGTACATAGTCCAAGTGCCCGCTAGGTAACCTAGATAGTGCATGTGTCCGGTAGTTAACCTACATAGTTTAAGTGTCGTTAGGTAACCTAGATAGTCCAAGTGCCCGCTAGTTAACCTACATAGTCCAAGTGCCCGGTAGTTAACTAACATAGTCCAAGTGCCCGCTCTGGAACCTACATAGTCCAAGTGCCTGCTAGGGAACCTACATAGTTCAAGTGTCCGTAGGGACCATACAGAGTCCAAGTGCCCGCTAGGGAATCTACATAGTCCAAGGGCCCGCTAGTTAACCTAGATAGACCAAGTGCCGCTAGATAATCTACATAGTCCAAGGGCCCGCTAGTTAACCTAGATCGTCCAAGTGCCCTCTAGTTAACCTACATAGTCAATGGGCCCGCTACTTAACCTACATAGTGCAAGAGCCAGCTAGTTAACCTAGATCGTGCAAGTGTCCGCTAGTTAACCTACATAGTCCAAGTGCCAGCTAGCTAACCTAGATAATCCAAGGGCCTGCTAGTTAACCTACATAGTCCAAGTGCCCGCTAGGTAACCTACAAAGTCCAAGTGTCTGCTAGGTAACCTATATAGTCTAAATGCGCGCTAGGGAACCTACATAGTCCAAGTGCCCGCTAGTTAACCTATTGTCCAAGGGACCGCTAGTTAACCTAGATAGGCCATGTACCCGCTAGTTAACCTAGATCGTCCAATTGTCCGCTAGTTAACCTACATAGTCCAAGAGCCCTTTAGGGAACCGAGATAGTCCAAGTGCCCGCTAGGGAACCTACATAGTCCAATTGCCCGCTCTGGAACGTCCATAGTCCAAGTGCCCATTAGTTAACCTAGATAATCCAAGTGCCCGCTAGTTAACCTAGATAGTCCAAGTGCCCGCTAGGTAACCTACATAGTCCAAGTGCCCGCTAGGTAACCTATATAGTGCAAATGCCCGCTAGGTAACCTACATAGTCCAAGTGCCCGCTAGCTAACCTAGATAGTCCAAGTGCCCGCTAGTTAACCTTGATAGTCCAAGTGAATTCTAGTTAACCTAAATAGTCCAAGTGCCCGCTAGGTAACTTACATAGTCCAAATGCCTGCTAGGCAACCTAGATAGTCCAAGTGCACGTTAGTTAACCTAGATAGCCAAGTGCCCGCTAGGTAACCTAGACAGTTCAAGTGTCTGCTAGGTAACCTACATAGTCCAAATGCCCGTTCGTTAAACTACATAGTCCAAGGGCCCACTAGTTAACCTAGATCGTCCAAGTGTCCTCTAGTTAACCTACATAGTCCAAATGCACGCTAGTTAACCTACATAGTCCAAGTGCCGCTAGGTAACCTACATAGTGCAAGCGTCCCCTTGTTAACCTACATAGTCCAAGTGCCTGGTAGTTAACATAGATAGTCCAAGTGCCCACTAGTTAACATAGATAGTCCAAGTGCCCGCTAGGGAACGTACATAGTCCAAGTGCTCGCTAGGTAACCTAGATAGTGCAAGTGCCCGGTAGTTAACCTGCATAGTCCAATTGCCCGCTAGGTAACCTAGATAGTCCAAGGGCCCGCTAGATAACCTACATAGTCCAAATGCCCGTTCGTTAACCTACATAGTCCAAGGGCCCACTCGTTAACCTAGATCGTCCAAGTGTCCTCAAGTTAACCTACATAGTCCAAATGCACACTAGTTAACCTACATAGTCCTAGTGCCGCTAGGTAACCTACATAGTGCAAGTGTCCCCTAGTTAACCTACATAGTTCAAGTGCCCGGTAGTTAACTTAGATAGTCTAAGTGCCCGCTAGGGAACGTACGTAGTCTAAGTGCCCGCTAGGTAACCTAGATATTCCAAGTTCCTGTTAGCTAACCTAGATAATCCAAGTGCCCGCTAGGTAACCTACATAGTCCAAGTGCCCTTTCGTTAACCTAGATAGTCCAAGTGCCCGCTAGGTAACCTACATAGTCAAAGGGTCCGCTTGGTAACCGATATAGTCCAAGTGCCCGTTACCTAACCTAGATAGTCCAATTGCCCGCTATGCAACATACATAGTCCAAGTGCCCGCTAGTTAATCTACATAGTGCAACTGCCCGCTAGGTAACCTAGATAGTCCAAGTGCCCGCTAGGGAACTTACATAGTCCAAATGCCCGCTAGGCAACCTAGATAGTCCAAGTGCCCGTTCGTTAACCTAGACAGCCAAGTGCCCGCTAGGTAACCTAGACAGTCCAAGTGTCTGCTAGGTAACCTACATAGTCCAAATGCCTGTTCGTTAACCTACATAGTCCAAGGGCCCACTAGTTAACCTAGATCGTCCAAGTGTCCTCTAGTTAACCTACATAGTCCAAATGCACGCTAGTTAACCTACATAGTCCAAGTGCCGCTAGGTAACCTACATAGTGCAAGTGTCCCCTAGTTAACCTACATAGTCCAAGTGCCCGGTAGTTAACATAGAAAGTCCAAGTGACCACTAGTTAACATAGATAGTCCAAGTGCCTGCTAGGGAACGTACATAGTCCAAGTGCCCGCTAGGGAACCTACATAGTGCATGTGCCCGGTAGTTAACCTACATAGTCCTAGTGCCCGCTAGGTAACCTAGATAGTCCAAGGGCCCGCTAGTTAACCTACATAGTCCAAGTGCCCGGTAGTTAACTTACATAGTCCAAGTGCCCGCTCTGGAACCTACATAGTCCAAGTGGCTGCTAGGGAACCTACATAGTTCAAGTGTCCGTAGGGAACATACAGAGTCCAAGTGCCCGCTAGGGAATCTACATAGTCCAAGGGCCCGCTAGTTAACCTAGATAGTCCAAGTGCCCGCTAGGTAACCTACATAGTCAAAGGGTCCGCTAGGTAACCGATATAGTCCAAGTGCCCGTTACCTAACCTAGATAGTCCAATTGCCCGCTATGCAACATACATAGTCCAAGTGCCCGCTAGTTAATCTACATAGTCCAACTGCCCGCTAGGTAACCTAGATAGTGCAAGTGCCCGCTAGGTAACTTACATAGTCCAAATGCCTGCTAGGCAACCTAGATAGTCCAAGTGCCCGTTAGTTAACCTATATAGCCAAGTGCCCGCTAGGTAACCTAGACAGTTCAAGTGTCTGCTAGGTAACCTACATAGTCCAAATGCCCGTTCGTTAACCTACATAGTCCAAGGGCCCACTAGTTAACCTAGATCGTCCAAGTGTCCTCTAGTTAACCTACATAGTCCAAATGTACGCTAGTTAACCTACATAGTCCAAGTGCCGCTAGGTAACCTACATAGTGCAAGTGTCCCCTAGTTAACCTACATAGTCCAAGTGCCCGGTAGTTAACATAGAAAGTCCAAGTGCCCACTAGTTAACATAGATAGTCCAAGTGCCCGCTAGGGAACGTACATAGTCCAAGTGCTCGCTAGGTAACCTAGATAGTGCAAGTGCCCGGTAGTTAACCTGCATAGTCCAAGTGCCCGCTAGGTAACCTAGATAGTCCAAGGGCCCGCTAGATAACCTACATAGTCCAAGTGCCCGGTAGTTAACTTACATAGTTCAAGTGCCCGCTCTGGAACCTACATAGTCCAAGTGGCTGCTAGGGAACCTACATAGTTCAAGTGTCCGTAGGGAACATACAGAGTCCAAGTGCCCGCTAGGGAATCTACATAGTCCAAGGGCCCGCTAGTTAACCTACATAGTCCAAATACGCGCTAGTTAACCTAGATCGTCCAAGTGTGCGCTAGTAACCTACATAGTCCAAGGGCCCGCTAGTTAACTTATATAGTGCAAGTGCCCGCTAGGGAACCTACATAATCCAAGTGCCCGATAGGGAACCTACATAGTCCTAGGGCCTGCTAGTTAACCTAGATATTCCAAGTGTCCGCTAGTTAACCTAGATCATCCAAGTGTCCGCTAGTTAATCTACATAGTCCAATTTCCCTTTAGGTAACCTAGATAGTACAAGTGCCCGCAAGGTAACCTACATAGTCCAAGTGCCCGCTAGGTAACCTAGATATTCCAAGTTCCTGTTAGCTAACCTACATAATCCAAGTGCCCGCTAGGTAACCTACATAGTCCAAGTGCCCTTTCGTTAACCTAGATAGTCCAAGTGCCCGCTAGGTAACCTACATAGTCAAAGGGTCCGCTAGGTAACCTATATAGTCCAAGTGCCCGTTACCTAACCTAGATAGTCCAATTGCCCGCTATGCAACATACATAGTCCAAGTGCCCGCTAGTTAATCTACATATTCCAACTGCCCCCTAGGTAACCTAGATAGTCCATGTGCCTGCTACGTAACTTACATAGTCCAAATGCCCGCTAGGCAACCTAGATAGTCCAAGTGCCCGTTCGTTAACCTAGATAGCCAAGTGCCCGCTAGGTAACCTAGACAGTCCAAATGTCTGCTAGGTAAACTACATAGTCCAAATGCCCGTTCGTTAACCTTCATAGTCCAAGGGCCCACTAGTTAACCTAGATCGTCCAAGTGTCCTCTAGTTAACCTACATAGTCCAAATGCACACTAGTTAACCTACATAGTCCAAGTGCCGCTAGGTAACCTACATAGTGCAAGTGTCCCCTAGTTAACCTACATAGTTCAAGTGCCCGGTAGTTAACTTAGATAGTCTAAGTGCCCGCTAGGGAACGTACATAGTCTAAGTGCCCGCTAGGTAACCTAGATAGTGCATGTGCCCGGTAGTTAACCTACATATTCCAAGTGCCCGCTAGGTAACCTACATAGTCCAAGTGCCCTTTCGTTAACCTAGATAGTCCAAGTGCCGCTAGGTAACCTACATAGTGCAAGTGTCCCCTAGTTAACCTACATAGTCCAAGTGCCCGGTAATTAACAAAGATAGTCAAAGTGCCCACTAGTTAACATAGATAGTCCAAGTGCCCGATAGGGAACCTACATAGTCCAAGTGCCCGGTAGTTAACATAGATAGTCCAAGTGCCCACTAGTGAACATAGATAGTCCAAGTGCCCGCTAGGGAACCTACATAGTCCAAGTGCCCACTAGGTAACCTAGATAGTGCATGTGCCCGGTAGTTAACCTACATAGTCCAAGTGCCCGCTAGGTAACCTAGATAGTCCAAGTGCCCGCTAGATAACCTACATAGTCCAAGTGTCCGGTAGTTAACTTACATAGTCCAAGTGCCCGCTCTGGAACCTACATAGTCCAAGTGCCTGCTAGGGAACCTACATAGTTCAAGTGTCCGTAGGGAACATACAGAGTCCAAGTGCCCGGTAGGGAATCTACATAGTCCACGGGCCCGCTAGTTAACGTAGATAGTCCAAGTGCCGCTAGATAATCTACATAGTCCAAGGGCCCGCTAGTTAACCTACATAGTCCAAGTGCCCGCTAGTTAACCTAGATAGTCCAAGTGCACGCTAGTTAACCTAGATAGTCCAGGTGCCCGCTAGTTAACCAGGATCATCAAAGTGCCCTCTAGTTAACTTACGTAGTCCAAAGGCCTGCTAGTTAACCTACATAGCGCAAGGGCCCACTAGTTAACCTTGATAGTCCAAGTGCCGCTAGTTAACCTACATAGTCCAAGTTCCCGCTAGGTAACCTAGACAGTCCAAATGACCATTAGGTTACCTACATAGTCCAAGTGCCGGTTCCTTAACCTACATAGTCCTACTGCCTTTTAGGTAACGTAGATAGCCCAAGTGCCCGATAGGGAACGTACATAGTCCAAGTGCCCGCTAGGTAACTTAGATAGTCCAAGTGCCCGCTAGTTAACCTACATAGTCCAAGTGCCGCTAGGTATCCTACATAGTGCAAGTGTCCCCTAGTTAACCTACATAGTCCAAGTGCCCGGTAGTTAACATAGATAGTCCAAGTGCCCACTAGTTAACATAGATCGTCCAAGTGCCCGCTAGGGAACGTACATAGTCCAAGTGCCCGCTAGGTAACCTAGATAGTGCATGTGCCCGGTAGTTAACCTGCATAGTCCAAGTGCCCGCTAGGTAACCTAGATAGTCCAAGGGCCCGCTAGATAACCTACATAGTCCAAGTGCCCGGTAGTTAACTTACATAGTTCAAGTGCCCGCTCTGGAACCTACATAGTCCAAGTGCCTGCTAGGGAACCTACATAGTCCAAGTGCCCGTTCGTTAACCTACATAGTCCAAGTGCCCGTTAGGTAACGTAGATAGCCCAAGTGCCCGATAGGGAACGTACATAGTCCAAGTGCCCGCTAGGTAACTTAGATAATCCAAGTGCCCGCTAGTTAACCTACATAGTCCAAGTGCCTCCTAGGTAAACTACATAGTCCAAGCCCCCACTAGGTAACCTAGACAGTCCAATAGCCCCCTAGTTAACCTAGACAGTACAAGTACCCAATAGGGAACCTACATAGTCCAAGTGCTCGCTAGGCAACCTACATAGTCCACGTGCCCGTTAGTTAACCTAGATAGTCAAATTGCATGCTAGGTAACCTAAATAGTCCAAGTGCCCGCTAGGGAACCTACATAGTCCAAGTGCCTCCTAGGTAAACTACATAGTCCAAGCCCCCACTAGGTAACCTAGACAGTCCAATTGCCCCCTAGTTAACCTAGACAGTACAAGTACCCAATAGGGAACCTACATAGTCCAAGTGCTCGCTAGGCAATCTACATAGTCCACGTGCCCGTTAGTTAGCCTAGATAGTCAAATTGCATGCTAGGTAACCTAAATAGTCCAAGTGCCCGCTAGGGAACCTACATAGTCCAAGTGCCCGCTAGGTAACCTAGATAGTCCAATTGCCCGTTAGCTAACCTAGATAGTCGAAGTGTCCGCTAGTTAACCTACATTGTCCAAGTGCCCGTTCGTTAACATAGATAGGCCAAGTGCCTGCTAGGTAACCTAGACAGTCCAAGTGCCCGCTAGGTTACCGACATAGTCCAAGTGCACATTCCTTAACCTAGATAGTCCAAGTGCCCGCTGGTAACCTACATAGTCCAAGGGCCCGCTAGGTAACCTTGATAGTCCATGTGCCTTCTAGTTAACCTACATAGTCCAACTGCCCGCTAGGTAACATACATAGTCCAAGTGCCCACTAGGTAACCTAAATAATCCAAATGCCCGCTAGGGAAACTACATAGTCCATGTGCCCGCTAGTTAACCTAGATAGTCCAAGTGCCCGCTAGTAAACCTAGATAGTCCAAGGGCCCGCTAGTTAATCTAGATAGTCTATGTGCCCGCTAGTTAACCTAGATAGTCCAAGTGCCCGCTAGGGAACCTACATAGTCCAAGTGCCCGTTAGGTAACCTAGATAGTCCAAATGCCCGTCAGGAAACCCACATAGTCCAAGTGCCCAATAGAGTACTTACATATTCCAAGGGCCCGCTAGGGAACCTACATAATCCTAGTGCCCGTTAGTTAACCTAAATAGTCCAAGTGCCCGCTTGGTAACCTAGATAGTCCAACAGTCCGCTAGGTAACCTACATACTCCAAGAACCCACTAGGTAACGTAGATAATTCAAGTGCCAGCTAGGTAACCTAGATAGTCCAAGTGCCCGCTAGGTAACCTACAAAATCTAAGTGCCCGCTAGGTTATCTATGTAGTCCAAATGCCCGCTAGGGAATCTATATAGTCCAAGGGCGCGCTTGTTAACGTAGATAGTCCAAGTGACGCTAGTTAATCTACATAGTCCAAGGGCCCGCTAGTTAACTTACATAGTCCAAGTACCCGCTAGTTAACCTAGATCGTCCAAGTGCCCGCTAGGTAACCTATATAGTCCAAGGGCCCACTAGTTAACCTACATAGTCCAAGGGCCCGCTAGGTAACCTACAAAGTCTAAGTGCCCGCTAGGTTATCTATATAGTCCAAATGCCCGCTAGGGAACCTACATAGTCCAAGTGTCCGCTAGTTAACCTACATCGTCCAAGTGCCCGCTAGTTAACCAACATAGTCAATGGGCCCACTAGTTAACCTACATAGTGCAAGAGCCCGCTAGTTAACATAGATCGTGCAAGTGTCTGCTAGTTAACCTACATAGTCCAAGTGCCAGTTAGCTAACCTAGTTAGTCCAAGGGCCCGCTAGTTGACTTACATAGTCCAAGTGCCCGCTAGTTAACCTAGATAGTCCTAGTGCCCGTTAGTTAACCTAGAGTGTCCAAGTGCCTACTAGGGAACGTATTTAGTCCAAGTGCCCGTTAGCTAACCTAGATAGTCCAAGTGCCCGCTAGTTAACATTGACCATCCAAGTGCCCGCTAGTTAACCTAGATATTCCAAGTGCACGCTAGTTAACCTAGATAGTCCAAGTGCCCTCTAGTTAACTTAGATCGTCCAAGTGCCCGCTAGTTAACCAACATAGTCCAAGGGCCCGCTAGTTAACCTAAGTAGTCCAAGGTCCGCTAGTTAACCTAGATACTCCAAGTGCTCGCTAGTTAACCTACATAGTACAAGGGCCCGCTAGTTGACCTAGATAGTCCAAGTGTCCGCTAGTTAACCTAGATAGTCCAAGTGCCCGCTAGGTAACCTAAGTAGTCGAAATGTCCGATAGGAATCCTACATAGTCCAAGTGCCCGCTAGGTAACCTACATAGTCCAAGTGCCCGTTCGTTAACCTAGATAGTACAAGTGCCCGCTAGGTAACCTAGACTGTCCAAGTGCCCGCTAGGTTACCTACATATTACAAGTGCCCGTTCGTTAACCTAGATAGTCCAAGTGCCCGCTAGGAAATCTACATAGTCCAAGGGCCCGCTAGGTAAACTAGATAGTCCAAGTGCACCCTAGGTAACCTAGAGTCCAAGTGCTTGCTAGTTAATCTACATAGTCCAAGTGCCCACTGTGTAGCCTAGATAGTCAAAGTGCCCATTAGGTAACCTAGATAGTCCAAGTGCCCACTAGGTAACCTAAATAATACATATGCCCGCTAGGGAAACTATATAGTCCAAGTGCCCGCTAGTTAACCTAGATAGTCCAAGTGCCCGCTAGTAAACCTAGATAGTCCAAGGGCCCGCTAGTTAATCTAGATAGTTCAAGTGCCCGCTAGTTAACCTAGATAGTCCAATGCCCGCTAGTTTACCTAGATCGTCTAAGTGCCCGCTAGTTAACCTAGATAATCCAAGTTCCCGCTAGTTAACCTACATAGTCCAAGGGCCCTCTAGTTAACCTAGATAGTCCAAGTGCCCGCTAGGGGACGTACATAGTCCAAGTGCCAGCTAGGTAACCTATATAGTCCAAGTGCCCACTAGGTAACCTAAATAATACAAATGCCCGCTAGGGAAACTATATAGTCCAAGTGCCCGCTAGTAAACCTAGATAGTCCAAGGGCCCGCTAGTTAATCTAGATAGTCCAAGTGCCCGCTAGTTAACCTATATAGGCCAATGCCCGCTAGTTTACCTAGATCATCTAAGTGCCCGCTTGTTAACCTAGATAATCCAAGTGCCCGCTAGTTAACCTACATAGTCCTAGGACCCACTAGTTAACCTAGATCGTCCAAGTGTCCTCTAGTTAACCTACATAGTCCAAATGCACGCTAGTTAACCTACATAGTCCAAGTGCCCGCTAGGTATCCTAGATAATCCAAGTGCCAGCTAATTAACCTATATCGTCCAAGTGCCCGCTAGTTAACCTAGATCGTCCAAGTGCACACTAGTTAACCTACATAGTCAATGGGCCCGCTAGTTAACCTACATAGTGCAAGAGCCCGCTAGTTAACCTAGATCGTGCAAGTGTCCGCTAGTTAACCTACATAGTCCAAGTGCCAGTTAGCTAACCTAGATAGTCCAAGGGCCTGCTAGTTAACCTACATAGTCCAAGTTCCCGCTAGGTAACCTACATAGTCCAAGTGCCCGCTAGTTAACCTATATAGTCCAATTTCCCGGTAGTTAACTTACATAGTCCAAGTGCCCGCTCTGGAACCTACATAGTCCACGTGCCTGCTAGGGAACCTACATAATTCAAGTGTCCGTAGGGAACATACAGAGTCCAAGTGCCCGCTAGGGAATCTACATAGTCCAAGGGCCCGCTAGTTAACCTAGATCGTCCAAGTGCCGCTAGATAATCTACATAGTTCAAGGGCCCGCTCGTTAACCTAGATCGTCCAAGTGCCCTCTACTTAACCTACATAGTCAATGGGCCCGCTACTTAACCTACATAGTGCAAGAGCCAGCTAGTTAACCTAGATCGTGCAAGTGTCCGCTAGTTAACCTACATAGTCCAAGTGCCAGTTAGCTAACCTAGATAGTCCAAGGGCCTGCTAGTTAACCTACATAGTCCAAGTGCCCGCTAGGTAACCTACAAAGTCCAAGTGTCCGCTAGGTATCCTATATAGTCTAAATGCCCGCTAGGGAACCTACATAGTCCAAGTGCCCGCTAGTTAACCTATTGTCCAAGGGACCGCTAGTTAACCTAGATAGGCCATGTACCCGCTAGTTACCCTAGATCGTCCAATTGTCCGCTAGTTATCCTACATAGTCCAAGTGCCCGTTCGGTAACCTAGATAGTCAAGAGCCCTTTAGGGAACCGAGATAGTCCAAGTGCCCGTTAGGGAACCTACATAGTCCAATTGCCCGCTCTGGAACATACATAGTCCACGTGCCCGTTAGTTAACCTAGATAATCCAAGTGCCCGCTAGTTAACCTAGATAGTCCAAGTGCCCGCTAGGTAACCTACATAGTCCAAGTGCCCGCTAGGTAACCTATATAGTGCAAATGCCCGCTAGTTAACCTAGATAGTCCAAGTGCCCGCTAGTTAACCTTGAGAGTTCAAGTGCCTTCTAGTTAACCTAAATAGTCCAATTGCCCGCTAGGTAACCTACATACTCCAAGTGCCCACTAGGTAACCTAAATAATCCAAATGCCCACTAGGGAAACAACATAGTCCAAGTGCCCGCTAGTTAACCTAGATAGTCCAAGTGCCCCCTAGTAAACCTAGATAGTCCAAGGACCCGCTAGTTAATCAAGATAGTCTTAGGGCCCTCTAGTTAACCTAGATAGTCCAAGTGCCCGCTAGGGGACGTACATAATTCAAGTGCCTGCTAGGTAACCTAGATAATCCAAGGTCCTGCTAGTTATCCTACATAGTCCAATGCCCGATAGGGAACCTACATAGTCCATGTGCCCGCTGGGGAACCTACATAGTCCAATTACCCGATAGGGAACCTACATATTCCAAGTGCCCGTTAGGGAACCTAGATAGTCCAAATGCCGGTAGGGAACCTATATAGTCCAAGTGCCCACTAGGGAACCTACATAGTCAAAGTGCCCGCTAGGGAACCTGCATTGTACAAGTGCCCGCTAATTAACCTAGATAGTCCAAGTGCCCACTAGTTAACCTAGATAGTCCAAATGCCCGCTAGTTAACCTTGATCATCCAAGTGCCCGCTAGTTAACCTACATAGTCCAAGTTCCTGATAGGGAACCTACATGGTCCAAGTGCCCGCAGAGGAACCTACATAGTCCAAGTGCCCGATAGGGAACCTACATATTCCAAGTGCCCGTTAGGGAACCTAGATAGTCCAAGTGCCCGTAGGGGACCTATATAGTCCAAGTGCCCGCTAGTGAACCTACATAGTCAAAGTGCCCGCTAGGGAACCTGCATTGTGCAAATGCCCGCTAGTTAACCTAGATAGTCCAAGTGCCCGCTAGTTAACTTACATAGTCCAAGGTCGGCTAGTTAACCTAGAGAGTCCAAGTGCCCGCTAGTTAACCTACATAATCCAAGGTCAGCTAGTTAACCTAGATAGTCCAAGTGCCCGCTAGTTAACCTACATAGTCCAAGAACCCGCATGTTAGCCTAGATAGTCCAAGTGCCCGCTAGTTTACCTACATAGTCCAAGGGCCCGCTAGTTAACCTAGAAATTCAATTGCCCGCTAGTTAACCTACATATTCAAAGTGCCCTTAGGGAAACTATATAGTCCTAGTGCCCGCTAGTTAACCTAGATAGTCCAAGTGCCCGCTAGGGAACCTACATAGTCCAAGTGCCCGTTAGGTAACCTAGATAGTCCAAATGCCCGTCAGGAAACCCACATAGTCCAAGTGCCCAATAGAGAACTTACATATTCCAGGGCCCACTAGGAACCTACATAATCCAAGTGCCCGTTAGTTAACCTAAGTAGTCCAAGTGCCCGCTTGGTAACCTAGATAGTCCAACAGCCCGCTAGGTAACCTACATACTCCAAGAACCCACTAGGTAACGTAGATAATTCAAGTGCCAGCTAGGTAACCTAGATAGTCCAAGTGCCCGCTAGGTAACCTACAAAATCTAAGTGCCCTTAGGTTATCTATGTAGTCCAAATGCCCACTAGGGAATCTATATAGTCCAAGGGCCCGCTTGTTAACGTAGATAGTCCAAGTGCCGCTAGTTAATCTACATAGTCCAAGGGCCTGCTAGTTAACCTACATAGTCCAAGTACCCGCTAGTTCACCTAGATCGTCCAAGTGCCCACTAGGTAACCTATATAGTCCAAGGGCCCACTAGTTAACCTACATAGTCCAAGGGCCCGCTAGTTAACCTACATCGTCCAAGTGCCCGCTAGTTAACCAACATAGTCAATGGGCCCACTAGTTAACCTACATAGTGCAAGAGCCCGCTAGTTAACATAGATCGTGCAATTGTCTGCTAGTTAACCTACATAGTCCAAGTGCCAGTTAGCTAACCTAGTTAGTCCAAGGGCCCGCTAGTTGACTTACATAGTCCAAGTGCCCGCTAGTTAACCTAGATAGTCCTAGTGCCCGTTAGTTAACCTAGAGTGTCCAAGTGCCCACTAGGGGACGTATTTAGTCCAAGTGCCCGTTAGCTAACCTAGATAGTCCAAGTGCCCGCTAGTTAACATTGACCATCCAAGTGCCCGCTAGTTAACCTAAATAGTCCAAGTGCACGCTAGTTAACCTAGATAGTCCAATTGCCCTCTAGTTAACTTAGATCGTCCAAGTGCCCCCTAGTTAACCAACATAGTCCAAGGGCCCGCTAGTTAAC
Source organism: Tenrec ecaudatus (assembly GCF_050624435.1). Taxonomy (NCBI): domain Eukaryota; kingdom Metazoa; phylum Chordata; class Mammalia; order Afrosoricida; family Tenrecidae; genus Tenrec; species Tenrec ecaudatus. The sequence continues at coordinate 2,977,044 of NW_027457652.1, forward strand.
CTAAGTAGTCCAAGGTCCGATAGTTAACCTAGATACTCCAAGTGCTCGCTAGTTAACCTACATAGTACAAGGGCCCGCGAGTTGACCTAGATAGTCCAAGTGTCCGCTAGTTAACCTAGATAGTCCAAGTGCCCGCTAGGTAACCTAAGTAGTCGAAATGTCCGATAGGAATCCTACATAGTCCAAGTGCCTGCTAGGTAACCTACATAGTCCAAGTGCCCGTTCATTAACCTAGATAGTACAAGTGCCTGCTAGGTAACCTAGACTGTCCAAGTGCCCGCTAGGTTACCTACATATTACAAGTGCCCGTTCGTTAACCTAGATAGTCCAAGTGCCCGCTAGGAAATCTACATAGTCCAAGGGCCCGCTAGGTAACCTAGATAGTCCAAGTGCACCCTAGGTAACCTAGAGTCCAAGTGCTTGCTAGTTAACCTTCATAGTCCAAGTGCCCACATGTAACCTAGATAGTCAAAGTGCCCGTTAGGTACCCTAGATAGTCCAAGTGCCCACTAGATTACCTAAATAATACAAATGCCCGCTAGGGAAACTACATAGTCCATGTGCCCGCTAGTTAACCTAGATAGTCCAAGTGCCCGCTAGTAAACCTAGATAGTCCAAGGGCCCGCTAGTTAATCTAGATAGTCTATGTGCCCGCTAGTTAACCTAGATAGTCCAAGTGCCCGCTAGGGAACCTACATAGTCCAAGTGCCCGTTAGGTAACCTAGATAGTCCAAATGCCCGTCAGGAAACCCACATAGTCTAAGTGCCCAATAGAGTACTTACATATTCCAAGGGCCCGCTAGGGAACCTACATAATCCTAGTGCCCGTTAGTTAACCTAAATAGTCCAAGTGCCCGCTTGGTAACCTAGATAGTCCAACAGCCCGCTAGGTAACCTACATACTCCAAGAACCCACTAGGTAACGTAGATAATTCAAGTGCCAGCTAGGTAACCTAGATAGTCCAAGTGCCCGCTAGGTAACCTACAAAATCTAAGTGCCCGCTAGGTTATCTATGTAGTCCAAATGCCCGCTAGGGAATCTATATAGTCCAAGGGCGCGCTTGTTAACGTAGATAGTCCAAGTGACGCTAGTTAATCTACATAGTCCAAGGGCCCGCTAGTTAACTTACATAGTCCAAGTACCCGCTAGTTAACCTAGATCGTCCAAGTGCCCGCTAGGTAACCTATATAGTCCAAGGGCCCACTAGTTAACCTACATAGTCCAAGGGCCCGCTAGGTAACCTACAAAGTCTAAGTGCCCGCTAGGTTATCTATATAGTCCAAATGCCCGCTAGGGAACCTACATAGTCCAAGTGCCCGCTAGTAAACCTACATCGTCCAAGTGCCCGCTAGTTAACCAACATAGTCAATGGGCCCACTAGTTAACCTACATAGTGCAAGGGCCCGCTAGTTAACATAGATCGTGCAAGTGTCTGCTAGTTAACCTACATAGTCCAAGTGCCAGTTAGCTAACCTAGTTAGTCCAAGGGCCCGCTAGTTGACTTACATAGTCCAAGTGCCCGCTAGTTAACCTAGATAGTCCTAGTGCCCGTTAGTTAACCTAGAGTGTCCAAGTGCCCACAAGGGGACGTATTTAGTCCAAGTGCCCGTTAGCTAACCTAGATAGTCCAAGTGCCCGCTAGTTAACATTGACCATCCAAGTGCCCGCTAGTTAACCTAGATATTCCAAGTGCACGCTAGTTAACCTAGATAGTCCAAGTGCCCTCTAGTTAACTTAGATCGTCCAAGTGCCCGCTAGTTAACCAACATAGTCCAAGGGCCCGCTAGTTAACCTAAGTAGTCCAAGGTCCGCTAGTTAACCTAGATACTCCAAGTGCTCGCTAGTTAACCTACATAGTACTAGGGCCCGCTAGTTGACCTAGATAGTCCAAGTGTCCGCTAGTTAACCTAGATAGTCCAAGTGCCCGCTAGGTAACCTAAGTAGTCGAAATGTCCAATAGGAATCCTACATAGTCCAAGTGCCCGCTAGGTAACCTACATAGTCCAAGAACCCACTAGGTAACGTAGATAATTCAAGTGCCAGCTAGGTAACCTAGATAGTCCAAGTGCCCGCTAGGTAACCTACAAAATCTAAGTGCCCGCTAGGTTATCTATGTAGTCCAAATGCCCGCTAGGGAATCTATATAGTCCAAGGGCGCGCTTGTTAACGTAGATAGTCCAAGTGACGCTAGTTAATCTACATAGTCCAAGGGCCCGCTAGTTAACTTACATAGTCCAAGTACCCGCTAGTTAACCTAGATCGTCCAAGTGCCCGCTAGGTAACCTATATAGTCCAAGGGCCCACTAGTTAACCTACATAGTCCAAGGGCCCGCTAGGTAACCTACAAAGTCTAAGTGCCCGCTAGGTTATCTATATAGTCCAAATGCCCGCTAGGGAACCTACATAGTCCAAGTGCCCGCTAGTAAACCTACATCGTCCAAGTGCCCGCTAGTTAACCAACATAGTCAATGGGCCCACTAGTTAACCTACATAGTGCAAGGGCCCGCTAGTTAACATAGATCGTGCAAGTGTCTGCTAGTTAACCTACATAGTCCAAGTGCCAGTTAGCTAACCTAGTTAGTCCAAGGGCCCGCTAGTTGACTTACATAGTCCAAGTGCCCGCTAGTTAACCTAGATAGTCCTAGTGCCCGTTAGTTAACCTAGAGTGTCCAAGTGCCCACAAGGGGACGTATTTAGTCCAAGTGCCCGTTAGCTAACCTAGATAGTCCAAGTGCCCGCTAGTTAACATTGACCATCCAAGTGCCCGCTAGTTAACCTAGATATTCCAAGTGCACGCTAGTTAACCTAGATAGTCCAAGTGCCCTCTAGTTAACTTAGATCGTCCAAGTGCCCGCTAGTTAACCAACATAGTCCAAGGGCCCGCTAGTTAACCTAAGTAGTCCAAGGTCCGCTAGTTAACCTAGATACTCCAAGTGCTCGCTAGTTAACCTACATAGTACTAGGGCCCGCTAGTTGACCTAGATAGTCCAAGTGTCCGCTAGTTAACCTAGATAGTCCAAGTGCCCGCTAGGTAACCTAAGTAGTCGAAATGTCCAATAGGAATCCTACATAGTCCATGTGCCCGCTAGGTAACCTACATAGTCCAAGTGCCCGTTCGTTAATCTAGATAGTACAAGTGCCCGCTAGGTAACCTAGACTGTCCAAGTGCCCGCTAGGTTACCTACATATTACAAGTGCCCGTTCGTTAACCTAGATAGTCCAAGTGCCCGCTAGGAAATCTACATAGTCCAAGGGCCCGCTAGGTAACCTAGATAGTCCAAGTGCACCCTAGGTAACCTAGAGTCCAAGTGCTTGCTAGTTAATCTACATAGTCCAAGTGCCCACTGTGTAACCTAGATAGTCAAAGTGCCCATTAGGTAACCTAGATAGTCCAAGTGCCCACTAGGTAACCTAAATAATACATATGCCCGCTAGGGAAACTATATAGTCCAAGTGCCCGCTAGTTAACCTAGATAGTCCAAGTGCCCGCTAGTAAACCTAGATAGTCCAAGGGCCCGCTAGTTAATCTAGATAGTCCAAGTGCCCGCTAGTTAACCTAGATAGTCCAATGCCCGCTAGTTTACCTAGATCGTCTAAGTGCCCGCTAGTTAACCTAGATAATCCAAGTGCCCGCTAGTTAACCTACATAGTCCAAGGGCCCTCTAGTTAACCTAGATAGTCCAAGTGCCCGCTAGGGGACGTACATAGTCCAAGTGCCAACTAGGTAACCTATATAGTCCAAGTGCCCACTAGGTAACCTAAATAATACAAATGCCCGCTAGGGAAACTATATAGTCCAAGTGCCCGCTAGTAAACCTAGATAGTCCAAGGGCCCGCTAGTTAATCTAGATAGTCCAAGTGCCCGCTAGGTAACCTATATAGGCCAATGCCCGCTAGTTTACCTAGATCATCTAAGTGCCCGCTAGTTAACCTAGATAATCCAAGTGCCCGCTAGTTAACCTACATAGTCCTAGGACCCACTAGTTAACCTAGATCGTCCAAGTGTCCTCTAGTTAACCTACATAGTCCAAATGCACGCTAGTTAACCTACATAGTCCTAGTGCTCGCTAGGTATCCTAGATAATCCAAGTGCCAGCTAATTAACCTATATCGTCCAAGTGCCCGCTAGTTAACCTAGATCGTCCAAGTGCACACTAGTTAACCTACATAGTCAATGGGCCCGCTAGTTAACCTACATAGTGCAAGAGCCCGCTAGTTAACCTAGATCGTGCAAGTGTCCGCTAGTTAACCTACATAGTCCAAGTGCCAGTTAGCTAACCTAGATAGTCCAAGGGCCTGCTAGTTAACCTACATAGTCCAAGTTCCCGCTAGGTAACCTACATAGTCCAAGTGCCCGCTAGTTAACCTATATAGTCCAATTTCCCGGTAGTTAACTTACATAGTCCAAGTGCCCGCTCTGGAACCTACATAGTCCACGTGCCTGCTAGGGAACCTACATAATTCAAGTGTCCGTAGGGAACATACAGAGTCCAAGTGCCCGCTAGGGAATCTACATAGTCCAAGGGCCCGCTAGTTAACCTAGATCGTCCAAGTGCCGCTAGATAATCTACATAGTTCAAGGGCCCGCTAGTTAACCTAGATCGTCCAAGTGCCCTCTACTTAACCTACATAGTCAATGGGCCCGCTACTTAACCTACATAGTGCAAGAGCCAGCTAGTTAACCTAGATCGTGCAAGTGTCCGCTAGTTAACCTACATAGTCCAAGTGCCAGTTAGCTAACCTAGATAGTCCAAGGGCCTGCTAATTAACCTACATAGTCCAAGTGCCCGCTAGGTAACCTACAAAGTCCAAGTGTCCGCTAGGTATCCTATATAGTCTAAATGCCCGCTAGGGAACCTACATAGTCCAAGTGCCCGCTAGTTAACCTATTGTCCAAGGGACCGCTAGTTAACCTAGATAGGCCATGTACCCGCTAGTTACCCTAGATCGTCCAATTGTCCGCTAGTTATCCTACATAGTCCAAGTGCCCGTTCGGTAACGTAGATAGTCAAGAGCCCTTTAGGGAACCGAGATAGTCCAAGTGCCCGTTAGGGAACCTACATAGTCCAATTGCCCGCTCTGGAACATACATAGTCCACGTGCCCGTTAGTTAACCTAGATAATCCAAGTGCCCGCTAGTTAACCTAGATAGTCCAAGTGCCCGCTAGGTAACCTACATAGTCCAAGTGCCCGCTAGGTAACCTATATAGTGCAAATGCCCGCTAGTTAACCTAGATAGTCCAAGTGCCCGCTAGTTAACCTTGAGAGTCCAAGTGCCTTCTAGTTAACCTAAATAGTCCAATTGCCCGCTAGGTAACCTACATACTCCAAGTGCCCACTAGGTAACCTAAAAATCCAAATGCCCGCTAGGGAAACTACATAGTCCAAGTGCCCGCTAGTTAACCTAGATAGTCCAAGTGCCCGCTAGTAAACCTAGATAGTCCAAGGACCCGCTAGTTAATCAAGATAGTCTTAGGGCCCTCTAGTTAACCTAGATAGTCCAAGTGCCCGCTAGGGGACGTACATAATTCAAGTGCCTGCTAGGTAACCTAGATAGTCCAAGGTCCTGCTAGTTATCCTACATAGTCCAATGCCCGATAGGGAACCTACATAGTCCATGTGCCCGCTGGGGAACCTACATAGTCCAATTACCCGATAGGGAACCTACATATTCCAAGTGCCCGTTAGGGAACCTAGATAGTCCAAATGCCGGTAGGGAACCTATATAGTCCAAGTGCCCGCTAGGGAACCTACATAGTCAAAGTGCCCGCTAGGGAACCTGCATTATACAAGTGCCCGCTAATTAACCTAGATTGTCCAAGTGCCCACTAGTTAACCTAGATAGTCCAAATGCCCGCTAGTTAACCTTGATCATCCAAATGCCCGCTAGTTAACCTACATAGTCCAAGTTCCTGATAGGGAACCTACATGGTCCAAGTGCCCGCAGAGGAACCTACATAGTCCAAGTGCCTGATAGGGAACCTACATATTCCAAGTGCCCGTTAGGGAACCTAGATAGTCCAAGTGCCCGTAGGGGACCTATATAGTCCAAGTGCCCGCTAGTGAACCTACATAGTCAAAGTGCCCGCTAGGGAACCTGCATTGTGCAAATGCCCGCTAGTTAACCTAGATAGTCCAAGTACTCGCTAGTTAACTTACATAGTCCAAGGTCAGCTAGTTAACCTAGATAGTCCAAGTGCCCGGTAGTTAACCTACATAATCCAAGGTCAGCTAGTTAACCTAGATAGTCCAAGTGCCTGCTAGTTAACCTACATAGTCCAAGAACCCGCATGTTAGCCTAGATAGTCCAAGTGCCCACTAGTTTACCTACATAGTCCAAGGGCCCGCTAGTTAACCTAGAAATTCAATTGCCCGCTAGTTAACCTACATAGTCAAAGTGCCCTTAGGGAAACTATATAGTCCAAGTGCCCGCTAGTTAACCTAGATAGTCCAAGTGCCCCCTAGGGAACCTACATAGTCCAAGTGCCCGTTAGGTAACCTAGATAGTCCAAATGCCCGTCAGGAAACCCACATAGTCCAAGTGCCCAATAGAGAACTTACATATTCCAGGGCCCGCTAGGGAACCTACATAATCCAAGTGCCCGTTAGTTAACCTAAATAGTCCAAGTGCCCGCTTGGTAACCTAGAGAGTCCAACAGCCCGCTAGGTAACCTACATACTCCAAGAACCCACTAGGTAACGTAGATAATTCAAGTGCCAGCTAGGTAACCTAGATAGTCCAAGTGCCCGCTAGGTAACCTACAAAATCTAAGTGCCCGCTAGGTTATCTATGTAGTCCAAATGCCCGCTAGGGAATCTATATAGTCCAAGGGCCCGCTTGTTAACGTAGATAGTCCAAGTGCCGCTAGTTAATCTACATAGTCCAAGGGCCTGCTAGTTAACCTACATAGTCCAAGTACCCGCTAGTTAACCTAGATCGTCCAAGTGCCCGCTAGGTAACCTATATAGTCCAAGGGCCCACTAGTTAACCTACATAGTCCAAGGGCCCGCTAGGTAACCTACAAAGTCTAAGTGCCCGCTAGGTTATCTATATAGTCCAAATGCCCGCTAGGGAACCTACATAGTCCAAGTGCCCGCTAGTTAACATATTTCGTCCAAGTGCCCGCTAGTTAACCAACATAGTCAATGGGCCCACTAGTTAACCTACATAGTGCAAGAGCCCGCTAGTTAACATAGATCGTGCAAGTGTCTGCTAGTTAACCTACATAGTCCAAGTGCCAGTTAGCTAACCTAGTTAGTGCAAGGGCCCGCTAGTTGACTTACATAGTCCAAGTGCCCGCTAGTTAACCTAGATAGTCCTAGTGCCCGTTAGTTAACCTAGAGTGTCCAAGTGCCCACTAGGGGACGTATTTAGTCCAAGTGCCCGTTAGCTAACCTAGATAGTCCAAGTGCCCGCTAGTTAACATTGACCATCCAAGTTCCCGCTAGTTAACCTAGATAGTCCAAGTGCATGCTAGTTAACCTAGATAGTCCAAGTGCCCTCTAGTTAACTTAGATCGTCCAAGTGCCCCCTAGTTAACCAACATAGTCCAAGGGCCCGCTAGTTAACCTAAGTAGTCCAAGGTCCGATAGTTAACCTAGATACTCCAAGTGCTCGCTAGTTAACCTACATAGTACAAGGGCCCGCGAGTTGACCTAGATAGTCCAAGTGTCCGCTAGTTAACCTAGATAGTCCAAGTGCCCGCTAGGTAACCTAAGTAGTCGAAATGTCCGATAGGAATCCTACATAGTCCAAGTGCCCGCTAGGTAACCTACATAGTCCAAGTGCCCGTTCATTAACCTAGATAGTACAAGTGCCCGCTAGGTAAACTAGACTGTCCAAGTGCCCGCTAGGTTACCTACATATTACAAGTGCCCGTTCGTTAACCTAGATAGTCCAAGTGCCCGCTAGGAAATCTACATAGTCCAAGGGCCCGCTAGGTAACCTAGATAGTCCAAGTGCACCCTAGGTAATCTAGAGTCCAAGTGCTTGCTAGTTAACCTACATAGTCCAAGTGCCCACATGTAACCTAGATAGTCAAAGTGCCCGTTAGGTAACCTAGATAGTCCAAGTGCCCACTAGGTAACCTAAATAATACAAATGCCCGCTAGGGAAACTATATAGTCCAAGTGCCCGCTAGTTAACCTAGATAGTCCAAGTGCCCGGTAGTAAACCTACATAGTCCAAGGGCCCGCTAGTTAATCTAGATAGTTCAAGTGTCCGCTAGTTAACCTAGATAGTCCAATGCCCGCTAGTTTACCTAGATTGTCTAAGTGCCCAGTAGTTAACCTAGATAATCCAAGTGCCCGCTAGTTAACCTACATTGTCCAAGGGCCCTCTAGTTAACCTAGATAGTCCAAGTGCCCGCTAGGGGACGTACATAGTCCAAGTGCCAGCTAGGTAACATATATAGTCCAAGTGCCCACTAGGTAACCTAAATAATACAAATGCCCGCTAGGGAAACTATATAGTCCAAGTGCCCGCTAGGTAACTGAGACAGTCCAAGTGTCTGCTAGGTAACCTACAAAGTCCAAATGCCTATTCATTAACCTACATAGTCCAAGGGCCCACTAGTTAACCTAGATCGTCCATGTGTCCTCTAGTTAACCTATATTGTCCAAGTGCCCTCTAGGGAACCTACATAGTCCAAGTGCCCGATAGGGAACCTACATAGTCCTAGGGCCCGCTAGTTAACCTAGATAGTCCAAAGCCCGCTAGTTTACCTAGATCGTCTAAGTGCCCGCTAGTTAACCTACATAGTCCAAGGGCCCACTAGTTAACCTATATCGTCTAAGTGTCCTCTAGTTAACCTACATAGTCCAATTGCACGCTAGTTAACCTACATAGTCCAAGTGCCCGCTAGGTATCCTAGATAATCCAATTGCCAGCTAATTAACCTATATCGTCCAAGTGCCCGCTAGTTAACCTAGATCGTCCAAGTGCACACTAGTTAACCTACATAGTCAATGGGCCCGCTAGTTAACCTACATAGTGAAAGAGCCCGCTAGTTAACCTAGATCGTGCAAGTGTCCGCTAGTTAACCTACATAGTCCAAGTGCCAGTTAGCTAACCTAGATAGTCCAAGGGCCTGCTAGTTAACCTACATAGTCCAAGTTCCCGCTAGGTAAACTACATAGTCCAAGTCCCCGCTAGGTAACCTATATAGTCTAAATGCCCGCTAGGGAACCTACATAGTCCAATTGCCCGCTAGTTAACCTATTGTCCAAGAGACCGCTAGTTAACCTAGATAGTCCAAATACCCGCTAGTTAACCTAGATCGTCCAATTGCCCGCTAGTTAACCTACATAGTCCAAGTGCCCGTTCGGTAACCTAGATAGTCCAAGTGCCCTTTAGGGAACCTAGATTGTACAAGTGCCCGCTATGGAATCTACATAGTCCAATTGCCCGCTCTGGAACATACATAGTCCAAGTGCCCGTTAGTTAACCTAGATAATCCAAGTGCCCGCTAGTTAACCTAGATAGTCCAAGTGCCCGCTAGGTAACCTACATAGTCCAAGTGCCCGCTAGGTAACCTATATAGTCCAAATGCCCGCTAGGGAACCTACATAGTCCAAGTGCCCGCTAGTTAACCTAGATAGTCCAAGTGCCCGCTAGTTAACCTTGATAGTCCAAGTGCCTTCTAGTTAACCTAAATAGTCCAAGTGCCTGCTAGGTAACCTATATAGTCCAAGTGCCCACTAGGTAACCTAAATAATCCAAATGCCCGCTAGGGAAACTACATAGTCCTAGTGCCCGCTAGTTAACCTAGATAGTCCAAGTGCCCGCTAGGGGACGTCCATAGTCCAAGTGCCCGCTAGGTAACCTAGATAGTCCAAGTGCGCACTAGGGTATGTACATAGTTCAAGTGCCCGCTAGGTAACCTAGATTGTCCAAGTGTGCGCTAGTTAACCTATATAGTCCAAGTGCCCTCTTGGTAACCTAGATAGTCCAAGGTCCTGCTAGTTAACCTACATAGTCCAATGCCCGATAGGGAACCTACATAGTCCATGTGCCCGCTGATGAACCTACCTAGTCCAAGTACCCGATAGGGAACCTACATATTCCAAGTGCCCGTTAGGGAACCTAGATAGTCCAAATGCCGGTAGGGAACCTATATAGTCCAAGTGCCCGCTAGGGAACCTGCATTGTACAAGTGCCCGCTAATTAACCTAGATAGTCCAAGTGCCCGCTAGTTAACCTAGATTGTCCAAGTGCCCGCTAGTTAACCTTGATCATTGAAGTGCCCGCTAGTTAACCTACATAGTCCAAGTGCCTGATAGGGAACCTACATAGTCCAAGTGCCCGCAGAGGAACCTACATAGTCCAAGTGCCCGATAGGGAACCTACATATTCCAAGTGCCCATTAGGGAACCTAGATAGTCCAAGTGCCCGTGGGGAACTTATATAGTCCAAGTGCCCGCTAGTTAACCTACATAATCCAAGGTCAGCTAGTTAACCTAGATAGTCCAAGTGCCCGCTAGTTAACCTACATAGTCACAGTGCTCTTCCGGAACCTATATAGTACAAGTGCCCGCTAGGGAACCTACATAGTCAAATTGCCCGCTAGTGAACCTGCATTGTACAAGTGCCCGCTAATCACCCTAGATAGTCCAAGTGCCCGCTAGTTAACCTAGATAGTCCAAGGGCCCGCTAGTTAACCTTGATCATCCAAGTGCACGCTAGTTAACCTACATAGTCCAAGTGCCTGAGAAGGAACCTACATAGTCCAAGTGCCCGCAGAGGAACATACATAGTCCAAGTGCCCGCTAGGTAACCTAGATATTCCAATTTCCTGTTAGCTAACCTAGATAATCCAAGTGCCCGCTAGGTAACCTACATAGTCCAAGTGCCCTTTCGTTACCCTAGATAGTCCAAGTGCCCGCTAGGTAACCTACATAGTCAAAGGGTCCGCTAGGTAACCTTTATAGTCCAAGTGCCCGTTACCTAACCTAGATAGTCCAATTGCCCGCTATGCAACATACATAGTCCAAGTGCCCGCTAGTTAATCTACATAGTCCAACTGCCCGCTAGGTAACGTAGATAGTCCAAGTGCCCGCTAGTTAACCTACATAGTCCAAGAACCCGCTAGTTAGCGTAGATACTCCAAGTGCCCGCTAGTTTACCTACATTGTCCAAGGGCCCACTAGTTAACTAAGATATTCCAAGTGCCCGCTAGTTAACCTACATAGTCACAGTGCTCTTACGGAACCTATATAGTACAAGTGCCCGCTAGGGAACCTACATAGTCAAATTGCCCGCTAGTGAACCTGCATTGTAGAAGTGCCCGCTAATCAACCTAGATAGTCCAAGTGCCCGCTAGTTAACCTAGATAGGCCAAGTGCCCGCTAGTTAACCTTGATCATCCAAGTGCCCGCTAGTTAACCTACATAGTCCAAGTGCCTGAGAGGGAACCTACATAGTCCAAGTGCCCGCAGAGGAACCTACATAGTCCAAGTGCCCGCTAGGTAACCTAGATATTCCAAGTTCCTGTTAGCTAACCTAGATAATCCAAGTGCCCGCTAGGTAACCTACATAGTCCAAGTGCCCTTTCGTTAACCTAGATAGTCCAAGTGCCCGCTAGGTAAGCTACATAGTAAAAGGGTCCGCTAGGTAACCTATATAGTCCAAGTGCCCGTTACCTAACCTAGATAGTCCAATTGCCCGCTATGCAACATACATAGTCCAAGTGCCCGCTAGTTAATCTACATAGTCCAACTGCCCGCTAGGAAACCTAGATAGTCCAAGTGCCCGCTAGGGAACTTACATACTCCAAATGCCCGCTAGGCAACCTAGATAGTCCAAGTGCCCGTTCTTTAACCTAGACAGCCAAGTGCCCGCTAGGTAACCTAGACAGTCCAAGTGTCTGCTAGGTAACCTACAAAGTCCAAATGCCTATTCATTAACCTACATAGTCCAAGGGCCCACTAGTTAACCTAGATCGTCCAAGTGTCCTCTGGTTAACCTATATTGTCCAAGTGCCCGCTAGGGAACCTACATAGTGCAAGTGCCCGATAGGGAACCTACTTAGTCCTAGGGCCCGCTAGTTAACCTAGATATTCCAAGTGCCCGCTAGTTAACCTAGATCGTCCAATGTCCGCTATTTAACCTACATAGTCCAATTTCCTGTTAGGTAACCTAGATAGTACTAGTGCCCGCAAGGTAACCTACATAGTACAAGTGCCCGCTAGGTAACCTAGATATTCCAAGTTCCTGTTAGCTAACCTAGATAATCCATGTGCCCGCTAGGTAACCTGCATAGTCCAAGTGCCCTTTTGTTAACCTAGATAGTCCAAGTGCCCGCTAGGTAACCTACATAGTCAAAGGGTCCGCTAGGTAACCTATGTAGTCCAAGTACCCATTACCTAACCTAGATAGTCCAATTGCCCGCTATGCAACATATATAGTCCAACTGCCCGCTGGGTAACCTAGATAGTCCAAGTGCCCGCTAGGTAACTTACATAGTCCAAATGCCCGCTAGGCAACCTAGATAGTCCAAGTGCCCGTTCGTTAACCTAGATAGCCAAGTGCCCGCTAGTAACCTAGACAGTCCAAGTGTCTGCTAGGTAACGTACATAGTCCAAATGCCCGTTCGTTAACCTACATAATCCAAGGGCCCACTAGTTAACCTAGATCGTCCAAGTGTCCTCTAGTTAACCTACATAGTCCAAGTGCACGCTAGTTAACCTACATAGTCCAAGTTCCCGTTAGGTAACCTAGATAGTACAAGTGCCCGCAAGGTAACCTTCATAGTTCAAGTGCCCGCTAGGTAACCTAGATATTCCAAGTTCCTGTTAGCTAACCTAGATAATCCAAGTGCCCGCTAAGTAACCTACTTCGTCCAAGTGCCCTTTCGTTAACCTACATAATCCAAGTGCCCGCTAGGAAAACTACATAGTCCAAGTGCCCACTAGGTAACCTAGACAGTTCAATTGCCCGCTAGTTAACCTAGACAGTCCAAGTACCCGATAGGGAACCTACATAATCCAAGTGCTCGCTAGGGAACCTACATAGTCCAAGTGATCGCTAGGCAACCTACATAGTCCAAATGCCCGTTAGTCAACCTAGATAGTCAAAGTGCCTGCTAGGTAACCTAAATAGTCCAAGTGCCCGCTAGGGAACCTACATAGTCCAAGTGCCCGCTAGGTAACCTAGATAGTCCAATTGCCCGTTAGCTAACCTAGATAGTCGAAGTGTCCGCTAGTTAACCTACATAGTCCAAGTGCCCATTCGTTAACCTAGATAGGCCAAGTGCCCGCTAGGTAACCTAGACAGTCCAAGTGCCCGCTAGTTAACCTAGATAGTCCAATGCCCGCTAGTTTACCTAGATCGTCTAAGTGCCCGCTAGTTAACCTAGATAATGCAAGTGCCCGCTAGTTAACCTACATAGTCCAAGGGCCCTTTAGTTAACCTAGATAGTCCAAGTGCCCGCTAGGGGACGTACATAGTCCAAGTGCCCGCTAGGTAACCTACATAGTCCAAGTGCCCGCTAGATAACCTAGATAGTCCAAGGTCCTGCTAGTTAACCTACAAAGTCCAATGCCCGATAGGGAACCTACAAAGTCCAAGTGCCCGCTGAGGAACCTACATAGTCCAAGTGCCCGATAGGGAACCTACATATTCCAAGTGCCCGTTAGGGAACCTAGATAGTCCAAGTGCCCGTAGGGAACCTATATAGTCCAAGTGCCCGCTAAGGAACCTACATAGTCAAAGTGCCCGCTAGGGAATCTGCATTGTAAAAGTGCCCGCTAATTAACCTAGATAGTCCAAGTGCCCGCTAGTTAACCTAGATAGTCGAAGTGCCCGATAGTTAACCTACATAGTCCAAGGTCAGCTAGTTAACCTAGATAATCCAAGTGCCCGCTAGTTAACCTACATAGTCCAAGAACTTGCTAGTTAACCTAGATAGTCCAAGTGTCCGCTAGTTAACCTACATAGTCCAAGTGCCCGCTAGGTAATCTAGATAGTCCAAGTGCCCTTTAGGGAACCTAGATAGTCTAAGTGCCCGCTAGGGAACCTACATAGTCCAATTGCCCACTCTGGAACATACATAGTCCAAGTCCCCATTAGTTAGCCTAGATAATCCAAGTGCCTGCTAGTTAACCTAGATAGTCCAAGTGCCCGCTAGGTAACCTACATAGTCCAAGTGCCCGCTAGGTAACCTATATAGTCCAAATGTCCGCTAGGCAACCTAGATAGTCCAAGTGCCCGTTCTTTAACCTAGACAGCCAAGTGCCCGCTAGGTAACCTAGACAGTCCAAGTGTCTGCTAGGTAACCTACAAAGTCCAAATGCCTATTCATTAACCTACATAGTCCAAGGGCCCACTAGTTAACCTAGATCGTCCAAGTGTCCTCTGGTTAACCTATATTGTCCAAGTGCCCGCTAGGGAACCTACATAGTGCAAGTGCCCGATAGGGAACCTACTTAGTCCTAGGGCCCGCTAGTTAACCTAGATATTCCAAGTGCCCGCTAGTTAACCTAGATCGTCCAATGTCCGCTATTTAACCTACATAGTCCAATTTCCTGTTAGGTAACCTAGATAGTACTAGTGCCCGCAAGGTAACCTACATAGTACAAGTGCCCGCTAGGTAACCTAGATATTCCAAGTTCCTGTTAGCTAACCTAGATAATCCATGTGCCCGCTAGGTAACCTGCATAGTCCAAGTGCCCTTTCGTTAACCTAGATAGTCCAAGTGCCCGCTAGGTAACCTACATAGTCAAAGGGTCCGCTAGGTAACCTATGTAGTCCAAGTACCCATTACCTAACCTAAATAGTCCAATTGCCCGCTATGCAACATATATAGTCCAACTGCCCGCTGGGTAACCTAGATAGTCCAAGTGCCCGCTAGGTAACTTACATAGTCCAAATGCCCGCTAGGCAACCTAGATAGTCCAAGTGCCCGTTCGTTAACCTAGATAGCCAAGTGCCCGCTAGTAACCTAGACAGTCCAAGTGTCTGCTAGGTAACGTACATAGTCCAAATGCCTGTTCGTTAACCTACATAATCCAAGGGCCCACTAGTTAACCTAGATCGTCCAAGTGTCCTCTAGTTAACCTACATAGTCCAAGTGCACGCTAGTTAACCTACATAGTCCAAGCTCCCGTTAGGTAACCTAGATAGTACAAGTGCCCGCAAGGTAACCTTCATAGTTCAAGTGCCCGCTAGGTAACCTAGATATTCCAAGTTCCTGTTAGCTAACCTAGATAATCCAAGTGCCCGCTAAGTAACCTACTTCGTCCAAGTGCCCTTTCGTTAACCTACATAATCCAAGTGCCCGCTAGGAAAACTACATAGTCCAAGTGCCCACTAGGTAACCTAGACAGTTCAATTGCCCGCTAGTTAACCTAGACAGTCCAAGTACCCGATAGGGAACCTACATAATCCAAGTGCTCGCTAGGGAACCTACATAGTCCAAGTGATCGCTAGGCAACCTACATAGTCCAAATGCCCGTTAGTCAACCTAGATAGTCAAAGTGCCTGCTAGGTAACCTAAATAGTCCAAGTGCCCGCTAGGGAACCTACATAGTCCAAGTGCCCGCTAGGTAACCTAGATAGTCCAATTGCCCGTTAGCTAACCTAGATAGTCGAAGTGTCCGCTAGTTAACCTACATAGTCCAAGTGCCCATTCGTTAACCTAGATAGGCCAAGTGCCCGCTAGGTAACCTAGACAGTCCAAGTGCCCGCTAGTTAACCTAGATAGTCCAATGCCCGCTAGTTTACCTAGATCGTCTAAGTGCCCGCTAGTTAACCTAGATAATGCAAGTGCCCGCTAGTTAACCTACATAGTCCAAGGGCCCTTTAGTTAACCTAGATAGTCCAAGTGCCCGCTAGGGGACGTACATAGTCCAAGTGCCCGCTAGGTAACCTACATAGTCCAAGTGCCCGCTAGATAACCTAGATAGTCCAAGGTCCTGCTAGTTAACCTACAAAGTCCAATGCCCGATAGGGAACCTACAAAGTCCAAGTGCCCGCTGAGGAACCTACATAGTCCAAGTGCCCGATAGGGAACCTACATATTCCAAGTGCCCGTTAGGGAACCTAGATAGTCCAAGTGCCCGTAGGGAACCTATATAGTCCAAGTGCCCGCTAAGGAACCTACATAGTCAAAGTGCCCGCTAGGGAATCTGCATTGTAAAAGTGCCCGCTAATTAACCTAGATAGTCCAAGTGCCCGCTAGTTAACCTAGATAGTCGAAGTGCCCGATAGTTAACCTACATAGTCCAAGGTCAGCTAGTTAACCTAGATAATCCAAGTGCCCGCTAGTTAACCTACATAGTCCAAGAACTTGCTAGTTAACCTAGATAGTCCAAGTGTCCGCTAGTTAACCTACATAGTCCAAGTGCCCGCTAGGTAATCTAGATAGTCCAAGTGCCCTTTAGGGAACCTAGATAGTCTAAGTGCCCGCTAGGGAACCTACATAGTCCAATTGCCCACTCTGGAACATACATAGTCCAAGTCCCCATTAGTTAGCCTAGATAATCCAAGTGCCTGCTAGTTAACCTAGATAGTCCAAGTGCCCGCTAGGTAACCTACATAGTCCAAGTGCCCGCTAGGTAACCTATATAGTCCAAATGTCCGCTAGGGAACCTACATAGTCCAAGTGCCCGCTAGTTAACCTAGATAGTCCAAGTGCCCGCTAGTTAACCTACATAGTCCAAGTCCCCGCTAGGTAGCCTAGACAGTCAAAATGACCATTAGGTTACCTACATAGTCCAAGTGCCCGTTCGTTAACCTACATAATCCAAGTGCCCGCTAGGAAAACTACATAGTCCAAGTGCCCACTAGGTAACCTAGACAGTCCAATTGCCCGCTAGTGAACCTAGACAGTCCAAGTACCCGATAGGGAACCTACATAGTCCAAGTGCTCGCTAGGGAACCTACATAGTCCAAGTGATCGCTAGGCAACCTACATAGTCCAAATGCCCGTTAGTTAACCAATATAGTCAAAGTGCCTGCTAGGTAACCTAAATAGTCCAAGTGCCCGCTAGGGAACCTACATTGTCCAAGTGCCCGCTAGGTAACCTAGATAGTCCAATTGCCCGTTAGCTAACCTAGATAGTCGAAGTGTCCGCTAGTTAACCTACATAGTCCAAGTGGCCTTTCGTTAACCTAGATAGGACAAGTGCCCGCTAGGTAACATAGACAGTACAAGTGCCCGCTAGTTAACCTAGATAGTCCAATGCCCGCTAGTTTACCTAGATCGTCTAAGTGCCCGTTAGTTAACCTAGATAATGCAAGTGCCCGCTAGTTAACCTACATAGTCCAAGGGCCCTCTAGTTAACCTAGATAGTCCAAGTGCCCGCTAGGGGACGTACATAGTCCAAGTGCCCGCTAGGTAACCTACATAGTCCAAGTGCCCGCTAGATAACCTAGATAGTCCATGGTCCTGCTAGTTAACCTACATAGTCCAATGCCCGATAGGGAACCTACAAAGTCCAAGTGCCCGCTGAGGAACCTACATAGTCCAAGTGCCCGATAGGGAACCTACATATTCCAAGTGCCTGTTAGGGAACCTAGATAGTCCAAGTGCCCGTAGGGAACCTATATAGTCCAAGTGCCCGCTAGGGAACCTACATAGTCAAAGTGCCCGCTAGGGAATCTGCATTGTAAAAGTGCCCGCTAATTAACCTAGATAGTCCAAGTGCCCGCTAGTTAACCTAGATAGTCCAAGTGCCCGCTAGTTAACCTACATAGTCCAAGTGCCTGATAGGGAACCTACATAGTCCAAGTGCCCGCAGAGGAACCTACATAGTCCAAGTGCCGGTTAGGGAACCTAGATAGTCCAAGTGCCCGTAGGGAACCTATATACTCCATGTGCCCGCTAGGGAACCTACATAGTCAAAGTGCCCGCTAGGGAACCTGCATTGTGCAAGTGCCCGCTAGTTAACCTAGATAGTCCAAGTGCCCGCTAGTTAACCTAGATAGTCGAAGTGCCCGATAGTTAACCTACATAGTCCAAGGTCAGCTAGTTAACCTAGATAGTCCAAGTGCCCGCTAGTTAACCTACATAGTCCAAGAACCTGCTAGTTAACCTAGATAGTCCAAGTGTCCGCTAGTTAACCTACATAGTCCAAGTGCCCGCTAGGTAATCTAGATAGTCCAAGTGCCCTTTAGGGAACCTAGATAGTCCAAGTGCCCGCTAGGGAACCTACATAGTCCAATTGCCCACTCTGGAACATACATAGTCCAAGTCCCCATTAGTTAGCCTAGATAATCCAAGTGCCTGCTAGTTAACCTAGATAGTCCAAGTGCCCGCTAGGTAACCTACATAGTCCAAGTGCCCGCTAGGTAACCTATATAGTCCAAATGTCCTCTAGCGAACCTACATAGTCCAAGTGCCCGCTAGTTAACCTAGATAGTCCAAGTGACCGCTAGTTAACCTACATAGTCCAAGTCCCCGCTAGGTAGCCTAGACAGTCAAAGTGACCATAGGTTACCTACATAGTCCAAGTGCCCGTTCGTTAACCTACATAATCCAAGTGCCCGCTAGGAAAACTACATAGTCCAAGTGCCCACTAGGTAACCTAGACAGTCCAATTGCCCGCTAGTTAACCTAGACAGTCCAAGTACCCGATAGGGAACCTACATAGTCCAAGTGCTTGCTAGGGAACCTACATAGTCCAAGTGATCGCTAGGCAACCTACAAGTCCAAATGCCCGTTAGTTAACCAATATAGTCAAAGTGCCTGCTAGGTAACCTAAATAGTCCAAGTGCCCGCTAGGGAACCTACATTGTCCAAGTGCCCGCTAGGTAACCTAGATAGTCCAATTGCCCATTAGCTAACCTAGATAGTCGAAGTGTCCGCTAGTTAACCTACATAGTCCAAGTGCCCGTTCGTTAACCTAGATAGGCCAAGTGCCCGCTAGGTAACCTAGACAGTCCTAGTGCCCGCTAGGTTACCTACATAGTCGAAGTGCACGTTCGTTAACCTAGATACTCCAAGTGCCCGCTGGTGACCTACATAGTCCAAGTGCCCGCTAGGTAACCTATATAGTTCAAGTGCCCACTAGGTAACCTAAATACTACAAATGCCCGCTAGGGAAACAATATAGTCCAAGTGCCCGCTGGTTAACCTAGATAGTCCAAGTGCCCGCTAGTAAACCTAGATAGTTCAAGGGCCCGCTAGTTAATCTAGATAGTCCAGGTGCCCGCTAGTTAACCTAGATAGTCCAATGCCCGCTAGTTTACCTAGATCGTCTAAGTGCCCACTAGTTAACCTAGATAATCCAAGTGCCCGCTAGTTAACCTACATAGTCCAAGGGCACTCTAGTTAACCTAGATAGTCCAAGTGCCCGCTAGGGGACGTACATAGTCCAAGTGCCCGCTAGGTCACCTATATAGTCCAAGTGCCCACTAGGTAACCTAAATAATACAAATGCCCGCTAGGGAAACTATATAGTCCAAGTGCCCGCTAGTTAACCTAGATAGTCCAAGTGCCCGCTAGTAAACCTAGATAGTCCAAGGGCCCGCTAGTTAATCTAGATAGACCAAGTGCCCGCTAGTTAACCTAGATAGTCCAATGCCCGCTAGTTTACATAGATCGTCTAAGTGCCCGCTAGTTAACCTAGATAATGCAAGTGCCCGCTAGTTACTCTACATGGTCCAAGGGCCCTCTAGTTAAACTAGATAGTCCAAGTGCCCGCTAGGGGACGTACATAGTCCAAGTGCCCGCTAGGTAACCTAGATAGTCCAAGTGCCCTCTAGTTAACCTACATAGTCCAAGTGCCCGCTAGATAACCTAGATAGTCCAAGGTCCTGCTAGTTAACCTACATAGTCCAATGCCCGATAGGGAACCTACAAAGTCCACGTGCCCGCTGATGAACCTACATAGTCCAAGTGCCCGATAGGGAACCTACATATTCCAAGTGCCCGTTAAGGAACCTAGATAGTCCAAGTGCCCGTAGGGAACCTATATAGTCCATGTGCCCGCTAGGGAACCTACATAGTCAAAGTGCCCGCTAGGGAATCTGCATTGTAAAAGTGCCCGCTAGTTAACCTAGATAGTCCAAGTGCCCGCTAGTTAACCTACATAGTCCAAGTGCCTGATAGGGAACCTACATAGTTCAAGTGCCCGCAGAGGAACCTACATAGTCCAAGTGCCGGTTAGGGAACCTAGATAGTCCAAGTGCCCGTAGGGAACCTATATAGTCCAAGTGCCCGCTAGAGAACCTACATAGTCAAAGTGCCCGAGAGGGAACCTGCATTGTGCAAGTGCCCGCTAGTTAACCTAGATAGTTCAAGTGCCCGCTAGTTAACCTAGATAGTCGAAGTGCCCGATAGTTAACCTACATAGTCCAAGGCCAGCTAGTTAACCTAGATAGCCCAAGTGCCCGCTGGTTAACCTACATAGTCCAAGAACCTGCTAGTTAACCTAGATAGTCCAAGTGCCCGCTAGTTAACCTACATAGTCCAAGGGCCCGCTAGTTAACCTAGATATTCCAAGTGCCCGCTAGTTAACCTAGATCGACCAAGTGTACGCTGGTTAACCTACATAGTCCAAGTTACCGTTAGGTAACCTAGATAGTACAAGTGCCCGCAAGGTAACCTTCATAGTTCAAGTGCCCGCTAGGTAACCTAGATATTCCAAGTTCCTGTTAGCTAACCTAGATAATCCAAGTGCCCGCTAAGTAACCTACATAATCGAAGTGCCCTTTTTTAACCTAGATAGTCCAAGTGCCCGCTAGGTAACCTACATAGTCCAAGGGCCCGCTAGGTAACCTATATAGTCCAAGTGCCCGCTAAGAAACCAAGATAGTCCAAGTGCCCGTTAGGTAACCTAGATAGTCCAAGTGCCCGCTAGGTAACCTACATAGTCAAAGGGCCCGCTAGGTAACCTATATAGTCCAAGTCCCGGCTAGAAACCAAGATAGTCCAAGTGCCCGTTAGGTAACCTACATAGTCCAAGTTCCCGCTAGGTAACCTAGATAATGCAAGTGCCCGTTACCTAACCTAGATAATCCAATTGCCCGCTATGCAACATACATAGTCCAAGTGCCCATTCGTTAACCTAGAAGTGCAAGTGCCCGCTAGGTAACCTACATAGTCCAAATTCCCGTTCGGTAACCTAGATAGTCCAAGTGCCCGCTAATTAAACTACATAGTCCAAGTGCCTGCTAGGTAACCTAGATAGTGCAAGTGCCCGCTAGGTAACCTACATAGTCCATGTGCCCGCTAGTTAACCTAGATAGTCCAAGTGCCCGTTCGTTAACCTAGATAGTCCAAGTGCCCACTAGGTAACCTAGACAGTCCAAGTGCCTGCTAGGTAACTTACATAGTCCAAATGCCCGTTCGTTAACCTACATAGTCCAAGGGCCCACTATTTAACCTAGATCGTCCAAGTGTGTTTGGTTAACCTACATAGTCCAAGTGCCCGCAAGGTAACCTATATATTCCAAGTTCCAGCTATGTAACCTAGATAGTCCAAGGGCCCGCTAGTTAACCTACATATTCCAAGTGCCTGCTAGGTAAACTAGATAGTACAAGTGCCCGCTAAGGAACCTACATAGTCCAAGTGCACGCTAGTTAACCCATATTGTCCAAGTGCCCGCTAGTTAACCTAGATAGTCCAAGTGCCGCTAGGTAACCCACATAGTGCAAGTGTCCCCTAGTTATCCTACATAGTCCAAGTGTCCGCTAGTTAATATAGATAGTCCAAGTGCCCGCTAGGGAACGTACATAGTCCAAGTGCCCGCTAGGTAACCTAGATAGTGCAAGTGCCCGGTAGTTAACCTACATAGTCCAAGTGCCTGCTAGGTAACCTAGATAGTCTAAGGGCCCGCTAGTTAACCTTCATAATCCAAGTGCCCTGTAGTTAACTTACATAGTTCAAGTGTCCGTAAGGAACATATATAGTCCAAGTGCCCGCTAGGGAACATACAGAGTCTAAGTGCCCGCTAGGGAACGTACGTAGTCCAAGTGCCCGCTAGGGAATCTACATAGTCCAAGGGCCCGCTAGTTAAACTAGATAGACCAAGTGCTCGCTAGTTAACATAGATAGTCGAAGTACCCGCTAGTTAACCTAGAGAGACCAAGTGCCCGCTAGAGAACCTATCTAGCCCAAGTGCCCAAGAGGGAACCTAAATAGTCCACGTGCCCGCTAGTTAACATAGATAGTCCAAGTACCCGCTAGGAAACGTACATAGTCCAAGTGCCCGATAGGTAACGTACATAGTCCATGTGCCCGCTAGGTAACCTAGATAGTCCAAGTGCCTGCTAGGGAATGTACATATTCCAAGTGCCCTCTAGATAACCTAGATAGTCCAAATGCCCGCTAGGTAACCCACATAGTCCAAGTGCCCGCTAGGGAACTTACATAGTCCAAAGGCCCGCTAGGAAACCTACATAGTCCAAGTGCCCGTTATTTAACCTAGGTAGTCCAAGTGCCCGCTTGGTAACCTAGATAGTCCAACAGCCCGGTAGGTAACCTACATACTCCAAGAACCCTCTAGGTAACGTAGATAGTTCTAGTGCCAGCTAGGTAACCTAGATAGTCCAAGTGCCCGCTAGGTAACCTACAAAGTCTAAGTGCCCGCTAGGTAATCTATGTAGTCCATATGCCCGTTAGGGAGCCTACATAGTCCAAATGCCCGCTAGGTAACCTAGATAGTCCAAGGGCCTGCTAGATAACCTACATAGTCCTAGTGCCCCCTAGTTAACTTACATTCTCCAAGTGCCTGATAGGGAACCTACATAGTCCAAGTTCCCGCTAGGTAACCTACATAGTCCAAATGCCCTCTAGTTAACCTACATAGTCCAAGTGCCCGCTAGGGAACCTACATAGTCCAAGTGCCCGTTAGGTAACCTAGATCGTCCAAATGCCCGCTAGGAAACCCACATAGTACAAGTGCCCGCTAGGGAACTTACAAAGTCCAAGGGCCCGCTAGGTACCCTAGATAGTCCAAGGTCCTGCTAGTTAACCTACATAGTCCAATGCCCGATAGGGAACCTACAAAGTCCAAGTGCCCGCTGAGGAACCTACATAGTCCAAGTGCCCGATAAGGAACCTACATATTCCAAGTGCCCGTTAGGGAACCTAGATAGTCCAAGTGCCCGTAGGGAACCTATATAGTCCAAGTGCCCGCTAGGGAACCTACATAGTCAAAGTGCCCGCTAGGGAATCTGCATTGTAAAAATGCCCGCTAATTAACCTAGATAGTCCAAGTGCCCGCTAGTTAACCTAGATAGTCCAAGTGCCCGCTAGTTAACCTACATAGTCCAAGTGCCTGATAGGGAACCTATATAGTCCAAGTGCCCGCAGAGGAACCTACATAGTCCAAGTGCCGGTTAGGGAACCTAGATAGTCCAAGTGCCCGCTAGGTATCCTACATAGTCCAAGGGCCCGCTAGGTAACCTATATACTCCAAGTGCCTGCTAAGAAACCAAGATAGTACAAGTGCCCGTTAGGTAACCTACATAGTCCAAGTTCCCGCTAGGTAACCTAGATAATGCAAGTGCCCGTTACCTAACCTAGATAATCCAATTGCCCGCTATGCAACATACATAGTCCAAGTGCCCATTCGTTAACCTAGAAATGCAAGTGCCCGCTAGGTAACCTACATAGTCCAAATGCCCGTTCGGTAACCTAGATAGTCCAAGTGCCCGCTAATTAACCTACATAGTCCAAGTGCCTGCTAGGTAACCTAGATAGTGCAAGTGCCCGCTAGGTAACCTACATAGTCCATGTGCCCGCTAGTTAACCTAGATAGTCCAAGTGCTCGTTCGTTAACCTAGATAGTCCAAGTGCCCACTAGGTAACCTAGACAGTCCAAGTGCCTGCTAGGTAACTTACATAGTCCAAATGCCCGTTCGTTAACCTACATAGTCCAAGGGCCCACTATTTAACCTAGATTGTCCAAGTGTGTTTGGTTAACCTACATAGTCCAAGTGCCCGCAAGGTAACCTATATAGTCCAAGTTCCAGCTATGTAACCTAGATAGTCCAAGGGCCCGCTAGTTAACCTACATATTCCAAGTGCCTGCTAGGTAAACTAGATAGTACAAGTGCCCGCTAAGGAACCTACATAGTCCAAGTGCACGCTAGTTAACCCATATTGTCCAAGTGCCCGCTAGTTAACCTAGATAGTCCAAGTGCCGCTAGGTAACCAACATAGTGCAAGTGTCCCCTAGTTAACCTACATAGTCCAAGTGTCCGCTAGTTAATATAGATAGTCCAAGTGCCCGCTAGGGAACGTACATAGTCCAAGTGCCCGCTAGGTAACCTAGATAGTGCAAGTGCCCGGTAGTTAACCTACATAGTCCAAGTGCCCGCTAGGTAACCTAGATAGTCTAAGGGCCCGCTAGTTAACCTTCATAATCCAAGTGCTCTGTAGTTAACTTACATAGTTCAAGTGTCCGTAAGGAACATATATAGTCCAAGTGCCCGCTAGGGAACATACAGAGTCTAAGTGCCCGCTAGGGAACGTACGTAGTCCAAGTGCCCGCTAGGGAATCTACATAGTCCAAGGGCCCGCTAGTTAAACTAGATAGACCAAGTGCTCGCTAGTTAACATAGATAGTCGAAGTGCCCGCTAGTTAACCTAGAGAGACCAAGTGCCCGCTAGAGAACCTATCTAGCCCAAGTGCCCAAGAGGGAACCTAAATAGTCCACGTGCCCGCTAGTTAACATAGATAGTCCAAGTACCCGCTAGGAAACGTACATAGTCCAAGTGCCCGATAGGTAACGTACATAGTCCATGTGCCCGCTAGGTAACCTAGATAGTCCAAGTGCCCGCTAGGGAACGTACATATTCCAAGTGCCCTCTAGATAACCTAGATAGTCCAAATGCCCGCTAGGTAACCCACATAGTCCATGTGCCCGCTAGGGAACTTACATAGTCCAAAGGCCCGCTAGGGAACCTACATAGTCCAAGTGCCCGTTATTTAACCTAGGTAGTCCAAGTGCCCGCTTGGTAACCTAGATAGTCCAACAGCCCGGTAGGTAACCTACATACTCAAAGAACCCTCTAGGTAACGTAGATAGTTCAAGTGCCAGCTAGGTAACCTAGATAGTCCAAGTGCCCGCTAGGTAACCTACAAAGTCTAAGTGCCCGCTAGGTAATCTATATAGTACAAATGCCCGTTAGGGAGCCTACATAGTCCAAATGCCCGCTAGGTAACCTAGATAGTCCAAGGGCCCGCTAGATAACCTACATAGTCCTAGTGCCCCCTAGTTAACTTACATTCTCCAAGTGCCCGATAGGGAACCTACATAGTCCAAGTTCCCGCTAGGTAACCTACATAGTCCAAATGCCCTCTAGTTAACCTACATAGTCCAAGTGCCCGCTAGGGAACCTACATAGTCCAAGTGCCCGTTAGGTAACCTAGATCGTCCAAATGCCCGCTAGGAAACCCACATAGTACAAGTGCCCGCTAGGGAACTTACAAAGTCCAAGGGCCCGCTAGGTACCCTAGATAGTCCAAGTGCCCGCTAGTTAACCTACATAGTCCAAGTGCCCGCTAGGTAACCTAGATAGTCCAAGGTCCTGCTAGTTAACCTACATAGTCCAATGCCCGATAGGGAACCTACAAAGTCCAAGTGCCCGCTGAGGAACCTACATAGTCCAAGTGCCCGATAGGGAACCTACATATTCCCAGTGCCCGTTAGGAAACCTAGATAGTCCAAGTGCCCGTAGGGAACCTATATAGTCCAAGTGCCCGCTAGGGAACCTACATAGTCAAAGTGCCCGCTAGGGAATCTGCATTGTAAAAATGCCCGCTAATTAACCTAGATAGTCCAAGTGCCCGCTAGTTAACCTAGATAGTCCAAGTGCCCGCTAGTTAACCTACATAGTCCAAGTGCCTGATAGGGAACCTATATAGTCCAAGTGCCCGCAGAGGAACCTACATAGTCCAGATGCCGGTTAGGGAACCTAGATAGTCCAAGTGCCCGCTAGGTATCCTACATAGTCCAAGGGCCCGCTAGGTAACCCATATAGTCCAAGTGCCCGCTAAGAAACCAAGATAGTCCAAGTGCCCGTTAGGTAACCTACATAGTCCAAGTTCCCGCTAGGTAACCTAGATAATGCAAGTGCCCGTTACCTAACCTAGATAATCCCATTGCCCGCTATGCAACATACATAGTCCAAGTGCCCATTCGTTAACCTAGAAGTGCAAGTGCCCGCTAGGTAACCTACATAGTCCAAATTCCCGTTCGGTAACCTAGATAGTCCAAGTGCCCGCTAATTAACCTACATAGTCCAAGTGCCTGATAGGTAACCTAGATAGTGCAAGTGCCCGCTAGGTAACCTACATAGTCCATGTGCCCGCTAGTTAACCTAGATAGTCCAAGTGCCCACTAGGTAACCTAGACAGTCCAAGTGCCTGCTAGGTAACTTATATAGTCCAAATGCCCGTTCGTTAACCTACATAGTCCAAGGGCCCACTATTTAACCTAGATCGTCCAAGTGTGTTTGGTTAACCTACATAGTCCAAGTGCCCGCAAGGTAACCTATATAGTCCAAGTTCCAGCTACGTAACC
Source organism: Tenrec ecaudatus (assembly GCF_050624435.1). Lineage (NCBI taxonomy): Eukaryota > Metazoa > Chordata > Mammalia > Afrosoricida > Tenrecidae > Tenrec > Tenrec ecaudatus. The sequence goes on from NW_027457652.1 coordinate 3,003,522, forward strand.
TAGATATTCCAAGGGCCCGCTAGTTAACCTACATAGTCCAAGTGCCTGCTAGGTAAACTAGATAGTACAAGTGCCCGCTAAGGAACCTACATAGTCCAAGTGCACGCTAGTTAACCCATATTGTCCAAGTGCCCGCTAGTTAATCTAGATAGTCCAAGTGCCGCTAGGTAACCCACATAGTGCAAGTGTCCCCTAGTTAACCTACATAGTCCAAGTGTCCGCTAGTTAACATAGATAGTCCAAGTGCCCGCTAGGGAACGTACATAGTCCAAGTGCCAGTTAGGTAACCTAGATAGTGCAAGTGCCCGGTAGTTAACCTACATAGTCCAAGTGCCCGCTAGGTAACCTAGATAGTCTAAGGGCCCGCTAGTTAACCTTCATAATCCAAGTGCCCTGTAGTTAACTTACATAGTTCAAGTGTCCGTAAGGAACATATATAGTCCAAGTGCCCGCTAGGGAACATACAGAGTCTAAGTGCCCGCTAGGGAACGTACGTAGTCCAAGTGCCCGCTAGGGAATCTACATAGTCCAAGGGCCCGCTAGTTAAACTAGATAGACCAAGTGCTCACTAGTTAACATAGATAGTCGAAGTGCCCGCTAGTTAACCTAGAGAGACCAAGTGCCCGCTAGAGAACCTATCTAGCCCAAGTGCCCAAGAGGGAACCTAAATAGTCCACGTGCCCGCTAGTTAACATAGATAGTCCAAGTACCCGCTAGGAAACGTACATAGTCCAAGTGCCCGATAGGTAACGTACATAGTCCATGTGCCCGCTAGGTAACCTAGATAGTCCAAGTGCCCGCTAGGGAACGTACATATTCCAAGTGCCCTCTAGATAACCTAGATAATCCAAATGCCCGCTAGGTAACCCACATAGTCCAAGTGCCCGCTAGGGAACTTACATAGTCCAAAGGCCTGCTAGGGAACCTACATAGTCCAAGTGCCCGTTATTTAACCTAGGTAGTCCAAGTGCCCGCTTGGTAACCTAGATAGTCCAACAGCCCGGTAGGTAACCTACATACTCCAAGAACCCTCTAGGTAACGTAGATAGTTCAAGTGCCAGCTAGGTAACCTAGATAGTCCAAGTGCCCGCTAGGTAACCTACAAAGTCTAAGTGCCCGCTAGGTAATCTATATAGTCCAAATGCCCGTTAGGGAGCCTACATAGTCCAAATGCCCGCTAGGTAACCTAGATAGTCCAAGGGCCCGCTAGATAACCTACATAGTCCTAGTGCCCCCTAGTTAACTTACATTCTCCAAGTGCCCGATAGGGAACCTACATAGTCCAAGTTCCCGCTAGGTAACCTACATAGTCCAAATGCCCTCTAGTTAACCTACATAGTCCAAGTGCCCGCTAGGGAACCTACATAGTCCAAGTGCCCGTTAGGTAACCTAGATCGTCCAAATGCCCGCTAGGAAACCCACATAGTACAAGTGCCCGCTAGGGAACTTACAAAGTCCAAGGGCCCGCTAGGTACCCTAGATAGTCCAAGTGCCCGCTAGTTAACCTACATAGTCCAAGTGCCCGCTAGGTAACCTAGATAGTCCAAGGTCCTGCTAGTTAACCTACATAGTCCAATGCCCGATAGGGAACCTACAAAGTCCAAGTGCCCGCTGAGGAACCTACATAGTCCAAGTTATCGATAGGGAACCTACATATTCCAAGTGCCCGTTAGGGAACCTAGATAGTCCAAGTGCCCGTAGGGAACCTATATAGTCCAAGTGCCCGCTAGGGAACCTACATAGTCAAAGTGCCCGCTAGGGAATCTGCATTGTAAAAATGCCCGCTAATTAACCTAGATAGTCCAAGTGCCCGCTAGTTAACCTAGATAGTCCAAGTGCCCGCTAGGTAACCTACATAGTCCAAGTGCCTGATAGGGAACCTATATAGTCCAAGTGCCCGCAGAGGAACCTACATAGTCCAAGTGCCGGTTAGGGAACCTAGATAGTCCAAGTGCCCGCTAGGTATCCTACATAGTCCAAGGGCCCGCTAGGTAACCTATATAGTCCAAGTGCCCGCTAAGAAACCAAGATAGTCCAAGTGCCCGTTAGGTAACCTACATAGTCCAAGTTCCCGCTAGGTAACCTAGATAATGCAAGTGCCCGTTACATAACCTAGATAATCCAATTGCCCGCTATGCAACATACATAGTCCAAGTGCCCATTCATTAACCTAGAAGTGCAAGTGCCCGCTAGGTAACCTACATAGTCCAAATGCCCGTTCGGTAACCTAGATAGTCCAAGTGCCCGCTAATTAACCTACATAGTCCAAGTGCCTGCTAGGTAACCTAGATAGTGCAAGTGCCCGCTAGGTAACCTACATAGTCCATGTGCCCGCTAGTTAACCTAGATAGTCCAAGTGCCCGTTCGTTAACCTAGATAGTCCAAGTGCCCACTAGGTAACCTAGACAGTCCAAGTGCCTGCTAGGTAACTTATATAGTCCAAATGCCCGTTCGTTAACCTACATAGTCCAAGGGCCCACTATTTAACCTAGATCGTCCAAGTGTGTTTGGTTAACCTACATAGTCCAAGTGCCCGCAAGGTAACCTATATAGTCCAAGTTCCAGCTATGTAACCTAGATATTCCAAGGGCCCGCTAGTTAACCTACATAGTCCAAGTGCCTGCTAGGTAAACTAGATAGTACAAGTGCCCGCTAAGGAACCTACATAGTCCAAGTGCACGCTAGTTAACCCATATTGTCCAAGTGCCCGCTAGTTAACCTATATCGTCCAAGTGCCGCTAGGTAACCCACATAGTGCAAGTGTCCCCTAGTTAACCTACATATTCCAAGTGTCCGCTAGTTAACATAGATAGTCCAAGTGCCCGCTAGGGAACGTACATAGTCCAAGTGCCCGTTAGGTAACCTAGATAGTGCAAGTGCCCGGTAGTTAACCTACATAGTCCATGTGCCCGCTAGGTAACCTAGATAGTCTAAGGGCCCGCTAGTTAACCTTCATAATCCAAGTGCCCTGTAGTTAACTTACATAGTTCAAGTGTCCGTAAGGAACATATATAGTCCAAGTGCCCGCTAGGGAACATACAGAGTCTAAGTGCCCGCTAGTTAACCTGCATAGTCCAAGGGCCCGCTAGTTAACTTACATTGTCCAAGGGCGCGCTAGTTAACCTAGATAGTCCAAGTGCCCCATAGTTAACCTACATACTCCAAGTGCCCGATAGGTAACCTAGACAGTTCAAGTGACCACTAGGTTACCTACATAGTCCAAGTGCCCGTTCGTTAACCTACATAGTCTAAGTGCCCGCTAGGTAACCAATATATTCCAAATGCCCGCTAGGGACCCTAATAGTCCAAATGCCCGCTAGTTAAACTAGATAGACCAAGTGCTCGCTAGTTAACATAGATAGTCGAAGTGTCCGCTAGTTAACCTGGAGAGACCAAGTGCCCGCTAGAGAACCTATCTAGTACAAGTGCCCAAGAGGGAACCTAAATAGTCCAAGTGCCCACTAGTTAACATAGATAGTCCAAGTACCCGCTAGGAAACGTACATAGTCCAAGTGACCGATAGATAACGTACATAGTCCATGTGCCCGCTAGGTAACCTAGATAGTCCAAATGCCCGCTAGGTAACCCACATAGTCCAAGTGCCCGCTAGGGAACTTACATAGTCCAAAGGCCCGCTAGGGAACCTACATATTCCAAGTGCCCGTTATTTAACCTAGGTAGTCCAAGTGCCCGCTTGGTAACCTAGATAGTCCAACAGCCCGGTAGGTAACCTACATACTCCAAGAACCTCTAGGTAACGTAGATAGTTCAAGTGCCAGCTAGGTAACCTAGATAGTCCAAGTGCCCGCTAGGTAACCTACAAAGTCTAAGTGCCCGCTAGGTAATCTATATAGTCCAAATGCCCATTAGGGACCCTACATAGTCCAAATGCCCGCTAGGTAACCTAGATAGTCCAAGGGCCCGCTAGGTAACCTACATAGTCCTAGTGCCCCCTAGTTAACTTACATTCTCCAAGTGCCCGATAGGGAACCTACATAGTCCAAGTTCCCGCTAGGTAACCTACATAGTCCAAATGCCCTCTAGTTAACCTACATAGTCCAAGTGCCCGCTAGGGAACCTACATAGTCCAAGTGGCCGTTAGGTAACCTAGATCGTCCATATGCCCGCTAGGAAACCCACATAGTACAAGTGCCCGCTAGGGTACTTACAAAGTCCAAGGGCCCGCTAGGTAACCTAGATAGTCCAAGTGTCCGCTAGGTAACCTAGATAGTCCAAGGTCCTGCTAGTTAACCTACATAGTCCAATGCCCGATAGGGAACCTACAAAGTCCAAGTGCCCGCTGAGGAACCTACATAGTCCAAGTGCCCGTTAGGGAACCTAGATAGTCCAAGTGCCCGTAGGGAACCTATATAGTCCAAGTGCCCGCTAGGGAACCTACATAGTCAAAGTGCCCGCTAGGGAATCTGCATTGTAAAAATGCCCGCTAATTAACCTAGATAGTCCAATAGCCCGCTAGTTAACCTAGATTGTCCAAGTGCCCGCTAGTTAACCTACATAGTCCAAGTGCCTGATAGGGAACCTATATAGTCCAAGTGCCCGCAGAGGAACCTACATAATCCAAGTGCCGGTTAGGGAACCTAGATAGTCCAAGTGCCCGTAGGGAACCTATATAGTCCAAGTGCCCGCTAGGGAACCTGCATTGTGCAAGTGCCCGCTAGTTAACCTGGATAGTCCAAGTGCCCGCTAGTTAATCTAGATAGTCGAAGTGCCCGATAGTTAACCTACATAGTCCAAGGTAAGCTAGTTAACCTAGATAGTCCAAGTGCCCGCTAGTTAACCTACATAGTCCAAGGGCCCGCTAGTTAACCTAGATATTCCAAGTGCCCGCTAGTTAACCTAGATCGTCCAAGTGTACGCTGGTTAACCTGCATAGTCCAAGTTCCCGTTAGGTAACCTAGATAGTACAAGTGCCCGCAAGGTAACCTACATAGTTCAAGTGCCCCCTAGGTAACCTAGATATTCCAAGTTCCTTTTAGCTAACCTAGATAATCCAAGTGCCCGCTAGGTAACCTACATAGTCCAAGTGCCCTTTCGTTAACCTAGATAGTCCAAGTGCCCGCTAGGTAACCTACATTGTCCAAGGGCCCGCTAGGTAACCTATGTAGTCCAAGTGCCCGCTAAGAATCCAAGATAGTCCAAGTGCCCGTTAGGTAACCTAGATAGTCCAAGTGCCCGCTAGGTAACCTACATAGTCCAAGTTCCCGCTAGGTAACCTAGATAGTCCAAGTGCGCGTTACCTAACCTAGATAATCCAATTGCCCGCTTTGCAACATACATAGTCCAAGTGCCCATTCATTAACCTAGAAGTCCAAGTGCCCGCTAGGTAACCTACATAGTCCAAATGCCCGTTTGGTAACCTAGATAGTCCAAGTGCCCGCTAATTAACCTACATATTCCAAGTGCCCGCTAGGTAACCTAGATAGTGCAAGTGCCCGCTAGGTAACCTACATAGTCCATGTGCCCGCTAGTTAACCTAGATAGTCCAAGTGCCCGTTCGTTAACCTAGATAGTCCAAGTGCCCGCTAGGTAACCTAGACAGTCCAAGTGCCTGCTGGGTAACTTACATAGTCCAAATACCCGTTCGTTAACCTACATAGTCTAAGGGCCCACTATTTAACCTAGATCGTCCAAGTGTCTTTGGTAAACCTACATAGTCCAAGTGCCCGCAAGGTAACCTATATAGTCCAAGTTCCAGCTATGTAACCTAGATAGTCCAAGGGCCCGCTAGTTAACCTACATAGTCCAAGTGCCCGCTAGGTAAAATAGATAGTCCAAGTGCCCGCTAAGGAACCTACATAGTCCAAGTGCACGCTAGTTAACCCATATTGTCCAAGTGCCCGCTAGTTAACCTAGATAGTCCTAGTGCCGCTAGGTAACCTACATAGTGCAAGTGTCCCCTAGTTAACCTACATAGTCCAAGTGCCCGCTAGTTAACATAGATAGTCCAAGTGCCCGCTAGGGAACGTACATAGTCCAAGTGCCCGCTAGGTAACCTAGATAGTGCAAGTGCCCGGTAGTTAACCTACATAGTCCAAGTGCCCGCTAGGTAACCTAGATAGTCTAAGGGCCCGCTAGTTAACCTACATAGTCCAAGTGCCCGGTAGTTAACTTACATAGTTCAAGTGTCCGTAAGGAACATATATACTCCAAGTGCCCGCTAGGGAACACACAGAGAATAAGTGCCCGCTAGGGAACCTACGTAGTCCAAGTGCCCGCAAGGGAATCTGCATAGTCCAAGGGCCCGCTAGTTAACGTAGATAGTCCAAGTGCCGCTAGTTAATCTACATAGTCCAAGGGCCCGCTAGTAAACCTACATAGTCCAAGTATCCGCTAGTTAACCTAGACCGTCCAAGTGCCCACTAGTTAACCTACATAGTCCAAGGGCCCGCTAGTTAACCTACATCGTCCAAGGGCCCGCTAGTTAACCTACATCGTCCAAGGGCCCGCTAGTTAACCTAGATAGTCCAAGTGCCCCCTAGTTAACCAACATACTCCAAGTGCCCGATAGGTAACCTAGACAGTTCAAGTGACCACTAAGTTACCTACATAGTCCAAGTGCCTGTTCGTTAACCTACATAGTCCAAGTGCCCGCTAGGTAACCAATATACTCCAAATGCCCGCTAGGGACCCTAATAGTCCAAATGCCTGCTAGTTAACCTAGATAGTCCAAGTGCTCGCTAGTTAACATAGATAGTCCAAGTGCCCGCTAGTTAACCTAGATAGACCAAGTGCCCGCTAGGGAACTTATCTAGTCCAAGTGCCCAAGAGGGAACCTAAATAGTCCAAGTGCCCGCTAGTTAACATAGATAGTCCAAGTACCTGCTAGGAAACGTACATAGTCCAAGTGCCCGCTAGGTAACGTACATAGTCCAAGTGCCCGCTAGATAACCTAGTTAGTCCAAGTGCCCGCTAGGGAACTTACATAGTCCAAGGGCCCGCTAGAGAACCTACATAGTCCAAGTGCCCGTTAGTTAACCTAGATAGTCCAAATGCCCGCTTGGCAACCTAGATAGTCCAACAGCCTGGTAGGTAACCTACATACTCCAAGTACCCGCTAGGTAACGTAGATAGTTCAAGTGCCAGCTAGGTAACCTAGATAGTCCAAGGGCCCGCTAGGTAACCTACATAGTCCTAGTGCCCCCTAGTTAACTTACATTCTCCAAGTGCCCGATAGGGAACCTATATAGTCCAAGTTCCCGCTAGGAAACCTACATAGTCCAAATGCCCTCTGATTAACCTACATAGTCCAAGTGCCCGCAAGGGAACCTACATAGTCCAAGTGCCCGTTAGGTAACCTAGATCGTCCAAATGCCCGCCAGGAAACCCACATAGTCCAAGTGCCCGCTAGGGAACTTACATAGTCCAAGGGCCTGCTAGGGAACCTACATAGTCCAAGTGACCGTAAGTTAATCTAGATAGTCCAAGTGCCCGCTTGGTAACCTAGATAGTCCAACAGACCGCTAGGTAACCTACATACTCCAAGAACCCGCTAGGTAACGTAGATATTTCAAGTGCCAGCTAGGTAACCTAGATAGTCCAAGTGCCCGCTAGGGAACCTACATAGTCCAAGTGCCCGCTAATTATCCTAGATAATCCAAGTGCCAGCTAATTAACCTATATCGTCCAAGTGCCCGCTAGTTAACCTAGATTGTCCAAGTGCACACTAGTTAACCTACATAGTCAATGGGCCCGCTAGTTAACCTACATAGTGCAAAAGCCCGCTCGTTAACCTAGATCGTGCAAGTGTCCGCTAGTTAACCTACATAGTCCAAGTGCCAGTTAGCTAACCTAGATAGTCCAAGGGCCTGCTAGTTAACCTACAAAGTCCAAGTTCCGGCTAGGTAACCTACATAGTCCACGTGCCCGCTAGGTAACCTATATAGTCTAAATGCCCGCTAGGGAACCTACGTAGTCCAAGTGCCCGCTAGTTAACCTATTGTCCAAGGGACCGCTAGTTAACCTAGATAGTCCAAATGCCCGCTAGTTAACCTAGATCGTCCAATTGTCCGCTAGTTAACCTACATAGTCCAAGTGCCCTTTCGGTAACCTAGATAGTTCAAGTGCCCTTTAGGGAACCTAGATATTCCAAGTGCCCGCTAGGGAACATACATAGTCCAATTGCCCGCTCTGGAACATACATAGTCCAAGTGCCTGTTAGTTAACCTAGATAATCCAAAGGCCCGCTAGTTAACCTAGATAGTCCAAGTGCCCGCTAGGTAACCTATATAGTGCAAATGCCCGCTAGGTAACCTACATAGTCCAAGTGCCCGCTAGTTAACCTAGATAGTCCAAGTGCCCGCTAGTTAACCTTGATAGTCCAAGTGCCTTCTAGTTAACCTAAATAGTCCAAGTGCCCGCTAGGTAACCTACATAGTCCAAGTGCCCACTAGGTAACCTAAATAATCCAAATGCCCGCTAGGGAAACTACATAGTCCCAGTGCCCGCTAGTTAACCTAGATAGTCCAAGTGCCCGCTAGTATACCTAGATAGTCCAAGGACCCGCTAGTTAATCTAGATAGTCCAAGGGCCCTCTAGTTAACCTAGATAGTCCAAGTGCCCGCTAGGGGACGTACATAGTCCAAGTGCCCGCTGGTAACCTAGATAGTGCAAGTGCGCACTTGGGTATGTACATAGTTCAAGTGCCCGCTAGGTAACCTAGATTGTCCAAGTGTGCGCTAGTTAACCTATATAGTCCAAGTGCCCTCTAGGTAACATAGATAGTCCAAGGTCCTGCTAGTTAACCTACATAGTCCAATGCCCGATAGGGAACCTATATAGTCCATGTGCCCGCTGATGAACCTACATAGTCCAAGTACCCAATAGGGAACCTACATATTCCAAGTGCCCGCTAGGGAACCTAGATAGTCCAAATGCCGGTAGGGAACCTAGATAGTCCAAATGCCGGTAGGGAACCTATATAGTCCAAGTGCCCGCTAGGGAACCTACATAGTCAAAGTGCCCGTTAGGGAACCTGCATTGTACAAGTGCCCGCTAATTAACCTAGATAGTCCAAGTGCCCGCTAGTTAACCTAGATAGTCCAAATGCCCGCTAGTTAACCTTGATCATCCAAGTGCCCGCTAGTTAACCTACATAGTCCAAGTGCCTGATAGGGAACCTAAATAGTCCAAGTGCCCGCGGAGGAACCTACATAGTCCAAGTGCCCGATAGGGAACCTACATATTCCAAGTGCCCGTTAGGGAACCAAGATAGTCCAAGTGCCCGCTAGTTAACCTACATAGTCCAAGTGCTCGCTAGGTAACCTAGATAGTCCAAGGTCCTGCTAGTTATCCTACATAGTTCAATGCCCGATAGGAAACCTACAAAGTCCAAGTGCCCGCTGAGGAACCTACATAGTCCAAGTGCCCGCTGAGGAACCTACATAGTCCAAGTGCGCGATAGGGAACCTACATATTCCAAGTGCCCGTTAGGGAACCTAGATTGTCCAAATGCCGGTAGGGAACCTATATAGTCCAAGTGCCCGCTAGGGAACCTACATAGTCAAAGTGCCCGCTAGGGAACCTGCATTGTACAAGTGCCCGCTAATTAACCTAGATAGTCCAAGTGCCCGCGAGTTAACCTTGATCATAGAAGTGCCCGCTAGTTAACCTACATAGTCCAAGTGCCTGATAGGGAACCTACATAGTCCAAGTGCCCGCGGAGGAACCTACATAGTCCAAGTGCCCGATAGGGAACCTACATATTCCAAGTGCCCATTAGGGAACCTAGATAGTCCAAGTGCCCGTAGGGAACCTATATAGTCCAAGTGCCCGCTATGGAACCTACATAGTCAAAGTGCCCGCTAGGGAACCTGCATTTTGCAAGTGCCCGCTAGTTAACCTAGATAGTCCAAGTGCCCGCTAGTTAACTTACATAGTCCAAGGTCAGCTAGTTAACCTAGATAGTCCAAGTGCCCGCTAGTTAACCTACATAGTCCAAGAACCCGCTAGTTAGCGTAGATAGTCCAAGTGCCCGCAAGTTTACCTACATTATCCAAGGGCCCCCTAGTTAACTAAGATATTCCAAGTGCCCGCTAGTTAACCTACATAGTCACAGTGCTCTTACGGAACCCATATAGTACAAGTGCCCGCTAGGGAACCTACATAGTCAAATTGCCCGCTAGTGAACCTGCATTGTACAAGTGCCCGCTAATCAACCTAGATAGTCCAAATGCCCGCTAGTTAACCAAGATAGGCCAAGAGCCCGCTAGTTAACCTTAATCATCCAAGTGTCCGCTAGTTAACCTACATAGTCTAAGTGCCTGAGAGGGAACCTACATAGTCCAAGTGCCCACAGTGGAACCTACATAGTCCAAGTACCCGCTAGGTAACCTAGATATTCCAAGTTCCTGTTAGCTAACCTAGATAATCCAAGTGCCCGCTAGGTAACCTACATAGTCCAAGTGCCCTTTCGTTAACCTAGATAGTCCAAGTGCCCGCTAGGTAACCTACATAGTCAAAGGGTCCGCTAGGTAACCTATATAGTCCAAGTGCCCGTTACCTAACCTAGATAGTCCAATTGCCCGCTATGCAACATACATAGTCCAAGTGCCCGATAGTTAATCTACATAGTGCAACTGCCCGCTAGGTAACCTAGATTGTCCAAGTGCCCGCTAGGGAACTTACATAGTCCAAATGCCCGCTAGGCAACCTAGATTGTCTAAGTGCCCGTTCGTTAACCTAGACAGCCAAGTGCCCGCTCGGTAACCTAGACAGTCCAAGTGTCTGCTAGGAAACCTACATAGTCCAAATGCCTGTTCGTTAACCTACATAGTCCAAGGGCCCACTAGTTAACCTAGATCGTCCAAGTGTCCTCTAGTTAACCTACATAGTCCAAAAGCACGCTAGTTAACCTACATAGTCCAAGTGCCGCTAGGTAACCTACATAGTGCAAGTGTCCCCTAGTTAACCTACATTGTCCAAGTGCCCGGTAGTTAACATAGAAAGTCCAAGTGCCCACTAGTTAACATAGATAGTCCAAGTGCCCGCTAGGGAACGTACATAGTCCAAGTGTCCGCTAGGTAACCTAGATAGTGCAAGTGCCCGGTAGTTAACCTACATAGTCCAAGTGCCCGCTAGGTAATCTAGATAGTCCAAGGGCCCGCTAGTTAACCTACATAGTCCAAGTGCCCGGTAGTTAACTTACATTGTCCAAGTGCCCGCTCTGGAACCTACATAGTCCAAGTGCCTGCTAGGGAACCTACATAGTTCAAGTGTCCGTAGGGAACATACAGAGTCCAAGTGCCCGCTAGGTAATCTACATAGTCCAAGGGCCCGCTAGTTAACGTAGATAGTCCAAGTGCCGCTAGATAATCTACATTGTCCAAGGGCCCGCTAGTTAACCTACATAGTCCAAGACCCGCTAAGAAACCCAGATACTCCAAGTGCACGCTAGTTAACCTAGATAGTCCAAGTGCCCTCTAGTTAACCTAAATCGTCCAAGTGCCCGCTAGGTTATCTATATAGTCCAAATGCCCGCTAGGGTATCTACATAGTCTAAGGGCCCACTAGTTAACATAGATAGTCCAAGTGCCGCTAGTTAATCTACATAGAACAAGGGCCCGCTAGTTAACCTACATAGTCCAAGACCCGCTAAGAAACCCAGATACTCCAAGTGCACGCTAGTTAACCTAGATAGTCCAAGTGCCCTCTAGTTAACCTAAATCGTCCAAGTGCCCGCTAAGAAACCTAGATAGTCCAAGTGCCCGTTACCTAACCTAGATAGTCCAATTGCCCGTATGCAACATACATAGTCCAAGTGCCCGTTCGTTAACCTTGAAGTCCAAGTGCCCCCTACGTAACCTAGACTCTCCAAGTACCCGCTAGGTTACCTACATAGTCCAAATGACGGTTCGGTAACGTAGATAATGCAAGTGCCCGGTAGTTAACCTACATAGTCCAAGTGCCCGCTAGGTAACCTAGATAGTCCAAGGGCCCGCTAGTTAACCTACATAGTCCAAGTGCCCGGTAGTTAACTTACATAGTCCAAGTGCCCGCTCTGGAACCTACATAGTCCAAGTGCCTGCTAGGGAACCTACATAGTTCAAGTGTCCGTAGGGAACATACAGAGTCCAAGTGCCCGCTAGGGAATCTACATAGTCCAAGGGCCCGCTAGTTAACGTAGATAGTCCAAGTGCCGCTAGATAATCTACATTGTCCAAGGGCCCGCTAGTTAACCTACATAGTCCAAGTACGCGCTACTTAACCTAGATCGTCCAAGTGCGCGCTAGTTAACCTACATAGTCCAAGGGTCCGCTAGTTAACATATATTGTCCAAGTGCCCGCTAGGGAACTTACATAGTCCAAATGCCCGCTATGCAACCTAGATTGTCCACGTGCCCGTTCGTTAACCTAGACAGCCAAGTGCCCGCTAGGTAACCTAGACAGTCCAAGTGTCTGCTAGGTAACCTACATAGTCCAAATGCCTGTTCGTTAACCTACATAGCCCAAGGGCCCACTAGTTAACCTAGATCGTCCAAGTGTCCTCTAGTTAACCTACATAGTCCAAATGCACGCTAGTTAACATACATAGTCCAAGTGCCGCTAGGTAACCTACATAGTGCAAGTGTCCCCTAGTTAACCTACATAGTCCAAGTGTCCGGTAGTTAACATAGAAAGTCCAAGTGCCCACTAGTTAACATAGATAGTCCAAATGCCCGCTAGGGAACGTACATATTCCAAGTGCCCGCTAGGTAACCTACATAGTGCATATGCCCGGTAGTTAACCTACATAGTGCAAGTGCCCGCTAGGTAACCTAGATAGTCCAAGGGCCCGCTAGTTAACCTACATAGCCCAAGTGCCCGGTAGTTAATTATATAGTCCAAGTGCCCGCTCTGGAACCTACATTATCCAAGTGCCTGCTAGGGAACCTACATAGTTCAAGTGTCCGTAGGGAACATACAGAGTCCAAGTGCCCGCTAGGGAATCTACATAGTCCAAGGGCCCGCTAGTTAACGTAGATAGTCCAAGTGCCGCTAGATAATCTACGTAGTCCAAGGGCCCGCTAGTTAACCTACATAGTCCAAGTACGCGCTACTTAACCTAGATCGTCCAAGTGCGCGCTAGTTAACCTACATAGTCCAAGGGCCCGCTAGTTAACATATATTGTCCATGTGCCCGCTAGGGAACCTACATAGTCCAAGTGCCCGCTAGGGAACCTACATAGTCCTAGGGCCCGCTAGTTAACCTAGATATTCCAAGTGCCCGCTAGTTAACCTAGATCGTCCAATGTCCGCTAGTTAACCTACATAGTCCAATTTCCCGTTAGGTAACTTAGATGGTACTAGTGCCCGCAAGGTAACCTACATAGTACAAGTGCCCGAGAGGTAACCTAGATATTCCAAGTTCCTGTTAGCTAACCTAGATAATCCAAGTGCCCGCTAGGTAACCTACATAGTCCAAGTGCCCTTTCGTTAACGTAGATAGTCCAAGTGCCCGCTAGGTAACCTACATAGTCAAAGGTTCCGCTAGGTAACCTATATAGTCCAAGTGCCCATTACCTAACCTAGATAGTCCAATTGCCCGCTATGCAACATACATAGTCCAAGTGCCCGCTAGTTAATCTACATAGTCCAACTGCCCGCTAGGTAACCTAGATACTCCAAGTGCCCACTAGGTAACTTACATAGTCCAAATGCCCGCTAGGCAACCTAGATAGTCCAATTGCCCGTTCGTTAACCTAGATAGCCAAGTGCCCGCTAGTAACCTAGACAGTCCAAGTTTCTGCTAGGTAACCTACATAGTCCAAATGCCCGTTCGTTAACCTACATAGTCCAAGGGCCCACTAGTTAACCTACATCGTCCAAGTGTCCTCTAGTTAACCTACATAGTCCAAATGCACGCTAGTTAACCTACATAGTCCAAGTGCCGCTAGGTAACCTACATAGTGCAAGTGTCCCCTAGTTAACCTACATAGTCCAAGTACCCGGTAGTTAACATAGATAGTCCAAGTGCGCACTAGTTAACATAGATAGTCCAAGTGCCCGCTAGGGAACGTACATAGTCCAAGTGCCTGCAAGGTAACCTAGATAGTGCAAGTGCCCGGTAGTTAACCTACATAGTCCAAGTGCCCGCTAGGTAACCTAGATAGTCTAAGGGCCCGCTAGTTAACCTACATAGTCCAAGTGCCCGGTAGTTAACTTACATAGTTCAAGTGTCCGTAAGGAACATATTTAGTCCAAGTGCCCGCTAGGGAACATAAAGAGACTAAGTGCCCGCTAGGGAACTTACGTAGTCCAAGTGCCCGCTAGGGAATCTACATAGTCCAAGGGCCCGCTAGTTAACGTAGATAGTCCAAGTGCCGCGAGTTAATCTACATAGTCCAAGGGCCCGCTAGTAAACCTACATAGTCCAAGTATCCGCTAGTTAAACTAGATCGTCAAAGTGCCCACTAGTTAACCTACATAGTCCAAGGGCCCGCTGGTTAACCTACATCGTCCAAGGGCCCGCTAGTTAACCTAGATAGTCCAAGTGCCCCCTAGTTAACCTACATACTCCAAGTGCCCGATAGGTAACCTAGACAGTTCAAGTGACCACTAATTTACCTACATAGTCCAAGTGCCCGTTCGTTAACCTACATAGTCCAAGTGCCCGCTAG